>NW_027361838.1:8385000-9757500 GCF_039654945.1 Dendrobates tinctorius | reverse complement strand
GGGTCTGTGCAGGCATCGTCCGATGGGACTACAAGTCCCATCGGGCGATGCCTGCTACCATGACAGTGATTGACACATTAGCCAATGATGGGACAGTAGTAGTCCCATCATCCGGCTAATGTGTTAAATGTAAAAAAAAAAAAAAAAAAAAATTACATGCTACA
Source organism: Dendrobates tinctorius (assembly GCF_039654945.1). Taxonomy (NCBI): domain Eukaryota; kingdom Metazoa; phylum Chordata; class Amphibia; order Anura; family Dendrobatidae; genus Dendrobates; species Dendrobates tinctorius. Next base: position 9,757,336 of record NW_027361838.1, on the reverse strand, counting down.
TACATACAACATGCATACTACATACATGCTACATTCATACTACATACTACATACATGCTACATTCATACTACATAAATACTACATGCAACATACATACTACATATATACTACATGCATGCTACATACATACTGCATGCTACATACATACCACATATATACTACATACATACTACATGCATGCTACATGCATGCTACATGCTACATACATAACACATATATACTACATGCATGCTACATACATACTACATGCTACATACTACATATATACTACATGCATGCTACATACTACATGCTACATACATACTACATATATACTACATGCATGCTACATACATACTGCATGCTACATGCATGCTACATACATACTACATACATACTACATGCTACATACATACTACATATATACTACATACATACTACATACATACTACATGCATGCTACATGCATGCTACATACATACCACATACATAACACATATATACTACATGCATGCTACATACATACCATATACATACTACATGCATGCTACATACATACTACATGCATGCTACATACATACTACATGCTACATACATACTACATATATACTACATGCATGCTACATACATACTACATGCTACATACATACTACATATATACTACATGCATGCTACATACTACATGCTACATACATACTACATATATACTACATGCATGCTACATACATACTACATGCATGCTACATACATACTACATGCTACATACATACCACATACATACTACATATATACTACATGCATGCTACATACATACTGCATGCTACATGCATGCTACATACATACTACATACATACTACATGCTACATACATACCACATATATACTACATACATACAATACATTCATACAATACATACATAGACATACAGTACATATAACATAGAGTAACATACTTACCAATACTTGTCACATTGTTCCCCGAAGCCATTGTCTTTTCCGGAATAAATATTAACATAACAAACCACAAAAATACTCACCCACGATCCGAAGCAGTCCACGAGTGTGTCCCACGACGATCTTGGGTAGAGAACTGCAGCATCAGCTGTTGCTGCCGTTCTCTACGGGCTGCAGGAATCCAATGACGGAAGGTAGGTATCCTTCCGCACTGTATTCCTCCGCCACTTAAAAAAAAAAAAAGTCCCTAGTCTCACTTTATGCCATTGCTGTGTGGGAAATTCCCTCGCAGCAATGGCATAAAGTGAGACTAGGGACTTTTTTTTTTTAAGTGGCGGAGGAATACAGTGCGGAAGGATACCTACCTTCCGTCATTGGATTCCTGCAGCCCGTAGAGAACGGCAGCATCATCTGATGCTGCAGTTCTCTACCCAAGATCGTCGTGGGACACACTCGTGGACTGCTTCGGATCGTGGGTGAGTATTTTTGTGGTTTGTTATGTTAATATTTATTCCGGAAAAGACAATGGCTTCGGGGAACAATGTGACAAGTATTGGTAAGTATGTTACTCTATGTTATATGTACTGTATGTCTATGTATGTATTGTATGAATGTATTGTATGTATGTAGTATATATGTGGTATGTATGTAGCATGTAGTATGTATGTAGTATGTATGTAGCATGCATGTAGCATGTAGTATGTATGTAGCATGCATGTAGTATATATGTAGTATGTATGTAGCATGCATGTAGTATATATGTAGCATGTATGTAGTATGTATGTGGTATGTATGTAGCATGTAGTATGTATGTAGCATGCATGTAGTATATATGTAGTATGTATGTAGCATGTAGTATGTATGTAGTATGTATGTAGTATGTATGTGGTATGTATGTAGCATGTAGTATGTATGTAGCATGCATGTAGTATATATGTAGTATGTATGTAGCATGTAGTATGTATGTAGTATGTATGTGGTATGTATGTAGCATGTAGTATGTATGTAGCATGCATGTAGTATATATGTAGTATGTAGTATGTATGTAGTATGTATGTGGTATGTATGTAGCATGTAGTATGTATGTAGCATGCATGTAGCATGCATGTAGTATGTATGTAGCATGCATGTAGTATGTATGTAGCATGCATGTAGTATGTATGTAGTATGTATGTAGTATGTATGTAGCATGCAGTATGTATGTAGCATGTATGTAGTATGTATGTAGTATATATGTAGTATGTATGTAGCATGTAGTATGTATGTAGCATGCATGTAGTATATATGTAGTATGTATGTAGCATGCATGTAGTATGTATGTAGTATGTATGTAGTATGTATGTAGCATGCAGTATGTATGTAGCATGTATGTAGTATGTATGTAGTATATATGTAGTATGCATGTAGTATGTATGTAGCATGTAGTATGTATGTAGCATGCATGTAGTATGTATGTAGCATGTATGTAGTATGTATGTAGTATATATGTAGTATGTATGTAGCATGTAGTATGTATGTAGCATGCATGTAGTATGTATGTAGTATTTTTTTTTTTTTTTTTTTTTTTTTTTAACATTTAACACATTAGCCGGATGATGGGACTACTACTGTCCCATCATTGGCTAATGTGTCAATCACTGTCATGGTAGCAGGCATCGCCCGATGGGACTTGTAGTCCCATCGGACGATGCTTGCACAGACCCCCGGACATCAGCACAGCCCCCCGGCAGGCCGGCACAGCCCCCCGGCAGGCCGGTACAGACCCCCACAGGGTGCACAGACCACCGGCAGGCCGGCACAGCCCCCCGGCAGGCCGGTACAGACCCCCACAGGGTGCACAGACCACCGGCAGGCCGGCACAGCCCCCCGGCAGGCCGGTACAGACCCCCACAGGGTGCACAGACCACCGGCAGGCCGGCACAGCCCCCCTGCAGGCCGGTACAGACCCCGGGCAGTCCACACAGCCCCCCGGCAGGCCGGCACAGCCCCCCGGCAGGCCGGCAGAGACCCCCGGAAGGCCCGAAATGACGGCGCATCATGATGCGCACACACCGCGCATCATGATGACGTCAGTCTGTCAATCAACTTTGAACTTCCGATTCCGATGCCGAATTCCGATATTGAAAAAATATCGGAAGTCGGTATCGGAATTCCGATACAGCAAGTATCGGCCGATACCCGATACTTGCGGTATCGGAATGCTCAACACTAGTCATAAACTTCTGTGAAACACCTGGGACTTCAAAATGTTCAGTGCACATCTAGATAAGTTCCTTGGGGGGTATTGTTGCCAAAATGGGATCTTTTGTGGGGTTTTCCACTGTTTAGTCACATCAGGGGCTCTCCAAACATGGCATGGCGTTCCCTAATTATTCCAGCAAATTTTGCATTAAAAAGTCAAAGGACGCTCTTTTCCTTCCAAGACCTGCTGTCAGCCCAGTGGATATTTCCCCTCATGTGTAGTTTTGGCATGTTCAGGAGAAATTGCACTACATATTTTGTTTTCCATTTTTCCCTGTTACCCTTGTGAAAATAAAAATTGTGGGTCTAAATTTAAATTCTAGTAAAAAAAGTTAAAAATTCATTTTTTTCCTTTCACATTGCTTCAGTTCCTGAGAAGCACCTGGAGGGTTAATGAATTTCTTGAATGTGTTTTTGCGCATCTTGACTGCTGAAGTTTTTAGAATGGTGTCACTTTTGGGTATTTTCAAAGTCACTTCAAATGAGATGTGGTTCCTGAAAAAAATGGTTTTGTAAATTTTGTTGTAAAAATGAGAAACTGCTGGTCAAGTTTTAACCCTTATACCTTCCTAACAAAAAAAATTGTTTCAAAAATTTTGCTGATGTAAAGTAGACATGTGGAATATGTTATTTATCAACTGTTTTGTGTGACATATCTTTCTGATTTATGGGACTAGGAATTGAAAATAATTTGCAATTTTTAAAATGTAAAAGATGCCTGCATAGGTGTATCCAGTATAGGACATAGAGAGGACACTCCAACATGCCGTATAAACTCGAGTTTAAACAGACCTGAGTATAAGTCGAGGCACCTACTTTTACCATGAAAAACTGGGAAAACGTATTGACTTGAGTATAAGCCAGTTATGCATTGTCCCCGCATCCCCATCCTGGTATGCATGGTTCCTCATCCCTATCTTTGTATGCATGGCTCCTTATCCCTATCCTTGTCTGCATGGCTCCTTATCCCAGTCCTTGTCTGCATGGCTCCTCATGCATGGCTCCTCATCCCTATTCTTGTATATGTAAGGGTCAGCCAGGGCTATAGTCATGGCCAGAAACACTAAAGCATCAGTGTTCTTGCCTTCCCTCACAGAAAATTGCATTCCACTGTTCGGCGTACCGGCGTCCCCAGGTTAGGGTTCCCCTGGGCAATTCCCAAGTGGCAATGGCCCCTCTCTGTGGTGACTCCCAGTAACTGAGACACAGTCCATGGTAACTTGAACAGTTTCTTTACTGATAACTTCACACAATATATCCACAGTTGGCACATAATAGATAGAACATTCATCTTTACTTGCCTCGTCAGCTCTCCCTATTTTGCTGATGCTTCTATATGGTATGTGCCCTGACCGGACTGCCTTAGACTGCTTCCCAGCTTCTTACTGGCCTAACCTCACCATGATGACAATTCCTTCTGCCTGTTTTGCCCCAGACTTGAAGTCATCCGCCACCCGGTTTGGTTGCCTCTGGAAAAGCATCCGACCTGTCTGTACCGCTCCCTGCGAAACTACAGCATCCTTCTGTTCCTCACTCCATCCAACTCCCGCCCTAAGAGCTTCCCCCCAGGCTATGAGTCCCCACATCTTCTCTACTGCTTTGGTCCACTAAACTGATGTCCAATGGACGTGGATAAATTAGACTGTCGCTGCTTAACACTGCGTGGCTGCCAAGCTGTCCTGGGCCTATATTATCACAAACTATGTGCAAATAAAAGCAACAATAGCAATAAAGCATAAATACAAACAAAGGTAATACCCAGACAGGTGTAGCAGTACCATTCCATATGTGTGGTAATACATGTGAACATGTAGCAGTACTATTTAGCCATGAGTAATAACTACAAAGTTGAACATCTTATTTAACCCCTTTACACTCCGCCTTTCCTAAAATTTGGTAATCCTTGACCAAACACTTTCCAAAACTTTATTATTTACAAAGCATACTCTGGGAGATCATATGAGGTAGTCACATCCGGTACGCACCAAAGTTTGTGTCCTATGCATGGGACAGCAGTCCTGTAAGTAAGCTCCCCCTTTCCTTGAGGGAAGTACAGTTTTTCTTCCTTTAGTCTCCAGGCGAGAAGACAGTCTCTGCTTTTCCAGCAGAATGGGCGCAACAGGCACAACAGAATCAATAAGTGTCTATGGGCTCCAGATATAATGCCTAGCTCACAGTCCTCCAGGCCAAAACAAATCAATGTATAAAAAACAAAAGAACTGTCCTCATGACCAGTTTTGGCCACATAACTCCCCCATCTTTTGAGGAAAGAACATCCAGGTTTTTCCCCTACCCTGAAGGACGCAGAACAGTCCTTCAACAAATTCTATAGATGGCGCAACGTGCGCAGCACTTTTTTCAAAACATATGGAAATTTTTCAACAGCGCGCTTTCCGTGCCTTTTCCATCAGTTTTCATGCCCTGGTACGGGCCAAAGAGGACCACAGTCCATACCGACAAGGCAGCAGCACAAGACTGCAATGTAGATGAGAGCGGGTTTTCTTCCATTTGGGTGGAACAGGGAATGTCCATTTTTACCCTAGCATCGACCTCAGATTTGGTCCCCCCGTACCCGGTGACTGAGCGTCAGGTCTAATGGACCACTTTCTGTTTCGCACAGGGAAGGGACTGGCCAAGCCCTGCGGAGTCGGAGCCGGGGTGTACTCAACACCTCTCTGTATAGCATCCTGCACACCCCAGCCACCACTTGCTCCTTTTTATGGTCATTTTCCAGGGGCACAGCAGTCCCACACACATCATCATCAGCTCTTTTTTCCGCTGGTTCTCCGCTTTGCGAAGTAGTTAAATCCTGCCGACTACGCCAAATGTAAGGGTTGACCAGGACTATAGTCGTGGCCAGAGACACTAAAGCATCAGTGTCCCGGCCTTCCCTCACAGAAAATTGCATTCCACTGTTCAGTCTACCTGCGTTCCCAGGTTCTGGTCCTCCTGGGCACCACCCAAGCGGTGATAGCTCCTCTCCGAGGCGACTCCCAGTAACTGAGACAAAGTCCATGGTAACTTTAATGATTTCTTTACTGATAACTTCACACAATATCTCTACAGTTGGCACATCATAGATAACCCTTTCGTCTTTATTTGCCACCTAAGCTCTCCCTATTTTGCTGATGCTTCTATACGGCACGTGCCCGGACTGGACCGTCTTAGGCTGCTTCACAGCTTCTTCCTGGCCTAACATTGCAATGATGACAACTCCTTCTGCCTGTTTCGCCCCCTACTTGAAATCATATGCCACCCGGTTTGGTTGCCTCTAGAAAAGCATCTGACCCATCTGTACCGCTTCCTGCGAAGCTACAGCATCCTTATGTTCCTCACTCCATCCGACTCCCACCCTAAGAGCATCCACCCAGGCTATGAGTCGCCACATCTTCTCTACTGCTTTGGTCCACTAAACTGATGTCCAATGGATGTGGATAAATTGGACTTTCGCTGCTTAACATTGCATGGCTGCCGAGCCGTCCTGGGCCTGTAGCCCATGTGGACACTTCAGGCATCCTGGCCCCATCTGAACTAACTTCCTTCTCATCTAACCTTAACTCCCGGCAGCCCCTCCTACACTTAACCCTATCCTACTAAGAGCTCTATATACTAGAGTACCCCCCTCTAGTATCCAAAAGGTGCATTACGCTTTCCCTATTCTGTAAATAGCAAACCTTGAAATACAGTAAATATTATCACAAACTTTGTGCAAATAAAGGCAACAATAACAATAAAACATAATCACTTATGTGTTCTCAGGACTGGTATCTACCACTATTTTTTTAGCATATTTATTTTTTAATTTTTTATTTTACTTTATTTCACAATTGGTGGCTGAATAAATACTTTTTTCCCACTGTATGTACCCCACAAAGGTTAAAAGCCAAATGAATTACTATAACTAGCATAAAGGGAGGAATTGAACAATACCTGCTCTAATGTGAGACCATCTATCATTATTACATTCATACACTAATAGGGAAGTACTTCCCAATATCTACCACTGTAATAATAGCCCACAGCAGTTTTTAATCACACTGCTTGAAGAGGTATTACGTTGTTGTATACCAGCAATAAATCAAATCAGGACATCAATAACGATCTCTCCCCCCTCTGCATACTGCCCAATAAATATTGTCCCATGTTTCCCTCTCTATATATTGCTCTCCACACTCCCCAGTCTTTATACTGTGCCCACTCAAACTCTGCCCCCATACTATCCCCTCACACATTTCTACATTCTGCTTTCCCCTCACATATTTCTACCACATACTGCATCCTCACTTACTTCACCTCCTTCCTAATACCATCTCCTCACACATTTCCCCTTCCCTTCTTCACATCAGCAGACATTCCCCTTGCTCCAAATACTGTCTTCTCACACATTCCCCAACTCTGCTCCCTATACTGTTTCCTCACACATTTTACTCTCCTTATAAAGTTTCCTCACACATTTCCCCTTCCCACATATTTCCCTCTCCCCATACTGCTTTCTAACACTCCTGACCCCGCCAATGTACTGTCACCTCACAAGATTCCACATGATATTAAAACTCCTGTGTCTTAAGTTCCATTAAAGCACTTAATAAACCTACATTCACCATCTATGCAGTGCAGGAGAGTGAAAATAGCAGAATGTTCATCTTCCTTAACACGTTGCTGACATCGCCATGACCCAGAGGTGATAGCAGTCAGGACTTCAATTGTGCTTGTGCCTGAAAGATGCAAGTTTAAGTCATTGCGCCAGCATGGTACTTCTTTAAGCCATCTTCTTTGAGTTTGACAGCTGACTCAGAGAATGACAAAATGCAGCCACCTGGAAATCACCTCAGATTGCCACAACATGTGGCCTGATGGAGCATCATTCTGGCTGTGCTCAGGACAAATATTTCTCATTCCCTCCCCCCTTAATATCTCACTCCTTGGGATTTGGGGTTTTTCCTTGTATAAGTTAAAGTGGCTAAATGTAACCTCTTTTTTAAGCCACATTGTCTACAATTGTGGAAATATGGGCAAACATTCCTCATTTTTTTACATATGCTTGAAAAGTATATTAAAATGTTCTATTATGTGATATATAATTTCAGTGGCAATCAAACACATATAGCCAGGCAACAGGCAATGGGAAGATTTACATTATCTAACAAATACAGTATGTGACATTTATAATTAGGTTTGGTATACGTACATTAAGCAGGTTTTATGTCATGAAAGAAGGAAAAATATTGACTTCTAAATTGTTTTTAGCGATCATGGAACCATCAAAACATTTCTAAATGTTAACTGTCAAATATACACAATGTGGTAACTATTTTTTCACATTTAAAGTGGAAATATATTTAAGTAACATTAAATACATGAACTGAGTTCTCCATAACACGAGACTCCAATATAGTCACACTTTTTTTTAATTTACTGCCAGTGTTATTTTGCTCCCAAGAGATGCTATTGTTGTATCCTAGTAAATTGCTGTCACAATTCATTATAATCAGTGGACACTGAGTCTACTAGTTAGCCTATCTTCTATATTCTTTAGGGGATAAAATAAGAAAGCAACTTAGGTTTCTTATTTGTTAAGAACTAATAAGTAATACTACTTACATGTGGAACTTTAATGATTTTGTTTATTCAGTAAATACATTTTAAATGTTGTTTTTGTCCTATTTTTTGCAAATTGTTTTTTGTTAAAGTGGTTTTCTTTTCAAATATGTAGCAAAATACTAAAAATAATTATATAAATCAAGCATAACCCAATGAATTTGAGTTCTGTGGAGTTTACGGGCTATTGACCCAAACGTCAATGTTTTATTCACAAACCATTTAGTTGTCACTTTTGCCTTGTGACATGGTGCTCCATCATGCTGGAAAAAGCTTTGCTCATCACCAAATTACTCCTGGATCATTGGTAGAAATTGCTATTAGAAGATGTTTAGATATGATTTTTTATTCAAGTCAGTGTTCTTAAATTATGAGTAGCGTTGAGCATTCAGATACTGCAAATATCGGGTATCGGCCGATATTCGCTGTATCGGAATTCCGATACCGAGTACCGATATTTTATTTTTTATATCGGAAGTCCCCATAATGCAATGAGCCAATGTTGTGGCTGTGATTGGCTGCTGAAATGATGTCATCATGATGCGCGGTCTGTGCGCATCATGATGCACAGTCTGTGCCGACTGCGGGGGGTCTGTGCCGGCAGCCGGTGGTCTGTACGGGCCTCTTCGGGGTCTGTACAGGCCTGTCGGGGGCCTGTGTTGGCTGCCGGTGGTCTGTAGGGCCTTTTGGGGGCCTGTGCCGGCTGTCGGTGGTCTGTGCTGGCTGCCGGGGGCCTGTGCCGGCTGCCGGTGGTCTGTACGGGCCTCTCGGTGGCCTGTGCCAGCTGTCTGTGGTCTGTGCCGGCTGCCAGTGGTCTGTGCGGGCCTGCCGGGGGTCTTGTGTGTGTGTGCAGGCATCGTCCGATGGGACTACAAGTCCCATCGGGCGATGCCTGCTACAATGACAGTGATTGACACATTAGCCAATGATGGGACAGTAGTAGTCCCATCATCCGGCTAATGTGTTGAATGTAAAAAAACAAACAAACAAACTGTATGCAGTATGTATGTAGTATGTATGCAGTATGTAGTATGTATGTATGTTGTATGCAGTATGCATGTAGTATGTATGGAGTATGTAGTATGTATGTAGTATATATGTATGTTGTATGAATGTAGTATATATGAAGCATGTATGTAGTATGTAGTATGTATGTATGTACAGTGGGGAAAAAAAGTATTTAGTCAGTCAGCAATAGTGCAAGTTCCACCACTTAAAAAGATGAGAGGCGTCTGTAATTTACATCATTGGTAGACCTCAACTATGGGAGACAAACTGAGATAAAAAAATCCAGAAAATCACATTGTCTGTTTTTTTTTCATTTTATTTGCATATTATGGTGGAAAATAAGTATTTGGTCAGAAACAAGCAATCAAGATTTCTGGCTCTCACAGACCTGTAACTTCTTCTTTAAGAGTCTCCTCTTTCCTCCACTCATTACCTGTAGTAATGGCACCTGTTTAAACTTGTTATCAGTATAAAAAGACACCTGTGCACACCCTCAAACAGTCTGACTCCAAACTCCACTATGGTGAAGACCAAAGAGCTGTCAAAGGACACCAGAAACAAAATTGTAGCCCTGCACCAGGCTGGGAAGACTGAATCTGCAATAGCCAACCAGCTTGGAGTGAAGAAATCAACTGTGGGAGCAATAATTAGAAAATGGAAGACATACAAGACCACTGATAATCTCCCTCGATCTGGTGCTCCACGCAAAATCCCACCCCGTGGGGTCAGAATGATCACAAGAACGGTGAGCAAAAATCCCAGAACCATGCGGGGGGACCTAGTGAATGAACTGCAGAGAGCTGGGACCAATGTAACAAGGCCTACCATAAGTAACACACTACGCCACCATGGACTCAGATCCTGCAGTGCCAGACGTGTCCCACTGCTTAAGCCTGTACAGGTCCGGGCCCGTCTGAAGTTTGCTAGAGAGCATTTGGATGATCCAGAGGAGTTTTGGGAGAATGTCCTATGGTCTGATGAAACCAAACTGGAACTGTTTGGTAGAAACACAACTTGTCGTGTTTGGAGGAAAAAGAATACTGAGTTGCATCCATCAAACACCATACCTACTGTAAAGCATGGTGGTGGAAACATCATGCTTTGGGGCTGTTTCTCTGCAAAGGGGGCCAGGACGACTTATCCGGGTACATGAAAGAATGAATGGGGCCATGTATCGTGAGATTTTGAGTGCAAACCTCCTTCCATCAGCAAGGGCATTGAAGATGAAACGTGGCTGGGTCTTTCAACATGACAATGATCCAAAGCACACCGCCAGGGCAACGAAGGAGTGGCTTCGTAAGAAGCATTTCAAGGTCCTGGAGTGGCCTAGCCAGTCTCCAGATCTCAACCCTATAGAAAACCTTTGGAGGGAGTTGAAAGTCCGTGTTGCCAAGCGAAAAGCCAAAAACATCACTGCTCTAGAGGAGATCTGCATGGAGGAATGGGCCAACATACCAACAACAGTGTGTGGCAACCTTGTGAAGACTTACAGAAAACGTTTGACCTCTGTCATTGCCAACAAAGGATATATCACAAAGTATTGAGATGAAATTTTGTTTCTGACCAAATACTTATTTTCCACCATAATATGCAAATAAAATGAAAAAAAAACAGACAATGTGATTTTCTGGATTTTTTTTTCTCAGTTTGTCTCCCATAGTTGAGGTCTACCTATGATGTAAATTACAGACGCCTCTCATCTTTTTAAGTGGTGGAACTTGCACTATTGCTGACTGACTAAATACTTTTTTTCCCCACTGTATGTATGTTGTATGTCATGTCATGATCCAGGTTGGATGATGACAGTTAAATGCACATGTAACCTTTTTTTTATCCTTAAGCTGTGTGCTTAAGTTTGGTTTTGCCCCCGGTGGCCATTAGGATTATTACACAGTGGTGTCTTTTGTTCTAGTTTGCCCCCTGTGGTGGTGAGCGTTATTGCACATGATTATGAAGCAGGTGTGATTGCTGGCTCTTACCTATAAAAGAGTGTCAGGTGGTTGCAATCACTGTTGGTGATAGTGTTCATTTCAACCATCCTTGGTGGAGGAAGGATCTAGAGAGAGGTCCTGGCAGCTCAGTCAGAGCCCTGGTGTGGAAGGAGCCAGAGGGGATTTCCTCGCAGCTCTGACAGAGCTTGGTGGCAGCTATTCAGGAGGAAAGCTGCATTCTGGTGGTTGACTCTGTTGCTGGGAGCAAAAGCAACAGAGCAAAGCTAAGTGGTGTTACCCCTGTTTTGTGACTTCCCTTATGTGTGTTTCAGTGCAGTGGTGGGATTAGTTTCCACACCGTCCATTTCACTAGTGAGGGATAGGTGCAGGGTTCTTAGGTTCCAGGTCGACAACAGGTGCGGAGCCTGTATAGAGACTGTTAGGAGTGTAGAGTCTTGCTCAGGAGAGTGCAGGAGGTCTCCACGTCCCCGTTCCCTATCGCAGGGCCCACCATTGCAATTGTTTCCCTGGTGTTTCCCTTATTATCAATTCGCCCTGCTGGAGGTGGTGTATCCAGTTTTACGTGTAATTCTGAAATTCGCCGGCTGGAGGCGGTGTATCCGGCTTCACGTTTTATTGTTTAAATTCTCCCTACTGGAGGCGGTGTATCAAGGGTCGCGTGTGTCATATAAATTCACCCTGCTGGAGGCGGTGTGTCCAGCCACACGTGACCATCACACTTCAGAAGTAACCCGGAGAAACAGGGCTAGTCAGAGAGCCCCCTAGCGTTAAGGACAGAGAAGGAGCCCTTATTTCCAGGTCACTCAAAAACAGAGTTGTGACAAATTGTATATTGTTCCTGCAGCATTAAAACAACAGTGATTTTCAGGGCTAAATAGTTTTCTTTTTGTAGTAAAACCTCTGTTACCTACATTCATTGAAGGGAAAATGTATGATTAGAGGCATCTAAGCAGGGTTTAATATTGCTATTGCAATACATTTATACTGGTACTGCAGCATTAAAACAGTCATTTTCAGGGCTAAATATTTTCATCTCTGTAGTAAAACTGCTGTTTCCTGCATTTAGTGGAGGGAAAGTTTAGGATTAGAGGTATCTAGGCAGGGTTTAATACTGCTATTCCAGTACTGATTACTGGAAGGTCTAGTAAACTGGTGCAAAACCAGAAGTGCCTAGTAGAACAATTAGTACAAAAATTACCGTATATACTCGAATATAAGTCGAGATTTTCAGCCCAAAAATTTGGGCTGAAAGTCCCCCTCTCGTCTTATATTCAAGTCATATACAAAGGGGGTCGGAGGGGGATTGGGGGCGGGGGTGTCAGGTCATACTTACCCGTCCTGACGCTGTGTCTTGAGCCCCCAGCTTCTCCCCGTGCTCTCTCTTCCTGACTTCAGCGGTCACGTGGTGCCGCTCATTAAAACTCATGAATATGCGCATATTCATGAGTTTTAATGAGCGGTACCACGTGACCGCTGAAGGCAGGAAGAGAGAGCGCGGAGAAGCTGGGGGCTCAAGACACAGCGTCAGGACGGGTAAGTATAGCGATACTCACCAGTCCTGCGTCCATGGCTGCTTGCTGCTGTCTGTGTCTGTCATCGGTCAGTGACTTCAGACAGCAGAGGGCACGGTGACGTGGTTAGTGCGCGCCACGCCCCCTGCAGTCGAACGTCACTGACTGATGATGTGGCAGATAGCGGTGAGCAGCCATGGACGCAGGACAGGTGAGAATCTGACACCCAGCGATGGAGAGGTGAGTATGTCTTTTTTTATTTTTACATGCAGCAGCAGCGGCAGCACATGGGGGAATAATCTTAAGGAGCTTCTAATGGGGGCAGCATATGGGGGAATAATCTATGCAGCTTCTAATGGGGGCAGTATATGGGGGAACAATCTATGGAGCTTCTTATGGGGGCAGTATATGGGGGAATAATCTATGGAGCTGCTTATGGGGGCAGTATATGGGGGAACAATATGGAGCTTCTAATGGGGGCAGCATATGGGGGAATAATCTATGGAGCTTCTTCTGGGGACACCATATGGGGGAATAATCTATGGAGCATTTCCCACCCTAGACTTATACTCGAGTCAATAAGTTCTCCCAGTTTTTTGTGGCAAAATTAGGGGGGTCGACTTATACTCGGATCGACTTATACTCGAGTATATACGGTACCATCCAACAAAACTGACTGCAGATGTCATAGATCCTTGGGAAGAGATGAGAGAGACACACACCAAGTCCAGTAGACACAGGGGAACACTATTAAGTGTCTGGGACAGTTTCATTAGACACTTCCAGCGCCCAGATCTTAATGTGTGGGATAGTTTGATAAGGAGAGAAAGGTTTTTGAAGAATGTGAAGGAGTACCTAGATGACTTCAGTATTGTCAATCATGCTATTTTAGAGGCCTGAACTCATGTAAATACAACCAAAATGTTTCTTTGTAATGGTGCAATATGTTAGCATTTGGGACCAAACTTTAAACTTTTGCCCAGGGCCCCACTTTGCCTAAAACCGGCCCTGTGGGTAGAAGATTGACAGTCAGACTGACAACGATGATAACTCAGACAATGATAACCACCTGTTGCCGCAGAGTGATGTAAATTAACCAATAGTGCTTTTGGTCATGCTGGCAAGCATGACAAGCTGTATGGTGCAGTGTTTGTTGGAAAACAGGTGGATTCTTACTATCAAGCAAATGGATGACTATTGGATGGCCTGCTTTGAAATCCTTGCTATATAACAAAATGTTGGAATTTTTTACAGCTTCTGAAAGGAAGTAGATGTCAACTTAAAACCAGGATAAACTGAGTTATCTCCTCTGCAAAGCATTTGCCAAGTGGACACATTCCGATGTCATGAGTTACCAGCAGTCTACACTGTAATCCCCACAGACCTAATGCTCCCTCACATATTTTATTTGCCACTGCAACAACTTTGCACACTTAAGCAGACAGAAACATATTTGCTGAAAAACTAGTCATACCATGATTGTGTTTTTTTCTATGGCAGATACCCTGAGCCCAATCCAATGGACTTGGGGGTCAGAAGATTTTATCAGAAGTAAGAACTATGGCAGTTTCCTATTAGCATACTGTCATGTCCAGTCTCCAGTGTAATGTCAGAGAGAATATTCCGTGTCGCCAATGGATTGTTCACACTCAAGCGGAAAAAGGTATCTGCCGCAGGTGTGCAAATTCTTATATTTGGATCAGTGCTTACTTTCATCAATGCTGACTAAAGCTGATGCCAATGATTAAATTGGCCACACTAGCTGCTTGTTTGACTGTTTTCGCTCTTCTGCATCATTCTTCTGCTGCCAATGCTCATGGCCCATGCTCAGTCAGCCATTTATTTCCTTTCTATCTTATCATCTATATTAATATACAGGATGGGCTGCCGTTGCTGCCACTACACTGCCAGACATCATCTTGGCAACCCGTCCTAATTGTTTACCATGTGGCTTCTGCCACTGTCACTGCCTAGCCATGCCAGCCACACAGCTATGTTTTAGAGTAATAGACTGTACTGCTAATGTGAAATGTGCTCTCTTAAGGTACACAAACATCAAATAACTCACAATATATGGTTAATTTTTTGATAGGCTTGTTGACAACAAGCTTTTATTTCTTCACTTTGAAACCAGCTTGTCTGTTTCTGCTTCCTGAAAAAAGGGATCATTTTTTGAATGCTTGATAGAAAGCTTTTTTAATTGTTTACTCATTTTGAGAACAGCAAATCTGAGGTGGATAACAGAAAATGGATAATTTTGTCACTGTTATTTAAGAAGCTAAAACTTCTTCACTTTCAAAATAGCAGAGCACATCTTTGCGCCCTACATTTAGAGATAATTTTTGGACACTTTGTGTAAAATCTTTCGCTTTTTCATTTAGCAAAAAAAAGCACTTGAAACCTCCCAAATAGAGAAGGTTTAGATTATCCACAATAAACCAGCAGGTGACTCTCTGCCAGAATGGTTCCTGTGTCTACCTGAGGAAGCATTCAAGTGGGTCTACCCCTTACACGTGGTGTTTTGAGTGCATGCAGCATTCCAAGAATGAGCATGGAGAAGCATGTGAAGCATCTCATCCAAGTATAGCAGACACATCAGCTCACCAGTCAGCAACAGCAAGCGGTGCGGCTAGAGACAAATAAGCTATTAGCACAGCAGCTTCAACACCAAATGCAGCAGCAGAGTCAGCAGCAAGAGGCGCTAACATGGCAAATGGAGCACCTCACAGAGGCAGTTCGTGTAAAGCTGGTGGTCTCCTCTCCGTCTCCAGGTGGTGACGCGCACATCTGGAACAGAAAAAAATGAGCCTTACAGAAAATGGCCCCAGGGGATGATGTCGAAGCCTTTTTGACTGTATTTGAGTGGGTAGCGGAGCATGAGAGGCTACCACCAGAACAGTGGTGGGCACGCACATCTCCCTGGACCACATATTGAAGCTGAGCCTGCCATTCTATCCAGGTAATGCAGTCATCTCACTTTATTGCAAAAAAAAGCAAAATGGTAGCTGATTATTTATGTGGCTAGGATATATGCTTCACTTATTTGTATCCTGTATATTGGCTCAACGTTATAATAGATATATTTATACTTTTGGTACCAGTCATTTAGCTTCTTTAACTTGGTCTCAGGGGGATTGTGCGCCTGTTACTTTACAGCATCATTCTTGCACAATTGTTCCGTCATTCTCTCCTGCCATTCCTTGTGTCGATTTGTATACTTTTTGTATGAATTTTAGGGATGGGCGAGTCTACTCGCTAGGACTCGTTACTCGGCGAATAGTAAGGGACTCGCTGGACTCGTTACTCGGCGAGTCTCCCAGTGATTACTCGCACAGTAACGAGTCCAATGCAAGTCAATGGCAATCCTAGTTTTGTCAGAGTTTTTTTTTCTCACTCGCTAGACTCGCTATATCACATCGCTGTCAACAGCGAGTCTGAGCGAGTCTGAGCGAGTCTACGATTCCGAGTCCTGTATACTGGATTCGGGACTCGCTTATACAGAATCTGTTATGTTCCTACAAGTTTCCAAGACAGCCTATGTCAACACACAGCGATTGTGAGCGAGTCTGAGCGAGTCTACGAATCCTGAGTCCTGTATACTGGATTCGGGACTCGCAAATATAGAATCTGTTATGTTCCTACAAAGCTTCCGAGACAGTCTAGCGTGTTAGGTCAGAAAACTTTTTTAGATGGACAAGCATGTTAGCCAATCATATTCAGTAATGTTGGTTGTGGCAGGACTATGATTGGCTTCTGTCCATCGTGATGCCTATGTCATGTATGAGAGGCGAGGCTGTATATAAGCCTTTTCCACCGCCATTTCCTCTACATTCCTGAGAGATCTGAGATAGAGCAGGGTGAGGTAGATGCTTGAGCAGATCATAGGGATTGTCAGTTAGTGTAGGGAAACTTCAAGATTCCTTATATTAAACCCAAACAGCTCTTCTGAGAGCTACCAGGAGGACAGAGGAGTACTGTGTATACTGTAGGCAGGCAGGCAGGGAGGATCAAGCCTTACAGTGCAGTGCACAGTGCAGGGACTAGTGTGCAACTTCACTGCTAGGTGTCAGCACACACACTTACCCCGCCAGCAAGTGACGCCTACAGCACCACCTAACTCCATCTCGGTGACTGTGCATTTGTCAACAATGTCACAAAAACCACAATTTCCCAAAAAAGAGGTTGCAAAGGGACGAGGTCGTGGCCGTAGCAGTGCAGGGAACATCACTTGAGCGATCTCCCTCCAGGCTGTAGTCCGCTGGATGTTATGCCCATAGGCAGGGTCAGTGGGGAGCCAAAGCAGGGGCCGAGCCTCCACCAGATCAATCAACTGCAGCGTGTTGACAGTGACACGGGCCATGATTGCTCTGTATTGCTCTGTGTGTGTGTGCGTATGTCAACTCGACTCGGATTATTTCCTGTTTGCTCAAAGCATGGTGTGTGCTAGAGAAAATCGCTTCCCTCGCCTCATCGGCGCTAAATAAGACAAACAAATGCGAGTTTGGACTTGGACACAGCAGCAACAAACTGTTGTGAGTGGGGTTTACAAATCGCCAATGCAAGCGCTTTCCGAGACACATCTGCGATTTGTAAATCGCACATTACTCGCTAAGACTCGCTTCCCCATTCATTAACATTGGACTCGCTAGACTCGCAACGAGTAGCGAGTCCCGGGCTCGGACTCGCTAGAGTCAAGCGATTCCGAGTAATTTAGGACTCGCCCATCACTAATGAATTTTAATGAATTAAAATTTGTTTGAATGATATAACTATTTTGGACTAGTACATCTTTGTTGCCATTGGCAACTGTTTTCTCCCCCACCAGAGCAGTTGGCAGAGGTGCTGGCCCCCTATTTGACTGGTGAACCCCAAAAGGCATGTTAAGACTTAGCCCTCCAGGATGCCATGGAGTATGGCAAATTAAAAAAATGAATTTCTGGCACGCCTGGGAGTGACAATGTTGGTAAAGGCTCAGTGAGTCCACCGCTGGGCGTATGCTGGCTACAAACCCCCACGCTCCCAGATGTTTGATATGTTGCACCTGGTTTAAAAGTGGCTGCAGCCAGAGACTTCCACTCCAGCCCAAATGGTCGAACATGTGGTGATGGACAGGTTCTTCTACTCCCTCCCCAGGCAAATACAGATGTTCGTTGCCAAGGGTGACCACCAGAATGCAGATGACTTGATCAGCCTGGTTGAAAGATACCAGGTTGTGGAGAAATCTCTTGGGAAACCAGACCTCGCTACTTCCCCATATTGGAATACCCAAAAAGGGCAGGCTCACCACAGAGGGTGGCTCAACCCACAGCTAGGGGTATACCAACCCGGCTGAGGGGTCACCTAAGCCTGTTATGAAAGATCTGGTCTGTTGGCGGTGTTGCAATACCTGGATACATCGCCGCCTGGTGTCATATGCCCCCTGAACCTGTAGCTGTAGCTTAGGCCGGTGCTGCTCCTACTATAACTACCCTGCATTAAGTGTGGACTGTCAACTTGGTGATAGTCCCCAGTCGTGTGCTGTGTCCATCAATGAGTTAATGGTTCTAGGACTGTTGGACTCTGGAAGTCTGGTGACCCTAATCAGCACTTCACTGCCCCACCAGTTAATTCCTAATAAGTTTGTGGGCATCTGCTGCATACACTGAGATGCCAAGGACTACCCTGTGGGGTACTCGGTACCGGGCCAGTGTCAGTGGGATGTGTCACAGCAACGGTGACCCGGTCCGTGGCCCTGGGCGCCCAAGTATTAGGGGAGATTGAATGGTGGAATGTAGTTAATGGAATAGTTTGTGACGCCACCTGTGTTGTTCGGAAAATGAGATGTTAAGCCGACACTGCATGCAGATCCACTGGGACTGATGGTATGGTGCAGCAAAGATGTAAAAGCTCCCCACAGGTGGCGTTGTAGTCCCAGAGCAATGTAGAGGTGGTTGGCACGGGGATGTAGCAGTGCCGGAAGGGTAGGAAGCAGACAAAGACACAGCGGGGTGCAATTTCTGTATCTTTACTTGATAAATGCAGTCCAGGGTCCTGATTACAGATGGTACTGGAGCAGGCTAGCCTGGAAGCAGCTTAGGATTCCCTCTCAGCAGATGGGCTATGCAGTCTCCTTCCCTAGCGCTTATTTGAGTGAAGTACTCCTAGTACTGAGTTACACTGAAGTTCCTCCTAATTCTCTTCTACGAGAACTCCTCCTATGGCAGACAGCTGTAGCCGCTATTCCTCTCTTGGCTCACTCCGTGCTGTTGTGCCTCTGAGTCTTAGATGGGGGTAGGGCATTTACAGCCTCCTACTCCTCTGGTGTCTGTCGCAGGACCAATAGTGTCCGTACATCCGTGGAGACCAGGCTCCAGTTCATGCGCTCTCACTGTGAGGGAGCTCTCTTTTCCTCAGCTCAACCTCCAGCTTCTCTCCACACATCTGCACACGTGGACCTCCTCACACTAACTGACCACTCCTTCCACTTGGCCCTCAGAGAGCACTCCTCCCTTCAATTCCGGTTCAGAGTCCCCCCTGCTGGCATGGAGTGGAACTGTGTTGCATGTATAGGTTAACTGCGAGAGAGACCCTTCACTGCTTTAAAGCCTGGCATTGCCCTCCCTGGAGGAAGGCAAAGCCACTGTGGTGGCCATACTCCTGGGGGCGCCACATAACCATGAAAACAGACTGTGGCGATAGAGTCCATGAGGTTGGGGTAGTAAAGAACTTAATCCATCCCATCATCCTGGGGTGGGATTTTGCACTGTTTGGAACTTGTGGCAAAAGAGGATGCACATAGTGTCCCAGTCAAAAGCCAGGCCCCTCTGAAGGCGACTACATCAAAATTGGGAGTGGAGGAGTTTCCCCTATGCATCCTCACTGGATAGGAGGACAAGATCGTAATATAGGATCCCAGCTTCCCTGACTTAGAGGTGCCCAAAGAGAACTTTGGGACTGCTCAACTTCGGGATCTTACATTGAAGTGGGCTTTTGAGAATGTGACTGTATGCAATGGGATTGCTCAAGAGCCAGGGGCAGACACCAGGTTTCCTCAATTTGCAGTACATGACAAGTTATTGTATTGAGTGACCAAACTGAGGGGAAGCGAGATAGTAGAGCATTTGTTAGTTCCAGGACTCTACCGGCGGAGGGTTTTAAATAAGGCCCACATATTTTTGATGGACATCTAGGGGTGGAAAAAACTCAGGGCGGTTTCACACGTCCAGATAATTCCAGTACCGGAAAAAATGGTACCGGAGCTATCCATGTCCGTGTGTTCGTGTGGACACGTGGTACCTCCGGGTGGCACATGTGTGGCAACCGTGTGCCGCACGTGTGCCACATCAGGACCACACGGACGGCGCTGGGAAGAAGCGCTACAGTAAGCGCTGTTCCCTGTGGCTGGTGCTGACCGCGGCTGTAATTCTGCTCTTCTGCTCTGCCGGCAGGAGAGCAGAATGAATGAAAACCTGACATGGGGTCCCCCTCATTTTCTTAACCAACCAGATGAAACTTACAGCTGGGGGCTGCTACCCTCAACTGTCAGCTTCAGCCAGGTTGGTTGTAAAGAATAGAGGGGTCCCCATGCTGTTTTTTTAATTATTTCAATAAATAATTTTAAAAAATCCCCCCTATTTTTGACAACCAACCTGACTAAAGCCGACAGCTGAGGGCTGATACTCTGAGATTGGTAAAGAGCCATTCATCTTGCTTCCCCAGACTAAAAACAGCAGCCCCCAGCTGCCCAGAAATGGCGCATCTATTAGATGTGCCTAATCTGGAGCTTTGACAGGTTCTTCCCACTTGCCCTGTAGTGGTGGCAAGTGAGGTAATAAAAGGGTTAATGTCACCTTTCTATTATAAGGTGACATTAAGCCCGGATTAGTAATGGAGAGGTGTCAATAAGAGACCTATCAATTACTAATCCTACAGTAATTAAAGGGGCGGGGCTGAGCAGGGCAGCGGTGCAGCAGGACCTGTGGTGACGTCATGTGATGTCATAGGATGGTCAGCGTTAACTGCGCATGCTCAAGAAAGAATATTACAGCACAGGCGCAAGAAAAAGAAATGAACGCTGAGGCGGTGGCACCAAATTTAAAGCCGGACATGACTGTCGGATGTGAGGTGTCTGTGTCCGGGGGAAAGACCTGCCACCCGGTCAAACTTCAGGTATGTCTGACCAATTTTAAAAATGATTATTTAGGCGGTGGAAGGGACGCTAAATAAAAGAGCCACCTTGACAGAATGCAGCATTAGTGCTGCACAAGGTGGCTCTTTTACTTAAAAATGCCTGGGGGGTGACAGGTTCTCTTTAACCCTTTATTTACTGTAGGATTAGTACGCCTGGGGGGTGACAGGTTCCCTTTAAATAAACACGCATGCTCATGTGTTAAATAAAGAGTTAAATAAACACGCAAGCTCACGTCACCGCTCATCACTGAGTGCGCTCCGCTCCATTCATTCCCCAGTCATTTACATTCCGGAGCGGCTGTGTAAGCAGCGCACCGACTGTAAATGTATTAACTCCTGAGATGGATTTACGCCGTGGGACATGACTGAGCGCCGGACAGGTAATGTATAGATTTGTTTTATTATTTTCAACTTTTTTTCAGAATAACAACGGCTTTGCTAAGGAGTTACCAGTGTAATAAACATTATAAAAATGTGTTGTATTCTTTCATTAAAATAATTTATTCTTATTGTGTGAGTGTGTTTATTTAACGCTTTATTTACTGTAGGATTAGTAATGAATCAGTGTCTTAAGGTACTGTCACACTTAGCGATGTACCAGCAATCCCGACCAGCGATATGACGCGGTCAGGATCGCTGGTACATCGCTAAGTGGTCGCTAGTGAACTGCCACACAGGCAGATCTCACTAGCGACATCGCTGGGGACGGGGGTCGCTGCTTACCTGTCACACCAGGCGATCCTGCGTCCTCCCGCCCGGCTCCATACGTCGCTCGTCGTCAAAGCAGGAAGCGCCGCAGGAAGCTGACGACAAAAAACAGTCCCGGACGTTCTCGCGCGATCAGCGTTAACCAGCGGGGGAGCGGGTTGTAGGTAAGTATCACACACAGTGATATCGCTAGCAATATCGCTATAACGTCACAAGTTATAGCGATATTGCTAGCGATATCGCTTAGTGTGACAGTACCTTTACTGACACCTCTCCATTACAAATCCGGGCTTATTGTCACCTTATAATAGAAAGGTGCCATTAACCCCTTTATTACCCCACTTGCCACTGCTATAGGGCTTTAGTCAGGTTGGTTGTCAAAAATAGGGGGGACCTCAAGCCATTTTTCAAAAATTCTTTATTTAAATAATTAAAAAATTATTTATTTAAATAATTAAAAAAACAGCGTGGGGACCCCTCTATTCTTTACAACCAACCTGGCTGAAGCTGACAGCTGAGGGTCGCAGCACCCAGCTGTAAGTTTTGTCTGGTTGGTTAAGAAAATGATGGGGACCCCACGTCGGGGTTTTCATTCATTCTGCTCTGCTGCAGGCAGAGCTGGAGAGCAGAATGTCAGCCGTGTGCCCGTGTTAAAACGGACATGTCTCCGTGTTTTGCACACGGACACACGGTCCGTGAAAACATGCTGACATCTGCATAGACCCATTCAATTGAATGGGTTTACGTGTGTCAGTATCTCCGGTACGTGAGAAAACTGTCACTACACGTACCAGAGACACTGACGTGTGAAACCGGCCTCAGGAGGGTTTGACCAGGGTGTTACCAAGAGATCCTGAATTATTATGGGTCCTGCCCCACCTGTTGTGAGCTCATTTTCGGGTTGGCCTCTGGCTCCTGGTGAGGGTTATGGAGCTGGCTGTGCTGACAGAGGAGTAGTGAGTTCTCTATCTGGACTCCTTCTGTTGGTGAAGGGAGATAATGAAGCTGATCTAAATGGCAGAGACCGGCCACCTGAGGAGGAGGACTGCGATTGGACATCAGGAGTTTCTGATTGGATTTAAGGCAGCCGACTCTCTTGTTTCTTGCTGGTGATTTTTCCTGACTCTGGCTCCTGGCTTCCAGTTTGGTTCCTGCTTTCCTAAAGCTAAGCTTTCTCTGCTATTGTTCATATGAGTTTTTGTCTGGTTTACTTAGTTTTTGTGTTCAGCCAGCCCTGGCTGGGACTGGGCTGAATCCCCATTTTGTCTCTGATCAGTTGATCTCTTTTGCTCTGTCTTCAGAATATACCTGAGTGCTGATATAGTGATTTGAAGTCTAGCGACTTCAGGGCCTTTTTCTATCAGACGTGTTGGACATTCTTTTTGGCAGGGTTTTTTGCGTGATTGCAGACAGCAGATTTTCTTTCCTGTCCTTTCTAATTAGCGAGGGCCCCATCGTTAGCTCAGCCTATCTTTCTACCTGTGTCTATGTTTTCATCTTGTTTCACCGACAATACATGTTGGGGGGCTGTCTATTGCTTTGGGGTCTGCTCTGGGGCAGTTTAGATTTTCCCTTTCTTTCTTTAGGCTTATTTAGTTCTCCGGCCGTGACGAGGTATCTTGGATCACCGTAGGCACGCTCCACGGCTACTGCTAGTTGTTGTGGATAGGATCAGGCATCTGCAATCCGCTAGTTACCAACCTCTCCGGTTTTCTGCGCTTAGCTTGCTTTTTGTTTCTTCCTCCTCGGTGACTCATTCATAACACCCTCCTGTCAAATAACTGCTCCTACCTTTCACTTCCAAAGCCCCTTAGTGCCCTTGCCTGTTATAGAAACACCCTTCGAGAGGATTGCTATGGACCTGGTAGGTTCCATCGTTAAATCAGCACACAGTCATCAGTACATCTTAGTGGACTGCGCAATGAGAAACCCGGAAGCAGTGCCACTAAAGATAGCCTCAGATAAGATTATAGCCATGAGTTTGTCCATATCTTTGCAAGGACCGGTTTTCCCAAAGAGATTTTGACAGACCAGGGGTCCCTGTTTATGAGCAAAGTGATGTGGCAGCTGTGTAGTGTCCTCCAGATTACCCAGCTACGAACCTCTGTTTAGCATCCACAGACCGATGGGCTGGTGGAGCGCTTTAACATGACCTTGAAGGCCATGCTCAAGAAGGTTATTGAGAGGAAGGATGGGACTGAGACTATCTGCTCCTGTTCTTACTCTTTTCTATCAGGGAAGTCCCACAGGCCTCAACTGGCTTCTTGCCGTTCAAGCTCCTGTACGGCTGACATCCACAAGGGCTACTGGACATTGCCAAGGTAACTTGGGAAGCCAAGGTAACACCACACCACAGTATCATTGAACATGTCACCCCGCTGCAAGAAAGGATGGCACGCATAATGTCATCAATGTTATCATAAGGGAACATCTTCTCCAGACACAGGAGGCCCAAGCAAGGGTACAGTATATAACCTATCAGCGAGGCAAAGGCAATTCCAGTCCGGGGACCACATGCTAGTCCATATCCCTATGGTGGAAAGCAAATTTTTGGCAAAGTGTTAAGGCCCATATGAGATAGTGGAAAATCTCTGGGACGTGAATTACAAGGTATGCCAGCCTGGTTGCAGGAAGTTGCACCAGGTATACTATGTGAACCTACTCAAACCTTGGCGGGACCATGAACCACTTGAAGCTCGTAGCCTGGAGGAATGTCCCGAAGCTAAGATAGAAGAGGTCATGATTGCTGAGACACTAACGCTGGCCCAGAGTAACAATGTCGAGAAATGCTGTAATGCAGCCGTGACCTGTTCTCAGAGTTGCAAGAGTGCACACAGGTCGTGGAACACGATGTCTTAATGGAACCGCATGTAAGGGTAAATCTCAAGCCCTACAGAATCCGTGAAGCATGCCAGGAGATATTCTCCAAGGAGGTGATGAGAATACTGAACCTCAGGGTGACTGAGGAATTAAGAAGTGGCTGGTCAAGTCCCATCATCCTTGTACTGAAGCCTAATGGTGAATGGCAGTTTGGTAAGGACTAACTCAAGCTCAATGAGTTGTCCCATCTTGATACATACCCGATGCCCCACGTGGATGATCGCATTGAGCGACTTGGACCCGCAAGGTACATCACAACCCTGGTCCTGATGAAAGGTTACTGGCAAATCTCCATGTCCCAGAGCGCCAATGAGAAGACGGCCTTGTCAACGCCAGATGGATGTTTTCAGTACACTTGGATGCCCTACGGACTCCAGTGGGCTCCAGCTACCTTCCAGAGGGCGATGGATTGAATCTCGGCTCCACATAAGAAATATGTCGCAGCCTACTTGGATGACATTGTCATCTTTAGCCCTGATTGGAGTTCACACCTGTCCAAGGTACAGGAGATCCTCAATGCATTGAGGAAAGAGGTATTTATGGTACCATAAATCCAAAAAAGTGTGCCATGGGGAAGACGGAGACCCGGTACTTAGGCTACATTGTCAGGAGAGGCGAGATCAAGCCCCAGCTGAATAAGATAGAGGCAATTCAGAAGTGGCCGCATCCGCTATCCAAGAAACAAGTAATAATAATAATAATTTTTTTCTATAATGCCAACATATTCTGCAGCACTTTACATTCTAGAGGGGACTTGTACAGACAATACGCATTACAGCATACCAATAAACACATAGATCAAAACAGATACCAAGAGGAATGAGGGCCCTGCTTGCAAGCTCACAATCTATAAGGAAAGTGAAGGCGTTTCTTGGGATTGTGGGGTGTTATCTGCGTTTTATCCCGAACTTTGCCATAATTGTGAACTGAACAGATGGAGGGCACCGCTGCAAAGTATTATAACTAGTGCTTCTCCAAAAGCATGCTAATAATGAATGTGGAAGGAAACAAAAGGGCAAAGAAGCATGTATAGAACCTTGGGAATACCCACAATTCATAAAAGACAAAAAGTTTTTAATTTTATTGAACAATGACAACACATGCAAAAAAATACAGCAAAGCTCAATAGAAACATTTAAAAACAATGACTGAAAAGACATCTAGTTATTCCCATGATGTGGCAATAACTAACCCACACCAAACCTCTGACAGCTAGTACAATTGACGACACAAGGCTCCAAAGAAAGGGAAAGAAGGGCACACTGATGAGAATATGAACAATGTGTTCTAATGCCAACATTAAAAAAAAATAAAATAAGCAGACCTGCATATGCCTAATGATAGCACCATATTTATGAATATAATCATTATGAGCTAGAAAGAAAAAGAAAAAGAAGGCTGTTCCACTACAAAATCAATGAGTCTGATATATATAAAAGATCAAACCAATTCCTGTAGTATAGAAAAGGAAGCAGCACAGTGATTTAGCCCAATGCTAGAGAGATGAAAGTGGCTTTGAAGGAGTCATGGAAGCTGAGAGGGAATGGAGGGATGTTCGCATTGTCCCGCCACATTGTCATTTTGTGGCGGTGATATGAAGCTGTCTGCAGACCTCAAGCACATTAAAATATTTATTTTTTTTCTGTTGATAAATGTGATGCAACCCACTATATCCAACCCTTTCATTTAGTGGCGTTGAAATTGTTCTGATGTGCAGAGCTGTTGCACATTAAAATTAATTTACTGTATTTTATTTTTTTACAAGCGTAATACAGCAGCCGAGATCGGAATTTGAAATTGTTTGGAGCCTATCTTCTAGATTATGTGCATCTTGGGCATCCAATTTCTCATGGGCATCTTTTAAATCTAGCTTGACATGCGCATCTGTGACACCTATCTTCTGACGAGCATCTCTGGTAATTGGTATTGGGTAGATGAGTAATCGTTGTAGGCTGGATACTGTATCTCTTACTTACCATAGCAGCCTTGTTATTGATGCTTTTTTACATTCCCATTCCTGGATTCATCATGGCCCTTTTCCTGATCAGTTCATGTAATGACACGTTGGCCATATTTATCCAGCAAACCTGCACCTTACCAGCATCAACTGTAGGAAAGAGGGTGTTCCAATGCCACAGAAAATTTTCTAGATTGTACAGGCCTCATCCACACGAAAAAAATATTTTATGTTACTAACTGAATAAAGAAGGGGAGATCTCAGTTTGAAATAGTTTTAAGCATCTAGTCAATGTTATACAGGCCTCATCGACAAGCCCCAAAAAATCTTCTGTTACTAACGTCATACAGTAAGGGACATGTCACATTGAAATTGTTTGTAGCATCTAGTCAATGTTATACGGGCCTTATCAACAGGCCCAAAAAAATTCTTCTCATACTACCGTCATACAGTAGGGGACATGTGACTTTGAAATTGTTTGGAGCATCTAGTCAACCTTATAGAGGCCTTATCGACAGGCCCCCAAAAATTCTTCTGTTACTAACATCATACAGTAGGGGACATGTCACTTTGAAATTGTATGGAGCATCTAGTCAATGTTTTACAGGCCTTATCGAGAAATCCAAAAAATTATTTTGTTACTAACGTCAAACAGTATTGGACATGTCACTTTGAAATTGTTTGGAGCCTATCTTCTAGATTATGTGCATCTTTGGCGTCCAATTTCTCATGGGAATCTTTTATATCCAGCTTGAGACACACATCTGTTAAACCTAACTTCTGATGAGCATCAAATGCTCTCTGGTAATTGGTGCTGGGTAGATGACTAACAGTTGTAGGCTGGATCCTGGATCTCGTACTTCCCATAGCCGTCCTGTTATTGATCCTGTTGTATGTTCCCATTCCTGCCGTCGTCATGGCCTTTTTCCTGATTAGTTCATGTAATGACACGTTGGCCATATTTTTCTAGCAAACCTGCACTTTACCAGCAGAAACTGTAGGAAAGAGGGTGTTCCAACACCAGACAATATTCTAGATTATACAGGCCTCATCCACACTAAAAATATTTTATGTTATTAACCAAATACAGTAGGGGAGATCTCAGTTTGAAATTGTTTTAAGCATCTAGTCAATATTATACAGGCCTCATCGACAGGTCCAAAAAAATTCTTCTGTTACTAATGTCATACAGTAGGGGATATGTCACTTTGAAATTGTTTGGAGCATCTAGTCAATGTTATACAGGCCTCATTGACAGGCCACCCCAAAATTCTTCTGTTACTAACGTAACACAGTAGGGAATATCTCACTTAGAAATTGTTTGGAGCATCTAGTCTATGTTATACAGGCCTTGTCAACAGGCCCCCCAAAATTCTTCTGTTACTAATGTCAAACAGTAGGGGGCATGTCACTTTGAAATTGTTTGTAGCATCTAGTCAATGTTATACAGGCCTTATTGACAAGCCCAAAAAAATATTCTGTTACTAATGTCATACAGTACAGGACATCTCACTTTGAAATTTTTTGGAGCATATCTTATTTGTCATACAGGCCTCATTGACACTGAAACAATTCTTTCTGCTGTGAGTAACATGATTAATCACACCATTTTTCACCTTGTAATTTTGTGCCCCTGAAATTCAGCTGTGCGCCGAGGTTGTGAAAAGTAAAAAATCTATTTTTATTTGTTAATATTGTGCTCCTACCACACTATCTGAGCAGCATGACTGGAAAAAAGTGAGGACATGGAGGAGGGGGGATTAGGCTTGATGTTTGAGGTTTATGTGGGGTAGGTGTTAATGTTTATGAAAACACTAGTGATCCACTAACATGAAGTCCTATCCAAAGACAACTGACAACTTCTGTTACTGAATGTTATAGTTTTTAGTGTGCTGCATTATTCTTGCATCATTGCAGTATATGATCTTTAGTGGGGCTTATGTGCCTCCTGTTGCTGATGCTGCTGGAGATGTTAACAATAATTTGTGGAAATGTGAACAGTCCTGTTTGCATGTCCATCTGCTGGGTTCAGTGTAGTTAAGACCTGTTGGTCCCTATTATACTATTTCTACTGTGCTAAAATTGATGCCACTTTGTTAGTGTCTGACACTTATTTTCGTAAATTTGTAGATTCCGCATTGGGTGTCCTTCATGTGTGTTGCCTGTAGCAGTAGTCCTCCGATACCGGCAGTCCTCCACTGTCTTTCAGTCTACTACCCGTGTTACTATCCTTACATTTTTCTGACAATAGTAATATACAAAACTGATATGTGTGCCATCTGAGTGTGGCTAAGCATA
Organism: Dendrobates tinctorius; assembly: GCF_039654945.1. Lineage (NCBI taxonomy): Eukaryota > Metazoa > Chordata > Amphibia > Anura > Dendrobatidae > Dendrobates > Dendrobates tinctorius. The sequence goes on along the minus strand of NW_027361838.1, from coordinate 9,728,081 downwards.
ATTTTCAATTTTGGGGGGTTATCATTTATATAGCACCAATAATTTAACATTTGCTTTACAGACATTACTGGCACTGTCATCATTGGGACTCAGAATCTAAATTTGCTATCTGTATGTCTCTGTACTGTCAGTAGAAAAGTAATTACTGGAAGTAAACACTCCCCAACACGTGTAGAACATGCGAACTCTTTGCAGATGCTGTCCATGGTGGGGGTTTGAACACAGGACTCCAGCACTGCAAGATTGCTAATGTTTGTGCTTTGACATCTGAACGTTTCTGTGGTTGGAAGGCTATCACTGCGATTCAAACTGTGTGCCTCACTGCTATGTTGGGGAAAACCACTGGCAAGATTGTCTTCCAGTATGTTTTTATACTGCAGCATGGGTGTGTCCCTTTCTAGGAGAAAGCAATAGCTTATAGTATAACATTCAAGCTTTCTTCCTCCATCCCCTTCTGACAACCACGGACAACATAGAAGTAATCATTATCATCTTCATCTCCTAACTATTGCGCATCAATCACCTCTTCTTTCTTGTCCTTTTCTTGGTCCTTTATAATTTGTTCCTCTCATGGCAAATGTCTGTGAGGTGACAGACCTGAACTTATAGATATTGTTATCCCTAAAGGTATCCTCCTCTGCTTCCTCCTCTTCCCCTAGGACCAGCACCACCACCACCTGCTCTCCCACACTATATAAATATGTTCCAGCATATAGATGACAGTAATAAGGATGATGATGCATCATCACTGCTAGCCATCTTAGCAGCCATTAATAAAATGTACAGAAGGGTACAAAGGTCATTCATGTGTATCCAATACGCAAGTGTAAATTGCAGTATGTCTGTACTGCATTGTGCCAGGCTATGAAAAATGTCTTCCAGCACCAGGTCTCAGCACTGCTGCCACTGTCACTGCAACATGCAGAGTTTAATTCCACGGTGTGGTCATATCGCATATTAATTGGATAACCTGTAGCCTGAAAGATCTCTATACCAACTGAAGTGGAGTGGTGGAATTCAGCATGACAGTGGTTTCTGCAGCAGCGCATCCAGACTGGGACAGTGGCAAAGGAATTGCTGTACCATTAGGTTGAGGATGCGAACCATGTAAGGCACTTGTGTAATTTTGGCCCGGTGTCGTGCCGCCACCAGGTTTGCACCCTTATCGCACACGGCCTTTCCTGGCTCCAGGTTGAGTGTAGACAGCCATTTCTCAAACTCGGAATTGGATACCTTTCCACAACTGTTGATCTGTATGACTGCGATCTCCAATGCATATTATTCTAAAAACTGCATAGATAAATGAATTACTACTGCGCTTAGAGTCACTGGTATCTATTATCTTACTCAAATGGATTTGAAGAGAAAAAAAAAAAATCAAAGTCCAGAGCACAATAAAAGAACCAGGTTTGGGCAGAGAACAGCAATAAGTAACGCTAAAAAAGTCATATATATATATATATATATATCCCTTTGAATGCTAATGCCAATTGTAGTGCAAGAACCCAAGATTACCTTGTAAAGCAGTAGGGGTTAACAGCCACAGAGGGGGATGGCAGGCTCAGTCTCACAAGTGAACACTGATTCTGTGTTTGGAGATCCAAAAAGTCCTTCTGTAAATAATAACACTCCTCCAGTGGGTTGCTGATTAAATGCTTCTTGCTTAAGAACTGCAGTAATCCTGTTAGCGATGCTACCCCGGCCGGTGGCAGCAGTCCCTCTAATGGCAGGCTGGGTGGGAAAACACACTGAACTAGGTGCCTGAACTTCACACTATGCTCATCAGCACAGGACCTGTGTGAAGTCAGAGACATGTAGGATTGCTTTTTGGTCCTCATTGCAATCTCTAGGCTGCAGCCCAGTGCATCACGTGTCTCTGACTTCACACAGGTCCTGTGCTGACGAGCATAGTGTGAAGTTCAGGCACCTAGTTCAGTGTGTTTTCCCACCCAGCCTGCCATTAGAGCGACTGCTGCCACCGGCGGAGTTTCAGAGTACACACAGAGGCTTAAAGGCACTGTACTCCCATAGGCGAGGTTGCAGAGTACAGACAGAAGCTTAACAACAAAGTACTCCCACAAACGGGGTTACAGAGTACACCCAAAGTCTTACAGGTGAAAGTATTCCCACAGACAGGGGTTCAGAGTACACACAGATGCTTAAAGGTACAGTACTCACACTGGTATGGTTTGCAGAGTACACCCTCAGGCTAAGAGACACAATACACCCACGGGTTGTGTTGCAGAGTACACACAAAGGCTTTCTGATACAGTACTAGTGCAAAGTACACATAAAGACTGTCACGATCCATTTTTGGATCTGTGTCAGAGTCTCGATTCTCTCATATAAACGTTTTTTCCTTTTAGGCCATCGGGGGTTAATATTAGCTTCCCCCTGGTGGCCGCTGGTGTTACTACATGTGTAGTTAGTCAGCAGGTGGTGTTCACCCCCCTTCCTATATAAGGTCACCAGGTGCTGCAGGTCACTGTTGGTGATATTGTTCCTCTTTGGAGACCAACCAAGCTGGAGTCAGGAGCAGGCTGTGTTGCAGTGGAGCTCCAGCTATTCCATTGTTCTGATGCCTTACTCTGCTGCTCGGAGCATTAGCAGCAGATAAAGCTGTTTGCTTTTGTAGTTTATTTAACCCTCAGGTGTCTGTGTTATCTTTCCTTTGTTTTTTGTTGCAGTTCATTTTATTCCCTGTCTCAACTTCTGGGGAGGGGGTTGGGGGTCTAGCTCAGGGCTAAACAGGAGATAGGGACAGGTTGGGGACTTGAGCCTCACTACCATCAAGTGTACCCCCAAGTTAAGCAAATTCAGGGCACTCCCTTTGCCTGAGCGGCAGTTCAGGGGCCCAGGTTCCACGTCCCCGGTTTTCCTACTACTGCCCCATGACAAAGACTTTCTGGCACAATACTCCCACAGATATGGGTGCAGACTACACCCAGCAGGGATTTAGCAGTTGTATCCTGTCCCCACCCTAATCAGAGCAGAATTGCGGTGTCACTTGTGATCCGGCATTTATGCAGGCCGAGTCACATGCTGCGCCGGCCAATCACAGCCATGCCAACACTTGTCATGGCTGTGGTGGCACCGGAAGTGCCCACAACCTAAAAACTTGTTGATTTGCTGTGCTTACAGTCTTTAAACACGCTTAATTAGTCATTGGAGCCAGAACAAAAAAAAATCATGTTGTTAAAAATCTGTGTTTGGGGTTTGGTACCAGACACCTAGAATCTGGAACTTTACAGTACGGGTTCACTCATCCCTACACCTAAGAAATCACCATTTGAATTGATATGCAAATGAGGCTATAGATCTGATGCCACTATCAATTCCGCTACATTCCCAACCACAGCATCACCTTCTCCTGCATGAGTAACATCCCACAGGATAGAGGCTGTCAGTCAAGCTGAAGAATGTGGCACTAGGTGGGGGTAGAGCTGGAGTGACAGAGGTTTCAAATATACAATAGCCCTTCAGCATAATTTGCATAGCAATTTAAAATCTGATTTCACAGTAATGGAGGAATGAACAGGTCATTTAAAAGTATTGCTGGACTTTTCTTTGAAAGAGCTCCATACACATATAAATAGTTTGGGCAGTAAAATCCTGCTGACAGATTTCCTTTAACATAAAAATCTTAAATTAATATTTTAGACTTTATTAAATTCATTGCAAAAGCAGTTGCTATTACTACTTTGTACTATAACAAATACTTTGTATATTATTTTTATTAAGAAACAATAAAATGTTTCACTCACATAACAACTATGCATTCATGTTTGATTACTCTCATAAAGAGGAGGAAAAGAAAAACAGTAAATCAAGTAAGATATATTTTAATGGCCAATTAAAACTATTTCACATTTCTATTCAATGTATTTGGCTGTCAGATTCAGCTCTGTAAAAAGTGGTTTGCATTTCTACTGAATGAGCTAATGTATCTCAGCCTTGGAAAATAACATTTTTACAAGGTTAATTACACTCAGAATGAAGTAGTGTAAAATGTGTAAGTGTAATTTCTCACCTTCTGTTGTATGGTTATTTGTTAGCTTGATGTGTTTTTATTTTCATATTAAAAGATTTATGTTTTTACTAGACTTAAAATACAAAGATTTCTATTAAGTGAAAAGAAGAAGTATAATCTTATTACACTTTATAAAGTTCTGCTTATATGGTATAAAAATAAATAAAATATACCCAATATTAAACTCTTGAAATAGGATATTTGAGCAACAAACATATAACATATGTGCCATATGTTGAATATGGCTAATTTGCCAAAGTCTATATATAACAATTACCTGCTAATAGAGTTGAGCGACTTTTGGTTTTTTATGGTCGAGTTTCGTTTCGTGAAACCCGACTTTTCCAAAAGTCGGGTCGAGCAAGATCGGCCTATTATAGGGAAAAGTCGGGGTCGTCCCAAAACACGAAACCCAATGTAAGTCAATGGGGAATAAAAGTCGGCAGTGAGAGGAGGACAGGAAACACACCTACAGTGCTCATTTGAATGCCAAAAGCATCAATTCTTCTTACTTAAGCTGGTCAACCTTAATTAACTTCATAATACAAGTTACGCACTGAAAAATGGGGGTTATTTGGCTAAAGTTGTGGGGGGGTAGGGCTGGCTCCAGGTTTTCATGTGCCCTGGGCGAAAGAGCGCCCCTTTAACACATAATACCACAACTCATCATGCTCCGATACGGCAGAGAAATAGTGGTATAGTACAATGAAAAATACTTCACTTTTTACATCTCATGACGAGGCCCATCTATTTCTCCATACAGAATCATTGGTCCCATATAATGTTTGAAACAGTATATGATGAGCTCCACATAATGCTACAGTATATGTTGGTCCCCATGGATGAAGCTCCACTGTCTTATGGGCCCAAATAATGCTCCAAACATAATGGGCCCCATTTCTAATGCTCTAGTGTATAATGGGCCCTGTAAATGCTGCTCCAGTGTCTGATGTCCACCTTTGGAATGTTCCAGTGTATGGTGGGCCCCATCTATCATTCTCCAGAGTATAGTGCTCCCCAAAAATTACTGTCCCAACATTGAAAACAATCAAATAAGTCTCCTCGCTAGGGAATCCCTGTACTAGTCTGGACTCCTCGTCGTCCCCATCTTCCATCTCACTGCACAGTATTTCAACCTTGCAAGTGCTGTGATCCTGAGCAAGCAGGGGGGACCCACTCGTTGGCGACGGCACTGGCACAGGGCCCCTGATAGTACGGTGGTGTGTCTGATGGCGGGTGGGCCGAACCTGCACTTTCATCTGCAGCTTCCTCTTTGTCACCGTGTAAGATGGAACTGTATATGGGAAGGGTAACCTGAGTTTCATCAGGGTCAGATTCAGGCCGGGTAGCGTGCGAGGGGAATGTAGTGGTCTGGGTCAATGTACCAGCAGATTCATCGAGCAGTGGCTGGGCATCAGTGCACTTGTGTCGCCCCCAGGAGTACGGTCGCCACAGTGGCATTACCTTCCTCCTAGGGAGTGTGATGTCATGCTTGGGAGCAACGAAGGATCTCTCTAGCAGGTTAACTGATTGGGCGGCGTTATTCCCATGAGTCATGACCCTCCAAACAGCGTTCATGAAGGCAAAGTGTTTGTTTTATGTGGGCAGTATGGTTGCAAAGCTGAACCTTAAAGGAATGTCCAGAAGGGCACCACCAGGAGTGGAGCCTACGGCGTAATTTGACTCAACACGGGCAACCTCAACCATGCCAGCTACAGAACAGATGCACACATTGCAAGCTTAATTCCGTTAACGAACGAGACTCCGTCATGCCCCGCGGTCCGAGTCTGGCTTACTAGAGGGACACGTGAAGCTCTGGCACATGAGATTGGCCAATAACTGGTGTGTCATGCCCTTACATGTCCGTGGCTGCATGTGCGCTACACTGAAAAGGCCAGCATTTGTCGCTTACAGGTGCAGATAACCCGCTGAACAACGTTAGTGATGGGGATCACTGATTACAATTATTACTCGCGAACAATGATTTCCCAGTAAGTGCAGGTCAACCGCAGTTCCGGAATTAGGCCTAACTGTCATTCCTGAAAAAAATGAAAAACTTACGTGTGCAAACCACAGGTGCTGTAGCTTGCTTAACAGCTTGCCAGCCGTTCTCACGCCCAGTATGGGTTACACGTGATTGCACAAAGGTGAGAAAGGGTACCGTATCCCCGGATAACATGTATGGATAGCGTACACATTCAAAATATATGTCTATACATCAGGAGGCAGGCTCAGACGGTGTTAGGCCCAGTATGGCTTGCACGTGATTGCACAAAGGTGAGAAAGGGTACCGTATCCCCAGATAACATGTATGGATAGCGTACACATTCAAAATATATGTCTATACATCAGGAGGCAGGCTCAGACGGTGTTAGGCCCAGTATGGATTGCACATGATTGCACAAAGGTGAGAAAGGGTACCGTATCCCCGGATAACATGTATGGATAGCGTACACATTCAAAATATATGTCTATACATCAGGAAGCAGGCTCAGACGGTGTTAGGCCCAGTATGGATTGCACGTGATTGCACAAAGGTGAGAAAGGGTACCGTATCCCCGGATAACATGTATGGATAGCGTACACATTCAAAATATATGTCTATACATCAGGAGGCAGGCTCAGACGGTGTTAGGCCCAGTATGGATTGCACGTGATTGCACAAAGGTGAGAAAGGGTACCGTATCCCCGGATAACATGTATGGATAGCGTACACATTCAAAATATATGTCAATACACCAGGAGGCAGGCTCAGACGGTGTCAGGCACAGTATGGATTTGACGGCCCAGACTACACAGCGGAGGAGCAGGGAGAGGTAAAGATTGCTAATGCTGGGGCCCTGCCCAAGCAAGGGGGGCCCACTCGTGGGCGTCGGTACTGGCACTGGGCCCCTCATGGTACGGCGGTGTGTCTGACGGCGGGTGTGCACCACCACCGTCAGAGACACTTGATTGCACTATGAGGGACCCTGTGCCAGTGCCCGCGCCCAAGAGTCGGCCTACCCACCTGTCCAGGGCAACGGCACTCGCACGGTGTCGTGCGCTAGGTGGTGACCCTGGCCATGGGGGGGGGAGGCAGCACAGTTAGGGAGTTTTAGAAAGTGGCATATGCTGATGTTGGACATTCAGCTGATGCAAAAGGCGAAATAGGTCAAGTCCCAGGAAGAGGTGGACCAAAGCAAGCCATTTTTCTGTCACCCTATGTGTCATCAGGGGAAGGTGGGACAAAATCCTTGGAAACCCATGCATGATTCATTTTAATGAAGGTTAGATCATCCACATTTTGGGTTGACAGACGGGTCCTTTTTTCTGTCGCGATTGATCCAGCTGCACTGAAGACTCTTTCCGATAGCACACTTGCAGCTGGGCAAGCGAGCTCCTGTAAGGCATATTTTGCCAATTCAGGCCAGGTGTCCAGTTTAGCAGCCCAATAGTCAAAGGGGAATGACCTGTGTGGGAGAACATCGATATGGGAGGAAAAGTAGTTTGTAACCATAGTTGACAACTGCTGTCTCCTGTCACTTTCCATCGATGCTGTATTACCAGTTGTGTGAGCGGTACTTGAAAAATCAGTCCACAACATTGTCATGAAACCCCTGTCTCCAACGCCACTTCTGCTGTGTGCACCATGAACACCTCTGCAAAGCTGCCCCCGGCCCGTACGGCTCGTGTGAGAACCATCACCGCTGCTGTGTGCTGGGAATGCCTCAAGCAACCGATTTACCAGAGTTGCTTGTTTATTAGCCAATATTAGGTCAAGGTTCTCCTGTGGCATGATGTTTTGTAATTTGCCTTTATAGCGTGGATCCAGGATGCTGGCCAACCAGTAGTCGTCATCGTTCATCATTTTGGCAATGCGGGGGTCCCTTTTTAGGATCCGCAAGGCATAATCTGACATGTGGGCCAAAGTTCCCGGTGTCAATGATGCACTGCGAGTGCTGGTTGGAGGAGCACTTTCTGGCAAATCCACATCCCTCCAGTCACGCACAAACCCTGTACCAGACCTTGCCACGCCAACATTTTCACTTGCCCCACGAGATGCATCCTCCTCCCCTAAGTAATCATCCCCATCATCATCCTCCTCTTCTTCCTCCAACTCGTCCAGGAGAGGTCCCTGAGCAGACAATGGCTGAATGTCATCAAGGAATCGCTCCACCTCTTCCTCCTCGTCAACATTGGCTGCAGACGCCTGCTCCTTAAGGTGCATCAAAGTTTGCATGAGCAGACGCATAAGTGGGATGCTCATGCTTAGGATGGCGTCGTCTGCGCTTACCAGCCGTGTGCATTCCTCAAAACACTGAAGGACTTTACAGAGGTCTTTCAGCTACGACCACTGCACACCTGTCAACTCCATGTCTGCTCTCAAAGTGCCTGGCAGTGTATCCTCCCACAAATGCATTATGGCCTGCCTCTGCTCGCACAGCCGCTCCACCATGTGCAGGGTGGAGTTCCACCTTGTTGCAATGTCGATAATGAGGCGGTGGTTGGGAAGGTGGAGCAATCGCTGCAGCTTCTGCATACGAACGGAGTGTACAGGCGACCGGCGGATGTGCGCGCACAGTCTTCGCACCTTATGGAGCAGGGCTGTTAACTCCGGATAATTGTTGAGGAAGCACTGCACCACCAGGTTCAAGGTGTGAGCCAAGCAAGGTATGTGGCTGAGTTTTGAAAGGGCTATGGCTGCCACAAAATTACGGCCGTTATCACTAACTACCTTGCCTTCCTCAAGATGTACACTGCCCAGCCATGACTCAGTTTGTCGCTTCAAGTACTCGGCCAGCACCTCGGCGGTGTGTCTGTCGCCCAAACACATCATTTGCAACACAGCCTGCTGACGCTTTCCACTAGCTGCTCGATAGGGGGACACCTCGTGTGCAACAGTGGCAGCTGCAGATGGAGTGCTCGTACGACTGCGCTCTGTGGACGAGCTTTCGCTTCTGGAGGAGGAGGAGGAGGAGGTGGAGGGTGGAACGCCTACAGCCAACTGTTTCCTATACCGTGGGCTAGGCAGCACTGTTCCACCACCGCTGTCCCCTGTGGACCCTGCATCCACCACATTAACCCAGTGCGCAGTGATGGACACGTAACGGCCCTGGCCATGCCGACTGGACCATGCATCAGTTGTGAGGTGCACCTTTCCACTCACTGACTGCTTGAGTGCATGGACAATGCGGTCTTTCACATGATGGTGGAGGGCTGGGATGGCTTTGCGAGAGAAGAAGTGGTGACTGGGTAGGTCATAGCGTGGTACTGCATAGGCCATGAGTTCGCGGAAAGCTGCGCTTTCCACCAACCGATAGGGCATCATCTCAAACGAGATTAGTTTGGCAATGTGGACGTTCAAACCCAGTGTACGCGGATGAGAGACTGAGTACTTTCTTGACCTACTCAGAGTGTCTGGGAGGGTGAGCTGGACTTGAGAGCTGCATATGGTAGAAGTAGCGGTGGACAGGGCGGACTGAGAGAGGGTTGATGATGGTGATGGAGTTGGTGTTCTTTCTGATGGCCTAGATTCAGTATTTCGTTGATATAACAGTGGGATTCCCTGACTGCTGTGGCCTTGCAACGACACCTCAACATTTGCTGCTGTGCTAACCGGTGGGCTTACAGTGGGGGAAACAATGTAGCGTTGTTGACTACCTTCTTTGTGATCAGTTGCACATGTGGCACTTGAGGTTTGGTGTTGTGTCCACGCTTGCAAGTGCATGCTGGTTAAATGTCTAAGCATGCAACTGGTATTCAAATTTTTCAGATTTTTCCCTCGGCTAAAGGTCTTTGCGCACTTCTTACAGATAACCTTGGCCTGATCATGAGGATTTTGTTCAAAAAAGTGCCACACTGCACTCTTCCTACTTTGGCAGACATTTTGCGGCCTAGCACGCTATGATCTTTTGACCCTCTGGACAAGCTGTCCAGCAACTCTTTTGATTTTTGGAACCTGTCTTTGGAGTGCTCCGGGCCTGCCAGATAACAGCTGTTGCGATTTTGATGTCTGCTGTGGATGCTCCTCATCTGAGCTATTGGAAGCAGCACCCTCTTCCCCCAATGGATGCCAATCTGGGTCAACAACTGGGTCATCCATCCCCTCCTCTTCAATGTCATGTGCACCTTCCTCTGTGTCATTGTGTATGGTGGTATAGTGTGCGGGAAGGGGCACCTGAGTCTCATCAGGGTCAGAATCTGGCTCTGTACACTGCGAGGACAATGTAGTGCTCTGAGTGAATGTACCAGCAGAATCATCTATCAGCGGCTGTGAATCAGTGCACTCCATGTCAGATTCATCTTGGCCTGGGTAATTCACCATTTCACTTGATAATCCAGGCACGGTATGTGAAAACAGCTCCATGGAGTAATCAGTAGTATGGCCTGCGTCATTCTTCTATCTTGGTTGTGGTGAAGGACACAAGGAAAGGTGTGGTTCATGAACATGAGCCTCCAATGACGACTCAGTGCTTTTACTTTTTACAACTTCAGAAGAGGAGGCGATAGAGCTGGAGGCTGAGTCAGCAATGTAAGACAAAACTTTTTCCTGATGCTCTGGCGTTAAAAGCGGTTTGCCAACTCCTAGAAAACTATGCCTTCGAAGCCTTATGGAGCCAGACGATGACGCAGGCTCAACACCTCCTGCATTCGGTCCTATTTTGCTTTTGCCACTACCATCAGATCCACCACCATCATTACCAGCTGCCAACCCCCGCCCAATTCCACGGCCTCTTCCACCAGCCTTCCTCATTTTTGGTAGAAATGTAGACAAAATCCAACAAACTATATAGTAATGTAAAACAAGGTACAAGGTGTCTATAGGACAGGGGAGATTTAGATTTTCTGCACACACTAGTGGACACTGGACACTTTTAGATTGTGTGAGGCCCACTGAATATCACAGCACTATGTCACAGGCTCGATGGCACAAGTGTGAAAAAAGTGACTACAGGATAAGGGAGATTTTGAATTTCTGGTAGATTTTGAATTTCTGCAGACACTTGTGGACACTGGACACTTGGATTGTGTGAGGCCCACTGAATATCACAGCGCTATGTCACAGGCTCGATGGCACAGGTGTGAAAAAAGTGACTACAGGATAAGGGAGATTTTGAATTTCTGCAGACACTTGTGAACACTGGACACTTGGATTGTGTGAGGCCCACTGAATATCACAGCGCTATGTCACAGGCTCGATGGCACAGGTGTGAAAAAAGTGACTACAGGATAAGGGAGATTTTGAATTTCTGTGAGATTTTGAATTTCTGCAGACACTTGTGGACACTGGACACTTGGATTGTGTGAGGCCCACTGAATATCACAGTGCTATGTCACAGGCTCGATGGCACAGGTGTGAAAAAAGTGACTACAGGATAAGGGAGATTTTGAATTTCTGTGAGATTTTGATTTTCTGCAGACACTTGTGGACACTGGACACTTTTGGATTGTGTGAGGCCCACTGAATATCACAGCGCTATGTCACAGGCTCGATTGCACAGGTGTGAAAAAAGTGACTACAGGATAAGGGAGATTTAGATTTTCTGCAGACACTTGTGGACACTGGACACTTGGATTGTGTGAGGCCCACTGAATATCACAGCGCTATGTCACAGGCTCGATGCAGCAGGTGTGAAAAAAGTGACTACAGGATAAGGGAGATTTTGAATTTCTGCAGACACTTGTGGACACTTGGATTGTGTGAGGCCCACTGAATATCACAGCGCTATGTCACAGGCTCGATGGCACAGGTGTGAAAAAAGTGACTACAGGATAAGGGAGATTTTGAATTTCTGCAGACATTTGTGGACACTGGCTGTGAATCAGTGCACTCCATGTCAGATTCATCTTGGCCTGGGTAATTCACCATTTCACTTGATAATCCAGGCACGGTATGTGAAAACAGCTCCATGGAGTAATCAGTAGTATGGCCTGCGTCATTCTTCTATCTTGGTTGTGGTGAAGGACACAAGGAAAGGTGTGGTTCATGAACATGAGCCTCCAATGACGACTCAGTGCTTTTACTTTTTACAACTTCAGAAGAGGAGGCGATAGAGCTGGAGGCTGAGTCAGCAATGTAAGACAAAACTTTTTCCTGATGCTCTGGCGTTAAAAGCGGTTTGCCAACTCCTAGAAAACTATGCCTTCGAAGCCTTATGGAGCCAGACGATGACGCAGGCTCAACACCTCCTGCATTCGGTCCTATTTTGCTTTTGCCACTACCATCAGATCCACCACCAACACCATCATTACCAGCTGCCAACCCCCGCCCAATTCCACGGCCTCTTCCACCAGCCTTCCTCATTTTTGGTAGAAATGTAGACAAAATCCAACAAACTATATAGTAATGTAAAACAAGGTACAAGGTGTCTATAGGACAGGGGAGATTTAGATTTTCTGCACACACTAGTGGACACTGGACACTTTTAGATTGTGTGAGGCCCACTGAATATCACAGCGCTATGTCACAGGCTCGATGGCACAAGTGTGAAAAAAGTGACTACAGGATAAGGGAGATTTTGAATTTCTGGTAGATTTTGAATTTCTGCAGACACTTGTGGACACTGGACACTTGGATTGTGTGAGGCCCACTGAATATCACAGCGCTATGTCACAGGCTCGATGGCACAGGTGTGAAAAAAGTGACTACAGGATAAGGGAGATTTTGAATTTCTGCAGACACTTGTGAACACTGGACACTTGGATTGTGTGAGGCCCACTGAATATCACAGCGCTATGTCACAGGCTCGATGGCACAGGTGTGAAAAAAGTGACTACAGGATAAGGGAGATTTTGAATTTCTGTGAGATTTTGAATTTCTGCAGACACTTGTGGACACTGGACACTTGGATTGTGTGAGGCCCACTGAATATCACAGTGCTATGTCACAGGCTCGATGGCACAGGTGTGAAAAAAGTGACTACAGGATAAGGGAGATTTTGAATTTCTGCAGACACTTGTGGACACTAGACACTTGGATTGTGTGAGGCCCACTGAATATCACAGCGCTATGTCACAGGCTCGATGGCACAGGTGTGAAAAAAGTGACTACAGGATAAGGGAGATTTTGAATTTCTGCAGACACTTGTGAACACTGGACACTTTTGGATTGTGTGAGGCCCAATGAATATCAGAGCGCTATGTCACAGGCTCGATGCAGCAGGTGTGAAAAAAGTGACTACAGTATAAGGGATATTTTGAATTTCTGCAGACACTGGACACTTTTGGATTGTGTGAGGCCCAATGAATATCAGAGCGCTATGTCACAGGCTCGATGCAGCAGGTGTGAAAAAAGTGACTACAGGATAAGGGAGATTTTGAATTTCTGCAGACACTTGTGGACACTGGACACTTTTGGATTGTGTGAGGCCCACTGAATATCAGAGCGCTATGTCACAGGCTCGATGGCACAGGTGTGAAAAAAGTGAATTGTAGAATTGGGCAGAATAGGAATCTCCCTAGAGTGTAGGTCTGTAAGAACGGAACAAGTCCTCCACAGTGACACACAGATAGCTTCACTGTGGCTGTGATAACAGCCGTTACACGGTACTGTGTGAGGAGCGTACACCGCTGTATGGTGTGAATAAATGCACGCTCAGTACCTTAGCAGGACAAAAAAAAAATTGTGATTGCTTTTAAAAAAGCAGTTTGCAGAGCAGTGGGGAAACAGCAATGCAGCTGTCAGGAAGCCTTAGAAGGCAGCCTAACAACCAACACCGCTGATCCACCACAATATAGCCTCCCCTTGCACTGCACACACAGTGACTGGTGTGTTGCACAGGCAAAATTGCTAGCAGCAGAAGCAGTTTTTTTTTCTTCTTCCCTGCCTAACACTCTCCCTACAGAATCAGCAACCTCTCCCTATGCTAAGATCGGCAGAAGTAAGATGGCGGTCGGCGTGCACGCCCTTTTATAACCCCTGTGACGCCCACCAAAGCAAGCCAATCACTTGCATGCCCTTCTAAAAGATGGTGGCGACCCCTGCCTATGTCATCACGTTGCCCACAGTGTCCGTGGATCCTGATTGGCTGAAAAAGAGCGCTAAACAAACTTTTGAAACGCGACTTTGGCGCGTAAGTCGCCGACCTCGTGGCTGACCTCATCCTAGGGTCGGGTTTCGTTTCATGAAACCCGACTTTGCCAAAAGTCGGCGACTTTTGAAATTGTTTGACCCGTTTCGCTCAACTCTACCTGCTAATTTTTGTTCGCACTTATGGTTTAGTAATCTGGCAGATGCTGACATCTAAGTCAGTCATGAGAGCCTTGAAGCTACTAAGTGTTGTAGTGTTTAGCTTAAGGCTTTCACTTTTTTAAAATTTTGGCAAATACTAGCTACAATTTGAGAAGTTCTAGGCTAAATAATAAAATAAGAAAACTTTCTTTGTTACAGTCTGTACAACAAAGGGAGCTACTGGTTGAAAATAGAATCAGTCTCCAAAACAAATGAGAAAACACTAAATCAATTAGCTCTACTTCTTCAGAAACACGTATATGTATTTTGAAGGGGACATTTCATTTTCCATGTTTAGCATTGGGGTAAAATAAATGTAGGTGGATCAGTAGGTCTGCAGAATATAGGATCTTAAAAGGGTCTGTTGTTCAATCCAAGTGCATCTAGATGTAGCACAAATGGCAAAAGTTTGTACTGATCTGTTTCTAGATTGGAGTCTTTATTATTGCAATTAGCAGAGTTAGTACAAGCAGGTACAGCAGTATGGTACAGAGCAGCAGGTGAGAGAGCTAGAATAAAGACTGGGAGCTCAATAATCTCACAAGAAAAGAAGTACAGGGCACGGTTTAAATAAGTTGCCATTTATTATTTATTTATATAGCACCATTAATACCATTGTGCTGTACATGAGAAAGGGGGTTACATACAACGTTATAGATATCGTTAACAGTAAACAAATTTACAATGATAGACTGGTGCAGAGGAGAGAGGACCCTGTCCTTGCGGACTTACATTCTACAGGATAGTGGGGATGAGACAGAAGGTCAGGGGTCCAGCAGCTCTGATGGTGATGAGGCGGCAGCTCGGGTGGTGGTGAGGCAGCAGAATGGTTATTGCAGGCTGTAAGCTTTCCTGAAAAGATGGGTTTTCAGGTTCCATTTGAAGGATCCGAGAGTGGTAGAAAAACGGACGTGTTGAGGCATGGAATTCCAGAGGATGGGGGATATTCGGGAGAAATCTTCGAGGCGGTTGTGTGAGGAACGAATAAGTGTGGAAGAGAGTAGGAGGTCTTGGGAGGATCGAAGATTACGTGAGGGAAGATATTGGGAGATTAGTTCAGAGAACTAGGGAGGGGACAGGTTGTGGATGGCTTTGTAGATCAGTTTTAGTAGTTTAAACTGGATTCATTGGGGAATTGGAAGCCAGTGGAGAGTTTTGCAGAGGGGAGAAGCAGGGGAGTAGCGAGGAGAGAGGTGGATTAGTCAGGCAGCAGAATTGAGGGTAGACTGGAGTGGTGCAAGAGAGTTAGCAGGGAGGCCACAGAGGAGAGTGTTGCAATAGTCAAGGCGGGAGATGATGAGGGCATGTACAAGAGTTTTAGTAGATTGAGGGCTGAGGAAGGGATGGATTCTGGAAATATTTTTGAGTTGGAGGCGACAGGAGGTGGAAAGAGTTTGGACGTGTGGTTTGAAGGACAGGGCAGACAAGAGTTACTCTGAGGCAGCGGATTTCAGGTGCGGGAGAGAGCGTGATGCTGTTTACCATAATAGATAGATCGGGTAGGAAAGATACGTGAGATGTAGGAAAGATAATGAGTTCAGTTTTGTCTACGTTGAGTTTTAGAAAGCGAGAGGTGAAAAAGGAGGATATGGCTGATAGACACTCTGGAATTCTGGACAGCAGAGAGGTGACATCTGGGCCAGAGAGGTAGATCTGAGTGTTGTCCACATACAGGTGGTACTGGAAGCAATGGGACTTTATGAGTTGTCCTAGGCTAAGGGTATAGATGGAAAAAAGTAGGGGCCCCAGGACAGAGCCTTGGGGGACTCCAACAGAGACAGGGTGGGATGAGGAGGTAGTGTGGAAGTGGGAAACACTAAATGTGCGGTCAGGAAGGTATGAGGCAATCCATGACAGGACCATGTCTTTGATGCCAAGGGAAGACAGAATCTGTAGCAGTAGGCAGTGGTTGACTGTGTCAAAGGCAGAGGACAGGTCGAGAAGGAGGAGGATGGAGAACTGTCTGTTAGTTTTGGCTGTGAGTAAGTCATTAGTAATTTTGGTCAGGGCAGTTTCAGTGGAGTGGTGAGGGCGGAAGCCAGATTGGAGGATGTCAAGGAGGGAGTTAGATGAGAGGTGGGAGGAAAGTTGAGCGTGAACATGCTGTTCAAGGAGTTTGTAAGCAAACGGGAGCAATAATATGGGGCGATAGCTGGGCATAGGCAGTTGGGTCAAGGTTTGTTTTTTTGAGGATGGGTGTGATGGTGGCATGTTTGAAGGCAGAGGGGAAGGTACCAGAAGATAGCGATAGGTTGAAGAGATGGGTTAGGGCTGGGATGAGCATGTTAGTTAGGTTGGGGAGCAGGTGGGAAGGGATGGGGTCAAGTGCACAGGTGGTGAGGTGTGATTTGGAAAGAAGATAAGTAAGCTCTCCTTTAGTGATGTTGGAGAGGGAGGTTATTAGGGAAGGGCAGAGGTCTGGTATGTGGAGTGGTTGGGGTGGTGGAACAGTAAAGGTTTGCCTTGTTTGGTAGATCTTGTTTTTGAAGTAGGTGGCAAAGTCCTCAGCAGAGATGAGGGGAGTTGTAGGAGGCAGTGGTGGGCGGAAGAGAGAGTTAAATGTGCTGAATAGTTGTTTTGGGTTGTGGGATAATGAAGATACAAGGTTTGTTAAATAGGTCTGTTTAGCAGACGTGGGGGCTGAGTTGAAGGCAAGTGTAGCTTGTTTGAGAGCAGTGAAGTCGTCTGGCAGGCGTGTTTTCTTCCAATGCTGTTCCGCGACCCTGGATGCTTGTCGAAGTTTTTTTGTGAGGTTGTTGTGCCAGGGTTGCCTATTGATTTGTCACACTTTGCCATGCATGAGAGGAGCAACTGAGTCTATGGCTGATGTGAGGGTGGCGTTGTAGAAAGCGGTGGCGGAGTCTGTATTCCGGAGTGAAGATATGGAGGACAGAGGTAGAAGAGAGTCTAAGAGTCTGTGAGTGTCTACGTGTGTGGGGTTTCTACGAGGATGTGCTAGTGGCTGGACATGGGGGCAGGTGAGAAGGACAAGGAATAGAAGGTGAGTAGATGGTGGTCAGATAAGGGGAAGGGAGAGGTTGTCAGATTGGGAAGGGAACAGAGGTGGGTGAAGATGATCTCTAATGTATGTCCATCTGTGTGGGTGGCTGTGGAGGACCACTGAGTAAGTCCAACCAAAGGATGAGGTAAGTGACAGTTTTGAGGCTGCTGGCTGGTGGGTGTCAATGGGGATGTTGAAGTCCTCAAGGATGATGGTCGGGATGTCAGCAAAGTGAAAGTGGAGGAGCCAGGTGGAGAAGTAGTCGATGAAGGCAGTGCCTGAGCCCGGTGGTCGGTATATGACAGCCATTTGGAGATTAGAGGGAGAGTAGATACGGACAGAGTGAACCTCGAAAGAAGGGAGGATAAGGGAGGGTGGGGGGAGGATAGGGTTAAAGGAGCAGTTTTTTGAAAGAAGGAAACCCACTCCTCCACCATGTCTGTTGCCAGGGTGAGGAGTTTTGGTAAAGTGAAGGCCACCGTAACTCAGTGCGGCAGGGGACGCCGTGTCAGGGGGTGTCAGCCAGGTCTCAGTGAGGGCCAGGAAGGAAAGGTTGCGGGAGGTAAAGAGGTCGTGGATCATATGGAGCTTGTTGCAGACGGAGCAGGCATTCCAAAGTGCTCCAGAGAGAGGAAGTGGGGGGTGGGGGTCAGTGGCACAGGTTTTAAGTGTGAGGGATTGCGGTAGTTTCTCTTTGTGCGAGAATGATAGGGGAGAGGATCAGTGGTTTGTATGAGGTGGGGGGCCAAGATAGAGGATATGTCACCAGCAGTGAGAAAAAGCAAAGAAAGGGAAAGCAGGTAGGTGAAAGAGAGTGACCGACTTGTATTATTTTTTAGTAGGAGAGGTCTGAGGTTAAGGAGCAGGTCTGCAGATGAAGCGAGGTGGGGGGTAAGAGAGAGGGGGAGATAGTTATTTGGTTCGTGGGTGCAGGGGTTTGGGGATAGCGAAGGAGAGTGAAGATTACTGGAGCAAAAACGGTGAGGACAAATGTGAGCATGGTTAAAGTGCAGGGTTAGAAAAAAATGCAGTTAAAATTATAATGCAGTGGTTATTCTTACCTTCTGACCGATTTCTTGACTATTTCTGGTATATTTCGGATGTAACACTTTAAAGATGTCACGCTTCAAATGATGTTACATCTGACCAAGGTCATATCTGACCTGCCGGTGCACCAAAAAACATACCAAAATGAAACCAAAACGGATTTTGCTGGGAAATATGTTAAGGTACATCCTCCAGGTTAATGACTTGTATATAAGGCAAAATAAATAACTCCAGACCAAAATTTTGCTCCACCACTTGGGCTATGTTCAGACGCAGCGTTTTTGAAGCGTTTTTCAACTTTAACATTGCATTCAACCAATACAAATGCATTCACTGAGAAATGTCATTGTAACATTTAACAACCCTAGCTGGCCATGTGGTGTGTGACACATAAGCAGACTCATCTTGTTTCATTTATGAAGGAGGGACTCTTAAAGTCACAGAACCTATTTTTACTGGGGCATCAGGTGTCATTAATCTTCTTAAAGGGCCATTATTAATCAGTGGGTCTCCTAAACTGTTATTGCCTATGCAGTGAGTGGGTGAGCTGCCAAGAATTACGATGCCCCCTAATACCCCTTTCAGAAGAGATGCAGGTGGGCTTCCCAAAAAAATGTTGCATTAAGTACAAGGCCTGGTTTGCCCCAAAGTTACATGCACCCCAATAAGCTTTTCAAGCCAAATGCTGGATGGCCACCAGAAAATCCACTTCACATTATCCGTTTCGTAATCCCAAACTCTTTTCTTATGCATTGACTGCAAGGCCTGCCCTGCTGCCAAGTCTTATTCACCCCAATATGCCTTTGAACCCAGGTACTTGATGGGCCCAGAAAATTCACTTGACATATTCATTTTGTACTCCCATTCTGTTTTCTATTGCATTGACTGCAAGGCCTGCCCTGCTACCAAGTCATATGCACCGCAAATCCCCCTTGGAAGAAACATGGAGGAGGGCCTCAACCAAAAATGTCCCATTGAAAAGGAGCTTGTCTCCTAGACTTATAATGCTCATACACTAAGTTTATGGGCTGGTAAACATTTCCCCTGTGGGGTACACCTTAACCTTTTCCATAACAAGTATTTTGCAACCAGCAAAACCACACACCCTTGTTCGAAATCCGACACTGGCTGTAGCAGCATGGAACATGTTAACCCTGTTGGTCTAGTGGCGGTGGATGATGAGACTTGGAGGAAGGCCTGATTAAAAATAAGGCCCAATGTCTAGGAGCGGGTCTCATAGACTTGGAATGCCCATAGACTTAGTGTATGGGCTGGCAAACATTTCTCCTGTGGGGTACACCTCAACCTTTTTTCAGAACAAGTAAATTACACACAGCATAACCACCGACCCTTGTTCGGAATTCGACACTGGCTATAGCAGCATGGAACACTTTAACCCTGTTGCTCTAGTGGGGGTGGATGATGAGGCGTAGAGGAAGGTCTGATTCAAAAAATAGGCCCAATTTCTAGGAGCAGGTCTCATAGACTTGGAATGCCAATACATATGGGCTGGCAAACATTTCCTCTTGGGGGTGTACATATTTTTTTTATTTTGGTGACGGGTATTATAACACCCTTGCCAAAACATAGAGTAGCCGGAGCATGACTGAATACATTCACCTTGGTGTTCAAGTGGTGGTGGACAGTGAGAATGAGGAGAAGGAGGAGAAGGACACCAAATAGCCAAAATCAGGACGCATATACCCATGTTTGGTTGTGAAGAGGTGCATGGGAATACACCTCCCAAAAAACAATATATTGAGTTTATGTTTCGCTGTCATAATTTGGTGCGCTATCGAGAAGTTAGGCCCAATCCATCCCTTGTTCATTTTTATGAGTCAGCCTGTCTGCATTTTCCGTTGAAGGGCGAATGCGCTTATCTGTGATAATTCTACCAGCAGCACTAAAAACTCGCTCTGACAAAGCGCTAGCAGCAGGGCAGGCCAGGGCTTCCAAGGTATAGAGAGCCAGCTCGTGCCACGTGTCCAGCTTGGATACCTAATAATTAAAAGGCACAGAGGAATCACGGAGGACGTTGGTACGGTCAGCAAGGTACTCCCTCAGCATTTTTGAAAAAATTGCATTCCTTCTGAGATTACCCTGTGCCTCAGTGCCAGGGCGATGGGAGGGTCTTAGAAAACTGTCCTGTTATGAATGAGTCACCGTAGGAGGCAAAAACAGAAATACTAGCTAAGTCCAGAAAACCAGAGAATTTGGCAGCTATCAGATTGCAGACCCCTGAACCTATCAACAACAACTAGCTGTAGCCGTGGGGGGTTCCTACGGTGCCCTAGACCCCTCGATCACAGCCGGAGAACTAAATAGCCTAAAGACAGAAAGGGAAATCTAAACTGCCTCAGAGCAGACCCCAAAGCAATAGACAGCCCCCAACATATAATGACGGTGAAGCAAGATGAAAAGACACTCACACAGATAGAAAGATAGGCTGAGCAAATGATGGGGCCCAAGCTAACTAAATAGGACAGGATAGAAAAGCTGCTGTCTGCAATCCGCCAAAACCGTATGAAAACAAGAGCCAACAGACTGATAGGGAAAAAAGCCCTGAAGACACCAGGCTTCAAAAAGACTATATCAGTACTCAGGTATTTTCTGAAGACAGAGCAAAAAGGAATTCAGCCCACCCCAGCAGGGAAAGGTAGAAATCCAGAAAAACAAGGCAAAACAAAACCAAAACACAAATGCAAAAAGCAGAGCAGAAAAACTTAGCTTTTGAGGAGCAGGAATCAGACTGCTCTCCTAGAATCCCTCAGGAAGATCACCAGTAAGGCAGAAGGGCGTCGGCTGCCTTATATCCAGTCAGCAATTCCAGTCATCCAGTCATCATCATCCTGCTCAGGTGCTGGGTAATCAGCCTCACTACCTTCCTTCACCAGAAGAGGGAGTTCATCAGACCTCAATGGCGAAGGGGAAAATGAACTCACAACAGTACCTCCCCCTTGAGGAGGGGTCACCGAACCCTCATCCACGCCACCAGGGCGATCAGGGTGAGCCCGATGAAAGGCACGCACCAATCTTTTGGCATGAATATCAGAGGCAGAGACCCAGGAATTATCCTCCTGACCATAACCCTTCCACTTAACCAAATACTGGAGTCTCCGTCTAGCCAGACGGGAATCCAGTATCTTCTCTACCTCATATTCCATGTTACCTTCAACCAATACAGGGTCCGGAGGTGCCACCCCAGGAACAACTGGTTCAACAAGCCTCTTCAACAAGGACTTATGAAAGACATTATAGATTTTAAATGTGACAGGAAGAGCCAAATGAAAAGAGACCGGATTAATAATCTCCAAAATCTTGTAAGGTCCAATAAATCTAGGCTTAGACTTAGGAGAAGCCACCTTCATAGCGATATTTTTTGATGATAACCAAACCATATCACCAACCTTAAACTGGGGACCAATGGTCCTATGTCGGTTGGAAAACCGCTGGGCCTTTTCCTGGGAGAGAGATAACTTATCCACCACTTGGTCCCAGATCTGGTGCATTCTCTCCACCACAGTGTCAACACCTGGGCAGGCAGAAGGCTTCACCTGCCCTGAAGAAAATCGAGGATGAAACCCAAAGTTACAAAAAAAAGGTGACATCAAAGTGACAGAACTAGCTCTACTATTTAAAGCAAATTCGGCCAAGGGCAAAAATGAAACCCAATCATCCTGATCAGCGGAAATAAAACATCTCAAATACGACTCCAAGGTCTGGTTTGTTCTCTCCGTCTGCCCATTGGTCTGAGGGTGAAAAGCAGAGGAGAAGGACAACTGAATTCCCAGCTTGGAACAGAAAGTCCTCCAAAATCTAGACACAAACTGAACTCCTCTGTCAGATATAATGTTCTCAGGAATCCCGTGCAAGCGAACCACCTGTTGCAAAAACAGGGGCACCAACTCAGAGGAAGACGGCAACTTAGGGAGTGGTACAAGATGAACCATCTTAGAGAACCTATCACAAATCACCCAAATAACAGTCATTCTCTGAGAAACAGGCATATCAGAGATGAAATCCATTGAAATATGGGTCCATGGGCTCCTGGGGACCGGCAAAGGCATCAACAACCCACTAGAGCGAGAACAAGGTTTAGACCGGGAGCAAGTCACACAGGACTGCTCAAAATTCTTGACATCACGAGACAAGGTGGGCCACCAAAAAGACCGACTCACCAGATCTCTAGTACCAAAAATACCTGGATGACCAGCCAATGCAGAGCAATGAACTTCAGACATCACTCTTTTCTTCCACTGGTCCGGAACATACAACTTCCCACTGGGACAACGCTCAGGTTTGTCCTCCTGGAACTCTTCCAGAGCACGTCTCAAATCGGGCGAGATGGCGGAAAGAGCTACCCCTTCGCCTAAGATGGTAGCAGGCTTGGTCACCACAGGAGAATCAGCGAAGAAGCTCCTAGAGAGAGCGTCAGCCTTGACATTCTTAGTGCCAGGAAGAAAAGAGACCACAAAATCAAAACTTGTAAAAAACTAGGCCCACCTAGCATGTCTAGGGTTCAAGCGTTTGGCCGACTCCAGGTAAATCAAATTCTTGTGGTCAGTGAGGACCACGACTTGATGTTTAGCTCCCTCCAACCAATGTCTCCACTCCTCAAATGCCCATTTCATGGCTAACAGTTCCCAATTCCCCACATCATAGTTACGTTCAGATGGAGAAAACTTTCGGGAAAAGAAAGCACAGGGATTCATTTTAGATGTTACAGGATCCTTTTGGGACAAAACGGCTCCTGCACCAATCTCAGAAGCGTCCACCTCTACCTGGAACGCGAGTGAGACATCAGGTTGCCGCAAAACCGGGGCAGAAGTGAATCTTCGCTTCAGCTCCTGAAAGGAAGAAACAGCCTCCGGAGACAAATTCAACACATCAGCACCCTTCTTAGTCAGATCAGTCAATGGCTTGGCAATATTAGAAAATTTTGCTATAAATTTCCGATAAAAATTAGCAAAACCCAAAAACTTCTGGAGGGCCTTCAAAGAAGTGGGCTGAACCCAATCATAAATGGCCTGTACCTTGGCCGGGTCCATTTCAATAGTTGACGGAGACAAAATAAATCCCAAAAATGAAATCCTCTGTACCCCAAAAAGGCATTTCGATCCTTGGACATACAGGGAATTCTCCCTCAAGATCCGGAACACAGTCCGAACATGTTCCACATGAGAATCCCAATCCTTGGAGAAGATCAAAATATCATCCAGATAGATAATCAAAAATATATCCACAAAGTCTCGGAAAATGTCGTTCATGAAGCACTGGAAGACAGAAGGGGCATTAGTGAGCCCAAAAGGCATCACCAGGTACTCAAAATGTCCCTCCGGAGTATTAAATGCCATCTTCCATTCATCCCCATGCTTAATGCGGATAAGATTATACGCCCCCCTGAGGTCAAGCTTGGTAAACCAGCAAGCACCCTTAACTCTGGAGAATAGATCCGAAATCAGGAGTAATGGATACTGATATTTAATTGTAATTTTGTTGAGGGCACGATAATCAATACAAGGCCTTAATGACCCATCCTTTTTGGCCATGAAAAAAAAAAACGGCACCTAAGGGTGAAGAGGATGGTCTAATATGACCCTTCTTCAACGCCTCCTTAATATAGGATCGCATAGCCTCGTGCTCTGGTACAGATAAATTGAAGAGCCGACCCTTGGAAATTTGCACCCCGGGCTCGGTTCAATTGCACAGTCATAACTTCTATGAGGAGGCAAAGACGCAGACTCATTCTCACTAAATACATCATAGAAGTCCTCCAAATAGTCAGGAACATCATGCGACTGAGGAGAGGTGGAAAAAACCGGAGCCTCACTAAGGGCACACCGACAACCCCAACTCACCACAGACACAGATTTCCAATCCAAAACTGGATTATGAATTTGCAACCAGGGAAACCCCAGAACAATGGTATCATGCAAATTATGCAACACCAAAAATCTGCAATTTTCTTGATGGTCTGGGGCGACCCGCATTACCACCTGGGTCCAAAACTGAGGTTTATTTTTCGCCAAAGGAGTAGCATCAATCCCCCTCAAAGGGATAGGCGTCCGCAGAGGTGTCATCAGAAATCCACAACGTTTAGCAAAATCCAAGTCCATTAGGTTCCGGGCTGCTCCCGAATCCACAAAAGCCTTGGCGGAAAATGTGGACAGGGAGCAGATCAGAGTAATTGCCAGAAGAAACTTAGGTTGAACACCACCCACAGAAAACGTGTGTGCAAAGCGTTTCTCTCATTTAGGACAGACAGAAATAATATGCGAGGCACTTCCACAAAAAAAACACAGCTTATTACGCCTTCTGAACTCCTGATGTTGCTCCCTGGACAAAACTCTATCACATTGCATAGGTTCAGACACTTGTTCAACAGGTGGCAACACCTCTCGGCAAGTCCTGCGTTCACGTAAACGCCGATCAACCTGAATGGCTAATGACATAGAATCGTCAAGACCAGAGGGAACAGGAAATCCCACCATAGTATCTTTTACGGCTTCTGACAAACCCTTCCGAAAGAGAGCTGTCAAGGCATTATCATTCCAGGTAGTAAGGACCGCCCACTTTCGGAATTTTTGACAGTACAATTCTGCAGAATCTCGACCCTGGCTCAATGCCAACAGGGTCTTTTCAGCCTGATCAATAGCATTAGGTTCATCATACAACAACCCCAAGGCTTGAAAAAATGCGTTCACATTAGTCAGAATAGGATCATCTGGTCTCAAAGAAAACACCCAATCCTGGGGATCGCCACGCAGCAAAGAGATGACAATTTTAACCTGCTGCGTGGAGCTCCCTGACGAGTTAGGCTTCAAGGCAAAAAATAATATACAATTATTTTTGAAATTCAAAAATTGAGACCGATCCCCAAAAAACACATCAGGAGTAGGGATCTTTGGTTCAGCAGCATGTGAATGAGCAAGGTAGGCGGAAATTCCCCACACTTCCGCAGCGAGCTGCTCCACACGATCAGACAATTGCTTTATCTCCATTGAGAGAGAAAAAAATTTCCCCCTACGGCCTCAGAGATATAGAGGAAAAAATTTACACACTTTTTTTTTTTTTACAATTCTTTCCTGCTATTGAGTACCCTAGGATCTGCGGTATGGCTGGTGATTCTGTTATGAATGAGTCACCGTAGGAGGCAAAAACAGAAATACTAGCTAAGTCCAGAAAACCAGAGAAGTTGGCAGCTATCGGATTGCAGACCCCTGAACCTATCAACAACAACTAGCAGTAGCCGTGGGGGGTTCCTACGGTGCCCTAGACCCCCTCGATCACAGCCGGAGAACTAAATAGCCTAAAGACAGAAAGGGAAATCTAAACTGCCCCAGAGCAGACCCCAAAGCAATAGGCAGCCCCCAACATATAATGACGGTGAAGCAAGATGAAAAGACACTCACACAGATAGAAAGATAGGCTGAGCAAATGATGGGGCCCAAGCTAACTAAATAGGACAGGATAGAAAAGCTGCTGCCTGCAATCCGCCAAAGCCCTATCAAAACAAGAGCCAACAGACGGATAGGGAAAAAAGCCCTGAAGACGCTAGGCTTCAAAAAGACTATATCAGTACTCAGGTATTTTCTGAAGACAGAGCAAAAAGGAATTCAGCCCACCCCAGCAGGGAATGGTAGAAATCCCGAAAAACAAGGCAAAACAAAACCAAAACACAAATGCAAAAAGCAGAGCAGAAAAACTTAGCTTTTGAGGAGCAGGAATCAGACTGGTCTCCTAGAATCCCTCAGGAAGATCACCAGCAAGGCAGAAGGGCGTCGGCTGCCTTATATCCAGTCAGCAATTCCAGTCACCCAGTCATCATCATCCTGCTCAGGTGCTGGGTAATCAGCCTCACTACCTTCCTTCACCAGAAGAGGGAGTTCATCAGACCTCAATGGTGAAGGGGAAAATGAACTCACAACACTGTCCCAGAGCTTTGCCAGTGTTCCCCTGCCTCTGCTGGACTGGACTTGTGTCTCTCTCGCCTGTCTTCCTTGGTTGGCCAATGAACTGTTATCTCTGCCGCCAGCGCTTTGAGAAGGGAATTTTTTTAATAATTCTGCAACAATGGCCCTATGGTACTGCACCATTTTGGTACACCTGACTGCCTCTGGACAAGAGATTGAATGTTATCCTTGCAGCGTGGGTCTGAAAGTGTCACTAGCCAGTAATGACTGGTACCCAATATTTTGACAATATGAGTGTCATGGGAAAGGCAGCGCAACATAAAGCCAGCCATGCGTTCCAGACTGGTAACAGGCAAGCCTTCCGTGTCCTCACCAAGAGGATGACTGACCAAGGTGTCCTCCTCCTCCTCTTCCTCTTCTGCCCTATCCTCAGGCCATCCACGCTGAACAGACAGTATGACAGTTGTGATTGTGGTCCAATAGCTCCTGTTCTTCCTCCTCCTCTTTCTCATTGTCAACCAAGCCATATTGGGATGACATGAGGCTGGAATGTGTTTAATCACCCTGTATGGTTCCTTGATCCATGTCCTCGTGCTCCGCCTGAAATGCACCCTCTTTCATTGTGAGCAGAGAGCTTTTTAGAATGCAGATGAGCAGGATGGTTATGCTAATTATGGTGTCTTCACGCTCACCATCTTGGTGGACTCCTCAACGTTTTGGCGGAGGTTACATATGTCTGAGGTCTTATGTGTGGAGTCAAACCTGAAAAACAATGGCCTTGTTGATGCTGGTATTCAACAACTGCCCGCTTCTACTCACAAATCCGTTCTAACATATGCAGTGTAGAGTTCCAATGCGTGGGGACATCACACACCAGTCGGTGAGCCGGAAACTGCAATCATTGCTGAAGCACGGCAAGGGCGGCTGAAGCTGTAGCTGACATTCTAAAATGTGCACACAGGCGGTGTACTTTAACCAGCAGATCAGGCAGCTCCGGATAGCTTTTTAGAAAATGTTGAACAAAGAGGTTCAGCACATGGGCCAGGCATGGTTTGTGTGACAGTTCGCCTCACCTCAGAGCTGACACCAGGTTCCTGCCATTGTCACACACAACCATGCCTAGCTGGAGATTCAGCGGTGTCAGCCACACATCTGCCTGCTCTTTCAGTGCTGTCAACAACTCTTCAGCATTGTGCGGTTTGTCACCTAAGTAAATTAGCTTCAGCACAGCCTCTCACCGCTTTGCTTTAGCAATGCTGCACTGCTTCCAGCTTGCGACTGATGTGCTCATTTCGGACATGGAGGCTGAAGATGAGGTGAATCATTTTGATTGGACACTTTCACCATGTGTTTTTTTTTCTGGCCAAATAAGAAAGCTCTGTAAAGATACCTGTTCTGAGTGCGGTCATTTGAACAAGATATGCTAGGGAGTGAATTTCCCTTTTCCCTTTAAGGGTACGTGCACACGCTGCAGATTCCGCTGCGGATTAATCCGCACGGATTTTGCAAAAACCGCAGATAATCCGCAGGTCCAATGACCTGCGGATTATCTGGGGTTTTGCCTGCGGTTTGGTCCTGCGGATTCACTATCTCCACAATGGTGGAGATAGGAACCCGCAGCGGTTTCCGCAGAAAGAATTGACATGCAATTCTTTCTGCGGATTCAAAACCGCAGCAAATCCGCGCGTTTTTTTCCGCAGCGTCGGCACAGCGTTTTTTTTTCCCATTCAAATGAATGGTACTGTACACCGCAGCTAAAACTGCTGCGTGTCCGCAGCGGCCAAAACCGCAATGTTAGCCTTTACAGGGCTTAATAGGAACAGTATGTTCCACTCCCTTCTATGGATCCTCGCTGTGTTGAATGGAGAAAACTGACAGCTGGTTCCACTTCTATCTATGGGTGAGATTGTTCCTTTTTCATAGAATTTAACAGATTCTTTTTTTCTCTCACTCATTTTGCTATATATGTCCACATATTAACTGTGATCTTTTTGTCCTTAAATGAGTAGAGGAATATTGCTGACCTATGTCCAGTTCCCTATTTTGGTATTTGTTGATCATAGTTTTTCATATATATGGTATTGAATCTAGTATTAATGGTATTCCTAACTGGGATCAGTTGTATGTACTACTGAGCAAAGAGGTCTATTAAATAGTGTTGTGCGACTTTTGTTTTTTTAGGGTCGAGTTTCGTTTCATGAAACCCGACTTTTCCAAAAGTCGGGTCGAGCAAAATCGGCCGACTATAGGGAAAAGTCGGGGTCGTCCCGAAACACGAAACCCAATGTAAGTCAATGGAGAATTAAAATTGGCAGTGAGAGGAGGACAGGAAACACACCAACAGTGCCCATTTGAATGCCAAAAGCATAAATTCTTGTTACTGAAGCTTGTCAACCTTAATTAACTTCATTATACTAGTTACGCACTGAAAAATGGGGGTTATTTGGCTACAGTTGTGGGGGGGGAGGGCTGGCTCCAGGTTTTCGTGGGCCCAGGGCCAAAGAGCGCCCCTTTAACACATACCACAACTCATGATGCTCCGATACGGCAGAGAAATAGCAGTATAGTACAATGAAAAATACTTCACTTCTTACATCTCATGACTGATATCCATTTTAAATTCTCCAATACCTCCAAAAACGGACAGTATATAACTCCATACAGTATTATGGCCAGCGCTTAGTGCGATATACAGAGTAATGAGGCCCATATATTTCTCCATACGGAATCATTATTCCCATATAATGTTTCAAACTGTATATGATGAGCTCCACATTATGCTACAGTATATGTTGGTCCCAATGGATGAAGCTCCACTGTCTTATGGGCCCAAATAATGCTCCATATATAATGGGCCTCATTTCTACTGCTCTAGTGTATAATGGGCCCTGTAAATGCTGCTCCAGTGTCTGATGTCCACCTTTGGAATGCTCCAGTGTATGGTGGGCCCCATATATCATTCACCAGAGTATAGTGCTCCCCAAAAATTGCTGTCCCAACATTGAAAACAATTACATAAGTCTCCTTGCTAGGGAATCCCTGCACTACTCTGAACTCCTTGTCGTCCCCATCTTCCATTTCACTGCACTTGGCTGTTTAGGCCCTCCCACCGGCAGAGACACTTTTGCGTACTATGTGGTGCCCTGTGCCAGTGCCATCGCCCATGAGTATGCCGCCCCACCTGCTCAAGGAACCTGCACTTTCATCTGCATCTTCCTCTTTGTCACCGTGTAAGGTGGTATAGTATGCGGGAAGGGGAACCTGAGTTTCCTCTGGGTCAGATTCTGGCTGTGTAGAGTGCGAGGGGAATGTAGTGGTCTGGGTCAATGTACCAGCAGCATCATCCAGCAGTGGCTGGGTCTCATTGCACTTGTGGCGTCCCCAAGAGTACAGTCGCCACTGTGGCATTGCCTTCCTCCTAGGGAGTGTGTTGTCAAGCTTGGGAGCAACGAAGGATCTCTCTAGCAGTGAAACCAACAAACAACACATTTCCCACTCCAGGCCAGCAGGGAGACCTCTGAACCTGACTGCTGAGGAGCTGCTCTCTGTGGTCGGGAGGAGGTAAGTTAGGGCACTCTGTGCAGGGAAGGGGAAGTGTGTGGACGTGAGAAGGGGAGCCGGAGGATGAGCAGAGTTAAGGCTCACTCCTAGCTGGAGCGCATGGTACGGATTTCGGTCTCCGAGTTTGTAGGGACACTGGCGTTCCTGCAGCAGAAACCGGGGGAAGTAGCAGCTATAAATGCTCTGTACCCAACTAAGGCTCGGAGGCCCCAGCATCGACGTGTGCGAGGCAGAAGGAAAAGGCTACAGCTGTCTGCCATACAAGTAAAGTCTGAGGAACATCTGTTAGACAGGAGGCGTTTCAGTGAACCACGGTCCTGTGAGTGCTTCCCCCACAAGCGCTAGAAAGGAGACGTTCAGGAAGGTACATGTTGGCGGAGAGTTGGAAGGGAGCTTTCCATTCTGGTCTCGGAGGTTGGCAGAGGTCCTGACCCGGAGGACACAGCACAGAGGCAGGCATCTGTGTAACCTGCAGACTGTGAGTAAAGCTTTGGAACTGCACGCTCTGGTGTCCTACAGTTATTCCAGCACCGCTACATCTGGGTACCAGCACCTACACCACCTGTGCCTTTCCCCCATCACTACATCTACACTTCCCTGGGACTCCAGCTCCACCTGTGGGGAGCTTCACCATCTTTGCTGCACAACACCATCAGTCCCAGAGGATCTGCATGCAGCATCGGCCTAACATCTATGTTGCCGAACACCACAGGTGGCGTCAAACTATCTATATAAACTCTTTACCATTATACCACGCCATTTACATGGGCGCCCAGGGCCACCGTCCGGGTCACCGCTGCTGTGACACATCCCACTGACACCGGCCCGGTACCGAGTACCTCACAGCCCTGGGAGGGCGACCCATATGCCGACTGCTGATCAGGCGGCGTTATTCCCACGAACCTCCAAACAGCGTCACTGAAGGCAAAGTTTTTGGTTTCCGGGGGCAGTATGATTGCAAAACTGAACCTTAAAGGAATGTCCAAAAGGGCACCACCAGGAGTGGAGCCTGTGGCTTAATTGGACTGCACCCGGGAAACCACTACCATACAAGCTACAGAAAAGATGGACAGATTGCAAGCTTTTTCGATTCTGTGTGTGGTGTGGTATGTCCGTTTGTAGTTGTGCTAGCGATTTCTCAGCTTTATTCTGTTAACGACCGAGACTCCGGCATGGCCCCGGGGTACGCGTCAAGCTTACTAGAGGGATACGCAAGGCTGTGGCACGTGAGATCGAGCAATTAAAGGTCTAGCATTCCAGTACATGTCCGGGGCTGCATGCACGCTACACTGAAAGGACCAGCTTTTGTCCCTTACAGGTGCAGATAACCTGCTGAACTCCGTTAGTGATGGGGATCTGGGATTCAGATTATTCCCCGCGAACGATGATTTCCCAGTAAGTTCAGGTCAACCGCAATTCCGGAGTTAGGCCTAACCGTCATTCCTGAAAAAATTACGTGTCCAAACCACAGGTGCTGTAGCTTGTTTAACAGCCCGGCAGCCGTTCTCAAGCCCAGTATGGATTCAACAACATTGTAGAAAACTGATAAAGGGTACAGTTTCACTGGATAACACGTATATATGTAGCCTAGTTTACACATTAAAAATATGTCTATAGATCAGGAGGCAGACTCAGATGTTCTCAGGCCCAGTATGGATTTGACCAGATTGTACAAAGTTGAGAAAGGGTACTTTATCACTGGATAGCAGGTATATATAGCATAGTTTAAACATGTAAAATCTCCGTGTTCTCAGTATGGATTACACAGCAATCTAAAAAGTGGAAAAAAGGAAATGCATTTGAGGCGTACACAACTATATACTTTTACTGTCCAGGGCAACGGCACTCGCACGGTTTTGTGCGCTAGGTGGTGACCCCGGCCATGGGGGGGGCCACCCACTTAGGGAGGTTTACAAAGTGGCATATGTAGATGTGGGTCATTCAGCTGCTGCAAAAGGCGAAATAGGTCAAGTTCGCGGAATAGGAGGAGGACCAAAGCAAGCCATTTTTCTGGCAACCTATGTGTCATCAAGGGAAGGTGGGACAAAATCCTTGGAAACCCATGCATGGTTCATTTTAATGAAGGTTAGATCATCCAAATTTTGGGTTGACAGACGGGTCCTTTTTTCTGTCAGGATTGATCCAGCTGCACTGAAGACTCTTTCCGATAGCACACTTGCAGCTGGGCAAGCGAGCTCCTGTAAGGTATATTGTGCCAATTCAGGCCAGGTGTCCAGTTTAGCGGCCCAATAGTCAAAGGGGAATGACCTGTGCGGGAGAACATCGATATGGGAGGAAAAGCAGTTGTTAACCATAGTTGACAACTGCTGTCTCTTGTCACTGTCCATCGATGCAGTATTACCACTTGTGTGAGCGGTCCGTGAAAAATCAGTCCACAACATTGTCATGAAACCCCTGTCTTCAACACCACTTCTGTTGTGTGCACCACGAACACCTCTGCCAAGCTGCCCCAGGCCCGTACGGCTCGTGTGAGAAACATCACCGCTGCTGAGTGCTGGGAATGCCTCAACCAACCGGTTAACCAGAGTTGCTTGGTTAGTAGCCAATATTAGGTCAAGGTTCTCCTGTGGCATGATGTTTTGTAATTTGCCTTTATAGCGTGGATCCAGGATGCTGGCCAACCAGTAGTCGTCATCGTTCATCATATTGGCAATGCGTGGGTCCCTTTTTAGGATCTGCAAGGCATAATCTGACATGTGGGGCAATGTTCCCGGTGTCAATGATGCACTGCGAGTGCTGGTTGGAGGAGCACTTTCTGGCAAATCAACATCCCTCCAGTCACGCACAAACCCTGTACCAGACCTTGCCACGCCAACATTTACTTGCCCCATGAGATGCATCCTCCTCCCCTAAGTAATCATCCCCATCATCATCCTCCTCTTCTTCCTCCATCTCGTCCAGGAGAGGTCCCTGAGCAGACTATGGCTGAATGTCATCAAGGATTCCCTCCACCTCTTCCTCCGTCAACATTGGCTGCAGACGCCTGCTCCTTAAGGTGTGCCAAAGTTTGCATGAGCAGACGCATAAGTGGGATGCTCATGCTTAGGATGGCATCGTCTGCGCTTACCAGCCGTGTGCATTCCTCAAAACACTGAAGGACTTTACAGAGGTCTTTCAGCTTCGACCACTGCACACCTGTCAACTCCATGTCTGCTCTCAAAGTGCCTGGCCGTGTATCCTCCCACAAATGCATTATGGCCTACCTCTGCTCGCACAGCCGCTCAACCATGTGCAGGGTGGAGTTCCACCTTGTTGCATTGTCGATAATGAGGCGGTGGTTGGGAAGGTGGAGCAATCGCTGCAGCTTCTGCATACGAATGGAGTGTACAGGCGACCGGCGGATGTGCGCACAGTCTTCACACCTTCTGGAGCAGGGCTGTTAACTCTGGATAATTATTGAGGAAGCACTGCACCACCAGGTTCAAGGTGTGAGCCAAGCAAGGTGTGTGGCTGAGCTTTGAAAGGGCTATGGCTGCCACAAAATTACGGCCGTTATCACTAACTACCTTGCCTGCCTCAAGATGTACACTGCCCAGCCATGACCCAGTTTATCGCTGAAAGTACTCGGCCAGCACCTCGGCGGTGTGTCTGTCGCCCAAACACATCATCTGCAACACAGCCTGCTGACGCTTTCCACTAGCTGCTCGATAGGGGGACACCTCGTGTGCAACAGTGGCAGCTGCAGATGGAGTGCTCGTACGATTGCGCTCTGTGGACGAGCTTTCGCTTCTGGAGGAGGAGGAGGAGGGTGGAACGCCTACAGCCAACTGTTTCCTATACCGTGGGCTAGGCAGCACTGTCCCACCACCGCTGTCCCCTGTGGACCCTGCATCCACCACATTAACCCAGTGTGCAGTGATGGACACGTAACGGCCCTGGCCATGCCGACTGGACCATGCATTAGTTGTGAGGTGCACCTTTCCACTCACTGACTGCTTGAGTGCATGGACAATGCGGTCTTTCACATGATGGTGGAGGGCTGGGATGGCTTTGCGAGAGAAGAAGTGGTGACTGGGTAGGTCATAGCGTGGTACTGCATAGGCCATGAGTTCGCGGAAAGCTGCGCTTTCCACCAACCGATAGGGCATCATCTCTAACGAGATTAGTTTGGCAATGTGGGCGTTCAAACCCAGTGTACGCGGATGAGAGACTGAGTACTTTCTTGACCTACTCATAGTGTCTGGGAGGGTGAGCTGGACTTGAGAGCTGCATATGGTGGAAGTATCGGTGGACAGGGCGGACTGAGAGAGGGTTGATGATGGTGATGGAGTTGGTGTTCTTTCTGATGGCCTAGATTCAGTCTTTCGCTGATATAACAGTGGGATTCCCTGACTGCTGTGGCCTTGCAAAGACACCTCAACATTTGCTGCTGTGCTAACCGGTGGGCTTACAGTGGGGGAAACAATGTAGCGTTGCTGACAACCTTCTTTGTGATCAGTTGCACATGTGGTACTTGAGGTTTGGTGTTGTGTCCACGCTTGCAAGTGCATGGTGGTTAAATGTCTAAGCATGCAACTGGTATTCAAATTTTTCAGATTTTTCCCTCGGCTAAAGGTCTTTGCGCACTTCTTACAGATAACCTTGGCCTGATCATGAGGATTTTGTTCAAAAAAGTGCCACACTGCACTCTTCCTACTTTGGCAGACATTTTGCGGTCTAGCATGCTGTGATATTTTGACCCTCTGGACAAGCTGTCCAGCAACTCTTTTGATTTTTGGAACCTGTCTTTGGAGTGCTCCGGGCCTGCCAGATAACAGCTGTTGCGATGTCGATGTCTGCTGTGGATGTTCCTCCTCCTCATCTGAGCTATTGGAAGCAGCACCCTCTTCCCCCAATGGATGCCAATCTGGGTCAACAACTGTGTCATCCATCACCTCCTCTTCAATGTCATGTGCACCTTCCTCTGTGTCACCGTGTATGGTGGTATAGTGTGCGGGAAGGGGCACCTGAGTATCATCAGGGTCAGAATCTGGCTCTGTACACTGCGAGGACAATGTAGTGCTCTGAGTGAATGTACCAGCAGAATCATCTATCAGTGGCTGTGCATCAGTGCACTCCATGTCAGATTCATCTTGGCCTGGGTAATTCACCATTTCACTTGATAATCCAGGCATGGTACAACTTCAGAAGAGGAAGCGATAGAGCTGGAGTCTGAGTCAGCAATGTAAGACAAAACTTTTTCCTGAAGCTCTGGCTTTAAAAGCGGTTTGCCAACTCCTAGAAAACTAAGCCTTCAAGGCCTTGTGGAGCCAGACGATGACGCAGGCTCAACACCTCCTGCATTCGGTCCTATTTTGCTTTTGCCACTACCATCAGATCCACCACCAACACCATCATTACCAGCTGCCAACCCCTGCCCAATTCCACGGCCTCTTCCACCAGCCTTCCTCATTTTTGGCAGAAATGTAGACAAAATCCAACAAACTATATAGTAATGTAAAACAAGTTACAAGGTGTCTATAGGACAGGGGAGATTTTGAATTTCTGCACACACTTGTGGACACTGGACACTTTTGGATTGTGTGAGGCCCACTGAATATCACAGCGCTATGTCACAGGCTCGATGACGCAGGTGTGAAAAATGTCACTAGAGGATAACGGAGATTTTGAATTTCTGCACACACTTGTGGACACTGGACACTTTTGTATTGTGTGAGGCCCACTGAATATCACAGCGCTATGTCACAGGCTCGATGTCGCAGGTGTGAAAAATGTCACTAGAGGATAACGGAGAATTTGAATTTCTGCACACAATTGTGGACACTGGACACTTTTGGATTGTGTGAGGCCCACTGAATATCACAGCGCTATGTCACAGGCTCGATGTCGCAGGTGTGAAAAATGTCACTAGAGGATAACGGAGATTTTGAATTTCTGCACACACTTGTGGACACTGGACACTTTTGGATTGTGTGAGGCCCACTGAATATCACAGCGCTATGTCACAGGCTTAATGTCGCAGGTGTGAAAAATGTGACTAGAGGATAACGGAGATTTTGAATTTCAGCACACACTTGTGGACACTGGACACTTTTGGATTGTGTGAGGCCCAGTGAATATCACAGCGCTATGTCACAGGCAGAAATTGGCTAGTGTATGACAAACTACAAGGTGTATATAGAATTGGGCAGAATAGGAATCTCCCTAGAGTGTAGGTCTGTAAGAACGGAACAAGTCCTCGACTTATCCTTACAGAGCGACACACAGATAGCTTCACTGTGGCCGTGATAACAGCCATTACACGGTACTGAGAGAGGAGCGTGCACGTACATGGCTGTCCGGTGTATGTAAAATTGTCAATCTCCGTGTTTTTTAAGTATACGGACTGACACACGCTGTCTCTCTATAGTTTTGAATGTGATCAAACAGCAAATATATTTAACTGTTTGAAAAATAGACAAAACTAGAAGGTGCAGGTCTGTAAGAACGGAACATGTCCTCAACTTATCCTTACAGAGCGACACACAGATAGCTTCACTGTGGCCGTGATAACAGCCGTTACAC
Source organism: Dendrobates tinctorius (assembly GCF_039654945.1). NCBI lineage: Eukaryota > Metazoa > Chordata > Amphibia > Anura > Dendrobatidae > Dendrobates > Dendrobates tinctorius. The sequence goes on along the minus strand of NW_027361838.1, from coordinate 9,691,794 downwards.
GGTACTGAGAGAGGAGCGTGCACGTACACGGCTTTCCGGTGTACGTAAAATTGTCAAGCTCCGTGTTTTTTAATTATATGGACTGACACACGCTGTCTCTCTATAGTTTTGAATGTTATCAAACAGCAAATATATTTAACTGTTTGAAAACTAGACAAAACTAGAAGGTGCAGGTCTGTAAGAACGGAACATGTCCTCGACTTATCCTTACAGAGTGACACACAGATAGCTTCACTGTGGCTGTGATAACAGCTGTTACACGGTACTGTGTGAGGAGTGTGCACCCTAGGGTCGGGTTTCGTTTCATGAAACCCGACTTTGCCAAAAGTCGGCGACTTTTGAAATTTTTCGACCCGTTTCGCTCAACTCTACTATTAAAGAATATATATAGATATCCTTGTGGTTAATTTACAGCACTTTAACTCAAAGAGTGTGATTTGAATTATGCACTGTCACTTTTTCCCTAAAAGGGTAGCTTTTTAAACACTTTTCAATAAAAGTTATGTTTTATTATTTTTTTATTTTTTCTACTGCTGACATTTGTTTAAAGTGAGAGATTTTTGTGGGTTGCTTTACCCAATATTTTGCTGGTTATCTATGCTACTTGACTGTGGGCAACGGCAGGTGCAGGGCTGGAGGCATCTTCACATGCACCGTGGACAGGGGATTGGCTTGCATGCACAACACTGAAAGAAGCAGTGGTGTCACCCGCAGACACTGTTCCTGCAGCATGGGGTTGGGCCCATAAAGTCAGGTGCTTTGCTGCCATGTGCCTGATCATGCTGGTGATAGTAAGGCTGGTAGTTTTGCTACCCCTGCTGATGCTGGCATGACAGGTGTTGCAAATGGCCTGTTTGGGGTTATTGGCAGAGTTTTAAAAAATAACCAGACTCTGGAAGACCTAACAGTTGGACTGACTACTTCCGTCAGGTTGGTATTACAGGGAACGGTTGCACGTCCTTTGTCTGCAGCCACCACACTGCTTCTTCCTGCCTGAAGTGGTGCAATGCCTACCTCCCACTGTGTGCTGCTGTCCTCACTCTGCATGTCCTCCTGCCAGGTTGGGTCTTTTACTGATTCATCCACCACCTCATCTTCCACTTCCCCACCCTGGTCATCCTGGTCCTCCTCCTGACTTTCCGGCAATTGTGTCTCATCATCGTCCACCTCTTGTGACCGTGGCTGCTCAAAGATTTGTGCATCGCTACATGGAATATCATCTTGTCCCGCTTCAAGTGGACCGGGCGAGAGACACGAATCTCCAAATGGAAAACTGAACAGCTCTTCGGAGTGTCCGAGTTTGGGATCAGTTGTCTCAGGGCACTCAGCATGATGGGAGGAAGGAGGATCAGGGTAAGGAATATGTGTTCCAGATTCATGGCTACTATGACTTGACCGTGTTGAACATAAAACAAAACACCGTGAGCACAGCTAGAGGGAGGTGCTGAAGTTAGGTTCCCAAACCATATAGATAATAGGTATAAACTTAGCACTCAACTTAAGTGTAATCAAAGGAGATATATTGTAGTATGAAGGTAAAACGTTTCGGTCAATTAATGACCTTCTTCAGTTATGTGTTTATAATAGATTTCTTGCAATAGGATGTGAACCTATTAAGTAGCTCCATGTGCTCAGTATAGGGACAGACTGTCCTCAGACTGGGCTGGTAAGCTTAGTATGGTGTGGAGCAGGGGCAAACGTTCCTCCAGATGCAGGATCCACCGCAAGTCACACAGAGACAATATGTAGACCTAAAATGGCCAAATTTTTGGCACTGATAAATGAGGCCTGTTGGGGAGATACCACAATGTAAAATGTGTGGCTTGTATTTTTTTTTATTTTTGGGCTAAAAGGTGCTGTTTATAAGTCCAGTGACATCCTGGACAAAAAAGGAAAACTGGCCTAAACTGGCCAAACTTTGAACACTCACAGATATCAGCTGCACGGCAATACCACTATGACAAATGTGTGACCTGTTTTTTTTCTTTGGCTAACTAGTGCTGCATATAAGTACTGTATAGACAGAACCGTTGGCACAACCCTGTGATAGTGGGGAACAAGTAGGATCCCAGTCCGTGAAGTTCAATACATAAACTTGGCACACACAGATGGATTCCAATGCAAAAAGTGATTTAATAAAGTGCAGTACATACCGTATATATTTGAGTATAAGCCGACCGGAGTATAAGCCGAGGTACCTAATTTTACCTAAAAAACTGGGGAAACTCATTGACTCAAGTATAAGCCGAGGGGGAATTGCAGCAGCTACTGGGTCCGTAAGTCTCCCCTCTCCCCACCGGTCCATGAGTCTACCACGGGGGTGTTTCTTATCACCTCCTTCACAGCAACAGCGGCGGCTGAGCAGCACAATCCTGGCATGTATTGAGTCCCTGAGGTAGCGGCATGGAGCAAGCGGTAGCCAGAGGATACTAGAAAGAGGGTAAGGGAAAAGGGAAAGTGAATATAGGCTGTAATAAAATTAAATGCGGGTAATCTCCTCATCACTGAATATTACATATAGGAAGCACATCGGCAATGCAGCCATACTATTGTAGCATAGCTACTATTTGCAGTGCAAACTGCCCTAAACAAGAACACTGTATATATAAATCACTGCCAGAGGTCTCCGATCAGGGATACCATTAGGTAACATGTCTAGGAGAGCTATGTCAGTAGTGCTAGCACACAGTGAAGCGGATCATTAACCACCGCTCTCAGTATTAGTGTGTTTAATTAGAAGCATGGTGTGCTGACATTCCACACTGAAGTCTGTTGTTGCAGGTCTCACATTACAGAGACCATGCAGCAATGAAAGTACTCATGTTATCCCTGTTGCTCTGACCCAGCGACTCAAGCAGAAAGCTAGCGGGGAGGGGGAGGACAGCCTGCAGTAGCTAATAGTTAAGATAAGTCCCTGATAGGCCAGGGGAGTTGGCTTTCTCTAAAGCCCCCGTTACACACTGCGATATCGCTAGCAATATCGCTGTAAAGTCACCGATTTTGTGACATAGCAGCGATATTGCTAGCGATATCGCTACATGTGATACTTACCTCCAACCGGCTCCCCCGCTGGTTATCGCTGGTCGCGCGAGAAGGTCCTGGATCATTTCCTGCGGCGCTTCCTGCTGTGACGACGAGCGACGCGTGGATGCGGGCGGGAGGCGTCAGGATCGCCGCGTCTGACAGGTAAGTAATGACCTCCGACCCCTGCGATGTCGCTGGTGAGATCTGCCTGTGTGGCAGCTCACTAGCGACCACTTAACGATGCACCAGCGATCCATATCGTTGTCGGGATTGCTGGTGCATCGCTATGTGTAACGGTACCCTAAGGCAGGTGGAGGAGGTTGCAGGCGACCTGTGCTTTCAGTGCTGCAGCCGCACGCTTCACTTCCAGTGACGTCATGAATATTTATAAGCCATAATGAGCGGGACCGGAAGTGAAGTGTGCACAGCTACTGCTGTGAAGGAGGGGGTAAGAAACACCCCGGAGAAGAGATATGTAGAAGGGGAGACAGACCAGTGGGGGTGACTCGAGTATAAGCTGAGAGTGGCACTTTCAGCCCAAAAAATTAGGCTGAAAATCTCAGCTTATACTCGAGTATATACGGTACATTAAGACGTTTCGGTCTGTATGACCTTCATTAATGAACTGAAAATCAAAACCAAAATTTGACATAAATAAAAGAAATAAAGTATACACACTATGTATAGATAATCTGGGTGCAAGATATAATACAGAGAATGCCAAGAAACATCAAACGCATTATAGCATAGAGCATATTGTGAAAATAAAGAATCCAAACAATGACAGAGATCAAGATCTCATGTAAAGAGAGAGGCACATTCCCCTATGTTGTACTGTGAGCTCTTAGTGATTGGGCAAAAAAGGGCCTAAGGGGAAAATAGGTCAAATATGGCAAATGAGCCGTGATCAGTGTTAGTGATTTGGTAGGAATATAGATGGGTCGCCCCTCACACCCAGGGCAGCAGGGTACTCGGTACCGGGCCGGTGTCAGGGGGAATGTGTCACAGCAGCGGTCACCCGGTCCGTGGCCCTGGGCGCCCAATCTCAATGGCGGTGATGTTTGTAATATAGTTTATATGGATAGTTCGTGACGCCACCTGTGGTGCTCGGCAAGTGTGATGTTAGGCCGACGCTGCGGGCAGATCCTCTGGGACTGATGGTATGTGCAGCTTAGATGGTAAAGCTCCCCACAGGCGGAGATGTAGTCCCAGGGCAGTGTAGATGAAATAATGGTGAGGAGGCGCAGTTAGTGTAGGTGCAGGTACCCAGGTGTAGCGGTGCTGGAATAACTGGAGGACACCAGAGTATGCGGTTCCAAAGCTTTACTCACTGTTTGCCATTCACGCAACTGCCTGCCTTCGCACTGTGTTCTTCAGGTCAGGGCCCCAGCCAACCTCCAGGCAGGATAGGATTCTCCCTTCCACACTCCGCCAATATGTACTTTACTGAACGACTCCTCCAATGCGCCTTTAGGTGCGAAGCACTCCAGTACTTAGTTACCCTGGAATGCCTCTCTCTAGGTGTTCCTAGTCTCTACTTGTATGACAGACAGCTATAGCCTGCTTCGGGGACTCCTCTCTGTGTCCCGGCTCACTATCCAAGAGCTGTTGTGTCCCAAGTCTATGATGTGAGTAAGGCGTTAGTGGCTCACTACTCCTCCAGTGTCTGTTGCCGGACATAAAGATCCAATCAACCTCAGGGACCGGGCCCCGACCTTTGCGCTCTCTGGACTGGAAGGGTTCTCTCTCTTTCTCAACCTGCTTCCCATCGTCCTTCTATTCTCCTTCACTCCGATCTGTTCTATCTCTCTTATGGAATCTGTAGTCTCCAGTCTACGTCTCTTCCTCCTTCTCTTCCTTCCCGTGCCAGCTGGCCCAATTCACTGGAGCAGCTGCAGCACTCCTTCCTCCATCCCATCTTCCAGGGATCCCCACTCCTCACCGAGTGGCTGTCCTCTCCTACACCGCCTGCCCTCTCCTGCGGACTGACTTGAAATCCTACACCTTCCCTCTCTTTTATATCTAACTCCACCCGCCTCCCCAGCACCTCTCGTGTTATGAAGCCAGGGACCACAAAAGGCACCCTATGACCTTTCCAGCATAAAGCATGGATGGGTCCCTGCTGAACTATCCTGTGTGAGGGGTGCAGGTGTTGGAATGTGGAAGGGAGTTCCCACCCTACCTAGATGGTGGGGAACCACACCTTAGGAGAAGGTGCTGTACCTCTGTGGCGACTGAAGCCTCAGGGGCACCACATAGACAAACTACATACCAGTAGAAAATGAGGAGGCATTGCTTGGATTCTTTATTTTCACAATATGCTCTATGCTATAATGTGTTCGATGTTTCTTGGTATTCTCTGTATTATATCTTGTACCCAGATTATCTATACATTGTGTATATACTTTATTTCTTATATTTATGTCAAATTTTGGTATTGATTTTCAGTACATTGATGAAGTTCATACAGACCGAAACGTCTTAATGTATGTACTGCACTTTATTAAATCACCTTTTGCATTGGAATTCATCTGTGTGTGCAAAGTTTATGCATATAAGTACTGTGACACCCAGGACAAGAAAGGAAAACCAGCCTAAACTGGCCAAACTTTGAGCACGCACACGCACTGTTTCTCTTATTCATTCTCGTCTGGACTATTGTAACTCTCTTCTAATCGGTCTCCCTCTTACCAAACTTTCTCCCCTCCAATCTGTCTTGAATGCTGCAGCCAGGATGATATTCCTCGCCAATCGTTACACTGATGCCTCTACCTTGAGCCAGTCCTTACACTGGCTACCCATCCTCTCCAGAATCCAGTGCAAACTTACTACCCTCACCCACACAGCACTCCATGGCTCAGCACCACCCTACATCTCCTCCCTCATTTCAGTCTACCACCCTACCTGTGCCCTCCATTCTGCTGATGACCTGAGGTTAGCATTCTCAATAATCAGAACCTCTCACTCCCATCTCCAAGACTTTACACGTGCTGAGCTAATTCTTTGGAATGCATTTCCCAGGTCAATACGATTAGTCCGCAATCCCTACAATTTTAAGCATCCCCTGTAAATGCATTTATTCAGATTGGCCTACCACCTCAACACATTAACCTAACTATCCCTGTGTGGCACAGTCAAAAGTTTTACCATAACCAGGTTCCCCGTATCATGTTCCCACATTCTTTATGCGTCTATCAGCCCTCTGTGTCTGTACTGTTACACACTTAACATTATGGCTGGTCCATACAATCAGGGCAATTGTTACCACCCACCTTTCGTGTCTCCCTTTTTTCCTCATAGATTGTAAGCTTGCAAGCAGGGCCCTCATTCCTCTTGGTATCTGTTATGATCTATGTGATTATTGTTATGCTGTAATGTCTATCGTCTGTACAAGTCCCCTCTCAAATGTAAAGTGCTGCGGAATATGTCAGCGCTATAGAAATAAAATTGAATATTATTATTATATATCAGCTGGCACGGAGATACCACTACGACAAATGTGTGGCCTGTATTTTTTTTTATTTTTTCGCTAACTAGTGCTGTATATAAGTACTGTGACACCGAGGACAAAAAAGGAAAACTGGCCTAAACTGGCCAAACTTTGAGCACGCACAGATATCAGCTGGCACGGCGATACCACTACAACAAATGTGTGGCCTATTTTTTTTTATTTTTTGTCTAAAGGGGGTTTTACACTAAGCAATATCGCTAGCAATATCGCTAAAACGTCACCGGTTTTGTGACGTTATAGCGATATTGCTAGCGATATCGCTATGTGTGATAGTTACCAGCGACCGGCTCCCCCGCTGTCCATCGCTGATCGCGCGAGAATGTCCGGCTCCATTTCTCGTCGGGCACTTCCTGCTGAGACTTCCTGCTGTGACATCCAGCGACGCGTGGAGGTGGGCGGGTGGACGGCAGGATCGCTGTGTGTGAATGGTAATTATCGTGTGCTGCGTCGCTGCTGCATCGCTGTGAGATCTTTCTGTATGAAAGCTCACTAGCGATCATTTAGCGATGCACCAGCGATCCTGACCGGGTCGGATCGCTGGTTGGATCGCTGGTGCATCGCTAAATGTAAAAGGGCCTTAACAAGTGCTGTATATAAGTACTGTGACACCGAGGACAAAAAAGGAAAACCGGCCTAAACTGGCCAAACTTTGAGCACGCACAGATATCAGCTGGCACGGCGATACCACTACAACAAATGTGTGGCCTGTTTTTTTTTATTTTTTGTCTAACAAGTGCTGTATATAAGTACTGTGACAGCCAGGACAAAAAAGGAAAACCGGCCTAAACTGGGCAAACTTTGAGCACGCACAGATATCAGCTGGCACGGCGATACCACTACAACAAATGTGTGGCCTATTTTTTTTATTTTTTGTCTAAGTAGTGCTGTATATAAGTACTGTGACACCCAGGACAAAAAAGGAAAACTGGCCTAAACTGGCCAAACTTTGAGCACGCACAGATATCAGCTGGCACGGAGATATTACTACGACAATTGTGTGGCCTGTTTTTTTTATTTCTTGGCTAAATAGTGCTGTATAAAAGTACAGTGACAGACAGCAAAAAAAAAAATTGAATTTAGGGCTAAAAAGACCAAAATTATTAGCAGACGGATGGATGAGGCGTGTCACAGATATACCACACTGTAAAATATGTGGCCTGTCTGTATTTTTTGGGGGGTTCAGCAAAATAGTGTCAAGATAATGTCTAAAACACTCAAAAAAAATCTACTCAACCGTACCACATAAAAATTAAATATTTCTCTGCGCACTCAAAAGGGATGTTTGGGACCCCTTTAAAATTGCTGGATTTTCACGCTGTGCTAGGAAAAGGATTGTGCTGTATTGTACACTATCAAAAAGCAAATGGATGAAAAAAAGGGCTCTGGATTGCTTTGCAATAAAAAAAGCTCTATTAGCCCTGTCCCAAAAAAATTTCAAAGCCAAATACACCTGGGGCTTGGTATATATGGCCAATATATCTTACAGGTAGAAGCAGCAGCACCAGAACACAAGAAAGGAATGGACCCTCTTGATAAAAGCAAAGATATGTATTTGTCATGATCTAAGGTGGATCTGACAAGTAAATGGACAAAGTGAACTTTTTTTCCTTTGGCTTGTTGCCAAAGTGGGTTGATTGCCCCCGGTGGCCATTAGAATTATTACACGTGGTGTCGTTCATTCTAAGTTGCCTCGGTGGTGGTGAGCGGTAGTGCACTTTAGTTTCTTTGGTTTAATGTGCACATTTTTATAAATCAAGTGTGAGGCTCTATAAAAGAGAGTCAGGTGTGTTCAATCACTGTTGGTGATATTGTGAGTTAGTCATTCTCAAGGAACCCTGGGTGAAAGAAGGAGCTGAATGAGAGTCCTGGGCAGCCCAGCCTGAGGGGTTGAGTCAGCTATGGAGTCTGCATGGAGGGCTGGCATGGCATGGTGGAGTCGCAGTTTATGGTGTCAGCAGGAGGTTCTTGCATGGCTTGGTGGAGTGGTGATGATGGTGAGAGTTGCACTCAGCATGCTGAACTTGGCTGCTGAAAACTGGACTCAAGCATGCTGGACTTTTTGGCAGAAGCTGGACTTATCTTTGGGACTCTGTTTACTGGGCAGCTGCAGCTGGTGGTGGACTCTGCTCCAAGGCTGCACTATGGTGATGGATCCAGTTATGGTGATGGATCCGGGTGGAGGAGAAGATGCACGCAGGTGGTGGGCTCTGTTGCTAGGAATGTACGCAACAGAGCAAAGGTAAGTGGTGTTCCCCCTGTATTGTCATTTTCCCTTGTGTGTGTTTAGTGCAGTGGTAGGATTAGTTTCCGCACCGACCAATTCCCTAGTGAGGGTTTAGTGTTGTGAGCTCATTTTCTTGTTCACCTTTGATGTCTGATGAACTCCCTCTGCTGGTGAAGGGAGGTTGTGAAACTGATTTGGATGGGAGAGACCTGTCACCTGAACAGGTGGATTGCGATTGGACATCTGGAATCTCTGAGTGGATATTAGGCAGCCGACGCCCTGTAGGGTTGCTGGTGATTTCTCTGCTCTGAGCTCTGGCCTCCAGATCAGTTCCTGTCTTCTAAAGCTAAGTTTTGCTCTGTTATTGTTCCATGAGATTTTGTCTGATTTGCTTAGTTTTGTGTTCAACCAGCCCCGGCTGGGGCTTTGCTGAATTTCCATTTTTGTCCCTGATCGGTTAAATCTCTTTTGATCTGTCTTCAGAATATATCGGAGTGCTGATATAGGGATTTTGAAGTCTAGTGACTTCAGGGCCGTTTTTCCTATGAGACGTGTTGGGACATTTTTGGTAGGGTTTTTGCGGATGGCAGCCAGCATCTTTTCTGTCCTTTCCTATCTAGTTAGTTGGGCCCCATCGTTTGCTCTGCCTGTTTGTGTTTTCATCTGTTATCACCGACAATACATGTTGGGGGCTGTCTATTCCTTTGGGGTCTGCTCTGGGGTAGTTTAGATTTCCCCTTTCTTTCTTTAGGCTTATTTACTTCTCCGGCTGTGACGAGGCGTCTAGGACCACCGTAGGCACACTCCACGGCTACTGTTAGTTGTTGTGAATAGGATCAGGGGTCTGCAATCCGCTAGCTACCAACCTCTCCGGTTTTCTGGACTTAGCTTGCATTTTTGTTTTTTCCTCCTCCGGTGACTCATTCATAACAGTTTAGGTCAGGGCAAGTCAGGGTTTTAAGGTTCCTGTGCGTTGCCCGGTGCGGAACCGGCATAGGGAACGTTAGGAGTGCAGGGACTCTGGCTCAGGGGAGTGCAGGAGGTCTCCACGTCCCTATTCCCTATCGCAGGGCCCACCATTGTTAATGTTACCCAGGTTCCCCTTTATTATTTAAATTCGCCTTACTGGAGGCGGGGTTTCCAGACTATTGTATAAATACGTGTAATACCTAAATTCTCCAGTTGGAGGCGGTGTATACAGCTGCACGTCTTATTATATAAATTCGCCCAACTGGAGGCGGTGTATCCAGGGTCACGTGTGTCATATGGGTTCGCCTTGCGGTACTCGCTGCGTCCAGACACACGTGACAGTATTTACACACATACTGTGCCTGCAGGCCTTGCACTGATGTGTAAAGAGCGACGTACACTACCCTGCCTACCTAACACTGGAACCTATATACTCCAGAATTAGAACTTAGAAGGACTGTTGGTTTATCTGGATTTGAGTAGTTTATGATGGTAGACCCCACACTGACTAATAAATGCCCAATTCTGACCCTATCTCAGCAGCAGCTCTCCCTACACTATCTAAATCAAAAGCTGAATGTGCCGAGCAGGGCAGCATCCAGTCTCTTATACCCCTGATGATGCTGTGCGTACAGCCAATCACTGCATGACCACAACAAAGACGGCTGCAATGTTTCATTGCCTGGCAGACAATCCCTGCATTGTGATTGGGTCTCTGAAGTCTGCCACAAAAGCTAGGTGGAGACCCAAGTTCCCACCAAGTAATTCTAGAAATGCTCGGTTCTCGCCAAGTACACTGAGTACCATGATACTCGGGCGAGTAACGAGTAGTGGCGAGCACGTTCGCTCATCACTAATAAAGACCTACATTAAAAGCTGTGCATTACCAAAGACACAAAAAATAGCTTGTTATTTTCATTAAAAAAAATCCTTTTAGGACTTTTTTCTTAATTTCCACAATAATCCTTGCATTTGCACTTTACTGGCACCTTATATTGGTGTTGATATACTGGACAGTTCAGCATACCAATTAGTAGCAATAGGAATGTCTTACCAGGGCATATTTGCATACAGAATTCTCCATACAGCTTTAATTAGTATTATTTTGACAGCATCTGAACTAATTGGTTGCCAGAATTCATAAAATGTATACATTTATCATATGTTTTAAAATAGTTTTCACACGTCTGCCTACATCTAGATTAGCATTACCAGTCACACATATTTGGAAAGGTTTTATGTTTCACAATAGTGGGAGAAAAGCCCTCAAAAGAGAAAAGTTGCTAAATGCTTTTTGAATATAATAACCAAGGTATGCATATCTTACTGTAATTATTGCAGTGGATTATGGTGACCATGCTATCGCAGTAAGATAATGGTGGATAATTGAGAAAGTAATTATACTGGGTATGAAATATCTGTGACTAGGTAAAAGACAACTATCATTTCAACATTCATTAGCTATCAATGCGTCCTTCCTAACACATGCACATATATGGAGCATCATCAATTATATACTAAAGAGCTCATTGATTTCCAGTTAATATAAAAGCTTTACATTAGTATAAAACCCCATACTCATCTCATGTTTAGTGAAGAAGTATAAGTTTCATAGTGTTTAGTCATAAGATGCTTAACAATGCAAAATTCCACATTCAATGTTGTTGTGGGTAATGCCTAAAGTTGCAGTTTAATGTATTTAAATTTAAGCCATCAATCAGTTCAATCAAAAAGCATGGAAAGGTCCACAAAGTGCAAACATTTTTTCCGAAAATAAATTAATATCATATTAACAATGGTGCAGGCATAAGTTGCATATCTAAAAACATCCACCAGATACTCCTGAAAGTTTTGACAATTTCAGTTTTTCATTGTCCCGAATTGAGAGAGTCCTCATAGCATCTTGGACGTGAAATTGCATCTCACGGAGCATCTTGTAGAAAACTACATGAAGATTTTACAGTAGTTTCCTGTCATTGTTGTGGGACTCCACCTTTCAGCGTAAAGAATGCAGCATTTTGTGGAAGTAGTTTCAGATATTATGACAGATTATGTCAATTTACTCTTTTTAATATTGTCAAAAATACCTTTTGATTTCTTTTTTAAGAGAAAAGTTAAATTGCCGTTTTCTAAACCCCAATTAAACAGCAAATACTATCTGAAGACATTATCTTAAAAAAAGAAGAGCAAAACCTTCATTAAGGCTCAACTACTTATGTAAAAATATGTGAAATAGTGGGAAAATTTTACTCTATAATATTAGGGGGAGGACACCTGCACCTTTATTGATGTTCAATATTGATTATTAATGTCAGTTTTGCCTTATAGCAGGGGTGGGCAATTAATTTTTCCGAGGGGCCTCATGAGAGACCATGGCTGTGGTGGAGGGCCGAACTTATAGCTTGACATTAATACTACTCAAAATTAATTTATTAATATTAATTGTATCACTTAATATTGAGCAGAATTAAATATGCTGACACCCCCTAAATATCTTTAAACCCTCCCCCCACAGCCCCTAATATACAGCATGAGCCTAACACAGACTCCCCATATATGGCATGAGCCCCACACAGCCTCTCTATATACGGCCTGAGCCCCACACAGCCTCCTCATGTGCAGCATGAGCCCCACACAGCCTCCCCATATATGGCATAAGCCCCACACAGCCTCTCTATATATGGCATGAGCCCCACACCGCCTCCCCATATACAGCCTGAGCCCCACACAGCCTCCCCATGTACCGCATGAGCCCCACACAGCATCCCCATGTACAGAATGAGCCCCACTCAGCATCCCCATGTACAGCATGAGCCCCACACAGCATCCCCATGTACAGAATGAGCCCCACACAGCATCCCCATGTACAGCATGAGCCCCACACAACCTCCTCATGTACAGCATGAGTCCCAAACAGCCTCCCCATGTACAGCATGAGCCCCACACAGCCTCCCCATGTATAGCATGAGCCCCAGTTTCCCCATAAACTCCATGAGGCCCCACATAGCCTCCCCATATACTGCATGAGCCCCACACAGCCTTCTTATATACACCATGAGCCCTACAGTCTCTACACATACTGAATGAGGCCCCACACTGCCTCCACATATACTGATTGAGCCCCACACAGCCTCCCTATAAACTGCATGAGCCCCACACAGCCTTCCCATATACTGCTAGACAGTATACAGCCTGCCCATAGACTCCACATGTGCTGCATTGTCACCCTCATAGAATCCCCATGTGCTATTCGTCACTCCCATAGAATCCCCATGTGCTGTACATCACCCCCATAGAATCCCCACGTGCTGTTTGTCACCCCAATAGAATCCCCATGTGCTGTACGTCACCCCCTTAGAATCACCATGTGCTGTACGTCACCCCTATAGAATCCCCATGTGCTGTATGTCACCCCCATAGAATCCCCATGTGCTGCACGTCACCCCCATAGAATCACCATGTGCTGTACGTCACCCCTATAGAATCCCCATGTGCTGTATGTCACCCCCATAGAATCCCCATGTGCTGTACGTCACCCCCATAGAATCACCATGTGCTGTACGTCACATCCATAGAATCCCCATGTGCTGTACATTGCCCCCATAGAATCCCCATGTGCTGCATGTCACCCCATAGAATCCCCATGTGCTGTACATCACCTCCATAGAATCCCCATGTTCACCCCCATAAAATCCCCATGTTCACTCCCATAGAATCCCCATGTTCACCCGCATAGAATCCCCATGTTCACTTCTATAGAATCCCCATATTCGCTTCCATAGAATCCCCATGTTCACCCCCATAGAATCCCCATGTTCACCCCGATATTCATACACATGAAAAAAAAACACACCACATACTCACCTTGGTCCCATTCCCAGGCACCCTGCTTCTGCTTCTGCCTCCGGAGCGCTGACTCTCTGGCGGTACACAGCTGACGCGATGAAATGACGTCATCGCATCAGTTGTTTCACACGCTGATTGGTGGAGGAAGTGGCCGGAGCGGGGTGCTTACTATATGACTTAGAAACAGCCGCCTAACTTACTAGCTAAAATCTATCAGCATCCAGGTCCAGTGTCAGGAGCTGTCTCTCTGCGTTGTTATATTGACAAAATGTTGCTAAAACAAGATAGCCACTCTTTATATAGAGAGGAGCATGTGATTTCAGCAGCCAATGACACAAGCCATTGAATGAGGATATTGTGGATATCCTGATTGCCTAGCTGCAACATGCACAAATAAAGGTAGAAAAAAAAGTTTACAAGCAAGCCGCTCCTCTGGACTCTCCGCACCCCTTCCTCTCATCAAACATGTTCCCCATGCTCATCATACACCATAACTATCATAGCCAAAGTGCTCAAAATACTTTAGTGGCACACTTTTTAACGATTGTTACCGATTTTTTCACATTTTATAAAATGTTGGTCCCAGCATCATGCCCAGTCTAATGCTAGGCGTCTGTTTGCTCCTCCAGGCTCAGCTATTGTACCATGCATGAGTCAGTGGCGAGCAGACACTCCTGGGACTAAGTCGTGCTTTTCTCCTACTGAGTATGCCCGTGGGACAACCTCTCATTGTCCTACTGGATTACATATGGCCTACTATGATGCAAACCCAGCTTTCTGACCTGGAGAACTACATTGGGACCCAAAATACTTTGGGAATCTTCACATTTCAAGGCACCCAGGGCCACAGGCAGCAAAACAACCAGGGCGGTATTTAGAATTTATGCTGCCCTAGGCACTTTTTGTGCTGCTTCCCCCCATTGGCGAGTATGACTAATGCAGACACTGTCGGCAGTGACTTAGGCTACTTTCACATCAGCGATTTTCGCCATTCACGGCAGACCTGGCAGTTTTTCCGCATCTGTCATGTAACGGATCACTTATGGTAACACTGCATTCAGCCTCATTCATTCCCTATGGGACTTGCGGACATGTGCGGCACTTGCAGTTTTGCCGTGATCCCGCAAATGCGGTACTTGCAGCAATGAAAAAAATTGCGATCGCGTTATGCTATACAGTTAACGCAGCCCGTCAACGCTATGCGCTGAACGGGCTGCAAAACGCAATCTGAACCTGGCCTTAATAGCGCGATATCAATGAATAAATATTATTCTTAATATTATGCCACAATGCCAGGATCTGAGGATCTGGATCTTCTGCATCACGAGCTCTCTGATGTAATGTTGCTGCCTGTCTTGCTGTCTTCCTCTTTTGACACTGCAGTGTGGTGGACAAGAGAGCATTAACTGGTTAACAACAAGAAGTCTGGTGTCTGTGTACTAACTAAACTATAAACTCTCCCCATACCATGTCCAGCAGACATTGTAGGATTACTAGATGGATTTTATTCTTCTATTACTTCCCAGTCTCTGACTAAGGCCTTACTCATATGTCCAATACGTCCAGATGTTACAGCATAGTGGAGGGGATTTTATGAAATCCCGTCTCCACTATGTGTTCAAACACGCAGGTGGCAGACCTGTGTATACGCACATGTGACGCATCTTTCTAGAACGCAGCATGTCTGTTTATCTCGTGGAGATGCTCAGATAAATAACCCAGTTCTATAAATAGTATGCTGTGACTCCACAAGGTTCAATGAACACATGCGGAGTCACCGCGCGTACAAAAGCCGGCAAAGCTTTGGACGGAGCTGCGTCCTCTCTGCAGTGTTTCCTGAACGTGGAAACATAGCCTTAGTGTATGTGCACATGTTGCAGGTTTGTCTGCAGAATTTTATGCACAGAATCTGCATCTCTTAGCAGAAAATGCAGGTAAAAATCCGTGCATTTTTTATGCAGATTTTCAAGCGTTTTTTCAAACGGATTTGTATGCGTTTTTGTAGGCTAAATAACAATCTATTATTTACAAAAAAAAAGAATTGTGATGCTATTTATTGTTCAACCTCTCCATTTACATACTCCATTGAAGAATAATGTTTACACACAGATATATAGATAATAGATAGATATATCGATAGATGATAGATCTATCTATATAGTGCGTTGCGAAAGTATTCGGCCCTCTGGAACTTTTCAACCTGTTATCACATATCATGCTTCAAACATAAAGATACCAAATGTAAATTTTTGGTGAAGAATCAACAACAAGTGGAACACAGTTGTGAAGTTGAATGACATTTATTGGTTATTTTAAATTTGTGTGGAAATTCAAAAACTGAAAAGTGGGGCGTGCAATATTATTCGGCACCTTTACTTTCAGAGCAGCAAACTCACTCCAGAAGGTTCATTGTGGATCTCTGAATGATCCAATGTTGTCCTAAATGACTAATGATGATAAATATAATCCACCTGTGTGTAATCAAGTCTCCGTATAAATGCACCTGCTCTGTGATAGTCTCATGGTTCTGTTTGAAGCACAGAGAGCCTCATGAAGACCAAGGAACACAACAGGCACGTCCGTGATACTGTTGTAGAGAAGCTTAAAGCCGGATTTGGATACAAAATGATTTACAAACCTTAAAACATCCCAGGGAGCACTGTGCAAGCTTTCATATTGAAATGGAAGGAGTATCATACCACTGCAAATCTACCAAGACTCGGACATCCCTCTAAACTTTCATCTCAAACAAGGAGAAGACTAATCAGAGATGCAGCCAAGAGGCCAATGATCACTCTGGATGAATTGCAGAGATCTACAGCTGAGGTGGGACAGTCTGTCCATAGAACAACAATCAGTCATACACTGCACAAATCTGGCCTTTATAGAAGAGTGGCAAGAAGAAAGCCATTTCTCAAAGATACCCATAAAAAGTGTAGTTTAAAGTTTGCAACAAGCCACCTGGGAGACACACCAAACATGTGGAAGAAGGTGCTCTGGTCAAATGAAGCCAAAATCAAACTTTTTGGCAACAATGCCAAACGATATGTTTGGCATAAAGGCAACACAGCTCATCACCATGAACACACCATCCCCACTGTCAAACATGGTGGTGGCAGCATCATGGTTTGGGCCTGCTTTTCTTCAGCAGGGACAGGGAAGCTGGTTTAAATTGATAGGAAGATGGATGGAGCCAAATACAGGACTATTCTTGAAGGAAACCTGTTCAAGTCTGCAAAAGACCTGAGACTGGGACGGAGATTTGTCCTCCAACAAGACAATGATCCCAAACATAAAGCAAAATCTACAATGGAATGGTTCACAAATAAACGTATCCAGGTGTTAAAATGGCCAAGTCAAAGTCCAGACCTGAATCCAGTCGAGAATCTGTGGAAAGAGCTGAAAACTGCTGTTCACAAACGATCTCCATCAAACCTCACTGAGCTCGAGCTGTTTGCCAAGGAAGAATGTGCAAGAATTTCAGTCTCTCGATGTGCAAAACTGATAGAGACATACCCCAAGCAACTTGCAGCTGTAATCGCAGCAAAAGTATTAAGTTAAAGGGGCCGAATAATATTGCATGCCCAACTTTTCAGTTTTTGAATTTCCACAAAAATTTAAAATAACCAATAAATTTTGTTCAACTTCACAATTGTGTCCCACTTGTTGTTGATTCTTCACCAAAAATTTACATTTGGTATCTTTATGTTTGCAGCATGATATGTGGGAAAAGGTTGAAAAGTTCCAGGGGGCCGAATACTTTCACAAGGTACTGTATATATCTAATAGCAAGATAATACCAAGTCCGATGTTTACTATTATTTATAATAAAATGGTACATAGAGAGTGTAATAAAGAAACACACACATAAAATCTGCGTTAGGCCGTGGTCACACTTGCGACAAACTCGCACGAGTCTCGCACCTCAATACATGGCACTGCTGCTGGCACTCGGGACCAGAGCGATCAGCTAAGTAGAAATTCATGCAGTCGCACACTCAGGTCCCCCCTTGTATGCATGGCTAGGCTCATTCTCATCCTCCCCCCTGTATGCATGGCTGGGCTCATTCTCATCCTCCCCCTGTATGCATGGCTGGGCTTATTCTCATCTTCCCCCCTGCATGCATGGCTGGGCTGATTCTCATCCCCCCGAATGCATGGCTGGGCTCATTCTCATCCTCCCCCTGTATGCATGGCTGGGCTCATTCTCATCCTCCCCCCGTACGCATGGCTGGACTCATTCTCATCCTTCCCCCCTGTACGCATGGCTGGGCTCATTCTCATCCCCCCCCTGTATGCATGGCTGGGCTCATTCTCATCCTCCCGTATGCATGGCTGGGCTCATTCTCATCCTTCCTCCCTGTATGCATGGCTGGGCTCATTCTCATCCTCCCCCTGTATGCATGGCTCTGGGCTCATCCTCTCCCCCCTCCTTGTATGCATGGCTCTGGGCTCATCCTTCCCCCTGTAGGCATGGCTGGGCTTATTCTCATCCCCCCTGTTGTGAGTTCATTTTCCCCTTCGTCACTGAGGTCTGGTGAACTCCCTATTCTGGTAAAGGAAGGTAATGAGCCTGATTATCAGGCACCTGAGCCTAATGAGGATGACTGGCTGAGTGGAGTCACGGACTGGATATAAGGCTGCCGATGCCCTTCTGCCCTGCGGGTGATTTCTCTGTGGACTTCTAGGACACCAGTCTGATTCCTGCTCCTCTAAAGCTAAGTTTTCTGCTTTGCCTGTTAGTATTTGTGTTTTGTTTTTGTTTTCCTTGCTTTTCTGGATTCTGCCATTCCCTGCTGGGGTGAGCTGAATCTCCTTTTGCCGGTTGCTCTGTCTTCAGAATATTCCTGAGTACTGACATAGCTTTTTTGAAGCCTAGCGTCTTCAGGGCCTTTTTCACTGTCAGTCTGTTGGCTCTTATTTTCATAGGGTTTTTCACGGATTGCAGACAGCAGCCTTCCTGTCCTTTCCTATCTAGTTGCTTGGGCCCCGTCTTTGCTCAGTCTATCTTTCTGTCTGTGTTAGTGTTTTCATCTTGCTTCACCGTCATTATATGTTGGGGGTTGCCTATTGCTTTGGGGTCTGCTCTGGGGCAGTTTAGATTTCCCCTTTCTTTCTTTAGGCCGATTTAATTCTCCGGCTGTTATCGAGGGGTCTAGGGCATCGTAGGAACCCCCCACGGCTACTGTTGTTGTGGATAGGATCAGGGGTCTGCAATCCGATAGCTGCCAACCTCTCTGGTTTTTTGGACTTAGCTAGCGCTTCTGTTTTTGCCTCCTACGGTGACTCAATCATAACACCCCCCCTGTATGCATGGCTGGGCTCATTTTCATCCCCCTGTATGCATGGCTGGGCTCATTCTCATCCCCCCTCATATGCATGGCTGGGCTCAATCTCATCCTCCCTCCCTGTAAGCATGGCTGGGCTCATTCTCATCCTCCCCCCTGTATGCATGGCTCTGGGCTCATGCTCTCCCCCTCCGTGTATGCATGGCTCTGGGCTCATCCTCTCCACCCTCCTTGTATGCATGACTCTGGGCTCATCCTCTCCCCCCTCCTTGTATGCATGACTCTGGGCTCATCCTCTCCCCCCGTATGCATGGCTGTGGGTTCATCCTCTCCCCCCTTGTATGCATGGCTCTGGGATCATCCTCTCCCCTTGCATGCATGGCTTTGGGCTCATCCTCTCCCCCCTTTGTATGCATGGCTCTGGGCTCCTCCTCTCTCCCCCCGTATGCATGGTTCTGGGCTCATCCTCTCCCCCCTTGTATTCCTGGCTCCAGGCTCATCCTCTCCCCCCCTTGTATGCATGGCTCTGGGCTCATTCTCTCCCCTGTATGCATGGCTCCCGGATCATCCTCTCCCCCACTGTATGCATAGCTCCGGGCTCATCCTCTCCCCCTGTATGCATGGCTTCGGGCTCATCCCCTCCTCCCCCTGTATGCATGGCTCTGGGCTCATCCTCTCCCCTCCTGTATGCATTGTCAGGAACACCGCACTGCACTTGCTCACTGAGCCAGTGCGCATGTCCTGAGTACAAACCTGTGCCCAAAGATACCTGTGGAGCGGGGCAGCAGTGGTGACGATGCGTGCTCACAGGACCTGTGTCACTGAAGGTAGAAAGCAGTGAAGGACCTATGATCATGTGACTGCAGGGGGCAGGGCTTAGCATCCTGCTGCTGGAGATAAGTGCAGGATTCTACTACAGGGATCCTCAAATCAGACAAAGGGGGTCATACACAGAGAGGGCAGTGCAGTACCAGAGGGACAAGCTGAGAGTAGTCAGAACGTAAGCACTGAGTCATACACGGAGATAGCAGCACAGTACAAGGGGGCAATCAGAGACTAGTCAGGACATAGACAATGAGTCAAAAACCAGAGAAGCAGATAAACAGTACAGAATCAAGAGACAAACTGACAACAGGGGACAGAACCGGGTCAGAACCATATAAGCAAGCTAGAAGACAATCAGAAGGCACAGGCACACAGGGGTCCCCACACTCGGCCAAAGGCAAAAGTATAACTGACAGGGATTGGAGTCTCCCAGGGCTATAACAAGCCCTCCTTGAGCCAAAGAGAGGCTACAATAATTAACCCCCGGAGTGCAGGTCAAGCCTGCACTGAGCCCAAGACATTAACTCCTAACATGCAGGTCAAAACCTGCAATGGGATTATGACAGTACCCCCCTCTCAACGAGGGGCCTCTGGACCCCCAGGCTTCCCCGGGTATTTGGCATGGAAAGCCCGAACCAGGCGATCTGCATGTACAGAGTGAGCAGGAACCCACGAGCGATACTCCGGTCCATATCCCTTCCAGTGGACCAGGTACTGCAAGGAGCGGCGCACCCGCCGAGAGTCCACAATATGTCCGAACTCATTCCAAGTGATCCTCCACCAACACTGGAGTAACAACAAGCTCGGAGTCCTCCTTGACAGACCCCACGGGTTTCAACAGCGATTTATGGAACACATTGGATATTTTTAAGGAGGCGGGTAGACACAGCCTATATGCCACTGGGTTGA
Source organism: Dendrobates tinctorius (assembly GCF_039654945.1). NCBI lineage: Eukaryota > Metazoa > Chordata > Amphibia > Anura > Dendrobatidae > Dendrobates > Dendrobates tinctorius. The sequence goes on along the minus strand of NW_027361838.1, from coordinate 9,671,198 downwards.
CTATTTCCACAATCTCATACAGACCAATGAACTTTGGTCCCAATTTAGCTGATGGTACCTTCAAGTTGATGTTACGTGTGGAAAGCCAAACCTTCTTCCCTACCTGAAACATGTGTCCCGGGGCTCTCTTTCTGTCAGCAAAATATTTATACCTCCCCTGGGCACGAGAGATATTATGCCAAACTTCAGCCCAGAGGTTTTTAACCGTTGAATGGATCCCTCTGCCCCAGGACAACCGGAATCCACCCTTGAAAACTCCCCAAAATGAGGATTAAACCCATCTTTGACCAGGAATGGGGTCATGTTGGTGGATTGATTCACCCGGTTGCTAAAAGCAAACTGCGCCAATGGTAATGCACCACACCAATCCTCCTGTCTGGTGGAGGACAGACACCTGAGAATCTGTTCCAGGGATTGATTGGTGTGTTCCGTCTGACCATTACTCTCTGGGTGATATGCCGAGGAGAAGCAGAGTGAGATGCCCAATTTCTCACAGAATGCCCTCCAAAATTTGGCCACAAACTGCACACCTCTGTCAGACACAACATTCAGGGGTACCCCATGCAATCAGACCATATGCAGCACAAACAGCCTTGACAATGTTGCTGCTGAGGGTAATGCTGCCAAGGGAATGAAATGGGCTTGTTTCAAAAACCTGTCCACCACCACCCAGATCACGGTATTGCCCCTGGTTGGTGGAGGACCGGTAATAAAGTCCATGGAGAGATGAGTCCATGGCCTATTAGGTACCGGTAACGGTATGAGTTCCCAAGCCGGTTATGCGAACTTCTGGAATGGGCACAAACTTCACAAGCAGAAATGAATTTCTTGACATCGGACCAAAGTGAAGGCCACCAAAAAACTCTGGCTACTGCCTCTCTAGTGGCCGTGATACCGGGATGAGCACTCAGCCTAGACTCATGAAACTCCTGCAGAAGCCTAGGCCGCAATAAATCTGAAACAAACAATTTATCTCCTGGCCTGGTCGCCGGAGATAGGGACTGGAGTTGTGAGTTCATTTTTCTCTTCACTATTGAGGTCTGATGAACTCCCTCCTCTGGTGAAGGAAGGTAGTGAGGCTGATTATCAGACACCTAGGCAGCTAGATGATGACTGGGTGGCTGGAATTGAGGACTGGATATAAGGCTGCTGACGCCCTTCTTCCTGGCTGGTGATTTTCCTGCTGGATTCTTGGAGACCAGTCTGATTCCTGCATCTCAAAGCTAAGTTTTTCTGCTCTGCTTTGTACTCTTCAGTTTTGTTTTGTTTTGCATTGTTTTTGGGAGTTCTGCCATCCTCGGCCGGGGGTGAGCTGAATTCCATTTTTTGTCTCTGATCTGTTGATCTTTTGCTCTGTCTTCAGAATATACCTGAGTGCTGATATAGTCATTTGAAGCCTAGCGACTTCAGGGCCTGTTTTTCCTATCAGTCGGTTGGCTTATTTTGATAGGGTTTTTGCGGATGGCAGACAGCAGCTTTCCTATCCTGTCCTATGTAGTTAGCTTGGGCCCCATCATTTGCTCAACCTATCTTTCTATCTGTGTTAGTGTTTTCATCTTGCTTCACCGTCATTATATGTTGGGGTCTGCTCTGGGGCAGTTTAGTTTTTCCCCTTTCTGTCTTTAGGCTATATAGTTCTCCGGCTCTGATCGAGGGGTCTAGGGCACCGTAGGAACCCCCCACAGCTACTGCTAGTTGTTGTGGATAGGTTCAGGGGTCTGCAATCCGATAGCTTCCAACCTCTCTGGTTTTTCTGGACTTAGCTGGTATTTTGTTTTTTCCTCCTTCGGTGACTCATTATAACAGAATCACCAGCCATACCGCAGATCGATCCTAGGGTACTCAATAGCAGGAGAGAATTGTAAAAAAAAAAAAAAAAAAGTGTCAGAATTTTTTTTTTTGTGTGCATATTTTTTCCTCTAAATCTCTGAGGCCATAGGGGGAATTTTTCTCTCAATGGAGATGAAGCAATTGTCTGATCGTGTGGAGCAGCTCGCTGCTGAAGTGCGGGGAATTTCCGCCTATCTTGCTCATTCACATGCTGCTGAACCAAAGATTCCCACTCCGGATGTGTTTTTTGGGGATCGGTCTAAATTCTTGAATTTCAAGAATAATTGTAAATTATTTTTTGCCTTGAAGCCTAACTCGTCGGGGAACTCGGCGCAGCAGGTTAAAATTGTCATCTCTTTGCTGCACGGCGATCCCCAGGATTGGGCGTTTTCTTTGAAACCTGATGATCCTATTCTGAATAATGTGAACGCATTTTTTCAGGCCTTGGGGTTGTTGTATGATGAACCTAATGCTATTGATCAGGCTGAAAAGACCCTGTTGGCATTAAGCCAGGGTCAGGATTCGGCAGAGTTGTACTGTCAAAAATTCCGAAAGTGGGCGGTCCTTACTACCTGGTATGATGGTGCCTTGGCAGCCCTCTTTCGGAAGGGTTTGTCAGAAACTGTAAAAGATACTATGGTGGGATTTCCTGTTCCCTCTGGTCTTGACGATTCTATGTTATTAGCCATTCAGGAGGATCGGCGTTTACGTGAACGCAAAACTACACGAGAGATGTTGCCACCTGTTGAACAAATGTCTGAACCTATGCAATGTGATAGCGTTTTGTCTAGGGCGCAACATCAGGAGTTCAGAAGGCATAATAAGCTGTGTTTTTTTTGCGGAGATGCCTCGCATATTATTTCTGTCTGCCCTAAACGAGAGAAACGTTGTGCACACACATTTTCTGTGGGTGGTGTTCAACCTAAGTTTCTTCTGGCAATTACTCTGATCTGCTCCCTGTCCACATTTTCCGCCAAGGCTTTTGTGGATTCAGGAGCAGCTCTTAACCTGATGGACTTGGATTTTGCTAAACGTTGTGGATTTCCTATGACACCTCTGCGGATGCCTATCCCTTTGAGGGGTATTGATGCTACTCCTTTGGCAAAGAATAAACCTCAGTTTTGGACCCAGGTGGTAATGCGGGTCACCCCAGACCATCAAGAAAATTGCAGATTTTTGGTGTTGCATAATTTGCATGATACCATTGTTCTGAGGTTTCCCTGGTTGCAAATCCATAATCCAGTTCTGGATTGGAAATCTTTGTCTGTGGTGAGTTGGGGTTGTCGGTGTGCCCTTAGTGATGCTCCTGTTTTCTCCACCTCTCCCCAGTCGCATGATGTTCCTGACTATTTGGCTGACTTTTATGATGTATTTAGTGAGAATGAGTCTGCGTCTTTGCCTCCTCATAGGAGTTATGACTGTGCAATTGAGCTGAACCCGGGGTGTAAATTCCCCAAGGGTCGGCTTTTCAATTTATCTGTACCCGAGCACGAGGCTATGCGATCCTATATTAAGGAGGCATTGGAGAAGGGTCATATTAGACCATCCTCTTCACCCTTAGGTGCTGGTTTTTTTTTCGTGGCTAGAAAGGATGGTTCATTAAGGCCTTGTATTGACTATCGTGCCCTCAACAAAATTACTGTTAAATATCAGTATCCATTACCCCTGATTTCTGATCTGTTCTCCAGAGTTAAAGGTGCTTGCTGGTTTACCAAGCTTGACCTCAGGGGGGCGTATAATCTTATTCGCATTAAGCATGGGGATGAATGGAAGACGGCGTTTAATACTCCGGAGGGACATTTTGAGTACCTGGTGATGCCTTTTGGGCTCACTAATGCCCCTTCTGTCTTCCAGTGCTTCATGAACGATATATTCCGAGACTTTGTGGATAAATTTTTGATTACCTATCTGGATGATATTTTGATCTTCTCCAAGAATTGGGACACTCATGTGGAACATGTTCGGACTGTGTTCCGGATTTTGAGGGAGAATTCCCTGTATGTCTAGGGATCGAAATGCCTTTTTGGGGTACAGAGGATTTCATTTTTGGGATTTATTTTGTCTCCGTCAACTATTGAAATGGACCCGGCCAAGGTACAGGCCATTTATGATTGGGTTCAGCCCACTTCTTTGAAGGCCCTCCAGAAGTTTTTGGGTTTTGCTAATTTTTATCGGAAATTTATAGCTAATTTTTCTGGTATTGCCAAGCCATTGACGGATTTGACTAGGAAGGGTGCTGATGTGCTGAATTGTTCTCCGAAGGCTGTTTCTTCCTTTCAGGAGCTGAAGCGAAGATTCACTTCTGCTCCAGTTTTGCGGCAACCTGATGTCTCACTCCCGTTTCAGGTGGAGGTGGACGCTTCTGAGATTGGTGCAGGAGCGGTGTTGTCCCAAAAAGATCCTGTGACATCTAAAATGAATCCTTGTGCTTTCTTTTCCCGAAAGTTCTCTCCATCCGAACGTAACTATGATGTGGGGAATCTGGAACTGTTGGCCATGAAATGGGCATTTGAGGAGTGGAGACATTGGTTGGAGGGAGCCAAACACCAAGTCGTGGTCCTTACTGACCACAAGAATTTGATTTACCTGGAGTCGGCCAAGCGCTTGAATCCTAGACAGGCTAGGTGGGCCTTGTTTTTCACACGTTTTGATTTTGTGGTCTCTTTTCTTCCGGGCACTAAGAATGTCAAGGCAGACGCCCTCTCTAGGAGTTTCCTTGCTGATTCTCCTGTTGTGACTAAGCCTGCTACCATCTTAGGCGAGGGGGTAGTTCTTTCTGCCATCTCGCCCGATTTGAGACGTGCTCTGGAAGAGTTTCAGGAGGACATACCTGAGCGTTGTCCCAGTGGAAAGTTGTATGTTCCTGACCAGTGGAGGAAGAGAGTGATGTCTGAAGTTCATTGCTCTGCATTGGCTGGTCATCCAGGTATTTTTGGTACTAGAGATCTGGTGAGTCGGTCTTTTTGGTGGCCCGCCTTGTCTCATGATGTCAGGAATTTTGTGCAGTCCTGTGGGACTTGCTCCCGGTCTAAACCTTGTTCTCGCTCTAGTGGCTTGTTGATGCCTTTGCCGGTGCCCAGGAGGCCATGGACCCATATTTCAATGGATTTTATCTCTGATATGCCTGTCTCTCAGAGAATGACTGTTATTTGGGTGATTTGTGATAGATTCTGCCCTTGTTTTTGCAACAGGTGGTTCGCTTGCACGGGATTCCTGAGAATATTGTATGTGACAGAGGAGTTCAGTTTGTGTCTAGATTTTGGAGGACTTTCTGTTCCAAGCTGGGAATTCAGTTGTCCTTCTCCTCTGCGTTTCACCCTCAGACCAATGCGCAGACGGAGAGAACAAACCTGACTTTGGAGTCGTATTTGAGATGTTTTATTTCTGCCGATCAGGATGATTGGGTTTCATTTTTGCCCTTGGCCGAATTTGCTTTAAATAATAGAGCTAGTTCTGCCACTTTGATGTCACCTTTTTTTTGTAACTTTGGTTTTCACCCTCGATTTTCTTCAGGGCAGGTGGAGCCTTCTGCCTGCCCAGGTGTTGACACTGTGGTGGAGAGAATGCACCAGATCTGGGACCAAGTGGTGGATAAGTTGTCTCTCTCCCAGGAAAAGGCCCAGCGGTTTTCCAACCGGCGTAGGACCGTTGGTCCCCAGTTTAAGGTGGGTGATCTGGTTTGGTTGTCATCAAAAAATATCGCTATGAAGGTGGCTTCTCCTAAGTTTAAGCCTAGATTTATTGGACCTTGCAAGATTTTTTAGATTATTAATCCTGTCTCTTTTCGGTTGGCTCTTCCTGTCACATTTAAAATTCATAATGTGTTTCATAAGACCTTGTTGAAGAGGTTTGTTGAACCAGTAGTTCCTGTGGTGGCACCTCCTGACCCTATATTGGTTGAAGGTAACATGGAATATGAGGTAGAGAAGATACTGGATTCCCATCTGGCTAGACGGAGACTCCAGTAATTGGTTAAGTGGAAGGGTTATGGTCAGGAGGATGGGTAATTCCTGGGTCTCTGCCTCTGATATTCATGCCGAAAGATTGGTGCGTGCCTTTCATCGGGCTCACCCGGATCGCCCTGGTGGCATGGATGAGGGTTCGGTGACTCCTCCTCAAGGGGGAGGTACTGTTGTGAGTTCATTTTTTCCTTCACTATTGAGGTCTGATGAACTCCCTCCTCTGGTGAAGGAAGGTAGTGAGGCTGATTATCAGACACCTGGGCAGCTAGATGATGACTGGGTGGCTGGAATTGAGGACTGGATATAAGGCTGCCGACGCCCTTCTTCCTGGTTGGTGATTTTCCTGCTGGATTCTTGGAGACCAGTCTGATTCCTGCATCTCAAAGCTAAGTTTTTCTGCTCTGCTTTGTACTCTTCAGTTTTGTTTTGTTTTGCATTGTTTTTTGGGAGTTCTGCCATCCCCGGCCGGGGGTGAGCTGAATTCCATTTTTTGTCTCTGATCTGTTGATCTTTTGCTCTGTCTTCAGAATATACCTGAGTGCTGATATAGTCTTTTGAAGCCTAGCGACTTCAGGGCCTGTTTTTCCTATCAGTCGGTTGGCTCATTTTGATAGGGTTTTTGCGGATGGCAGACAGCAGCTTTCCTATCCTGTCCTATGTAGTTAGCTTGGGCCCCATCATTTGCTCAACCTATCTTTCTATCTGTGTTAGTGTTTTCATCTTGCTTCACCGTCATTATATGTTGGGGGCTGCCCAGGGTGGATAAAAATCAATGTTTTTTTTAAAAAAATCAAAAAAATCGGATTTTTTTTATTTAAATCGGATTTTTTTTATTTAAATCGGATTTTTTTCAATAAACTGCTTTTTGAGGAAAATATTTTACCATCCAAAAGTTCTTCCATCATGAGATAAAGCTGAGTTGTTTAACTCAGTAGAATAAAGGCTGTATATGTGTAACATTCACAATGCCATGCTCTTCCAGAGGTTTCTGTAGGATTAGTGGGCAGTTTCTCTCCTATATTATCACAGACGCTCGCTTTACTTACGCAGTTCTCAAAACTGAATTTGACTCCGCAGAGGTCCCAGCCTCTTCTTCACGGCAAAAATGTTACAACATGAACAGAGTTGAGAAAAAGACCTTAATCCTATTGTTCTACAAACCTATGAATACAGAATCAACCCCTTCAGTGCCAAGTCCAAGAAGTTAGACAATATGTTTCTGATTGTTTGGAGTGGAATAGATCTGCACAACACAAGAAGAATGTGAATCTAAGTGTGAGGAGGAGGAAGGGCAAGCAGACAAGAAAATGAAAGTGAAACTTTGAGCACAATACTGCAGCATAGCCACAGACAGACAAGTCTGGATCTGTTTGTGTGTACGATCTGAGGTTTATTACATTCTTTCCTTATAATGGCAGCAGGCTGTAAAAGAGACCCAGTTTGGGAATATTTTAATGAAGCTCCTTCGCCTATCGGTAAGGCAGGCATGCGTGCAAAATTCAAACGATGCAACAAAGAGATGCAAGGCCTGGTGGCGCGAATGAGGCAACATCATGAGAAGTGCGGTGATGAAGATGACCAAAGAAACACTTCTGAACAGGCAGGATTTTCAGGTTGGTAAACATTTTTATTGAATCCTATTTCTAAAGACTGAACTGTCATGTGTGAGAAAAATTATATTTCTTATTATTACTGCATGTTACTGTCATTTGGTACAGTTATGAAGAAAAACAAATATTCCTTTTGGAGCAGGGGCAGTGATGTGTTGTGTACAATAAGCAGAAATTGTATAAACAATAAAATAACAGCATTGACTTTTTTTGTTTAGGGGAATTCATGGATTCTGGAAACTATCCACCTCCAAGATCACCATCATCCTGTTCTACAGTTTCAGAGTTATCCATCCAGGATAGTGCTTCATTAGCAGCAGCAGCATCATCATCAGACACCCACAGCCACATATCACCATCACCCAAAAGGAAGAAAAAACCTGTACCTCCTGGAACCACCATAGATAGGTTTGTGATAAGAACTAGCAGATTAGAAAAAGAGTTGATTGATGAAAAAATTGCCCAGTTTATTTATGCAACGAACTCTTCTTTCCATCTGACTGAGAACCCACATTTCATTAATATGGTTCAGTCACTGAGACCAGGATACAGTCCACCCAGCAGAGCTGATGTTGCAGGGAAACTGCTGGATCAAGTGTATGACAGAGAAATGGAGCAATGTGCAACAGCTCTGGAGGGTAAAATTGTTAACCTAAGTATTGATGGGTGGAGTAATGACCACAATGATCCTATTGTATGTGCTTGTATAACAACAGAAGAAGGTAAAGTCTTTCTTGCACAAACAACTGATACGTCAGGAAATGCACACACAGCAGAATACTTACAAGAAGTGGCAGTAAAAGCTATAACGAGATGTGAACAAAAATTCAAATGTCTAGTACGCAGTTTGGTCACTGACAATGCTGCAAACGTATCCAAGATGAGAAGAGATTTAGAAGAGCAGGGAGGGAATACAAAGCTACTAGTAACATATGGTTGCAGTGCTCATTTGCTGCACCTCTTAGCCAAAGACTTAAGTGTTCCAGAAATAAAGGCTAATGTTGTTGAAATTGCTAAATACTTCCGTAATAATCATTTTGCTGCAGCAGCTCTGAAAAGGATGGGTGGAACCAAGCTACCGCTCCCACAAGATGTTAGATGGAACTCTGTGGTGGACTGTTATGAGCAGTATATCAAAAACTGGCCTATTCTGATGACACTTTGTGAAGAAAATCGAGATAAAATAGATGGCACTGTCACGGCCAAAATCCTCAACATTGGGCTTAAGAGAATTGTTGAACATATGCTGAGCTTCCTGAAACCCATCTCTCAAGCTTTAAACAAAATACAGAAAAATAGCTGTTTTATTGCGGCTGCTGTTGAAATTTGGAAGGAACTGAGTGAACACTTAAAAACAGAACTACACATGGACAGAATTAAATTACAAGCAGTAAACAAACGAATGGGACAAGCACTGACTTCAGCTCATTTTTTGGCAAATATTGTCAATATCCAATATCAGGGTCAAAACCTAAGTGCTGAGGAAGAGGAGTTAGCTATGACATGGGTATCCAGCAATCATCCATCTTTAATGCCAACTATAATAAACTTCAGAGCTAAGGGGGAACCATTCAAGAAATATATGTTTGCTGAAGATATTTTAAGGAAGGTCACACCAGTAAACTGGTGGAAGTCACTTAAGCGCTTGGATTTAAAGAATGTTCAAGTAATGATTTCACTTTTAACAGCAGTAGCTTCTTCTGCAGGCGTTGAAAGAATATTCTCTTCCTTTGGACTCATTCATTCTAAATTGAGAAATCGGTTGGGACCCAATAAAGCAGGAAAGCTTGTTTTTCTTTTCCAGATTATGAATAGGAACAAAGAAGAAGATGATGATGAAGATGATGACAAGTGAGCTACAGAGGACAGCAGGGACAGTAGTATTTAAGTTTTTCATGTGTCGGCTGGGCTGACAGTCTAAGTTTCTTAAAATATATATATTTTGTTTAGCCAAATTAGTTAACAAACATGGATGTTTGTTTAAGCAAATAACTTATGCTGTAATGTTGTTATTGTTTCAGCTGAATAAATCTATTTAAATTGTTATTAAGGTCAGGATTATTTTTCCCCTTCCTAAGTACAACAGAACAGTGGTGTCCAATTATGAATGATTAACCCATTAAACTGGGGAGAAAAAAGTAATATAAAAAGTGATTCTAAAAATCTTCATCTACTTGCATGTTAAAGTAGCAAGAACTAGTTTAGGTAGAAAATTTGATTTAAATCACTGATTTAAATCAAGCCTTACTGACTAGTGATTTAAATCGTGATTTAAATCGTGATTTAAATCAGTTAGATTTAAATCAAATCCACCCTGGGGCTGCCTATTGCTTTGGGGTCTGCTCTGGGGCAGTTTAGTTTTTCCCCCTTCTGTCTTTAGGCTATATAGTTCTCCGGCTGTGATCGAGGGGTCTAGGGCACCGTAGGAACCCCCCATGGCTACTGCTAGTTGTGGATAGGTTCAGGGGTCTGCAATCCGATAGCTTCCAAACTCTCAGGTTTTTATGGACTTAGCTGGTATTTTGTTTTTTCCTCCTTCGGTGACTCATCATAACAGACTGGGCCCTCATAATTTCTTGTTCCAATTATGACAAGACCCCCGCCACTACTACACCCGGGCAAAGAATGGAGGATGGCGGCTCGGGGGGAGACACCGGGTCAAAACTTCTGGACAGCGCATCCGCTTTAACATTTTTGGACCCTGGTCGAAAAGTATTTGAGAATTGAAAGTGTGAAAAAAAAAGTGACCAACGGGTTTGTCTAGGAGTAAGCCTCTTAGCAGATTCAAGGTATGCCAAATTTTTTTGATCAGTGATAACCGTGATCGGGTGAGCCGCCCCTTCCAAAAAGTGCCTCCATTCTTCGAATGGCAGCTTGACCGCAAGAAGTTCTCTATTGACTACATCATAGTTTCTCTCGGCGGATGAGAACTTCTTGGAGAAGAAGGCACAGGGTTTGAGATTAGTAAGAGTGGCCGGACCCTGGGACAACACTGCCCCCACCCCTACTTCAGAAGCATCCACCTCCACAATAAATGGTTTGGACGTGTCTGGCTGAACCAACACCGGGGAGGACATGAAACATTTCTTAAGAGCTGAGAAGGACTCCTTAGCGAGTTCTGACCAATTTTTTACACCAGCCCCCTTCCAGGTAATATCTGTGAGTGGTTTAACCACTTGAGAGAAACCTTTAATGAATCTCCGGTAATAGTTGGCAAATCCCAAGAAGCGCTGGAGCCCCTTGAGATCACGAGGCTGAACCCAGTCTGCGATCGCCAGCACCTTCTTAGGGTCCATACGAAACCCTTCACAAGATGCAATCAGCCCCAAAAAAGACAGTTCCTGAATGAAAAATGAACATTTTTCCAATTTAGCAAATAAGTGGTTCTCCCTGAGTCTCTGGAGAACTGTCTGTAGATTTTGCAAGTGAGACTGACTGTCCGGGGAATACACCAAAATGTCATTCAAATAAATGACAACAAAACGGCCTATCAGGTCAGAAAACACAACATTGATAAAGTTTTGGAAAATAGCGGGGGCATTAGTTAACCCAAACGGCATAACCAGGTATTCAAAGAGTCCCTCTGATGTGAGTTATGCAGTTTTCCACTCGTCCCCTTCCCAAACCCTTATCAGGTTGTAGGCCCCCAAAGATCTAATTTGGAGAACCATTGGGCCCCAGATAGCTGGTTACATAAGTCTGGGATGAGGGGAAGTGGGTAAGTGTTCCTAACCGTTATCTTGTTAAGTTCCCGAAAGTCGAGTCACGGCGGCAAACCACCATCTTTCTTCTTCACAAAGAAGAATCCTGCTGCCACTGGTGACACAGAAGGCCTGACATGCCCTTTGCGGAGACTCTCAGCTATGTACTCTTTCATGGCTTGGCGCTCAGGCCCAGACAAATTGAACAATCGAGCCTTAGGTAACTTGGCTCCGGGTACTAAATCAATGGCACAATCATAGGGTCTATGTGGTGGCAGCGCCTCAGCCTCGCTTTTGGAAAATACGTCTTCGAAATCCTTCAGGTACTCCGGAATATGTTCCAGACCAACAGACAACACAGATACGGTTTTAACAGAGTTAACAAGAGGCCCCAGGTTACAACATTTATCTTTGCATCCCCATTGAGTGATCTCCCCTGTCACTCAATCAATGGTAGGATTATGGCGTTGTAGCCAAGGCATCCCCAGTACCAGTCCTGCAGGCAAGTTATCTAACACAAGAAAAGTTAATTTTTCCACATGAGTGGAATCCACTTTCAGAGAAAAAAGTTCAGACCTGAAATAGATACTGTCCCGGGTAAGAGAGGACGAGTTAATTGCCACAAGTTTAACAGGATCCTGAAGCCTGACTGTCCCTATCTTATTAAGAGCTATAATCTGGGCATCAATCAGGTTAACAGCAGAGCTACAGTCAACAAAGGCAGTAGTCTGAACAGGACAATCAGCAAGATCCAGTTCCACCTGAAGCACAATTTTTTCAAGTGAGGAAAAAGGTACCTGAAAGTCTGGGTAGCCTCCTCGATTACTACCCAGACCTAGTTGTTTTCCCACCACCTTGGAGGATGACGGACAAGAGGGGCAGTCCTTCTTCCAATGTCCAGATTCCCCACAATAAAAGCACAACTGCTTCTCCCATCGGCATCTTCTTTCCTTCTCCTCACAGGTGACAGCACTCACCTCCATAGCCTCAGGAGGAGTTCGGGTCTCATCTCCACTGGAGAATAAAGAGGTTTCGAGTTGCATCACCCCTCTTGCCCGCAGATGCTTGGGTCATGGCATCCTCCAGGGAGTCAGGTGGAGGATGAAGTGCCAGGGCATCCTTCAGGCATTCTCATAGGCCTCTACGGAACAACCCCCGAAGGGCAGCATCACTCCAAGAAATCTCTGCTGCCCATCGTCTAAATTCAGAACAGAACCACTCGGCTGAGTGCTTCCCCTGACAGACACTCATCATCTTGTCCTCAGCCAAGCGCACTCTATCGGGCTCATCGTAAATAAGCCCTAAGGCTTCAAAAAACGCATCCAGAGTCATTCTCTCTGGGGCAGAAGAGGAAAGAGAAAATGCCCAGGCCTGCAGGCCCTCTCTAAGCAGGGAAATAATCTTCCCCACCCTCTGTTTCTCATCCCCAGAGGAGCGGGGTCTCAAGGAGAAAAAGAGCTTACAGCTCTCCTTAAAAGCTCTAAATTAATTTTTGTTACCAGCAAAATCTGGTAACTTAACCGGAGATTCAGGTGAAATTAAATGACATCTCTAGTCCCCACCTGTTGAAACCCAGCAGAAAGCATCCCCTGAACCAAGTCCGCAACCTGCCGTTGGGACAGGGTCAGAGTTTGGTGTTCTAAACTTTGCTTCCGCAGCGACTGAGTCAAGCATTTCACCTGCTCAGATAAAGCATGCATTGGGTCCATGCTGCAGAAGTGAGAGAAAAAAAAGTCCACGGTCAGTTAGAATGTCAGGAACACGGCACTGCACTTGCTCACTGAGCCAGTGCGCATGTCCTGAGTACAAACCTGTGCCCAAAGATACCTGTGGAGTGGGGCAGCAGTGGTGATGATGCGTGCTCCAGGCTCACAGGACCTGTGTCACTGAAGGTAGAAAGCAGTGAAGGACCTACGATCATGTGACTGCAGGGGCGGGGCTTAGCATCCTGCTGCTGGAGATAAGTGCAGGATTCTACTACAGAGATCCTCAAATCAGACAAAGGGGGTCATACACAGAGAAGGCAGCGTGGTACCAGAGGGACAAGCAGAGAGTAGTCAGAACGTAAGCAATGAGTCATACACGGAGATAGCAGCACAGTACAAGAGGGGCAATCAGAGACTAGTCAGGACATAGGCAATGAGTCAGAAACCAGAGAAGCAGATAAACAGTACAGAATCAAGAGACAAACTGACAACAGGGGACAGAACCAGGTCAGAACCATATAAGCAAGCTAGAAGACAATCAGAAGGAACAGGCACACAGGGGTCCCCACACTCGGCCAAAAGCAAAAGTATAACTGACAGGGATTGGAGTCTCCCAGGGTTATAAGAAGTCACGTGGTACCGCTCATTAAGCTCATGAATATGGATGCCACGCCTATGAGAGTGTCGTGGCGTCCATATTCATTACTGTAATGAGCAGTACCACCTGACCGCGCACACAGTCAAGAAGCATAGCGGCGCCGGAGATCATCGGAGTTGCAGGCACCGCTGGAAGAGGTGAGTATGATGTCATTGAAGGGGGGGGAGGGGGGAGGAGGGAGGAGGGAGGAGGGGGGAGGAGGGATGGAGACCCAGACAAAAAAAACATTGCTCAGGTGCCGCCCCTCCGCAGAGTCCCGCCCCAGGCACAGGCCCACGAGTGCCTACTGGGAAATACGGCTATGAAAACAACCCTAAAATATCTTTGAACCTCCTTCATGTTTGACTGTAACTACTTTGTCCTTTTATTTGTCGGCCTCATTCCATTTACACTAAACAATAGAATTATGTACTTTACCAAAAAACTCTGCCTTGATCTCATCTGTCCAAAAGACACCTACTGGCCCTTTAACAATAGAAAGGGCAACCCAATGGCCCTCTACAAATAGTGATGGCTGGCTGATGGCCCTGACCATTTTAGTGCTCGCTCATCATTAGTCATAGAAAAAATATTGTGCAAAACACATTGATATCTAAAAAATAACTTAGTTACAGCTATCAAACTAAAATATGCTAAACTGGCTGAAATGTGTCTGGTCCTCAAAAAGCTAAACAAGATTTTCTTTAGCATGATATGATTATTATGAATATATCAATTACATATTTTAGGATATTTTGAGGTTAAAACTATATCGGTTGAAGAAATATTTAACGTTAGACGTGAGTTCTAAAAAGTTTTAAAACAACAAGTAGGTTACAGAATATTCTGAAAAATAGATAAACTGCCTTTGGCATGTTGCTTTCTATCTAATTGTACATCAAAAAGTGTATTGGAAATTTTGTGGGTGCTGATCTAATATTTCACCTAAATAATGTTGTTATATCAGACAAAGACAGATTGCACTTTATTTCATGAAGGAATAAAAGTGACATCATTTGTAATCTAATAAAACACAATTTTATCTATATGTTTTATTGACTAAGCAGTTTAAAATAGATGACTGTCTGTGGAAAAAAAAATCAGTAGCTGAAATACAGTGGGGAAAAAAAGTATTTAGTCAGTCAGCAATAGTGCAAGTTCCACCACTTAAAAAGATGAGAGGCGTCTGTAATTTACATCATAGGTAGACCTCAACTATGGGAGACAAACTGAGAAAAAAAAATCCAGAAAATCACATTGTCTGTTTTTTTTTCATTTTATTTGCATATTATGGTGGAAAATAAGTATTTGGTCAGAAACAAGCAATCAAGATTTCTGGCTCTCACAGACCTGTAACAACTTCTTTAAGAGTCTCCTCTTTCCTCCACTCATTACCTGTAGTAATGGCACCTGTTTAAACTTGTTATCAGTATAAAAAGACACCTGTGCACACCCTCAAACAGTCTGACTCCAAACTCCACTATGGTGAAGACCAAAGAGCTGTCAAAGGACACCAGAAACAAAATTGTAGCCCTGCACCAGGCTGAGAAGACTGAATCTGCAATAGCCAACCAGCTTGGAGTGAAGAAATCAACTGTGGGAGCAATAATTAGAAAATGGAAGACATACAAGACCACTGATAATCTCCCTCGATCTGGTGCTCCACGCAAAATCCCACCCCGTGGGGTCAGAATGATCACAAGAACGGTGAGCAAAAATCCCAGAACCACGCGGGGGGGACCTAGTGAATGAACTGCAGAGAGCTGGGACCAATGTAACAAGGCCTACCATAAGTAACACACTACTCCACCATGGACTCAGATCCTGCAGTGCCAGACGTGTCCCACTGCTTAAGCCTGTACATGTCCGGGCCCGTCTGAAGTTTGCTAGAGAGCATTTGGATGATCCAGAGGAGTTTTGGGAGAATGTCCTATGGTCTGATGAAACCAAACTGGAACTGTTTGGTAGAAACACAACTTGTCGTGTTTGGAGGAAAAAGAATACTGAGTTGCATCCATCAAACATCATACCTACTGTAAAGCATGGTGGTGGAAACATCATGCTTTGGGGCTGTTTCTCTGCAAAGGGGCCAGGACGACTGATCCGGGTACATGAAAGAATGAATGGGGCCATGTATCGTGAGATTTTGAGTGCAAACCTCCTTCCATCAGCAAGGGCATTGAAGATGAAACGTGGCTGGGTCTTTCAACATGACAATGATCCAAAGCACACCACCAGGGCAATGAAGGAGTGGCTTCGTAAGAAGCATTTCAAGGTCCTGGAGTGGCCTAGCCAGTCTCCAGATCTCAACCCTATAGAAAACCTTTGGAGGGAGTTGAAAGTCCGTGTTGCCAAGCGAAAAGCCAAAAACATCACTGCTCTAGAGGAGATCTGCATGGAGGAATGGGCCAACATACCAACAACAGTGTGTGGCAACCTTGTGAAGACTTACAGAAAACGTTTGACCTCTGTCATTGCCAACAAAGGATATATCACAAAGTATTGAGATGAAATTTTGTTTCTGACCAAATACTTATTTTCCACCATAATATGCAAATAAAATGAAAAAAAAAACAGACAATGTGATTTTCTGGATTTTTTCTTCTCAGTTTGTCTCCCATAGTTGAGGTCTACCTATGATGTAAATTACAGATGCCTCTCATCTTTTTAAGTGGTGGAACTTGCACTATTGCTGACTGACTAAATACTTTTTTCCCCACTGTATATAGTGATGCCCAAAAGTTTTGCATTGTTCTTTTAAAAGTGTGATAACCTCTGTCTGGTTGCTGTTATGCCATTTTCCAGGTGATTTTAGTAAACTGGAAACAAATGGTTGTCATTTACAAGGATGAAAATTGTGCTTGCATTGTTGTATCCATTTATATGTTAGTTTTCAACATTTTCTGGGCCAAATATTTTGCATACCGTACATACTCGTGTATAAGCTGAGATTTTCAGCCCATTTTTTGGGGCTGAAAGTTCCCCTCTCGGCTTATACACGAGTCATATACCTGGGGTCAGATGGGGAGGGGGAGCGGGGGTGTCAGAAAGCATACTGACCCCCCCGGCGCGGTCTCTGCAGCCCCCCCGCTTTTCTCGGTCTCCCTTCCTGCCTTCAGCGGTCACGTGGTACCGCTCATTAAACTCATGAATATGCGCATATTCATGAGTTTAATAAGCGGTGCCATGTGACCGCTGAAGGAAGAGCTGCCGGAGACCGTCGGAGTCAGAGAAGCGGGGCTGCAAAGACCGCACCAGGAGGGGGTAAGTATATCCAATATTCACATGTCCGGGGTCCATCGCTGCTCACCGCTGTCTGCTGCGTCCTGTGTCAGTGACGTTTAGGCAGCGGGGGCACGGTGACATGGTTAGTGTGCGTCGTGCCCTCTGCTGGCTGAACAGTCACAGACACAGACAGCGATGAGCAGAGATGGACCCCGGACAGGTGAATATCTCAGGTGCCGGGTCTTAAGTAGTAAAAATTGTGCCATTGTCTGAGACCCATAGCGTCTTCATTTTTCATGATCATGGGTTGGGTGAGTGCTTACTTTTTGCATGCCGAGCTGATGTTTTTATTGATACCATTTTGGTGCAGATACGATCTTTTGATCACCCCTTATTGCATTTTAATGCAATGTCGCGGCGAGCAAAAAAAAAACAATAGTAACATAGTAATTAAGGGCTCCTAAACAAAAACTAATTCTATAAGTGCATATACTTTATTATTTAATATTAAAACCATAAAACATCCAAAAACCACTAAGCAATTAATTACTGATCAGAATTGTAACCCTAGTCACACAAATGAAAAGAATAAGATAGGGGGATCAATGGCCTAGTTGCCCCTGTATGGCCCTTTACTTCCCCCTGCCTCACAGCGGAGGTTGGCACCCTCTTGAAGTGCAAATGGCGCCCCCGCTCCACGATGGCTATTTAGCCCTAAGTACCCTTTAAAAATACACATGATCACACATAGGGAATATGGGACAATGGATTATATAGGGATTTAAATGGACTGTTGACAAGTGTACTTAGGGCTAGTAAGGGACAGTCGACATGGTGCTGGGGCACCAGTACAAAGTAGGGTGAAAAAAGCTCCGCTGATAGGCAGGGACTGTTGAAATTAGGGAATCCAGGCCAAATTTTGCTTATCTTCTCCCACAAAATAATCTTTTATCGGTTACTGGTTGCACACCCCTCCCCCTTGTCTTATAGTATTGTTGGTGGTTTGTGATGATTTAAGGTTATTGGAATTATATTTATTGGACTGTGTCTATATTATTGACCAGATATCCTGTTTTCCTATATATTTCCTTACTCTGATGATTGTTTTCCCGGAGAACAGTATTTAATAGGGTGAAAAGGGATACCCACCGTGGAGCGGGGGCGCCATTTGCGCTTCAAGAGGGTGCCAACCTCCGCTGTGAGGCAAGGGGAAGTAAAGGGCCATACAGGGGCAACTAGGCCATTGACCCCCCTATGCTATTCTTTTCATTTGTGTGACTAGGGTTACAATTCTGATCAGCAATTAATTGCTTGGTGGTTTTTGGATGTTTTATAGTTTTAATATTAAATAATAAAGTATATGCACTTATAGAATTAGTTTTTGTTTAGGAGCCGTTTTCATGACTAATTCATTTTTTGAACCTTTTCTGATTAATTTAACATTGTAATTAATTAAGGTTGAAGGAAGACTTTAAGTCCATCTAGTTTAACCTATCCTAACCTTCCCTAACATGTTGATCCAGAGGAAGGCAAAAAAAACCCATGTGGCAATCAGTAGGCTTCACATTGGAGAAAAAATTCCTTCCCGACTCCACATACGGCAATCAGACTAGCTCCCTGGATCAACTCAATATCAAGGAAACTAGTGTATATACCCTGTAATATTATACTTTTCAAGTAAAGCATCCAGTCCTTTCCTAAATTTTAGTAGGGAATCACTCATTACAGCATCATATGGCAGAGAGTTTCATAGTCTCACTGCTCTTACAGAAAAGAATCTGCGTCTGTGATTATGCTTAAATCTTCTTTCTTCCAGACGTAGAGGATGCCCCCTTGTCCCCGTCACAGGTCTAAGAGTAAAAAGATCATTAGAAAGGTCTTTGTACTGTCCCCTCATATATTTATACATTGTGATAAGATCATCCCTAAGCCTTCGCTTTTCCAAACAAAATAACCCCAAGTGTAATAACCTGGCTTGGTATTGCAGACCCCCCAGTGCTCTAATAACCTTGGTCACTCTTCTCTGCACCCGCTCCAGTTCAGCTATGTCTCTTCTTGTACACTGGAGACCAGAACTGTACACAGAATTCTAAGTGTGGTCGCACTAGTGACTTGTATAAGGGTAAAATTATATTCTCCTCTTTTAATGCATCCCATTATTTTATTTGCTTTTGCAGCAGCTGCCTGACACTGGCCACTAAAAGTAAGTTTGTCATCCACCCATACACCCAGGTCTTTTTCAGTGACAGTTTTGCCCAGTGTTTTATAATTATGCACATAATTATACATCTTATTTCTTCTGCCCAAGTGCATGACCTTACATTTATCCCCATTAAAGCTCATTTGCCATTTATCAGCCCAACCTTCTAAGTTTACATAAATCCTCCTGTAATATAAAATTGTCCTCTTCTGTATTGACTAGATTAAGGCCCGATGCTATCGCATTGGGAGGATAGTGACACACCTCTTGCCATGTTAACCCTCAACACACACACCTCCTCAACACACACTCCTCTCACCTTTCACCATCTCCACTCACGTCCCCCCATCTTTCACTCCACATACGACCCTTTCTCTCACTCCGTCTCTCATACTCACGCCGTCATCGCCGCTGCTCCACGATTCCCGACATCTTCATCCGCCAGCGCCATCCTGGATCCAGACGTCCACGCTGGCGACATGTTCTTGCAGCAACGCCATCTTGAGTGTCGTGAAATCCCGCGATACTTTGCCTTTTTTCTATTACTTTTCTTTTAGATTAGGAGATGATGATCTATTAAAATTTATATTTCCAGTTGGCTTGTCCATAGTGCCTTATTTTTTATCCAGATCTTGCTGACTTTAGTGATTTGTGACTTACTTTGCCAGTGTGTAACATGTCTTATGTAAAAAAAAACCACTAAAAAATAACACTGAAAAACTTCCTACATATCCTTTTAGCATGTTTCTTTTATATGTTAAGTCCCAAGTTGGCCAATTCTGTTGAACAGATGACTGTCTAATGTGTATGGAGGTCTCCCAACGCTGCCCCGATTGGTCTGGGTAGAGCAGGATCGGCACTTTGGAATTCCAATGGTGGTTCCTTTAGTTCTCTGCACTCATAAACTTCTGCCCAAAGAGTCACAGGAGTGCATGGCCGAATGCGTGTCTCTATGAGGGAGTCCAGGACGATAGCTGGCAGCTTTATAATGTGCGTTGGGTCCTTTTAGCTACAATAAAATGTACAGTCGCATTGTGTACATGTAGGAATATAAGAATCAGATAAGGGTCCCATACTTGCATTTACTGGAGGTGGCCATACACGTGAGAGGTCACAGTGAGGAGGAAAGAAGGGTCATGTATTTGAATTTCAGCACCCACAATCCTTTAGTTTGGAGAAAAGCCGTCACCCGAGCATTCATCTGTATGGGGGATCGGAAGGAATAGCTGACAGATGACAGCCATCCAAGGTGAATGCCTACCGTAAAAATTCCATCAGACAATGTATTACTTTGTCAATGTACAAAATGTTCTGTTGATAATTGAAATACAAAACACACTCTATATTATCATTAATTTGTATGAGGATTTTACAGTAAATATTTTGTTTTGTGAACTGAAGGGTGCACAGACTTTTGCATGAGCTATAAGCAATTTAACATTCTGTAAGTTGTGGGAAATAAAACTAACACGCTACCCGCCTGTGCCTGCAAGTGATTAGTCTCTGCTATTGTACATCTTTGCTGTGAAGTTTTGGCATGACGGGATCCAGGATGGCGTCGGCAAAATCTCGCTAGATTTCGCCGACGCCATTTTAGATCCCGACGTCGTCCACTCCGGCGACATGTTCTTGCGGCGACGCCATCTTGAGTATCGCAGGATTTCACGATACTCAAGATGGCTTTGCCTCAAGAACATGTCGCCGGCGTGTACAACGTCTGGATCCAGGATGGCGCCGGCAGAAGATGTCGGGGATCGTGGAGCAGCAGCGATGACGGCGTGAGTATGAGAGATGGAGTGAGAGAAAGGGTCGCATGTGGAGTGAAAGAGTGAGTGGACGTGAGTGGAGATGGTAAAAGGTGAGAAGAGTGTGTGTTGAGGAGGTGTGTGTTGAGGAGGAGTGGTGTGTTGAGGGTTAACATGGCAAGAGGTGTGCTGTGACGTCACCAGTTACAACTGGACGGAAGTTGTTACAACCCGGAAGTTGCTTAGCGCATTTATTATTATAGAAGATAGATGTATCACACCCATGTTTTTATGTGGATAGGATATTTACATAGTGAGCCTCAAGAGGGACAGTATTACTGACGTATGTAAAGTGCTATTGAAATAATAGTACTCTATTAATAAATAAAAAATTAATTATTATTACCTAAGTTATGTAGGTATGTAGTTGAAATCTACGTATGTGTGCCTAATTTTTTTTTGTTTTTGCTTTTGTATTTTTTTTTTTAATGTATATATACCTATACCTATGTATGTTTTTATGGATTTAAATATGTCTATGACATATATGTGAAAGAGATAATTAGTGTATGATATATCTATCTGCTTAGAATATCTATATATATATATAACATATATCAAGCTATGTATAGAAGTCTTAGAAGTCTATTATCTATATCTATTTAGAATGTAACTATCATTTATAAATCTATATATCTATCCATTCCAGGACCAACTTAAATAGTTTAAAGTAAGACATTTTTGTAAACGACATTTCTAGTGAAGATTTTTGGGCTATTAGGTAGCAATTGTCCTTGAAGTGGTGTATCCACCACTTTGACCCTAACGTTGCTGCGTTGCTTTACTCGGGAGAATGCAACCTACAATTGTCCATGGGCAAATACAGGTTCGGGCAAAAAAATGCCAACTCGATTGAGGGTCTGTCCTTGGGATTTGTTAATGGTCATAGCAAAAGCAGGTTTTAGAGGAAACTGTCGACGTTTTAATTTAAAAGGTAACCCAGTTTCTGAAGGACACAAATCGATGCGTGGAATAAATACAATGTCTCCTTCAGCTGAGCCAGTAATCACTTTAGCCTGTATGATGTTGCGGAGTAAGGCAATGACAATGAGGCGAGTGCCATTGCAGAGACCTTTCTTGGTGTTTAAGTTTCTTAATAGCATCACAATGGTGCTAATTTTAAGTTTTAAGAGATGTGATGGCATTCCTGGTGGTGTCAGAGAGTTTAAAAATTCAACTGGGTAGTTTTCACATTCCTCTTCCTCATCAGCATCGACAGAATCATCGCTTGTATATACAGTATAATCACCACTGATGCGATCCATTACTTTACAGTTCAGAAAATCTACATCATCATTTTTTGGACATAGTATAGCATGTGATGCAGCAGTGTTGAGGCTTTGTTTGTCATTAACATCAATGCAAATATGGTCTCCAAAGATCTCGGTTACTATAGAGCCAATGCAAAGCATGTCTGGAGGAATTTCAATGACATCCTCTCCAAGGTTATGTTCATTAGACAGCTCACCATTTCCAAGTTTAAGCAACCAAGTGCTGTATTCAGGATCAGTGGAGCGCATGTTGTTGATTAGCGGTAGTCTGGTAAAATGTTGCCAATGTTCTGAATATTTAATGCAGGAATCTACAATGTCTATTCTTGTTCCATGAGCGATGACGGGAAGACATTGTCTGAAGTCTCCTCCAAGAACAATAACTTTACCTCCAAACGGTGTTTTATGTTTTTCAGCAACATTTGTTGTCATGATGTCACGTAGAAGTCTGTCTATCACATTCAATGCATGTTTTTGAACCATAGTGCACTCATCAATAATAAAAAGTTTTGTACTCTGTAAATGTTTTCCTGCATTTGTATCATTTTTAATCCTGGAAACGGATGTTTCGTTGATTGGAATAGGTATGCCATATAGAGAGTGGATTGTTCGGCCTCCTTGTATCAAGTTGGATGCTATTCCTGTAGTCGCTGCAGGTGAGACAGTTTCTCCTTGTCCTCTTAAATGATGTGTAAGTAGATGGTATAGGTAGGTCTTTCCACTGCCACCAGGTCCGTCGAGAAAAAAGCACTTTGGTGTTAAACTGCTATTTTGTAAAGCTTCAGTAATGACATTGTAGGCAAAAAGTTGCTCCTGATTAAGAGTTTCTTTCATCTCTGCAGCTTTTTTTAACTCATAATCCTTATCATATTGTTTAAGGAGGTGTTTAATATTTTTTGCTGGGCATGGTAAATTGAAATCAGCAAAAGTTTTTCCATGGACTATGAGGACATCTTGGACATCTTTCATAGCATATCCTTCACAATCGATACACTCTTCAGTGTCGCTGTGGTATGTATGACAGTAGTCTTGCAAAAAATGGTCCTTAAATTCATTCCACAATTCAAGTGGATTACTGGGGGGCCAAAAATACAGATATAAGCAAACATGTCTCTAAGTTGGGAAGGCATGTTAAGAATGCAAGCATCTCTTAAAGTATGTCTCCAGATGCTATCATCAAATAATAATCCGAGTGCTAACGCAGCATCCTTAAAGGTTTCATGCATAATTCCACTGACGGTTTTAATGCTGTCAAAACTGGTAGCAGCTTTTACATGCAGTAACAACAAACATAAATAATAGCGTTCTTGGTCTTTCACACTAACAGTATAGATTCTTCCAATAACTGTGAGACCCCCTCGTTTTCTTTGTTCCCATGTGCCTTGTTTCCAAACGTAGTGTTCTGGAATTTCGCGGTAGAAATAGTTATGTGCATTGTGGTCGATCTTATTAAGGTTGAAATATGCCATAAGTGTAGAATTGGAATTGAGCTTTTGATGGATGTTGTCTGCAGAGTCACTCTCATGAAAATAGAGTGGTTGAGAATTAGGCAGATGTACGGCTGGCGAATGATGGCATGAGATTGTTTATGCATAGGAAAAGCAAATATCCGCCATGCAGCCTCAGGTGCACTAACTGGTATCCGTAAATTGATGTGTTTCATCATGTTGGATGTTATTTTGGGAAATTTCAAGGTTGGCTTTGTCATGTCCTTTGTAAACGTATTTAAATAAATATTTTACACTTTGAATGGAAGCACATATTTCTACATTAATATGGCACTTGTATTTGGTGAGTAAAAATGGGTTATATGGAACTACCCATGAATTGTCAATCATCTTAGAATGGTGTTCATATGTTTTGCCAATGGGTCTGTGGTAAGTGGGATAGCCATCCTTTTCTTTGATGGTATATTGTTTAGGGAAACCTTTGTTACACTTTCCAAGATCCATACAGGGAGAATTAGGATTCTGTTCTCCACAGGGACCATGAATCATGTGTTGAAGAACAATGTTATGGAGCTGAGGGTAGATTGTTTCATCAGGTATTTCAGCCCAGACTATATTGTCTATGTCCGCCTCAGTCCGTAATTTAGACAGGCTGTCAAGAATAATTAAAATATGAGCGTGTGGGAGACCACGCTTCTGAAATTCAATGACATGGACCATTGCAGTGACGTTTCCAAATAATCCACTGTTAATGTCTTTTAACAGGGATTCCAGTTTAATTTTAAAGACGCGTGCAACCAAGTCTGGTCTGTGTTCAACACACTGCCACGGTTCTAAATGTGTAGTAATCTCACTCCACTTAGGATTACATGTCATGGTGATAAATAGATCTGGTCGACCATACTTCATAACAATAAACATAGCATCCTGGTAGCGCTGCTGCATGTTTCTTGGACTGCCTTCAAAAGAAGATGGTAAAATGACAGTTTTTCCAATAGGGATGCCCTTTTGAACCGATTTTTTGAGTAGATGTTCTTGAAGGAGGCAGTAATCCTCCACTTTTAAATCTTTTTGGTGGTTGCGGATGTAATGTAGGTGATTAGCTTCGATTTTGACATAAGCATCTACTAAATATTGCTGTGTTAGCTTACCACCATTGAGGAGTGGATTAAAGTAATTTCTGACAGATAACATATAGCAATAGTATTGGAGTTGTGTGATCCTCCTCGGACTTTTGCCTTGTTGTTTGAGTCCATCATGCCATCCTTGGTCTCCATAAGGGAAAAATATTGGATAGAGGAGGGCATCCAAATTGCTATGGAGAATGCTAATTTGTTGTGTTTTTGGAGCTAAAGGGTTGTGGGGATCAGGTTTTAAATGAATTAATATGTCTCTATTGAAAGGTGGCTCACCATTGTCACTTTGAAACACAACTGCTACTTCAGTGACAGTGGGATTATTGTAGCGTCGAGGGTCTTGAGTACGATCTTGTTTAATAGCCATAGTGATGTTTGGTATGACAGTTCCGTTTTGTAGAGATTTAATTTTTTCTTGTTCTTTCACATCATGTAACATTTGATAAGCTTCCACAAAAGGAATAATAGTTTTGGATTTGAAGGGCAATAATGTTCATCAATGTAGGATGACATTTTTGATTTTCTTTACATCGTAAGCGTTGTTCGTTTGCGGTAGCGGTATCGAGAATGTAAAGTTGGGCAAATGTGCGTTGTTGGTCATCTGAGGGATGTAGTGTTCCAGTTCTATGATAGATCTGGCCATGTATGCGGAAACAGTATGGGCCATATCAAGGAGGTGGTGAAATATTTGCACCCATGGAGGCAAAAGCAAAGGAACTGTTAATACTTCGAATATTATCCATGAAATTTTTGCTAAATTCACTTTGCCCTTTCAGCAAACGTGTAAAGACATGAGGATATTGTAGTATGGGTACATGGACTTTACCCTTCTGACAGCAGAGCGTAAAGTTATTATCAGAAGGTATCTCTGCTACAAAATGCAAAGCTTGGCAATGCTCACATACATGGGTCATGTCACCACAGCTGTGTTCAGTAATACTATTTTCATCATTAGTGAAAATATGAGGTTGTAGTAGAAATGCATATCCAACCGGTGGGGTGCGCCTAGTTTTGAGACCAACGTATATTTGTCTTGGTTGCACTTTCTGCGGGCTAACTGCAGCTTGTATGTGAAGAAACTGTGCGTCGGTATTGACTAATGGTGGTATTGATAGGGCAGAAACAGATTGCTGATTAGTTATGTCAGTGAACGGCATATAGGATGAAATGTGGTAGTAACTTGTTCCACATGCTGATGTGGAAGCATCCTGTTGTGAGTCTAATAATAATGATGAGGAAGAAGCCATCTGTTGTCGGCGGTGACTGCGTGCAGAGGCTTCTTCAGCCAATCTAATGGATTTAGAGTTAGGGGATTCGTGTGTGAGGCAACGGCGTTTATAAGCCTTAATCTTGTCAAGGCGATGGTGTTTTTCCTCAGGAGTCTCATCAGCATGGCGTTGTTTTTGTCGTAGTGCTAAAGCTGCTTTCCTTTCACTGGCATTGGCATACTTTTTGTTATGACTCATGTTGGCACAGGTAAAGGAGTCTATTTGGCAGTTATCTGACAGTGAAGAAGGCGTCCTGGAGTATTGTAGTGTAAACAGATACTAATTGGCCCTGTAATTGCCCAGCAGTAGTTATGAAGTGGTAGCAGCAAAATGGCGCTGTAATTAGACACCGGCAGTGATCAGGCAGAGGAGCAAGGCAGCAGTAGTTATGGTGATAGAAGCAAATTGGAGCAAGCCAACACGTCCGCACAGCAAGTTGGCGTGAGGTAAATGCCGCAATTCTGTGGATCTAAGATGGCGTCGGCGAAATCTCGCGAGATTTCGCCGACGCCATTTTGGATCCCGACGTCGTCCACGCCGGCGACATGTTCTTGCAGCGACGCCATCTTGAGTATCGTCCTCTTGCCATGTTAACCCTCAGCACACACACCTCCTCAACACACACTCCTCTCACCTTTCACCATCTCCACTCACGTCCCCCCCTCTTTCACTCCACATACGACCCTTTCGCTCACTCCATCTCTCATACTCACGCCATCATCGCCGCTGCTCCACGATCCCCAACATCTTCTTCCGCCGGCACCATCCTGGATCCAGACGTCGTCCACGCCGGCGACATGTTTTTGCGGCGACGCCATCTTGAGTATCGTGAAATCCCGCGATAATCAAGATGGTGTCGCCGAAAGAACATGTCGCCGGTGTGGACGACGTCGGGATCCAAAATGGCGTCGGCGAAATCTCGTGAGTTTTCGCCGACGCCATTTTGGATCCCGACGTCATCCTCGCCGGCGACATGTTCTTGCGGCGACGCCATCATGAGTATCGTGGGATTTCGCCGATCCAAAATGGCGTCGCCGCAAGAACATGTCGCCGGCGTGGATGCCGTCGGGATCCAAAATGGCGTCGGTGAAATCTCGCGAGATTTCACCGACGCCATTTTGGATCCTGACGTCCTCCATGCCTGTGACATGTTCTTGCGGCGACGCCATCTTTAGTATCGCGGGATTTCGCGATACTCAAGATGGCGTCGCCGCAAGAACATGTCGTCAGCATGGAGGATGTCTGGAACCAGGATGGCGCCGGCGGAAGAAGATGTCGGGGATCGTGGATCAGCGGCGATGACGGCGTGAGTATGAGAGATGGAGAGAGAGAAGGGGTCGTATGTGGAGTGAAAGAGTGAGTGGAGATGGTGAAAGGTGAGAGGAGTGTGTGTTGAGGAGTGTGTGTGTTGAGGAGGAGTGGTGTGTTGAGGGTTAACATGGAAAGAGGTGTGCGGTGACGTCACCGGTTACAACTGGATGGAAGTTGTTACAACCGGAAGCTGCTTAGGGCATTTATTATTATAGATTACCCTGCAGAGTTTAGTGTCATCTGCAAATATTGAAATTATACTCTGTATGCCCCCTACAAGGTCATTAATAAATATGTTAAAAAGAAGCGGACCCAATACTGACCCCTGTGGTACCCTACTGCTAACCGTGACCCAGTTCAAGTGTGCTCCACTAATAACCACCCTTTGTTTCCTATCCCTGAGCCAGCACTTATCCCACTTACACATATTCTCCCCTATCCCCATCGTTCTCATTTTATGTATTAACCTTTTGTGTGGCACCATATCAAAAGCTTTTGAAAAGTCCATGTACACCACGTCCACTGCGTTACCTTGGTCCAGTCCAGAACTTGCCTATTCATAAAAGCTTATCAGATTAGTCTGACAGGAACAGTCCCTCGTAAACCCGTGCTGATATTGGGTCATGAGGTTATTCTTCAGATACTCCAGCATAGTATCTCTTAGAAAACCCTCCATGATTTTACCCACAGTTGAGGTTAAGCTCACTGACCTATAATTTCTAAGTTCAGCTTTTGTCCCCTTTATGAATATTGGCACCACATTTGCTATACACCAGTCCTGTGGTGCAGACCCTGTTATTATGGAATCTTTAAATATTAAAAATAATGGTCTATCGATGACTGTACTTAATTCCTGCAGTACTCAGGGGTGTATCCCATCCGGGCCCGGCGATTTGTCAATTTTAGTGATTTTTAGACGCCGCCGTACTTCCTGCTTGGTTAAGTAGGTAACATTTAATGGAGAATTTTTATCACTGATCATGTTATCCATCGTGGGATTTTCCTGTGTAAATACTGTTGAAAAAAGTCATTGGCTTTTTCCTCATCCTCATCCACCATTTCACCCAGACTTTTTTTAAGGGGGCCAACACTATAATTTTTTAGTTTCTTACTATTTATCTAGTTAATGAATATTTTGGGATTATTTTTACTTTCTCTGGCAATGAGTCTCTCTGTCGCAATCTTTGCTGTCTTGATTTGCTTTTTACAGAATTCATTTAATCTTCTGTATTTATTTATTGCTGGTGTTTTGACTTTTTCTCGCTATGACGTTTAGTGACCAGGTTAATCCTTTTTTTATTGATAGATCTGGTGATTCTGAATGTGGTGATACCAAATATTTGCATGTTTGTTTTTGTATTGTTTCATTTTGAATGGGGCAAAAGGGGGATGATCTGATCTGCTTAGGCTATCTGCACACGTTGCGGATTTATTGTGGATCCACAGCGTTTTTTCTGGGTGGAATTGCACCATATTCGCAAAGGATTGCTCAAGAAAAGTTAATCAATTCTGGGTATTCAGAATTGGTGTGCACATGCTGAAGAAAAATTCTGTCCTGCTTCGCAGCATTTTATTTTCTGAGCATGTCAATTCTTTTTGCAGATCTGCAGTGTTTCTGCGCCCATTGACTTACATTGAGTCTGTCAAATCCGCAGCAAAACCGCAGGTGTAAAAAGGTTTGCGGATTTGCTGCAGATTTCCATGCCAAAAACGCTGCAGAAAGGAAAGAGGAAGAGTGTGTGAGCGGAGAATATGTGTGTGGGCGGAGAATATGCGTGAGTGGAGAATATGTGTGACCAGAGAATATGTCTGAGCGAAGAATATGTGTAGGGGGAGAATATTTTTTTGCAGGAGATCGAGGGAGTCGGGGATTAGGCAATGCAGTAAGTATGGTAAATTAAGATTCAACAAAAGAGTCTGTGTGATTATTTCAATCAATTAAATGACTTTATTCTGGCTGTGTCTTTACCATATACAGTATCTATAGGATTATTAATGGATTGGTGTCTTATTGATGCTTCTCCATTACTAATCAGTGAGCTTGACGTCAACGGACATTACAAAGGTGACATCAACTCCATAAATAATACCCCACTTGCCACTGCCTCAGGGCAAGTGGGAAGAGTGAGGCTAAGTGCCAGAATCTTACAGATGTGCCATTTCTGAGGTGGCTAAAAGCTAGTGTTTTTAGCATGGGGGCCAATATTCATGGCCCCTTCCCAGGCTATTAATATCAGCCCGCAGCTGTCTGTAAACTAGCCAGTAAAGGCTAAGGAAACATCTGTGAGCTGATATTAATCACCTGGGAACCTTTATGGCTATTGGCTCCTTCCCAGAGTATTAAAATCAGCCCCCAGCCATTGGTTTTCCCTCTGCTGGTTAGGAATATTACGGGGGAGTTCATGCAATTATTTTTTATAAATTTTTTGAAAAATGAACAGATATTGCATTTCACGCAGATTTCATGTGTGTGTGTGTGTGTGTGTCTTTTATTTAACTCTTTATGTACTATTTTATTAATGAGGGCATCTGGCTGATACCTGTTCATTACCAAACCTCGGGCTTGGTATTATACAGAAACATATATATATATATATATACTGTGTGTGTATATATAGAATGGTAGCAACTAACCGGTGGATGCCGTGGATATGTGGATATTTCTGGAGGAGTGAGTGATATTCTGTGAAGAAACTTGTTCTGTTTCTGTGACTAAACTGGACGAGCTGTGTAAAATCAATTTGTTAAAGTTGAACCTGGACACTGACTGTCATTCTATGGTGTTAAAGGAAAAGGACTCCCAGCCATGTGGAATGGACCCAGACTTGCAAGTCAGTGAACTACCATGTGTTAATAGAGCGGAGGGCCAGGGTGTGCCAGTGCTGCCACTCTCAACCATGACTACTCCCCTTGCCTCTGTTTCACATGTGCATAGTATCAGGAATCAGAGTCCTGCAGTGTTGATACTGGTGCTGGAGAAGATCCATCATACTAAAACCCATTCTGAGTAGTGATGGGTGAGCAATAAAATGCTCGGGTGCTCGTTAATCGGATCGAGCAAATTGGAATGCTTGGGTGCTCAAACCAAGCAACAAACCCTTGTAAGCCTATGGGAAAATTGAGCATTTTTTGCCATGGCGCCCTCTGGCGGTCTGCAGATGGACTTAAGATTGCAGAAATCCATAGGAACAGTGCTCAAATGACATGGGAACAGCATGGGGAAGACTCCTGGAAGCATTTCTGACTCCCAGGTCACTGCTGTTTAGAAAGTTGTCAGAGTCTTACACCACTTTTAGAGACTCACAATAAAACATACAAAAACAAAACCAAAATGGATTTTCCTGGGAAATATGTTAAGGAACATCCTTTCCAGAGACAAAAATGCCCCTCCACCACTTGGGCTATGTTCACACATAGCATTTTTGATGTGTTTTTGAACTTTACCATTGCTTTCAACAAAGACAAATGGATTCACTTGGAAATGTCATTTTAACATTTTACAACCTTATTTGGCTATGTGGTGTGTGAAACATTGACACATCATCAGACACATCCTGCTTCATTTATGAAGGAGGGACTCTGAAGGTCACAAAGCCTATATTTACAGGGCTATCAGGCGGGCCTTTACTATTCTTAAAGGGCCAGCAGTCAGCCCTCACTATTCTTAGAGAGCCATCAGTCGGCTATGCTTTGTTGATCCCATAATTAAACAGTGGGTCTCCTATACTGTTGTTGCGTATGCTGTGAGTTTCAGGGCTGCCCAAAATTTGGATGCACCCCAATACCCTTTTGAAGAGACATACATGAAGGCCTCCTGAAATCAATGTTCCCATTATTAGGAATTTGGTCCTCCCATACTGTTTGCCTATTCAGTGAATGCAAGGCCTGCCCCAAATTTAGACGAATCCCAATATCCCTTTGAAAAGGCGTACAGGAGGGCCACAATGTTACGGGCTGGCGGAACGCACCACATAATAAGAAGATGGTAATAAGGTGCGTTCGCAGCCCTGGGTCCACCATGCAGAGATGTTAACTGCTGCTCGGTAGAGTTGAGCGACTTTTGGTTTTTTAGGGTCGCGTTTCGTTTCGTGAAACCCGACTTTTCCAAAAGTCGGGTCGAGCAAGATCGTCCGATTATAGGGAAAAGTCGGGGTCGTCCCGAAACACGAAACCCAATGTAAGTCAATGGGGAATAAAAGTCGGCAGTGAGAGGAGGACAGGAAACACACCAACAGTGCCCATTTGAATGCCAAAAGCATCAATTCTTCTTACTTAAGCTTGTCAACCTTAATTAACTTCATAATACAAGTTACGCACTGAAAAATGGGGGTTATTTGGCTACAGACTGTGGGGGGGAGGGCTGGCTCCAGGTTTTCATGTGCCCTGGGCGAAAGAGTGCCCCTTTAACACATACCACAACTCATCATGCTCCGATACGGCAGAGAAATAGCGGTATAGTACAATGAAAAATACCTCACTTTTTACATCTCATGACGAGGCCCATCTATTTCTCCATACAGAATCATTGGTCCCATATAATGTTTGAAACAGTATATGATGAGCTCCACATAATGCTACAGTATATGTTGGTCCCCATGGATGAAGCTCTACTGTCTTATGGGCCCAAATAATGCTCCAAACATAATGGGCCCCATTTCTAATGCTCTAGTGTATAATGGGCCCTGTAAATGCTGCTCCAGTGTCTGATGTCCACCTTTGGAATGTTCCAGTGTATGGTGGGCCCCATCTATCATTCTCAGACGGTGTTAGGCCCAGTATGGATTGCACGTGATTGCACAAAGGTTAGAAAGGGTACTGTATCCCCGGATAACATGTTTGGATAGCATACACATTCAAAATATATGTCTCAGGAGGCAGGCTCAGACGGTGTTAGGCCCAGTATGGATTGCACGTGATTGCACAAATGTTAGAAAGGGTACCGTTTCCCCGGATAACATGTATGGATAGCGTACACATTCAAAATATATGTCTCAGGAGGCAGGCTCAGACGGTGTTAGGCCCAGTATGGATTGCACGTGATTGCACAAAGGTTAGAAAGGGTACCGTATCCCCGGATAACATGTATGGATAGCGTACACATTCAAAATATATGTCTCAGGAGGCAGGCTCAGACGGTGTTAGGCCCAGTATGGATTGCACGTGATTGCACAAAGGTTAGAAAGGGTACCGTATCCCCGGATAACATGTATGGATAGCGTACACATTCAAAATATATGTCTATACATCAGGAGGCAGGCTCAGATGGTGTCGGGCACAGTATGGATTTGACGGCCCAGATTACACAGCGGAGGAGCAGGGAGAGGTAAAGATTGCAAATGCTGGGGCCCTGCCCAAGCAAGGGGGGCCCACTCGTGGGCGTCGGTACTGGCACTGGGCCCCTCATAGTACAGCGGTGTGTCTGACGGCGGGTGTGCACCACCACCGTCAGAGACACTTGATTGCACTATGAGGGACCCTGTGCCAGTGCCCGCGCCCAAGAGTAGGCCTACCCACCTGTCCAGGGCAACGGCACTCACACGGTGTCGTGCGCTAGGTGGTGACCCAGGCCATGGGGGGGAGGCAGCACAGTTAGGGAGTTTTAGAAAGTGGCATATGTTGATGTTGGACATTCAGCTGATGCAAAAGGCGAAATAGGTGAAGTCCCAGGAAGAGGTGGACCAAAGCAAGCCATTTTTCTGTCACCCTATGTGTCATCAGGGGAAGGTGGGACAAAATCCTTGGAAACCCATGCGTGGTTCATTTTAATGAAGGTTAGATCATCCACATTTTGGGTTGACAGACGGGTCCTTTTTTCTGTCAGGATTGATCCAGCTGCACTGAAGACTCTTTCCGATAGCACACTTGCAGCTGGGCAAGCGAGCTCCTGTAAGGCATATTGGGCCAATTCAGGCCAGGTGTCCAGTTTAGCAGCCCAATAGTCAAAGGGGAATGACCTGTGTGGGAGAACATCGATATGGGAGGAAAAGTAGTTTGTAACCATAGTTGACAACTGCTGTCTCCTGTCACTTTCCATCGATGCAGTATTACCAGTTGTGTGAGCGGTATTTGAAAAATCAGTCCACAACATTGTCATGAAACCCCTGTCTCCAACGCCACTTCTGCTGTGTGCACCACGAACACCTCTGCCAAGCTGCCCCTGGCCCGTACGGCTCGTGTGAGAACCATCACCGCTGCTGTGTGCTGGGAATGCCTCAAGCAACCGATTTACCAGAGTTGCTTGTTTATTAGCCAATATTAGGTCAAGGTTCTCCTGTGGCATGATGTTTTGTAATTTGCCTTTATAGCGTGGATCCAGGATGCTGGCCAACCAGTAGTCGTCATCGTTCATCATTTTGGCAATGCGGGGGTCCCTTTTTAGGATCGGCAAGGCATAATCTGAAATATGGGCCAATGTTCCCGGTGTCAATGATGCACTGCGAGTGCTGGGTGGAGGAGCACTTTCTGGCAAATCCACATCCCTCCAGTCACGCACAAACCCTGTACCAGACCTTGCCACGCCAACATTTTCACTTGCCCCACGAGATGCATCCTCCTCCCCTAAGTAATCATCCCCATCATCATTCTCCTCCTCCTCTTCTTCCTCCACCTCGTCCAGGAGAGGTCCCTGAGCAGACAATGGCTGAATGTCATCAAGGATTCCCTCCTCCTCTTCCTCCTCATCAACATTGGCTGCAGACGCCTGCTCCTTAAGGTGCGTCAAAGTTTGCATGAGCAGACGCATAAGTGGGATGCTCATGCTTAGGATGGCGTCGTCTGCGCTTACCAGCCGTGTGCATTCCTCAAAACACTGAAGGACTTTACAAAGGTCTTTCAGCTTCGACCACTGCAAACCCGTCAACTCCATGTCTGCTCTCAAAGTGCCTGGCCGTGTATCCTCCCACAAATGCATTATGGCCTGCCTCTGCTCGCACAGCCGCTCCACCATGTGCAGGGTGGAGTTCCACCTTGTTGCAATGTCGATAATGAGGCGGTGGTTGGGAAGGTGGAGCAATCGCTGCAGCTTCTGCATACGAACGGAGTGTACAGGCGACCGGCGGATGTGCGCGCACAGTCTTCGCAACTTCTGGAGCAGGGCTGTTAACTCCGGATAATTTTTGAGGAAGCACTGCATCACTAGGTTCAAGGTGTGAGCCAAGCAAGGTATGTGGCTGAGTTTTGAAAGGGCTATGGCTGCCACAAAATTACGGCCGTTATCACTAACTACCTTGCCTGCCTCAAGATCTACACTGCCCAGCCATGACTCAGTTTGTCGCTTCAAGTACTCGGCCAGCACCTCGACGGTGTGTCTGTCGCCCAAACACATCATCTGCAACACAGCCTGCTGACGCTTTCCACTAACTGCTCGATAGGGGGACACATCGTGTGCAACAGTGGCAGCTGCAGATGGAGTGCTCGTACGACTGCGCTCTGTGGACGAGCTTTCGCTTCTGGAGGAGGAGGAGGAGGAGGAGGGTCGAACACCTACAGCCAACTGTTTCCTATACCGTGGGCTAGGCAGCACTGTCCCACCACCGCTGTCCCCTGTGGACCCTGCATCCACCACATTAACCCAGTGAGCAGTGATGGACACGTAACGGCCCTGGCCATGCCGACTGGACCATGCATCAGTTGTGAGGTGCACCTTTCCGCTCACTGACTGCTTGAGGGCATGGACAATGCGGTCTTTCACATGATGGTGGAGGGCTTTGCGAGAGAAGAAGTGGCGACTGGGTAGGTCATAGCGTGGTACTGCATAGGCCATGAGTTCGCGGAAAGCTGTGCTTTCCACCAACCGAAAGGGCATCATCTCAAACGAGATTAGTTTGGCAATGTGGGCGTTCAAACCCAGTGTACGCGGATGAGAGACTGAGTACTTTCTTGACCTACTCATAGTGTCTGGGAGGGTGAGCTGGACTTGAGAGCTGCATATGGTGGAAGTAGCGGTGGACAGGGCGGACTGAGAGAGGGTTGATGATGGTGATGGAGTTGGTGTTCTTTCTGATGGCCTAGAATCAGTCTTTCGTTGATATAACAGTGGGATTCCCTGACTGCTGTGGTCTTGCAACGACACCGCAACATTTGCTGCTGTGCTAACCGGTGGGCTTACAGTGGGGGAAACAATGTAGCGTTGCTGACTACCTTCATTGTGATCAGTTGCACATGTGGCACTTGAGGTTTGGTGTTGTGTCCACGCTTGCAAGTGCATGCTGGTTAAATGTCTAAGCATGCAACTGGTATTCAAATTTTTCAGATTTTTCCCTCGGCTAAAGGTCTTTGCGCACTTCTTACAGATAACCTTGGCCTGATCATGAGGATTTTGTTCAAAAAAGTGCCACACTGCACTCTTCCTACTTTGGCAGACATTTTGCAGCCTAGCACGCTGTGATCTTTTGACCCTCTGGACAAGCTGTCCAGCAACTCTTTTGATGTTTGGAACCTGTCTTTGGAGTGCTCCGGGCCTGCCAGATAACAGCTGTTGCGATGTCGATGTCTGCTGTGGATGCTCCTCATCTGAGCTATTGGAAGCAGCACCCTCTTCCCCCAATGGATGCCAATCTGGGTCAACAACTGGGTCATCCATCACCTCCTCTTCTATGTCATGTGCACCTTCCTCTGTGTCACCGTGTATGGTGGTATAGTGTGCGGGAAGGGGCACCTGAGTCTCATCAGGGTCAGAATCTGGCTCTGTACACTGCGAGGACAATGTAGTGCTCTGAGTGAATGTACCAGCAGAATCATCCATCAGCGGCTGTGCATCAGTGCACTCCATGTCAGATTCATCTTGGCCTGGGTAATTCACCATTTCACTTGATAATCCAGGCATGGTATGTGAAAACAGCTCCATGGAGTAATCAGTAGTATGGCCTGTGTCATCCTTCAATCTTGGTTGGGGTGAAGGACACAAGGAAAGGTGTGGTTCATGAACATGAGCCTCCAATGACGACTCAGTGCTTTTACTTTTTACAACTGAAGAAGAGGAGGCGATAGAGCTGGAGGCTGAGTCAGCAATGTAAGACAAAACTTTTTCCTGATGCTCTGGCTTTAAAAGCGGTTTGCCAACTCCTAGAAAACTAAGCGTTCGAGGCCTTATGTAGCCAGACGATGACGCAGGGTCAGCACCTCCTGCATTCGGTCCTATTTTGCTCTTGCCACTACCATCAGATCCACCACCAACACCATCATTACCAGCTGCCAACCCCCGCCCAATTCCACGGCCTCTTCCACCAGCCTTCCTCATTTTTGGTAGAAATGTAGACAAAATCCAACAAACTATATAGTAATGTAAAACAAGGTACAAGGTGTCTATAGGACAGGGGAGATTTTGAATTTCTGCAGACACTTGTGGACACTGGACACTTTTGGATTGTGTGAGGCCCACTGATATCTGAGCGCTATGTGACAGGCTCGATGGCACAGCTGTGACCAAAGTGACTAGAGGATAAGGGAGATTTTGAATCTCTGCACACACTTTTGGACACTGGACACTTTTGGATTGTGTGAGGCCCAATGAATATCTGAGCGCTATGTGACAGGCTCGATGGCACAGCTGTGACAAAAGTGACTAGAGGATAAGGGAGATTTTGAATCTCTGCACACACTTTTGGACACTGGACACTTTTGGATTGTGTGAGGCCCAATGAATATCTGAGCGCTATGTGACAGGCTCGATGGCACAGCTGTGACCAAAGTGACTAGAGGATAAGGGAGATTTTGAATCTCTGCACACACTTTTGGACACTGGATGGACACTTTTGGATTGTGTGAGGCCCACTGATATCTGAGCGCTATGTGACAGGCTCGATGGCACAGCTGTGACAAAAGTGACTAGAGGATAAGGGAGATTTTGAATCTCTGCACACACTTTTGGACACTGGACACTTTTGGATTGTGTGAGGCCCAATGAATATCTGAGCGCTATGTGACAGGCTCGATGGCACAGCTGTGACAAAAGTGACTAGAGGATAAGGGAGATTTTGAATCTCTGCACACACTTTTGGACACTGGACACTTTTGGATTGTGTGAGGCCCAATGAATATCTGAGCGCTATGTGACAGGCTCGATGGCACAGCTGTGACAAAAGTGACTAGAGGATAAGGGAGATTTTGAATCTCTGCACACACTTTTGGACACTGGACACTTTTGGATTGTGTGAGGCCCAATGAATATCTGAGCGCTATGTGACAGGCTCGATGGCACAGCTGTGACAAAAGTGACTAGAGGATAAGGGAGATTTTGAATCTCTGCACACACTTTTGGACACTGGATGGACACTTTTGGATTGTGTGAGGCCCACTGATATCTGAGCGCTATGTGACAGGCTCGATGGCACAGCTGTGACCAAAGTGACTAGAGGATAAGGGAGATTTTGAATCTCTGCACACACTTTTGGACACTGGACACTTTTGGATTGTGTGAGGCCCAATGAATATCTGAGCGCTATGTGACAGGCTCCATGGCACAGCTGTGACAAAAGTGACTAGAGGATAAGGGAGATTTTGAATCTCTGCACACACTTTTGGACACTGGACACTTTTGGATTGTGTGAGGCCCAATGAATATCTGAGCGCTATGTGACAGGCTCGATGGCACAGCTGTGACAAAAGTGACTAGAGGATAAGGGAGATTATGAATCTCTGCACACACTTTTGGACACTGGACACTTTTGGATTGTGTGAGGCCCAATGAATATCTGAGCGCTATGTGACAGGCTCGATGGCACAGCTGTGACAAAAGTGACTAGAGGATAAGGGAGATTTTGAATCTCTGCACACACTTTTGGACACTGGACACTTTTGGATTGTGTGAGGCCCAATGAATATCTGAGCGCTATGTGACAGGCTCGATGGCACAGCTGTGACAAAAGTGACTAGAGGATAAGGGAGATTATGAATCTCTGCACACACTTTTGGACACTGGACACTTTTGGATTGTGTGAGGCCCAATGAATATCTGAGCGCTATGTGACAGGCTCGATGGCACAGCTGTGACAAAAGTGACTAGAGGATAAGGGAGATTTTGAATCTCTGCACACACTTTTGGACACTGGACACTTTTGGATTGTGTGAGGCCCAATGAATATCTGAGCGCTATGTGACAGGCTCGATGGCACAGCTGTGACAAAAGTGACTAGAGGATAAGGGAGATTTTGAATCTCTGCACACACTTTTGGACACTGGATGGACACTTTTGGATTGTGTGAGGCCCACTGATATCTGAGCGCTATGTGACAGGCTCGATGGCACAGCTGTGACCAAAGTGACTAGAGGATAAGGGAGATTTTGAATCTCTGCACACACTTTTGGACACTGGACACTTTTGGATTGTGTGAGGCCCAATGAATATCTGAGCGCTATGTGACAGGCTCCATGGCACAGCTGTGACAAAAGTGACTAGAGGATAAGGGAGATTTTGAATCTCTGCACACACTTTTGGACACTGGACACTTTTGGATTGTGTGAGGCCCAATGAATATCTGAGCGCTATGTGACAGGCTCGATGGCACAGCTGTGACAAAAGTGACTAGAGGATAAGGGAGATTATGAATCTCTGCACACACTTTTGGACACTGGACACTTTTGGATTATGTGAGGCCCAATGAATATCTGAGCGCTATGTGACAGGCTCGATGGCACAGCTGTGACAAAAGTGACTAGAGGATAAGGGAGATTTTGAATCTCTGCACACACTTTTGGACACTGGACACTTTTGGATTGTGTGAGGCCCAATGAATATCTGAGCGCTATGTGACAGGCTCGATGGCACAGCTGTGACAAAAGTGACTAGAGGATAAGGGAGATTTTGAATCTCTGCACACACTTTTGGACACTGGATGGACACTTTTGGATTGTGTGAGGCCCACTGATATCTGAGCGCTATGTGACAGGCTCGGTGGCACAGCTGTGACCAAAGTGACTAGAGGATAAGGGAGATTTTGAATCTCTGCACACACTTTTGGACACTGGACACTTTTGGATTGTGTGAGGCCCAATGAATATCTGAGCGCTATGTGACAGGCTCGATGGCACAGCTGTGACAAAAGTGACTAGAGGATAAGGGAGATTTTGAATCTCTGCACACACTTTTGGACACTGGACACTTTTGGATTGTGTGAGGCCCAATGAATATCTGAGCGCTATGTGACAGGCTCGATGGCACAGCTGTGACCAAAGTGACTAGAGGATAAGGGAGATTTTGAATCTCTGCACACACTTTTGGACACTGGATGGACACTTTTGGATTGTGTGAGGCCCACTGATATCTGAGCGCTATGTGACAGGCTCGATGGCACAGCTGTGACAAAAGTGACTAGAGGATAAGCGAGATTTTGAATCTCTGCACACACTTTTGGACACTGGACACTTTTGGATTGTGTGAGGCCCAATGAATATCTGAGCGCTATGTGACAGGCTCGATGGCACAGCTGTGACAAAAGTGACTAGAGGATAAGGGAGATTTTGAATCTCTGCACACACTTTTGGACACTGGACACTTTTGGATTGTGTGAGGCCCAATGAATATCTGAGCGCTATGTGACAGGCTCGATGGCACAGCTGTGACCAAAGTGACTAGAGGATAAGGGAGATTTTGAATCTCTGCACACACTTTTGGACACTGGATGGACACTTTTGGATTGCGTGAGGCCCAATGAATATCTGAGCGCTATGTGACAGGCTCGATGGCACAGCTGTGACAAAAGTGACTAGAGGATAAGGGAGATTTTGAATCTCTGCACACACTTTTGGACACTGGACACTTTTGGATTGTGTGAGGCCCAATGAATATCTGAGCGCTATGTGACAGGCTCCATGGCACAGCTGTGACAAAAGTGACTAGAGGATAAGGGAGATTTTGAATCTCTGCACACACTTTTGGACACTGGACACTTTTGGATTGTGTGAGGCCCAATGAATATCTGAGCGCTATGTGACAGGCTCGATGGCACAGCTGTGACAAAAGTGACTAGAGGATAAGGGAGATTTTGAATCTCTGCACACACTTTTGGACACTGGACACTTTTGGATTGTGTGAGGCCCAATGAATATCTGAGCGCTATGTGACAGGCTCGATGGCACAGCTGTGACAAAAGTGACTAGAGGATAAGGGAGATTTTGAATCTCTGCACACACTTTTGGACACTGGATGGACACTTTTGGATTGTGTGAGGCCCACTGATATCTGAGCGCTATGTGACAGGCTCGATGGCACAGCTGTGACCAAAGTGACTAGAGGATAAGGGAGATTTTGAATCTCTGCACACACTTTTGGACACTGGACACGTTTGGATTGTGTGAGGCCCAATGAATATCTGAGCGCTATGTGACAGGCTCCATGGCACAGCTGTGACAAAAGTGACTAGAGGATAAGGGAGATTGGATTGCTTCTAAAAAAGCAGTTTGCGGAGCAGTGGGTAAACAGCAATGCAGGAATGTCAGGAAGCCTTAGAAGGCAGCCCAACAACCAACACCACTGGTACACCACTATATAGCCTCCCCTTGCACTGCACACACAGTGACTAGTGTGTTGTGCAGGCCAAATCGCTAGCAGCAGAAGCAGTTTTTTTGTCTTCTTCCCTGCCTAACGCTCTCCCTACAGAATCAGCAGCAACCTCTCCCTATACTAAGATCGGCAGAAGTAAGATGGCGGTCGGCGTGCACGCCCTTTTATACCCCCTGTGACGCCCACCAAAGCAAGAGAATCACTTGCATGCCGTTCTGAAAGATGGTGGTGACCCGTGCCTATGTCATCACGTTGCCCACAGTGTCCGTGGATCCTGATTGGCTGAAAAAGAGCGCAAAACAAACTTTTGAAACGCGACTTTGGCGCGTAAGTCGCCGACCTCGTGGCCGACCTCATCCTAGGGTCGGGTTTCGTTTCATGAAACCCGACTTTGCCAAAAGTCGGCGAATTTTGAATTTTTTCGACTCGTTTCGCTCAACTCTACTGCTCGGTAATGGCGGACACAAAATGGCCATATGGCACTGAACACACATGGGTTAAATGCCACCTAGTGTGTAGTAGCAATGGGCTCTGTTGCTTCACAGAGCCACGGAACCGCTGAACACAGATGTCGTACCCTGTTGACTGTCATAGAGCACAGCTGAGTCAGCGCTAGTGTACGGTCACAAGACTCTGCCCCAAGGACTCGGGGTAAAAGCCTCTCTAGACCCACTAAGTGCTCGGCGTCACACCTGTGAATGCCACTAATAGACCCTGGCTACTGTGGAGTGCAGACCAAGTGCACAGTGGCGCACAGGCAAAGCCACTACTTGGTGCTGAAGCTAGTCCCTGACTCTGCCTCCTACCTGCACTAACAACCTAGACACTAACTGGCAAGACTGAACAACACATGTGTACCAAGGGTAGGGTTTCATAATGAGTCATTCACCAGAGACATTCATACGTGCATACAACTCTCACTCTGTGCGGCCGTGTGATCCTTTTATAACCGCAGCCTTCCAGGACCTTGCTGATGGCTCAATCTGAGCTACTTGAGGATCAGGACATGTGACCTCCGACCACCAATGAGCGGTCATCTCATGGGCATGCTCAGATGGAGAAAAGCTGGACTTAGTCCCTGGAGTGTCTGCTTGCCGCTGACTAATGCTGAATGCTTTAGCTGAACCTGGGGCATCAGCAGCAACCAGACGCATAGCATTAGCCTGAGCAAGATGCTTGGAGCGATGTCTCTGCTGAGCAGGAACCTCTGTGGCTGAAGAAGAATGGGAGACCACAGAGCACATGGCTTGGGATTCCCCCTGTGCAGCGGTGGGAGCTCAACTCCTAACACATTGTAAAGCAGTTCTTAGAATTGTAGAGTTGGAAGGGGCCATCTGATCCAACCCCCTGCTCAATTAGGATTTGCTAAATCATCCCAGACAGATGTCTGTCCAGCCTCTGTTTGAAGACTTCTATTGAAGGAGAACTCACCACCTCTTGTGGCAGCCTGTTCCACTCATTGATCGCTCTAACTGTCAAAAAGTTTTTTCTAATGTCTAATCTGTGTCTCCTCCCATTCTGTTTCATCCCATTGCTTCTAGTCATTCCTTGTGCAAATGAGAATAAAGATGATCCTTCTACAATGTGACAGCCCTTGAGATATTTGTAGACAGCTATTATGTCTCCTCTCAGTCTTCTATTCTTCAAGCTAAACATTCCCAAATTCTGTAACCTTTCCTCATAAAACAGGGTTTACAGACCGGTCACCATTCTGGTCGCTCTTTTCTGAACTTGCTCCAGTTTGTTGATGTCTTTTTAAAAATGTGGTGCCCAAAACTGGACACAGTATTCCAGATGAGGTCTGACTAAAGAGCAGTAGAGGGCAATAATGACTTCACGCGATCTAGACTGTATGCTTCTGTTAATACATCGTAGAATTTTATTAGCCTTCTTTGCTGCTGCATCACACTGATGACTCATATAAGTATACCCAAGTCTTTTTCACATGTGCTGTTGCTTAGCCCTATTCCTCCCATTTTGTAAATGCTTTTTTCATTTTTATTGTCCAGATGTAGTACTTTACATTTTTCCCTGTTAAAAACCATTCTGTTAGTTGTTGCCCACTGCTCCAGTTTATTTAAATCTTTTTGAATCCTCTCTCCTCTAGTATTAGCTATCCCTCCTAGCTTTGTTTCATCAGCAAATTTAATCAGTTTACCCTCAATTCCTTCATCTAAATCGCTGATAAAGATGTTGAACAATACAGGGCCCAGGACAGAGCCCTGTGGTACCCCACTTGATACATTCTTCCAACTGGATGTGCAGCCATTTAAGACCACTCTTTGGGTCCAATCACTAAGCCAGTTATGAATCCACCTAACAGTTGCCTTGTCCATTCCACACTTAGCCATTTTTTCAATAAGGATTGTGTGAGATACTCTGTCAAATGCTTTGCTGAAGTCAAGATATACTATATCTATAGCATACATTTCACTGGCATATTAAACTCTAAAAATATCCTCCGTAAACTTTTAGAGATTTATTCATTCATTTTAACGTGCTTTGTGTAAAACTATGGTGTGTTAAAATTCACAAAATAATTTTGGCAAAAAATTTACTCACGTTGAATAATGAGCATCAGAGCATTACTCTATTAATCACCTGATACCTTCAAGTACAAAAATGTATTACATTTGCATTGTTTTCCTTGCCTGAATAAGAGAAACTTGCAGTGATAAAGAAATGAGCCTTGAAATACTGATCCTATTGTCACTTACATATCTGTAGGGAATTGCAATAAAACATTGAAATAATATATGGGAAGAGGAAAAAAACAATTCTTGCTATCAACATTAGTCCCCTGGGACTATATTGATACAGATATAGTAAATTTGCTATGCTTGTTGCTATGGTAACAAACATTGTGTGTTGACCAGTGTCATAGTCATTGCCTTGAGTTATTTGATAAATTGTTGGGGATGTTTCACACCTACTCAATTTTCAAGAATATATTAGTCTTTAAAATGCTTTTGCTCATTAGTATTGCAACAAGAAAATATATCCAGTCCGTTATTTTAAGCTTGTCATCAAATACATGCAATCAAACACGCTGAGATTGTGTAGTGTGATTAGTTTTATGATAAAACTATGACACTGAAATTTGGAAACTGGTACAGTAGCAACTTGGAAACAGTTATGGCAACATAAACAACAAAAAGATATATAAATTTCATAGATCGATGAGTTTATTATATATAAATACACTGTTTTCTAGTACATTTGCACAAAGTTTTTGAAGGAAATCAGCAGGAAGAGTGTTCCAAATATCTTGGAAAACTAAACACCGACCTTCTGTGCATACAGGCTTACACAAATCCTTCTGTCTGGGATTACATGACTAGATTATGTTTAGGTCCGGAGTCTGTTGAGGCCAGATCATCACTTCTCCTCTTCCTTTTTTACTCTTAAAGGGTAGTGATCAGTGAGAGAGCTTGGATACCCTCGTTACTCAATCCGGTATCATGGGTGCACGAGCACCATGTTGAGTCCCAACCACGTATGTTTTGTAGCTGTTACACAACAAATAAAAATGTGGGGATTGCCTGCCATACTTGTTATTGCCATAGCCATGTTGGCTACTGGCATTACTGTGATTTTCCAGCCACATTGTGTCATTGGGTCTTATATAAGACCTGGTGAAGCGATAATCGGCACACTCTCCCCTAGAAGCAGTTCAAGAATACTTGATCTAGGAAGTAGAGCAGGCATATAAGCAGTGTTTAATTGCTATTTCATGATTTGTATACTGCTTCTGCACCATTAAAACAAAAGTCCTTTAAAGGGATACATACTGTCAATTCTCTAGTAAAACTGCTGTGACCTGCATTCAGTGCAGGGATAGCTGATGGAGAAGGGATAGTTTTGAATTAGAGGCATAAAAGCAGGTTTTATTGCCTTACAGTCCTTCTATAGGTAATTTGAAAAAATCTAATAGTCCTTTATTCCAAGCCACGGGACATGGACAAAAAATCAGACATCCAGGTTACAGAGGCATGTGGGGAGAGACAGAGGGGACTATGGCCGTTTCGTGTAACAACTCTTAAACAGTTCCAGGTGTGTAATTACATGAGGTCACTTCCTTTTTAAAGGGTTTACCTTTAAGCATTTTGTGAAAAAGAATATACAATAGATAATGTGCAAAGAATATAAACATAAATTTAGTAACTACATTCAAACAGAAGCAAAAAACCCAACTAGAGGAAAATAGACAGATCTAATCTGTTATTTAAACCAATGGGACCTAGCATATTGTTCTCATAACATGTTGTTGTGATTACCACCTTGAGGTGGATAATTAACCACTTCGAGACCTACAAAATGCAAGGTCTTTGGATCAGAATTGTGTTTTCCTGCATATGT
The DNA here is from genome assembly GCF_039654945.1 of Dendrobates tinctorius. Classification (NCBI taxonomy): domain Eukaryota; kingdom Metazoa; phylum Chordata; class Amphibia; order Anura; family Dendrobatidae; genus Dendrobates; species Dendrobates tinctorius. The sequence continues at coordinate 9,626,231 of NW_027361838.1, read as the reverse complement.
TTTATAAGTCTTAATGAACCCTTCCCAGAAGTAATTGAGCGATAATGTTCTCAAAATCTAGTTTTCAAAAGTCTAATCATTTTTCCAATATAATAAAACATACATGGGCAAATTATAATATATACCACAAATTTAGTTTTATAAGATATAAAATCCGTAATTTGAAGTAAAACATCCAATACATAGAGGTTTACTGGTAATGTGAAGGTGAGAACTGGGATTTTTGCCGCATTTATAGTTTCCTTTGGAGCAATGCTTTAGTAAACCAATTGTTATTTATAGGTAGTAACCGATTGTTGACTAATATGTCTCCTATATTTTGTTTTCTTTGATATGAAAATCTGAGTTCTAATGATCCAATTTTGTGCAGGTCTTTATCAGTTTTAATATGTCAAATGTTTCGTATAGCTGAATGTATTAACTTTTCCAATGGGCTATGTTTAAAATTAAAAATCAAACAATGTGGTTCCTGTGCTGATACATTTTTAGCATTAATGTTTTTTCGGCTTTTATAAATTAATTCTGAGATATTTTAGTCACTGGATTGTGTACTTCATCTTAATTAGATAATGTATATCCCTTTTGAAGAAAGCAATTTTTCAATTTATTAATTTGTTTTTCAAAATTAGTTTCATTATTATTATTTTTTTTTCTGGTGTATTCCCATGCACCCATTTACACCCAAAAATATGTATATGGTTCATGGATTCTTCTTTTTCTTGTCCTCCTCTTCCTCCACCATATCACTAGGGTTATCATGCTGCCCTTGTAACAAATCTTTACAGTATCATCATGCAGTCCTCACTCAGAATTTTTAGAAGGTAAACAGGTGGCCTTCGCTCATAATTTTTAGAGGTTCATCATGCAACCCTCGCTCTTAATTTTTGCAGGGTGTATATGATGCCTTCCTTCATAATTTTTATAGGATGTGCATGAGGCGTACCTCTGCAATTCATATATATATATATATATATATATATATACCCTCCAGGGGTAAATGTTTTTAGCGCTTGTACTTAGTGGATAAACTTTACCAATCTAGGAGTCCTTCTCCTTAAAAATGGAAAAAAAATTTATTTCTGAGGCCCGTCACTACGTGACTCTCAGGGTACATTGCAGCCCCTCTCCTAATTTTTGAGAGACCTTGCACTTTTTGCCCTATACACAAGTAAATATACAGGAAAGAATGTTTCCTAACATTTTTTCCTGTAAAATCCATTTTTATCTTTGGTTTTGAATGTGTGATTGTCAGTTTATAAAATTGGCATAATACTCTGACAACATGGTTCCCAGCAGCCACCTGAAAGTTAGATATGCATCCAAGCATCTTCTCCATGCTTTTCCCATTCTATTTGAGCACTGTTTCTATCCATCTAACAATTTTACTACTTTTCCAGCCAGCCCAGTCTTCCAAATAATGTTTGAGTTTCAAATGATTTCCATTATACTCGATACTCAAGTCAAGCCCATCCAAGAGTTTGACCTACCTAATTCGAGTACTGAACACCTGAGAATTTAAGTGCTCAATCATCACTATTAAAAGGGTATTCCCATTTCCAGTGTCCTATCCCAAAATGTAGGAAGTAGTGTTGAGCGATACCTTCCGATATCGGGAAACATCGGATCGGATTGGATCAGACCGATACCCCAAAAATATTGGTTATTGCCGATTCCGATACCGGAAACCAATGCAAGTCAATGAGACACAAATATCGGAATGAAAATAAACCCTTACTTTCCTTGTAGGTTAATTCTACATGAAGGAAAACAACTAAGAATAATGTAGAATGTATTGGGGGAGGTGGAGGAGACATTAAAGGCATAGAGGTTTAGCCCAATCAAATGGAATAGCAGGAATTAATTTTTTTTTTAAGACGTTCGGAGTTACAAAGATATTGACTATATTAAGCTTTTTTATATTTTGTCAGATATTTATGTTTCACTACTTCCATGCTCTTCATCTTTTTTACTTCTCCCACACTTTCTCCTTCATCATCCTCTTCAGGGTCATCTTCTTGGTCTTCGGGGTGGTCTTCAGGGTCGTCGTCAGTAGGGTCGTCAGGGAGATCCAGAGTGATTACCAAAAACCATTTCAAAAAGCTTGAACTTGGAAATGTAGCAGAAGGTACAAGAAGGCTGAGGAACTGCTGAGAACCAGCTGACGGTGCTGGATCCTGGATGGGTAGCCGAAGGTACAAGTGCAAATAGAACTACCGAGGACCAGCTGATGGTACTGGAACCCGGTTACTAAGCAAGAGGTACCTGTGCCAGAAAGCACTACCAAAGACCAGCAGATGTTGGTGGAACTTGGATACCCAGAAGGAGGCACCTAAGCCAAAGATTCTGCCTGGAACCAGCTGATGTTACTGGACCCCAGGAGGACATATTCAAGATTGACTTCCAAAGAACCAGCTATTGGTACTGGAACTCAGATAGGCAGCAGAAGGTACACATGAAAAAAAAAGTTGCAAGGCCGCGAGACGGCCGAAGTTACCGAAACCCACAGTCCTACAGGGGGAGCTTGTCCTATTGGCACTACAGAACCAGCCTTCATTGCCAGATCCCACAGCACACATAGGAAGCACCTAAACTGCAGGCACCATAAAGTCGGCTAACCCGACCGCAACACGACAGGACAACGTATTGGAGGAAAAGTGATGTTGACACTACCCGGAAACAGCTGGCGTGCTGGAACCAGGCTGAGCAGGAAGGAGTACCCGTGCCAAAGACACTTCTGAGCAGCAACTGGCAGTGTTGGAGCCCAGGGATTACAGTAGAAACAGAGTGTAGCCAGAGGCCTAATTGGAGCAAGTTTAATATCTGTAGTAGTGTGAATGTGGACAGAGCAGGAGAAATTGCCAGACACACAGCAGGGGATCAGCTGATGTTACTGAACCCCAATAACACTGGAGCATGTGTTGACTGTGCAGACGGCACTTCTGAGCAGCAACTGGTGGTGTTGGAGCCTAGGGTAAATAATAGAAACAGAGTGGAGGCAGAGGTATAATTGGAGCAAGTTTAATATCTGTAGTAGTGTGAATGTGGACAGAGCAGGAGAAATTGCCGGACACACAGCAGGGGATCAGCTGACGTTACTGAACCCCAATAACACTGGAGCATGTGTTGACTGTGCAGACGGCACTTATGAGCAGCAACTGGCGGTGTTGGCGCCCAGGGATTACAGTTCAGATGGTAGGAACATGAACACAACAGGAGACCTGGATACTGTTGCCAACCAATTATTTAATCTGGAAGAGGACTGGCAAATTCCTGCGAGATCCAGGCCTTGTTCATTTTCAGAAATGTAAGCCGGTCAATGTTATCGGAGGATAGTCACATGTGACGGTCTGTTAGTACACCACCTGTGGCACTAAAGACGCGTTCCGATAATACACTAGCAGCAGGGCAAGCCAGCACCTCCAATGCATACTGGCTAAGCTCTGGCCATGTATCCAGCTTAGAGACCCAAAACTTGACGGGGGAAGAGCTGTGTGGGAGAACACTGATAGGGCAAGACATGTAGTCTGTCACCATCTGACAGAAACGTTGCCTCCTGCTGACTGGAGCCGTCTATGATGGTGTAGACATTTGTGGCGGTGTTTCTACAAGCAGGCAGATAAGGGGGATAGCCATGCTGACTAGTGCATCATCTGCACTCGCCGTCCTTCATAGAGGCCCACTCAGTGGTGGTGAAGTGTGAACGGCGCGCAGTGCGACTTGTTTGCGCCTCATGCAGCTGGTACTCCATTACTGCTGCCTGCTGCTCACACAACCTCTCCAACATATGTAACGTTGAATTCTACCTGGTGGGTAGGTCACATATGATGCGATGTTCCGGAAGGCAGAATCGGCACTGCAGAGCTGCAATGCGCGATCTTGCCATGCTGGAACGCCGCAAGTGAGCATACTCTATGCGGACCTTGTGCAGCAGTGCATCAAGATCCAGATAGTCCCTCAAAAAACTCTGCACGACCAAGTTGAGCACATGTGCCAGACATGGGATGTGAGTGAGGTTGCCTAGGCCCAGAGCTGCCACCAGATTTCGGCCATTGTCACACACTACCATGCCTGGCTGGAGATTCGCTGGCACAAACCACACATCGCTCTCCTGCTTGATGGCATTCCAGAGCTCCTGCACTGTGTGGCTTCGATTCCCAAAAGAAATTAATTTCAATACGGCCTGTTGACGTTTGGCCACGGCTGTGCTCATATCGGTCGTAACAGGTAAGCGTTCACGGGTCCATGTGGAGGTAGACCGTGACGGCTCCTGCAGCGCTGATTCAGAGGAACTGGAGTATGAGGAGGAGTCAATGTGTACAGACTGGATTCCTGCAATCCTTGGAGTTGGCAGAACACGTACAGCGCCACTCTCAAGATCTGTACCCAGCTCCACAACATTTACCCAATGGGCAGTGAGGGAAAGATATCATCCCTGTCCATGGTTACTGGTCCACGCATCGGTGGTCAGGTGGACCTTGCTACTGACGGCGTTTAGTAGCGCATGTTTAATATTTCCCTCCACATGCTTTAGCAGGGCAGGGACGGCTTGCCTGCTGAAATAAAAGCGGCTGGGAGTGCCAATGCTGTGAAGTTACGGAAGGTGTCAGTCTCCACCAGCCTGAATGAGAGCATTTCAAGGGACAGTAGTTTTGCAATGCCAGCATTCAGAGCCTGCGCTCGGGGGCAGTTTGCCGAGTATGGGCGCCTTTTCTCCCATGCCTGTGCTCCCGATGGCTGTAAACTGGCCTGGGAGTGTGAGGATGACAGGGAACATGGTGCTGTGGGTGGAATGACACTATGTCTCTGTACAACAGTGCCAGAGGTTCTTCCATGGCGATCCTGTGAGGAAGCCGAACCAGCTGTGTGTGAGCTGAAGGAAGAGGCTACAACACGAGCTGAAGAGGTGGTAGGTGGTGCTGTAGGTTGGACTAGGTCTTCAGTGTGTCTTTGTAACTCCACCACGTGCTTGGTCCGCACATGTTTCCACATATTTGTGGTATTGAGGTTGCTGACACTTTTCCCTCTTTTCACTTTCTGATTACAAAGCTTACATTTGACAAAGCAAATGTCATCTGCAACTGTGTCAAAAAAGGACCAGGCACTGCAAGTCTTGGGAGCGCCCGTTTTGGGTTTTGGAAGAGGCATGCTCCTAATGGGTGCCGAAGTGGAGGCTACAAGCAACCGAGTCTGCCCCCTCCCTCTCCCTCCTTTTTTGGCCGTTCGGGGAATCTCTTCCTCAGAGCTGCTCCCACCACCTTCCTATATCTCACGCCATGATGGGTCAAGGACTTTTTGTAGCTATTACAATGCAGGAAGGTAACCTACAGTGCAATAGATGAGGCTCCAAAAAATAGGCTAATACTAATCTGGCTGGGGCTGCAGGGCACAAGCCAGCAGAAAGGCTCCTCTATCTACTCCTATATAGTGTTTGCAAATATTCTAGCTGGATACGGATGGAACCACACTAATAAGAGAAATCTGGAAAAATGAGCAGCACTAATGCAAAAAAAGACAATGTATGAGGCAGTGACGCACACTGAATGGACTACAACCGGAGGTGGCTGTCTGCAGAACACACTACAGCGTGAGCTGCACTCACACACAGAGACCTCGCAGACAGCCGTGAACCGCGCTGCAAGGCAAAAGAAAGCTACAGTGGTTGATAAAGTAGCCTGGGTAAAGCACAATATAGCAAATCGCTAGGTCACACTGTCCCTCAGAACAGCAGCGTCCTATCCCTAACTGAATTCACAGCAGAGTGAACCCAAAATGGCAGCGGCGGCTTTTATAGTGCAGCATGACATCATTTCAGCAACCAATCACAGCCATGCCAGTAGTTACATGCCTAACATGCTCTAACAGGATGTGCCCACACTTCTTAGGTTCCTCATTGGCTGAATAAAATCAAACTGGCTCATTGCATTATGGGAACTTCCGATTCCGGTATTCGATATGCTAAAAGTATCGGAACTCAGTATCGGATTTCCAATACCGCGAATATCGGCCGATACCCGATATTGCAGTATCGGAATGCTCAACACTAGTAGTAAGTGCAATAACAATAATATTAGCAAATACCTCCAATTAGAAATGTAGTGTGGTACTTCTGATTTGGTTGTGACCCATAAAAACTAACTAACTGATACCTAAGATACTGCAATACCCTAACATGGGGTAAGAGGCATAGCAAATCAAAAAAACTATACTTCATTTTGGAGGTATTTACTAATATTTTTATTATTACACCTACTGCATATACGGGTAGGTTCTTGGGAATGGGAATACCCCCATTTAAGATATCTGTGAATTGTGTTAATTACATTGTTAACTAAATTTGGGGTAATTTTTCTCCTGTGGAATATATTTACAGCAAATTAGCTATAATGCCTCAGGGTATTGCATGGTGAATACTTATCTGGCTATATTTCTCCGCATAGAGAACAGTAGTAATTGTGATGAAATTCTAACATCCACGTGCTAAAATGCAGTTCTATGAATCTCCACTTCACTGTTGAGATAATCAAATAATTGATAATCAAATAATTCAAAATTCAAATTTGCCAAATTGTGTGGCTTTTCAAGATTTGATTGATAGTGATATAGAAGGATTAATGTTTTTCCTCCTTTTTCTGGAATTTGTATTTTTGATATTGTTGTAGCCTTATAGCCTCCGATTCAAGAATTTTATACTTCTTATTTCATATACCATGTTCTTAAGAGTCTGCAAAAAAACATGTTTTGGGTACATGGTAAATAAAGTCATCATGACCTGGGTAACGGGGGGGGGACTACATAAGTTACATTTAGTTATATTTCTGTAAATGGTATAAAATACTGCCATCTTGAGGCAATAAACAGAAAAGTGACTTGCTCACAACCAGGGTGCATTGTTTTCTCCAAGTGTTCATTATTTGAGGGCCTAATCTCTTAACTCGGCCTCATTGGTGATCTGGCACATTTGACCTTGGGTCAGAACGAAAACAGCTATGACAGTTTTGGTGCCCAATGTCGGGCCATGGTAACCAGCCTATTTGGAATCCATATGTGGGAGTTTCCTGAGAGATTGGACATACAAATTCCAGCTGCAGCAAGATAAGGAGCCTTTACACTTTTGTTTTTGTGCTTGCAATCTCTCTGGATATCTCCATTTTCCTGGATAAAAGCCACAAACACAGTTCCATAATCGACATCACCAGTGACTTTTGTGATTTTATGTCTGTTTATGTCTGTATGAGAGTTGAATAATAAAGTAATAAGATAATAAGTGTTATCTGTATTATCTGTCAGTCTACTAGCTGATTGTGTAGTGCAGAGTTGGGACAGTCTTTCTGCAGTTTTATTGCTTTGGTCATCATGGATTAACAGTACATTGTATAAGGCTGTGTTTTGTATAAGGCTGTGTTTTGTATAAGGCTGTGTTTTATGTTTATGTAGTTGGTTTCTGCCGTTCTAGGAGCGTCAGTGTGCACTGCAGTCCTTATAAGTTATGCTAATTCCTACGTACAGTAGGCAGGATGTGTGAATCTTTGTATGTATGTTTATGAGAATCTCCGAATGACATCAGTGATGGTTAACTGTATAAGGGACAAATAAATAAGTCCCTGATTGATGAGGGGTTCTGTTAGGTGTGGTCCTCTGTTGTGAACTCATTTTCTGGTCTGCCTCTGGTTTCTGGTGAAGGAGATGGTTGTGTTAGCGGAGGAGTTGTGCATTCTTTTTCTGGGCTACCTCTGCTGGTGGCAGGAGGTAATGAAGCTGATCTAATTAACAGAGACCTGCCACTTGATAATGAGGATGAGAATTGGACATCTGGAGTCTCAGAATGGATTTAAGACAGCCAACTCCCTTTTCCCATGCTGTTGATTTTTTCCTGCCTCCTGAGGTTCTAGTTTCCAGTTCAGTTCCTGCCTTCTCAAGTTAAGTGTTCTCTGCTATTGTTCACATTTGATTTGGTTTGGTCTATTCAGTTTTTGTGTGCTTAGCCAGCCCCGGCTGGGGCTGTGCTGAATTCCCATTCTTATGTCACTCAATGTGCCAGTTTGCTTTTGGTCCCCTATTAGATTAGCCTCTTTTTGTTCTCTTCTCAGAATATACCAGAGTACTGATATAGTGGGTGAAGTCTAGTGACTTCAGGGTTTTTTTGCTATCAGAAGTGTTGGACATTTTTTCAGGGTTTTTTGGCATGATTGCAGACAGTATCTTTCCTTTCCTGTTCTTTCTAGTTAGTGTGGGCCCCATCGTTTGCTCAGCCTATTTTCCTACCTGTGTTTGTGTTTTCATCTTGTTTCACCATCAATACATGTGTGTGGCCTGTCTATTCCTTTGGCATCTGCTCTGGGGCAGTTTAGATTTCCCCTTTTCTTGCTTTAGGCTTATTTAGTCCTCCGGCTGTGACGAGGCATCTAGAATCATCGTAGGTATGCTCCAGGGCTACTTCTAGTTGTTGTGGTTAGGATCAGGGGTCTGCAATCCGCTTAGTTACCAACCTCTCTGGTTTTCTGTGTTTTAGCTTGGTTTTGTTTTCCTCCTCTGTGACCCAATCATAACAGTCCTCTATATGTGACAGAGGACATTATTCAACTCACTTTGAGCTGAATCAGGCTGAGTGATTGAAATAAGGGATTCTGTTCTTTTTTTGTAAAATCAGCTGAGTCAGATAGCTGGGAAATAATCCCTGAATGAGCACATATGAATAAATCATCACACACCATTCTGTGACAGTTGCAAAGGTATCCTGGGTGTACTGTGTCAAGGGGCTGAGCACTACAAGATACAGCATTAGCACCGTTCCCTGTTGAAAACTAGTTAACCCCTTGTGATGGATTGCAGCGAGGGACCTGACTGAATGGCGGAGAGGTATGGATATTGTTGGTTTTCTATTTTATTTTTTTACAGAACATGGGCTTATGTTGGATTGGCAGAATAATAAATTTGGTCAAAAACTTTGTGTATTTATTTCATTAAAATAATTTTTAATCAATGTGTGTGTGTCTTTTTTTACCCGTTATTACTATAGGATTAATAATGGATAGGTGTCTTATTGACACCTCTCCATTATTAACCCGGCTTAGTGTCACCTTTCAATAGCAAGGTGACATTAACCCATTATTATTAACCCATGAGCCACCCCTAAAGGCAATGGGAATAGAGAGGCTAAGTGCCAGAAAAGGCGCATCTTATAGATGCGCCGTTTCTGGGGTGGCTGGGGGCAGATTTTTTTAGCCGGGGGGCAATAGCAATGGTCCCTCTGGAGACTTAATATTTGCCTTCACTCACTTGCTTTCCTTCTCTGGCGGAGAAAATTGCACGGGAGCCCACACAATTTTTCTCCGTGATTATAGCCGTAAATTTAACCCCTAGAGATCCAATTTTTTCCTAACACAAACTACTAAATTGATTAAACACTGACATATATAAATCGTTTTGATATGACATCGTTTACTATATGTAAACCATGTGTTATATCATGTTGGGTTCGGGAATGATTTTACAGAAGCCAGGCCACATTTCTGAATCTAAATCCTTTCTGCTAATAGTATGGTCCTGACTCCAGATCACATTTCAGAATTTAAATCCTTTCTGCTAATCCTGGTGCACTCCTGGTGCAGCCAGGAGTCCACATTTCAAAACCTAAATCGTTTGTGCTAATAGTGTAGTGCAGCCAGGAGTCCACATTTCAGAATATAAATAGTTTTGGCTCTTAGCTGGACCAAACTATTAGCACATATTTGAGAATCTAAATAGTTTGTACTAATAGAGTGGTCAAGACACCATCCCACATTTCTGAATCCTTTCTGCTAATAGTATAGCCAGACACACTATCTCAGCAAATAAATACTGATTGTTAATGTAGATATACACTCACTGGCCACTTTATTAGGTACACCATGCTAGTAAGGGGTTGGACCCCCTTTTGCCTTCAGAACTGCCTCAATTCTTCGTGGCAGAGATTCAACAAGGTGCTGGAAGCATTCCTCAGAGATTTTGGACCATATTGACATGATGGCATCACACAGTTGGCGCAGATTTGTCGGCTGCACATCCCTGATGCGAATCTCCCGTTCCACCACATCCCAAAGATGCTCTATTGGATTGAGATCTGGTGATTGAGGAGGCCATTTGAGTACAGTAAACTCATTGTCATGTTCAAGAAACCAATCTGAGATGATTCGAGCTTTATGACATGGCGCATTATCCTGCTGAAAGTAGCCATCAGATGTTGGGTACATTGTGGTCATAAAGGGATGGACATGGTCAGCAACAATACTCAGGTAGGCTGTGGCGTTGCAACGATGCTCAATTGGTACCAAGGGGCCCAAAGAGTGCCCAGAAAAAATTCCCCACACCATGACACCACCACCACCAGCCTGAACCGTTGATACAAGGCAGGATGGATCCATGCTTTCATGTTGTTTACGCCAAATTCTGACCCTACCATCCGAATGTCGCAGCAGAAATCGAGACTCATCAGACCAGGCAACGTTTTTCCAATCTTCTACTGTCCAATTTCGATGAGCTTGTGCAAATTGTAGCCTCAGTTTCCTGTTCTTAGCTGAGAGGAGTGGTACCCAGTGTGGTCTTCTGCTGCTGTAGCCCATCTGCCTCAAAGTTCGACGCACTGTGCGTTCAGAGATGCTCTTCTGCCTACCTTGGTTGTAACGGGTGGCAATTTGAGTCACTGTTGCCTTTCTATCAGCTCGAACCAGTCTGCCCATTCTCCTCTGACCTCTGGCATCAACATGGCATTTCCGGCCACAGAACTGCCGCTCACTGGATTTTTTTTCTTTTTCGGACCATTCTCTGTAAACCCTAGAGATGGTTGTGCGTGAAAATCCCAGTAGATCAGCAGTTTCTGAAATTCTCAGACCAGCCCTTCTGGCACCAACAATCATGCCACGTTCAAAGGCACTCAAATCACCTTTCTTCCCCATACTGATGCTCGGTTTGAACTGCAGGAGATTGTCTTGACCATGTCTACATGCCTAAATGCACTGAGTTGCCGCCATGTGATTGGCTGATTAGAAATTAAGTCTTAACACACAGTTGGACAGGTGTACCTAATAAAGTGGCCAGTGAGTGTAGGTGACTGTCAGGTCTAAGCATAGTGTTGTGAAACAGCATAGTGGAAAGGGGAATAAGCTTGGTGTTCAAGGTGTATGTGGGTTAAGTGGTAATGTTACTGAAAGCTCTATTAAACAAACACATCTCATCTTCTCCGAAGACAACTGACAACATCTGTTACTGGACGGGCTACTCAACTCCTTTTATTTGACACCTGCACAGTGGTACATTTTATAAATGACTGACAGAAAGAGCATGTGCTTCAGTGAATAGCAGTGAGAGGCTGTATAAAGCAGTCTCTCCTTCTTTTCCTCTACCTTAACATCATGCACAGTACAATCTTTAGAGGTGGCACCCCAATTAATCTTGTTTCCCCTGCATCACAACTCTCCAACCAACCAACTGACTGTGGGTAATCACAGATGAGCAATCATTTTTGGAAGAGTTTGGACTCTAAGTTGGGTCTCTTTCATTTGTGCTGCCTGATTATGCCTGGTATTCAAATGGGGCCTCGGCTGCCCCCCAACCCAGTTACGCCTTTGTGCACCCTCGATAAGGCTTTTAAACAATCTTTTACTTTTTATAATCATTTAAATCTCTTTTTTGAACCATTTTATCTTAGGAAACCAAACTGCCTAATAATCCTGCTATTAACCTTTGGCCACCCCTCCATCATTTCACGAAAACAGATCACCTGCTCTGCTTCATCCAATAAGCATTCTAGTTTATACAGATTGGAGTTGGAAAATCTGCATAAAAATTATGTGGTCAAAATACTAATTTGAAAGGCCAATGTAGGGGAGCAAGGCCTGATGAGGACAGGCTCCCCTGCATTGATGTTTTAATGATGAAAATAAATACAATTTTTTAAGGCATTCCAGAGTGCCACCCTTTCATCAATCTTCCTCACTTCAACAAGACTTGCCTCTCTGGATGGAGCACCTGATAATCCTGGCATTTGCAAGCTGCAAAAATCATCCCATGAAGCTGTCATAAGGTACGCAACACTAATGGTCCCGTTTCACTTAGCGATGCACCAGCGATCCCGACAATGATACAACCTGGTAAGGATCGCTGGCGCATCACTAAATGATCGCTAGTAAGCTGCCAAACAGGCAGATCTCTTCAGCGACGCAGCAACCATCCAGCGATCCTCGACGGTCGTTGGTACCTTGTCACACAGCAGCTTTTCTGAATGATTCCAGCCTGCCTCCCTGAGTTCTGCATCGCCAACAAGGTCGCTCGTCGGGTCAAACACAGAGATGCGCGCTGGCCAGCGGGACACCAACAATGAAAAAATGGCCCAGGACATTCGAGCACGATCAGCAATATCCAGCAGGGGGGGCAGGTCGCCGCTGTGTGTCACATGTAGCTAGATCGCTGGCGAGGTCTCTGTTGCGTCACAAAATCGGTGATGCTTCAGCAATCTCGCTAGCGATCTTGCTATGTGAGACGGGGACTTAAATGGTGCCAGCTGTTTCCTCTTTGACTTGGATCACCAATGGCTTACACTCTAGCAAGGCACATTCTATCATACTCTGCCATGGAGATGGATACTAGTATTTGCAGCAAGAATCAGCCTATCTCATGTAACGGTATACAAGCAGAGAGAAAGAATGCATGGTCCTTCTTTACGGACTGAAACACCAAAGATTATAAACAGGTGATCAGTACTAAGACCTTAAAATTTAAGATCACAAACCTGTCTGAAAAAGAAGTGCCCTCCTTTTGGTCAGTTAAAGCCCTCAAATCTTATTTAGAATGTGAAAGGGTGCCATGTGGTCTGCAAGTATACAAAGAAATCTCCCATTTTCATGATAAGGAGTTTATTGCTGAATGGGAAGACATACAGTTACAGTGTTCCAAAAACCTATAAAAATTAATCCTAAAACAATATGAGAAAGAACACATCAAAATTAATGGGGAATTGAAAAAAGCAACAACTGAATTACAAACACGCCTTACTTAAAACCAATAGCACACGTTTCTAAAAAAATAGATAAAAGGCTAAATCCAATTTAACTGAATATCAAAAAGAGAAAAAAAGACAAGTTTTTTGTGAAACAAAAATGACTTTGATTTTGTCCTGGAATTCAAATGGGGCAAGGTTAAAAATATACCTAAAAGGGTAAACCCTAAAAGATTTAGAAGAAATAAAAAACCATGACACAGCTAATGGACAACTGAGACAGATTACAGTGCCTCCAATGACACAGGACCAGGTTTAATACAGGATCCCACTTCCACCAATTTTTTACAAAGCCTTACACCTTTACAAAAAATACTGAGTGGGGAGCAGTAAATATAAGCGGACATCTGGGGATCAAACAAAAACAAGTGTCATAGAGGAGGTATTCCCCCAGCCACATAACATGGTGAATTTAATAGACCACATTCTGGACACTGATACTCTTGTCTAAAGGTCTAAACTTTTGTATACCTGAGATATTTGACATTGCCTTAAACAAGTTAATTTTAAAATCTACAATCGGCAATATTCATTTATTTAAGTCTTTTGTTTCTTCCACTGTTTCTGAACCTGTTTTATTACAAAGTGATGTCCATGTATGGTAGGTCCCTTGGGTTTCAGGATAGATGGCTCATGTAGATACTCACTTACCAAAGATGCTACCTTACTACTTAGTATAAATATGGGGATACCAATATGATCATCTCGATTAATCCTTTCACCGTGGTGTACCATCCACCTATATGCCCCTGGTAATATCATCTAATGTAATAGACCTTTTTCATGATCTTGCTGTAAGAGACATAGAATCTCTAAGCTACCCTGAGACATCGTCAAATCTAAGTGAGTGTGAACATATTTCTATAAAATAAATAAAAATTAGAAAGATATAGTTGTGAGAGAGGCAGATAATGGGGGCAATATTATCCTCATGCCCAGGGTCTATTATGTTGGATAGACCCAAATCAAAAATTTAAACAAAGATTACATACTTTCCTAAGAAAGCATGTGGACCTGGGTATTTTATCCCATAAAAAGCAAATTTTTTCCCCCGAATTTCCACAGAAACCCCATTGGTACTTTGTGCCTAAACTTCACGAATCGTTAACCGTTCCACCTATTAGCCCTTTAATCTCTGGGGTAGAATCCTTGACAGATCCTCTGTCTAAATTTGTTGATTGGCTCTTATGACACCTCCTGAAAGATGTCCCTTCTTATCTCAAAGACACAGGTGAATTTTTAAGGACAATAGAGGAGGTGGAGTGGCAGGAGGATTTTACCCTAGACTCCATAGATGTGGAGAGTCTGTATACCAGAATGTCGCACCCCATGAGCATTGAAAAGCATTCTGGTATTCACAGAACAAAACTTGAGTTACATCAATTTTGCATGTGAAGCACTGGATTTCATCCTATAGCATACTGCATTCAAATTTCTAAATACATAGTACCTTCAAAGCATAGGGACTGCCATGGGCACACCTGTAGCTTGTGTTCTAGCAAATTTATTTTTGGCAGTATTGGAGGAAAAATTTGTCTTCTCCCAACAGTATCCTTTTTGAAATACGTCAGAATGTTTTTGCGCTATGTACAGTTAGGTCCATATATATTTGGACAGAGACAACATTTTTCTAATTTTGGTTCTAGACATTACCACAATGAATTTTAAGCAAAACAATTCAGATGCAGTTGAAGTTCAGACTTTCAGTTTTCATTTGAGGATATCCACATTAAAATTGGATGAAGAGTTTAGGATTTTCAGCTCCTTAACATGTGCCACCCTGTTTTTAAAGGGACCAAAAGTAATTGGACAGATTAAATAAAATGTTCATTTATAGCACTTGGTTGAAAACCCATTGTTGGCAATGACTGCCTGAAGTCTTGAACTCATGGACATCACCAAACGCTGTGTTTCCTCCTTTTTGATTCTCTGCCAGGCCTTCACTGTGGTGGTTTTCAGTTGCTGTTTGTTCGTGGGCCTTTCTGTCTGAAGTTTAGTCTTTAACAAGTGAAATGCATGCTCAATTGGGATGAGATCAGGCGACTGACTTGGCCATTCAAGAATATTCCACTTATTTGCTTTAATAAACTCCTGGGTTGCTTTGGTTTGGCATCGGATTTCTGTCGCTGCACAGCAAGAATCCCAAGCCTTACTTCCAGCGGTCTCCCATTCCTCGCCAGCTGCAGAGGAGGTTGCTCAGCAAACTCGTCAGTCCAGGCGCTCTGCCCAGACCAGCTCTGTGGGTTTGCTTGCTGCTGCTACCTCTGGCACAGCTATGGTAATACATGCTGCTCAGCAGCGAGATTCTCCAGGGACTAAGTCCCCATGTCGGGCCACTGAGCATGCCCGTGGAGTGATCTCCAATTGGAGATCGAAGGTCACGTGCTTAGGTCCTGCTCCTGTTCGGATTGGCCCATCCGAGAAGCCAGGCAGGTCCCAGACGCTCGTAGCTATAAAAGGTTCGCATGGCCACTCGGCCATGCGCTAGGATAAGATTGTATTTGCAGACTATGTGGAGTGAGTGATGCATGCACGTATGATTGTCTCTAGTGAATGACTCATTAAGAAACCCCTACCCTTGGTACGCATGTGTTGTGCAGCCTAGCTTGCTAGCACCCAGGCTTAGGCGTAGGTAGGTCAGAGGTTGAGTCAGGCATCTGTCCTCACCAGGGACTCGGCACGCCTCAGTGTATGTGCTCCATAGCTAGCGTCTATTGCGGCGTTCGCGGCAGCGATGCTGCGCGCTCAGTGGGCCTAGAAGGACTCTAACCCCATGTCCTTAGGGTAGAGTTCTGTGGCCGTACACTGTGCGCTCTTTTGGCCTGGCTCTGTGAGCTTAACAGGCTCCGGCATCTATGTTCAGCGGTTGTGCGGCTCTGTCCATTAACAGAGTTCGCCCCTGTTCACATTGGGTGACGTAACCCACGTGTGACTGGTTTCACACCGCTAGATTCTCCCGCCATTATTTAGCAGCAGTGTACCACCTCTGCACGGTGGAGCCCGGACTGCGAACGCACCTACTATTATTTTATAATTTGGTGCGTTCTGCCAGCCCCAACATTATCCTAGTGCCAGGGTCTGGCTAATAATGGCGGACGAACAACAACTGCATAGATACATCCAGCAGCTGGAGGGTAGGTTGGCAGCACTAGAGCATTCCACCTCAGCTGCGGATGTTACTTCGGTCGCTGTTCAAGCAGCTTCAGAGGCTGTCGCCCGTGTCTCCACGGCTAGTCCTGCCCCGTCCTTGTCTCGCCTCCTGCTGCCCGAAAAGTTCACGGGTGATAGTGCTTCATGCAGGGGTTTCGTGAGTCAGTACTCCATTCACCTGGAGTTGCTGGCCACACGATTTCCCTCTGAGCGGGCCAAGGTGGGATTTATCATCTCCCTTCTGTCGGGCAGGGCCTTGGAATGGGCCACTCCGCTGTGGGAGCATCAGGATCCCCTGGTACAGAGTGCCACCCATTTTCTGGTCACTTTGAAGCAGGTGTTCCTGGGGTCTCGGGTCACGCACGACACTGCACTACAGTTGCTGGCACTAACCCAGGGTTCGTCTCTGGTCAGTCAGTATGCCATCATCTTCAGGACTCTGGCCTCAGAGCTGGAGTGGCCAGACAAGGTTCTCATACCTATTTTCTGGAGAGGCCTGACTGACCATGTCAAAGACGCCCTGGCCACCAGGGAGGTGCCCACCACCTTGGAGGAGCTCATTATGGTCTCCACCAGGATAAACATTCGCTTCACTGAGCGAGGGCTGGAGCGCACCAAGTACCGCCAACAATTTAGATTGACTCCAAACTTTGTTAGGCCGCTGGAACCCCTCAGTCAGCCGCCTAAGCCTCCAGAGGCCATGGAGGTGTCTCGCACGGGGTCCAGGGCTCTGTCCACATGGGTACCTTCAGTCTGCTTCCGTTGTCGGCAGACTGGGAACCTAGATAACCAGTGCCCACAGCGTCCGGGAAACGCTCCCGTCTAGTGGTGATCGGAGGGGGCCTACTAGACACAGAGACTTTCTCCTCCAAGCTCCTGTTTAAAGGGGCGTTAGAATTGAGTTCTTCCACTCTGGTGGTGGAGGTTTGTGTGGACTCTGGAGCGGAGGGCAATTTCATGTCATCTGCCTTCGCCCTACAACACACAATTCCCCTGTTCCTGCTACCTCAGCCAGTCACTATCAGAGTGGTGAATGGTGCGACTCTCCCGTCCCAAATCACCCACCAGATGGCTCCACTGAGACTCTCACTGTCTCCTTCCCATCAGGAGATGCTATCTCTTCTGGTCATGCCCGAAGGTATCGACCAGGTCCTCCTAGGAGTTCCCTGGTTACGAGCTCACTCTCCTCACATAGAGTGGTCCTCGGGAAAAATCCTCGGTTGGAGCAAGTCCTGCGAGGGTAGGTGTTTGAGGGATTGCATACAGGTCGCTACCTCTGAGGTTCCCGCAGATCTCTCCTCGCTTCCCAAGCCTTACCAGCAGTATGCAGATGTTTTCTCCAAGAAGGCAGCGGAGACCCTTCCGCCGCACCGCCCTTACGACTGTCCTATTGACCTCTTGCCCGGTGCTGAGCCTCCCCGGGGTCGAGTCTACCCCCTATCTCTCCCAGAGACAGAAGCCATGTCTCAGTATATCAGGGAGAATCTGGCAAGAGGATTCATTAGGAAGTCGGTGTCTCCGGCGGGAGCGGGATTCTTCTTTGTTCAAAAGAAGAATGGAGAATTACGTCCGTGCATTGATTACAGGGGTCTTAACGCCATAACCGTTAAGAACAAGTATCCTCTACCCCTGATATCGGAACTGTTCGATAGGCTACTGGGAGCAAGAGTGTTTACTAAGCTTGATCTGTGAGGAGCCTATAGCCTGATTCGCATCCGTGAGGGAGACGAATGGAAGACAGCAGTTAACACCAGAGATGGGCACTATGAATATCTGGTGATGCCCTTCGGGCTATGTAATGTGCCAGCCGTCTTCCAAGACTTTGTGAATGATATCTTCCGGGATATGCTTACCACCTCGGTAGTAGTCTATCTGGACGATATTCTCATTTACTCTCCAGATATTGACTCCCACAGGAGAGATGTTCCCAAAGTTTTCGATCTCCTGCGGGCAAACTCCCTTTATGCCAAGTTGGAGAAATGTGTGTTTGAGCAGGAATCCTTGCCTTTCCTGGGCTATATCATCTCGGCCCAGGGGTTGGCCATGGATCCTGCAAAACTACAGGCGGTGATTGATTGGCAGGAGCCCCATTCTCTCAAAGCGGTGCAGCGCTTTATGGGGTCCATAAATTACTATCGCCAATTCATCCCCCATTTCTCAACTTTGGTAGCGCCCTTGGTAGCCCTCACCAAGAAGGGTGCAAACACCAAACTGTGGTCGGAAACTGTCTCCAAGGCCTTCGCCGCTATTAAATCCCACTTCGCTAGCACTCCCATTCTACATCGCCCCGATGTAAATTCATTCTGGAGGTGGATGCCTATTCCGTCGGTGCTGGAGCGGTCCTGTTCCAGAAGGACTCGCAAGGTCGGAAGCACCCATGCTTCTTCTTCTCTAAGACCTTCACACCGGCGGAGAGGAATTATTCCATCGGGGACAGGGAGTTGCTAGCAATGAAGCTGGCCTTCTCAGAGTGGAGACACCTCCTGGAAGGGGATCGCCATCCTTTCCAGGTGTTCACCGACCACAAAAATTTGGTCTATCTACAAACTGCTCAGCGGCTGAATTCTCGCCAGGCCAGATGGTCCTTGTTCTTCTCCAAATTCCATTTCACCCTGCATTTTTTCTCCAGGGAGAAGAACGTCCAGGCCAACGCTCTTTCTCGCTCCGTGGTGTCATCAGAGGAGGAGGAGGAGCCTCGGCTGATAGTTCCATCGGAGAGTCTGAGGACCATGGCTCCGGTTGCTCTCGAGTCGGTACCTCCGTGCAAAACTTTTGTCCCTGTCCATCTGTGACCGGAGGTCCTCTCTTGGGCTCATTCGTCCACGGTGGGGGGACATTTTGGGACCAAACGAGTCTCTGATCTCTGGCGAGGACGTACTGGTGGCCGCATATGGCTCATGACATCAGGGACTATATTCAGCGTGTGTCTCTTGCACCCAGAATCGGTCCTCTCAGCAGCCGCCCGCTGGGTTACTCTATCCCCTGCCGGTTGCGGACAGGCCCTGGGAGATGGTCGGTATGGACTTTGTGGTGGGTCTGCCCAAGTCCAGTGGCAGCACCGTCATTTGGGTGGTCACCGATTAATTTCTCCAAGATGGTACATCTGGTACCACTCTCTCGGCTACCTTCGGCATGGGGTCTGGCAGCGTTGTTTATTAAACATGTTTTCCGCCTACACGGCATGCCGGACAAAATTGTCAGCGACCGGGGTCCTCAGTTTGCGTCTCGGTTCTGGAGAGAGCTCTGTTCTCTGCTCAGCATTGAGCTAAATCTCTCCTCGGCCTATCATCCCGAGACCAATGGGTTGGTTGAGAGAACCAACCAGACCCTGGTGACATACCTGCGACATTTTGTCTCGGCCAGGCAGGATGATTGGGCATCTTTGCTGCCGTGGGCGGAGTTCGCCTTGAACAACGCTGTGGCCGACTCCACCGGTCAGACCCCATTCCTCCTAAATTACGGTCAGCATCCATGCGTCCCCGTGCCCATGACCGTGTTGTCCACCGACTCTAGGGTGGCAGACTGGGCGGTGGAGGCACGTGACATGTGGGATCGCATGCAGGATGCTATCCGGGCCTCCAAGGAGAGAATGAGGTCCTCCACTGATACTCGACGGCGCCCTGCTCACACCTTCGCCCCTGGCGACTTAGTGTGGCTCTCCGCTCAAAACATCAGGCTGTGGGCAGAATCCGCTAAGTTCGCACCGCGCTATATTGGCCCTTTCAAGGTCCTCGAGCAGATTAACCCTGTGGTTTACCGTCTGGCCCTTCCACCACACTTGGCTATCTCGGACATGTTTCATGTGTCTCTCCTTAAGCCGGTTCACATGTCCCGGTTTTCTGAGCCATCTGCCAGGACATCAGACCTGTCGTCTGACGAGTTTGAGGTCAATGCCATCGTAAGATGCAAGGTGATGCGGGGCAAAAAGTTTTACTTGGTGGATTGGAAGGGGCATGGTCCAGAGGCTCGGACCTGGGAGCCGGTGGAGAACATCCACGCTCCTCTTCTCATTGCAGAATGAGGCTCAGAGAGGGGGGTCCCTAGGAGGGGGGGTAATGTTAGGCGTCAGATTTCTATCGCTGCACAGCGAGAATCCCAAGCCTTACTTCCAGCGGTCTCTCATTCCTCTCCAGCCGCAGAGGAGGTTGCTCAGCAAACTCGTCGGTCCAGGTGCTCTGCCCAGACCAGCTCCATGGGTTTGCTTGCTGCTGCCATCTCTGGCACAGCTATGGCAATACATGCTGCTCAACAGCGAGATTCTCCAGGGACTAAGTCCCCATGTCGGGCCACTGAGCATGCCCGTGGAGTGATCTCCCATTGGAGATCGAAGGTCACATGCTCAGGTCCTGCTCCTGTTTTGATTGGCCCATCCGAGAAGCCAGGCAAGTCCCGGACGCTCGCGGCTATAAAAGGTTCGCATGGCCGCTCGGCCATGCGCTAGGATAAGACTGTATTTACAGACTATGTGGAGTGAGTGATGCATGCACGTATGATTGTCTCTGGTGAATGACTCATTAAGAAACCCCTACCCTTGTATGCATGTGTTGTGCAGCCAAGCTTGCATGCCCCAGGCTTAGGCGTAGGTAGGTCAGAGGTTGAGTCAGGCATCTGTCCTCACCAGGGACTCGGCACGCCTCAGTGCACGTGCTCCATAGCCAGCATCTATAGCGGCGTTTGGGACAGCATTGCCGCGCGCTCAGTGGGCCTAGAAGGACTCTAACCCCATGTCCTTGGGGTAGAGTTCTGTGGCCGCACACTGTGCGCTCTTTTGGCCGGGCTCTGTGAGCTTAACAGGCTCCGGCATCTACGTTCAGCGGTTGTGCGGCTCTGTCCATTAACAGAGTTCGCCCCTGTTCACATTGGGTGACGTAACCCACATGTGGTTTCACACCGCTAGATTCTCCCGCCATTATTTAGCAGCAGTGTACCACCTCTGCATGGTGGACCCCGGGCTGCGAACGCACCTACTATTATTTTATAATTTGGTGCATTCCGCCAGCTTTAACAGGCTTTATGTTTTGGGTCATTATCCATCTGTAGTATGAAATGACGACCAATCAGTTTGGCTGCATTTGGCTGGATCTGAGCATACAGTATGGCTCTGAATACCTCAGAATTCATTCGGCTGCTTCTGTCCTGTGTCACATCATCAATAAACACTAGTGACCTGGCAGCCATGCATGCCCAAGCCATCACACTGCCTCCGTTGTGTTTTACAGATGATGTGGTATGCTTTGGATCATGAGCTGTACCATGCCTTTGCCATACTTTTCTCTTTCCATCATTCTGGTAGAGGTTGATCTTGGTTTCATCTGTCCAAAGAATGTTTTTCCAGAACTATGCTGGCTTTTTTAGATGTTTTTTAGCAAAGTCCAGTCTAGCCTTTTGATTCTTGATGCTTTAGAGTGGCTTGAACTGTGCAGTGAACCCTCTGTATTTACTTTCATGCAGTCTTCTCTTTATGGTAGATTTGGATATTGATACGCCTACCTCCTGGACAGTGTTGTTCACTTGGTTGGCTGTTGCGAAGGGGTTTCTCTTCACCATGGAGATTATTCTGCGATCATCCACCACTGTTGCCTTCCGTGGGCGCCCAGGTCTTTTTGAATTGATGTGTTCACCAGTGCTTTCTTTCTTTCTCAGAATGTACCAAACTGTAGATTTTGCCACTCCTAATGTTGTAGCAATTTCTCGGATGGGTTTTTTCTGTTTTTGCAGCTTAAGGATGGCTTGTTTCACCTGCATGGAGAGCTCCTTTGACCGAATGTTTCCTTCACAGCAAAACCTTCCAAATGCAAGCACCACACCTCCAACTCCAGGCCTTTTATCTGCTTAATTGAGAATGACATAATGAAGGGATTGCCCACACCTGTCCATGAAATAGCCTTGGAGTCAATTGTCCAATTACTTTTGGTCCCTTTAAAAACAGGGTGGCACATGTTAAGGAGCTGAAACTCCTAAACTCTTCATCCAATTTTAATGTGGATACCCTCAAATGAAAGCTGAAAATCTGAGCTTCAGCTGCATCTGAATTGTTTTGTTTAAAATTCATTGTGGTAATGTCTAGAACCAAAATTAAAAGAAAATGTTGTCTCTGTCCAAATATATATGGACCTAACTGTAGATGACATCTTCATAGCATGGGCTGGGTCAAAAAAAACAGTTTATGGAATTTGTGGAATAACTTAATAATACTAATAATATGAATATGCGGTTCACTTCAGCTTTTGTAGTTAGTGAATTTAATATTTTACTGTTCAACATACTACATAAAGTCCCATGGCACTTGAAAATCAATTTCAATGTCTTACTGTAGCATAAAATGACAGAAGCACTATCAGTAGGTTATTGTGTGAAATAAATACCAGTAGAGGTGGTGCTTTGTATAACAGGATTAAGGTACTGATAGTCACAAATCACAGTTAACACCCTGGTCTGATGGTGGCAATAGCCTACTAATAGTGCTTCTCTAATTTTATGCTACAGTAAGACATTGAAATTGGTTTTCAAGCGCTATGTGACTTTATGTAGTATCTTGAACAGTATTATTTTTCGACAACAGGTGTTTATTGTCTTCCTATCATGCTGTGGAAAGCCAATACTCCACATATTGAGTATAGCACCAGTGGATCTTTGATATTTGAATTTAATTTTTTATATGTCAAAATCTGTGTGAGTAATCTGGGTTTGGTAACTGGAGCTTTCAGAAAGTCTACTGCAACAAATTCATTCACTTAATAGTGCACATCCTTCTCATACAAAAACCTTACTACCATACAGCCAGTTTCTCCAGTTAAGAAAATCAATAACGCAACCCATAATGAGGTCCTTGTCATGGGGGACTATAACTAACCTGATATTAACTGGGAAACAGAGACCTGCGAAACCCATAAAGGCAACAGGTTTCTGCTAATAACCAAGAAAAATTATCTTTCACAATTGGTACAGAATCCAACCAGCGGAGCAGCACTTTTAGACCTAATACTATCTAATAGACCTGACAGAATAACAAATCTGCAAGTCGTTAGGCTCTAGGAAATAGCGACCACAATATTGTACAGTTTCACTTGTCTTTCGCTAAGGGGACTTGTCAGGGTGTCACAAAAACAGAGAACTTTAGGAAGGCAAAGTTTGAGCAGCTTAGAGATGCCCTTAATCTGGTTGACTGGGACAATGTCATCAGAAATAAGAATACAGAAAATAAATGGGAAATGTTTAACCCTCCGTCAGGAACAATATTCGCACTAACTCGTAATGGAACAATGTGCCTGTCAAGCGCAGGCTAGAAAAATGCCTAGAATATCTAATTTTCTCAATTTCAGTGATCTAAAAGTGATCAGAGACCTTCATAGGGATGTAATAAAAGAGACTACACATTATCAGGTGCAAAACAAACCCATTTACTCAACATAAAAGTAATAACTTTGATATACACAAATTTCAAAACTCCTGAGAAGAACACTTTCATTTGTAAGAAAATCTGCCTTATTTATATGAAATATCCACAAACCTTTCTCTATCCATTCATAAAACAAGCTAAATAAACAATAGTAATGACTAAAAACATTACATACCAACCTTATAAAGTGTGATGTGTTCGGGACCAATGAGCCTGAGAAGCCAGCACAGCTATATCTTCCTTCCTGAAGCTCTGCAGACCAACTGTGGTATCAGGTTTCACACAGCAGCTAGAGCCAGGAGACTATCTAGAGGGAGGGGGTTTCCTGAAAATCTGGTGAGAAGGGAGAAATGAAAGTAGAAGAGCTGCGCCTGTCAGATCCATTGTTCCTGACGAAGGGTTAAGAACATCCTTAATAGGCACTGTAAGCGGATTATACCATGTTGGAATTAAAGGACAAGAAATTGGAAAAACCCAGTGTGGCTAAACAAAGAAGTAAGAGGGGCAATTAACAGTAAAAAGAAAGCGTCTAAACTACTAAAGCAGGATGCCACCGTTGAAGCTCTAAAACCCTATAGGGAGAAAATATTTATCTAAAAAACTAATTAAAGCTGCCAAAAAGTAAACACAGAAGCACATTGCTAAGGAGAGTAAAACTGGTCCCAAACTGTTCTTCAACTATATCAATAGTAAAAGAATCATTAGTGAAAGTGTGGGCCCCTTAAAAAATAGTGAGGAAAGAATGGTTGGAGATGACAAGGAAAAAGCTAATATATTAAACAACTTCTTCTCCACGGTATTCACGGTGGAAAATGAAATGCTAGGTGAAATGACAAGGGACAGAGAAAACCCTATATTAAGGGTCACTAATTTAACCCAAGAAGATGTGCTAAACAGGCTAAAAAAGATTAAAATAGATAAATCTCCGGGTCCGGATGGCATACACCCACAAGTACTAAGAGAACTAAGTAAAGTAATAATCCTTGGAATCCACATAGAAGAGATGGTCACACTCAACGAGTTAAACAATAATTCACAGGTTTATTGACACATGCAACACATGTCAGGCCGGGGGAGTGACAAGGAGTGCAGAAAAAGACTGACAACGGCCATTTCGCGCTGTTTGAGTGCTTCAACGGGTCAAACAGTGGAAGGAAGTGACGAGTTCATATTGTAATCACATCACCTAACGCCTCCTCCTTTCACAGCTGTTGTCTAAGTGACATTAGTGAATGTAAAACACAGAGGTACATTTAAACATACAAAAAACACAATCAAAAACTTAATTTACAAAATAAAATAAAACAAATCATCATCAGAGAACATTCATTATAGACGAACAATACGTCGTTGAGTGCGACCATCTCTTCTATGTGGATTCAAAGGATTGTTTGTTCAAAGGTCGGGCACCCGAGGATCCCAGCTGTCACCTTCTTAAATGCCGCATGCCACCTGAGCTTCCACGGTAATAGCGGTGCCGTCCACGTTTCTTTCTTTAATTTACATGTATAAGTAAAGTAATAGACAAACCATTTATATATATATATATATATATATAGAGAGAGAGAGAGAGATAGTCCACTCTCCTTCTGTACTTGTGTTTGCCTTGTATTGCTCATGTTTATTGTACTTGTCTATGTATGCCCCTTTTTCACATGTAAAGCACCATGGAATAAATGGCGATATAATAATGAAAAATAATAATAATAATAATAATGATATTTAAGGACTGTATAGTGATGGGGTCTGTTCCACAGGACTGGTGCAAAGCAAATGTGGTACCAATATTCAAAAAGGGCTCTAAAAGTGAACCTGGAGATTATAGGCCAGTAAGTCTAACCTCTATTGTTGGTAAAATATTTAAAGGGTTTCTGAGGGATGTTATTCTGGATTATCTCAATGAGAATAACTGTTTAACTCCATATCAGCATGGATTTATGAGGAATTGCTCCTTTCAAACCAATCTAATTAGTTTTTATGAAGTGGTAAGCTATAGACTGGACCAAGGTGAGTTATTGGATGTGGTATGTCTTGAATTTTCCAAATCGTTTGATACTGTGCTACTCAAGAGGTTGGTACACAAAATGAGAAGGCTGGATCTGGGGGAAAATATGTGTAATGGGTAAGTAACTGGCTTAGAGAAAGAAAGCAGATGGTGGTTATAAATGGTATATTCTCTAACTGGGTTGCTGTGACCAGTGGGGTACCGCAGGGGTCGGTGTTGGGACCTATTCTCTTCAACATATTTATTAACGAACTGGTAGAAGGTTTACACAGTAAAATATCGATATTTGCAGATGATGCAAAACTATGTAAAGCAGTTAATACAAGAGAAGATAGTATTCTGCTACAGATGGATCTGGATAAGTTGGAAACTTGGGTTGAAAGGTGGCAGATGCGGTTCAACAAAGATTAAGGTAATACACATGGGAAGAAGGAAACAATATCACCATTACACACTGAATGAGAAACCACTGGGTAAATCTGACATGGAGGAGGACTTGGAGATCCTAGTTAATGATAACCTTATCTGGCACAGCGAGTGCCAGGCAGCGGCTGCCAAGGCAAACAGGATCATGGGGTGCATTAAAAGAGGTCTGGATACACATGATGAGGGCATTATACTGCCTCTGTACAAATCCTTGGTTAGACCGCACATGGAGCATAATGGAACTAGAGCGAGTGCAAACGAGGGCAACAAAACTAATAAAGGGAATGGGTAACTACAATACCCAGAGAGATTAGCAAATTTAGGATTATTTAGTCTAGAAAAAAGACAACAGGGATGATCTAATAACCATGTATAAGTATATAAGGGGACAATACAAATATCACTCCGAGGATCTGTTTATACGAAGGAACGTGACGGTCACAAGGGGGCATTCTCTGCGTCTGGAGGAGAGAAGGTTTTTCCATCAACATAGAAGAGGATTCTTTACCGTTAGGGCAGTGAGAATCTGGAATTCCTTGCCTGAGGAGGTGGTGATTGCGGACTCAGTCGAGGGGTTCAAGTGAGGCCTGGATGTTTTCCTGGAGCATAACAATATTGTATCTTACAGTTATTAGGTTCTTTAGAAGGACGTAGATCTGGGGATTTATTCTGATGGAATATAGGCTGAACTGGATGGACAAATGTCTTTTTTCAGTCTTGCTAACTGTGTTACTATGTTGCTATGTAATAACTCAAATAGTGGATTTGAAAAACAAGCAGAAGAACTTAAGAGCAGGTTTTATGTAAGAGGCTATCATGATTCAGTTCTACTGTGAGACACTTATTAACGCAAAAGATTTTGAACAAAAAGATCTTCTAAAAGGAAAAAACAAGCAGCAAAATAATTGGAAACAAAAAGGTTTATTTTTAATTAAAAATTTGGCCAAATGGAAAAGTATTTAGGTCAGCTATAGTGAATAATTGGCATGTATTGGAATGAAAGACCTAGCATATTTTTGGACGTAAGAGCGTGATTACTTCCCGAGTGCATTTTTGGACATAAGGTGGAGTAGTTTCGTCCCGGGTGCATTTTTGGACGCAAGGGGGGTGGATTCGTCCCAGGTGCATTTTTGGACGTAAGGTGCCATAATATGAAGGATAATCTGGTTAGGAACCACAGAAAAAATACATCAAAAATTGGTTAAAATTTTCAAAATATCAGGTAACCATAAATGTGGTTCTTTCAACTTTTGGAAGTTACATCTATCTGTTAACCCAGTCAGATTCAGAGTACACACACTATTTCCATGATTTCACATCTTGCAAAACCCAATTTGTTGTATATATTGTTCTCTTTCCCTGTGTAAGATTGTCTTCCCTATATAAAATCAGGCCACTTTACGTCAGATTTTGAGAGCACTTCAATTCTATCGCGTCAGGGAAAGGACCCACCAGATAAATAGAACTTGCCCGGAAAGTGCATAGTTCCGACCCGGAGATTCAGTGCTTTGCAGGACTTGAAAAATGCCTCATACCTGAACAGGGAGTAAATCTCAATAAATTATTGTTATGCAGAAAGGCTAAGTGAATCATTCGTTCCCATGCACAAGTTATTAGGCGTCGGGTCCCTGTCGCTGCACAGAAGGAATCCCGAGCCTTGCCTTCGGCGGTCTCCCATTCCTCTCCAGCCACAGAGGAAGCTGCTCAGCAGACTCATCAATCCCAGCGCTCTGCTCAGACCAGCACTGTGGGTTTGTTTGCTGCTGCCACCTCTGGTCCAGCTATAGCAACGCATGCTGGTCAGCAGCGAGCTACTCCAAGGACTAAGTCCTCCTTTCGGTGCACTGAGCATGCCCGTGGGATGATCTCTCATTGGAGATTGGAGGTCACATTCTCAGGTCCTTCTCCAGCTCGGATTGGACCATCAGGAAGGTCCTGGAAGGATGCTGCTATAAAAGGTTCGCATGGCCGCTCGGCCATGCGCTAGTATAGACTCTAATTGTATATTGTGTGAGTGATGATGGATGCATGAAACTGGTGACTGACTCATTAAGACTCCCCTCCCTTGGATACGCATGTTACAGGGTTATAGAATTAGAGACAGCACCTACTAGTGGTTTGGTCTGCGCCACGGTGCTTTCACATCTCAGCACTTCACTCAGTGGCATATGGTGCCGTCCAGCTCAGGGCACCTCCAGTATCACATCTAGCGGCTGCTTTCACCAGTGCGACGCCGTACGCAAGTCTAGCGCTTTCCTCCCTTGTCCGGGTGGTTAGTGGCGTCCGCCAGAGCGGTACAGTTTGCACATAGTGCGCTTCATTTATTAATTTAGGCTCTTCCTGGCACCACAGTTGGGGTGCCGAGCACTTGTGTGACTAGAGGGACTCTAACCCAGTGTCTCAGGGGTAGAGTTCTGTGTCTATACACCAGTGCTCACATTGCCAAGCTCTGTGAGCATAAACAGGCTGCAGCATTTGTGTTTGGCGGTCGGGCGGCTCTGAGAGGTAACAGAGTCCGCCTCTGTACACACTAGGTGGAGTTAACCCCGTGTGTTCCTCTATTGTACTGCCATACAACGTCCGCCATTACCGAGCAGCAGTTACCATCTCTGCACGGTGGACCCCGGGCTGAGAATGCACCTTATACTTTCTTTTTTATTTGGTGCGTTCCGCCAGCCCATCACACAGGGTCCCCTTAGTTTTAATGATAAAACATGTATGTCAATATTTTTATAAATTTAGATTATGCACATGGGAAGAGAGGTGTGTCCCCTACTTAAGGGGCTGTCCTCCCACGCTATACTGTACTTGGACCCGTTGAAGCATCAGTCGGACGCGAAACAGTCGTAAGTCCTGATGAGAACCAACTTCCCTGCATCAATGTTTTAATGATGAAAATAAAGATTTTTTTAAGGTAATCCTGGCGCTTGCAAGCTGAAAATCATCCCTCAGAGCTGTTTTCTCTTTGACTTCGAACAAAATACTCACTTGTCTAATAATTGGTCTAATAATTGTGCACACAGTGTAAATGTAGGGTGGATACTGTTTAGGGGTTAATAACTATTTTTAGAACCCTCTTACATTATCACTTTCTGAATTTGTCCGAGAACCGCTCATAAATTTAATAAAAGGAGGCATGATCAGTTTGGTTCAATAATTTAATTCAATAGCATTCATCACTGCTGCTGTCAGGAATGTTGTTGCTTTACAAAAGGTCAATCATGATAATAAATAAAAGTGTGTAAATGTTGTAAGGTTACTCGGAGGCATAGTCATGTGCTGTCAATAGCAGTGGCTTTTAGATTGTTCAATACAGCTTTATTTACATCAAAGTCTTTCTTTGGTGTAATAAAAACATTGAAGGATGGGATCAGGTTCCTAAGATATTGACTTTAGAAAATGTGAGATTAAAAGTTTGAAAGAACTATGCACCCTTCTACTCACAGATGCAGACTTACAAATCGTAGGTAATAAACAAAATTAACTTTTACAAGAAAATCTAAAAATTCACCAGATTTATCACAATGTCTTGTATGTCTCCAAATTAAACCTTGTGATTTTTCTTACACCGGGGCACCTAATTGAGGAAGCCTGTGAGGCGAAACGGCGCTGTCGGGGTCGCGGTAGGCAGCCGGACCTGGATATATACACATGTAAGTGAATGATCTTTACCATTACACAGCTGGCATTTTATATGCAGCATATTAATGTGAACATCTTTTTGTAGTAACATGTATTGCACTGCAATGCAGAGTGAATGGGCACATGGTGGTTTTCATTAGGTGGCTAGCATTTTAGATGTAGCGTTTCAATGTGAACACCTCTTTGTATTACTGGCAATATGTATGGCATGCATTGCTTTTCAAGTTAGAGTGAATAGGTACATGGTGGCTTTAATTAGGTGGCTAGCAGTGTATTTGCAGCATGTGAATATGAACACCTTTTATAGGACCACAATAGAACATTGTATTTTCTTGTAAATAAGCACATGGTGGCTAAAACTATTGTACTGAATGGCTTACTATACTGCTCACTGAGCATTCTGTTATTGGTAAAGCAATTGGAATGGTTTATATCCTCCATTTTGTCCTTGTTGTACATGCTACCCACAGCACATTTTTTGTGTATATCCCTTGCTTTATCCTATGTACTGTAATTGATGTATAATACATTTTTGTATATTTTATTCTTGAATCCTTGAGACCT
This sequence comes from Dendrobates tinctorius, assembly GCF_039654945.1. Lineage (NCBI taxonomy): Eukaryota > Metazoa > Chordata > Amphibia > Anura > Dendrobatidae > Dendrobates > Dendrobates tinctorius. Next base: position 9,596,015 of record NW_027361838.1, on the reverse strand, counting down.
CTTTTTCCGACATCTATTGGTGGTGGATATGGTTTAAAGCATACCTATATATTGCTGCCTTTGGGGGCGATACCTTCTGTGTGCTTCATTGTGTCGCATTGTCCCTATTTTGTGGTATCCTATCTATTTACTGTGTTGTAGTGTACATGGTGTTTTTAATTGGATCTAATAAAGTATATTTTTACTAATATTTTGCTCATACTCCGTTATTTGCCTCTATTGGTTTCTAGACCCTGCAAAGAGGTCTGGGGGCAGTGAAAATTTTCAAATGGATTGGAAAAGTGTTGAATGGAAGGAGAACAGCATGGGGAAGGATCCTGGAAGCATATGTGACTTCTAGATCAATGCTGAGAACAATAGCGTCACTCTTTTTCTCCACTTTGAGGAGTGACAATGAAACAAACCCATGAGAAATTGCATTTTACAGGAAAAAGAATGGTAAGAAACATTTTTCCTGTATAATGACTTGTTTTAAGTCAAATTTTAAAAAAAGTTTTAAAAAATATATAATTTAAGTAAACCAAAAGTGATTTTTAAAGTAAAAAATAGGAAATGTCAGTTGAATTTATGAAGGAGGCAAAAACGGACAAAAATTAGGGACTCAGAGGGACTCAGATACACCCTGTATTAGACATAAAGGAGGGTCTCATAAAGTCAATGGTTGAAACCACAGGGCAAAAATGCACAGAGAATTGACATGCAGCAGATTATTTTCTGCACCAAATATGCAAGTCAAAAATACTTAACGTGTGAATTACAGTTGTGGCCAAAAGTATTGACACCCCTGCAATTCTGTCAGATAATACTCAGTTTCTTCCTGAAAATGATTGCAAACACAAATTCTTTGGTGTTATTATCTTCATTTAATTTGTCTTAAATGAAAAAACACAAAAGAGAATGAAGCAAAAAGCAAAACATTGATCATTTCACACAAAACTCCAAAAATGGGCCAGACAAAGTATTGGCACCCTCAGCCTAATACTTGGTTGCACAACCTTTAGCCAAAATAACTGCGACCAACCCCTTCCGGTAACCATCAATGAGTTTCTTACAATGCTCTGCTGGAATTTTAGACCATTCTTCTTTGGCAAACTGCTCCAGGTCCCTGATATTTGAAGGGTGCCATCTCCAAACTGCCATTTTTAGATCTCTCCATGGGTGTTCTATGGGATTCAGGTCTGGACTCATTGCTGGCCACCTTAGAAGTCTCCAGTGCTTTCTCTCAAACCATTTTCTAGTGCTTTTTGAAGTGTGTTTTGGGTCATTGTCCTGCTGGAAGACCCATAACCTCTGAGGGAGACCCAGCTTTCTCACACTGGGCCCTACATTATGCTGCAAAATTTGTTGGTAGTCTTCAGACTTCATAATGCCATGCACACGGTCAAGCAGTCCAGAGCCAGAGGCAGCAAAGCAACCCCAAAACATCAGGGAGCCTCCGCCATGTTTGACTGTAGGGACTGTGTTCTTTTCTTTGAATGCCTCTTTTTTCTCCTGTAAACTCTATGTTGATGCCTTTGCCCAAAAAGCTCTACTTTTGTCTCATCTGACCAGAGAACATTCTTCCAAAATGTTTTAGGCTTTTTCAGGTAAGTTTTGGCAAACTCCAGCCTGGCTTTTTTATGTCTCGTGGTAAGAAGTGGGGTCTTCCTGGGTCTCCTACCATACAGTCCCTTTTCATTCAGACGCCGACGGATAGTACGGGTTGACACGGTTGTACCCTCGTACTGCAGGGCAGCTTGAACTTGTTTGGATGTTAGTCGAGGTTCTTTATTCAACATCCGCACAATCTTGCATTGAAATCTCTTGTCAATTTTTCTTTTCCGTCCACATCTAGGGAGGTTAGCCACAGTGCCATGGGCTTTAAACTTCTTGATGACACTGCGCACAGTAGACACAGGAACATTCAGGTCTTTGGAGATGGACTTGTAGCCTTGAGCTTGCTCATGCTTCCTCACAATTTGGTTTCTCAAGTCCTCAGACAGTTCTTTGGTCTTCTTTCTTTTCTCCATGCTCAATGTGGTACACACAAGGACATAGGACAGAGGTTGAGTCAACTTTAATCCATGTCAACTGGCTGCAAGTGTGATTTAGTTATTGCCAACACCTGTTAGGTGCCACAGGTAAGTTACAGGTGCTGTTAATTACACAAATTAGAGAAGCATCACATGATTTTTCGAACAGTGCCAATACTTTTGTCCACCCTCTTTTTTATGTTTGGTGTGGAATTATATCCAATTTGGCTTTAGGACAATTCTTTTTGTGTTTTTTCATTTAAGACAAATTAAATGAAAATAATAATACCAAAGAATTTGTGTTTGCAATCATTTTCAGGAAGAAACTGAGTATTATCTGACAGAATTACAGTGGTGTCAATACTTTTGGCCACAACTGTACATGTCAGGTTTCTCATTCACTTTGCCGGCATCAGGTTTTGTGACAAATCTATGAGTAGAAACGCGACTAAAACACACCAAATATGCAACATGTGCACACAGCCTAAATTTGTAAAGACGATTTTGGAAGGTTATATACAAACAAAACAAACTCTAGACCATAGAAAACCCTATGGGTGAGCCATGTCATAACAATAAAATTGTTAACAATTTATGCCAGTGCGACTGCAGCTGTAACCAACTTGTGGAAATGGGCGCTGACATGGCACACCTTATCCAGAAGCTCTGACAAATCTGAGTATGTTTTCAGAAGCCGCTGAACTACCAAGTTGAGCACATGTGGCAAGTATGGTAGGTGTGTGAGCTTGCCAAGTTTCAAAGCCGTCACCAGGTTAAACCCATTATCACACACGACTATGCCTGGTTGGAAGTTCAGTGGAAAAAACCTGTCTGGTCTGTTATTCCTTTAAGTAACTCTGCCCTGGTGTACAGTTTATTTCCCAGACAAACTAGCTTCAGCAGAGCCTGTTGCTGCTTAGCTGAGACAATGCTGCAGAACGTCCAGTTTCCAACTGATGAGGATGACGTGCTCTGAGATACATAGATAGCAATAAATAGGAATACATTCCTAACAACTTATTTGTTGATGATGTACATCTCTACCAGTAGCAAGAAATGTAATAGGTCTCGTAATGAATGTTTTTTTAATAGGGTATTTGAGAGAAAAACGGCAAGATTGGCTTTTTTTTCTAAAAACAGTAACACCATTGAGTATACAGACTTTATATTTTGAAGCTTGGTCACATGTAACTGTATATGGCTGACCTACAATACAAACACAAGTGCCTCTATTTTAAAAAAGGATACTTTTTTGTAATTTTAAGAAACATCTTTAGAATTTATTCATTTATATGAACAATATATTAATGCAATATAAGAACTTAAAAAATATATATGTGTGTTTGCGCTGATAATATCTTATAATGCAAATAAGAGTAAAACAAATCACTCACTATGGAACCAGTGGTGTGTCTGGTCAGACAGAGTAATCATTCAATCACTCTGAAGTTCCTAAGCACATCCAGGACCATTAATATAAATGAGTCACAGTAGTTTACCCAAAGTTACCTCTATACACCGGAGTCTTCATTCAGACCATATGCGGTATTGTTGGTCCAAAGTAAAACAGACGATATTACTTCTCCCACGATGTTTATATGCACCTCAATCCTGATGCTGGTAATGTTGCTGTTCCTAATCCAGATGGAAGTTGCGGTGGTGAGTGTTACTGGAGGAGGTGGGCGGTTTTGAAGTGTTCACCTCTGGTGTGGTTGAAGATGGCAGGCGATGTCCCAGCCGGGGACAATCGTCCTGCTAGCCGACACAGTGCCGCCGATCAAGAGCGGCTAGTGCGCCGTAAATGTGGCTTAAGCCAGCAAGGTACAGGACCTTGCGTGATGTCACAGTCACGTGATAAGTCACGTGATCGGCTAAGGAAAGCTAAAAGGACCAAATTACAATCCTACACGTTTCAGAAGACTTCTGTTCCCTTCATCAGGGATGGTCCTAGTTACAGAGGAGGCACTTATATACCCAGCTCACATTCCAAGGAATCCTACATATTAAAAGCAAGTAATTCTATTTCGCTGTTTAACCCATTCGGCATGAGAGTGTTCATTCTAAATATCCATTCACTTTCCTCACTTGACATCTGGTTAATAAAATTGCCCTTTCTCCAACTTTTTTTAAACCCCTGACAGGGGATATAGGCGACCTAGACACTAAATCTGAGTGGGACGCTATGTTTGATGAATTTTCCAAACGTACTGTATCATTTATTATAGAGAAGAGAAAGACTGGTTTTATGACAATTCGCCAAGAAATTTCAAATCTCTTTGAAGAGATAAAACCTTATGAGCTACATCCAGAGATTATACACTTGTTATTAACATTAGAAAAAGGATACAGACTAAAGAAAAAGAGATTATGGAAAGGAAGCGTAAGAAATTTGGGGGGGACTTTATTCCTGCTGCTAACAACAACCCGCATCAAGATACTAACATTCTTCCCTCAAAGTTCCCCAGTTCGTTGGTAACAATTGATGAGATACGGGGAGTTGACAACAACTCCTCTTTAACCTCAAGTGAGAGGTTCTTTAAACATCTGACTTCCAATATAGAGAATCCTACTGGCAGTGGGATTATTGAAAACATGAATGGTATGGACTCTAATATAGAGAACACTAATAACGGACAAAAATTAGGGACTCAGAGGGACTCAGATACACCCTGCATTAGACATAATGGAGGGTCTCATAAAGTAAATGGTTGAAACCACAGGGCAAAAGCGCACAGAGAATTGACATGCAGCAGATTATTTTCTGCACAAACTATGCAAGTCAAAAATACTTAACGTGTGAATGACATGTCAGGTTTCTCATTCACTTTGCTGGCATCAGGTTTCGTCACAAATCCATGAGTTGAAATGCGACAAAAACACACCAAATATGCAACGTGACTTATCACTTATATTTTTGTTGTTGTTGAGGAGCAGGGGGAATTATTTGCGATGATAATGATTTATTCTTTTTTTTGGTAAATTTCCCGCCCCTACAGTCTCTTTGGCATGTTTTTTTGAGCCAATTGAAAAAACGGAAGATGGCTTTGTTTGGTTTTCAATTGTGATTTTTTTGTGATCCTTTGTATGTGTAATAGTGTTACTGTTTTTCTTTTTAACGATAGGAGGTTGATGAGTCTGCTCGTCTCTTAAGTTTGGGACCATGATGCCCGTATTGTCTAATGTTGAAAACCTGTTATACGTGCTGACAGAAGGTAGTGGTGTGGAATTGGCAAAAGGTTCTTCTACGTTATTAGTATTCTCTATACTAGAGTCCATACCATTCATATTTTCAATAATCCTACTGCCAGTAGGATTCTCTATATTGGAAGTCAGATGTATAGAGAACCTCTCACTTGAGGTTAAAGAGGAGTGTTGTCAACTCCCCGTATCTCATCAATTGTTACCAATGAACTGGGGGAATTTGAGGGAAGAACGTTAGTATCTTGATGCGGGTTGTTGTTAGCAGCAGGAATAAAGTCCCTCCCAAATTTCTTACGTTTCCTTTCCATAATCTCTTTTTCTTTAGTCTGTATCCTTTTCCTAATGTTAATAGACAAGTGTATAATCTCTGGATGTAGCTCGTAAGGTTTTATCTCTTCAAAGAGTTTTGAAATTTCATGGCAAATTGTCATCAAACCAGTCTAACTATTCTCTATAATAAATGATACAGTACGTTTGGAAAATTCATCAAACATAGCGTCCCACTCAGATTTAGTGTCTAGTAGAGTTGAGCGACTTTTGGTTTTTTAGGGTCGAGTTTCGTTTCGTGAAACCCGACTTTTCCAAAAGTCGGGTCGAGCAAGATCGTCCGATTATAGGGAAAAGTCGGGGTCGTCCCGAAACACGAAACCCAATGTAAGTCAATGGGGAATAAAAGTCGGCAGTGAGAGGAGGACAGGAAACACACCTACAGTGCTCATTTGAATGCCAAAAGCATCAATTCTTCTTACTTAAGCTTGTCAACCTTAATTAACTTCATAATACAAGTTACGCACTGAAAAATGGGGGTTATTTGGCTAAAGTTGTGGGGGGGAGGGCTGGCTGCAGGTTTTCATGTGCCCTGGGCGAAAGAGCGCCCCTTTAACACATACCACAACTCATCATGCTCCGATACGGCAGAGAAATAGCGGTATAGTACAATGAAAAATACGTCACTTTTTACATCTCATGACGAAGCCCATCTATTTCTCCATACAGAATCATTGGTCCCATATAATGTTTGAAACAGTATACGATGAGCTCCACATAATGCTACAGTATATGTTGGTCCCCATGGATGAAGCTCCACTGTCTTATGGGCCCAAATAATGCTCCAAACATAATGGGCCCCATTTCTAATGCTCTAGTGTATAATGGGCCCTGTAAATGCTGCTCCAGTGTCTGATGTCCACCTTTGGAATGTTCCAGTGTATGGTGGGCCCCATCTATCATTCTCCAGAGTATAGTGCTCCCCAAAAATTGCTGTCCCAACATTGAAAACAATCAAATAAGTCTCCTCGCTAGGGAATCCCTGTACTTGTCTGGACTCCTCGTCGTCCCCATCTTCCATCTCACTGCACAGTATTTCAACTTTGCAAGTGCTGTGATCCTGAGCAAGCAGGGGGGGCCCACTCGTTGGCGACAGCACTGGCACAGGGCCCCTGATAGTACGGTGGTGTGTCTGATGGCGGGTGGGCCGAACCTGCACTTTCATCTGCAGCTTCCTCTTTGTCACCGTGTAAGATGGAACTGTATATGGGAAGGGTAACCTGAGTTTCATCAGGGTCAGATTCAGGTCGTGTAGCGTGCGAGGGGAATGTAGTGGTCTGGGTCAATGTACCAGCAGATTCATCGAGCAGTGGCTGGGCATCAGTGCACTTGTGTCGCCCCCAGGAGTACGGTCGCCACAGTGGCATTACCTTCTTCCTAGGGAGTGTGATGTCATGCTTGGGAGCAACGAACGATCTCTCTAGCAGGTTAACTGATTGGGCGGCGTTATTCCCACGAGTCATGACCCTCCAAACAGCGTTCATGAAGGCAAAGTGTTTGTTTTACGTGGGCAGTATGGCTACAAAGCTGAACCTTAAAGGAATGTCCAGAAGGGCACCACCAGGAGTGTAGCCTACGGTTAAATTCGACTCCACCTGGGAAACCTCAACCATGCCAGCTACAGAACAGATGCACACATTGCAAGCTTAATTCCGTTAACGAACGAGACTCCGTCATGCCCCGCGGTCCGAGTCCGGCTTACTAGAGGGACACGTGAGGCTCTGGCACATGAGATTGGCCAATAACTGGTGTGTCATGCCCTTACATGTCCATGGCTGCATGTGCGCTACACTGAAAAGGCCAGCGTTTGTCGCTTACAGGTGCAGATAACCCGCTGAACAACGTTAGTGATGGGGATCACTGATTACAATTATTACCCGCGAACAATGATTTCCCAGTAAGTGCAGGTCAACCGCAGTTCCGGAATTAGGCCTAACCGTCATTCCTGAAAAAATGAAAAACTTACGTGTGCAAACCACAGGTGCTGCAGCTTGCTTAACAGCTCGCCAGCCGTTCTCACGCCCAGTACGGATTGCACGTGATTGCACAAAAGTTAGAAAGGGTACCGTATCCCCGGATAACATGTATGGATAGCGTACACATTCAAAATATATGTCTATACATCAGGAGGCAGGCTCAGACGGTGTTAGGCCCAGTATGGATTGCACGTGATTGCACAAAGGTTAAAAAGGGTACCGTATCCCCGGATAACATGTATGGATAGCGTACACATTCAAAATATATGTCTATACATCAGGAGGCAGGCTCAGACGGTGTTAGGCCCAGTATGGATTGCACGTGATTGCACAAAGGTTAGAAAGGGTACCGTATCCCCGGATAACATGTATGGATAGCGTACACATTCAAAATATATGTCTATACATCAGGAGGCAGGCTCAGACGGTGTTAGGCCCAGTATGGATTGCACATGATTGCACAAAGGTTAGAAAGGGTACCGTTTCCCCGGATAACATGTATGGATAGCGTACACATTCAAAATATATGTCTATACATCAGGAGGCAGGCTCAGACGGTGTTAGGCCCAGTATGGATTGCACGTGATTGCACAAAGGTTAGAAAGGGTACCGTTTCCCCGGATAACATGTATGGATAGCGTACACATTCAAAATATATGTCTATACATCAGGAGGCAGGCTCAGACGGTGTTAGGCCCAGTATGGATTGCACGTGATTGCACAAAGGTTAGAAAGGGTACCGTTTCCACGGATAACATGTATGGATAGCGTACACATTCAAAATATATGTCTATACATCAGGAGGCAGGCTCAGACGGTGTTAGGCCCAGTATGGATTGCACGTGATTGCTCAAAGGTTAGAAAGGGTACCGTATCCCCAGATAACATGTATGGACAGCGTACACATTCAAAATATATGTCTATACATCAGGAGGGAGGCTCAGACGGTGTTAGGCCCAGTATGGATTGCACGTGATTGCGCAAAGGTTAGAAAGGGTACCGTTTCCCCAGATAACATGTATGGATAGCGTACACATTCAAAATATATGTCTATACATCAGGAGGCAGGCTTAGACGGTGTTAGGCCCAGTATGGATTGCACGTGATTGCACAAAGGTTAGAAAGGGTACCGTATCCCCAGATAACATGTATGGATAGCGTACACATTCAAAATATATGTCTATACATCAGGAGGCAGACTCAGACGGTGTTAGGCCCAGTATGGATTGCACGTGATTGCACAAAGGTTAGAAAGGGTACCGTATCCCCAGATAACATGTATGGATAGCGTACACATTCAAAATATATGTCTATACATCAGGAGGCAGGCTAAGACGGTGTTAGGCCCAGTATGGATTGCACGTGATTGCACAAAGGTTAGAAAGGTTACCGTATCCCGGATAACATGTATGGATAGCGTACACATTCAAAATATATGTCTATACATTAGGAGGTAGGCTCAGACGGTGTTAGGCCCAATATGGATTGCACGTGATTGCACAAAGGTTAGAAAGAGTACCGTTTCCCCGGATAACATGTATGGATAGCGTACACATTCAAAATATATGTCTATACATCAGGAGGCAGGCTTAGATGGTGTTAGGCCCAGTATGGATTGCACGTGATTGCACAAAGGTTAGAAAGGGTACCGTATCCCCGGATAACATGTATGGATAGCGTACACATTCAAAATATATGTCTATACATCAGGAGGCAGGCTCAGACGGTGTTAGGCCCAGTATGGATTGCACATGATTGCACAAAGGTTAGAAAGGGTACCGTTTCCCCGGATAACATGTATGGATAGCGTACACATTCAAAATATATGTCTATACATCAGGAGGCAGGCTCAGACGGTGTTAGGCCCAGTATGGATTGCACGTGATTGCACAAAGGTTAGAAAGGGTACCGTTTCCCCGGATAACATGTATGGATAGCGTACACATTCAAAATATATGTCTATACATCAGGAGGCAGGCTCAGACGGTGTTAGGCCCAGTATGGATTGCACGTGATTGCACAAAGGTTAGAAAGGGTACCGTTTCCACGGATAACATGTATGGATAGCGTACACATTCAAAATATATGTCTATACATCAGGAGGCAGGCTCAGACGGTGTTAGGCCCAGTATGGATTGCACGTGATTGCTCAAAGGTTAGAAAGGGTACCGTATCCCCAGATAACATGTATGGACAGCGTACACATTCAAAATATATGTCTATACATCAGGAGGGAGGCTCAGACGGTGTTAGGCCCAGTATGGATTGCACGTGATTGCGCAAAGGTTAGAAAGGGTACCGTTTCCCCAGATAACATGTATGGATAGCGTACACATTCAAAATATATGTCTATACATCAGGAGGCAGGCTTAGACGGTGTTAGGCCCAGTATGGATTGCACGTGATTGCACAAAGGTTAGAAAGGGTACCGTATCCCCAGATAACATGTATGGATAGCGTACACATTCAAAATATATGTCTATACATCAGGAGGCAGACTCAGACGGTGTTAGGCCCAGTATGGATTGCACGTGATTGCACAAAGGTTAGAAAGGGTACCGTATCCCCAGATAACATGTATGGATAGCGTACACATTCAAAATATATGTCTATACATCAGGAGGCAGGCTCAGACGGTGTTAGGCCCAGTATGGATTGCACGTGATTGCACAAAGGTTAGAAAGGTTACCGTATCCCGGATAACATGTATGGATAGCGTACACATTCAAAATATATGTCTATACATCAGGAGGTAGGCTCAGACGGTGTTAGGCCCAATATGGATTGCACGTGATTGCACAAAGGTTAGAAAGAGTACCGTTTCCCCGGATAACATGTATGGATAGCGTACACATTCAAAATATATGTCTATACATCAGGAGGCAGGCTTAGACGGTGTTAGGCCCAGTATGGATTGCACGTGATTGCACAAAGGTTAGAAAGGGTACCGTATCCCCGGATAACATGTATGGATAGCGTACACATTCAAAATATATGTCTATACATCAGGAGGCAGGCTCAGACGGTGTTAGGCCCAGTATGGATTGCACGTGATTGCACAAAGGTTAGAAAGGGTACCGTTTCCCCGGATAACATGTATGGATAGCGTACACATTCAAAATATATGTCTATACATCAGGAGGCAGGCTCAGACGGTGTTAGGCCCAGTATGGATTGCATGTGATTGCACAAAGGTTAGAAAGGGTACCGTATCCCCAGATAACATGTATGGATAGCGTACACATTCAAAATATATGTCTAAACATCAGGAGGCAGGCTCAGACGGTGTTAGGCCCAGTATGGATTGCACGTGATTGCACAAAGGTTTGAAAGGGTACCGTTTCCCCGGATAACATGTATGGATAGCGTACACATTCAAAATATATGTCTATACATCAGGAGGCAGGCTCAGACGGTGTCAGGCACAGTATGGATTTGACGGCCCAGACTACACAGCGGAGGAGCAGGGAGAGGTAAAGATTGCAAATGCTGGGGCCCTGCCCAAGCAAGGGGGGCCCACTCGTGGGCGTCGGTACTGGCACTGGGCCCCTCATAGTACGGCGGTGTGTCTGACGGCGGGTGTGCACCACCACCGTCAGAGACACTTGATTGCACTATGAAGGACCCTGTGCCAGTGCCCGCGCCCAAGAGTCGGCCTACCCACCTGTCCAGGGCAACGGCACTCGCACGGTGTCGTGCGCTAGGTGGTGACCCCGGCCATGGGGGGGGGGCAGCACAGTTAGGGAGTTTTAGAAAGTGGCATATGTTGATGTTGGACATTCAGCTGATGCAAAAGGTGAAATAGGTCAAGTCCCAGGAAGAGGTGGACCAAAGCAAGCCATTTTTCTGTCACCCTATGTGTCATCAGGGGAAGGTGGGACAAAATCCTTGGAAACCCATGCGTGGTTCATTTTAATGAAGGTTAGATCATCCACATTTTGGGTTGACAGACGGGTCCTTTTTTCTGTCAGGATTGATCCAGCTGCACTGAAGACTCTTTCCGATAGCACACTTGCAGCTGGGCAAGCGAGCTCCTGTGAGGCATATTGTGCCAATTCAGGCCAGGTGTCCAGTTTAGCGGCCCAATAGTCAAAGGGGAATGACCTGTGTGGGAGAACATCGATATGGGAGGAAAAGTAGTTTGCAACCATAGTTGACAACTGCTGTCTCCTGTCACTTTCCATCGATACAGTATTACCAGTTGTGTGAGCGGTACTTGAAAAATCAGTCCACAACATTGTCATGAAACCCCTGCCTCCAACGCCACTTCTGCTGAGTGCACCACGAACACCTCTGCCAAGCTGCCCCTGGCCCGTACTGCTCGTGTGAGAACCATCACCGCTGCTGTGTGCTGGGAATGCCTCAAGCAACCGATTTACCAGAGTTGCTTGTTTATTAGCCAATATTAGGTCAAGGTTCTCCTGTGGCATGATGTTTTGTAATTTGCCTTTATAGCGTGGATCCAGGATGCTGGCCAACCAGTAGTCATCATTGTTTATCATTTTGGCAATGCGGGGGTCCCTTTTTAGGATCTGCAAGGCATAATCTGACATGTGGGCCAATGTTCCCGGTGTCAATGATGCACGGTGAGTGCTGGTTGGAGGAGCACTTTCTGGCAAATCCACATCCCTCCAGTCACGCACAAACCCTGTACCAGACCTTGCCACGCCAACATTTTCACTTGCCCCACGAGATGCATCCTCCTCCCCTAAGTAATCATCCCCATCATCCTCCTCCTCCTCCTCTTCTTCCTCCACCTCGTCCAGGAGAGGTCCCTGAGCAGACAATGGCTGAATGTCATCAAGGATTCCCTCCTCCTCTTCCTCCTCATCAACATTGGCTGCAGAAGCCTGCTCCTTAAGGTGCGTCAAAGTTTGCATGAGCAGACGCATAAGTGGGATGCTCATGCTTAGGATGGCGTCGTCTGCACTTACCAGCCGTGTGCATTCCTCAAAACACTGAAGGACTTTACAGAGGTCTTTCAGCTTCGACCACTGCACACCGGTCAACTCCATGTCTGCTCTCAAAGTGCCTGGCCGTGTATCCTCCCACAAATGCATTATGGCCTGCCTCTGCTCGCACAGCCGCTCCACCATGTGCAGGGTGGAGGTCCACCTTGTTGCAATGTCGATAATGAGGCGGTGGTTGGGAAGGTGGAGCAATCGCTGCAGCTTCTGCATACGAACGGAGTGTACAGGCGACCGGCGGATGTGCGCGCACAGTCTTCGCACCTTCTGGAGCAGGGCTGTTAACTCCGGATAATTTTTGAGGAAGCACTGCACCACCAGGTTCAAGGTGTGAGCCAAGCAAGGTATGTGGCTGAGTTTTTGAAAGGGCTATGGCTGCCACAAAATTACGCCCGTTATTACTAACTACCTTGCCTGCCTCAAGATGTACACTGCCCAGCCATGACTCAGTTTGTCGCTGAAAGTACTCGGCCAGCACCTCGGCGGTGTGTCTGTCGCCCAAACACATCATCTGCAACACTGCCTGCTGACGCTTTCCACTAGCTGCTCGATAGGGGGACACCTCGTGTGCAACAGTGGCAGCTGCAGATGGAGTGCTCGTACGACTGCGCTCTGTGGACGAGCTTTCGCTTCTGGAGGAGGAGGAGGAGGAGGGTCGAACGCCTACAGCCAACTGTTTCCTATACCATGGGCTAGGCAGCACTGTCCCACCACCGCTGGCCCCTGTGGACCCTGCATCCACCACATTAACCCAGTGCGCAGTGATGGACACGTAACGGCCCTGGCCATGCCGACTGGACCATGCATCAGTTGTGAGGTGCACCTTTCCGCTCACTGACTGCTTGAGTGCATGGACAATGCGGTCTTTCACATGATGGTGAAGGGCTGGGATGGCTTTGCGAGAGAAGAAGTGGCGACTGGGTAGGTCATAGTGTGGTACTGCATAGGCCATGATTTCGCGGAAAGCTGCGCTTTCCACCAACCGAAAGGGCATCATCTCAAACGAGATTAGTTTGGCAATGTGGGCGTTCAAACCCAGTGTACGCGGATGAGAGACTGAGTACTTTCTTGACCTACTCATAGTGTCTGGGAGGGTGAGCTGGACTTGAGAGCTGCATATGGTGGAAGTAGCGGTGGACAGGGAGGACTGAGAGAGGGTTGATGATGGTGATGGAGTTGGTGTTCTTTCTGATGGCCTAGAATCAGTCTTTCGTTGATATAACAGTGGGATTCCCTGACTGCTGTGGCCTTGCAACGACACCTCAACATTTGCTGCTGTGCTAACCGGTGGGCTTACTGTGGGGGAAACAATGTAGCGTTGCTGACTACCTTCGTTGTGATCAGTTGCACATGTGGCACTTGAGGTTTGGTGTTGTGTCCACGCTTGCAAGTGCATACTAGTTAAATGTCTAAGCATGCAACTGGTATTCAAATTTTTCAGATTTTTCCCTCGGCTAAAGGTCTTTGCGCACTTCTTACAGATAACCTTGGCCTGATCATGAGGATTTTGTTCAAAAAAGTGCCACACTGCACTCTTCCTACTTTGGCAGACATTTTGCGGCCTAGCACACTGTGATCTTTTGACCCTCTGGACAAGCTGTCCAGCAACTGTTTTGATGTTTGGAACCTGTCTTTGGAGTGCTCCGGGCCTGCCAGATAACAGCTGTTGCGATGTCGATGTCTGCTGTGGATGCTCCTCATCTGAGCTATTGGAAGCAGCACCCTCTTCCCCCAATGGATGCCAATCTGGGTCAACAACTGGGTCATCCATCACCTCCTCTTCTATGTCATGTGCACCTTCCTCTGTGTCACCGTGTATGATGGTATAGTGTGCGGGAAGGGGCACCTGAGTCTCATCAGGGTCAGAATCTGGCTCTGTACACTGCGAGGACAATGTAGTGCTCTGAGTGAATGTACCAGCAGAATCATCCATCAGCGGCTGTGCATCAGTGCACTCCATGTCAGATTCATCTTGGCCTGGGTAATTCACCATTTCACTTGATAATCCAGGCATGATATGTGAAAACAGCTCCATGGAGTAATCAGTAGTATGGCCTGCATCATCCTTCAATCTTGGTTGGGGTGAAGGACACAAGGAAAGGTGTGGTTCATGAACATGAGCCTCCAATGACGACTCAGTGCTTTTACTTTTTACAACTGAAGAAGAGGAGGCGATAGAGCTGGAGGCTGAGTCAGCAATGTAAGACAAAACTTTTTCCTGATGCTCTGGCTTTAAAAGCGGTTTGCCAACTCCTAGAAAACTAAGCGATCGAGGTCTTATGTAGCCAGACGATGACGCAGGCTCAACACCTCCTGCATTCGGTCCTATTTTGCTCTTGCCACTACCATCAGATCCACCACCAACACCATCATTACCAGCTGCCAACCCCCGCCCAATTCCACGGCCTCTTCCACCAGCCTTCCTCATTTTTGGTAGAAATGTAGACAAAATCCAACAAACTATATAGTAATGTAAAACAAGGTACAAGGTGTCTATAGGACAGGGGAGATTTTGAATTTCTGCAGACACTTGTGGACACTGGACACTTTTGGATTGTGTGAGGCCCAATGAATATCTGAGCGGTATGTGACAGGCTCGATGGCACAGCTGTGACAAAAGTGACGAGAGGATAAGGGAGATTTTGAATTTCTGCAGACACTTGTGGACACTGGACACTTTTGGATTGTGTGAGGCCCAATGAATATCTGAGCGCTATGTGACAGGCTCGATGGCACAGCTGTGACCAAAGTGACTAGAGGATAAGGGAGATTTTGAATTTCTGCACACACTTGTGGACACTGGACACCTTTGGATTGTGTGAGGCCCACTGATATCTGAGCGCTATGTGACAGGCTCGATGGCACAGCTGTGCCTGTTACCAAAGTGACCTAGAGGATAAGTGAGATTTTGAATTTCAGCAGACACTTGTGGACACTGGACACTTTTGGATTGTGTGAGGCCCAATGAATATCTGAGCGCTATGTGACAGGCTCGATGGCACAGCTGTGACAAAAGTGACGAGAGGATAAGGGAGATTTTGAATTTCTGCAGACACTTGTGGACACTGGACACTTTTGGATTGTGTGAGGCCCACTGATATCTGAGCGCTATGTGACAGGCTCGATGGCACAGCTGTGACCAAAGTGACTAGAGGATAAGGGAGATTTTGAATTTCTGCACACACTTGTGGACACTGGACACTTGTGAGGCCCAATGAATATCTGAGCGCTATGTGACAGGCTCGATGGCACAGCTGTGACAAAAGTGACGAGAGGATAAGGGAGATTTTGAATTTCTGCAGACACTTGTGGACACTGGACACTTTTGGATTGTGTGAGGCCCACTGATATCTGAGCGCTATGTGACAGGTTCGATGGCACAGCTGTGACCAAAGTGACTAGAGGATAAGGGAGATTTTGAATTTCTGCACACACTTGTGGACACTGGACACTTTTGGATTGTGTGAGGCCCAATGAATATCTGAGCACTATGTGACAGGCTCGATGGCACAGCTGTGACCAAAGTGACTAGAGGATAAGGGAGATTTTGAATTTCTGCAGACACTTGTGGACACTGGACACTTTTGGATTGTGTGAGGCCCACTGATATCTGAGCGCTATGTGACAGGCTCGATGGCGCAGCTGTGACCAAAGTGACTAGAGGATAAGGGAGATTTTGAATTTCTGCACACACTTGTGGACACTGGACACTTATGGATTGTGTGAGGCCCACTGAATATCACAGCGCTATGTCACAGGCAGAAATTGGCTAGTGTATCACAAACTACAAGGTGTATGTAGAATTGGGCAGAATAGGAATCTCCCTAGAGTGCAGGTCTGTAAGAACGGAACATGTCCTCGTTTTATTCTCACAGAGTGACACACTGATAGCTTCACTGTGGCTGTGATAACAGCCATTACACGGTACTATGTGAGGAGCGTACACCGCTGTATGGTGTGAAAAAATGCACGCTCAGTACCTCAGCAGGACAAAAGAAAAAATTGGGATTGCTTTTAAAAAAGCAGTTTGCGGAGCAGTGGGTAAACAGCAATGCAGGAATGTCAGGAAGCCTTAGAAGGCAGCCCAACAACCAACACCACTGATACACCACTACATAGCCTCCCCTTGCACTGCACACACAGTGACTGATGTGTTGTACAGGCAATATCGCTAGCAGCAGAAGCAGTTTTTTTTTCTTCTCAGCAGGACAAAAAAAAAAATTGGGATTGCTTTTAAAAAAGCAGTTTGCGGAGCAGTGGGTAAACAGCAATGCAGGAATGTCAGGAAGCCTTAGAAGGCATCCCAACAACCAACACCACTGATACACCACTATATAGCCTCCCCTTGCACTGCACACACAGTGACTGATGTGTTGTACAGGCAAAATCGCTAGCAGCAGAAGCAGTTTTTTTTCTTCTCAGCAGGACAAAAAAAAAAATTGGGATTGCTTTTAAAAAAGCAGTTTGCGGAGCAGTGGGTAAACAGCAATGCAGGAATGTCAGGAAGCCTTAGAAGGAAGCCCAACAACCAACACCACTGATACACCACTATATAGCCTCCCCTTGCACTGCACACACAGTGACTGGTGTGTTGTACAGGCAAAATCGCTAGCAGCAGAAGCAGTTTTTGGTGTCTTCTTCCCTGCCTAACGCTCTCCCTACAAAATCATCATCAGCAGCAGCTCTCCCTATTCTGAGATCAGCATGAGTAACATGGCGGTCGGCGTGCACGCCCTTTTATACCCCCTGTGACGCCCCCCAAAGCAAGCCAATCACTTGCATGCCCTTCTGAAAGATGGTGGTGACCCGTGCCTATGTCATCACGTTGCCCTCAGTGTCCGTGGATCCTGATTGGCTGAAAAAGAGAGCAAAACAAACTTTTGAAACGCGACTGGCGCGTAAGTCGCCGACCTCGTGGCCGACCTCATCCTAGGGTCGGGTTTCGTTTCATGAAACCCGACTTTGCCAAAAGTCGGCGACTTTTGAAATTTTTCGACCCGTTTCGCTCAACTCTAGTGTCTAGGTCCCCTATATCCCCTGTCAGGGGTTTAAAAAAAGTTGGAGAAAGGGCAATTTTATTAACCAGATGTCAAGAGAGGAAAGTGAATGGATATTTAGAATGAACACTCTCATGCTGAATGGGTTAAACAGCGAAATAGAATTATTTGCTTTTAATATGTAGAATTCCTTGGAATGTGGGTTGGGTATATAAGTGCCACCTCTGTAACTAGGACCATCCCTGAAGAAGGAAGCAGAAGTCTTCCAAATGTGTAGGATTGTAATTTGGTCCTTTTAGCTTTCCTTAGCCGATCACATGACTTATCACGTGACTGTGACGTCACCCAAGGTCCTGTACCTTGCCGGCTTAAGCCACATTTTTGGCGCTCTAGCAGCTCTTGATCAGCGGCACTGCGTCGGCCAGCAGGACGATTGTCACCGGCCGGGACATCGCCTGCCATCTTCCACCACACCAGAGGTGAACACTTCAAAACCACCCACCTCCTCCAGTAACACTCGCCACCGCAACTTCCATCTGGATTAGGAACAGCAACATTACCAGCACCAGGAGTGAGGTGCATATAAACATCGTGGGAGAAGTAATATCGTCTGTTTAACTTTGGACCAGCAATACCGCATATGGTCTGAATGAAGACTCCGCTATATAGAGGTAACTTTGGGTGAACTACTGTGACTCATTTATATTAATGGTCCTGGATGTGCTTAGGAACTTCAAGGTGATTGAATGATTACTCTGTCTGACCAGACACACCACTGGTTCCATAGTGAGTGATTTGTTTTACTCTTATTTGCATTATAGGAGATTATTAGCGCAAATACACATATATATTTGTTAATTTTTTTATCGCATGGACAAATAAGGTGGTGTTGTCTGCATATTTGCTGCTGCTTATATCCTCCACATAGCGCCACTGTTTGTGTATTATTTTCAATATAAGAACTTCTCCACCATTAATAAGATAAACATAAATAATAAAAACAAAACCACACTGCACCTACTCTGAGCAATTATTTATCTTTAAATTATTTTCTTTAATCTTACAGATGAATGATTCTCATAAAGAAGCAAAGTACAAATCAAGAATTGCTCTGGATATTTTCAAAGATTATATTTCCAGAGGGAGTCTTAATACTCAATTTCATACAATGAAATGATAGGCAATTGGAGATCCTTACAAGTTGTTCACAAGAGTGAAAACAGAATGAACAAATAAACAAGATATCTGGACTCATTCCATTTGATAGATTGAATGCTTCATAGACAGAAGAACACTGACAAAGACGTAGTACTAGTTACATCTAAATTTGACCATGAAGTCTTTACTTCTAATTCTACAACATTTTAGCGATGGTTGAACATTTTGAAAATTGTGATTTTCTTTGTTTCCCTGTTATTTTTGTTTACTATATACAATTTACCCCAAGGACTCTTTTTGTAATAATCCACAGAAAATACAGATCTTTAAAATGAATGTTCTCAGTAATGCAGCATAAAGCATGAACACTGATATTTTAATAAGCAAACACTACTTTAAGCTCACAATAAAAACACTATTGAACAGACTGGATACAAATCACTACTTATTATTAAAGTTAATTTTGTATGAGAAATATTTTTTATTACTAAAATTATAGTAACTTTCTTTTAATGTCTAACAGTCCTGTTAGCAGTCCAAAATTTGAAATTTGGTACTGAATTTTTTTTCTAATGTTGATTTTAAATTCATTTTATCTTTGTCTTAAAAAGCTTGCTTTGTAACATCATTTATTTTATTTTTATTAGCCATCAAAAGGTATCATAACTACAAGATTATCTTGTTTTTCACATTTAGAGCAATATTTCTGTCTCACGTAAATAAATTTGGCATATGACTCAAGCACCTTAAGTGCAATTTAAGGCCTTACTGCTGTAACTAATTTTAGTTTTAAAAGTGTTTTTTTTCCAGAGAAAAATATACATAAATCTGCTTTAACCCCTTACTGCCATATGATGTACTATCCCGTCCATGTGCCCTGGGACTTAATTCCCAGGGACGGGATAGTACGTCATAGCGATAAGCGGGGCCCACGTGGTGAGCGCCGCTGATCGCGGCCGGGTGTCAGCTGATTATCACAGCTGACACCCGGCACAATGTGTCAGGGGTGGTCACGGACCGCCCCCGACACGTTAACCCCTTGTACACCGTGATCAAATGCGATTGCGGTGTATCGGGGGTTAAAGGGAATCATCGGCAGCGAGGGGGCTCCTTCCGTGCTTCCCTGAGCCCCCACGGCAGCGCAATGTGCAGCGCTGCTGCGGGTGGCTCTTTCCCTACAGGCCCCCGGATCCAAGATGGTGACGGGGACCTTCGGGGGCCTGTAGGGAGCTGACTTCCTCACTGCCTGCAAATCGCAGGCATGAGGAAGTCTGCAGCAGTGCCTGTGACAGATTGCTGATCTGACACAGTGATCTGTGATGTGACAGATCAGCGATCTGTCACAGGACAGTGATGTCCCACCTGGGACAATATAATAAAGTTAAAAAAAAAAAAAGTGTAAAAATAATTTTAAAAAAATCGCTAAATAAATTAGTAAAAAAAAAAAAATCCCCAATATATTCATTTTTTGAAAATAAAAAAGAAACAAAACAATAAAAGTACACATATTTGGTATCGCCGCATCCGTAACGACCCGCCCTATAAAACTGTCCCATTAGTTAACCCCTTTAGCGAACCCCTTAAAAAATAAAAATAAAAAACGAAGCAAAAAATAATGATTTATTATCATTCCGCCGAACAAAACGTGTAATAAAGCACGATCAAAAAAATGGATATAAATATCCATGGTACCGCTGAAAACATCAGCTTATCCCGCAAAAAACGAGCCACCACACAGCATCATCCGCAAAAAAATAAAAAAGTTATAGCTCGCAGAATAAAGCGATGCAAAAATAATTATTTTTTACATAAAATAGTTTTCATTGCATAAAACCGACAAAACATAAAAAAAACCTAAATGAGGTATCGCTGTAACCGAACTGAGCCAAAGAATAAAACCGCTTTATCAATTTTACCGCATGCGGAACGGTGTAAACGCACCCCCCAAAAGAAATTCATGAAACGCTGGTTTTTGTTCATTCTGCGTCCCAAAAATCGGAAAAAAAAGCGATCAAAAAATGTCACGTGCCCGAAAATGGTACCAATAAAAACGTCAACTCGTCTCGCAAAGAATAAGACCTCACATGACTCGGTGGGTCAAAATACGGAAAAATCATAGCTCTCGATATGTGGTGATGCAAAAACTATTTTTACAATAAAAAGCGTCTTTTAGCGTGTGACAGCTGCCAAACATAAAAACCTCCATAAATAGTAAATCAAACCTGCTGTTATCACCCCCTTAGTTAGGGAAAAATAATAAGACTAAAAGAAAATGAATTTATTTCCATTTTCCCATTAGGGTTAGGGTTAGGGCTAGGGTTAGGGTTAGGGTTAGGGCTAGGGTTAGGGCTGAGATTAGGGTTAGGGGTGTGTTGGGGTTAGGGTTGGAGTTAGAATTGGGGGTTTCCACTGTTTGGGCACATCAGGTATTCTCCAAATGCAACATGGCGTCTAATCTCAATTCCTGCCAATTCTGCGTTGAAAAAGTCAAATGGTGCTTCTTCCCTTCCAAGCTCCGCCATGCGCCCAAACAGTGTTTTACCCCCACATATAGGGTATCAGCATACTCAGGACAAATTGCAAAACAACTTTTGGGGTCCAATTTCTCATGTTACCCTTAGGAAAATAAAAAATTGGGGGCAAAAATATCATTTTTGTGGAAAAAAAATGATTTTTTTATTTTCATGCCCAGGCGTTATAAACTTCTGTGAAGCACTTGGGGGTTCAAAGTGCTAACCACACATGTAGATAAGTTCCATGGGGGGTCTAGTTTACAAAATGGGGTCACTTGTGGGGAGTTTCAATATTTTAGGCACATCAGGGGCTCTCCAATCGCACATGACACCCGCAGACCATTCCATCAAAGTCTGCATTCCAAAACGTCACTACTTCCCTTCCGAGCCTCGACGTGTGCCCATACAGTAGTTTTCTCCCACATATGAGGTATCAGTGTACTCAGGACAAATTAGACAACAACTTTTGGGGTCCAATTTCTCCTGTTACCCTTGGGAAAATAAAAAAATTGGAGACTAATTGATCATGTTTGTGGAAAAAATGCGATTTTTTTATTTTCATGCCCGGGCATTATAAACTTCTGTTAAGCCTTTGGGAGTTGAAAGTGCTCACCACACATCTAGATAAGTTCCTTAGGGGGTCTAGGTTCCAAAATGGGGTCACTTGTGGGGGATTTCCACTGCTAAGGTACATTAGGGGCTCTCCAAAGGCAACATGACACCTGCAGACCATTCCATCAAAGTCTGCATTCCAGAACGTCACTACTTCCCTTCCGAGCCCCGATGTGTGCCCATACAGTAGTTTTCCCCCACATATGGGGTGTCACCGTACTCAGGAAAAATTGGACAACAACTTTTGGGGTCTAATTTCTCCTGTTACCCTTGGGAAAATAAAAAAATGGGGACTAAAAGATCATGTTTGTTGAAAAAATACGATATTTTTATTTTCTCGCCCGGTCGTTATAAACTTCTGTGAAGCACTGGGGGTTCAAAGTGCTCACCACACATCTAGATAAGTTCTTTAGGGGGTCTAGTTTCCAAAATGAGGTCGCTTGTGGGGGATTTCCACTGTTTAGGTACATCAGGGGCTCTCCAAATGCAACATTACACCCGCAGACCATTCCATAGAATCATAGAATCATAGAATCGTAGAGTTGGAAGGAACCTCCTGGGCCATCTGGTCCAACCCCCTGCTCAAAGCAGGATTCGCTAAATCATCCCAGTCAGATGTCTGTCCAGCCTCTGTTTGAAGACTTCCATTGAAGGAGAACTCACCACTTCTCGTGGCAGCCTGTTCCACTCATTGATCACTCTAACTGTCAAAAAGTTTTTTCTAATATCTAATCTGTGTCTCCTCCCATTCAGTTTCATCCCATTGCTTCTAGTCTTTCCTTGTGCAAATGAGAATAAAGTTGATCCTTCTACAATGTGACAGCCCTTTAGATATTTGTAGACAGCTATTAAGTCTCCTCTCAGTCTTCTCTTTTGCAAACTAAACATTCCCAAATCCTGCAACCTTTCCTCATAAGACAGGGTTTGCAGACCGGTCACCATTCTGGTCGCTCTTTTCTGAACTTGCTCCAGTTTGTTGATGTCTTTTTTAAAATGTGGTGCCCAAAACTGGACACAATATTCCAGATGAGGTCTGACCAAAGAGGAGTAGAGGGAAATAATGACTTCACGTGATCTAGACTGTATGCTTCTGTTAATACATCCTAGAATTGCATTTGCCTTTTTTGCTGCTGCATCACACTGTTGACTCATATTCAGTCTGTGATCTATTAGTATACCCAAGTCTTTTTCACATGTGCTGTCACTTAGCCCTATTTCTCCCATTCTATATTTGCTTTTTTCATTTTTATTGCCCAGATGTAGTACTTTGCATTTCTCCCTGTTAAAAACCATTCTGTTAGTTGCTGCCCACTTCTCCAGTTTATTTAAATCTTTTTAAATAATTAAATTAAAGTCTGCATTCCAAAACGTCACTACTTCCCTTCCGAGCCCCGACGTGGGCCCATACAGTAGTTTTCTCCCACATATGGGGTATCAGCGTACTCAGGACAAATTGGACAACAACTTTTGGGGTCCAATTTCTCCTGTTACCCTTGAGAAAAAAAAAAAATTGGAGACTAATTGATCATGTTTGGGAAAAAATACGATTTTTTTATTTTCATGCCCGGGCATTATAAACTTCTGTGAAGCCCTTAGGGGTTCAAAGTGCTCACCACACATCTAGATAAGTTCCTTGGGGGGTCTAGTTTCCAAAATGGTGTTATTTGTGGGGGGTTTCTACTGTTTTGGTACATCAGTGGCTTTCCAAACGCGACATGGTGTCCGATCTCAATTCCAGCCAAAAACGTCAAATGGCGCTGCTTCCCTGCCGAGCTCTGCCATGCGCCCAAATAGTGGTTTACCCCCACATGTGGGGTATCAGCGCATTCAGGACAAATTGCACAATAACGTTTTGGGTCCTGTTACCCTTGGAAAAATAAGAATTGAGGGTGGAAAGATCATTTTTGTGGAAAAAATATGATTTTTTAATTGTACGGCTGTATGTTATAAACTTCGGTGAAGCCCTTGGGGGTTCAAAGTTCTCACCACACATCTAGATAAGTTCCTTGGGGGGTCTAGTTTCCAAAATGGTGTCATTTGTGGGGGGTTTCCACTGTTTTGGTACATCAGGGGTTTTCCAATCGCGACATGGTGTCCGATTTCAATTCCAGCCAAAAACGTCAAATGGCGCTGCTTCCCTTCCGAGCTCTGCCATGCGCCCAAATAGTCATTTACACCCACATATGGGGTATCTGCATACTCAGGACAAATTGCACAATAACATTTAGGGTCCTGTTACCCTTGGTAAATTAAAAATTGGGGGTAAAAAGATCATTTTTGTGGAAAAAATATGATTTTTTAATTGTACTGCTGTACGTTATAAACTTCTGTGAAGCCCTTGTGGGTTCAAAGTTCTCACCACATATCTAGATAAGTTCCTTGGGGGGTCTAGTTTCCAAAATGGGGTCACTTGTGGGGGGTTTCCACTGTTTAGGTACATCAGGGGCTCTCCTAACGCGACATGGCGTCCGATCTGAATTCCAGCAAATTTTGCATTGAAAAAGTCAAACGTCGCTCCTTCCCTTCTGAGCTCTGCCATGCGCTGAAACAGTGGTTCCCCCCCCACATATCAGGTATCAGCGTACGCAGGACAAATTGCACAATAACTTTTGCAGTTCAATTTCTCCTGTTACCCTTGGTAAAATAAAAAAAATTGAACCTGAAGTATTTTTTTGTGAAAAAAAGTTCACTGTTCATTTTTTTTTAAATATTCAAAAATTCCTGTGATGCACCTAAAGAGTTAATAAACTTCTTGAATGTTGTTTTGAGTACCTTAAGGGGTGCAGTTTTTAGAATGGTGTCACTTTTGGGTATTTTCTATCATATCAAGCCCTCAAAGTGGCTTCAAATGTGATGTGGTCCTAAAAATAAAATGGTGTTGCAAAAATGAGAAATCGCTGGTCAATTTTTAACCCTTATAACTTCCTAACAAAAAAATTTTGGTTCCAAAATTGTGCTGATGTAAAGTAAACATGTGGGAAATGTTACTTATCAAGTTTTTTGTGTGACATATCTCTGTGATTTAAGGGCATAAAAATTCAAAGTTGGAAAATTGCGAAATTTTCAAAATTTTTGCCAAATTTGTTTTTTTCACAAATAAACGCAAGTTATATGAATGAAATTTTACCACTAACATGAAGTACAATATGTCATGAGAAAACATTGTCAGAATCACCGGGATCCATGGAGGCATTTCAGAGTTATTACCTCATAAAGGGACAGTGGTCAGAATTGTAAAAATTGACCCAGTGCAAACCACCCTTGGGGCTTAAGGGGTTAAGCAGTGCATTATATAGCTTACTAATATAGATACTAATATAGATAAGTAACACCAAGAATTTTCATGGTGGCATTTAGCCGGGTCACTGCTTATTTCAATAACCAAGCCCACCCTTTTCTGTCACACTTAAAATAGAGACACACTGAGCTATTTTAGTAATAGAGATGAGCGAACCCAAACAGTAAAGTTCAGCATCCTTATCGAGCACCTACTGTTTGGGCACGGATACGGATGGTCTTCACCAGAAAGTCCACGTTACTGTTCAGGTTCGGCTGCCTGAACAACAGGTGTTTGTAGTGCTGTAATGTCCATGGAATCGCGGCAAACACCTCTTCTGATTGGCAATGAAATCATCCTGCCAGAGAGCCGCGGTTCCCATGCTGTCAAAAGACAGTGGGAGTGCTCAGCTGTGATTGGAGGTATAAAGCTTACCTTAAGCCCACAGCTATCTGCTTTAGCAAGGTTGGTTGTCAAAAATGGGGGGGAACCACACCATTTTTTAAATTATTTATTTAAATGATTAAAAAACAGCATGGGGACCCCTCTATTCTTGATAACTAGTCCTTCTGAAGCTGACAGCTGAGGGTTGCAGCCTCAAGCTGTGAGTTTTGTCTGGCTGGTAAGCAAAAATACAGGGGAAATCATGCGGTTTTTTAAAATTATTTATTTACAGCACAGGAGCGGATAATGAATACTCCCATCTGCCGCGCCTAGAGATGAGCAACTTTGCCTTTTTTCGGGTTGAGTCGGGTTTCATGAAACCTGATTTTCTCAAAAGTCGGGTCGAATGAAATCGGCCGATTATTGTGAAAAGTCGAAGGCCGACTGAAACACGAAACCCAATGCAAATCAATGGGGAACCAAGGTTGGCAGGGAGTGGAGGACAGGAAACACACCTATAGTGCCCATTTTAATGCCAAAAACATCAATTTTTATTACTTAAGCTTGTCAACATTAATTTACTTTATAATAATAGTTAGGCATTGAAAACTGGGGGTTATTTGGCTAAAGTTGTGGGGGGTAGGGCTGGCTCCAGATTTTCGTGGGCCCTGGGCTAAAGAGTGTCACTGGGCTCTTTTAACACATGCCACAATTCATGATCCTCTGATACGGCAGAGAAATAGCGGTATAGTACAATGAAAAATACTTCACTTCTTACATCTCATGACTGATATCCATTTTTAAATTCTCCAATAGCTCCAAAAATGGACAGTATATTACTCCATATAGTATTATGGCCACCGCATAGTGCGCTATACAGAGTAATGAGGCCCATATATTTCTCCATACAGAATCATTGGTCCCATATAATGTTTGAAACAGTATATGATGAGCTCCACATAATGCTACAGTATATGTTAGTCCCCATGGATGAAGCTCCACTGTCTTATGGGCCCAAATAATGCTCCATATATAATGGGACCCATTTCTAATGCTCCAGTGCATAATGGGCCCTGTAAATTCTGCTCCAGTGTCTGATGTCCACCTTTAGAATGCTCCAGTGTATGGTGGGCCTCATATATCATTCTCCAGAGTATAGTGCTCCCCAAAAATAGCTGTCCCAACATTGAAAACAATTAAATAAGTCTCCTCGCTAGGGAATCCCTGTACTAGTCTGGACTCCTCGTCGTCCCCATCTTCCATCTCACTGCACTTGGACTGTTTAGGTAGAGGGCGTACAGACGTGATGTCATCGCACTCTCTGACCAGAATGTCACTGTCAGGAAATGCGGAAGACGTCACGGTGGTGGAGCAGGGAGAGTGCTGTGATCCTGAGCAAGTAAGGGGGGCCCACTCGTTGGCGACGGCACTGGCACAGGGCCCCTCATAGTACAGCGGTGTGTCTGATGGCGGGTGGGCGGCCCTCCCACCGACAGAGACACTTTTGCATACTATGAGGGGCCCTGTGCCAGTGCCGTCGCCCTGGAGTATGCCCCCCACCTGCCTAAGGAACCTGCACTTTCATCTGCACCTTCCTCTTTGTCACCTTGTAAGGTGGTATAGTATGCGGGAAGGGGAACCTGAGTTTCACCAGGGTCAGATTCTGGCTGTGTAGAGTGCGAGGGGAATGTAGTGGTCTGGGTCAATGTACCAGCAGAATCATCTAGCAGTGGCTGGGCATCAGTGCACTTGTGGCGCCCCCAGGAGTACGGTCACCACAGTGGCATTACATTCCTCCTAGGGAGTGTGAGGTCATGCTTGGGAGCAATGAAGGATCTCTCTAGCAGTTAAACCAACACACAACACAGTTCCCACTCCAGGCCAGCAGGGAGACCTCTGAACCTGACTGCTGAGGAGCTGCTCTCTGTGGTCGGGAGGAGGTAAGTTAGGGCAGTCTGTGAAGGGAAGGGGAAGTGTGTGGATGTGAGATGGGGAGCTGGAGGATGAGCAGAGTTAAGGCTCACTCCTAGCTGGAGCGCATGGTTGGGATTCAGGTCTCCAAGTTTGTAGGGACATTGACGGTCCTGCAGCAGAAACCGGAGGAAGTAGCAGCTATAAATGCTCTGTTCCCAACTAAGGCTCGGAGGCCCCAGCAGCGACGTGTGTGAGCCAGAAGGAAAAGGCTATGGCTGCCTGCCATATGAGAAAGTTCCAAAAGAGAGTCAACAGGAGGAAGTTCAGTGAACTCAGTACTGCGAGTACCTCAGATAAGCGCTAGAACGGAGGCCACACTGCCTATCTGCAGAAAGAGAATTATTTGCTTCCAAGCAGACCAACATCTTCTCCATCTGTACTCTGGGTCCAGGATGGCACTTACCAAGTACAGGTAAAGGAACTGCACGACAATGTCTGTCATCTTTCTCCTGCGCCTGTCGCACGGCTCTGCTACATCCTGCACTGCACACCATCTACCAACTCTTTCATCTGCCCTGTGACTACAGCCCTACCTGTGCAGGGCTTCTACATCTTAGCTGCACCACAACATCTGTCCCAGGGAAGCGACACTGCAGCGCGGGTCAATGTGATCAGAAACCACAGGTGGCGTCACGTATCATTCACCTATAAACATTATTCACCCCTTTGCATGGACGCCCAGGGCCACGGAACGAGTCATCACCACCAACGTGACACATCCCTCTGAGACACCGGCCTGGTACCGATTAACCCCACTGCCCTGGCTGGCCACCCACACTCCATGTCAGATTCATCTTGGACTGGGGAATTCACGATTTGACTTGATAACCCAGTCATGGTATGATAGAAAGAGCTACATGGACTAATGTGAAGTGTGGCCTGCTGCATCATTCACTTTCGGTGGGAGTGAAGGACACAAGGAAAGGAGTTCTTCCTGACCAGGAGCCAGCACTTGACGACTCAGTGCTTGCATTTTTTTAAACTTCAGAAGTGGAGCTCACATTTCTTGTGAAGAAAAGATTGCTGTATCGCACTACCGTTGATCCCATCACCGTTACTCATCTCCATCAAATTTTGATCACAGGGAGAGATGTAGACATGGTCCTCACTGCCTATCATGATCTGTCAGGTAACTTTGGAGTGCAAAAGACAGAAGCCACAGGCCGTAGGCGATTCTATTAGATTGGCATGAGAGGACACATTTAAAAATGTGGGCAGGAATGTCACACGTCAGTGAGTCAGAAAACCGTGAAAGCTGATGATAAACCACCACTGCATCTCATTGTGAGTCGACGTCCATAACAAATGGAAGCCATTGATCATCTGAAGATAGAGCCCAGCAGGACAGGGCACAGCTACTGTACGTCTTAACCATCATCTATCATTTCACCAAATTTGTATTGGCAGTCCCAGTGAAGTATTTAACAGGCCAGACTACACAGTGGTGGAGCAGGGAGAGGTAAGTATTGCAAGTGCTGGTGCCCTGAGCAAGCAGGGGGGCCCACTTGTGGGCGGCAGTACTGGCACAGGGCCCCTCATAGTACACCGGTGTGTCTGAAGGCGGGTGTGCACCCCCACCATCAGAGACACTTGATTCTACTATGAGGGACCTTGTGCCAGTGCCGTTGCCAAAGAGTGTCCCCATCCACCTGTCCAGGGCAACGGCACTCACATGGGTGCATGCGCCAGGTGGTGACCCCGGCCCTGTGGGGGGAGGCAGCCCAGTTAGGGAGGTGGAAAAAATGGCATATGTTGATGTTGGACATTCAGCAGCTGCAAATGGAGGAATTGGAGAAGTCTGCGGAAGAGAAGGACAAAAGCAAGCCATTTTTCTGGCAACCTACGTGTCAGCAGGGGAGGGTGGGACAAAATCCTTTGAAACTCATGCATGGTTCATTTTAATGAAGGTTAGATCATCAACATTTTGGGTCGACAGACGGGTCCTTTTTTCTGTCAGGATTGATCCAGCAGCACTGAAGACAACAGATAACTAGAGTTGAGCGATACCGTCCGATATTTCAAAGTATCGTATCGGATGGTATCGGCCGATCTTTAAAAAAAGTATCGGTATCGCCGATTCCGATACCGGAAGTCCCATTCAAGTCTATGGGACTTCCGGTATCGGAATAAGAAAAACCCTTTCCTGCCCTTGTACAGCCTCTCTGGGGTCTGTACGGGCCTTTCGGGGGGCTGTGCCGGCCTGCCAGGGGGTCTGTGCAGGCTCCGGTGGTCTGTGCCGGCCTGCCGGTGGTCTGTGCAGGCTCCGGGGGGGCTGTGCCGGCCTGCCGGGGGGCTGTGCAGGCTCCGGGGGGCTGTGCTGGCCTGCCGGGGGGCTGTGCCGGCCTGCCGGTGGTCTGTGCAGGCTCCGGGGGTCTGTGCAGGCATCGTCCGATGGGACTACAAGTCCCATCGGGCGATGCCTGCTACCATGACAGTGATTGGCACATTAGCCAATGATGGGACAGTAGTAGTCCCATCATCCGGCTAATGTGTTAAATGTAAAAAAAAAAAAAAAAAAAAAAATTACATGCTACATACATACTACATACTACATACATGCTACATTCATACTACATAAATACTACATGCAACATACATACTACATATATACTACATGCATGCTACATACATACTGCATGCTACATACATACCACATATATACTACATACATACTACATGCATGCTACATGCATGCTACATGCTACATACATAACACATATATACTACATGCATGCTACATACATACTACATGCTACATACTACATATATACTACATGCATGCTACATACTACATGCTACATACATACTACATATATACTACATGCATGCTACATACATACTGCATGCTACATGCATGCTACATACATACTACATACATACTACATGCATGCTACATACATACTACATGCTACATACATACTACATATATACTACATGCATGCTACATACATACTACATGCTACATACATACTACATATATACTACATGCATGCTACATACTACATGCTACATACATACTACATATATACTACATGCATGCTACATACATACTACATGCATGCTACATACATACTACATGCTACATACATACCACATACATACTACATATATACTACATGCATGCTACATACATACTGCATGCTACATACATACTACATACATACTACATGCTACATACATACCACATATATACTACATACATACAATACATTCATACAATACATACATAGACATACAGTACATATAACATAGAGTAACATACTTACCAATACTTGTCACATTGTTCCCCGAAGCCATTGTCTTTTCCGGAATAAATATTAACATAACAAACCACAAAAATACTCACCCACGATCCGAAGCAGTCCACGAGTGTGTCCCACGACGATCTTGGGTAGAGAACTGCAGCATCAGCTGTTGCTGCCATTCTCTACGGGCTGCAGGAATCCAATGACGGAAGGTAGGTATCCTTCCGCACTGTATTCCTCCGCCACTTAAAAAAAAAAAAGTCCCTAGTCTCACTTTATGCCATTGCTGTGTGGGAAATTCCCACGCAGCAATGGCATAAAGTGAGACTAGGGACTTTTTTTTTTTAAGTGGCGGAGGAATACAGTGCGGAAGGATACCTACCTTCCGTCATTGGATTCCTGCAGCCCGTAGAGAACGGCAGCGTCATCTGATGCTGCAGTTCTCTACCCAAGATCGTCGTGGGACACACTCGTGGACTGCTTCGGATCGTGGGTGAGTATTTTTGTGGTTTGTTATGTTAATATTTATTCCGGAAAAGACAATGGCTTCGGGGAACAATGTGACAAGTATTGGTAAGTATGTTACTCTATGTTATATGTACTGTATGTCTATGTATGTATTGTATGAATGTATTGTATGTATGTAGTATATATGTGGTATGTATGTAGCATGTAGTATGTATGTAGTATGTATGTAGCATGCATGTAGCATGTAGTATGTATGTAGCATGCATGTAGTATATATGTAGTATGTATGTAGCATGCATGTAGTATATATGTAGCATGTATGTAGTATGTATGTGGTATGTATGTAGCATGTAGTATGTATGTAGCATGCATGTAGTATATATGTAGTATGTATGTAGCATGTAGTATGTATGTAGTATGTATGTAGTATGTATGTGGTATGTATGTAGCATGTAGTATGTATGTAGCATGCATGTAGTATATATGTAGTATGTAGTATGTATGTAGTATGTATGTGGTATGTATGTAGCATGTAGTATGTATGTAGCATGCATGTAGCATGCATGTAGTATGTATGTAGCATGCATGTAGTATGTATGTAGCATGCATGTAGTATGTATGTAGTATGTATGTAGTATGTATGTAGCATGCAGTATGTATGTATCATGTATGTAGTATGTATGTAGTATATATGTAGTATGTATGTAGCATGTAGTATGTATGTAGCATGCATGTAGTATATATGTAGTATGTATGTAGCATGCATGTAGTATGTATGTAGTATGTATGTAGTATGTATGTAGCATGCAGTATGTATGTAGCATGTATGTAGTATGTATGTAGTATATATGTAGTATGTATGTAGCATGCATGTAGTATGTATGTAGCATGTAGTATGTATGTAGCATGCATGTAGTATGTATGTAGCATGTATGTAGTATGTATGTAGTATATATGTAGTATGTATGTAGCATGTAGTATGTATGTAGCATGCATGTAGTATGTATGTAGTATTTTTTTTTTTTTTTTTTTTTTTTAACATTTAACACATTAGCCGGATGATGGGACTACTACTGTCCCATCATTGGCTAATGTGTCAATCACTGTCATGGTAGCAGGCATCGCCCGATGGGACTTGTAGTCCCATCGGACGATGCTTGCACAGACCCCCGGACATCAGCACAGCCCCCCGGCAGGCCGGCACAGCCCCCCGGCAGGCCGGTACAGACCCCCACAGGGTGCACAGACCACCAGCAGGCCGGCACAGCCCCCCGGCAGGCCGGTACAGACCCCGGGCAGTCCACACAGCCCCCCGGCAGGCCGGCACAGCCCCCCGGCAGGCCGGCAGAGACCCCCGGAAGGCCCGAAATGACGGCGCATCATGATGCGCACACACCGCGCATCATGATGACGTCAGGCCGTCAATCAACTGAACTTCCGATTCCGATGCCGAATTCCGATATTGAAAAAATATCGGAAGTCGGTATCGGAATTCCGATACAGCAAGTATCGGCCGATACCCGATACTTGCGGTATCGGAATGCTCAACACTACAGATAACACACTAGCAGCAGGGCAAGTGAGCTCCTGTAAGGCATATTGTGCCAATTCAGGCCAGGTGTCAAGTTTATTGGCCCAATAGTCAAAGGGGAATGACCGGTGAGGGAGAACATCGATATGGGACGAGAAGTAGTTTGTTACCATAGTTGACAAGTGCTGTCTCCTGTCACTTTCAATCGATGCAGTATTGCTTGTCGTGTGAGTGGTACTTGAAAAATCAGTCCACAACATGGTTATGAAACCCCTGTGTCCAACGCCACTTCGGCTGTGTGCACCACGAACACCTCTTCCATGTTGCCCCCTACGGCTCGTTGGAAAAACATCATCGTCGATGTGTGCTGGGAATGCCTCAAACAAACGGTGTACCAGAGTTGCCTGTTTGTTAGCCAATATTAGCTCTAGGTTCTCCTGTGGCATGATGACCAGGAGCCTCCACTGACGACTCAGTACTTTTATTTTTTGAAACTTCAGAAGAGGAGGCGAGAGAGCTGGAGGCTGTTTCAGCAATGTAAGCCAAAACTTGTTCCTGAAGCTCCGGCTTTAAAAGTGGTTTACCTACTCCCAGAAAAGAGAGCCTTCGAGGCCGTGTGGAGACAGATGATGATGCAGGCTCAACACCTCCTGCCTTAGGTGCTATTGTGCTTTTGCCACTACCAACAGATGCAACACCACCACCACCATCGGGACCATCTGGCAACCCCCGCCCACTTCCATGGCGTCTTCCACCATACTTCCTCATTTTTGTGAAAATGTACCCAAAATACCACCAGCTATATGGTACTGTAAAACAAGGTAGAAGGTGTATCTACTATTGGTGAAAATTTGAATCTCACTATAGATTTGAGGACGCAGAACTATTGTCTCAGGCCCAGTAGAGATTACACCTCAATGTAACAGGTTGAAATTGGATGGTGTATGACAAGGTGGAGGGTGTCTATAGGATTGGTGAGAATTTGAATCTCACTATAGAATTGAGGAGGCAGAACAATTGTCTCAGGCCCAGTAGAGATTACACCTCAATGTAACAGGCTGAAATTGGATGGTGTATGACAAGGTGGAGGGTGTCTATAGGATTGGTGAGAATTTGAGTCTCACTATAGATTTGAGGACGTTGAACTATTGCCTCAGGCCCAGGAGAGATTACACCTCAATGTAACAGGCTGAAATTGGATGGTGTATGACAAGGTGGAGGGTGTCTATAGGATTGGTGAGAATTTGAATCTCACTATAGATTTGAGGACGCTGACAATGATGCTCTCAGTCCAAGTATGGCAGCCTAATAAGCAGGACTGCTGCACACACAAAAGGGTGGAAAAATGAGCGCTTGTGCAGAAAAGAGGAAGAAAATTATTTTTGCTTTTAAAAAAGCAGTTTGCACAGCAGTGTGCAAACAGCAATGCAGCTATCAGGGAGCCTTATAAAGCACCCTAATAACCAACAGAGCTGATGCACAAAAATAGAGCCTCCCCTGTCACTGCACACAAAGTGTTGTGCTGTAAGTGGAAATTGCTAACAGCAGAAGCAGTTTTTTGGTTCTTCTTCCCTGTCTAACGCTCTCCCTTATTCTGAATCAGCAGCAGCCAGCAACCTCTCCCTAATGCTAAGATCGGCAGAAGTAAGATGGCGGTCGGCGTTCACACCCTTTTATAGCCCCTGTGACGCCACACAAAGCCAGCCAATCACTTGCATGCCCTTCTCAAAGATGGTGGTGACCAATGCCTATGTCATCGCGTTGCCCACAGTGTGCATCCTCCACATTGGCTGAAAAAGGGCGCTGGAAGCATCTTTTGAAATGCGACTTTGGCGCTCTGGTCGCCGACCTCTTGGCCAACCTCACGCTGTGGTCGGGTTTCGTTTCATGAAACCCGACTTCAGAGAAAGTCGCTGACTTTTGAATATGACCGACCCGTTTCGCTCAACTCTAGCCGCACCTGCTCTCACTGTCATTAGCGGCTGAATGTGTCGGGTGATGGGATCATTAGTCCCATCACCTGACACCAGTGACCGGAGGTAGACTTTATACCTCTGATCACAGCTGAACGCTCTTGCTGATGTTTGACAGCATGGAACCGCGGCTCTCCGACCGGTGGGATGATTTAATTGCCGATCAGAAATGCTGTTTGCCGCACTACCATGGACATATCAGCACAGCAAACACTGGATGTTCGAGCCCCTCATTCAAGTGAATGGGGTCCAGGTTCAGGTCTGGATACTGTTCTGGCACTCAAACCTGAACTTTTTGTAAATGTTTGGACAAACCTGCCAAACTCTAAAATCCAGGTGTCCACCCATCTCTAATTAGTAATTCTAACACATGTGGTCAAAATTGTAGGTATCTCTCATTTGATGACAGAAAAACCAACAATGGTCACAGAAATAACTTGAATCTGACAAAAGTAATAATAAATAAAAAAAATCTATGAAAATGAACAAATGAAACTAAGACATTGCTTTTCAACTATGCTTCCACAGAATTTAAAAAAAATAAAACCTATCAAATAGTCCTGGACATAAATGATGTACCCTTAAATTTATATTTTGTTGCACAACCTTTGGAGGCAATCACTGCAATCTAACGATTCCTGTAACTGTCAATGAGACTTCTGCACCTCTCAACAGGTATTTTGTCGCAAACTGCTCCAGTTGTCTCATGTTGGAAGGTTGCCTTTTCCAGATGGCATGTTTCAGCTATTCCAAAGATGCTCAATAGAATTTAGGTCAGGGCTCATAGAAGGCCATTTCAGAATACTCCAATGTTTGCCTCTTAGCCATTCTTGGCTGTTTTTACTTGTATGTTTTGGGTCATTATCCTGTTGCAAGACCCATGACCTGCGACTGAAACCAAGCTTTCTGACACAGGGCAGCACATTTCTCTCTAGAATCCCTTGATAGTCTTGAGATTTCATTGTACCCTGCACAGATTCTAGACGCACTGTGCCAGATGTAGCAAAGCAGCCCCAGAACATAACCGAGCCTCCTCCATGTCTCACAGTAGGGACAGTGCTATTTTCTTGATATGCTTCATTTTTCCATCTGTGAACATAGAGCTGATGTGCATTGCCAAAAAGTTCCATTTTTGTCTCATCTGTCCATGGGACATTCTCCCAGAAGCTTTGTGGCTTGTCACCAAGTAGTTTGGCAAATTCCAGTCTGGCTGTTTTATGATTTTTTTCAACAATGGTGCCCACCTCGGTCGTCTTCCATGAAGTTCACTATGGCTCATACAACACGGATGGTATGCTCTGACACTGATGTTCTTTGAGCTTGAAGTTCACCTTTAATCTGTTCAGAAGTTTTTCTGGGATCTTTTGTAACCATTTGCATTATCCATCTCCTTGATTTGTCATCAATTTTCCTCCTGCGGCCACGTCCAGGGAGGTTGGCTACAGTCCCATCAATCTTAAATTTCTGAATAATAAGTACAACTGTAGTCACAGGAACATCAAGCTGCTTGGAGATTGTCTTATAACTTTTACCTTTAACATGCT
The DNA here is from genome assembly GCF_039654945.1 of Dendrobates tinctorius. Lineage (NCBI taxonomy): Eukaryota > Metazoa > Chordata > Amphibia > Anura > Dendrobatidae > Dendrobates > Dendrobates tinctorius. Next base: position 9,559,856 of record NW_027361838.1, on the reverse strand, counting down.
TGTCTATAATTTTCTTTCTAATCTCCTGAGACAACTGTTTCCTTTGCTTCCTCTGGTCCATGTTGAGTGTGATACATACCATGTCATCAAACAGCACAGTGAGTATCTATAGTGCTCTATACAGGCACACTCACTGATTCCAAGATTGTAGACTCCTGTGCTGCTAATTAGTGGACACACCTTGATTTAACATGTCCCTTTTGTAACTTTATATTCAGGGGTACCATCATTTCTGTCCAGGCCTATTACAGGAGTTTTATTTTTTTGAAAATTCTGTGGAAACATGATTGAAAAGCAATGTCTGACTTTCATTTGCTTATTTTCATAGATTTTTTATTTATTACTTTTGTTAGATTCAAGTTATTTCTGTGACTATTGTGGGTTTTTCTGTCATTAAACGAGGGGTACCAAAAATTTTTACCTCATGTGTATATAACCTATTGTTTAAAGACAATTTAGCTACAATTTCCCTGTATCTAGTTTAAAAAGGATGCTGTTATCAGAAAAAAATTAATTCTTTAGCTTTCAAAAGTCATGGAAAAGATTTTTTTAAAATAATTTTTGGCTGCTTTATTCATACTTGACAGCATTATGAAATTAAAAATTAGTTGCAAAATATTGTTCTTCTCCTGCATTGATCTCAAAGACATTCAAATCTTATTTGATATTTCAGAATATTCTCAATTCCAACCTTGATGTCAGTATTGTAAATTATTATAATATTAGTTAAAGGATCAAATTGAAAATAAAATAAGTTTAATTCTCTTGTGTTCACTAAAGACATTCAAAGGTACAATTTATTAGCAAAATTAGTCCACAAGTAGTCTGTCAAACAATACTTCTCAAATCAATAACGATGCAGCAAGTTGACCCTTGATGTGTATCATCAAGGCAACAAAAAATAAATATATAAAAATATTTTTGAATAAAAAGTAATTTTTATTTCACAAACAAATATTAAAACAATTACTTAAAAAACACATACTGTGTGTAATATAGAAAGGTGCTGGAAAAAGAAGGGAAATACCAACATTGTGCAAAGTGTTTTTCATCAGCTCAGAATAATAGATAATATACTGTATATTAAATAAAAAAAATAGGTAAATAGGTTGGGGAGATGTTAACCAGTTTTTTTCTGCTATCATTAGCATGCTTAATGTTGACAAGTATGGTGTTTTGTGGACTCATTTTTTACCCTATTAAGGCCCTTGGTTGTAAGGTGCATAAAGTGCATAAAGTATCAAAGAGAGGTAAATCATGTCAGAGCTCCTAATATCATTAACTATAACTGTCCGAGCTGTTTTGCTCCGCTTCTTCTGAAGAAACACGCATCGGGGCAGAGGGATTACACCTTGTGCAACAGCAGCTCAGCTGTTACACATCAAGGGTCAAGTTGCAGATATTCAAAGGTGCATCAATAGATTTTAATGCTAGCAGCCCATGACCTCAGATTGAAGAGTCTATGAATGGCAATGGCCTTCAGCACACAAGTAAATCAACTAAATAATAATTGAAACTTAAGGGGTTTTGTATTTCAGAATGGTACATTTTTGATTTCTGCAATGTGTTTGGTGCAAAGCAATGATTCTAGTGAGCATAAGAACAAATAAAATCAGGGTAATACCAGAGAGGGCAGCCATGGCCTGATAATGGTATGATTGCAACAAGCCCAAAAACTTTAACTGCTGGCTGTTTCTGGATTTTCTTTAGCTAATTGTTAAACAATTGCTTCATTTTGGAGAAAAACCCACAAAGCCATTCCAAATGGTCATGAATTTGAACAAATCAAAGAAATGTCCTTGAACTAAATTAATCTATTATTTAATAATCAATTAGAATCTGCAGCGGCTATTTACAAAAGCAGTTTTCCACTGTGGTCACATTGTCTGACCTTATACTTAAAGTGTTAGCATCATTTTCATTTCATTTCATTTCAAATCAATAGTACACATAAAAATAAGACACTTTGTAATATGTTTTAACAAAGAAATCTGCATCTTTTTCCTTCTGGACTGGTTCTTATTCTAAAAAATTCTCAGTTTTGGGATAAAATTTGTATGCCGCGAATACAGATTTTTAAATGACTGAAATAGAATCATTTTTTATAACAGCTGTAATCTTTTATATGGTGGGGAAGATGAATGTGAAGGGAGTAGCTAAAGCAAAGGTCTTCCATCCCCCTCCCTTCTTCCCTCTACACATTAGCATGTAAAAGTTTGGATAACCCTGTTATTGTGAACAGTTAAGCAAGTTGAAGATTAACCCCTTTACTCCCAAGGGTGGTTTGCATGTTAATGCCCGGACCAATTTTTACAATTCTGACCCCTGTCCCTTTATGAGGTAATAAATCTGGAACGCTTCCATGGATCCCGGTGATTCTGACAATGTTTTCTCGTGACATATTGTACTTCATGTTAGTGGTAAAAGTTAATTCATATAACTTGCGTTTATTTGTGAAAAAAACTGAAATTTGGAGAAAATTTTGAAACTTTCGCAATTTTCCAACTTTGAATTTTTAATAGGTAACATTTCCCACATGTTTACTTTACATCAGCACAATTTGGTAACCAAAATTTTTTTTGTTAGGAAGTTATAAGGGTTAAAAGTTGACCAGCGATTTCTCATTTTTACAACACCATTTTATTTTTAGGGACCACATCACATTTGAAGTCACTTTGAGGGGGCTATAAGATAGAAAATATCCAAAAGTGACACCATTCTAAAAACTGCACCCCTCAAGGTGCTCAAAACCACATTCAAGAAGTTTATTAACCCTTCAGGTGCTTCACAGGAATTTTTTGAATGTTTAAAAAAATAATGAACATTTAACTTTTTTTCACAAAAAAAATTACTTCAGGTTCAATTTTTTTATTTTACCAAGGGTAACAGGAGAAATTGGACTGGAAAAGTTATTGTGCAATTAGTCCTGAGTACGCCGATACCTGATATGTGGGGGGAACCACTGTTTCGGTGCATGGCAGAGCTCGGAAGGGAAGGAGCGCTGTTTGACTTTTTCACTGCAAAATTGGCTGGAATTCAGATCGGATGCCATGTCAAGTTTGGAGAGCTCCTGATGTGCCTAAACAGTGGAAACCCCCCAAAAGTGACCCCATTTTGGAAACTAGACCCCCCAAGGAACTCATCTAAATATGTGGTGAGCACTTTGAACCCCCAAGGACTTCACAAAAGTTTATAACGTACAGCAGTACAATTAAAAAATCGTATTTCTTCCACAAAAATGATCTTTTCACCCCCAATTTTTATTTTCCTAAGAGTAACAGGACCCCAAAAGTTATTGTGCAGTTTGTCCTGAGTATGCTAAATCTCCATATATTGGGGTAAACCACTATTTGGGTGCAAGGCAGAGCTCGGAAGGGAAGCAGTGCTATTTGACTTTTTTGGCTGGAATTGAGATTGGACACCATGTCGTGTTTGGAAAGCCCCTGATGTGCCAAACAGTGGAAACCCCCCAATTCTAACTCCAACCCTATCCCCAACACACCCCTAACCCTAACCCTAGCCCTAATGGGAAAATGGAAATAGATACTTTTTTTATTTTATTATTTTTCCCTAACTAAGGGGGCGATAAAGGGGGGTTTGATTTACTATTTATGGCGGTTTTTATGTTTGGCGGCTGTCGCACGCTAAAAGACGCTTTTTATTGTAAAAATAGTTTATGCATCACCACATTTTGAGAGCTATAATTTTTCCATATTTTGACCCACCGAGTCATGTGAGGTCGCATTTTTTGCGGGACGAGTTGACGTTTTTATTAGTACCATTTTCAGGCACGTGACATTTTTTGATCGCTTTTAATTTTGATTTTTGGGACGCAGAATGAACAAAAAACAGCGTTTCATGAATTTGTATTTGGGGGGTGCGTTTACACCGTTCCGCGTGCGGTAAAATTGCTAAAGCGGTTTTATTCTTCGGGTCAGTACGGTTACAGCGATACCTCATTTATGTTGTTTTTTATGTTTTGGCGCTTTTATGCAATGAAAACAATTTTATATAAAAAATTATTATTTTTTCATCGCTTTATTCTGCGAGCTAGAAGTTTTTTATTTTTTCGCTGATGATGCTGTGTGGTGGCTCGTTTTTTGAGGGACAAGATGACGTTTTCAGCAGTACCATGGTTATTTATATCCATCTTTTTGATCTCGCATTATTGCACTTTTTGTTCTGTGGTATGATGATAAAGCTTTACTTTTTGCTTCGTTTTTTATTTTTATTTATTATGGGATTCAATAAAGGGGTTAATTAGTGGGACAGTTTTATACAGCGGGTCGTTAGGGACGCGAAGATACCAAATATGTGTACTTTTATTGGTGTTTTTATTTTCAAAAAATGAATTTATTAGGGAATATTTTTTTTTATTTATTTAGCAATTTTTTATAAATTATTTTTACACTTTTTTTAACTTTATTACATTGTCCCAGGGGGGACATCACTGTCATGTGACAGATTGCTGATCTGTCACATCACAGATCGCTGTGACAAATCAGCGATCTGTCACAGGCAGTGCTGGAGGCTTCCTCATGCCAGAGCTTTGCAGGCATGAGGAAGCCGGCTCCCTGCAGGCCCCCAAAGGTCCCAGCTGCCATATTGGATCCGGGGACCTGCAGGGAAGGAGGTCCCCGCAGCAGAGCTGCACATTGCGCTGCTGTAGGGGTCTCAGGGAAGCATGGAGGGAGCCCCCTCCCTACCGATGCTTCCCTAAACCCCCGATACGCTGCGATCGTGTTTGATCGCAGTGTGCCAGGGGATAACGTGTAGGGGCGGTCCGTGACCACCCCTGACACATAGTGCCAGGTGTCAGCTGTGATAATCAGCTGACACCCTGCCGCGATCAGCTGCGCTCCCCCCGTGAGCACAGCTGATCGCGCTAGACGTACTGTTCCGTCCTTGGGACTTAGGTCCCAGGTCACATGGATGGAATAGTATGTCTAATGTAGGAAAGGGGTTAACTTTAGGTCTTCAAGCAATCATGTAAAGATTACACATTCAATTATATTTTAGGAAAAAATATATATATATAAATAAATTTAAGTATATATATATAGAGAGAGAGAGTTATTTTTGCATTTTGAAAATTACAAAGGAAAATTGACTAAGACTTCAGGCTTTTATCATTATGAATTTTGTGTTTTTTGGTATCTTTTATTATAGTAGCAGACTATCGATGCTGTATTTGTTTTTATGCCTACTTTCTAGCACTCGGAAGAATCTTAAAAGAACAATGCTTTATCATTTAGGGGACATGAGTGACCATGATGGCGGAGACAAACGGAGAGAGGAAGAGGTGCTCCTGGTGTGATACCCAGTGATCAAATGGAGGAGATTAAGAACAAGGTACACTAACCAGCAATAGTTATGCTGCTGGCATAACCACGTTTTCAGAGCCTGGGGTGCTAAACGTGCACCATTTGCCATCCCTGCTTCAAATTTCGGGGGTTCACCGGTCATGTGAATCGACACCTGATGTTGATGTCACCGCAGGTCTTACATCTTACAGGTCTTCCAGGATGGTAGATGGTCTGCTGGGACTATGCTACACCCAGCCGCTCGTGCAGAGGGGTGCAAATTGCAAGGAAGGAAAGGTACGGTTGATCAGGGCGGACAGACCAGGACAGACACTTATTGTAGATTGAAAAGAAGCTTCTTTACGTGGTCATTCTACTCACAAAGCTTTTCGGTGGTGAATCTGCCTTCATCAGGTAAGGACCAGTGTAATAAACAAGGGGTATGTAAAGAGAGCTAAATTAATGATCCAATTTGGACATATTAACCCCTTCCCAGCTTGAAATCAAGTAGGTTGATATCTACATACAATAGCTGGTAGAGAAAAGAGAATGTTTCAATTCAGGATAAGGGGAAATGAAAAATGGGTAAAAGTGTATTTATTGGATCCTAGAAACAGTACAAATGGAGGGCAAGTATACATTAAAATACCAAAAAGTAAAAAACATTTCTGCCGATATTGCAACTAAAGGCAGGGGAATTAAAATTACATATTAGAAAACTAAAAATATTTTTTATTCTGTATTTTTCTTATTTTATTTTATAGTAACTGCTTACCAATAGTAAAATAAGTGTGAATCTCTTAAAAGATAACTACAATAAATAAAAAGCAAAATTAAACGGTGTTAATTAAAAATCACAGGGAACCTAATTGAAAAAAAATATCTTTTCCCTTACACACAAAATATAAAATGTGGAACAATAAAAAAATCAGATTTCATAAAATCACATTTTCAAGATTAAGATTAAGACCCTCAGGGTGTAAACACCCCAAATGAAAAATCCAAAAATTTTCCCTGTTGATGAGTTGTCTGTATCTGTCCTTTACAGTATCAGGTATGTGATCATTGATTGTCACTTTTAATTGTTTATGATTTTTCTGATGTTAGGATGTGTTTTGAAACGCTATGTTGTAAAAACCAATTTTTGATATTTTGCCTATGCTTATTAAGACGTACATGCATGGCCTGTATTGTGTGGCCCACATATGGTAGGCCACATGTGCATTCCAAAACATAAACAACGTAAGAGGATTGACAATTCGACTTGAGTTTCATCTGGAATGTTTCTCCTCTAAGACAACAGGAGAAACATTCCAGATGAAATTCAAGCTGAATTGTCAATCCTCTAACGTTGATTATGTTTTGGAACACACATAGGCAAAATATCAAAAAAGGGTTTTTACAGTTTTTACAACATAGGCATTAAGATTACTGTTGTACCAATATCACAAATCCTGCTTCTTAAAATAGCCTTAATTGCTATTTGTTGTAAGTTTTTGGAATAATTGACTATATTGCATTTTTTTATTGTGATATATATGGTTCATAATAATAATTATTACTTTTATAAAATATCATTGAATCTGTAATGGAATGGAATGGAATGTAATGGAATCGGGTCTAGAAACTGGTAACTTCTATTAATCTTGTTTATATTTTGCATTGTATACCTTTCTCCATTGTGCCCACCTCCTTACCCGGCTCCAATTTGGCCGTTTTTGTATTTACACCACATGACGCTGGCCCTTCCTGCCCACCTCCTGGATGTAAGGTGTAATCACGGGGTGGTGCGTATCATTTGATATCACTGGAAAATATTACCACACGCGTCTGTCATGTCGGACGCTGTTCACACCACAGCATCCGGCAGGCAGAGGTAGTTCCACCTCCAGCCACTATAGCCTCGGTGGCGCCGGCCTGATCTTCAGGCTCTCGGGGGTTAATCCTGCTGGAGACCAGGTTGGATGGTTAGTCACGCCCACGGTCTTTAAATAGTCATGCTGGCCTATGGGCGTCGCCGATTATAGCTTGTGTTTCATACCAAGTGGTTCCGGTCTGGAGTGGAGGTGTTCAAGAGAGAGAGATTCATATCTGGTGTCGTATGATCCGTCGTTATCCTTTCTCCTTCCCATATTTGTGTTTAGTTGTGCCCTGTTCACATTACTGTTTATTCCTGTGTGTGTGCGGCGCAGTGCAGTTTAAGTTCTCCCTGTCTGTCATTATTTGTGTGGGAGCTTTGGTGGTGTGACTCCTCACTGGGTGGAGGGTGGAGGGTTAAGTGCAGGGCTGAGCAGGAGATAAGGAAAGGTTGGAGGCTCAGGCATTTGCACCTTCAGCAAAAACCCTGGGTTGAGGGTCAGACAGGGTTTCCCCTAGTAAAGGGACACCACAGGGGCCCCGGGTATTTCAGCCTTAGTTGAACTAAGCCCCCGTGACAGCGTCATATGCTTTCAAACATGTACTCGCCCCATCATTGGGTATGAGATATCCAGATTGGTATATAAAGATTCGATGACACATCTAATGCACTGTCCCTTGAGGAAGCAAAAGTGAAGCGCATCTGGGCCCTGGCGTGACACCCAGGCATCTCATCAGACATGGGTAAGAGAAGTCTTTATATGACACCCCTCCCAGGGGTTCTGCTGTCATTTACGTCTGTCTCCTTTACATTCATGGTGATACCTGCAACAATTACATTGACTATTTAAATTTTGGATGTATAACTTGTGTGCTTACATTGGCACATTAGCTGTCTTGCAGCTTTATTGCTTGATACACACTTCAGACCCTGGGACTGGTGTTACCTCCAGATCTCCCCCTTCCATTCACTATTGTCCCCATGGGGTGTAAATGTTATGTAATTTTGTACACTTGCCCTCTTAGGCTGGTTTCACACTTGCGTTTTTTTTTGCGCTGTATTTTAGCGCTAAAAAACGCATGCGTTTTTTTTCCTATTTTTGCATGGGATGCGCTTATGTGCGCATACACATGCGTTTGTATGCGTTTTTACGCGCATGCGTTTTTTTGTGGTGTGCGCTCGGGCGCACAAAATGCATCCTGTAGCATTTTTTGGGCGTCCGACTTGCCTCAAAATAACGCATGCGCGCGCAATGCGTTTTTTTTACAGCAAGACACCCATTATAAGTCTATGGGTGCGCATATGTGCGCATTGGCATGCTCATGTATGCTTTTTTTGCGCATGCGCTTTTTTGTTGACCATTGGTTAGACAATGGAAATAAGGGGTTTGGGTTAGAGTTAGGGTTAGTTAAGGGGGTTTAGGGTTAGGGTTTGGGTTAGTATGGTTTGGTTAAGGGTTAGGGTTTAGGGTTAGTTAGGGTTTAGGGTTAGGGTTTGGGTTAGGGTTAGTAGGGTTTGGTTAAGGGTTAGGGTTAGTATGGTTTGGTTAAGGGTTAGGGTCAGGGTTAGGGTTAGGGTTAGGGTTAGTATGGTTTGGTTAAGGGTTAGGGATTAGGGTTAGTTAGGGTTTAGGGTTAGGGTTAGGGTTTGGGTTAGGGTTAGTAGGGTTTGGTTAAGGGTTAGGGTTAGGGTTAGTATGGTTTGGTTAAGGGTTAGGGTTAGGGTATGGTTTGGTTAAGGGTTAGGGTTAGGGTTAGTATGGTTTGGTTAAGGGTTAAGGTTTAGGGTTAGTTAGGGTTTAGGGTTAGGGTTAGGATTTGGGTTATGGTTAGTAGGGTTTGGTTAAGGGTTAGGGTTAGGGTATGGTTTGGTTAAGGGTTAGGGTTAGTAAAGTCATGGTTTGGGTTAGTGTGAGGGGCCAACTAATGTTGAAAAAAACACAAACGCAGTAAAAACGCACTAAAAATGCATACAAACGCATACAAACGCTGCATTTTTTTCATGCATGAGCGTAAAAATGCTTGAAAAAAACGCAGCATTTGTATGCGTTTGTATGCGTTTTTTCCATGCGCTTTTTTGCGGGAAAAACGTGCTGCAAAAAAAAGCAAATGTGAAAGTAGCCTTAGCTTGGGACATTTACTCACCTTTTTAACTGTACAGTCACATCATGGTTGCATGATTGCCTGCCTGTTTTTTAGTGTTGTATTTTCAATGTGATTTAGTGATGTTATTACTTGTCTTGTTTCTTTATAATTAACCCCTTAGTGACGGAGCCAATTTGCAGCTTAATGACCAGGGCAATTTTTACAATTCTGACCACTGTCACTTTATGAAGTTATAACCCAGTAACTCTTTAACGGATCCCACTGATTCTGATACTGTTTTTTCGTGACATATTTTACTTCATGTTAGTGGTAAAATTTCTTCGATATGAATTGTGTTTATTTATGAAAAAACGGAAATATTGCGAAAATTTAGCATTTTTCAAACTTTTAATTTTTATGTCCTTAAATCAGAGACATACAGTATGTCACAAAAAAAAACTTAATAAATAACATTTCCCACATGTCTGCTTTACATCAGCATAATTTTGGAACCCAGATTTTTTTTGTTAGGAAGTTATAAGGGTTAAAAGTTGATCAGCAATTTCTCATTTTTACAACAAAATTTACAAAACAATTTTTTTAGGGACCACCTCACATTTGAAGTCACTTTCAGAGGTCAATATGACAGAAAATACCCACAAGTTACACCATTCTAAAAACTGCACCACTCATGGTGCACAAAACCACATTTAAGAAGTTTATTAACCCTTTACGTCCTTCACAGGAATTTAAGCTACGTGGAAGGAAAAATTATCATTTAAATTCAGAACCATTTTTTTTATTTTCACAAGTGCAAAAAGAGAAAATGAACCACAAAATTTGTTGTGCGATTTCTCATGAATACACCAATACCCCATATATGGGGATAAACCACTGTTTGGGCGCACGGCTGAGCTTGGAACGGAAGGAGTGCCGTTTGACTTTTTCAACGCAGAATTGGCTGATATTGAGATTAAATGCCATGTTGCATTTGGAGAGCCCCTGATGTGCCTAAACAGTGGAAACCCCAAACAAGTAACTCCATTTTGGAAACTAGACCCCTAAGGAACTTATCTAGATGTGTGGTGAGCACTTTGAACCCCCAAGTGCTTCATAGAAGTTTATAACAAAGAGCAGTGAAAATAAAAAAATAATTTTTTTTCCTCAAAAATGATTTTTTTAGCCCGCTAGTTTTTATTTTCACAAGGCTAACAGGAGAAAATGGACCAAAAAAGTTGTTGTGTACTTTATCCTGAGTACACTAATACCCAATAAGTGGGGAGGAACCACTGTTTGGGCACATGGGAGAGCTCAGAAGGGAAGGAGCACCATTTTGGAATGCAGACTTTAATGGAATGTTCTGCGGGTGTCATGTTGGGATTGCAGAGCCCCTGATGTGCCTAAACAGTAGAAACCCCCACAAGTGACCCCATTTTGGAAACTAGACCCCCCAAGGAGCTTATCTAGATGTGTGGTGAGCACTTTGAACCCCAAAGTGCTTCACAGAAGTTTATAATGCAGAGGCGTGAAAATAAATAATCTTTCTCTTTCCACAAAAATTATTTTTTAGCCCCCAATTTTTTATTTTCCCAAGGGTAAAAGGAAACATTAGACCCTCAAAGTTGGTGTGCAATTTGTCCTGAGTACAATGATGCCCCATATGTTGGGTTAAACCACAATTTGGGCACATGTCTGGGCTCAGAAGAGAGTGAGCACCCTTTGACGCTTTGAACTCAAAATTTGCTGGAATCAATGGAGGCACCATGTTGCGTTTGGAGACCCCCTGATGTGTCTAAATAGTGGAAACCCCTCAATTATAGCTCCATCCCTAACCCCAACAAACCCTTAACCCTAATCCCAACCATAACCCTAACCTAATCCTAATTCCAACCCTAACCCTAATTCCAACCCTAACCCTAACTCCAACCCTAACCCTAATTCCAACCCTAACACTAATTCCAACCCTAACCCTAATGGAAAAATGAAAATAATTATATTTTCTTTATTTCAATATATTTCCCTAACTAAGGGGGTGATAAAGTGGGGTTATTTACTATTTTTTTATATTGATCATTGTGATAGGGTTTATCACAGTGATCAAAATGTACTTTGAACCAATGGATGAAATCTGCCGGCCTGCAGAACACGGTGGTTGCACTTTGCATGCACCCACCATTTTCTAACCGGAAGAAGATGGCGGTGCCCATGGAGGGGGAGCACGCGGGCCGAGGACCACCGGGAGGTACCAGAGGGGATCGGAGACCCTATTTCTCTCTCTTCTGATGTGCGATCACATCAGAGGAGAGAGAAATTAAATGGCACATCTGACTTTTTTTTGTGGTCGCTGTTATACAGTTAATAATGGCGATCACAAAAGCGGGGTCTGTAAAAAATGACCTGACTCTGGGGGCACTATACACTTTTTCCACAGTGCTGTTAATTAATGGCGCTGTGGTTTACGTACCCTTAATTACCGCCATTAAAAGGCGTATTGGCGGTCATTAAGGGGATAAATAAAATACATGTGTTCTGTAAGATAAACAGGACTAATTACTAAATACAATTACTTTTATTTACTATACTGACATATTAGCTCCCTATGTTACTGATTCATCCATTATATATATATATATATATATATATATACTAGCTGAAGAGCCCAGCGCTGCCCGGGCATAGTAACTAACTGTGGTTAGTTATAACAAATTATAATTATCCTCCATCCCATAGTCCTGTGCCCATATACCCATCATACATATCCACCATCTCATAGGCCCGTGCCCATATACCCATCATACATATCCTCCATCCCATAGTCCCATGCCCATATACCCATCATACATATTCTTCATCCCATAGTCCTATGCCCATATACCCATCATACATATTCTCCATCCCATAGTCCCATGCCCATATACCCATCATACATATTCGCCATCCCATAGTCGAGTGCCCATATACCATCACACATCCTTCATCCCATAGTCCCGTGCCCATATACCCATCATACATATCCTCCATCCCATAGTCCAGTGCCCATATACCCATCACACATCCTCCATCCCATAGTCCCGTGCCAATATACATATCCTCCATCCCATAGTCCAGTGCCCATATACCCATCACACATCCTCCATCCCATAGTCCCGTGCCCATATACCCGTCATACATATCCTCCATCCCATAGTCCAGTGCCCATATACCATCACACATCCTCCATCCCATAGTCCTGTGCCCATATACCCATCATACATATTCTCCATCCCATAGTCCAGTGCCCATATACCCGTCATACATATCCTCCATCTCATAGTCCAGTGCCCATATACCCATCACACAGCCTCCATCCCATAGTCCCGTGTCCGTATACCCGTCATACATATCCACCATCCCATAGGCCATAGGCCCGTGCCCATATACCCGTCATACATATCCTCCATCCCACAGTCCAGTGCCCATATACCCATCACACATCCTCCATCCCATTGTCAACCATTATGACATCATAATGAGCGGCGTGGCTTGATGACATCAGCGTCGCCATGGCAACCATTGTGATATCATAATGAGAGGCAGGGCTTGACACACACACACACACTGTTTCCCCATTATGTAGATAGGGGCATTATGACATCATAATGAGGGGCGGAGCTTGACGCGCACACACTTTTTCCCGAGTATGTAGATAGGGGCAAAATTGTTTGGTGAATTGGAACGCGCAGGGTTAAAATTTCACCTCACAACATAGCTTAGGACGCTCTCGGGGTCCAGACATGTGGCTGTAGCTGCAACGGTGCGGATGCCTATCCTGGACATACACACATACATACACACATACATACATACACACATACATACATACACACTTTGAGCTTTCTATATTACATATACTGTATATATACAGCACTGGCAAAAATTAAGAGACCACTGCAAATTTTTCAGTTTGTCTGATTTTTCTCTTCATAGGTATATTTTTGAATAAAATGTAAATTGCTCTTTTATTCTATAAACTACTGACAACATGTCTTCGAATTTCCAAGCATTAAATTTTGTATTTATTTTCAGAAAATGAGAAATGTTCAAAATAACTAAAAATGCAGTGCTTGCAGACCTCAAATAATGCTAAGAAAACAAGTTCATAATCATTTAGAAACAACAACACTAATGTTTTAACTCAGGAAGAGTCCAGAAATTAATATTTTGTGGAATAACCATGATTTTTAATCACAGCTTTCATGTGTCGTGGCATGCTTTCCAGCAGTCTTTCACACTGCTTTTGGGTGAGTTCTTCTTTGTTTGATGGCCTGTGACTATCCATTTTCCTCTTGATTACATTCCAGAGGTTTTCAATGGGGTTCAGGTCTGGAGATTGGGCTGGCCATGACAGGGATTTGATGTGGTGGTCCTCATCCACACATTGATTGACCTAGCTGTGTGGCATGGCGCACTGTCCTGCTGGAAAAAAAAACAGTCCTCAGAGTTGGGGGAACATTGCCTGAGCAGAAGGAATCAACTGTTTTTCCAGGATACCTTGTATGCGGCTTGATTTGTACGTCCTTTGCAAAGATTAACCTTAATAAAAAAAAATGTCCACAGGACCAGGGAAGAAATATCAAAAGTGCAATCATATAATCCCTTTAAAAATATGAAACTTTAATAAATTGAGGTAACCCCCCCTAGTGCAATAAAACAATTAACAAATTCTATACAATAATAACCTACAATAGCCCTACACCTGTAGTTTATAAGGGTCATTTAGGGCGAGTCTGGGACAGCCGCCGTGGAGTGGGGGCGCCAAATTTTGTCTTTTAGGGTATCAACCTCCACTGTCAGGAAGGGATAGCAGGCTAGTGTAGGGCTATCGTAGGTTATTATTGTATAGAGTTTGTTAATTGTGGTATTGCACTAGGGGGGTGTTTTTACCTCAATTTATTAAAGATTAACCTTCCCAATTCCAGCTTTGCTGAAGCATCCCTAGTTCATCACCAATCCTCCACCAAATTTCACAGACAAGACACTGTGGCTTGTATGCCTCTCCAGGTCTCCATCTAACCATTAGAAGACCAGGTGTTGGGCAAGGCTGAAAATAAGACTAATCAAAGGCGATTACCTTACTCGAGTCCTCTATGGTCCAATTGTTATGGTCTTTGGCAAACTTCAGCCTGGCTCTCCTTTTCTTCCCATTGATGAAAGGCTTTTTTATAGCTTTACATGACTTGAGCCCTGCCTCTAGGATCCTGTTACTAACTGTTCTTGCTGTGCACTTCACCCCAGTTGCCATTTGCCATTCCTTTTGTAGGTCACTTGATGTCATCCTGCGGTTGCTGTGTGACATTCGAATAAGATGACGGTCATCTCGGTCAGTGGAGAGTCATTTTTGCTCTATGCCAGTCTGTAGCTTTGTTGTCCCCAATGTCTGCTGCTTGACCTTGTTGTAATGGACAGCAGTCTTAGAAATTTTAAGGATGGAGGCAGCATGATGCTCACTGTATCCCTCTGCTAGTAAAGCCAGAATTGATCCTTTCTTTTCCTCACTCAAGACTTTTCTTTTCAACTCCTTTGGCATGGTTAAAAGTTATTTTTTCATTCCTATTTATTTTTGGATATCACTAGCACTTGCTTTGCCATCCAGCTTGTCCTATTGCAAGAGGATTGTGAACACCACAGCAGGGTTTTTTTTTAACTTTCCTTCGTTAAATAAGATTTGGTTCAGGAGATCACCTAAACAGAGGCACATTAAGTAGAATGAGGTGTCCTCTGGATGGAATTCAACTGACACTGGAATGCAATGACTGTCAGACATGTAGAGAAGCTGATTTTTATAAAACTGTGCAGTGGTCTCTTAATTTTTGCCAGAGCTTTATATACAGGTGTGCTCCAATGTTTATATACCCTAGCAGAATTTTTGCTTTCTTCAGAGAATATGAATAACACGAAAACTTTTTCTCCACTCATGGTGAGTGGTTAGGTGAAGCCATTTATTGTCAAACTACTGTGTTTTATCTTTTTGAATAATAATGACAACCCAAAACATCCAAAGTAACCCTGATCAAAAGTTCACAAACCCCATTTCTTAATACCGTGTATTGCCCCCTCTAACACCAATAACAGCTTGAAGTATTTTGTGGTACACTCCCTGACAGAAGTAATGTCGGTTATCCATGTTATAAAAATAGAAGCTTAAATTATCAATATCTCTGCATTGATGCCAATTTATTTTCTTACCTAAACCACATTTCGGAGGGTTTCAGCTTTCAAAAGAATAATTTATACAACCAATGGATGCATTTAACATCAGGTTATGTTAAATGCATCCATTGGTTGCATAAATTATTCTTTTGAAAGCTGAAACCCTCTGAAATGTGGTTTAGGTAAGAAAATAAATTGGCATCAATGCAGAGATATTGATAACACTGGGGAACAATTTGAAAAAATTTTTCTGTTGAGTTAGGTTTTTGAGCTGATTTATACTAAAATTGGCATGCTGATTCAAAAAATGTAGTCAGTTTTTTTCTATCACGTCAAGTTTTTCCTCCTCAACTTACCTGCCATAGAAGCACAATTGCACTGATTTCTGTAATAAGACTTGTTATCTGAGTACAATTCGACTCATATAGAGCTACGTGGCAACTTGTAAGAGTAGTCACAACTGAGACAGTGTGGTGAGAGGTGTGTACAGCTCCCAATACGTCATAATTATCAATATCTTTACACAAAAAATGTATCATAGTAGGAATAAATAGGATTTGTGATAGCTTTTCTCTTTACATTGGGCGCTTAGTTGTAATTTATATATCTTTTATGATTTTTTTCTTTGTTAGTTTTCAAAGCTTGTAACTTTCCATCTCAGTGTTTTATTTACTTATGTACATATTTCCTTTGTTTCAGATCATGTCTGCTCCTTCTTCCTCTCATCATAAATGCCTAAACAACCCTGACTCCTTCTGCTATATTTGTGGTGTTTTCACCATTCCAGTTCAAAGGGCAAACATCAGTGCATTTGTCAAACAAGCATATTTTGCATATTTTAAAGTAAAACTCGGTGATCAAGATAAGCCATGGGCCCCTCACATAGTGTGCAAGCAGTGTGTCGAGAGTTTACGGATGTGGACCAAAGGAACACGTGAAAAGTTGGCATTTGGTATCCCCATGGTGTGGAGAGAGCAAAAAAGTCATTCCACAGACTGTTACTTCTGTTTAGTGAAAACATCAGGATTTAACAGGAAAAATAAAAGTAAAATAGAATATCCAAATCTACCGTCAGTTATCAGACCAATGCCTCATTCAGAAGTTCTGAGTGATGTTGACGAACACAGTGACAGCAATGATGCAGAATTTGAAAGTCACAAGGATTCAGTTCGTAAGGGATTTGATCAGCACGAGTTAAATGATTTAGCACGTGAATTGGGCTTATCAATAAAAGCTTCAGCATTACTAGCATCAAGGCTGAATGAGAAACAGTTACTTGAACAAGGAACGAAGGTATCATACTTTCGTACTAGAGAAAGTACATTTTTGCAGTATTTTCGGTGTGACAGCGGTTTTGTGTTTTGCCATAATATTCCTGGTTTACTACAAGAATTAGGGCTTTCAATGTACAATCCAAATGAATGGCGACTGTTTATTGATAGTTCAAAGCGGAGTCTTAAGTGTGTCCTTCTACACAATGGCAATTTATTTGGTGCAGTCCCTATTGGGCATTCTGTCTCTCTTCGTGAAGAACATGGAGATGTAAAGAGAGTTATTGAGTTATTGAAATATGACACACACAATTGGATCATCTGTGTTGACCTTAAAATGGTTTGCTTCCTTCTTGGTCAGCAACGTGGGTACACAAAGTATCCCTGCTTTCTCTGTATGTGGGATAGCAGAGCTCGAGAAAAGCATTGGGTTGAGTCGAATTGGCCTCCAAGATCTGGTCTTAAACCTGGAGATCCTAACATTCTACATCAGCCACTTGTTGACAGGAAGAATATACTATTCCCACCTCTGCACATAAAACTAGGTCTCATGAAGCAATTTGTAAAAGCATTGCCAACTGACGGCGACTGTTTTAAGTACATCATGTTGGCACTTCCTGGACTGTCCATTGACAAAATCAAGGCTGGTGTGTTTGATGGTCCACAAATTCGACAGCTCATCAAAGATGAACATTTCACCGGGACTATGTCAGATCTTGAGAAGAATGCTTGGTTATCATTCAAAGACGTCGTCAAGAACTTTCTTGGAAATACACGTGCAAGTAATTACAAAGAAATTGTTCAGAAACTATTGGAGAGCTACAGAGCACTTGGTTGCAACATGAGTATTAAACTACATTTTCTGCATTGCCATCTTGCCAACTTTCCGGAAAATCTTGGTGCTGTTAGCGATGAGCAAGGTGAACGATTTCACCAAGATTTGAAGGTTATGGAAGACCGTTACCAGGGTAGATGGGATGTACATATGATGGCTAACTGTTGCTGGAGCATCAAACGTGATTGTCCTCAAGTTAAACACTCCAGAAAAAGCTATAAATGTACATTTTTACCTTAAATACTTGCATATATATATATATATATATATATATTCAAACAATGTAAAAAACATATAGCCAGCTCACCATAAAGGTTCACCTTAAACCATAAAGCTCACCATAAACGTTTTTTATACGTTTTTTATATGATTTAATGGATAAATAAAGAAGAAGATTTTATAATTCTGGTGAACTTTCATCTTTTTGCTGGATCCCAATTCTCTCTTATTCCTATATATATATATATATATATATATATATATATATATCTCCTTTGTAAAAAACATGATAGTGTTAAAAAACATATTTGTCATGCCTATTTCTTATATATTTCATTTTTTGTTCATATTTGTACTATTTAAAAAAAACAAAAAAACTTTTTAGGTACAGTAGTTTACATATTTTTGAGAAGACAAAAACACTATTGTTCAAAAACTTGACGTGATAGAGAAAAACTGAGATCATTTCTGGATTCAGCATCCAAAAATTAATTAAGAACAGTTGTCTGACCTAACTCCTAAAAAATTGCATTCCCCAGTGTAATTTAATGGACACAGAATGGTCAGATTTTGGCAAGACAAAAGTTTTGTCGCCTGGTCATATAATGCACCCAATCCTAGTATACATCCTCACCTGTGCTCAGTAAATGATCGGTTAATTAGTGGGCATGTATAAAAAGAAACCTAGCACCCCAGACCTTCACTTGAGCTGCAACTTGAGCTCTGACAACATGACAAAAATCCACCCTGCGACCA
The DNA here is from genome assembly GCF_039654945.1 of Dendrobates tinctorius. NCBI lineage: Eukaryota > Metazoa > Chordata > Amphibia > Anura > Dendrobatidae > Dendrobates > Dendrobates tinctorius. The sequence continues at coordinate 9,541,341 of NW_027361838.1, read as the reverse complement.
AAGCCTGGATTATCAAGAGGCTGAAGATCAGATCCACTGCAGAGGTGGCTGGCACCTTTAATGTGTCTCAGCGTCAAGTACAAAGAATTAAAAAAAGATTCAAAGAGACTGGAGATGTGCTTGACAAGCCCAGGTCTGGCAGACCCCGCAAGTCAACTGCTCAGGAGGAACGTTTGTTGGTTAGAAAATCCAAAGCAAGCCCCTCTTCCACTGCATCAGAGCTCCAACAGGCCTGGTCACCTCAAGTCCCTGTGTCAACTAGAACAGTTTGTAGGATTCTGTCTCAAAATGGCCTCCATGGTCGAATCAGTGCCCAGAAGCCAGCACTAAACAAAAGGCAAATAAAATAGTGTGGCATTTGCAAAGTCCCACAGCCTGCTAAACAGATGGATGCTGGAAAAGTGGCAGAAGGTGGATTTCTCTGATGAATATTCAGTAGAATTACACAACAGTCACAGCAAATACAGCAGGAGACCTACTGGAGCCCAGAAAACAGTTAAATTTGATAGTGGAAAGATCATGGTCTGGGGTTACATTCAGTATGGGGTGTGCGAAACATTTGCAAGGTGGAAGGCAATATCAATAGCCTAAAATATCAAGAAGTATTAGCTACTTCTTATATTCCAAATCATAAAAGGGGTCATATTCTGCAGCAGGATGGTGCTCCATCTCATACATCCATCTCTACAACAAAGTTCCTCCAGGAAAAAAAGATCAAGATGCTCAAGGACTGGCCAGCCCAGTCACCAGACATGAGCATCATTGAGCATGTTTGGTGTAGGAGGAAAGAGGAAGCTTGGAAGACAATCTAGATGAACTCTGGGAGGCATGTAAGACTGCATTCTTTGCTATTCCTGATTACTTAATTAATAAATTGTATAAATCATTGTTGAACCACATGGATGCAGTCCTTCAAGCTCATGGAAGTCACACAAAATATTAAATATGACTCTAATAACACCACAACTTTATTCACCAATGTTATGCAACATATATTTGTATTTTAAGTTAATTATTTGTTTGAATATCACATTACTTTCTGTTGGCGAAAAAACTTTTGTCTTGCCAAAATCTGACCATTCTGTGTCCATTAAATGATCAATATTTCTTAACCTAAACCACATTTTGGAGGGTTTCAGCTTTCAAAAGAATCATTTTTACAACCAATGGATGAATTTAACGTCAGGTTATAAGCTTTTATTTACATAACATGGATAAGCGACATTACTTCTGTCAGGTAGTGTAGTTGTGGATGAGGTTCTCTATTTTCTCAGATAGTAAAGCTGCCCACTCTTCTTTGCAAAAAGCCTCCAGTTCCTGTAAATTCCTGGGCTGTCTAACATGAACAGTGTGCTTGAGATCTCCCCAGACTGACTCAATGATATTGAGATCAGGAGACTGAGATGGCCACTCCAGAACCTTCATTTTGTTCTGCTGTAGCCAATAACAGGTTGATTTGGCCTTGTATTTTGGATCGTTGTCATGTTGGAATGTCCAAGTACATCCATGCACATCTTCCAGGCTGATGATTGCAAATTTACCTCCAGTATTTGTTGATAACGTGCTGTATTCATCTTTCCTTCAACTTTCACTATGTTTCCTGTGCCTTTGCAGCTCACACATCCCCAAAACATCAGCGATCCACCTCTGTGCTTTACAGTAGAAATGGTGTTCCTTTCATCATAGGCCTTGTTTACCTCTCTCCAAATGTAACGTTTATGGTTGTGGCTAGTGTTGAACGATACCATCCGATATCGTGAAATATCGGATCGGATTGGATCAGACCGTTACCCAAAAAGTATCGGATATTGCCGATTCCGATACCGGAAACCAATGCAAGTCAATGGGACAGAAATACCGGAATTAAAAAAAAACCTTTCTTTCCTTGGAGGTTAATTCTACATGAAGAAAAACAACTAATAATAATGTAGAATGTATTGGGGGAGATGGAGGAGACATTAAAGGCATAGAGGTTTAGCCCAATCAAATGGAATAGCAGGAATAATTTTTTTTTTTAAAGACGATCGGAGTTACAAAGATATTGACTATGTTAACCTTTTTTATATTTTGTCAGATATGTATGTTTCACTACTTCCATGCTCTTCAACTTCTTTTTTACTTCTCCCACACTTTCTCCTTCCTGATCCTCAGCAGCAGTATCTTTTTCATAAACTTCTTCTTCACCTTATTCATCTTCTTATTCTTCACCTTCTTCCTATAATTCTTTTTTTTTTACATTCTTCATATTCTTCTTATTCAACTATTATTCTTCTTCATATTCTACTTCTTCATCTTCTTCCTATCCTTCTTCTTTCATCATATTCTTATTTGTGACAGTCATTCCTGTAGTTGTTATCTATAAAAGTTTGAAGATTACACCTTCCGTTCTGCCTGTCACAAAAGAATTACAACAGGATTTATCCGCGTTCAGTTTGGTCTGCAGCAGCAGGCATTTTCCAGGGGCACCACGAGGAGGAACGGACTCACCCCCATACACTGCTTAGTCTTCTTCTGCTTATAATTTAGATAATATATTTTGCTCTGATTTTTAGTCTTATTCTTAATGTTCTTCTGCTTTTTGTTCTTCTGCTTCTTGGTCTTCTGTCTCTTGTTGTTCTGTATCTTGGTGGTTGTCTTCATGTTCTTTGTCCTCTTGGTCATCTTCTTCAGGGTCATTTTTTGGTCTTCTTCGGGGTGGTCTTCCGGGTCATCGTCTTCAGGGTCATCATTCTCGTGGTCATCGTCTTCTTCGGGGTGGTCTTCAGGGTCGTCATCTTCAGGGTCGTCGTCAGGGAGATCCAGAGTGATAACCAAAAAACATTTCCAAAAGCTTGAACTTGGAAATGTAGCAGAAGGTACAAGAAGGCTGAGGAACAGCCGAGAACCAGCTGACGGTACTGGAACCCGGATGGGTAGCAGCAGGAACAAGAGCCAATGGCAATACTGAGGACCAGCTGACGGTGCTGGAACCCAGGGGGCATCAGAAGGATCAAGAGCCAATGGCACTACTGAGAACCAGCTGACGGTGCTGGAACCTGGTTACTAAGCAGGAGGTACCTGTGCTAGAAAGCACTACCAAGGACCAGCAGACGTTGCTGGAACTCGGATACCGAGAAGGAGGCACCTAAGCAAAAGGCACTGCCGAGAACCAGCTGACGGTGCTGGAACCCGGATGGGTAGCAGAAGGTACCCATGAAAAACAAAGTTGCAAGGCCGCGAGCCGGCCGCAGTTACCAAAACCCACAGTCCTACAGGGGGTGCTTGTCCTATTGACACTACGGAACCAGCCTTTGTTGCCAGATCCCGCAGCTCACATAGGAAGTCCATAAACAGCAGGCACCATAGACTCGGCTAACCCGACCGCAACACGACAGGACAACGTATTGGTGGCAAAGTGACGTTGACACTACCCAGAAACAGCAGGCATGCTGGAACCAGGCTGGCCAGGAGGAGTACCCGTGCCAAAGACACTGCCGAGAACCAGCTGATGGTGCTGGAACCCAGAGGGGCAGCAGAAGGAACAAGAGCCAATGGCACTACTGAGGACCAGCTGACGGTGCTGGAACCTGGTTACTAAGCAAGAGGTACCTGTGCTAGAAAGCACTACCAAGGACCAGCAGATGTTGCTGGAACTTGGACACCAAGAAGGAGGCACCTAAGCCAAAGGCACTGCCGAGAACCAGCTGACGGTACTGGAACCCGGATGGGTAGCAGAAGGTACCCATGAAAAACAAAGTTGCAAGGCCACGAGCCGGCCGCAGTTACCGAAACCCACAGTCCTACAGGGGGTGCTTGTCCTATTGGCACTACGGAACCAGCCTCTGTTGCCAGATTCCGCAGCCCACATAGGAAGCCCATAAACTGCAGGCACCATAGACTCGGCTAACCCGACCGCAACACGACAGGACAACGTATTGGTGGCAAAGTGACGTTGATACTACCCGGAAACAGCAGGCATGCTGGAACCAGGCTAGGCAGGAGGGAGTACTCGTGCCAAAGACACTGCCGAGAACCAGCTGATGGTGCTGGAACCCGGAGGGGCAGCAGAAGGAACAAGAGCCAATGGCAATACCGAGGACCAGCTGACGGTGCTGGAACCCAGTTACTAAGCAGGAGGTACCTGAGCTGGAAAGCACTACCAAAGACCAGCAGACGTTGCTGGAACTCGGATACCGAGAAGGAGGCACCTAAGCCAAAGGCACTGCCGAGAACCAGCTGACGGTGCTGGAACCTGGATGTGTAGCAGAAGCTGCAAGAGCCAATGAAACTAGCGAGGACCAGCTGACGGTGCTGGAACCCGGATGGGTAGCAGAAGGTACCCATGAAAAACAAAGTTGCAAGGCCGCGAGCTGGCCGCAGTTATCGAAACCCACAGTCCTACAGGGGGTGCTTGTCCTATTGGCACTACGGAACCAACCTTTGTTGCCAGATCCCGCAGCCCACATAGGAAGCCCATAAACTGCAGGCACCATAGACTCGGCTAACCCGACCGCAACACGACAGGACAACATATTGGTGGCAAAGTGACATTGACACTATCCGGAAACAGCAGGCGTGCTGGAACCAAACTGGGCAGGAGGGAGTACCTGTGCCAAAGACAATGCCGGTAAACAGCTGGCGGTGCTGGAACCCAGGGAAAATACTACAAACAGAGTGGAGACAGAGGCCTAATTGGATCAAGTTTAAAATCTGTAGTTGTGTGAGTGTGGACAGAGCAGGAGAAATTGCCAGACACACAGCTGGGGATCAGATGGCATTTCTGAACCCCAATAACACTGGAGCATATGTTGACTGTGCAGACGGCACTTCTGAGCAGCAAATGGCGATGTTGGAGCCCAGGGTCAATCAGGGTGTAGGCTGAGGCCTAATTTCATCAAGTTTAATATCTGTTGTAGACTACTACTGATTTCAAACTTGCTCCAATTAGGCCTCTGTCTCCACTCTGTCTCTAGTATTTACCCTGGTCTCCAACACCGCCAGTTGCTGCTCAGAAGTGCCATCTGCACAATCAACACTTGTTCCTGTGTTACTGGGGTTCAGTAACGTCAGCTGATCCCCTGATGTGTGTCCGGCAATGTCTCCTGCTCTGTCCACATTCCCACTACTGTTGTGTTCATGTTTCTACCACCTGAAGTGTAATCCTTATGCTCCTTATGCTCCACATGCTCCAGTGTTAGTCGGGTTCAGTAACGCCAGCTGCTCCCCTGCTGTGTGTCCGGCAAAGTCTCCTGCTGCCTCCACATTCAAACTACATCAGATATAAAACTTGCTCCAATTAGGCCTTAGCCTAAACCCTGATTGAACCTGGGCTTCAACACAGCCAGTTGCTGCTCAGACGTGCCATCTGCACAGAGAAAAACATTAGCTCGTGTGTTAGTGGGGTTCAGTAAAGCCAGCTGCTCCCCTGCTGTGTGTCCGGCAATATCTCCTGCTCCTTCCACATTGAAACTGCATCAGATTTTACACTTGCTCCAAGTAGGCCTCAGCCTACTCCATGAATGACCCTGGGCTCCAACACCGCCAGTTGTTGCTCAGAAGTGCCATCTGCACAGAGAAAAACACTAGCTCCTGTGTTAGTTGGGTTCAGTAACGCCAGCTGCTCCCCTGCTGTGTGTCCGGCATAGTCTCCTGCTGCCTCCACATTCAAACTACATCAGATATAAAACTTGCTCCAATTAGGCCTCAGCCTACTCCATGATTGAACCTGAGCTCCAACACCACCAGTTGTTGCTCAGAAGTGCCGTCTGCACAGACAAAGACACGTTTATACACATAAACAGGAAGTAGGGAAAATAAGAACAGCAACCTCCATCTTGACAAAGGGCAAATTCATTCACAAGGTGATTTAGAAAACCCGGAATACTGACAATGTGTTTTTCTCTGTGCAGACGGCACTTCTGAGCAGCAACTGGCAGTGTTGGAGCCCAGGGTCAATCATGGAGTAGGCTGAGGCCTACTTGGAGCAAGTGTAAAATCTGATGTAGTTTGAATGTGGAGGGAGCAGGAGATAATGCCGGACACGCAGCAGGGGAGCAGCTGGCGTTACTGAACCCCACTAACACTGGAGAATGTGCTTTTCTCTGTGCAGACGGAACTTCTGAGCAACAGCTGGCGGTGTTGGAGCCCAGGGTCAATCGTGGAGTAGGCTGAGGCCTACTTGGAGCAAGTTTTATATCTGATGTAGTTTGAATGTGGAGGCAGCAGGAGACTTTGCCGGACACACAGCAGGGGAGCAGCTGGCATTACTGAACCCCACTAACACTGGAGCATGTGTTTTTCTCTGTGCAGACAGCACTTCTGAGCAGCAACTGGCAATGTTGGAGCCCAGGGTCATTCATGCAGTAGGCTGAGGCCTAATTGGAGAAAGTTTTATATCTGATGTAGTTTGAATGTGGAGGCAGCAGGAGACTTGCCGGACACACAGCAGGGGAGCAGCTGGCGTTACTGAACCCCACTAACACTGGAGCATGTGTTTTTCTCTGTGCAGACGGCACTTCTGAGCAGCAACTGGCAGTGTTGGAGCCCAGGGTCAATCATGGAGTAGGCTGAGGCCTACATGGAGCAAGTGTAAAATCTGATGTAGTTTGAATGTGGAGGGAGCAGGAGATATTGCCGGACACGCAGCAGGGGAGCAGCTGGCGTTACTGAACCCCACTAACACTGGAGAATGTGTTTTTCTCTGTGCAGACGGCACTTCTGAGCAACAGCTGGCGGTGTTGGAGCCCAGGTTCAATCAGGGTTTAGGTTGAGGCCTAATTGGAGCAAGTTTTTTATCTGATGTAGTTTGAATGTGGAGGCAGCAGGAAACTTTGCCGGACACACAGCAGGGGAGCAGCTGGCGTTACTGAACCCCACTAACACTGGGGCATGTGTTTTTCTCTGTGCGGACGGCACTTCTGAGCAGCAACAGGAAGTGTTGGAGCCCAGGGTCAATCATGGAGTAGGCTGAGGCCTACTTGGAACAAGTGTAAAATCTGATGTAGTTTGAATGTGGAGGGAGCAGGAGATTTTGCCGGACACACAGCAGGGGAGCAGCTGGCGTTACTGAACCCCACTAACACACGAGCTAATGTTTTCCTCTGTGGAGATGGCACGTCTGAGCAGCAACTGGTGGTGTTGGAGCCCAGGTTCAATCAGGGTTTAGGCTGAGGCCTAATTGGAGCAAGTTTAATATCTGATGTAGTTTGAATGTGGAGGCAGCAGGAGACTTTGCCGGACACACAGCAGGGGAGCAGCTGGCGTTACTGAACCCCACTAACACTGGAGAATGTGTTTTTCTCTGTGCAGATGGCACTTCTGAGCAGCAACTGGCAGTGTTGGAGCCCAGGGTCAATCATGGAGTAGGCAGAGGCCTACTTGGAGCAAGTGTAAAATCTGATGTAGTTTGAATGTGGAGGCAGCAGGAGACTTTGCCAGACACACTGCAGGGGAGCAGCTGGCGTTACTGAACCCCAGTAACACAGGAGCATGTGTTTTTCTCTGTGCAAATGGCACTTCTGAGCAACAACTGGCGGAAGCATAAGCATAAGGATTACAGTTCAGGTGGTAGAAACATGAACACAACAGGAGACCTGTATACTGTTGCCAACCAATTATTTATTCTGGAAGAGGACTGGCAAATTCCGGCTAGATCCAGGCCGTGTTCATTTACAGAAAAGTAAGCCGGTCAACGTTATCAGAGGATAGTCGCGTGCGACGGTCTGTTAGTACACCGCCTGCGGCACTAAAGACGCGTTCCGATAATACACTAGCAGCAGGGCAAACCAGCATCTCCAATGCGTACTGGCCAGCTCTGGCCATGTATCCAGCTTAGAGACCCAAAACTTGAAGGGGGAAGAGCCATCTGGGAGTACACTGACAGGGCAAGACATGTAGTCTGTCACCATCTGACGGAAACGTTGCCTCCTGCTGACTGGAGCCGTCTGTGATGGTGTAGACATTTGTGGGGGCACACAAAACTTTGCCACATTTGGGCCATACTGGTCTTGCCTTGTGCTGAGGCACTGCCCCTGTTCCCTCTTTGTGCAGAGCTTCCTCCACTGCCTCGACGCACAGAGCTGCTTTGTAAAGCACTAGCAGCACTGCTCTCGGGTGGAATGGAGAACATGATGGAATGCACCAGTGTGTCTTGGTAATGCTGCATTTTACGCTCCCGGTTCAACGGTGTTATGAGGCTTTGTAAGTTGTCCCGGTAGCGAGGATCTAGGAGGGTGTACACCCAATAATCAGCCGTGTTGATAATGTGGGCGATGCGGCGGTCGTTTCTCAAGCACTGCAGCATGAAATCAACCATGTGCTGCAGACTCCCAACTGCCCAAGAAACGCTGTCCCCTGCTTGAGGCATCATTTCTGCCTGCTCTGCATCACCCCACCCTCGCTCTACATACTGACTATTAGAGCATTGTGTACCTCCCTCCTCTGGAGAGATGTCTTCCTCCTCCATTGACTCCTCCTCATCCTCCTCACAAAGTGTCCCCTGCCTATTCCTTTGTGAGGAACCACGTTGCGCAGACTGTCCAGAAGCAGATGGCATTTGTGACTCCTCATCTTCCACCTCTTCAAAAACCTCCTCCCTTAGTGCTTGCAGTGTTTTTTGAAGCAGGCAGATAAGGGGGACAGTCATGCTGACTAGTGCATCATCTGCACTCGCCATCTGCGTGGAATCATCGAAGGCACGCAAAACGTGGCAAATGTCCTTCATAGAGGCCCACTCAGTGGTGCTGAAGTGTGAACGGCGCACAGTGCGACTTGTTTGCGCCTGATGCAGCTGGTACTCCATTACTGCTGCCTGCTGCTCATACAACCGCTCCAACATATGTAACATTAAATTCCACCTGGTGGGTAGGTCACATATGATGCGATGTTCCAGAAGGCGGAATCGGTGCTGCAGAGCTGCAATGCGCGATCTTGCCATGCTGGAACGCCGCAAGTGAGCACACTCTATGTGGACCTTGTGCAGCAGTGCATCAAGATCTGGATAGTCCCTCAGAAAGCTCTGCACGACCAAGTTGAGCACATGTGCCAGACATGGGATGTGAGTGAGGTTGCCTAGGCCCAGAGCTGCCACCAGATTTCGGCCATTGTCACACACTACCTAGCCTGGCTGGAGATTCGCTGGCACAAACCACACGTCGCTCTCCTGCTTGATGGCATTCCAGAGCTCCTGCGCTGTGTGGCTTTAATTCCCCAAAGAAATTAATTTCAGTACGGCCTGTTGACGTTTGGCCACGGCTGTGCTCATATCGGTCGTAACAGGCTTCTGCAGCGCTAATTCTGAGGAACTGGAGTATGAGGAGGAGTCAGTGTGTACAGACTGGATTCCTGCAATCTTTGGAGTTGGCAGAACACGTACAGTGCCACTCTCAAGATCTGTACCTGGCTCGACAACATTGACCCAATGGGCAGTGAGGGAAAGGTATCGTCCCTGTCCATGGGTACTGGTCCATGCATCGGTGGTCAGGTGGACCTTGATACTGACGGTGTTTAGTAGCGCATGTTTAATTTTTCCCTCCATATGCTTTTGCAGGGCAGGGATGGCTTGCCTGCTGAAATAAAAGCGACTGGGCACGGTGTATTGTAGGACTGCCAATGCCATGAAGTTACGAAGGTGTTAGTCTCCACCAGCCTGAATGAGAGCATTTCAATGGCCAGTAGTTTTGCAATGCCAGCATTCAGAGCCTGTGCTCGGGTTTGGTTTGCCGAGTATGGCCACCTTTTCTCCCATGCCTGTGCTACTGATGGCTGTAGAGTGGCCTGGGAATGTGAGGAAGTTACGGAAGGTGTCAGTCTCCACCAGCCTGAATGAGAGCATTTCAATGGCCAGTAGTTTTGCAATGCCAGCATTCAGAGCCTGTGCTCGGGGATGGTTTGCCGAGCATGGCCGCCTTTTCTCCCATGCCTGTTCTACCGCTGTAGAGTGGCCTGGGAGTGTGAGGATGACAGGGAACATGGTGCTGTGGGTGGAATGTCACTGGGTCTCTGGACAACAGTGTCAGAGGTTCTTCCATGGCGATCTTGTGAGGAAACCGAACCAGCTGTGTGTGAGCTGGAGGAAGAGGCTACAACATGAGCTGAAGAGGTGGTAGGTGGTGCTGTAGGTTGGCCTACATCTTCAGTGTGTCTTTGTAACTCCACCACGTGCTTGGTCTTGACTTGTTTCCACATATTTGTGGTATTCAGGTTGCTGACACTTTTCCCTCTTTTGACTTTATGATTACACAGCTTGCATTTGACAAAGCAAATGTCATCTGCAACTGTGTCAAAAAGGACCACACACTGCAAGTCCTGGGAGGGCCCGTTTTGGGTTTTGGAAGAGGAATGCTTCTAACGGGTGCCGAAGTGGAGGCTACAGGCAACCAAGTCTGCCCCCTCCCTCTTCTTCCTTTTTTGGCCGTTCGGGGAATCTCTTCTTCAGAGCTGCTCAAACCACCTTCCTGTTCCTCACGCCATGATGGGTCAAGGACCTCATCATCTACACTCCCCTCTTCAAACATCTGCTTCTCCTGGGTAGTCTCGCCAGCACAGTACGCACCAGAAAGTGGCACCTGAGTCTCATCATCTGATGCGTACTGAGGTGTGCTGACCATAGGCACTGGCCCACCCGCCTCTTCAGATTCAGAGGGACAAAGCAGTTGCGCATTACTGCATAGTCCCTCTTCTTTACATTCTAGAATGCTGCTTGGCTGGCCCCCTGTTTCCAAGCCAAGAGATTCAGAGAACAGAAGTAGAGATGGATCCTGTCCAGGGCTCTCTGACTGCCTGGGCAATTTGGCAGGTGGTGAAGAGACAGATGGTTTCTCTTCAGTGCTCTGGCCCTGAGAGGATGTGGAAGTAATTGAAGTCAATGTGATAGCTGCCATCCATCCGACAACAGCTTCAATTTGTTCGTTCCGCAGCAGTGGGGTACTGCGAGGTCCTACAAAGCTGCGCATAAAGGACTGTTGCCTGGTAAAACTGGGGGATGCTGAGTCACTGGTGCCCGCATGCCCACAGCAGGCACAGAATCCCCACGTCCTCTCCCTGATGAAACTCCACGACCACGACCACGTGCCTTACTCCCTGCCTTCATCATCTTGGTAGACTGAAGATAGGCAGAAAAGTACAAAGGGGGGCTTAGTGTGCTTATTCCTGAACAGCTGCTAACAGGCATAAGAAACACTAATTTTATAAAGTGTGTGGACTACACTTTAATATGAGCTAATGTGGCCTACACAACTGTCAAGTGGAGTGTTTGGTGAACTTTATTTAAGTGTTTTTTTCAAAAAAAACAAAAAGGATGTGACCAAAGATGTGAAAGCGATAGTATCACAAACTTTTTGGAGCTATTGCAATGCAGGAAGGTAACCTACAATGCAATAGATGAGGCTCCAAAAAATAGGCTAATACTAATCTGGCTGAGGTTGCAGGGCACAAGCCAGAAAAAAGTCTCCTCTATCTACTCCTATATAGTGTTTGCAACCAACCAATGTAGATGGATACGGATGGAAGCACACTAATAGGAGAAAAAAAATCAGGAAAAAAGAGCTGCAATAAAACAAAAAAAGGACTATGTATGAGGCAGTGACGCACACTGAGCGGACTACAACCAGAGGTGGCTGCAGAATACACTACAACGTGAGCTGCACTCACACACAGAGACCTCACAGACAGCCGTGAACAGTGCAGAGAACTGGGCACTAGCACTGAAAGGCTGCAGATAGGCTCCGCTGTCTACTCCTATAGTGTTTGCAACCAATTTAGATGGATACGTATGGATGCACACTAATAGGAGAATTAATGAAAAATGAGCAGCAATAAAACAAAAATAAATATGTATGAGGCAGTGACGCACGCTGAGCGGCCTACAACCAGAGTTGGCTGCAGGACACACTACAGCATGAGCTGCACTCACACAGACCTTGCAGACAGCTGTGAACAGCACTGCAAGGCAAAAGAAAGCTACAGTGATTGATAATGTAGCCTGGGTAAAGCACAATATTATATAGCAAATCGCTATCTCTAACTGTCCCTCAGAGTCTTGAACAGCAGCCTATCCCTAACTGAAGTCACAGCAGAGTGAACCCTAAATGGCGGCGGCGGCTTTTATAGTGCATCGTGACATCATTTCAGCAGCCAATCACAGCCATGCCATTAGTTAACATGCCTAACAGGATGTGATCACACTTCTGAGGATTCCTCATTGGCTGAATCAAATCAAACTTGCTCATAGCATTAAGGGAACTTCCGATTCCGGTATTCGATATGCAAAAAGTATCGGAACTCAGTATCAGAATTCCGATACCGCGAATATTGGCCGATACCCGATATTTGCGGTATCGGAATGCTCACCACTAGTCGTGGCTAAAAAGTTCAATTTTGGTCTCATCTCTCCAAATTACCTTGTTACAGAAGTTTTGAGGCTTGTCTTTGTGCTGTTTTGCATATTGAGATATTTTGCGGCATTTGTGCAGTAATGGTATTCTTCTTGCAAATTGACAATGTAGCCCATTTTTCTTCAAGTGTCTCCTTATTGTGCATTTTGAAACAGCAACACTGCTATTTTTCAGAGAGTCCAGTATTTCAGCTGATGTTATTTGTGGGGTTTTTATTGCATCCTGAACAATTTTTCTGGCAGTTATGAATGAAAGTTTTGTTGGTCTGCCTGACCATGGTTTGATTTTATAGAGCCCCTGATTTTTCATTTGTTAATCACAGATTGAACGCTGCAGACTGGCATTTTCAAGCCCTTGGATATCTTTTTGTATCCCTTTCCAGAAACTTCAGTGGCTGAATTAAAGATGCAAGAGTCCTTCTGGATCCCAGAAACTCACTCAGCTTTTATACACACACACTGATTACAAGCAAACAGATCACAGGTGAGGATGTTACCTTTAGGGACCTGTTTCCTTTAGCGACACACCAGCTATCCCGTCAGCGATATGACCTGGTAGGGATTGCTGGTGCATCGCTAAATGATCGCTAGTAAGCTGCCAAACAGGCAGATCTCTTCGGTGACGCAGCAACGATCCAGCAATCAAACACAGCGATGAGTGCTGGCCAGCGGGGCATCGACAACGAAAAAATGGCCCAGCGATATCCAGCAGGGGGGCCGGTCGCCGCTAAGTGTCACATGTAACGAGATTGCAGGCAAGATCGCTGTTGCTTCACAAATCTGTGACGCATTAGTGATCTCGCTATGTGAGACAGGGCCTTTAGTAGCCATTCAAACGCATTAGTGTCAATTTCTGTTCAGTTCACATACCTTGGCCAAAATTACCAGGGTATGTGGACTTTTAATCAGGGTCATTTGGATGTTTTGGATTGCTATTATGATTTAAAAAGTGAAAACACAGTAGTTTGACAATAAATTGCTTCACCCAACCACTAACCATGACTGGAGAAAAAGTTTTGGTGTTATCATTCATATTGTTGTCATGGTATGTAAACTTTTGAGCTCAACTATATATATATAATATAGTCATTTTTACATTTTAAAAATTACCAAAAGGAAAATTGGTAATGCAAAAGTTTTGGCACCCTTGGAAATTTGTATGTTCAGATAACTTAGACTAAGGCTTCAGGCCTTAATTAGCCTGTTAGGGTTATGGCTTATTCACTATCATTATTAGGAGAGGCCAGATTATGCAAATTTCCCAGCTTTAACTAAAAACCAGCCTCTTCTAACCTTGTGCCCCAAAACAGCAGCCGTGAGTTCTTCTAAGCAACTGCCTAGTACTCTGGAACTGAAAATGGTGGAGGTCCACAAAGAAGGAAAAGGCTATATGAAGATTGCAAATTGTTTTCAAGTTACCCTTTCCTCAGCTTGAAATGTAATTAAGAAATGTCAGTTAAAAGGAACAGTGGAGGTCAAGATAATGTCTTGAAGACCAATCTAAATTTTCAGTGAGAGCTGCTCATAGAATTGCTAAGAGGCAAATCTGAACCCTTACTTGACTGCAAAAAACATTCAGAAACATTTAGCAGATTCTGGAGTTGTGGTAAATTGTGCCACTGTTCAGAAACACCTGCGCAAATATGGTATTCAAAGAAAATGTGAACAAATATAATAGCTTATTATTAGAGTTGAGCGAAACGGGTCGAAAAATTTCAAAAGTCGCCGACTTTTGGCAAAGTCGGGTTTCATGAAACGAAACCCGACCCTAGGATGAGGTCGGCCACGAGGTCGGCGACTTACGCGCCAAAGTCGCGTTTCAAAAGTTTGTTTTGCGCTCTTTTTCAGCCAATCAGGATCCACGGATACTGTGGGCAACGTGATGACATAGGCAGGGGTCACCACCATCTTTCAGAAGGGCATGCAAGTGATTGGCTTGCTTTGGTGGGCGTCACAGGGGTTATAAAAGGGCGTGCACGCCGACCGCCATCTTACTTCTGCCGATCTTAGCATAGGGAGAGGTTGCTGCTGCTGATTCTGTAGGGAGAGCGTTAGGCAGGGAAGAAGAAAAAAAAACTGCTTCTGCTGCTAGCGATTTTGCCTGTACAACACACCAGTCACTGTGTGTGCAGTGCAAGGGGAGGCTATATTGTGGTGGATCAGCGGTGTTGGTTGTTAGGCTGCCTTCTAAGGCTTCCTGACAGCTGCATTGCTGTTTACCCACTGCTCTGCAAACTGCTTTTTTAAAAGCAATACCAATTTTTTTTTTTGTCCTGCTGAGGTACTGAGCGTGCATTTTTTCACACCATACAAGCGGTGTACGCTCCTCACACAGTACCGTGTAACGGCTGTTATCACAGCCACAGTGAAGCTATCTGTGTGTCACTCTGTGAGAATAAGTCGAGGACATGTTCCGTTCTTACAGACCTGCACCTACTAGTTTTGTCTAGCTTTCAAACAGTTAAATATATTTGCTGTTTGATCACATTCAAAACTATAGAGAGACAGCGTGTGTCAGTCCGTATACTTAAAAAACACGGAGCTTGACAATTTTACGTACACCGGACATCCGTGTACGTGCACGCTCCTCTCAGTACCGTGTAACGGCTGTTATCACGGCCACAGTGAAGCTATCTGTGTGTCACTCTGTGAGAATAAGTCGAGGACATGTTCCGTTCTTACAGACCTGCACCTACTAGTTTTGTCTAGCTTTCAAACAGTTAAATATATTTGCTGTTTGATCACATTCAAAACTATAGAGAGACAGCGTGTGTCAGTCCGTATACTTAAAAAACACGGAGCTTGACAATTTTACGTACACCGGACAGCCGTGTACGTGCACGCTCCTCTCAGTACCGTGTAACGGCTGTTATCACGGCCACAGTGAAGCTATCAGTGTGTCACTGTGGAAGGATAAGTGGAGGACTTGTTCCGTTCTTACAGACCTACACTCTAGGGAGATTCCTATTCTGCCCAATTCTACATACACCTTGTAGTTTGTGATACACTAGCCAATTTCTGCCTGTGACATAGCGCTGTGATATTCAGTGGGCCTCACACAATCCATAAGTGTCCAGTGTCCACAAGTGTGTGCAGAAATTCAAAATCTCCATTATCCTCTAGTCACTGTGGTCACAGCTGTGCCATCGAGCCTGTGACAGAGCGCTCAGATATTCAGTGGGCCTCACACAATCCAAAAGTGTCCAGTGTCCACAAGTGTGTGCAGAAATTCAAAATCTCCCTTATCCTCTAGTCACTTTGGTCACAGCTGTGCCATCGAGCCTGTGACATAGCGCTCAGATATCAATGGGCCTCACACAATCCAAAAGTGTACAGTGTCCACAAGTGTCTGCAGAAATTCAAAATCTCCCTTATCCTCTCGTCACTTTTGTCACAGCTGTGCCATCGAGCCTGTCACATAGCGCTCAGATATTCATTGGGCCTCACACAATCCAAAAGTGTCCAGTGTCCACAAGTGTCTGCTGAAATTCAAAATCTCACTTATCCTCTAGTCACTTTTGTCACAGCTGTGCCATCGAGCCTGTGACATAGCGCTCAGATATTCATTGGGCCTCACACAATCCAAAAGTGTCCAGTGTCCACAAGTGTCTGCTGAAATTCAAAATCTCACTTATCCTCTAGTCACTTTGGTCACAGCTGTGCCATCGAGCCTGTCACATAGCGCTCAGATATTCATTGGGCCTCACACAATCCAAAAGTGTCCAGTGTCCACAAGTGTCTGCTGAAATTCAAAATCTCCCTTATCCTCTAGTCACTTTTGTCACAGCTGTGCCATCGAGCCTGTGACATAGCGCTCAGATATCAGTGGGCCTCACACAATCCAAAAGTGTCCAGTGTCCACAAGTGTCTGCTGAAATTCAAAATCTCCCTTATCCTCTAGTCACTTTTGTCACAGATGTGCCATCGAGCCTGTGACATAGCGCTCAGATATCAGTGGGCCTCACACAATCCAAAAGTGTCCAGTGTCCACAAGTGTCTGCTGAAATTCAAAATCTCCCTTATCCTCTAGTCACTTTTGTCACAGCTGTGCCATCGAGCCTGTGACATAGCGCTCAGATATCAGTGGGCCTCACACAATCCAAAAGTGTCCAGTGTCCACAAGTGTCTGCTGAAATTCAAAATCTCCCTTATCCTCTAGTCACTTTTGTCACAGCTGTGCCATCGAGCCTGTGACATAGCGCTCAGATATCAGTGGGCCTCACACAATCCAAAAGTGTCCAGTGTCCACAAGTGTCTGCAGAAATTCAAAATCTCCCTTATCCTCTCGTCACTTTTGTCACAGCTGTGCCATAGAGCCTGTCACATAGCGCTCAGATATTCATTGGGCCGCACACAATCCAAAAGTGTCCAGTGTCCACAAGTGTCTGCTGAAATTCAAAATCTCCCTTATCCTCTAGTCACTTTGGTCACAGCTGTGCCATCGAGCCTGTCACATAGCGCTCAGATATTCATTGGGCCTCACACAATCCAAAAGTGTCCAGTGTCCACAAGTGTCTGCTGAAATTCAAAATCTCCCTTATTCTCTAGTCACTTCGGTCACAGCTGTGCCATCGAGCCTGTCACATAGCGCTCAGATATTCATTGGGCCTCACACAATCCAAAAGTGTCCAGTGTCCACAAGTGTCTGCAGAAATTCAAAATCTCACTTATCCTCTAGTCACTTTGGTCACAGCTGTGCCATCGAGCCTGTGACATAGCGCTCAGATATCAGTGGGCCTCACACAATCCAAAAGTGTCCAGTGTCCACAAGTGTCTGCTGAAATTCAAAATCTCCCTTATCCTCTAGTCACTTTTGTCACAGCAGTGCCATCGAGCCTGTCACATAGCGCTCAGATATCAGTCGGCCTCACACAATCCAAAAGTGTCCAGTGTCCAAAAGTGTCTGCAGAAATTCAAAATCTCCCTTATCCTCTCGTCACTTTTGTCACAGCTGTGCCATAGAGCCTGTCACATAGCGCTCAGATATTCATTGGGCCTCACACAATCCAAAAGTGACCAGTGTCCACAAGTGTCTGTTGAAATTCAAAATCTGACTTATCCTCTAGTCACTTTGGTCACAGCTGTGCCATCAAGCCTGTCACAC
The DNA here is from genome assembly GCF_039654945.1 of Dendrobates tinctorius. Classification (NCBI taxonomy): domain Eukaryota; kingdom Metazoa; phylum Chordata; class Amphibia; order Anura; family Dendrobatidae; genus Dendrobates; species Dendrobates tinctorius. The sequence continues at coordinate 9,523,867 of NW_027361838.1, read as the reverse complement.
AGCGCTCAGATATTCATTGGGCCTCACACAATCCAAAAGTGTCCAGTGTCCACAAGTGTCTGCTGAAATTCAAAATCTCCCTTATTCTCTAGTCACTTCGGTCACAGCTGTGCCATCGAGCCTGTCACATAGCGCTCAGATATTCATTGGGCCTCACACAATCCAAAAGTGTCCAGTGTCCACAAGTGTCTGCAGAAATTCAAAATCTCACTTATCCTCTAGTCACTTTGGTCACAGCTGTGCCATCGAGCCTGTGACATAGCGCTCAGATATCAGTGGGCCTCACACAATCCAAAAGTGTCCAGTGTCCACAAGTGTCTGCTGAAATTCAAAATCTCCCTTATCCTCTAGTCACTTTTGTCACAGCTGTGCCATCGAGCCTGTCACATAGCGCTCAGATATCAGTCGGCCTCACACAATCCAAAAGTGTCCAGTGTCCAAAAGTGTCTGCAGAAATTCAAAATCTCCCTTATCCTCTCGTCACTTTTGTCACAGCTGTGCCATAGAGCCTGTCACATAGCGCTCAGATATTCATTGGGCCTCACACAATCCAAAAGTGACCAGTGTCCACAAGTGTCTGTTGAAATTCAAAATCTGACTTATCCTCTAGTCACTTTGGTCACAGCTGTGCCATCAAGCCTGTCACACAGCGCTCAGATATTCATTGGGCCTCACACAATCCAAAAGTGTCCTGTGTCCACAAGTGTCTGCTGAAATTCAAAATCTCCCTTATCCTCTAGTCACTTTGGTCACAGCTGTGCCATCGAGCCTGTCACATAGCGCTCAGATTTTCATTGGACCTCACACAATCCAAAAGTGTCCAGTGTCCACAAGTGTCTGCTGAAATTCAAAATCTCACTTATCCTCTAGTCACTTTGGTCACAGCTGTGCCATCGAGCCTGTCACATAGCGCTCAGATATCAGTGGGCCTCACACAATCCAAAAGTGTCCAGTGTCCACAAGTGTCTGCTGAAATTCAAAATCTCACTTATCCTCTAGTCACTTTGGTCACAGCTGTGCCATCGAGCCTGTCACATAGCGCTCAGATATTCATTGGGCCTCACACAATCCAAAAGTGTCCAGTGTCCACTAGTGTGAGCAGAAATTCAAAATCTCCCCTGTCCTATAGACACCTTGTACCTTGTTTTACATTACTATATAGTTTGTTGGATTTTGTCTACATTTTTACCAAAAATGAGGAAGGCTGGTGGAAGAGGCCGTGGAATTGGGCGGGGGTTGGCAGCTGGTAATGATGGTGTTGGTGGTGGATCTGACGGTAGTGGCAAGAGCAAAATAGGACCGAATGCAGGAGGTGTTGAGCCTGCGTCATCGTCTGGCTCCATAAGGCTTCGAAGGCTTAGTTTTCTAGGAGTTGGCAAACCGCTTTTAAAGCCAGAGCATCAGGAAAAAGTTTTGTCTTACATTGCTGACTCAGCCTCCAGCTCTATCGCCTCCTCTTCTTCAGTTGTAAAAAGTAAAAGCACTGAGTCGTCATTGGAGGCTCATTTTCATGAACCACACCTTTCCTTGTGTTCTTCACCCCAACCAAGATTGAAGGATGACGCAGGCCATACTACTGATTACTCCATGGAGCTGTTTTCACATACCATGCCCGGATTATCAAGTGAAATGGTGAATTACCCAGGCCAAGATGAATCTGACATGGAGTGCACTGATGCACAGCCGCTGATGGATGATTCTGCTGGTACATTCACTCAGAGCACTACATTGTCCTCGCAGTGTACAGAGCCAGGTTCTGACCCTGATGAGACTCAGGTGCCCCTTCCCGCACACTATACCACCATACACGGTGACACAGAGGAAGGTGCACATGACATTGAAGAGGAGGTGATGGATGACCCAGGTGTTGACCCAGATTGGCATCGATTGGGGGAAGAGGGTGCCGCTGCCAATAGCTCAGAAGAGGAGGAGGAGCATCCGCCGCAAGCATCGACATCGCAACAGCTGTTATCTGGCAGGCACGGAGCAGTCCAAAAACGGGTTACAAAAAGCCGAAAAGTTGCTGGACTGCTTGGCCAGACGGTCAAAATAGCACAGCGTGCAAGGACGCAAAATGTCTTCCATAGTAGAAAGAGTGCAGTGTGGCACTTTTTTGAGCAAAATCCTAATGATCAGGCCAAGGTTATCTGTAAGAAGTGCGCAAAGACCTTTAGCCGAGGGAAAAATCTGAAAAATTTGAATACCAGTTGCATGCTTAGACATTTAACCACCATGCACTTGCAAGCGTGGACACAACACCAAACCTCATGTGCAACTGATCACAACGAAGGTAGTCAGCAACGCCACATTGTTTCCCCCACTGTAAGCCCACCGGTTAGCACAGCAGCAAATGTTGAGGTGTCGTTGCAAGGCCACAGCAGTCAGGGAATCCCACTGTTATATCAACGAAAGACTGATTCTAGGCCATCAGAAAGAACACCAACTCCATCACCATCATCAACCCTCTCTCAGTCCGCCCTGTCCACCGCTACTTCCACCATATGCAGCTCTCAAGTCCAGCTCACCCTCCCAGACACTATGAGTAGGTCAAGAAAGTACTCAGTCTCTCATCCGCGTACACTGTGTTTGAACGCCCACATTGCCAAACTAATCTCGTTTGAGATGATGCCCTTTAGGTTGGTGGAAAGCGCAGCTTTCCGCGAACTCATGGCCTATGCAGTACCACGCTATGACCTACCCAGTCGCCACTTCTTCTCTCGCAAAGCCATCCCAGCCCTCCACCATCATGTGAAAGACCGCATTGTCCATGCACTCAAGCAGTCAGTGAGCGGAAAGGTGCACCTCACAACTGATGCATGGTCCAGTCGGCATGGCCAGGGCCGTTACGTGTCCATCACTGCGCACTGGGTTAATGTGGTGGATGCAGGGTCCACAGGGGACAGCGGTGGTGGGACAGTGCTGCCTAGCCCACGGTATAGGAAACAGTTGGCTGTAGGCGTTCGACCCTCCTCCTCCGGAAGCAAAAGCTCGTCCACAGAGCGCAGTTGTACGAGCACTCCATCTGCAGCTGCCACTGTTGCACACGAGGTGTCCCCCTATCGAGCAGCTAGTGGAAAGCATCAGCAGGCAGTGTTGCAGATGATGTGTTTGGGCGACAGACACACCGCCGAGGTGCTGGCCGAGTACTTTCAGCGACAAACTGAGTCATGGCTGGGCAGTGTACATCTTGAGGCAGACAAGGTAGTTAGTGATAACGGGCGTAATTTTGTGGCAGCCATAGCCCTTTCAAAACTCAGCCACATACCTTGCTTGGCTCACACCTTGAACCTGGTGGTGCAGTGCTTCCTCAAAAATTATCCGGAGTTAACAGCCCTGCTCCAGAAGGTGCGAAGACTGTGCGCGCACATCCGCCGGTCGCCTGTACACTCCGTTCGTATGCAGAAGCTGCAGCGATTGCTCCACCTTCCCAACCACTGCCTCATTATCGACATTGCAACAAGGTGGAACTCCACCCTGCACATGGTGGAGCGGCTGTGCGAGCAGAGGCAGGCCATAATGCATTTGTGGGAGGATACACGGCCAGGCACTTTGAGAGCAGACATGGAGTTGACCGGTGTGCAGTGGTCGAAGCTGAAAGACCTCTGTAAAGTCCTTCAGTGTTTTGAGGAATGCACACGGCTGGTAAGTGCAGACGACGCCATCCTAAGCATCCACTTATGCGTCTGCTCATGCAAACTTTGAAGCACCTTAAGGAGCAGGCTTCTGCAGCCAATGTTGATGAGGAGGAAGAGGAGGAGGGAATCCTTGATGACATTCAGCCATTGTCTGCTCAGGGACCTCTCCTGGACGAGGTGGAGGAAGAAGAGGAGGAGGATGATGGGGATGATTACTTAGGGGAGGAGGATGCATCTCGTGGGGCAAGTGAAAATGTTGGCGTGGCAAGGTCTGGTACAGGGTTTTTGCGTGACTGGAGGGATGTGGATTTGCCAGAAAGTGCTCCTCCAACCAGCACTCGCAGTGCATCATTGACACCGGGAACATTGGCCCACATGTCAGATTATGCCTTGCGGATCCTAAAAAGGGACCCCCGCATTGCCAAAATGATGAACGATGACGACTACTGGTTGGCCAGCATCCTGGATCCACGCTATAAAGGCAAATTACAAAACATCATGCCACAGGAGAACCTTGACCTAATATTGGCTAATAAACAAGCAACTCTGGTAAATCGGTTGCTTGAGGCATTCCCAGCACACAGCAGCGGTGATGGTTCTCACACGAGTCGTACGGGCCGGGAGCAGCTTGGCAGAGGTGTTCGTGGTGCACACAGCAGAAGTGGCATTGGAGACAGGGATTTCATGACAATGTTGTGGACTGATTTTTCATGTACCGCTCACACAACTGGTAATACTGCATCGATGGAAAGTGACAGGAGACAGCAGTTGTCAACTATGGTTACAAACTACTTTTCCTCCCATATCGATGTTCTCCCACACAGGTCATTCCCCTTTGACTATTGGGCCGCTAAACTGGACACCTGGCCTGAATTGGCACAATATGCCTTACAGGAGCTCGCTTGCCCAGCTGCAAGTGTGCTATCGGAAAGAGTCTTCAGTGCAGCTGGATCAATCCTGACAGAAAAAAGGACCCGTCTGTCAACCCAAAATGTGCATGATCTAACCTTCATTAAAATGAACCACGCATGGGTTTCCAAGGATTTTGTCCCACCTTCCCCTGATGACACATAGGGTGACAGAAAAATGGCTTGCTTTGATCCACCTCTTCCTGGGACTTGACCTATTTCACCTTTTGCATCAGCTGAATGTCCAACATCAACATATGCCACTTTCTAAAACTCCCTAACTGTGCTGCCTCCCCCCCCATGGCCGGGGTCACCACCTAGCGCATGACACCGTGCGAGTGCCGTTGCCCTGGACAGGTGGGTAGGCCGACTCTTGGGCGCGGGCACTGGCACAGGGTCCTTCATAGTGCAATCAAGTGTCTCTGACGGTGGTGGTGCACACCCGCCGTCAGACACACCGCCGTACTATGAGGGGCCCAGTGCCAGTACCGACGCCCACGAGTGGGCCCCCCTTGCTTGGGCAGGGCCCCAGCATTTGCAATCTTTACCTCTCCCTGCTCCTCCGCTGTGTAGTCTGGGCCGTCAAATCCATACTGTGCCTGACACCGTCTGAGCCTGCCTCCTGATGTATAGACATATATTTTGAATGTGTACGCTATCCATATATGTTATCCGGGGATACGGTACCCTTTCTAACCTTTGTGCAATCACGTGCAATCCATACTGGGCCTAACACCGTCTGAGCCTGCCTCCTGATGTATAGACATATATTTTGAATGTGTACGCTATCCATACATGTTATCCGGGGACACGGTACCCTTTCTAACCTTTGTGCAATCACGTGCAATCCATACTGGGCCTAACACCGTCTGAGCCTGCCTCCTGATGTATAGACATATATTTTGAATGTGTACGCTATCCATACATGTTATCCGGGGAAACGGTACCCTTTCTAACCTTTGTGCAATCACGTGCAATCCATACTGGGCCTAACACCGTCTGAGCCTGCCTCCTGATATATAGACATATATTTTGAATGTGTACGCTATCCATACATGTTATCCGGGGATACGGTACCCTTTCTAACCTTTGTGCAATCACGTGCAATCCATACTGGGCCTAACACCGTCTGAGCCTGCCTCCTGATGTATAGACATATATTTTGAATGTGTACGCTATCCATACATGTTATCTGGGGATACGGTACCCTTTCTAACCTTTGTGCAATCACGTGTAATCCATACTGGGCGTGAGAACGGCTGGCGAGCTGCTACAGCACCTGTGGTTTGCACACGTAAGTTTTTCATTTTTTCAGGAATGACGGTTAGGCCTAATTCCGGAACTGCGGTTGACCTGCACTTACTGGGAAATCATTGTTCGCGGGTAATAATTGTAATCAGTGATCCCCATCACTAACGTTGTTCAGCGGGTTATCTGCACCTGTAAGCGACAAACGCTGGCCTTTTCAGTGTAGCGCACATGCAGCCACGGACATGTAAGGGCATGACACACCAGTTATTGGCCAATCTCATGTGCCAGAGCCTCACGTGTCCCTCTAGTAAGCCGGACTCGGACCGCGGGGCATGACGGAGTCTCGTTCGTTAACGAAATTAAGCTTGCAATGTGTGCATCTGTTCTGTAGCTGGCATGGTTGAGGTTTCCCAGGTGGAGTCGAATTTAACCGTAGGCTCCACTCCTGGTGGTGCCCTTCTGGACATTCCTTTAAGGTTCAGCTTTGCAACCATACTGCCCACGTAAAACAAACACTTTGCCTTCATGAACGCTGTTTGGAGGGTCATGACTCGTGGGAATAACGCCGCCCAATCAGTTAACCTGCTAGAGAGATCGTTCGTTGCTCCCAAGCATGACATCACACTCCCTAGGAAGAAGGTAATGCCACTGTGGCGACCGTACTCCTGGGGGCAACACAAGTGCACTGATGCCCAGCCACTGCTCGATGAATCTGCTGGTACATTGACCCAGACCACTACATTCCCCTCGCACGCTACACGACCTGAATCTGACCCTGATGAAACTCAGGTTACCCTTCCCATATACAGTTCCATCTTACACGGTGACAAAGAGGAAGCTGCAGATGAAAGTGCAGGTTCGGCCCACCCGCCATCAGACACACCACCGTACTATCAGGGGCCCTGTGCCAGTGCCGTCGCCAACGAGTGGGCCCCCCCTGCTTGCTCAGAATCACAGCACTTGCAAAGTTGAAATACTGTGCAGTGAGATGGAAGATGGGGACGACGAGGAGTCCAGACAAGTACAGGGATTCCCTAGCGAGGAGACTTATTTGATTGTTTTCAATGTTGGGACAGCAATTTTTGGGGAGCACTATACTCTGGAGAATGATAGATGGGGCCCACCATACAATGGAACATTCCAAAGGTGGACATCAGACACTGGAGCAGCATTTACAGGGCCCATTATACACTAGAGCATTAGAAATGGGGCCCATTATGTTTGGAGCATTATTTGGGCCCATAAGATAGTGGAGCTTCATCCATGGGGACCAACATATACTGTAGCATTATGTGGAGCTCATCATATACTGTTTCAAACATTATATGGGACTAATGATTCTGTATGGAGAAATAGATGGGCCTCATCATGAGATGTAAAAAGTGAAGTATTTTTCATTGTACTATACCGCTATTTCTCTGCCGTATCGGAGCATGATGAGTTGTGGTATGTGTTAAAGGGGCGCTCTTTCACCCAGGGCACATGAAAACCTGCAGCCAGCCCTCCCCCCCACAACTTTAGCCAAATAACCCCCATTTTTCAGTGCGTAACTTGTATTATGAAGTTAATTAAGGTTGACAAGCTTAAGTAAGAAGAATTGATGCTTTTGGCATTAAAATGGGCACTGTAGGTGTGTTTCCTGTCCTCCTCTCACTGCCGACTTTTATTCCCCATTGACTTACATTGGGTTTCGTGTTTCGGGACGACCCCGACTTTTCCCTATAATCGGCCGATCTTGCTCGACCCGACTTTTGGAAAAGTCGGGTTTCACGAAACGAAACTCGACCCTAAAAAAACAAAAGTCGCTCAACTCTAATCCTGACTACATCATCACATTTGATTAGTGCCTCTTCTTCACACATTTTAATAGGAAAAAATATTAATAAGGTACAATGGTATAAGTATTGGGTATAATAATAAATATTATAAAGAGTCAGTTCTTTACACTAAGAGGAATATTATATGCAAAGTTGCATAATTTGAATATTTTGGTAACACAAGTTTATGACAATTATGAAATAATCCGGATCATGGAAATATTAAGGGTATATGTTACTGAAGACATAACTACTCTGCAACAACATAAAGGCCTTATTCTTATTTTTATTTTTATTCTTATTCTTATTTTTAATTTTCAATTTTTTTAATCTATTTTTATTATAATTCTTAAATTTTTATTTTTTCTTTCATCAATATTTAGTAAAGTAATATCTACTGAGAATATTGCGTCATTAAATATAGCAATGATATGGTTCTATTACAAAGAAAAATGTTTCACTTCTGAGTTATATGCAACAATTCTTTTATTCATTCATTTACTCACTCATATATTCTTATTTTGCTTCATGGCTATACATTCCTACATATTATTAGTATAATACATATATTCCTTATTAACCCCTTCCTGACATCCGACGTACTATCCCGTCCACGGTACCCGGGCCCGTATGACCGTGGACGGGATAGTACGTCTACCGCGATCAGCGGCGCCCACGTGGTGAGCACCGCTGATCGCGGCCGGGTGTCAGCTGATTATCACAGCTGACACCCGGCACAATGTGTCAGGGGCGGTCACAGACCGCCCCCGACACGTTAACCCCTTGCACACCGCGATCAAACACGATCGCGGTGTACCGGGGGTTAAAGGGAAGCATCGGCAGGGAGGGGCTCCCTCCGTGCTTCCCTGAGCCCCCCACGGCAGCGCAATGTGCAGCGCTGCTGCGGGGGGCTCCTTTCCTCCAGGCCCCTGAAACCAAGATGGCGACGGGGGCCTTCGGGGGCCTGAGGAAGCTGGCTTCCTCAGTGCCTGCAAAGCGCAGGCATGAGGAAGCCTTCTGCAGTGCCTGTGTCAGATCGCTGATCTGTCACAGTGATCTGTGATGTGACAGATCAGCGATCTGTCACAGGACAGTGATGTCCCACCTGGGACTATTTAATAAAGTAAAAAAAAAATAAAAAAAAGTGTAAAAATAATAAAAAAAAAATCGCCAAATATATTAGAAAAAAAAAAAATATTCCCCCAATAAATCCATTTTTTGGAAATAATAAAAAAAACAAACAATAAAAGTACACATATTAGGTATTGCCGTGTCCGTAACGACCCGCCCTATAAAACTGTCCCATTAGTTAACCCCTTTAGCGAACCCATTAAAAAATAAAAATAAAAAACGAAGCAAAAAATAATGATTTATTATCATACCGCCAAACAAAAAGTGTAATAACGCGCGATCAAATAGACGCATATAAATATCCATGGTACCGCTGAAAACGTCATCTTGTCCCGCAAAAAACGAGCCACCACACCGCATCATCAGCGAAAAAATAAAAAAGTTATAGCTCGCAGAATAAAGCGATGCAAAAATAATTATTTTTTATATAAAATAGTTTTCATTGCATAAAACCGACAAAAACGTAAAAAAAGACCTAAATGAGGTATGGCTGTAACCGTACTGACCCGAAGAATAAAACCGCTTTATCAATTTTACCGCACGTGGAATGGTGTAAACGCACCCCCCCAAAAGAAATTCATGAAACGCTGGTTTTTGTTCATTCTGCGTCCCAAAAATCGGAATAAAAAGCGATCAAAAAATTCCACGTGCCCGAAAATGGTACCAATAAAAACGTCAACTCATCCTGCAAAAAATAAGACCTCACATGACTCGGTGGGTCAAAATACGGAAAAATTATAGCTCTCAATATGTGGTGATGCAAAAACTATTTTTACAATAAAAAGCGTCTTTTAGCGTGCGACAGCCGGCAAACATAAAAACCGCCATAAATAGTAAATCAAACCCCCCGTTATCACCCCCTTAGTTAGGGAAAAATAATAAAATAAAAAAAATTTATTTATTTCCATTTTTCCATTAGGGTTAGGGTTAGGGCTAGGGGTGTGTTGGGGTAGGGTTAGGGCTAGGGTTAGGGTAGGGTTAGGGTTAGGGCTAGGGTTAGGGTTAGGGCTAGGGTTAGGGCTAGGGTTAGGGTTAGGGCTACGGTTAGGGTTAGGGGCGTGTTGGGGTTCGGGTTGGAGTGAGAATTGGGGGTTTCCACTGTTTGGGCACATCAGGGGCTCTCCAAATGCAACATGGCGTCTGATCTCAATTCCAGCCAATTCTGAGTTGAAAAAGTCAAATGGTGCTCCTTCCCTTCCAAGCTCTGCTATGCGTCCAAACAGTGTTTTACCCCCACATGTAGGTTATCAGCCTACTCAGGACAAATTGCAGAACAATTTTTGTGGTCCAATTTCTCCTGTTACCCTTAGGAAAATAAAAAATTGGGGGCAAAAATATCATTTTTGTGGAAAAAAATGATTTTTTTATTTTCATGTCCGAGTGTTATAAACTTCTGTGAAGCACTTGGGTGTTCAAAGTGCTCACCACACATCTAGATAAGTTCCGTGGGGGGTCTAGTGTCCAAAATGGGGTCACTTGTGGGGAGTTTCAATAGTTTAGGTACATCAGGGGCTCTCCAAACGCACATGACACCCGCAGACCATTCCATCAAAGTCTGCATTCCAAAACGTCACTGCTTCCCTTCCGAGCCCCGACGTGTGTCCATACAGTAGTTTTCTCCCACACATGGGGTGTCAGCGTACCACATATGGGGTGTCAGCATACTCAGGACAAATTGGACAACAACTTTTGGGGGTCCAATTTCTCCTGTTACCCTTGGGAAAATGAAAAAAATGGGGACTAATTGATCATGTTTGTGGAAAAAAATATGATTTTTTTATTTTCATGCCCGGGCATTATAAACTTCTGTGAAGCCCTTGGGGGATCAAAGCGCTCACCACACATCTAGATAAGTTCCTTAGGGGGTCTCGTTTTCAAAATGGGGTCACTTGTGGGGGTTTCCACTGTTTAGGTACATTAGGGGCTCTCCAAAGGCAACATGACACCCGCAGACCATTCCATCAAAGTCTGCATTCCAAAACGTCACTACTTCCCTTCCGAGCCCTGACGTGTGTCCATACAGTAGTTTTATCCCACATATGGGGTGTCAGCGTACTCAGGATAAATTGGACAACAACTTTTGGGGTTCAATTTCTCCTGTTACCCTTGGGAAAATAAAAAAATTGGGGACTAATTGATTATGTTTGTGGAAAAAATACGATTTTTTTATTTTCATGCCCTGGCATTATAAACTTCTGTGAAGCCCTTGGGGGCTCAAAGTGCTCACCACACATCTAGATAAGTTCCTTGGGGGGTCTAGTTTACAAAATGGTGTCATTTGTGGGGGGTTTCCACTGTTTAGGTACATTAGGGGCTCTCCAAAGGCAACATGACACCCGCAGACCATTCCATCAAAGTCTGCATTCCAAAACGTCACTACTTTCCTTCCGAGTCCTGACGTGTGTCCATACAGTAGTTTTATCCCACATATGGGGTGTCAGCGTACTCAGGACAAATTGGACAACAACTTTTGGGGTTCAATTTCTCCTGTTACCCTTGGGAAAATAAAAAAATTGGGGACTAATTGATTATGTTTGTGGAAAAAATACGATTTTTTTATTTTCATGCCCTGGCATTATAAACTTCTGTGAAGCCCTTGGGGGCTCAAAGTGCTCACCACACATCTAGATAAGTTCCTTGGGGGGTCTAGTTTACAAAATGGTGTCATTTGTGGGGGGTTTCCACTGTTTAGGTACATTAGGGGCTCTCCAAAGGCAACATGACACCCGCAGACCATTCCATCAAAGTCTGCATTCCAAAACGTCACTACTTCCCTTCCGAGCCCTGACGTGTGTCCATACAGTAGTTTTATCCCACATATGGGGTGTCAGCGTACTCAGGACAAATTGGACAACAACTTTTGGGGTTCAATTTCTCCTGTTACCCTTGGGAAAATAAAAAAAATTGGGGACTAATTGATCATGTTTGAAGAAAAAATACGATTTTTTTATTTTCATGCCCTGGCATTATAAACTTCTGTGAAGCCCTTGGGGGTTCAAAGTGCTCACCACACATCTAGATAAGTTCCTTGGGGGGTCTAGTTTACAAAATGGTGTCATTTGTGGGGGGTTTCCACTGTTTAGGTACATTAGGGGCTCTCCAAAGGCAACATGACACCCGCAGACCATTCCATCAAAGTCTGCATTCCAAAACGTCACTACTTCCCTTCCGAGCCCCGACGTGTGCCCATACAGTAGTTTTCTCCCACATATGGGGTATCAGCATACTCAGGACAAATTGGACAACAACTTTTGGGGTCCAATTTCTCCTGGTACCCTTGGGAAAATAAAAAAATGGTGACTAAAAGATCATGTTTGTGGAAAAAATACGAATTTTTTATTTTCACGCCCGGGCGTTGTAAACTTCTGTGAAGCACTGGGGGGGTCAAAGTGCTCACCACACATCTAGATAAGTTCCTCGGGGGGTCTAGTTTACAAAATGGTGTCATTTGTGGGGGGTTTCCACTGTTTAGGTACATTAGGGGCTCTCCAAAGGCAACATGACACCCGCAGACCATTCCATCAAAGTCTGCATTCCAAAACGTCACTACTTCCCTTCCGAGCCCCGACGTGTGCCCATACAGTAGTTTTCTCCCACATGTGGGGTATCAGCATACTCAGGACAAATTGGACAACAACTTTTGGGGTCCAATTTCTCCTGGTACCCTTGGAAAATAAAAAAATGGTGACTAAAAGATCATGTTTGTGGAAAAAATACGAATTTTTTATTTTCACGCCCGGGCGTTGTAAACTTCTGTGAAGCACTGGGGGGTTCAAAGTGCTCACCACACATCTAGATAAGTTCCTTAGGGGGTCTAGTTTCCAAAATGGTGTCATTTGTGGGGGGTTCCACTGTTTTGTTACATCAGGAGTTTTCCAAACGCGACATGGTGTCCGATCTCAATTCCAGCCAAAAACGTCAAATGGCGCTGCTTCCCTTCCGAGCTCTGCCATGCGCCCAAATAGTGGTTTACCCCCACATGTGGGGTATCAGCGTACTCAGGACAAATTGCTCAATAACTATTAGGGTCCTGTTACCCTTGGAAAAATAAGAATTGAGGGTGAAAAGATCATTTTTGTGGAAAAAATATGATTTTTTAATTGTATGGCTTTATGTTATAAACTTCTTTGAAGCCCATGGGGGTTCAAAGTTCTCACCACACATCTAGATAAGTTCCTTAGGGGGTCTAGTTTCCAAAATGGTGTCATTTGTGGGGGGTTTCCACTGTTTAGGTACATTAGGGGCTCTCCAAAGGCAACATGACACCCGCAGACCATTCCATCAAAGTCTGCATTCCAAAACGTCACTACTTCCCTTCCGAGCCCTGACGTGTGTCCATACAGTAGTTTTATCCCACATATGGGGTGTCAGCGTACTCAGGACAAATTGGACAACAACTATTGGGGTTCAATTTCTCCTGTTACCCTTGGGAAAATAATAAAATTGGGGACTAATTGATCATGTTTGTGGAAAAAATACGATTTTTTTATTTTCATGCCCTGGCATTACAAACTTCTGTGAAGCCCTTGGGGGTTCAAAGTGCTCACCACACATCTAGATAAGTTCCTTGGGGGGTCTAGTTTACAAAATGGTGTCATTTGTGGGGGGTTTCCACTGTTTAGGTACATTAGGGGCTCTCCAAAGGCAACATGACACCCGCAGACCATTCCATCAAAGTCTGCATTCCAAAACGTCACTACTTCCCTTCCGAGCCCTGACGTGTGTCCATACAGTAGTTTTATCCCACATATGGGGTGTCAGCGTACTCAGGACAAATTGGACAACAACTTTTGGGGTTTAATTTCTCCTGTTACCCTTGGGAAAATAAAAAAATTGGGGACTAATTGATCATGTTTGTGGAAAAAATACGATTTTTTTATTTTCACGCCCGGGCGTTGTAAACTTCTGTGAAGCACTGGGGGGGTCAAAGTGCTCACCACACATCTAGATAAGTTCCTTGGGGGGTCTAGTTTACAAAATGGTGTCATTTGTGGGGGGTTTCCACTGTTTAGGTACATTAGGGGCTCTCCAAAGGCAACATGACACCCGCAGACCATTCCATCAAAGTCTGCATTCCAAAACGTCACTACTTCCCTTCCGAGCCCCGACGTGTGCCCATACAGTAGTTTTCTCCCACATGTGGGGTATCAGCATACTCAGGACAAATTGGACAACAACTTTTGGGGTCCAATTTATCCTGGTACCCTTGGGAAAATAAAAAAATGGTGACTAAAAGATCATGTTTGTGGAAAAAATACGAATTTTTTATTTTCACGCCCGGGCGTTGTAAACGTCTGTGAAGCACTGGGGGGTTCAAAGTGCTCACCACACATCTAGTTAAGTTCCTTGGGGGGTCTAGTTTACAAAATGGTGTCATTTGTGGGGGGCTTCCACTATTTAGGTACATTAGGGGCTCTCCAAAGGCAACATGACACCCGCAGACCATTCCATCAAAGTCTGCATTCCAAAACGTCACTACTTCCCTTCCTAGCCCCGACGTGTGCCCATACAGTAGTTTTCTCCCACATGTGGGGTATCAGCATACTCAGGACAAATTGGACAACAACTTTTGGGGTCCAATTTCTCCTGGTACCCTTGGGAAAATAAAAAAATGGTGACTAAAAGATCATGTTTGTGGAAAAAATACGAATTTTTTATTTTCACGCCCGGGCGTTGTAAACGTCTGTGAAGCACTGGGGGGTTCAAAGTGCTCACCACACATCTAGTTAAGTTCCTTGGGGGGTCTACTTTCCAAAATGGTGTCATTTGTGGGGGGTTTCCACTGTTTTGGTACATCAGGAGTTTTCCAAACGCGACATGGTGTCCGATCTCAATTCCAGCCAAAAACGTCAAATGGCACTGCTTCCCTTCCGAGCTCTGCCATGCGCCCAAATAGTGGTTTACACCCACATGTGGGGTATCAGCATACTCAGGACAAATTGCACAATAACTTTTAGGGTCCTGTTACCCTTGGAAAATTAAGAATTGAGGGTGAAAAGATCATTTTTGTGGAAAAAATATGATTTTTTAATTGTATGGCTTTATGTTATAAACTTCTGTGAAGTCCATGGGGGTTCAAAGTTCTCACCACACATCTAGATAAGTTCCTTAGAGGGTCTAGTTTCCAAAATGGTGTCATTTGTGGGGGGTTTCCACAGTTTTGGTACATCAGGGGTTTTCCAAACGCGACATGGTGTCCGATCTCAATTCCAGCCAAAAACGTCAAATGGCGCTGCTTCCCTTCCGAGCTCTGCCATGCGCCCAAATAGTGGTTTACCACCACATGTGGGGTATCAGCGTACTCAGGACAAATTGCACAATAACTTTTAGGGTCCTGTTACCCTTGGAAAAATAATAATTGAGGGTGAAAAGATCATTTTTGTGGAAAAAATATGATTTTTTAATTGTATGGCTTTATGTTATAAACTTCTTTGAAGCCCATGGGGGTTCAAAGTTCTCACCACACATCTAGATAAGTTCCTTAGGGGGTCTAGTTTCCAAAATGGTGTCATTTGTGGGGGGTTTCCACTGTTTTGGTACATCAGGAGTTTTCCAAACGCGACATGGTGTCCGATCTCAATTCCAGCCAAAAACGTCAAATGGCACTGCTTCCCTTCAGAGCTCTGCCATGCGCCCAAATAGTGGTTTACCCCCACATGTGGGGTATCAGCGTACTCAGGACAAATTGCACAATAACTTTTAGGGTCCTGTTACCCTTGGAAAATTAAGAATTGAGGGTGAAAAGATCATTTTTGTGGAAAAAATATGATTTTTTAATTGTATGGCTTTATGTTATAAACTTCTGTGAAGTCCATGGGGGTTCAAAGTTCTCACCACACATCTAGATAAGTTCCTTAGGGGGTCTAGTTTCCAAAATGGTGTCATTTGTGGGGGGTTTCCACAGTTTCGGTACATCAGGGGTTTTCCAAACGCGACATGGTGTCCGATCTCAATTCCAGCCAAAAACGTCAAATGGCGCTGCTTCCCTTCCGAGCTCTGCCATGCGCCCAAATAGTGGTTTACCCCCACATGTGGGGTATCAGCGTACTCAGGACAAATTGCACAATAACTTTTAGGGTCCTGTTACCCTTGGAAAAATAATAATTGAGGGTGAAAAGATCATTTTTGTGGAAAAAATATGATTTTTTAATTGTATGGCTTTATGTTATAAACTTCTTTGAAGCCCATGGGGGTTCAAAGTTCTCACCACACATCTAGATAAGTTCCTTAGGGGGTCTAGTTTCCAAAATGGTGTCATTTGTGGGGGGTTTCCACTGTTTAGGTACATTAGGGGCTCTCCAAAGGCAACATGACACCCGCAGACCATTCCATCAAAGTCTGCATTCCAAAACGTCACTACTTCCCTTCCGAGCCCTGACGTGTGTCCATACAGTAGTTTTATCCCACATATGGGGTGTCAGCGTACTCAGGACAAATTGGACAACAGCTTTTGGGGTTCAATTTCTCCTGTTAACCTTGGGAAAATAAAAAAATTGGGGACTAATTGATCATGTTTGTGGAAAAAATACGATTTTTTTATTTTCATGCCCTGGCATTATAAACTTCTGTGAAGCCCTTGGGGGGTTCAAAGTGCTCACCACACATCTAGATAAGTTCCTTGGGGGGGTCTAGTTTACAAAATGGTGTCATTTGTGGGTGGTTTCCACTGTTTAGGTACATTAGGGGCTCTCCAAAGGCAACATGACACCCGCAGACCATTCCATCAAAGTCTGCATTCCAAAATGTCACTACTTCCCTTCCGAGCCCCGACGTGTGCCCATACAGTAGTTTTCTCCCACATATGGGGTAACAGCATACTCAGGACAAATTGGACAACAACTTTTGGGGTCCAATTTCTCCTGGTACCCTTGGGAAAATAAAAAAATGGTGACTAAAAGATCATGTTTGTGGAAAAAATACGAATTTTTTATTTTCACGCCCGGGCGTTGTAAACTTCTGTGAAGCACTGGGGGGGTCAAAGTGCTCACCACACATCTAGATAAGTTCCTTGGGGGGTCTAGTTTACAAAATGGTGTCATTTGTGGGGGGTTTCCACTGTTTAGGTACATTAGGGGCTCTCCAAAGGCAACATGACACCCGCAGACCATTCCATCAAAGTCTGCATTCCAAAACGTCACTACTTCCCTTCCGAGCCCCGACGTGTGCCCATACAGTAGTTTTCTCCCACATGTGGGGTATCAGCATACTCAGGACAAATTGGACAACAACTTTTGGGGTCCAATTTCTCCTGGTACCCTTGGGAAAATAAAAAAATGGTGACTAAAAGATCATGTTTGTGGAAAAAATACGAATTTTTTATTTTCACGCCCGGGCGTTGTAAACTTCTGTGAAGCACTGGTGGGTTCAAAGTGCTCACCACACATCTAGTTAAGTTCCTTGGGGGGTCTAGTTTACAAAATGGTGTCATTTGTGGGGGATTTCCACTGTTTAGGTACATTAGGGGCTCTCCAAAGGCAACATGACACCCGCAGACCATTCCATCAAAGTCTGCATTCCAAAACGTCACTACTTCCCTTCCGAGCCCCGACGTGTGCCCATACAGTAGTTTTCTCCCACATGTGGGGTATCAGCATACTCAGGACAAATTGGACAACAACTTTTGGGGTCCAATTTCTCCTGGTACCCTTGGGAAAATAAAAAATTGGGGACTAAAAGATCATGTTTGTGGAAAAAATACGAATTTTTTATTTTCACGCCCGGGCGTTGTAAACTTCTGTGAAGCACTGGGGGGTTCAAAGTTCTCACCACACATCTAGATAAGTTCCTTTGGGGGTCTAGTTTCCAAAATGGTGTCATTTGTGGGGGGTTCCACTGTTTTGTTACATCAGGAGCTTTCCAAACGCGACATGGTGTCCGATCTCAATTCCAGCAAAAAACGTCAAATGGCGCTGCTTCCCTTCCGAGCTCTGCCATGCGCCCAAATAGTAGTTTACCCCAACATGTGGGGTATCAGCGTACTCAGGACAAATTGCTCAATAACTTTTAGGGTCCTGTTACCCTTGGAAAAATAAGAATTGAGGGTGAAAAGATCATTTTTGTGGAAAAAATATGATTTTTTAATTGTATGGCTTTATGTTATAAACTTCTTTGAAGCCTATGGGGGTTCAAAGTTCTCACCACACATCTAGATAAGTTCCTTAGGGGGTCTAGTTTCCAAAATGGTGTCATTTGTGGGGGTTTCCACTGTTTAGGTACATTAGGGGCTCTCCAAAGGCAACATGACACCCGCAGACCATTCCATCAAAGTCTGCATTCCAAAACGTCACTACTTCCCTTCCGAGCCCTGACGTGTGTCCATACAGTAGTTTTATCCCACATATGGGGTGTCAGCGTACTCAGGACAAATTGGACAACAACTTTTGGGGTTCAATTTCTCCTGTTACCCTTGGGAAAATAAAAAAATTGGGGACTAATTGATCATGTTTGTGGAAAAAATACGATTTTTTTATTTTCACGCCCGGGCGTTGTAAACATCTGTGAAGCACTGGGGGGTTCAAAGTGCTCACCACACATCTAGTTGAGTTCCTTGGGGGGTCTAGTTTACAAAATGGTGTCATTTGTGGGGGGTTTCCACTGTTTAGGTACATTAGGGGCTCTCCAAAGGCAACATGACACCCGCAGACCATTCCATCAAAGTCTGCATTCCAAAACGTCACTACTTCCCTTCCTAGCCCCGACGTGTGCCCATACAGTAGTTTTCTCCCACTTGTGGGGTATCAGCATACTCAGGACAAATTGGACAACAACTTTTGGGGTCCAATTTCTCCTGGTACCCTTGGGAAAATAAAAAAATGGTGACTAAAAGATCATGTTTGTGGAAAAAATACGAATTTTTTATTTTCACGCCCGGGCGTTGTAAACGTCTGTGAAGCACTGGGGGGTTCAAAGTGCTCACCACACATCTAGTTAAGTTCCTTGGGGGGTCTAGTTTACAAAATGGTGTCATTTGTGGGGGGTTTCCACTGTTTAGGTACATTAGGGGATCTCCAAAGGCAACATGACACCCGCAGACCATTCCATCAAAGTCTGCATTCCAAAACGTCACTACTTCCCTTCCGAGCCCCGACGTATGCCCATACAGTAGTTTTCTCCCACGTATGGGGTATCAGCATACTCAGGACAAATTGGACAACAAATTTTGGGGTCCAATTTCTCCTGGTACCCTTGGGAAAATAAAAAAATGGTGACTAAAAGATCATGTTTGTGGAAAAAATACGAATTTTTTATTTTCACGCCCGGGCGTTGTAAACTTCTGTGAAGCACAGGGGGGTTCAAAGTTCTCACCACACATCTAGATAAGTTCCTTAGGGGGTCTAGTTTCCAAAATGGTGTCATTTGTGGGGGGTTTCCACTGTTTTGGTACATCAGGAGTTTTCCAAACGCGACATGGTGTCTGATCTCAATTCCAGCCAAAAACGTCAAATGGCACTGCTTCCCTTCCGAGCTCTGCCATGCGCCCAAATAGTGGTTTACCCCCACATGTGGGGTATCAGCATACTCAGGACAAATTGCACAATAACTTTTAGCGTCCTGTTACCCTTGGAAAATTAAGAATTGAGGGTGAAAAGATCATTTTTGTGGAAAAAATATGATTTTTTAATTGTATGGCTTTATGTTATAAACTTCTGGGAAGTCCATGGGGGTTCAAAGTTCTCACCACACATCTAGATAAGTTCCTTAGAGGGTCTAGTTTCCAAAATGGTGTCATTTGTGGGGGGTTTCCACAGTTTTGGTACATCAGGGGTTTTCCAAACGCGACATGGTGTCCGATCTCAATTCCAGCCAAAAACGTCAAATGGCGCTGCTTCCCTTCCGAGCTCTGCCATGCGCCCAAATAGTGGTTTACCACCACATGTGGGGTATCAGCGTACTCAGGACAAATTGCACAATAACTTTTAGGGTCCTGTTACCCTTGGAAAAATAATAATTGAGGGTGAAAAGATCATTTTTGTGGAAAAAATATGATTTTTTAATTGTATGGCTTTATGTTATAAACTTCTTTGAAGCCCATGGGGGTTCAAAGTTCTCACCACACATCTAGATAAGTTCCTTAGGGGGTCTAGTTTCCAAAATGGTGTCATTTGTGGGGGGTTTCCACTGTTTGGTACATCAGGAGTTTTCCAAACGCGACATGGTGTCCGATCTCAATTCCAGCCAAAAACGTCAAATGGCACTGCTTCCCTTCCGAGCTCTGCCATGCGCCCAAATAGTGGTTTACCCCCACATGTGGGGTATCAGCGTACTCATGACAAATTGCACAATAACTTTTAGGGTCCTGTTACCCTTGGAAAATTAAGAATTGAGGGTGAAAAGATCATTTTTGTGGAAAAAATATGATTTTTTAATTGTATGGCTTTATGTTATAAACTTCTTTGAAGCCCATGGGGGTTCAAAGTTCTCACCACACATCTAGATAAGTTCCTTAGGGGGTCTAGTTTCCAAAATGGTGTCATTTGTGGGGGGTTTCCACTGTTTAGGTACATTAGGGGCTCTCCAAAGGCAACATGACACCCGCAGACCATTCCATCAAAGTCTGCATTCCAAAACGTCACTACTTCCCTTCCGAGCCCTGACGTGTGTCCATACAGTAGTTTTATCCCACATATGGGGTGTCAGCGTACTCAGGACAAATTGGACAACAACTTTTGGGGTTCAATTTCTCCTGTTACCCTTGGGAAAATAAAAAAATTGGGGACTAATTGATCATGTTTGTGGAAAAAATACGATTTTTTTATTTTCATTCCCTGGCATTATAAACTTCTGTGAAGCCCTTGGGGGGTTCAAAGTGCTCACCACACATCTAGATAAGTTCCTTGGGGGGGTCTAGTTTACAAAATGGTGTCATTTGTGGGGGGTTTCCACTGTTTAGGTACATTAGGGGCTCTCCAAAGGCAACATGACACCCGCAGACGATTCCATCAAAGTCTGCATTCCAAAATGTCACTACTTCCCTTCCGAGCCCCGACGTGTGCCCATACAGTAGTTTTCTCCCACATATGGGGTATCAGCATACTCAGGACAAATTGGACAACAACGTTTGCGGTCCAATTTCTCCTGGTACCCTTGGGAAAATAAAAAAATGGTGACTAAAAGATCATGTTTGTGGAAAAAATACGAATTTTTTATTTTCACGCCCGGGCGTTGTAAACTTCTGTGAAGCACTGGGGGGGTCAAAGTGCTCACCACACATCTAGATAAGTTCCTTGGGGGGTCTAGTTTACAAAATGGTGTCATTTGTGGGGGGTTTCCACTGTTTAGGTACATTAGGGGCTCTCCAAAGGCAACATGACACCCGCAGACCATTCCATCAAAGTCTGCATTCCAAAACGTCACTACTTCCCTTCCGAGCCCCGACGTGTGCCCATACAGTAGTTTTCTCCCACATGTGGGGTATCAGCATACTCAGGACAAATTGGACAACAACTTTTGGGGTCCAATTTCTCCTGGTACCCTTGGGAAAATAAAAAAATGGTGACTAAAAGATCATGTTTGTGGAAAAAATACGAATTTTTTATTTTCACGCCCGGGCGTTGTAAACTTCTGTGAAGCACTGGGGGGTTCAAAGTGCTCACCACACATCTAGTTAAGTTCCTTGGGGGGTCTAGTTTACAAAATGGTGTCATTTGTGGGGGATTTCCACTGTTTAGGTACATTAGGGGCTCTCCAAAGGCAACATGACACCCGCAGACCATTCCATCAAAGTCTGCATTCCAAAACGTCACTACTTCCCTTCCGAGCCCCGACGTGTGCCCATACAGTAGTTTTCTCCCACATGTGGGGTATCAGCATACTCAGGACAAATTGGACAACAACTTTTGGGGTCCAATTTCTCCTGGTACCCTTGGGAAAATAAAAAAATGGTGACTAAAAGATCATGTTTGTGGAAAAAATACGAATTTTTTATTTTCACGCCCGGGCGTTGTAAACTTCTGTGAAGCACTGGGGAGTTCAAAGTTCTCACCACACATCTAGATAAGTTCCTTAGGGGGTCTAGTTTCCAAAATGGTGTCATTTGTGGGGGGTTTCCACTGTTTTGGTACATCAGGAGTTTTCCAAACGCGACATGGTGTCCAATCTCAATTCCAGCCAAAAACGTCAAATGGCACTGCTTCCCTTCCAAGCTCTGCCATGCGCCCAAATAGTGGTTTACCCCCACATGTGGGGTATCAGCGTACTCAGGACAAATTGCACAATAACTTTTAGGGTCCTGTTACCCTTGGAAAATTAAGAATTGAGGGTGAAAAGATCATTTTTGTGGAAAAAGTATGATTTTTTAATTGTATGGCTTTATGTTATAAACTTCTGTGAAGTCCATGGGGGATCAAAGTTCTCACCACACATCTAGATAAGTTCCTTAGGGGGTCTAGTTTCCAAAATGGTGTCATTTGTGGGGGGTTTCCACAGTTTTGGTACATCAGGGGTTTTCCAAACGCGACATGGTGTCCGATCTCAATTCCAGCAAAAAACGTCAAATGGCGCTGCTTCCCTTCCGAGCTCTGCCATGCGCCCAAATAGTGGTTTACCCCCACATGTGGGGTATCAGCGTACTCAGGACAAATTGCACAATAACTTTTAGGGTCCTGTTACCCTTGGAAAAATAATAATTGAGGGTGAAAAGATCATTTTTGCGGAAAAAATATGATTTTTTAATTGTATGGCTTTATGTTATAAACTTCTTTGAAGCCCATGGGGGTTCAAAGTTCTCACCACACATCTAGATAAGTTCCTTAGGGGGTCTAGTTTCCAAAATGGTGTCATTTGTGGGGGGTTTCCACTGTTTAGGTACATTAGGGGCTCTCCAAAGGCAACATGACACCCGCAGACCATTCCATCAAAGTCTGCATTCCAAAACGTCACTACTTCCCTTCCGAGCCCTGACGTGTGTCCATACAGTAGTTTTATCCCACATATGGGGTGTCAGCGTACTCAGGACAAATTGGACAACAACTTTTGGGGTTCAATTTCTCCTGTTACCCTTGGGAAAATAAAAAAATTGGGGAGTAATTGATCATGTTTGTGGAAAAAATACGATTTTTTTATTTTCATGCTCTGGCATTATAAACTTCTGTGAAGCCCTTGGGGGTTCAAAGTGCTCACCACACATCTAGATAAGTTCCTTGGGGGGTCTAGTTTACAAAATGGTGTCATTTGTGGGGGGTTTCCACTGTTTAGGTACATTAGGGGCTCTCCAAAGGCAACATGACACCCGCAGACCATTCCATCAAAGTCTGCATTCCAAAATGTCACTACTTCCCTTCCGAGCCCCGACGTGTGCCCATACAGTAGTTTTCTCCCACATATGGGGTATCAGCATACTCAGGACAAATTGGACAACAACTTTTGGGGTCCAATTTCTCCTGGTACCCTTGGGAAAATAAAAAAATGGTGACTAAAAGATCATGTTTGTGGAAAAAATACGAATTTTTTATTTTCACGCCCGGGCGTTGTAAACTTCTGTGAAGCACTGGGGGGGTCAAAGTGCTCACAACACATCTAGATAAGTTCCTTGGGGGGTCTAGTTTACAAAATGGTGTCATTTGTGGGGGGTTTCCACTGTTTAGGTACATTAGGGGCTCTCCAAAGGCAACATGACACCCGCAGACCATTCCATCAAAGTCTGCATTCCAAAACGTCACTACTTCCCTTCCGAGCCCCGACGTGTGCCCATACAGTAATTTTCTCCCACATATGGGGTATCAGCATACTCAGGACAAATTGGACAACAACTTTTGGGGTCCAATTTCTCCTGGTACCCTTGGGAAAATAAAAAAATGGTGACTAAAAGATCATGTTTGTGGAAAAAATACGAATTTTTTATTTTCACGCCCGGGCGTTGTAAACTTCTGTGAAGCACTGGGGGGTTCAAAGTGCTCACCACACATCTAGTTAAGTTCCTTGGGGGGTCTAGTTTACAAAATGGTGTCATTTGTGGGGGATTTCCACTGTTTAGGTACATTAGGGGCTCTCCAAAGGCAACATGACACCCGCAGACCATTCCATCAAAGTCTGCATTCCAAAACGTCACTACTTCCCTTCCGAGCCCCGACGTATGCCCATACAGTAGTTTTCTCCCACGTATGGGGTATCAGCATACTCAGGACAAATTGGACAACAACTTTTGGGGTCCAATTTCTCCTGGTACCCTTGGGAAAATAAAAAAATGGTGACTAAAAGATCATGTTTGTGGAAAAAATACGAATTTTTTATTTTCACGCCCGGGCGTTGTAAACTTCTGTGAAGCACTGGGGGGGTCAAAGTGCTCACCACACATCTAGATAAGTTCCTTAGGGGGTCTAGTTTCCAAAATGGTGTCATTTGTGGGGGGTTCCACTGTTTTGTTACATCAGGAGTTTTCCAAACGCGACATGGTGTCCGATCTCAATTCCAGCCAAAAACGTCAAATGGCGCTGCTTCCCTTCCGAGCTCTGCCATGCGCCCAAATAGTGGTTTACCCCCACATGTGGGGTATCAGCGTACTCAGGACAAATTGCACAATAACTTTTAGGGTCCTGTTACCCTTGGAAAAATAAGAATTGAGGCTGAAAAGATCATTTTTGTGGAAAAAATATGATTTTTTAATTGTATGGCTTTATGTTATAAACTTCTTTGAAGCCCATGGGGGTTCAAAGTTCTCACCACACATCTAGATAAGTTCCTTAGGGGGTCTAGTTTCCAAAATGGTGTCATTTGTGGGGGGTTTCCACTGTTTTGGTACATCAGGAGTTTTCCAAACACGACATGGTGTCCGATCTCATTTCCAGCCAAAAACGTCAAATGGCACTGCTTCCCTTCCGAGCTCTGCCATGCGCCCAAATAGTGGTTTACCCCCACATGTGGGGTATCAGCGTACTCAGGACAAATTGCACAATAACTTTTAGGGTCCTGTTACCCTTGGAAAATTAATAATTGAGGGTGAAAAGATCATTTTTGTGGAAAAAATATGATTTTTTAATTGTATGGCTTTATGTTATAAACTTCTGTGAAGCCCATGGGGGTTCAAAGTTCTCACCACACATCTAGATAAGTTCCTTAGGGGGTCTAGTTTCCAAAATGGTGTCATTTGTGGGGGGTTTCCACAGTTTTGGTACATCAGGGGTTTTCCAAACGCGACATGGTGTCCGATCTCAATTCCAGCCAAAAACGTCAAATGGCGCTGCTTCCCTTCCGAGCTCTGCCATGCGCCCAAATAGTGGTTTACCCCCACATGTGGGGTATCAGCGTACTCAGGACAAATTGCACAATAACTTTTAGGGTCCTGTTACCCTTGGGAATATAAAAATTGGGGTGAAAAGATCATTTTTGTGGAAAAAATATGATTTTTTAATTGTACCGCTGTACGTTATAAACTTCTGTAAAGCCCTTGTGGGTTCAAAGTTCTCACCACATATCTAGATAAGTTCCTTGGGGGGTCTAGTTTCCAAAATGGGGTCACTTGTAGGGGGTTTCCACTGTTTAGGTACATCAGGGACTCTCCAAACGTGACATGGCGTCCAATCTGAATTCCAGCCAATTTTGCATTGAAAAAGTCAAACGGCGCTCCTTCCATTCTGAGCTCTGCCATGCGCCGAAACAGTCGTTCACCCCCACATATCAGGTATCTGCGTACTCAGGACAAATTGCACAATAACTTTTGCAGTTCAATTTCTCCTGTTACCTTTGGTAAAATAAAAAAAATTGAACCTGAAGTATTTTTTTTATGAAAAAAAGTTAGATGTTCATTTTTTTTTAAATATTCAAAAAAATTCCTGTGACGCACCTAAAGGGTTAATAAACTTCTTGAATGTGGTTTTGAGCACCTTAAGGGGTGCAGTTTTTAGAATGGTGTCACTTTTGGGTATTTTCTATCATATAGACCCCTCAAAGTGGCTTCAAATGTGATGTGGTCCTAAAAATAAAATGGTGTTGTAAAAATGAGAAATCGCTGGTCAACTTTTAACCCTTATAACTTCCTAACAAAATAAAATTTTGGTTCCAAAATTGTGCTGATGTAAAGTAAACATGTGGGAAATGTTAGTTATCAAGTTTTTTGTGTGCCGTATCTCTGTGATTTAAGGGCAAAAAAATTCAAAGTTGGAAAATTGCGAAATTTTCAAAATTTTCGCCAAATTTCCGTTTTTCTCACAAATAAACGCAAGTTATTTGAATGAAATTTTACCACTAACATGAAGTACAATATGTCACGAGAAAACAATGTCAGAATCACCGGGATCCATGGAAGTGTTCCAGAGTTATGACCTCATAAAAGTACAGTGGTCAGAATTGTAAAAATTGGCCCGGTCATGAACGTGCAAACCACCCTTGGGGGTGAAGGGGTTAATAAAGATGAAGACACTTGTTACATAAAACACAGTGACACCTATGGGTTGAAAAAGGTAATTACACCTATGACATAAAAAAAATGTTCTATCACATGAAGAATATGGATAATAATGTATTATCACTTATTATTGGTTTATTATTTCAAACATTGAAATCCATATATGGTACAAATTCTGATAATAATTATATGGATATTACTGATTGCTATGGTACGCTGTGATATTATAGGATAGGAAAATTACCAGATTTGGTATAGACTAGGGAATGAAGACTTCAAGCAAGATATTGAAATTACGTTAATAAAGACTTTTCATATTTCTAAACTTTATTGATTCTTATCAGTTGCAAGAAGAAGAATGCCGCGATCCAGAAGTCCCAGAAGGTAACAAAGCTATGATTTCTGAGAAATGAACTGTGTTAATTACAAGTGCAGTATCCACCACTGACAGTCAATTAAAGTGCTTAACCTGACAACCAGAGGACGATGATCCTATGATGCTGAGACGAACGGTGTTATCACGTTCTTACCAAGTTCCAGAGTTTTCAATCACCTGAAAAGCTTGATGAAGGCTGGTGAACAATAAGGTAATTGTCAGGAATCTACAACCCTGACATGTGTCCTGTGCATTAGGACAAGGACTGGTTATGTTGCTATGTTTAGCAAGGAAAAGTCATTTTAACCCTTGCTTTGCTGACCAAAGACGTCACACCTGTTCAAAGACCAGTACCGATGAAGGATTCCAGAATATCCAAGGTGAGCCAATGTAAGCCCAGGTTTTTAAAGGTGACACTGCACAGATATTAAAGCTGCATTTCATCTATAGACTTTGTTTCTTATTAACATTTCAATTTATGGACTTGCATTTTATACACAACACGGTTTCTACAACATCTATATGCTAGAGGAAAAACTGTATTTTTAAAAGAACCAAGAAGAAGACAGAAGACATCAAAATGAAGACCAGATGACATCAGATGATGATGACTGGACCTGAGATGCTTCAATTTAGATTTAGGGAAGCATAATTATACATATTGTATATGAATATTGTTCACGGCTTACCATAACATGAATTCACATCAATTATGTCATTGAGTACGTATAACAGTAATCTGATATTATTATTATTATTATTATTATTATTACTATTATTATTATTATTATTATTATTGATATTAAATTATTTTGTCAAAGAAGAAGAAAAGAAGAAAAAAGATCTCATTATATTTTGAGGGTTCCAATTAATGTCTGTCTCCCTCAAAAGGGGGAATTGTTAAACATTATTAGTTATGGATTTATATTAGTTATGGATATATATATTAGTTATGGAGTTGTATTCTTATCACACTCAGTTCTGTACATTGCTGACAATGACATAGGCTATTTTTGTAAGCTTGGCTCATGGTACAGGACAACTCCATATATACCAGGATCACGTGCTTCAAGAGACGTATATAATTCATGGCTAACTGTAGAGGTCGCTGGTTCCTTCCCTCATCATCATGAGACACAGACATCTCTGCTCGGACATAACTGAACAGCTGGTATGTTACTTTGCTATTTGAGAAGCTGAACCGAGCCAGACGCCATTTGACCATTTGCCATGTGGGATCTCAGAGTAAGAAGGTGACCAATCTTCGCACTAATGAACTAATGGACAATCTCTCTTTCACCTATTTTTATATTTTTCTGTAATAATCTTTTCTTTGATGGAAGAATCCAAATAAATCACTATATTTTTTATCTGGTAACTAGTCCTGAGTATTTTACAGGATAAGCATTATTTTACAAATTGGCACAATATGCCTTACAGGAGCTCGCTTGCTCAGCTGCAAGTGTGCTATCGGAAAGAGTCTTCAGTGCAGCTGGATCAATCCTGACAGAAAAAAGGACCCGTCTGTCAACCCAAAATGTGGATGATCTAACCTTCATTAAAATGAACCATGCATGGGTTTCCAAGGATTTTGTCCCACCTTCCCCTGATGACACATAGGGTGACAGAAAAATGGCTTGCTTTGGTCCATCTCTTCCTGAGACTTGACCTATTTCGCCTTTTGCATCAGCTGAATGTCCAACATCAACATATGCCACTTTCTAAAACTCCCTAACTGTGCTGCCTTCCCCCCCCATGGCCGGGGTCACCACCTAGCGCCCGACACCGTGCGAGTGCCATTGCCCTGGACAGGTGGGTAGGCCAACTCTTGGGCGTGGGCACTGGCACAGGGTCCCTCATAGTGCAATCAAGTGTCTCTGACGGTGGTGGTGCACACCCGCCGTCAGACACACCGCCGTACTATGAGGGGCCCAGTGCCAGTACCGACGCCCACGAGTGGGCCCCCCTTGCTTGGACAGGGCCCCAGCATTTGCAATCTTTACCTCTCCCTGCTCCTCCGCTGTGTAGTCTGGGCCGTCAAATCCATACTGTGCCTGACACCGTCTGAGCCTGCCTCCTGAGGTATAGACATATATTTTGAATGTGTACGCTATCCATACATGTTATCCGGGGATACGGTACCCTTTCTCACCTTTGTGCAATCACATGCAATCCATACTGGGCCTAACACCGTCTGAGCCTGCCTCCTGATGTATAGACATATATTTTGAATGTGTACGCTATCCATACATGTTACCCGGGGATACGGTACCATTTCTCACCTTTGTGCAATCACGTGCAATCCATACTGGGCCTAACACCGTCTGAGCCTGCCTCCTGATGTATAGACATATATTTTGAATGTGTACGCTATCCATACATGTTATCCGGGGATACGGTACCCTTTCTAACCTTTGTGCAATCACGTGCAATCCATACTGGGCCTAACACCGTCTGAGCCTGCCTCCTGATGTATAGACATATATTTTGAATGTGTACGCTATCCATACATGTTATCCGGGGATACGGTACCCTTTCTCACCTTTGTGCAATCACGTGCAAGCCATACTGGGCCTAACACCGTCTGAGCCTGCCTCCTGATGTATAGACATATATTTTGAATGTGTACGCTATCCATACATGTTATCCGGGGATACGGTACCCTTTCTCACCTTTGTGCAATCACGTGCAAGCCATACTGGGCCTAACACCGTCTGAGCCTGCCTCCTGATGTATTGACATATATTTTGAATGTGTACGCTATCCATACATGTTATCCGGGGATACGGTACCCTTTCTCACCTTTGTGCAATCACGTGCAAGCCATACTGGGCCTAACACCGTCTGAGCCTGCCTCCTGATGTATTGACATATATTTTGAATGTGTACGCTATCCATACATGTTATCCGGGGATACGGTACCCTTTCTCACCTTTGTGCAATCACGTGTAATCCATACTGGGCGTGAGAACGGCTGGCAAGCTGTTAAGCAAGCTACAGCACCTGTGGTTTGCACACGTAAGTTTTTCATTTTTTCAGGAATGACGGTTAGGCCTAATTCCGGAACTGCGGTTGACCTGCACTTACTGGGAAATCATCGTTCGCGGGTAATAATTGTGATCAGTGATCCCCATCACTAACGTTGTTCAGCGGGTTATCTGCACCTGTAAGCGACAAACGCTGGCCTTTTCAGTGTAGCGCACATGCAGGCACGGACATGTAAGGGCATGACACACCAGTTATTGGCCAATCTCATGTGCCAGAGCCTCACGTGTCCCTCTAGTAAGCCGGACTCGGACCGCGGGGCATGATGGAGTCTCGTTCGTTAACGGAATTAAGCTTGCAATGTGTGCATCTTTTCTGTAGCTGGCATGGTTGAGGTTTCCCAGGTGGAGTCGAATTTAACCGTAGGCTCCACTCCTGGTGGTGCCCTTCTGGACATTCCTTTAAGGTTCAGCTTTGCAACCATACTGCCCACGTAAAACAAACACTTTGCCTTCATGAACGCTGTTTGGAGGGTCATGACTCGTGGGAATAACGCCGCCCAATCAGTTAACCTGCTAGAGAGATCGTTCGTTGCTTCCAAGCATGACATCACACTCCCTAGGAGGAAGGTAATGCCACTGTGGCAACCGTACTCCTGGGGGCGACACAAGTGCACTGATGCCCAGCCACTGCTCGATGAATCTGCTGGTACATTGACCCAGACCACTACATTCCCCTAGCACGCTACCCGGCCTGAATCTGACCCTGATGAAACTCAGGTTACCCTTCCCATATACAGTTCCATCTTACACGGTGACAAAGAGGAAGCTGCAGATGAAAGTGCAGGTTCGGCCCACCCGCCATCAGACACACCACCGTACTATCAGGGGCTCTGTGCCAGTGCCGTCGCCAACGAGTGGGCCCCCCCTGCTTGCTCAGGATCACAGCACTTGCAAGGTTGAAATACTGTGCAGTGAGATGGAAGATGGGGACGACGAGGAGTCCAGACTAGTACAGGGATTCCCTAGCGAGGAGACTTATTTGATTGTTTTCAATGTTGGGACAGCAATTTTTGGGGAGCACTATACTCTGGATAATGATAGATGGGGCCCACCATACACTGGAACATTCCAAAGGTGGACATCAGACACTGGAGCAGCATTTACAGGGCCCATTATACACTAGAGCATTAGAAATGGGGCCCATTATGTTTGGAGCATTATTTGGGCCCATAAGACAGTGGAGCTTCATCCATGGGGACCAACATATACTGTAGCATTATGTGGAGCTCATCATATACTGTTTCAAACATTATATGGGACCAATGATTCTGTATGGAGAAATAGATGGGCCTCGTCATGAGATGTAAAAAGTGAAGTATTTTTCATTGTACTATACCGCTATTTCTCTGCCGTATCGGAGCATGATGAGTTGTGGTATGTGTTAAAGGGGCACTCTTTCACCCAGGGCACATGAAAACCTGGAGCCAGCCCTCCCCCCCCCCACAACTTTAGCCAAATAACCCCCATTTTTCAGTGCGTAACTTGTATTATGAAGTTAATTAAGGTTGACAAGCTTAAGTAAGAAGAATTGATGCTTTTGGCATTCAAATGGGCACTGTAGGTGTGTTTCCTGTCCTCCTCTCACTGCCGACTTTTATTCCCCATTGACTTACATTGGGTTTCGTGTTTCGGGACGACCCCGACTTTTCCCTATAATCGGCCGATCTTGCTCGACCCGACTTTTGGAAAAGTCGGGTTTCACGAAACGAAACTCGACCCTAAAAAAACAAAAGTCGCTCAACTCTACTTATTATTGAACATAAAAACGTGACTACACAACAAATGAGGAATAAAACATGTAGGATAAAAAGTAAAATGCAAAACCACACATGTATGAGGGGGACAGGATCTGTCAAATGAATTGTTAATTCATAAATAACAGACATGAATAGCAAAAAGCACATTTCCAAAAGATTGCTGTGTATTAATAAGTACCAATAAGATGACAGAACATATGAATTCATATACAAAGCATAGTGCATTATTTATGAAATATTACCTTATTGTTAGTAAGTAACATATACATTTTTAAATATAAGGCAAAAAGATTAGGGACTCAAAGATACAGCATGCAAAGTAGAAAAGAAAATCAGTGGAATAAATACATTATAGAGATATAAGTTTGCACTGGTAGCTTGAAAAAGTGCAGAGTGCAATCAAATACGTAAGGCTGTGCATATGGAAAATAAGACCTAGATGAATATCTAATGAAAGCAATAAATAATAACACAATGATACCAACCAAAATGACACACCGCTGCCTTCCTAACACCACTCCAACGTGCATTTCGCTATCACTTCATCGCTCCCTAAGATGTGTCTTTAGGGAGCGCCTGAAACTGTACAAATTGTGGCTAGTCCTAATTTCTTAGGGTATAGCATTCAAGAGTATTTGCCCAACTTGGGAGAAGTCTTGGATCTGAGAGTGGGAAGTATGGATTAGTGTGGATGTTAGTTGAAAGTTGCTTGTGGTGCGTAGCGAGTGAGTAGGCTGACGAACAGAAATGAGGGAGGAGATGTAGGTGGTGATGCACTGTGGAGAGCATTGTGGGTGAGAACAAGCAGTTTAAATTGGCTCCTATAATGTATGGGCAGCCAGTGCAATGACTGACAGAGAGGTGACGCTTTCGCGTACCGATTAGTCAGATAGATGACCCTGGCTGCTGCATTAAGGATGGACTGCAGAGGGGAAAGTCAAGTGAGAATGAGGAATTACAGTAGTCAAGGCGGGAGTGGATCAGGGCAACAGTGAGGGTTTTTCTTGCTTCCATGGTGAAAAAGGGGCAGATTCTAGAGATGTTCTTTAGGTACAGGCGACAAGAGCGGGCAAGAGATTGTATATAGGAGGAGAAGGTATATGTGAAGGAAAAAAGGGCACAGAATTTCTGGAAAAGAACATCTCACCAACCACTATACATAGGGGTGGATCAATCATGCTTTGGGGTTATGTTGCAGCAAATGGCACGGGGAACATTTCATGGGTAGAGAAAAGATTACATTCAATGAAATTTAAAACAAATTCTTGATGCAAACCAAGCGCTATCTGTAAAAAGGCTGAAATTGAAAAGAGGATGGTTTCTACAAATGGATAATGATGCTAAAAGCATTTACAAGCTGTCAAACTTTCGAAAGAGGGTGCTACTAGGTACTAACCATGCATGGTACCAAACTTTTGCATCTGCCGATTTTCTGTTTTGTGTTTTCTAAAATGTAAAAAAGATTACAATTTTTTTTTAGACAGATTCTTACCAGTTGTTATAGTCATCTTCTGTCTCAGCAATGTAAAAATCTGTCTTCACTGAATACAGATTTTACC
Source organism: Dendrobates tinctorius (assembly GCF_039654945.1). Lineage (NCBI taxonomy): Eukaryota > Metazoa > Chordata > Amphibia > Anura > Dendrobatidae > Dendrobates > Dendrobates tinctorius. The sequence continues at coordinate 9,491,048 of NW_027361838.1, read as the reverse complement.
CAGGAGATGAGAACTGAGAATAAATGATCAGTCCTGGTAGAGAAAGAAGCATATTTCTCCAACAAGGTATATTACAAATGTGTTTATTTCCATGTGTACTATTGAGTCATCAGATAAAAATTAAAATGACTGCTACTTTTTAAGAGTCAGATGATGGAGGGATGACAACTGAATCTTTGCCCTGGTGTAGGAAACAGTACCTCTGCTAATATTATTAAATTGCAAATAAGATTCAAGGATTATATTTAAATATAGGGGTCTGTTTACTGAAGTCTTGTGCTTCCTTTGATCAGCTGTTATTGCAATATAGCGCATTATACACTGAAGCCAAATATAGTCCTCTGGAGCAAAGTCATGATAGACCCTAATTTGACAAGTAGGGTTACAAGTGTACTGTAGAATTTTCATCATATACTATTTTAATATACTATATAGACATTTTTTGTATTTCATAAAAAGCAACAACCCTTTAAATATTATCAATTGACCATGTATACTTGAAACTTAGAAGCATATTTTATTGCGGGAGTAATCACAGAAATAAATACCTTCCTTCTATATTTAGCTAGAGCAATTTATTTGAAATTAGTTTGAAAGAAATACCATGCATTGTTACAAGTAAAACTATCATCTGTATTTTATATGTAAAGAAATAAAGGTGGCAATTTAATTAGCTCCAGATGGAAATAACAAATTATACGTATATAATTATGATAGTAAAGGCCTTTAAAAACTTAGCTTAATTTTCTGTCTAGAAGTCTTACCAAGCTAAAACTTTAACTTCCAAGATAATGTTACATTACATTTGTCGCCTTAAAATGTCCTTAACTACGCTGTTCATAATTTACGCTGGATTGCTTCTGGAATTAATCATGCTTAACATTTAGTAGACCGCGACATAAAATTATTGTGACAAATGCTTGTTAATATGCAAATGAAGTTTCTATTGCTTGAAGCGCCATTCAGTAATTACTCAGCTGTTTCTATGGTGTGATGTATTGAGTCAGCAGTTTATGAAGATGGAGTGGCACACCCTAATTTACTCATGTACTTTCATTAATGTTTCAGGGTTAAAAATATGTTTGCTGTCACTTCCCCCTACAGCATTGATTAGCAACATAATGTTATGTGGGTCATTTAATTCATCTATGTAAATTCATCTCTGTAATGCCAAAGGTCTTGTGCGTGGCAATTTGACAACTTGGGTCTCTAAAATATTTTCTGCAATTTCTGCCCATACGGTTTGCATGTGATGATCTTGTAGATAGAACAAAGTTTGTGATAAAAGCATCTGGTCTTGGGAAAATAGATAAATATCTAGTTTGACTGAAAAATAGAACTTTTGCTCATCGTAATATATGCAGATATATTAGAAAAGAGTAACATGCTGTTCATGTTGGCACAGCATAAAAGCAGATCAGAAAGATTTTAGTGCTTTACTTAGTCTTTACTTGAAAAAAAAAATTAAAAGATTAATTACCACTGATATGTCTTGTATTTTTGTTTTTGGCATTTGAAAATAGCAATGCAATAAAAGTTAACTTGCAAAACAAGCTTTGGGGCATCAATCCTTACAGTAGAGTGGGAAGTAACTCATATCCCAGGCCTCTGTGATGCTCACATTGTGCTGTAGTAGCATGCAAGCGAAGGACATACTCTGTTTACTGGGGTGCTGTCTATACGCACACATGTGTTGGTAGCAGTATGCCTGAATACCGCCACATGCTGGCTTACCGGCGGAAACTCATTATTGTGAGATAGCATTGATCAAATTGCAATATTTCTACAGTCTACAACTTGGCAATAAGTTAACTTTTTTGTAATGTGACTCAACAACCAAAGCAGCTACAATCATATGCCTAACCTATGCTTTATGAGTACATCTTATTGTGCTATGGCAACATAAGCAGGTTGAAACAGAGACCATTCTGTTGATATGTTGACAACTTACTGGCCTTGTAATACAATTCATTTGACTGTTTGTAATTACTTAAATGCTTAATTAATTTGGCCCATACAATTAAAAATACAATATTGGCATCTCACTAGCACTGAGAGACAATTTGTTTGACTATATATAAATAATTTGGGCTATATAATACTAATTTTAAATGTATCTAACAGCTTTGTGGTCATATACAGAAACACTGGACAGTCTGCATAATAGATAGTAAAAGCAGATATGCAACCTAGGATGTTAGCTATAGAATGTTGCTGTTGCCATATCTCACAATAATAATCAACCTTAAGGATTTCTGTTCCTTGCCCCTATTTAAAGAGAATATCCTAAGGCTATGTTCTCACAATAAGTTTTTGGTGAGTTTTTTTAACCCATTACTTGCCAAATTAGCAATTTTCGTTTTTCATTTTTTTTTTTAAGTGACAGATTTTTAATGATTTGGGTCCTAATGAATCAGAAACATAATTTGCCAAATTTTTACAAGTACGGATTTTTCAGAAAAGGGCATCCCAATTTTGGGACATTGGCAGAAAGTGATAGCAAAAACTCAGAAAAGATAGAACTTATTCAACTTTATTTTTTTGCATTTTTTGCTTACAAACTATTATGCAAACAATATGTTTAAGCACTTTTTTTCAAAATATTATATTACAAAATTCTCCAAATAACTCAGTTAGGGGAATGGAATACAGCAAAACACTTAGCATGAAGGGGAACATCACACCGTTTGCAAATTCTGGTTGTTTTTTTTCCTATATAAAGCACACCTTCTTTGTGTAGCAATTGGCTCTATAAAATGATTACCAGGATCAAATCTGACATCATCACTAACTCAACCACCTAATAGTTTACTCCGTTGAGGTCTTTTGCTTAGATAGGCCATTGCAATCCTCCTCCTTACACTTAGCAGTGGAACACTTTCTTCTGGATTTGCCTTTTGATATGCCCTCCAGGTGTTGACAGCGGAATGTCTATCACTTGAGAGAAAAGGGGCCACCACCACTTTTTGGAACAGATTCGGACACGGTACAATGAGATTTGTTTGTCCAATAAATCAACTCCCCCATGTGGGAATTATATTCCTGAACCATCAGCGGCATAGAGATTTGGACATGTTTTTTCTGTTTTTGAGAGTTCCTACGAGCTGTTGACAAAGGCTCAATTGTGCTGAAGTTCGTGCCAAATGTGACAACCTTATTATCCTTCCATTTCACCACAAGAATGTTATTTGCTTTATCAAACCGGTAATCACAAAATCCTCTTTCCTTTTGTTTTTCAATCTCCTTGCTTGGCATAAGAGAATACTGTTTTGTGCGATTTTCTCTCATAGTGCCAGTAGCTTGGATGTTTTTGTTTTTCAGCATCACCAGAGCATCAATACTTGTAAAGAAATTGTCAAAAAATAACTTGTAACTGAATGACTGGGAATTAGGAATTACATTTTTAAGTTGTGAAATTACTCTCAAGCCTAACGGTCCTTCCTCTTTGTCAGACTTACCACAGTATGGCACAAATTTGTAGAGGTAGCCATTGGAACTGCACAGACACCAAATTTTGTAGCCGAATTTTATTGACTTACCTCGCATGTACATTTTTGTAGGGTGTTTGCCATAGTAGCGGACGATCATTTCATCTAAGGAAAGTTCCTGGTGGAGTACACCAAATTTCAGGAATTCTTTCCCCAGTACTTCAAAGAATAAACTAACTTTATACATCTTGTCAGACTTGTCAATTTTAGAATTGTCATTTAGGTGTATATATTTTTTAATTTCCCTAAAACGGTTCTTTGACATTGCTTTGTACACCAACGGAACTCCCACATCTTGAGCTTGAACCCAGTACATGTCCTCTTGGGGGAGAGAATGATATCAAGACAGTAATAATATGCCTAAGAAAACTTGTAATTCTTCCTCGCTGATGGAAAAGGAGGGTTTATTTTTTTTTTGCATATAGCATGCTTTGGGTCAAAATAATATCCATATCATTGGAAAAAAACTCTTCAAATACTTCAACTTCATTTTTATTTTCTAAAAGGTCACAAATGTTGCTTATTTCGGACGTATCCTGGTCCGCACTGCTTTCATATGTTGGTTGACATTTTTTCCATTTTGGAGTTGCTGTAATTGTAATATTTTTGTTGCATTTTTTTTTTTCTTGCTCACAACTGGTTTTGAAGTTTGATTCCTTGGTCGTTTTCTGCTACTGGTACTTGAAGTTCCTGCTGAGGTGGATGGTAAATTCTCAGTTGATGCCACCTCAGGAGCCTCTTCAATTTCTGAATCAAAAGTTCCTGCTACATCATTCAGTTCATGAGCAAGCAGCTTATTTTCCTGAAAATCTTCCTCATCAGTTGCCTCATCAGGGTCAGGGGGCACAATCACTACTTCAACATCAGAAACTTCCTCTTCTTGGTCATCTATTTCCTCAAGATAACCTAGTATTTCATCAACAGTAAGTCCTTTTTTATATCGATATGTCATGTTCTTACTGCTGATACGCCAAAAACAAAAATTAGTATAGTAACATTTAGAAAACAATAGATAAAAATATATATTATTTTAAATATGTATTTAAATATATTTCACATTTCACTATCCATTCATACAAGCTAAACAAACAATTGTGATGAATAAAAACATAAAATACCAACCTTATATACTGTGATGTGATTGTAAACAATGTCTGACAAGCCAGCAAGTTACAGGGTCTGTTCTCCTGAGTGTCTCCAGTACAGCTGAGATATCAGGTTTCACAAAGCATATATAGTCAGAAAGGTACTGGGGAAGGGGGTGGAGGGGTGAGGGATTTCCAGACTATCTGGTAAGAAGGAAGAAATGAAACTAAAAGACCTCTGCCTGCCATATCAGTTGTAAATGATTTAGGGTTATGTATAAAAACTAGTGAATCAAACAAAAATTTCCATGTAAAAAAAACATCGATAATAGATTGACAGAATGCACTATGTCCCAAAAATGGGACGGCAATTTCACTTGAATATAACTCTTGCCTTGGTAAATCTACATCAATGCCATTGCATTATATACCTTCCTTCAAGTATAAACAATAGTTCTAATAACTTTGTGATCACAGATCTGTGATTTTAAATAATAATTTCAGCTTATGATCCTAATTTTGAAAAAGCCTCGAAAATAGGTGCTTTGAACGCTCTCTAGGTGGAAGAATGTTCAATTAAAATGACAATGACATGATTTCCTTGTTTCTTTGAAAACATTCATTTTACAAACACAACACAAAAAATTGGACCTAATTATAAAATCTTAGTTGCTAGAAGCAAAAGATTAGGCGTCCCAAAAAAAGGACATTGGTAGATAATGGATGCTTATTTTCAAAAAAATGTAAGTAACCCATTTTACTTAATGGGTGTAAAAATGTTACAGAAAATATGCAGCATCAGAAACTCATCAAGAACTCATCATATGAACGTAGCCTAATAGCAATCCAATATAAATTGTTTGGGCTTCAATATCATAGTGTGAACTCCATTCCTCAGGCAATTTTTTCTTACTACAGTACTACTATTCAGGAATTGAACTTTTAAACTAACCTTTAAAATAAATATAAATAACAATAATGCTGCCCATTTTCCTTTTTGCGCTTCTGTTTTTTTGCGCCACTGCTTCCCAGAGCCAAAACATTTTTATTTTTCTGTCAACATGGCTATGTGAGGGCTTGTTTTTTGAAGGATGAGTTGTAATTTTGAACAACACCATTGGTTTTGCCATATTTTGTCCTGGAAAACGGGAAAAAAATCCAAGTGCAATGAAATTGCAAAAAAATGCAATTTCACAAATGCTTTTTTTTGTTTTTGCTTTACTATGTTCACCAAATGCTAAAACTGACCTGCCATTATGATTCTCCATGTCATTAAGAGTTCAAAGGTACCAAATATGTATAGGTTCTTTTTTATTCAAGTAGTGAAAAAAAATTCAAAGTTTGTTTGAAAATAAAAAAATGTGTCATATTCTGAGACCTGTAGCGTCTCCATTTTTTGGCTTCTGGGGTCGGGTGAGGGCTTATTTTTTGCATACCGAGCTGAAATTTTTAATAATATAATTTTGCTGTGGATACGATATTATGATCGCCCGTTATTGCATTTTGATGCAATGTTGCGCCAACTAAAAAAATGAAATTCTGGCTTTTTGACTTTTTTTTGACTACCCGCTTACCGATTGGATTAATTCTTTTTATATCTTGTTAGATTGGGCAATTCTGAACAAATATGTGAATTTTTCATTTTTTATTGTTTTATTTTGAATAGGGCAAATGAAGGGTAATTTGAACTTTTATATTTTTAAGCTGTGATTATCTTATCGCTAGTGTGGGCAGATCACATGTGTGTAGCAGAAATTTTCACTTGCTATGAGTGCCGACTGCTTTTTGGCGCTTATAGCAATCCAGCAATGAAAACCACAGGGGTCTGCTGCAGACCCTGGGTTGTCATGCCAACCCATCAGCGACTCAGGCGGCGATGGGAGGGATTAGTGACATGCAGAGATTGATAGAGGCATTTAAAAGGTTAACAGCCATGGGTGGATTGCTATTCCATCCATAGCTGTTAGGGGTACATGTCAGCTGTTCGTTTGTTTTTGCACCCCATTGATTTACAATGGGGGCCGTGTCCGTATGCCGTATAAAAGATCAAGCAAGATCGATCTTTCATCACAGCCGAAAAAATGGCCCTCACGGCCGTACGGCACATGGAGCACCGTTGAATTTTTGCGGGCAGATTTTGCGGCCCCATAGAAATCTATTGGGGCCGCAAAATCGGCCCGCAAAAACACGGTAAGTGTAAAAGCAGCCTTAGACTTTGTTCTTTGCACTAAGCAATTTTTTTACACTGAGCACCTTTTTGGAGCCTTTAACAAACTTCATTAGTAATTGAAAAAGGATTTTCCATGGGACAGAACTGAATTCACTGACATACATGATAGGAAATTAGGCATCAGACTGCTGTTTTTTGTCATGAGCTTTAAGTAATATTGCATAGGTGACCCAGCCTTAGGCTAGTTTTACACTAGCTTATTTTCCACGCAGTGCTCGGCGCCACTAAGCCCCACCCCCTGCCGGCTCCCTGCCCGCCCCATTCGGTCATCGCCGCCTACTATCGCACACGGCTGCATGCGATCTGTGCACCCTATCTTTAGCAGTAGGATTTTAGCGCAGGATTTAGTGCGCAGCGCACGCTAAAATCCTACTAGCGCACGGCCAGCGCACGGTCTGCGCACCCTATGCTAAAGATAGGGTGCACAGATCGCATGCAGCCGTGTGCGATAGTAGGCGGCGATGACCGGATGGGGCTGGCAGGGAGCCGGCAGGGGGCGGGGCTTAGCAGCACCGAGCACTGCATGGAAAATAAGCTAGTGTGAAACTAGCCTTACCTTATTTGTACACGTCCTCATTTTGGAGGTTTATTCCCACCCTGATTTTTATCTTTAATTTTTTCTTCTTTTTTGTGTAGTTTTTTAATCATGTATTAATAAACTACTGACATTTTAACTACTGCTGGAATCACTCTATATCCTTAGATGATAAAATACCGCTAGTTTGGAAAGTTTGGGTTCTAAATTTAAAGTGTCTTGCACCTAAAATTAAGCTTTTTGGACCCAATTTTTGAATTAAGTCCAACGTATCATAATATTAAATTTAATTACCCTATTGATAAACATTGTAACAAGAAAAAAAAATAAAATTGCAGCATAATTTTGTTTAATTACCTTTTGTGCCTAAAACAATACAATATAACAGAACAAAACTTAGTATCAATGCCAAATTGCTATCAATAAAACAATTAATTTATCGTGCAAAAACAAGCCCTATCTTTATAATATTTTGAACTTTTATTATAATTTGTCACTTTTTAATATAAATATATATATTTTTCATATGTATGTGTTATATATATAATGGTGAATTCTTGATATTTATAAATAAGTCTCTCATTATTAGCTTATAGTTTAAATTATGAATATACTTGCGCTCAGTGGTGATGTCCGGTTCTGATGTCTTTCCAACGATCCCCGGCGGTGTTGTTGTAGACTGTGCTATATGGGGAGATATAAAGGCCATTTTGTTATATGCCTGGTTTCCTATGAACATGTGCACATGTCTATGACGCGTATGGGCGGGGATGTTGCTTCTAGCGTCCGTGGTGTGGGGTGTGAGACTCAGATTGCTATGGGGCGATCTGTGTACTCGCACTTCGCACTGGAGGCCGGGGGACATCCTTTTCGGCCCTGCATGTGTCATCCATATGCGCCACTTAGTATGTTCATGATGATGTGGGTATTTACAAGCTGACTGTTGTTTACGACATGTGAGGTTGCTATGGTAATAGTGTGGTCATGTGATTGTTCTATGACCCGGAACCTTTTAGATTTTGACTTAATGTGACTCATCCATGTGCGCCGCTCATTATACCGTAATCTGGTACAGCTGTATGGGGTATATATATGTGACTGAACACATAGACTTATGCACAGCCCCCTGAGGAAGCCCAAGCGAAACGCGTGTTGGGGCTGCTTGGTGTGACCGGTTACATAGATATTTTCGGGTGAGACCTTTTATACTATTCAGATTGTTCAAATAGATTGTGTGTGGATACCAGTTTGGCATATGCTATATGTATATATATATGTATATCTAAAGTGACATAAATGACTATATGTCTGGTACCATTGGTATATGTGAAGATATTATAAGGTTGTTTCCCTGATCTGTAATTATAGTAACTGTGTCGGACCTTATGTCTTGTGTCCTTCACATTTTTAATTAAAATTGTTTTTTTATATAAATAATAATGAATAAAAATCTTTTTTATAACTTATGAATATATTCAATAAAATACTATTTGCATATGGTATTAGATGCTCCTTATTCATTCTTTTCAGTAAATGGAAAGGTTGTTTCTTTCTTTTTAGAGCTCTTAAAGTTGAGATTGTCTTTTTCTATAGCTGCAAGAGGGTATCCCTAGTAGAGATTAGTGAATATTTCAATATTCGGTTCAGCTCACTATCACCAAATTTTCAATATGTGCCAATGTAATCACTGAATATTTGCCAATTATAGCTTATCGCCATTAGAGTCAATGGTGGGCAAAAATAAAAAGTATGTCAGCATTAGCAAGGCTCGTTATCAATAATAGAGGGGTCCCCGGTCCATAATTATTTAAATAAATAATTAAAAAAACCAGCATGGGGTTCCCTCATTTTTGACAACGAGCCATGCTAAAGCAGGCAGCTGGGGGCTGGTATTCTGAGGCTGGTAATGGGCCATAGATATTGATTCTCCCCAGCCTAAAAATAGCAGCCCACAGCTGGCCAAAAAAGGCACATCTATTAGATGTGCCAATTATGACGCTTTGCCTATCTCTTCCACTTGCCCTGTAGTGGTGGCAAGTAGGGTTCATATTTGTGGGGTTAATGTCACTAGGGATGAGCAAGTAGTCAAATGTTCAGACTCGCTATACTCATAATGAGTAGGTCCTAATACTCAGGTATTCGTAATGAGTAGCGAATCCAATGCAAGTCAATGGGAAATGCGAATAATTTTCTGCTGGACCCTGCAAAGCAGTCTGGGGTCCTGAGGAAAAGGCTTAAATGGGTGCATGATTGTTTAAAAGCAGGCGGTAAAAAGCTGCGTATTGGTGTTAGGTTTCTTCCCCTGCACAGGAGAAATTCCAAGCCTTGTTTTCTGCGGTCTCCTATTCAGTCCCAACCACAGAGAGTCCTGCTCAGCAAAGACGTCAATCCCAGCATCTTGCTCAAGCTCGTGCTGTCAGGTTGCTTGCTGCTGCCATCCCTGGTTCAGCTATTGCAACCTGCACTAGCCAGCAGCGAGCAGCTTCTGGGACTAAGTCCCTCTATTGGCCCACTGAGCATGCCCATGGGACGACATCTCATTGGAGGTCGGAGGTGACATGCTCAGGTCCTGTTGCTTCTCCGATTGGACCACAGGGAAGGTCCTGGAAGCCTGAAACTATAAAAGGTTTGCATGGCTGCCCGGCCATGCACTAATATAAAATGTTAATCGTGGATGTATGCTTGATTCTGGTGAATGACTCTGTCACGCCACCACTGTATACTCACCCGGCCTCCGCTCCCGTGCTGCAGCCCTCTGCCGTCCGACATCTGCAGCCCTCTGCCGTCCCTTCTGACAGGTCCGCGGCTGACGACATCTCTGCATGCAATGCACATGGGTCATAGGCCGCGGCCGCGCCTCCTTCCTGTCATTTATGATCTGGCAATGCCCTGACCCGGAAGCACCACCGGACCAATGGCAGTTCAGACAGGGGCATATCAGGCCGTCCTCCTTTGAGGGAGGTGCCTGATCGTTGTGTTTGCTAGCACACTAGGTCCTGCTACCTCGGATTCCTGCTGCATTCTCTCAGTCCTGTACTCCGTGGTTCCTGCCGCAGTCTCACAGTCCTGTACTCCCGTGTTCCTGCTTCATCCTGCTATCTATGCTCCAGCCCTGCAGTCCTACTCCAGTCCTGCCTCCCGTGTTCCTGCTCCGTCCTGCTATCTATGCTCCAGCCCTGCAGTCCTACTCCAATCCTGCCTCCCGTGTTCCTGCTCCATCCTGCTTTCTAAGCTCTAGCCCTGCAGTCCTACTCCGGTCCTGCCTCCCATGTTCCTGCTCCGTCCTGATGTCTAGGCTCCAGTCCCGCAGTCCTACTCCGATCCTGTCTCCAGTTATCCTGCTCTGTTGTGAGTTCATTTTTCCCTTCACCATTGAGGTCTGATGAACTCCCTCCTCTGGTGAAGGAAGGTAGTGAGGCTGATTACCAAACACCTGGGAAGCTAGATGATGACTGGGTGGCTGGAATTGAGGACTGGATATAAGGCTGCCGACGCCCTTCTTCCTGGCTGGTGATTTTCCTGCTGGATTCTTGGAGACCAGTCTGATTCCTGCATCTCAAAGCTAAGTTTTTCTGCTCTGCTTTGTACTCTTCAGTTTTGTTTTTGTTTTGCCTTGTTTTTTGGGAGTTCTGCCATCCCCGGCCGGGGGTGAGCTGAATTCCATTTTTGTCTCTGATCTGTTGATCTTTTGCTCTGTCTTCAGAATATACCTGAGTGCTGATATAGTCTTTTGAAGCCTAGCGACTTCAGGGCCTGTTTTTCCTATCAGTCGGTTGGCTCATTTTGATAGGGTTTTTGCGGATGGCAGACAGCAGCTTTCCTATCCTGTCCTATGTAGTTAGCTTGGGCCCCATCATTTGCTCAACCTATCTTTCTATCTGTGTTAGTGTTTTCATCTTGCTTCACCATCATTATATGTTGGGGGCTGCCTATTGCTTTGGGGTCTGCTCTGGGGCAGTTTAGTTTTTCCCCTTTCTGTCTTTAGGCTATGTAGTTCTCCGGCTGTGATCGAGGGGTCTAGGGCACCGTAGGAACCCCCCACGGCTACTGCTAGTTGTTGTAGATAGGTCCAGGGGTCTGCAATCCGATAGCTGCCAACCTCTCTGGTTTTTCTGGACTTAGCTGGTATTTTGTTTTTTCCTCCTTCGGTGACTCATCATAACAGAATCACCAGCCATACCGCAGATCCTAGCGTACTCAATGGCAGGAGAGAATTGTAAAAAAAAAAAAAAGTGTCAGAATTTTTTTTCTTTGTGTGCATATTTTTTCCTCTATAGCTCTGAGGCCATAGGGGGAATTTTTCTCTCAATGGAGATGAAGCAATTGTCTGATCGTGTGGAGCAGCTCGCTGCTGAAGTGCAGGGAATTTCCACCTATCTTGCTCATTCACATGCTGCTGAACCAAAGATTCCCACTCCTGATGTTTTTTTTGGGGATCGTTCTAAATTCTTGAATTTCAAGAATAATTGTAAATTATTTTTTGCCTTGAAGCCTAACTCGTCGGGGAACTCCGCGCAGCAGGTTAAAATTGTCATCTCTTTGCTGCGCGGCGATCCCCAGGATTGGGCGTTTTCTTTGAAACCTGATGATCCTATTCTGAATAATGTGAACGCATTTTTTCAAGCCTTGGGGTTGTTGTATGATGAACCTAATGCTATTGATCAGGCTGAAAAGACCCTGTTGGCATTAAGCCAGGGTCGGGATTCGGCAGAGTTGTACTGTCAAAAATTCCGAAAGTGGGTGGTCCTTACAACCTGGAATGATGGTGCCTTGGCATCCCTCTTTCGGAAGGGTTTGTCAGAAACTGTAAAAGATACTATGGTGGGATTTCCTGTTCCCTCTGGTCTTGACGATTCTATGTCATTAGCCATTCAGGTTGATCAGCGTTTACGTGAATGTAAAAGTACACGAGAAATGTTGCCACCTGTTGAACAAATGTCTGAACCTATGCAATGTGATAGAGTTTTGTCTAGGGCGCAACGTCAGGAGTTCAGAAGGCGTAATAAGCTGTGTTTTTTTTGTGGAGATGCCTCGCATAATATTTCTGTCTGCCCTAAACAAGAGAAACGTTGTGCACACACATTTTCTGTGGGTGGTGTTCAACCTAAATTTCTTTTGGCAATTACTCTGATCTGCTCCCTGTCCACATTTTCTGCCAAGGCTTTTGTGGATTCAGGAGCAGCTCTTAACCTGATGGACTTGGATTTTGCTAAACGTTGTGGATTTCCTATGACACCTCTGCAGACACCTATCCCTTTGAGTGGTATTGATGCTACTCCTTTGGCGAAGAATAAACCTCAGTTTTGGACCCAGGTGGTAATGCGGGTCACCCCAGACCATCAAGAAAATTGCAGATTTTTGGTGTTGCATAATTTGCATGATACCATTGTTCTGGGGTTTCCCTGGTTGCAAATCCATAATCCAGTTCTGGATTGGAAATCTGTGTCTGTGGTGAGTTGGGGTTGTCGGTGTGCCCTTAATGATGCTCCTGTTTTCTCCACCTCTCCCCAGTCGCATGATGTTCCTGACTATTTGGCTGACTTTTATGATGTATTTAGTGAGAATGAGTCTGCGTCTTTGCCTCCTCATAGGAGTTATGACTGTGCAATTGAGCTGAACCCGGAGTGTAAATTCCCCAAGGGTCGGCTTTTCAATTTATCTGTACCCGAGCACGAGGCTATGCGATCCTATATTAAGGAGGCATTGGAGAAGGGTCATATTAGACCATCCTCTTCACCCTTAGGTGCTGGGTTTTTTTTCGTGGCTAAAAAGGATGGTTCATTAAGGCCTTGTATTGACTATCATGCCCTCAACAAAATTACTGTTAAATATCAGTATCCGTTACCCCTGATTTCTGATCTATTCTCCAGAGTTAAGGGTGCTTGCTGGTTTACCAAGCTTGACCTCAGGGGGGCATATAATCTTATTCGCATTAAGCATGGGGATGAATGGAAGACGGCGTTTAATACTCCGGAGGGACATTTTGAGTACCTGGTGATGCCTTTTGGGCTCACTAATGCCCCTTCTGTCTTCCAGTGCTTCATGAACGATATATTCCGAGACTTTGTGGATAAATTTTTGATTACCTATCTGGATGATATTTTGATCTTCTCCAAGAATTGGGACTCTCATGTGGAACATGTTCGGACTGTGTTCCGGATTTTGAGGGAGAATTCCCTGTATGTCAAGGGATTGAAATGCCTTTTTGGGGTACAGAGGATTTCATTTTTGGGATTTATTTTGTCTCCGTCAACTATTGAAATGGACCCGGCCAAGGTACAGGCCATTTATGATTGGGTTCAGCTCACTTCTTTGAAGGCCCTCCAGAAGTTTTTGGGTTTTGCTAATTTTTATCGGAAATTTATAGCTAATTTTTCTGGTATTGCCAAGCCATTGACGGATTTGACTAGGAAGGGTGCAGATGTGCTGAATTGGTCTCCGGAGGCTGTTTCTTCCTTTCAGGAGCTGAAGCGAAGATTCACTTCTGCTCCGGTTTTGCGGCAACCTGATGTCTCACTCCCGTTTCAGGTGGAGGTGGACGCTTCTGAGATTGGTGCAGGAGCGGTGTTGTCCCAAAAAGATCCTGTTACATCTAAAATGAATCCTTGTGCTTTCTTTTCCCGAAAGTTCTTCCCATCCGAACGTAACTATGATGTGGGGAATCGGGAACTGTTGACCAAGAAATGGGCATTTGAGGAGTGGAGACATTGGTTGGAGGGAGCCAAACACCAAGTCATGGTCCTTACTGACCACAAGAATTTGATTCACCTGGAGTCGGCCAAGCGCTTGAATCCTAGACAGGCTAGGTGGGCCTTGTTTTTCACACGTTTTGATTTTGTGGTCTCTTTTCTTCCGGGCACTAAGACTGTCAAGGCAGACGCCCTCTCTAGGAGTTTCCTTGCTGATTCTCCTGTTGTGACTAAGCCTGCTACCATCTTAGGCGAGGGGGTAGTTCTTTCTGCCATCTCGCCCGATTTGAGACGTGCTCTGGAAGAGTTTCAGGAGGACAAACCTGAGCGTTGTCCCAGTGGAAAGTTGTATGTTCCTGACCAGTGGAGGAAGAGAGTGATGTCTGAAGTTCATTGCTCTGCATTGGCTGGTCATCCAGGTATTTTTGGTACTAGAGATCTGGTGAGTCGGTCTTTTTGGTGGCCCGCCTTGTCTCATGATGTCAGGAATTTTGTGCAGTCCTGTGGGACTTGCTCCCGGTCTAAACCTTGTTCTCGCTCTAGTGGCTTGTTGATGCCTTTGATGCCCAGGAGGCCATGGACCCATATTTCAATGGATTTTATCTCTGATATGCCTGTCTCTCAGAGAATGACTGTTATTTGGGTGATTTGTGATAGATTCTCTAAGATGGTCCATCTTGTACCACTCCCTAAGTTGCCATCTTCCTCTGAGTTGGTGCCCTTGTTTTTGCAACAGGTGGTTCGCTTACACGGGATTCCTGAGAACATTGTATCTGACAGAGGAGTTCAGTTTGTGTCTAGATTTTGGAGGACTATCTGTTCCAAGCTGGGAATTCAGTTGTCCTTCTCCTCTGCGTTTCACCCTCAGACCAATGGGCAGACGGAGAGAACAAGCCAGACTTTGGAGTCGTATTTGAGATGTTTTATTTCTGCCGATCAGGATGATTGGGTTTCATTTTTGCACTTGGCCGAATTTGCTTTAAATAATAGAGCTAGTTCTGCCACTTTGATGTCACCTTTTTTTTGTAACTTTGGTTTTCACCCTCGATTTTCTTCAGGGCAGGTGGAGCCTTCTGCCTGCCCAGGTGTTGACACTGTGGTGGAGAGAATGCACCAGATCTGGGACCAAGTAGTGGATAAGTTGTCTCTCTCCCAGGAAAAGGCCCAGCGGTTTTCCAACCGGCGTAGGACCGTTGGTCCCAAGTTTAAGGTGGGTGATATGGTTTGGTTGTCATCAAAAAATATCGCTATGACGGTGGCTTCTCCTAAGTTTAAGCCTAGATTTATTGGACCTTACAAGATTTTGGAGATTATTAATCCGGTCTCTTTTCAGTTGGCTCTTCCTGTCACATTTAAAATTCATAATGTGTTTCATAAGTCCTTGTTGAAGAGCTTTGTTGAACCAGTAGTTCCTGTGGTGGCACCTCCTGACCCTATATTGGTTGAAGGTAACATGGAATATGAGGTAGAGAAGATACTGGATTCCCGTCTGCCTAGACGGAGACTCCAGTATTTGGTTAAGTGGAAGGGTTATGGTCAGGAGGATAATTCCTGGGTCTCTGCCTCTGATATTCATGCTGAAAGATTGGTGCGTGCCTTTCATCGGGCTCACCCGGATCGCCCTGGTGGCATGGATGAGGGTTCGGTGACCCCTCCTCAAGGGGGAGGTACTGTTGTGAGTTTATTTTTCCCTTCACCATTGAGGTCTGATGAACTCCCTCCTCTGGTGAAGGAAGGTAGTGAGGCTGATTACCAAACACCTGGGCAGCTAGATGATGACTGGGTGGCTGGAATTGAGGACTGGATATCAGGCTGCTGACGCCCTTCTTCCTGGCTGGTGATTTTCCTGCTGGATTCTTGGAGACCAGTCTGATTCCTGCATCTCAAAGCTAAGTTTTTCTGCTCTGCTTTGTACTCTTCAGTTTTGTTTTTGTTTTGCCTTGTTTTTTGGGAGTTCTGCCATCCCCGGCCGGGGGTGAGCTGAATTCCATTTTTGTCTCTAATCTGTTGATCTTTTGCTCTGTCTTCAGAATATACCTGAGTGCTGATAGTCTTTTGAAGCCTAGCGACTTCAGGGTCTGTTTTTCCTATCAGTCGGTTGGCTCATTTTGTTAGGGTTTTTGCGGATGGCAGACAGCAGCTTTCCTATCCTGTCCTATGTAGTTAGCTTGGGCCCCATCATTTGTTCAACCTATCTTTCTATCTGTGTTAGTGTTTTCATCTTGCTTCACCATCATTATATGTTGGGGGCTGCCTATTGCTTTGGGGTCTGCTCTGGGGCAGTTTAGTTTTTCCCCTTTCTGTCTTTAGGCTATGTAGTTCTCTGGCTGTGATCGAGGGGTCTAGGGCACCATAGGAACCCCCCACGGCTACTGCTAGTTGTTGTGGATAGGTCCAGGGGTCTGCAATCCGATAGCTGCCAACCTCTCTGGTTTTTCTGGACTTAGCTGGTATTTTGTTTTTTCCTCCTTCGGTGACTCATCATAACACTGCTCCATCTTGCTGTCTATACTCCAGTCCTGCATCCCCTCTCTGGTCCTATCTCCTACAGTCTCGTGCTCCTACTCCAGTCCATTCTGAGCCACCCATCTCGGTACCGGCTATCGTGGTACCCGAACCCCTGGGCCTGCTCCTAACGATCCCTATATAGGGGTCAGCTCCACCTGGCAGCTCGCCCAGGGTCCTTTGGTGCCACGATCCAGAGGGTCCACTCCTGGAGATTATCCTCACCTGACCAGCCATGGTAACAGACTCATTAAGATCCCCTCCCTAGCATTGTTGCATGTCTTGGGTGATCGAGTAACTAGCACCAGACTGTGCCATCCAGCACCAGGCATGATATTACAGCGCCTACTGCAGCGCCCGTCATAGCGGCGCCGTGTGCAAGTTGTGTGCTTTCTTGACCCTAAGCTTAGGGTGGTTAGTGGCGTCCACCAGTGCGGCGCTGTATGCTCTCTGAGCATTTATCCTATTAAGTAAAGTCTTTGCCTGTCACCGCAGTTGCGGTGCCAATTGCTAGTGGGTCTAGAGGTACTCTGACCTCGTGTCCTTGGGACAGAGTTCTGTGACCAATACACTAGCGTTCACCCTGCAGTACTGTGGCCCTGTGAAACAACAGGGTTCGCCTCCTTTACACCGGGAGAGGTTAAGCCGTGTGTGTTTGTTTCCACTAATTAGTGTCTGCCTTTACTGAGCAGCAGGTAACATCTCTGCATGGTTGACCCCGGGCTGCAAATGCACCTTATACCATCTTTATTATTTGGTGTGTTCCACTAGCCCTAACATTATATTAGCGCCAGAGTCTGGCTAGTAATGGTGGACGAGCAGCGACTCCATAGGTACATCCAGCAGCTGGAGGGCAGGTTGGCGGCTCTCGAGTGCTCAGCCTCCACTGTGGATGTTACCGAGGTCGCTCTGCAGGCAACCACGGATGCTGCCTCCCATGTGTCCACTGCCATCTCTGTCCTGACTTTGTCCCGTCTCCCACTGCCCAAGACGTTTTTGGGCAATAGTGCTTCTTGTAGGGGTTTCGTGAGCCAGTGTGCTATACAGCTAGAGCTACTGGCTGCACAATTCCCCTCCAAGCTAGCAAAGGTGGGATTCATCATCTCCCTCTTGTCGGGCAGGGCTTTGGAGTGGGCCACACCGCTGTGGGAGTGTGGTGATCATGTGGTGCAGAGTGTCTTGCAGTTCTTTGTCCCTCAGAAGCAGGTCTTCCTGGGACCACGAGTCACCCATGATACCATGCTCCAGCTGCTGGCATTGTCACAAGGCTCCTCCTTGGTCAGCCATTATGCCATCCAGTTCCTGACTCTGGCTTCAGAGCTTGAATGGTCAGACAAGACTCTCGTTCTGGTGTTCTAGAGAGGTCTGGATGACCATTTGAAGGACGCCCTGGCCACCAGGGAGGTTCCCGCCACACTGTAAGAGCTTATCACCGTCTCCACCCGTATCGACCTTCGTTTTTCAGAGCGAAGGTTGGAGCGGTCCCAGTGTAGGCAGAGGTTTAGGTTGGCACCTAGTTTTGCAAAACCTCTGGAATCTCTCGATCGGGCATCCGTGCCTCAAGAGGCCATGGGGGTCTCTCTTGTGGGATCTAGGTCCTGGTCTGCTCGAGCACCCATGGTCTGTCATGTTTGCCGGCAGTCTGGTCACCTTGCCAACAGGTGGCTACAGAGGCCGGGGAAATGCTCACATCTAGTGGCTGTTGGAGAAGGCCTACTAGACACTGCAAAGTTTTCCTCCAAGCTGCCCTTTAGGGGGATGCTTGAATTTGGCTCTTCCACTCTGGCAGTGGAGGTTTCCTTGAACTCCGGGGCGGAGGGCAATTTTATGTCGTCTTCCTTCGCCCAACGGCACGCAATCCCCCTGGTTTTACTACCTCAGCCACTCACCATCAGAGTGGTGAACGGTGCGACACTACCCTCATAGATTACCCACCTGACCGCCCCGCTGATACTCTCGCTGTCTCCTTCCCATCAGGAGACATTATCTCTCCTTATCATGCCCGAGAGTATCGATCAGATCCTCTTAGGTATCTGTTATGATTGGGTCACCGAGGAGGAAAACAAGACCAAGCTAAGCTACAGAAAACCAGAGAGGTTGGTAACTAAGCGGATTGCAGACCCCTGATCCTATCCACACAACTAGCAGTAGCCGTGGAGTGTGCCTACGATGATTCTAGGCGCCTCAACACAGACGGAAAACTAAATAAGCCTAAAGCAAGAAAAGGGGAAATCTAAACTTCCCCAGAGCAGACCCCAAAGGAGTAGACAGCCCCCAAACATATATTGTCAGTGAGACAAGATGAAACCACAAACACAGGTAGGAAAATAGCCTGAGCAAACGATGGGGCCCACACTAACTAGAAAGGACAGGAAAGGAAAGACACTGTCTGCAATCTCGCAAAAAACCCTGCAAAAAAGGTCCAACACTTCTGATAGCAAAAACTCTGAAGTCACTAGACTTCTCTCAGTATATCAGCACTCTGGCATATTCTGAAAGCAGAGCAAAAAGAGGCCAATCTAATAAGGGACAAAAAACAAACTGTAACAAACAGTAACATAAGGATGGAAATTCAGCACAGCCCCAGCCTGGGCTGGCTGACCACACAAAACTGAATAGACAAAACCAAATCAAATGTGAACAATAGCAAAGAACACTTAGCTTGAGCATGCAGGGACTGAGCTGGAAGCTAAGACCTCAGGAGGCAGGAAAAATCACCAGCAGGGATAGAGGGAGTCAGCTGTCTTAAATCCAGTCAGAGACTCCAGATGTCCAATTGTCGTCCTCATTATCAGGTGGCAGGCCTCTGTCAATTAGATCAGCTCCATTACCTCCTGTAACCACCAGAGGGAGCCCGGAAAGAGAACTCGCGACTCCTCTGTCAATACAACCAGCTCCACTACCTTCACTAGCAACCAGAGGCAGGCCAGAAAGTGAATTCACAACAGGGATCGCCTGGTTGCATTACCAGTCCCCCCATATTGAGTGGTCCTCGGGGAAAATTCTCAGTTGAAGTAAATACTGTGAGGGTAGATGTCAAAGGGAGTGCATACAGGTTGCCTCCACTGAGGTTCCCGCAGGTCTATCCTCTCTCCCCAGACACTATCATCAGTATTCAGATGTGTTCTCCAAGAAGGCGGAAGAGAGTCTTCCACCGCTCCGCCCCTATGACTATCCTATTGACCTCTTGCATGGTGCCGAGCCTCCACGGGGTGGAGTCTATCCCCTATCTCTCCCGGAGACAGAGGCCATGTCTCTATACATCAGGGAGAATCTGGCAGGAGGATTCATAAAGAAGTCGGGTGTCCCCTGCAGGGGTGGGATTCTTCTTTGTCCAAAAGAAGAATGGAGAACTACGTCCTTGCATTGATTACAGGCGTCTTATCGCCATTACCAATAAGAATAACTACCCTCTGCCCCTGATATCGGAACTGTTTGATAGGCTACAGGGAACAAGGGTTTTTTCCAAGCTAGATCTGTGAGGGGCCTACAACCTGATTCGCATCCATGAGGGGGACAAATGGAAGAAGGCAATCAACACCAGGGATGGCCATTATGTGTATCTGTGATATAGCTGAAGGAACAGAAAAAGCGCAATAGGGTCTTATCCGGGTTATTGTAGAAAAAGTAAATTAAAATTTACTCACCCTTTTTAGGAGAGATTAAGGCATGTAGGATCAGTAATCTGCTTGCTGCACGTCCAAAGGTCAACTCTGTGGCCGCTTCAACATCAGATTTCGGAATAAATTCTTGGACTTCTGTGCGCTAACAGATAAAATCACTAATCCAGTATTTTGGAGAAAGATTAATCCATTTATTTCCCAACGCGTTTCGAAATGTATACCATTTCTTCTTCAGGGGATGACATATATGATCAGACAGAACAGTCACGGATTATATAGAACAGAAGTTCAAAAAAAGATTCAAAAAACGGCGCCAAAAGGTCACATGTCATCTGGTGCAAATGTCAGAGTTCAAAATGTCATAGTTAAATTAGTGTATTAGTTAAATTTAAAATCATTAAAAACATATTACTTTTATTATTCTATAGATAAAAGAAAGAAAAGAAAAGGGAAATTGGAAGACAAAAAAGAACAAAAAAGAACAAGAAAGGGAAGACCCGTGTAAAACGAACTCCTGACATCAAGAGACAAAGAAATAGGCACAGTGGCAGTCTCAGACCACTGAGCCAGGATTGGTTAAACCTAACTCAAAAAAAAAAAGAAAAAGGCTCCAAAAATTGTACTTTTGTATATATAAACGAATTTTAATTAAAAATGATCTTTATGACAGTAAGATTCTTTCTTTTTATTAAAATTGTGTGTAAAAAAATGTATATAAGAAATTTGAAATATAAAAAATGTATATGAGAGATTAAAAAATTAAAAAATCAGTACGATTAATTCCAAATCACCTGAGAGGGGAGGGATAATTTTATTCATAGATCCTTGGAGTATTTGTAACAGAATGAACAGTTACAGAGAGCTCTCACAGCATTCAAAAAACAGGATCGCCTCCTGTGCTATCTTAGAATAAAGATCAATCAGTAGATCGATCATACAAGGGGGAGACCTCAATTTCATCCGTGGATCCTCACGGTGTTTTATAGGGAAAAGAGCAGAGACACTGACTATGAAGAAATCATACAGCAGTGAATGAAGAAACCAGGATCGCAAACCGCGATGTCCCAGTGCAAAAGGAGGAATTTGGAAGAAGGAAGAAAAAGAGACTGTATGCCACCAATATAAAGAAATGGCATTATTTTCTTATTAAAATATATAATTATATGAGAGAAACATATGAGAAATATAACGTTACAGAGAAAAGTCACATATGAAAAAACACTACAGAAATAAAAAGTCGCATATAAAAAAGGGGGTTAATCATACAAAATATTATAAAAATCATTAGGAATAATATGTGGTTGCATAATTAAAAAATATAAAAAATGAAATTCATTAAAATTATCAAATTTTAAAGAAAGACCTCAGTAATTTCGTTTAATCCATACGGCTTGAGTGTATTTAGCCTGTAGATCCAAAACACTTCTTTTCTATTCAATTGCCCTATTCTGTCAGGATTATCAGCAGGAATATGTTCGATTGGACTGATTCTTAGTCCACTCGGGTCCTTATTATGTTTAATAGTAAAATGTCTTGACAGACCGTGTTGTAAGAAACCCCTCTTAATATTGTATCTATGTGAATTAACCCTTAGATGTAGGGGTTGGGTTGTCCTTCCAACGTATTGTTTTTTACATCCACATTCAATTAGATATATTACAAAATCCGTAGTGCAATTCAGGTAGTTTTTTATAGGAAAGATTTCATTAGTGATAGATGATTTTATAGTTTTTTCTTTGTGTGTAATAATCTTACAACAGAGACAATTTTTCTTGCCACACTTATAAATCCCTTTTAAGGTGGCATGAATAGGGAATGCAGATATAGTTTTTTGTCGACTAGGGGCCACCAATCCCTTAATGGTTGGTGCCCTTCTAAAGGTTATTCCTGGATTATTAGGTAAAAATTTTTTTTTTTTTTTGTAAAATGGGATCGCTTAAAAGTATATACCAGTTATCATATAAAATTTTGCGTATTCTCGTATGTTCTGCACAATATTGAGTGGTAAAATTAGTCATAAATTTTTTATTATTATCTAGTTTGGCTATTTTATCTCCATTAATAAGAGTGTCTTGTGATATATTGACACACCTATTATAGGCACTATTAATTAGTTTATTGGGGTATTTTTTGTCCATGAACCTATTTTTTAGAATATCGGCTTGGTCCTTAAAGTCTTCAAAGTTAGAACAATTTTTTCTGATTCTCCTAAACTGATTCTCTGGGATATTTCTTAGCCATTTGCCATAATGTCCACTATTAAAAGGAATATAACTATTAATGTCCACATTTTTAAAAAAGGTTTTTGTTAAAATAGTATTTTCCCTAATAAAAATGGTTATATCTAAAAAATTGATACTATTCTGATCATAAACTGCGGAAAATGATAAACCCCAGTTATTGTTATTAATATCATGAATAAAATTATTAATATTATTGTCAGAATTGTCCCAAATGAAGAAAAGGTCATCAATGAATCTTTTATACATGATTAAATTATTGCATAATTAAAATATTTTTTAATTATGCAACCACATATTATTCCTAATGATTTTTATAATATTTTGTATGATTAACCCCCTTTTTTATATGCGACTTTTTATTTCTGTAGTGTTTTTTCATATGTGACTTTTCTCTGTAACGTTATATTTCTCATATGTTTCTCTCATATAATTATATATTTTAATAAGAAAATAATGCCATTTCTTTATATTGGTGGCATACAGTCTCTTTTTCTTCCTTCTTCCAAATTCCTCCTTTTGCACTGGGACATCGCGGTTGGCGATCCTGGTTTCTTCATTCACTGCTGTATGATTTCTTCATAGTCGGTGTCTCTGCTCTTTTCCCTATAAAACACCGTGAGGATCCACGGATGAAATTGAGGTCTCCCCCTTGTATGATCGATCTACTGATTGATCTTTATTCTAAGATAGCACAGGAGGCGATCCTGTTTTTTGAATGCAGTGAGAGCTCTCTGTAACTGTTCATTCTGTTACAAATACTCCAAGGATCTATGAATAAAATTATCCCTCCCCTCTCAGGTGATTTGGAATTAATCGTACTGATTTTTTAATTTTTTAATCTCTCATATACATTTTTTATATTTCAAATTTCTTATATACATTTTTTTACACACAATTTTAATAAAAAGAAAGAATCTTACTGTCATAAAGATCATTTTTAATTAAAATTCGTTTATATATACAAAAGTACAATTTTTGGAGCCTTTTTCTTTTTCTTTTTGAGTTAGGTATAACCAAGCCTGGCTCAGTGGTCTGAGACTGCCACTGTGCCTATTTCTTTGTCTCTTGATGTCAGGAGTTCGTTTTACACGGGTCTTCCCTTTCTTGTTCTTTTTTGTTCTTTTTTGTCTTCCAATTTCCCTTTTCTTTTCTTTCTTTTATCTATAGAATAATAAAAGTAATATGTTTTTAATGATTTTAAATTTAACTAATACACTAATTTAACTATGACATTTTGAACTCTGACATTTGTACCAGATGACATGTGACCTTTTGGCGCCGTTTTTTGAATCTTTTTTTGAACTTCTGTTCTATATAATCCGTGACTGTTCTGTCTGATCATATATGTCATCCCCTGAAGAAGAAATGGTATACATTTCGAAACGCGTTGGGAAATAAATGGATTAATCTTTCTCCAAAATACTGGATTAGTGATTTTATCTGTTAGCGCACAGAAGTCCAAGAATTTATTCCGAAATCTGATTATGTGTATCTGGTCATGCCTTTTGGCCTCTGTAATGCTCTTGCTGTCTTCCAGGACATTGTAAATGATATCTTTTGGGATATGCTCTCCACCTCGGTGGTTGTCTGTCTGGATGATATTCTTAAATTCTCTCCAGATTTGGACTCCCATCGGAGAGAGGTTTGCAGAGTCTTCGACCGCTTATGGGCAAACTCTCTCTACGCCAATCTGGAGAAGTGCCTGTTCGAGCAGGAGTGCTTGCCTTTCCTAGGCTATATCATTTCTGCCCATGGTTTGGCTATGGATCCTGCCAAACTGCAGGCGGTAATGGACTGGCAGGAACCCCACTCCCTCAAAGCGGTGCAGCACTTTCTGGGGTTCGTAAATTACTATCGCCAGTTCATTCTCCACTTCTCCACCTTGGTAGCTCCCTTGGTCGCCCTCACTAAGAAGGGAGCAAATCCCAAGTAGTGGTCAGAACAGGTCTCCGAGGCCTTCTCCTCCATCAAATCTTCTTTTGCTAGCGCTCCCATCCTACATCATCCCAATGTGGAGAAACCCTTCATCTTGGAGGTGGATCTTCCAGAAGAATGCTCAAGGTCGAAAGAAGCCTTGCTTCTTCTTTTCAAAGACCTTTTTACCGGCGGAGAGGACTATTCCATCGGGGACAGGGAGTTGCTAGCAATGAAGTTGGCCTTCTCGGCGTGGAGGCACTTCTTGGAGGGGGCTCGGTTTCCCTTCCAAGTGTTTACTGATTGCAAAAACTTGGTGCATTTGCAGACAGCCCGGCGGCTCAACTCTCACCAGGCCAGATGGTCCCTCTTCTTCTCCCAGTTCCACTTCACCCTTCATTTCCTCTCCATTGAGAAGAACGTCCATGTCGATGCCCTCTCTCGCTCTGTAGTGTTATCTGAGGAGGAGGAGCCTCGGCTGATTGTCCCACATGAGAGCCTGAGGACCGTGGCTCCGGTAGCCCCCGAGTCGGTGCCTCCGGGCAAATCATTTGTTCCTAACTATCTGTGACCGGAGGTCCTCTCTTGGGCTCTCTCATCCAGGGTGGGTGGACATTTCGGGACAAAGAGGACATCTGAGCTCCTGGCGAGGACGTACATGTGGTCGTATATGGCCGGTGATGTCAGGGACTATATTGAGGCCTGTGTCTCCTGCGCCAAGAATAGGTCTCCTTGGCAGTGGCCCGCTGGGTTACTTTACCCCCGCCAGTGGCAGACAGGCCCTGGGAGGTGGTTGGCATGGATTTTGTGGTGGGTCTGCCCAAGTCCCGTGGCAGCACGGTCATTTGGGTTCACACCGACCACTTCTCCAAGATGGTGCACCTGGTGCCATTTTCATGGCTACCTTCTGCATGGGCCTTGGCAGCATTGTTCATCAAGCATGTCTTCCACCTCCATGGGATGCTGGACAAGATTGTCAATGACCAGGGTCCCCAATTTGCGTCTCGATTTTGGAGAGGGCTCTGTCGTTTGCTCTGCATGGAGCTAAATCTCTCCTCAGCCTATCACCCCGAGACGAACGGGTTGGTAGAGAGCCAACCAGACCCTGGTCAGCTACCTACGACATTTTGTCTTGGCTAGGCAGGATGACTGGGCATCCTTGCTACCATGGACGGAGTTGGCCTTGAACAACACTGTGGCCGACTCCACGGGTCAGACCCCATTCCTTCTCTATTACAACCAGCATCCGCGCATCCCAGTGACCATGCCCGTGTCGTCCACTGACTCTAGGGTGGCAGACTGGGTGGTGGAGGCACGTGATATTTGGGACCGGACTCAGGATGCCATCCGGGCCTCCAAGGAGATAATGAGGGCCTCCGCTGATGCACACCGGTGTCTGGCTCCGACATTTGCACCCGGTGACTTAGTGTGGCTCTCCGCCCATAAAATCAGGCTGCGGGTTGAGTCCACTAAGTTTGCGCCTCGCTACATAGGTCCCTTCAAGTTCCTCGAGCAGGTCAACCGTGTGATCTACTGCCTGGCCCTTCCACCATGCCTGGGTAATCACAGACACCTTACACGAGTCCCTCCTTAAGCCCGATATATAAAGTGCTCTCAGTGAGAGAAACCAAATAGGAATCTTGTGGGTATGATACCTTTTAATGGCTAACAAGTAATAGTAAATGATGTTACAAAGCAAGCTTTCGGGACTGCTTACGTCCCTTCATCAGGCTGATATAACAAAATATTACTATTATTTGTTAGCCATTAAAAGGTATCATACCCACAAGATTCCTATTTTGTTTCTCTCACTGAGAGCACCTTATATATTTTTTCTACTGGCTAACACGATACCAAACCACTTTTTTCATTTTCCTTAAGCCCGTTCACATGTCCCGGTTTACTGAGTCTGCCGGGACATCAGGCTTGTCCTTGGACAAGTATGAGGTCATTGCAGCCTTTGAGAGTGGCAAGGGGGCCCTAAGAGGGGGGTAATGTTAGGCATCAGGTTTCTTCCTCTGCACAGGAGGAATCCCGAGCCTTGCTTTCTGCGGTCTCCCTTTCAGTGCCGACCGCAGAGAGTCCTGCTCAGCAGAGATGTTGATCCCAACGTCTTGCTCAAGCTACTGCTGTGGGGGTGGTTGCTGCTGCCATCCCTAGTTCAGCTATTGCAACCTGCACTAGCCAGCAGCGAGCAGCTCCTGGGACTAAGTCCCTCTTTTGGACCACTGAGCATGCCCGTGGGACGATCTCTCATTGGAGGTCACATGCTCAGATCCTGTTGCTGCTCTGATTGGACCACAGGGAAGGTCCCGGAAGCCTGCAACTATTAAATGTTCGCATGGCTGCCCGGCCATGCACTAATATAAAATGTTAATTGTGGATGTATGCTTCATTCTGCATGTGTGGATGACTCATTAAGATCCCCTCCCTAGCATTGTTGCATGTGTTGGGTGATTGAGTAACTAGCACCAGACTGTGCCATCCAGCACCAGGCACTATATTACAGCACCTACTGCAGTATCCATCAGAGCGGCACAGTGCGCAAGTTGTGCGCTTTCCTGACCCTAAGCTTAGGGTGGTTAGTGGCATCCACCAGTGCGGCGCTGCACGCTCTCTGAGCATTTATCCTACTAAGTAAAGTCTTTGCCTGGCACCGCAGTTGCGGCGCAGAGCGCTAGTGGGTCTAGAGGGACTCTGACCTTATGTCCTTGGGGCAGAGTTCTGTGACCAATACACTAGCGTTCACCCTGCGGTATTGCAGTCCTGTGAAGCAACAGGGTTCACTTCCTTTACACTGGGTGAGGTTAAACCGTGTGTGTTTATTACCGCTAATTAGTGTCCGCCATTACCGAGCAGCAGGTAACATCTCTGCACAGTGGACCCCAGGCTGCGAACGCACCTAATACCATCTTTATTATTTGGTGTGTTCCGCTAGCCTTAACAATTGGATAACGCAGGAAGAAGCCACCCATCATCATCACAAGGGCATCACAAATATAAAGGTTGGACTACTGTCCTTGTTGTTCCACTGCCACTGCAAAATGTGTAGGCATAGTGTCTCCAAAAAATTAGCCCAAGGGGTTGTATCATGGTTGACAAAGGAAGGAGGTATCAGGAGCCAGACAATTAAGAAGCTAGGATTACTAGCACGCTAGTTCTAGTGCCCAATGTGCAGGCATAGACATAGTGTTGCCAAAAATCAGCCCAAGGGGCTGTATCATGGTCGATGCAGGAAGGATGCCTCAAGAGCCAGACAATTATGAAGCTAGGATTACTAGCATGATAGTTCCAGTGCCCAATGTGCAGGCAAAGACATAGTGTTTCCAAAAATTAGCCCAAGGGGCTTTATTGTGGTTGACACAGGAAGGAGGTCTCATCACATGTGCCTCCGATGGAAAATATTAATGAATGGAATATTGTTTCTAGCTTGTTGTCCATGAGGTACATGTGGCAAAAGCAGGAGTAGGATACACATGTAAGAAGAAAGGGGTTTGTATGGGAAGGGATGAACGTGATCACCTGTAGCATAAAAGAAAGCTTTGGGTGACTTTAGGTTGGGATGCTGTCATCTGGAGGGCTTAAACTGTGGCGAAATCCAGTCCTTGTTAAATTTTATCAGAGTCAGCCTGTCTAGGATGGAGTCCGCAAAGCAAACTCCTGAGACCTTCTGCAGTCAGATGCAGAATGACGGTCTTCAGCCTCTGACACACCTGTAACAGTACCCCTCTTCTGCGAGTGGCCTCTGGACACTCAGGACCAGGTTTCTCAAGACAAGAGGTATAGAATGAACCAATCTGGGGGTGTTCACCTTTGATGCAGAAACCCATATCCTTTTCTCTGGACCATAACCCCTCCAGTGCACCAAGTACTGCAGGGAACGACGTTGAGGGCGAGAATCTACAATCCTTGATATTTGAAATTCTAGGTTTCCATCAAACATTATTGGTGGAGGTGGTAGGAGTTCAAGGGGTTCCACATATCTTTTGAGCAAAGACCTGTGAAAAGCATTATAGATCTTAAGAGCCTGAGGTAGCTCAAGATGAAATGCTGCTGAACCAGTTATGGCAGTTATCTTATAGGGACCAATGAATCTACGTCCCAACTTCCAGGAAGGAACCCTCAACCTGAAAGTCCTGGTAGACAAAAATACGAAATCATTCACATACAGGTCCAGACCTGGCATGCGTTTACTGACAGTCATAAGTTTATACCTGTCTCTCCTGACCCGGTTAGGGACAGGTAGTTTTGAAACAAGAACAGATTGAAGGGTATGCAATACTTTAGAACGTGCCAAAATATTGCAAGTAGACACTTGTTCAACCACATCCTGATGCAACTCAGGCCACCAAAAATGATGAGAAAGGTTGCCTCACCACCAGCGTGGCCAGCAATTGTCATGACTCTGCACGGGATAGTTCAGCCTCCATCTTGGTCAGGTCAGGGTTAATGCTAGTTCGCCTCTCTTTGGGTCTTGGATGGCTATTTAATGCTGGGTGCTCCTGGGTCTGGTGTCGGTGATACTTCCGTTGTACACAGCTAGTGTAGCTGACCCAGGTTACTCAGTAAACCATCGTTGTTCCTCTGTATGCTTGTGTTTATCTGTGTATGACCTGGTTTGCCCCTTGACTCCTCTCCTGTTTCTGTACCGTTCTGACTTCTCTCGTTTCTGACACTCGGCTTCTCTCCTGACTATTCTCCTGTTCTGCCCTTTGGTTACCATGCTCCCTCCTGGCCTCTGACCCCATTTCGTTATTAACTTCTCTCTTGTCTCACCCTTTGGCTCCCATTAACCCCATCTGGCTTCTTTCCCTCTGCCAGTTCTGTCAGGTGGTGGTTGGCTCTGCCCCATTGTTCCCTCCTACCTCGTGCATACTGCTGGGCTCCGGTCTGGAGTGCATGGCACCTTGAAGTGCTCTCCTTACTCCCTGGCTGACCTGTGCTCTCTGCTAGTGCCCCCTAGGCTTCACCTCCAGATACACACGCTCTGTGTATCATTACATTATCACAGACCTTAACTTTTCACAGGGGCATATTTGGATGTCATGGATCCACTCCATGCTCTGTGGAACAAAGGGCCCTGGTTGCTTCCCACCAACAGGTGCCGAGAGAGTTGGCTGATACTGTTAACACCGTGCGGCATGCCTCCTCTTCATCTGGCAGTGTGGGTGGTGGTGTGTCAGATGTTTCCTTACCCTCTCCTGAACCCTATGTCAAACTTCTGGATACCTTTCTGGGGATAAAAGTAAATTCCGGGTGTTTAGAGAGAATTGCAAGTTACTGTTTTCCCTGCATCCTCCGTCCTCGGTGGTGATGAGAGTCAAAGAATGGGAATAATTATATCTCTTTTACTGGAAGGGCCACAGGCTTGCGCTTCCTCCCTATCCCCACCTCCCCTGAGATATTGTCTGTGGATCATTTTTTTGAGGCCTTTGGTCTGATTTACGATTAACCTGATCGAATGAGGTTGGCTGAGGACACGATTATGAGTCTCACTCAGGGAAAGCTCTCTGCTGAGTGGTACTGTTCTGAGTACAGTCGATGGGCACCAGAAGTCTCTTGGAATGACTTGGCACTCAGAGGGCTTTTCAGAAGGGGTCCTTCTGAGCATCTAAAGGATGTGTTGGTTCTGCACCCGCCATCTGACTTTTTGGAAGAGGCCATGACACTGGCCGTCCGCATGGACCGAAGGTTGTGAGAGAGAGGAGTGGTGAAGGTGACATTCCTTTTTTCCCGGCTAAGTCTGAACCTTCGCCATCGGTGGAGCCCATGGATGTGGGAGTCGTTTTTGTGATGGAAAAAGAGGAGACATCATAGGTAGAACAAACTCTGCTTTTACTCTGGAGCCCCAGGACATTGGAGGAAGGACTGTCCCTCCTGTGTGCCTGTTTCCAAGGTCTCGGGAAATGCCTAGGTCTGGGTAGCTGCTGAGGAGGCTACCCAGACCCTCAGGTACTCGTTTCCTCAGTCTTCAAATTGTTGCTAAAAGTGGAAATTGGTTTGAACAATTGTGCTTTTCCCTCTGCTGCTTTTGTGGATTGTGGGTTCTCAGTGAATTTAATTGACTCTAAGTTGGTGGCCCATTGTGAGATGGGGACACCCATTAAGGATGTGGCTATTGACTTAACACCTCTCACCAAGGGTGGGATCCATTTTGTTTCTAAAGAACTCATCCTTAAGGTGGGCACTGTTCATCTGGAGCACATAGCCTGTTTTGTTCTGGACAATCTCTCCACTGGGTTGGTTTTGGGGTTCCCTTGATTGCAAAACTTCAATCCAGTCATTAACTGGGAAGCCCGAGAGATTGTTAAATAGGGGCCTAAGTGTGCAGATAAATGTTTAATGTCTGCATCTGTGGCGTCCATCGGTCTGGAGGGTATTCTGGAGTACCTGATGGACTTCGAGGACGTATTCTCCGAAAGTGAAGTCGAGGAGTTACCAATGCACCACACTTTTGATTGTGCTATTGACCTGATTCCTGGGGCTAAAATGCCTAAAGCCCGATTATTCAACCTTTCTGACCCCAAGAGGACCCCCATGAAGGAATATATATCCAAGAGTCTCCAAGGGTCATATTCACCCTTCTTTGTCTCCTGTAGCTGCAGGATTCTTTTTTGTTAAAAAGACAGTGGTCTCCGCCCATGCCTTGACTTTCGGGAACTTAATAAGATTACTGTAAGAAATACATACCCCCTTCCACTCATTCCCGATTTGTGTAATCAATTGTCCGGTGTCAAATAGTTTTCGAAGCTGGACTTGCGGGGGGCATATAACCTTATCCGGGTATGGGAGGGGGATGAGTAGAAGTCTGCATTTCTCACTTCTGAGGGGTTGTTTGAGAATCTCTTTATGCCATTCGGTCTGACCAACAAGCCAGCGGTCTTCCAGAATGAAATAGGGCAGTTTCTGGTTATTTACTTAGATGATATTCTGGTTTATTCCTCAGATAGGGATGCCCATATTGGTCATCTTCGAGCAGTTCTCCAGAGACTCAGGGAGAACAAGCTCTGCGCTAAGTTGGAAAAATGCTCATTTATTGCCCAAAAACTGACTTTTTGGGGGTTCATGGTATCTGGTGAGGGGTTTCATATGGATACCCAGAAGGTTCAGTCCATTGTGGATTGGGTGCAGCCCTGTGACCTGAAAGGACTTCAACGCTTCTTGGGATTCACCAATTATTACTGGAGGTTTACTAAGCCCAGGTTCACAGAGCGTTAACACAGCCCGTTCAACGCATAGCATTGACGGGCTGCATTGACGCCATAGCATAACGCGATATGCGTTATGCTATACCCCTAGTTCTGATGCTACATCAGCACTAGCGGTGATGGAGCCTCAGACGCTGCAGCCCGCGTCCGAGGCTCTGTCAGTGAATGACAGCACGTCGCGAACGCGTGCCGCTTTACTGCATGCGTCACGATGCGCCACATAATGGGGGTCTATGGCAGCATTAACGGACTGTGTTACACCGCGTTATACCACGGTGTAGCGCAGTCTATTTAACGGACTGCCATAACGCAGTGTGACCCCCAGCTTAAGGGGTTCCACCAAGTGGTCAAGCCCCTCACTGATTATCAAATCAGAAGGGGGCTGATGTTAAGAACTGGTCAGCCTCAGCTGTGGCAGCATTTTCATCTTTGAAATGCTTTGATTGCCCCGGTACTGGTCCAACCAGATCTGTCTAAATCTTTTGTGTTAGGCCTCTTTCACACATCAGGTTTTCGCCGTCAGGCGCGATCCGGCGCTTTTGACAGAAACCGGATCCGGCGAAATGCAATGCCGGATCCAGTTTCCCCCCCATTGACTTGCATTTGCGCTGGGATCGCGCCGGATGGCCATGCGTTTCATCCGGTTTTCGCCGGATCCGGCAATGTGTCGCAATGTGTCGCGATCCGGCGTCTGGAAAAAACGTCTACTGTAACGTTTTTTGTCTCCGGCGAAAAGGCCGGACACGCCGGATCCGGCGCGTCCGGCTTTTTCACACAATGAAAGCCTATGAGCGCCGCAATGCGCCTGATCCGGCGAAAGCCGGATCCGGTGGCCGGATCCGGTTTTTTTTGGTCTGAGCATGCTCAGTAGCTCTGCCCACAAGACATATATAAAAGCAAGACAGTGGGACCCACAGCCACACCCAACATGCCAAGAAAGCAACCAAGCGAAGCAGGAGAAGGCAGGAGACCACTGCAGCACCATCAGCACCACCACCACCCCAAATGGAGCAGCAAATAGAACATGCTGAGGAGGGGAGGCCAGCAGCAGATGAGAGACGGTAATTATCAAATCCCCCATTCCTCCAAACTAGGGCCATGGAATATCAAGATATTCATTGGCCCTTTGTTTCTCTTTATTCAACAGCCGCCAAAGAGATGCAGCAGCAGCAGCAGCAGAAATGGCATCACTGGCAGCAGCAATACCCACAGCCATGGAGTCTGGCCATCAACAGGACAGCACATCTTCTTCTGGGAGCCCTCCCTCGCATCGTCAGCGTTTGACGGTAAGTTTTTATTTCCAAAATCCATCATCTCTGTAATATATGTCTATTCATTGCCTTTTATTTCAAAACAGGAATCACAAGATGAAGAGGAGCTCCCAGAAGAAGAAGGAAGGGGTGGACAGACACCTGGAGTGGGCTCACAATTGGTAAGTTTTTTGCATCAAACGCAGAAACACAACATCACACTACACACAACACATAGAAAACAATGTTCTGCAGACCACACACAGCAAACAAATGCCTACATCCAAAGACATAACATTTTTTGTTTTCTTCTCTAGTCTTCCCAATCTGGTGCTCAGCCAAGAGGTCCTCGCAGTGCCTCCCAGGGTCGTCGGCGACAGCAACGCGGCGGTCACCAGCGTGTAAGTATAAATATTTTTGCTTTTTTTTTGCACTTTTTATTTCATTTCTTTTGTGGAGGCTAATTATGTTATTTTTGTCTTTTTCTTTAACAGCCTTCACAGCGTGCTCCCGACTCTGATGGTGAGGATGGAGGAATCGATGTGGACCACCTCATCGATCTCGTCAGAGAAAGGGAGCCGCTCTGGAATATGGCTGACCGCCGCCACGCTGACCTTATCGTTACCCGACGACAGAGGAAATCTGTTCTCTCCTTGTGGGCCGCTGGGAGGACCTCGAAGCTTGGGCCCAGATTAAAGAGCGTAAGTATATACAGTACCGGTTGCTTGATGTAAACCAGTGTTTCCCGAACTCCAGTCCTCGTGGTCCCCACGGATCATGTGTTCAGGATTTCTATTTACTATGGAAATCCTGAAAACATGACCCCTGGGGACCATGAGGACTGGAGTTTGTGAAACACTGATGTTGTATACTAACCACTCCTTTCTCGTTTCAGGGAACAGAATTGTGAATTGGTGGCGGTCTGTGAGGGATCGTTTCAAGAAGGAGTTCAATAAAGAGATGCGGGCCCCGAGTGGATCTGGAGGACGCAGGAGCAAGTACAAGTACGCAGAAGCCCTGTCGTTCCTCCGGGAAACAATGCTCACCAGAAGGTAAATATTACACACCACATGTGAAAAAAATGTTAGATGTAACTTTTTTTTTTCAGCCAGGGCCATACCATGTCAGTATTTTAATTGTTTTTTTTCTCTTTATTCCACAGCACGGTGAGCAGCACTCGGGAGCCTGCACGATTGGACCCTTCTGAGGCGATCCCTGAGGAGACCGGCACAGAGGGACACTTCGACCGCCCCGGTACATCTGCACCTTCCCAGCCTTCCCACACATTCGACCCATCTGTCCCATCCACCAGCACAGGAGCATCGTGGCCGCCTACATTACATGAAGCTGCTGGTGAGGAGATCGATTTCCCTTTACCCCACCCTTCTGCCCCTGCCACCTCTAGTACACCTGCGGGTACTGGGCAGCAGCGGCAGAGGGGTCAGGAAAAGAGTTATGCGCAAGAGTTCTTGCATCTGAATGCATCTTTCCAGAACTGTCTCAAAGTCTTGTCAGAGCAAATCTCCGCAGGCTTTCAGCAGATCAACTCCAGCATTCTGGAGGTGAAGACACTTCTGCAAACCATGCATTCAGAAGCAAGATCTTCGCCAAACCACACCTTTTTCAGGTCTGTTGTGGAGCGCATGGCAACACTATCTCCTACCCAGCAGATGCATGTAATGCATTCGTGCCACGGTGCTCTACAGCAGGTTACCTCCCAACCTCCACCTCCCACCACTGTAGTTCCTCCACCTGCACCCCCTCCAGCCACTTTCCATCCTCCCCCTCCTATTACATCTGCACCCCCTCCAGCCACTTTCCATCCTCCCCCTCCTATTACATCTGCACCCCCTCCAGCCACTTTCCATCCTCCCCCTCCTATTACATACCAGCAACCTCCCCAGTACCAGACATCTCCCCACTTCCAGCAACCTGCCCCATACCAAACTCCTTCCCCGTACCAAACTCCTTCCCCGTACCAAACTCCTTCCCCATACAACTTTCCATCAACATCATCTGCTCCTACAGTCCCTGCCCAACCCTCCACTCCACCGCCTACCACCTCTTCTGCCTCCCACATGTCCACCCATTCTGTAGCTTTTTCCACACCTTCACCTCTAACTGTTCCTTCCCCACCACGATCCCAGTCCTCTCTCCACACACCCAGTGTCGAAGTGTCCCGCAGCCCCTCCAGCAGTATTTCCACCCCACAGTACACAGAGTTGTAATGTTTTTTTTTTGTAATAAAAATGCCCATTGGGTTTAAAACCTTTATTAAAAAAGTTTTTTGCACTTTAAAAACATAAAAAAAAAAAAAATTTAAATAAAAGTTAAATTATCGTTTCACAATGGTTGTCTGTCATTTCTTTCTGCGGCGAACTATGTTTTAAAAAAAGGTTAAATACAGGGTATTTCAAAGGTAAAAAGGTATTCAAAACCAGGTATATAACTGTGGGTAAATTTTAGCTTTGTGCCACAGTTGTGTTCCTGGTTGTGTTTGAAGCAAAGTATTTCACCTAAAAAGTTGTGTTTATTGTTGGTGATTTCCTACCAATGTACACAACTTTTGTTAAAAGGTGAAATACTTTGCATAAAACACAACCAGGTACACACCTGTGGCCTAAAGGTAAAAATAGTAAGACCATGACAAGATAGCCAACTTTGGTTGGCAAAGGTATATACTGTTGGTCCAGAAGGTACACAAGTTTAGGGCACAAATCTTTCACACTCTGTCATCCCAGTGTACTCTGCCTTGAGGTGACATAAAGTATAGTGGAAAATTGTCCCTGAAACCGTCACAGAACTTCTAGTGGTAATATTTCCAATGACAACATCCATCTTCGCCAGTAACTTGCTCTTCTCTCCAACCTGCACTTTCTTCTCTACAACCTGTCAAAGAAGGGCTGTAGGAACATGCTATATCTAGTTTTCCAGTAGCCAATCCCGTTCGGAAGGCCAATTTTAATTGGCCAAGTGTCAATTTTAAAAACCGGATCTGGCGTAATCCGTCGAAAAACGGATAGAAAAACGGATAGAAAAACGGATGAACCGGATGAGACGGATCCGGTTTTGTCTGTCAAGAACAAGACGGATCCGGCAGAAAACCGGATCCGGCACTTCAGGTTTTACAAAACATTTGCCGGATCCGGCATTCCGGCACGACGCCGGATCGCGCCTGACGCCGAAAACCTGATGTGTGAAAGTAGCCTTAGAGGTGGATGACTCAGAGGTGGGGATGGGGACGGTGTTGTCTCAGGGGCCGGCCACTTTGAAAAATCTGAGACCATGCGCCTTCTTTTCTAAGATGTTCTCCCAGGCAGAGAGCAACTATGAAGTGGGCAATTGGGAACTTCTAGCTGTTAAGTTGGCTTTTGAAGAATGGAGGCATTTTTGGAGGGGCAGTTCATCCCATTACTATAGTTACCGATCACAAGAACCTGGCGTACATTGAGTCTGCCAAAAGATTGACCCCAAGGTAGGCCTTGTGGTCAATTTTTTCCCATTTTCCAGTTCTCGATCACTTTTCACCAAGGGTCCAAGAATGTTAAGGCTGATGCCTTGTCCCAGAGTCTGGATCCAGTTTCCCCCCGAACCTTCATCCTCCATTCTTCAACTCATTAAGATTTTGCATGCAGTGCAAAGATGGGAAAAGTACGGAAATATTGTAATCCTCTTCAGGTGTCCACTTCTTCTCCTTCCTCGGGAGACTGGGGAGACTGCTTCAGCCTGCTTCATTGGGTCCGATTCACAGGTGCCTGGGGGTGGTTGTAACCCTGCCTAGAGCTGTCTCAGGGAGCCTCTCCTGGGCTTGTTAATTCTTCAACAAGGGTTCATCCTGCTCCCTTCCTTCTTGGTCACACCCACCATATACCAGCATTTCTGCCTCTCCATTTTGCGGAATTTGGCCCTATATCCAGCCATCAGCTTTTGCAGCATTCGGGGCAAGTGTTCCGTCTCCACTGTCTGGTAGTTGAATGAGATGTGATGACAGTTCCCAAACTGTTCTAGGGACACCCTTCTCCACTGCCGATTGTAAGTAGCAACCTCCCCCTGGGATGCCAGCTGTTGGTTCCTTGTGGCTACAGGGCCCTCTAGCATTTCTCCAGCCCTGGTCCTGGTGTGCCTCATTGCCTCCTCAGACCATCCTAAGCCCTGCAGTTTGCTTACCAGTTCCTGGATCCTGGCTCTCCAATCTGCAGTACGCAAGAATCCCGGCAGTAAAGGCTGCAGCCAGGGTTCAGGCCTGGGTTATGACCATGGAATGTGGCTGTTCCGGACAACAGGATCTTGTCACCTCCACTGTCGCGCTAGCTTTCTATGGCTCCGATATTCCTCCTGCCACTGCCTCGGAAGTCTTGTATGATTTTGCCACCTTTGTTGGCTACAGAGCATGCAATACTGCATGGATGAGTAACTGATTACAGAAAAAATTTTCAATTTTTTTGGATTGTTATATGCCATGGAAATGTATAACAGAGCACGTATTAGTATATGGATGAGGAATTGAATGCAGAAACATTTTACAACGCTTTTTGGACTGTTATATAACACAGAAATGTACCACAGACAAAGTAATAGTATATGGACGGCTAATTGAATTAATTGAATTAAGAAAAATGTTTCAGTGCTTTTTTTGGAGTTTCATATAATGCCAAAATATACTACAAAGCACATAAGACTCTATGGGTAACTAGAAAAATGTTTCAACTCTTTTTTTTTTTTATAGTGTTATATAACACAGAAATGTACCACAAAGCACCTAATTTCCTAAGAATGACAACACAGCAAAATTTTAACCCTCCCAAAAATGTTGTCATCTGCCTCTGCTATGTACCGTATTTTTCGCTTTGTAGGATGGACTTTTTTCCCTCAAATTTGGGGGGAAAATGGGGGTGCGTCTTACAAAGCCGACATGCCTTACCATAGGCCATGATCAGGGGGCGTCCGGGTGTCCGGCAGTTGCTGGCCGGTGCTGTGGGTGTCTCTGGTGCCAAGCAGTGCTGCGTTGTGTGCCAGGCACTGCCCAGGGTTCTGCCGACATTGTGCGACAGGCCAGAGCCCCAGCATTTCCTCGGTTCCCTGTATGTGTGCGCTGGTGCCGGTAAAAAATGGCCACTGGCGCGTGCGCAGATGGGATCTCGGGACCCAGCTCTTGAGAGATGAGATTTCAGTGCTGACTTGAGCAACTATTCAGAGACCTATTTCCACATGGAGGATTTTTGGCTTTGCTTTACAACCTCATCTTGTTTCAATTGTGGGAACTCCATGTCTGGGTGAAGTACTAGCTCATATAGGTTCATATTATTTTTTGTCTGTTACCCTTACAGCTCACAAATATAGTTTTTGAGTTTGTATAATTGTCGCATGTTTTCAAAATCTTGACTTTGCTCTCAGTGTGGGGGTTTTCCATTTTTAGTGAACTTAACACATGTTTCATGGATGGTATGCTGCTTATTTGTGTTTTGATAAAGGTGCTTGCATTTATGTCTCCTGGCTCACAGGCTTTATTACATGCCTATGTATAGTCAATATATGTCACAATAGTGACTATTTTAATATTTTTAAAAAGAAGTTTATGTGTTTTTTGGTGTTTAATAAAAATAAAATATTTTCTATGCGATTTCCATGTTGTGTGGTGATCCCCCTTTCTTTGGCCTATATCTTTCTTCTTGAAATATGGCACCTGTAGTTTAATTATCCCTGACCAAGTCACACGGCCAACCAATCACAGTAATGCCACTATTAGTGTTGAGCGATACCTTCCGATATCGGGAAATATCGTATCGGATTGGATCGGACCGATACCCCAAAAATATTGGTGGATTTCTGCGGATCAGGGAGTATATTGGTTGTTTGTTATTTTAATATTTTTTACAGATGACACTGGCTTTAGGGATCAAAGTGACAAGTGATGGTGAGTATGTACTCTATGTTATATGTACTGTATGTCTATATGAATGTATTGTATGAATGTATTGTATGTAGTATGTATGTTTGTGTGTTTTTTTTTGTTTTTTTTTACATTCAACACATTAGCCGGATGATGGGACTACTACTGTCCCATCATTGGTTAATGTGTCAATCACTGTCATTGTAGCAGGCATAGCCCGATGGGACTATAACGCATCATGATGACATCATTTCAGCATGCCTGACAGGCTCATTGCATTATTGGAACTTCCGATTCCGGTATTCGATATTGTAAAAATATCGGAACTCAGTATCGTAACTCCGATACCCGATATTTGCAGTATCGGAATGCTTAACACTAGCCACTACTAAGATGGCTACGGCATTACAATTTCTGACAGGCAATTCATGCATGCTTATTGGCCGGTGCCAATCATGCGGGGCGGGATTTGAGTTTGAAATCGAGAACCAGCTAATGCTTGCTGAGTGCCAAGCACATTCATGCACCCAGATACTCGAGTGATTTCCGAGTATCACCAAGCATGTTTGCTCATCCTTAAATATAACAGGTAAAGATTAAACTCTACATCAGGCTTTTAATACTATGAATAATTAGATGCAAATTATATGCTAACACAGCTATCAAAAAATAGTCGTTACCATTTCTCGGCATACCTAGCGTCACTACGCAACACATAAATAACACATCTGCTCTGGACAGCGTGTTCTAGCTGCTCAGAGCAAATATCATATTCATTGTACACTGCTCAAAAAAATAAAGGGAACACTAGACACTCTTACTGAGCAGACACATGGATGTTAGTGACCTTCCTATCATTTCTACCTGTTTATTCCATTGGCACAACAGCAGGAGAAACTGAATCACAATCAGTGTTACTTCACAGAAGTATGACTGACTTGGAGTTATATTTTGCTATTTAAGTGTTCCCTTTATTTTTTTAAGTAGTATAGTTGAGAGAATGTGCACATTGCTCCAGGACACATACTGTACTACTACTTTATTAGAAGATTTATCACTGCCGCTCCTGAGCTTCACTATTATTATCACATTGCTTTGTTCATAAAGTTGAGTTTATTTAAAGAACACTCACCGCCACTTTACCAGCCTTCATCAGAGTTAGGAATATACAATTTTCCCTGCCTCTCTGCGCGTTCCCTGTTTGTCACTATAACACTAGTCTTTGCTCTGATCAGAACAGACTAATGTGACAATGATAGACAGTAAAGCTAAGGAGCGTCAGTGAACCTCCTTTCAATAAATGGCAGCACGGGGGTCGCAGCGCTGGGGTCCTGGGTCCACCAAGGACAACATCTGCAAGGAGTTTGTACGTTCTCCCTGTGTTTGTGTGGGTTTCCTCCCACACTCCAAAGACATACAGATAGGGAATCTAGATTGTGAGCCCTAATGGGGACAGTTCCGATAATGTCTGTAAAGCGCTGTGGAATTAATGGCGTTATATAAGTGAGTAAAAATAAAGAGAGTAACACTATTTCCCTGGAAGAAGCGCAATTCTAGTCTCTGTGCCTGCACACGTGCATTAGAAGCATGCATGTGGTGCAGATTGAGCAACCTCAAAATTGCAATGTTTCCCCTGAAAAATAGATACTGAAAGCAAAGGATTTTAGATACTGACTTTCAAAGAAGTTATTATTGATCTAAAATAAGTAAACACATAAATATAATAACATTTTTTAATAAAACTTTATTATTACTAATAAGTATTTTTAATCCAAAACTAGAATTAGATTTGTAGTACATTTTTTGCAAAAATTTTTTAAGAACTGTTCATTGATGCTCCACTCACTCTACTTACCACTATAGACAACAAAACATTTTCCACTATCTTCATCAAATCCATTCTATGCTTCAGTTTAAAATTAAGCTATTGTGTATCTAAAGCTAATTTTCATATAAACCTAATTTGTATTGTGCATTGTTTTCAGATTTCTAAATGCACTGAGCAATGTCAATTATGTATTCATTTTGGTTACCTTACCATAAGACATAAAATGGCACATAAAATCCCCATAGGATATAAAATTACAATGAGACATAAAATGAAAATTTGTTAAAGGTTATAAACCCTTTATAAAAAATGTTTTGCAACTGCTTACAGGTGAGATTTTTTTCCTT
Source organism: Dendrobates tinctorius (assembly GCF_039654945.1). NCBI lineage: Eukaryota > Metazoa > Chordata > Amphibia > Anura > Dendrobatidae > Dendrobates > Dendrobates tinctorius. Next base: position 9,450,213 of record NW_027361838.1, on the reverse strand, counting down.
CATTTAGGTGGTATTTTTATGTATATAGTATTTTAATTGCAGAATGTTAGTATGCAATAAGTTGATTGTGGATTTTTTTTTTTACATAAATAACACTTATTTTATAATAAATTGCTATATAATAGTTTGCCAAAATATGGCTTTGTAAATGTAAAATTATTATGCCACATTGATACTGCTATTTTTAAGTGTTGCCAAAATAAAACAACCAAAATATTTCAAATTGTATTTTTATACTCCAAACAGAAAATTATTTTTTTTTCAATTCATTACATGCACGCTACTGTAAATGCATGCCATTGAAAAAAATTAAGCCCTCCCAAGGCAAAATATACTGACAAATGTAAAAAGGTATGGGCTTCATAAGGCAAAAAAGCTCCACATCTTAGGTAAGACAAAAAATGACTACAGTGGTAAGGGTTAAATTAAATTAACCACAGTGTTGACAGTTATAAAAAGACTTAATGGTTACATTTTTTCAAGTTTATACAGCAAATGAATGATACAACATGCTAATGGATAATTAATATGCTGCATTTTATATAACTTTGAAATATTGTATAGAATTGATTGAAAAAACCCACAGAGCACAAAGGTCAATGATTCTTTCTACCTTCAGCGTCTTTCTGCCTCTTCTCTAATTAATGTTTGTGAACTATAACCTATGTCGTAAGGCTGTCAAAGACATTTGGCCTATTTATTTTTGAAGACAGATTAAAATATGCCTTACTTGCTTTTTTTACTGCAAGATAACGTTTCAATTTTTTTTCTTGATAGATTCAATTAAAAAAAGAAACATTTAGCAGATTTAGTCACAGTAAGAAGTTGTAATCAGCTAGTTATTAATAGTAATGAGCGAATACATTTGGCACTATTCGTTACTCGCAAGAATAGTACGTTATTTGGGCTCTTCGTTACTTGGCGAGTAATTTGGTATTCGCCTTGGTATATTCGAGTGGCTTGCCAATCATAGTAATCACAGCGCCATCTTTGGTGTGGCATTACTGTGATTCGCTGGCCTTAGGCTACTTTCACACTTGCATTTTTTTGTGGTGCGTTTTTTGCGCACACAAACGCATGGAAAAAACGCATACAAGCGCTGCGTTTTTTTCAAGCATTTTTATGCGCATGCAGGAAAAAACGCAGCGTTTGTATGCGTTTTTAGTGCGTTTGCGTTTTTTGCACATTTGCACATTCACCAAAAAAATAATCTACTGTAGATAACAATCTTGCAACACACACGACCAATGGGACGTCAGTTGCGGTGTGGTATGTTAATATATAGACCCTGTCTACAGTATTCACATTTGCTTGATTTTTCTCATGTCAACATGGATCTGTGCTGGATGAGTTTTCACTTCAACTTGGATTTGGACATCGCGATGGCTAGGGCATATGCAGTTGCTTGCCATGAACAAAGAAAGAGAGAGAGACAGCGAAAACGCCAGTGGCGGCGTATGTGGATACATCCGATTGTTGAACCCCGGGAGAGCCGTGGGGCGTACCACACCGTCACACAGTGAGCTACAGGCAAACCCGGAGAAATTTACAGATTATATCCGGATGTCCCAAGAAAGCTTCAGGGATTTGCTTGCTCGTGTCCAAGAATCCATCCGGAGACAGGACACACAGCTCTGTCGTGCGATTCCTCCTGAGGAACGGCTCCTGGTGACATTACGGTACGTAATATTTAAAAACCAAGGGGTGGGGTGTGATGGGTTTTTTTTTTTTTTTTTACATGTACTATTCAAAACCTGGGCTAATTATTTTTCGTGAATGTACAAATTTTTTATTTTATAGTTTTAAAAAACCATATACAGAAATATTAATTTTACTTCTTTCTCTGTTTCGCAGATTCCTGGCAACTGGAGAGACCCTATCTTCACTACACTTTCAGTACCATGTTGGAATCTCTACCTTGTCTGGAATTGTTGCGGACACCTGCCGGGTTCTCTGGAACGTTCTTTGTCCCAAATTTATGTCCCTGCCCACCACTGAAAAGTGGATGGAAATTGCTGACAAATTCTGGACAGTCTGCAATTTCCCCAACTGTTTGGGAGCTGTTGATGGTAAACACATACGGATCATAAAACCCAAAAGAACTGGATCTGAGTACTATAATTACAAAAAGTACTTTTCAATAGTACTCATGGCCATTGCAGATGCCGAATGTATGTTTGTAGCAGTGGACATTGGAGCATTTGGCCGTGGTAATGACTCCCAGGCTTTTAAAAACTCAGACATGGGCCAGAGGTTGTATGGCAACCAATTTAATTTCCCTATGCCACGGCCTCTTCCCCCACACCGAAGCTCCGCCACTGCCCTTTGTAACGGTTGAGGATTTGGCTTTTCAAATGTGCGCAAACCGACTGAAACCCTACTCCAGCCGTGACTTGGACCACACCAAAAAAATCTTTAATTGCAGGCTGACCAGGGCCAGAAGAACTGTAGAGTGTGCTTTAGGGATTCTTGTCTCCAGATGGCGAATTCTCGGGCACAGCCATTAATCTTAAACTTGAAACAGTGGATGAAGTGGTGAAGGCGTGTGTGGTTCTACATAATTTTGTGATGGCTAAAGAGACAGGAGCAGCGCTTGCCATGGTGGTGTCGGTGAAGTGACCAGCAGCACTCAGACTTGTGGTGGTGTAATGGTGGGTGTCCTGGCTTTGAATAGAGGTGTCCGTGCAGTGGTATGCAGCACAAGTCGGTAGTGAGGTGAAGCGAGTCAATGGTGGCACAGTTGGAAATGACACCACTGACTGCTGCCCGTACCGATTATGCTGCATAGCCTGCAAGAAAGCATTGTTACAGGCCTGCAGCACACTCAGCTGTTGCTCAGGATTAAGTTGTTCCGCCATGCCCTTTTCAATCTTACTAAAAAAATGGTGCGCTGATCTGTTGAGGTCAGCCTCCAGACGGTCAAGGCACTGTTCAACAGAATGGAAGCGGTGTTCCATGTGGTTAAAACCACATTCCATGAGTGAAAAAACCGCTTTCCACTCTGTTTGACAGCCACTTGAGGCTGGCATTAAAGGCCTCGCTCAAGTGAATAAACTCGGGCAAGACATTCCTGTCCAAGGCCCTCTGCCGCTGGCGGGTAGTGCCCGCATAACCAGTGGCAGAGACCTGGGACAGGAACACCTGATGGACCAGATTCCTGGTCACCAGCTGTCTGTGTGGCTGACCTGCAAGGTGCTTCCTGGCTGTCGGATGGCTGGGACGGGTCAGAGGACGTCCGATGTAGGACCGCTCAAGGGCCAGGTTGCAGGGTGCTGCTCCAGGTGCTGTGGAAGAAAGGAAAATCATTACTATCATGCCTTTACAAGAAGCATCAGCTGTGGATTAGAAAAACACAGATTAATAAAAAAAAAACCAAAAAATTATAATACTTACAATCTGGTGGCAAGGACCGGTCTTAGGAACTGCAACGCTTGATAGTAACGGTATCTTGTTCTTGTCCTTGACGCTGAACCACTGCAAACCTGGTCCTCAGCAAGAACATCACTGTTGAAGTGGTCCTTGATCGAGCGCCAACGTGTTCGTACTTTGTCCACTGTTGGAAAAACAAACAACATTTACCAATTGTGTTTGATGCACGACATATGCTAGCACTAAACCCAACAGTGCCATCACGAACAAGAGTCAATGCGGCACAATACAGCAATACAATACCCAAATCAGTCACTGAGCCAGATGACACTGAGTTTCCTGCTAGAATATATCTAGCATGAAACCCAACAGTGCCATCAAGGACAATAGTCACTGCCGCACAATGCAGCAATACAATACCCATAGCAGTCACTGTTGAGCCAGATGACACTGTTGGATTTCCTGCTAGAATATATCAAGCACGAAACCCAACAGTGCCATCAAGGACAATTGTCACTGCCGCACAATACAGCAATACAATACCCAAAGCGGTCACTGTTGAGCCAGATGACACTGTTGGGTTTCTTGCTAGAATATATCTAGCATGCGCGAATGGTGCAATCCGTGTAGAGATAAGCAAATGTCACAATTTACCAGTGGCAATAATTTTCATTAGTCCTCTGTTGCAGAGTGTCAACAAGGCAACGCAAAAAAAAAAATTCTATTGGTTTTAATAAATAGCATATCTTTAGCAGTTGTGCAACTGGTGCAGTCAAGGCAGAAATAAGCAAAAGTGACAATTTAACAGTGGCAATAATTTTTTTTTTCCCCTCATCCTTCCGTTTTCCTCTTTCCACCTACCCCCCTACCCTCTCTTTTCTCTCTTTCTCTTCCCCACCTTTACATGTTAATGAAATATCCATCAATAATATTTAAAAAGATATATATTTTTTCTTAAATATAATTTAAATAAAATGTAATCTTTTTCAATATTTACAATTATGTGATCAAGTGTTAAAACTGTGAAGACAGTGTATTGAACATATGCTGACACTATTGCCGGCACTCATTCCATCGGGACAGTTGTATGGTATGCAGAAGAGCTCACATTGGTGGATTGGGGGAATTCATTGCCGGGTGCTTGGAGACAGGGGTGTAGTATCAACCTATAAAGCAGTGCTCTGTACCAGTGCGTGCAGACACCCTGAGGAAGGGGAGCCATGTACTCCCCAAAACGCGTCATATAGCTTTTTGGTCCTTCTCAGCCCCTGTACTTTTGTGACGTCACATGCCATCTCTGAGCACTGTCGGCCATTTTCCTTCAGGGCATCCAGGGACACTACCGGCAAGAGTGTTCCTGGCTCTACAGTGCAGGCACCCGCTCCACGGAGAACCGTAACTATTCAACCGGCACGCTCCTCACTTGAATGCCAGTAATATCCACCAGCAGCATGGAGAGTTACAGTGTCAGCGGGGCAATGTGTAAACACGGTATGTAACTTAATTTCGTTAGTGTTATCAATCTGCACTTGTTTCACCCATGTCACACATTTCATGTTCAATCTATCCTGCAGCCATGCTAGCAGCCTGAACAGCTTCTGCGGTAACATCCACAGCTGAGGTTGTATGCTCGAGAGCTGACAACCTGCCCTCCAGCTGCTGGATGTACCACTGTAGTCGCTGTTCGTCCACCATTACTAGCCAGACCCTGGCGCTAGTGTAATGTTAGGGCTGGCAGAATGCACCAAAAAATAAAAAGATGGTAATAGTGTGCATTCGCAGCCCGTGGTCCACCATTTAGAGATATTAACTGCTGCTCGGTCACGGCGGACAGTAAATGTCGGTATCGCACTGGACACATGTGGGTTAAATGCCACCCAGTATGTATTATTGACGGGTTCTGTTACTTCACAGAGCCACGGTACCGCATAACACAGATGCCGTTCCCTGTTAACTGTCACAGGGCACAGCTGAGTCAGCGCTAGTGTATGGTCACAAGACTCTGCCCTAAAGACGCAGGGTAAAAGCTTCTCTCGACTCACTAGGTGCACGGCGTCGCACCTGCAAATGCCACTAATAAACGCTGCCTATTGTGGAGTGCGGACCAAGTGCTCAGTGGCATACAGGCAAAGCCACTACTTGGCGCTGAAACTAGGCCCTGACACTGCCTCCTACCTGCACGCTCAGCCTAGGCACTACCTGGCAAAGCTGCTCGCCACTGACTAATGCTGGATGCTACAGCTGAACATGGGTCAGCAGCAGCAACCAGACACATAGCATTAGCCTGAGCAAGATGCTGGGACCGACGTCTCTGCTGAGCAGGAACCTATGCGGCTGCAGAAGAATGGGAGACCGCAGAGAACATGGCTTGAGATTCCCCCTGTGCAGTGGGGGGAGGACTCGAAGCCTAACATTACCCCCCTCCTTGGGCCTCGCTATGCTCAAAAGCTGCAATGAGCTGAGGAGCACAAATGTGCTCAATAGGTTCCCAGGTCCTGTCCTCTGGGCCATGACCCTTCCAGTCCACCAGATAGTACTTTTTGCCACATACCACCTTGCACCCAACAATGGCGTTCACTAGAGAGCTAGAGATGAGCGACATTGCCTTTTTTAGGGTCGAGTCGGGTTTCATGAAACCTGACTTTCGCAATAGTCGGGTCGAATGAAATCGGCCTACTATAGGGAAAAGTCGGAGGCTGACTGAAACACGAAACTCAATGCAAGTCAATGGGGAAGCAAAGTCGGCAGGGAGTGGAGGACAGTAAACACACCTACAGTGACCATTTCAATGCCAAAAACATCAATTCTTATTACTGAAGCTTGTCAACCTTAATTTACTTCATAATAGTTACGCATTGAAAACTGGGGGTTGTTTGGCTAAAGTTGTGGGGGGTAGGGCTGGCTCCAGGTTTTCGTGTGCCCTCAGCCAAAGATTGTCAGTGCGCCCCTTTAACACATACCACAACTCATGATGCTCTGATACGGCACACAAATATAGGTATAGTACAATGACAAATACTTCACTGCTTACATGACATGACTGATCTATTTTAAATTGTACAATAGCTCAAAAAAAGGACAGTATATTACTCCATACAGTATTATTGTCACCACATTGTGCGCCATAGAGAATAATGAGGCCCATATATTTCTCCATACAGAATAATTGGTCACTCACATATAATGTTCCATGCAGTATATGATGAGCTCCACATAATGCTCCAGCATATGGTGGGTCTCATGGATGATGCTCCAGTGTATGATGGGCCCTAATAATGCTCCATATATAATGGGCTCCATTTCTAATGCTCCAGTGTATAATGGGCCTCATGGATGATGCTCCAGTGTATGTTGTGCCCAAATAGTGCTCCATATATAATGGGCCCCATTGCTAATGCTCCACTGTATAATGTGCCCCATAGGTGCTGCTCCAGTGTCTCATGTCCCCAATCTGGAATGCTCCAGTATATGATGGGCCTCATGGATGATGCTCCAGTGTATGATGGACCCAAATAATGCTCCATATATAATGGGCCCCATTGCTAATGCTCCACTGTATAATGTGCCCCATAGGTGCTGCTCCAGTGTCTGATCTGCCTCATTTAGAATGCTCCAGTATATGATGGTCCCCATGGACGATGTTCCAGTGTGTTATGGGCCCAAATAATGCTCCATATATAATGGGCTCCATTTCTAATGCTCTAGTGTATAATGGGCCCCTTAAATGCTGCTCCAGTGTCTGATGTCCCCCATTTGGAATGCTCCAGTATATGATGGGCCCCATTTTTAATTAACCCAGACATGGTATGTGAAAAGAGCTCCATGGAGTAATCTGAAGTGTGTGCTGCCGCATCCTTCACTTTTGGGGTGGGTGAAGGACACAAGGAAAGGGGTTGCTCCTGACCAGAAGCCTGCACTTACGACTCAGTGCTTGCATTTTTTTAAACTTCAGAAGAGGAGGCAATAGAGCTGGAGGCTGTTTCAGCAATGTAAGGCAAAAACAGTTCCTGATGCTCTGGCTTTAAAAGCAGTCTACCTACTCCCAGAAAACGGAGCCTTACAGGCCTTCCAGAGCTACACCATGATGCAGGCCCAACACCTCCTGCCTTAGCTGCTATTGTGCTTTTGGCACTACCAGCAGATGCACCACCACCACCATCAGTACCAGGTGGCCCCCCAAGCCCACGTCCGCATCCTCTTCCACCATACTTCCTCATGTTTTGGAAAATGGACCCAAAATACCAGCAGTTATATGGTACTGTATCAGAAGCGTACAGCTCTATACAGTCTAAGGATAACAGTAAATCTCTGTATACATTTCATGAGTCATACACAGACGCTCACAGGTTCAGTATGGATTACCCAATAAAATAAAAAGTTGAAAAAGGGTAGAGTATCACCAGATACAAGGTACAGTGGGGAAAAAAGTATTTAGTCAGTCAGCAATAGTGCAAGTTCCACCACTTAAAAAGATGAGAGGCGTTTGTAATTTACATCATAGGTAGACCTCAACTATGGGAGACAAACTGAGAAAAAAAAATCCAGAAAATCACATTGTCTGTTTTTTTTTCATTTTATTTGCATATTATGGTGGAAAATAAGTATTTGGTCAGAAACAAGCAATCAAGATTTCTGGCTCTCACAGACCTGTAACTTCTTCTTTAAGAGTCTCCTCTTTCCTCCACTCATTACCTGTAGTAATGGCACCTGTTTAAACTTGTTATCAGTATAAAAAGACACCTGTGCACACCCTCAAACAGTCTGACTCCAAACTCCACTATGGTGAAGACCAAAGAGCTGTCAAAGGACACCAGAAACAAAATTGTAGCCCTGCACCAGGCTGGGAAGACTGAATCTGCAATAGCCAACCAGCTTGGAGTGAAGAAATCAACTGTGGGAGCAATAATTAGAAAATGGAAGACATACAAGACCACTGATAATCTCCCTCGATCTGGTGCTCCACGCAAAATCCCACCCCGTGGGGTCAGAATGATCACAAGAACGGTGAGCAAAAATCCCAGAACCACGCGGGGGGACCTAGTGAATGAACTGCAGAGAGCTGGGACCAATGTAACAAGGCCTACCATAAGTAACACACTACACCACCATGGACTCAGATCCTGCAGTGCCAGACGTGTCCCACTGCTTAAGCCTGTACATGTCCGGGCCCGTCTGAAGTTTGCTAGAGAGCATTTGGATGATCCAGAGGAGTTTTGGGAGAATGTCCTATGGTCTGATGAAACCAAACTGGAACTGTTTGGTAGAAACACAACTTGTCGTGTTTGGAGGAAAAAGAATACTGAGTTGCATCCATCAAACACCATACCTACTGTAAAGCATGGTGGTGGAAACATCATGCTTTGGGGCTGTTTCTCTGCAAAGGGGCCAGGACGACTGATCCGGGTACATGAAAGAATGAATGGGGCCATGTATCGTGAGATTTTGAGTGCAAACCTCCTTCCATCAGCAAGGGCATTGAAGATGAAACGTGGCTGGGTCTTTCAACATGACAATGATCCAAAGCACACCGCCAGGGCAACGAAGGAGTGGCTTCGTAAGAAGCATTTCAAGGTCCTGGAGTGGCCTAGCCAGTCTCCAGATCTCAACCCTATAGAAAACCTTTGGAGGGAGTTGAAAGTCCGTGTTGCCAAGCGAAAAGCCAAAAACATCACTGCTCTAGAGGAGATCTGCATGGAGGAATGGGCCAACATACCAACAACAGTGTGTGGCAACCTTGTGAAGACTTACAGAAAACGTTTGACCTCTGTCATTGCCAACAAAGGATATATCACAAAGTATTGAGATGAAGTTTTGTTTCTGACCAAATACTTATTTTCCACCATAATATGGAAATAAAATGAAAAAAAAACAGACAATGTGATTTTCTGGATTTTTTTTTCTCAGTTTGTCTCCCATAGTTGAGGTCTACCTATGATATAAATTACAGACGCCTCTCATCTTTTTAAGTGGTGGAACTTGCACTATTGCTGACTGACTAAATACTTTTTTTCCCCACTGTATATATAGCATAGTGTAAACATTCTGAATCTCCTTATACATTTCAGGAGGCAGACACAAACACTCTCAGGCCCAGTATGGATTACACAAGAATACGAAAAGCTGTAAATGGTTAATGTAACACAAGCGTACAGGTGTATACAGTGTTCGGGTAATCTTAAATCTCCTAATATATTGCCAGAGTAACAGACAGACGTTCACAGGCTCATTATGGATTACACCAGAATCTAAATAGTTAAAAAGGTTACTGTAACAGAAGCATACAGCTGTATACAGTGTTGGCCAAATTTGAAATCTCTGTATATATTTCTGGAGTCACCCTCAGACGCTCACTTAGTCTGGGTTTGACCATAATAAAAAATGTTGTAAAAAGGTACTGGATAACAAGATAGCAAGTAAATATATTATAGGGTACAGTACAATTGAAGTCTCCGTATACATAGTCCCGTAGTTACTCTGACGCTTACTCAGTATGGATTTGACCGTAATACTAAATGTCGAACAAAGGTACTGTATAACAAGATACAAGCTGTATTGAGTATAGGGTAAAAATTGGTATCTCCAATTCACCGTATATATAGAAGGCGTAAACCACACTCGATCACTCGCTATGGATGATACCCTAACACAAAATTTTGAACAAAGGTACTGTATCAGCACATACCAGGTGTATCCAGTCGAGGGGTAATTGTAAATTTCCGTCTATACTTCCGGAGTCAGACACAGACACTCACAGGCTCACTATGTATTACACCGAAAAATATTCAGAATTGAGAGTCCTCAGTGGTTGATACCTTTTAATGGCTAACTGAAAAGATGGTAACACATTGCAAGCTTTCGAGACTACTCAGGTCTCTTCTTCAGGCTAGACTAATACAAAATCTGAAGAGTCACATATTTATGCACAATACAACACAGAAAAAATGCAATGGATAAGACAAGTGACGTGAATCAGAACTATCAATATGGGAGAGGGAGAAACATAAATATTGGACCAGTACATAGATAAGGAGTCCGGATGTTTTATAGTCCTCTGATTGGGGTCTCCTAATGTGTTCTCCCTCTCCCATATTGATAGTTCTGCTTCACGTCACTTGTCTTATTCATTGCATTTTTTCTGTGTTGTATTGTGCATAAATATGTGACTCTTCAGATTTTGTATTAGTCTAGCCTGAAGAAGAGACCTGAGTAGTCTCGAAAGCTTGCAATGTGTTACCATCTTTTCAGTTACTCATTAAAAGGTATCAACCACTGAGAACTCTCAATTCTGAATATTTTTCTATCTACTGGCTAACACGATACAAAGATATACATCTTTCCTGTATGTATTACACCAGAATTTAAAAAGTAGAAAAAGGGAAAGGTAGTCGAAGCGTACAACAGTATACAGTGTTGTGGTACTTTTAAATCTTCGCATATATTTCAATCTCAGTAAGCCAGTCCAGACTCTCCACTACTGGAAACTACATGGATACAAGTACAGACGGAAAGTCGAGTGTTAGCAGAAATTTGGGAATTACTCATCGCGGGAAAACCTCCCGGTAGAAGTTGCAGAGGTGATGCAGACCCTCAATTACTGTGTCTGTGGAGACAGCAAAAATGGTTCTTTGTGAAGAAAGAATTGCTTTAACGCAGTAGCATGGATCACATCACCGTTACTCATCTCCATCAAATTGTGATCACAGGGAGAGATGTAGATATGGTCCTCACTGCCTATCATGATGTGTCTGGTTATTTTGGAGTGCAAAAGACAGAAGCCACAGGCCGTAGGCGATTCTATTGGATTGGCATGAGAGGAGACATTGAAAAATGGTAGCAGGAATGTCACACGTCTGTGACTATCACAACTGTGAAAGGTGATCATAAAGCTCCACTGCATCCGCTTGTAAGTTGACGTCCATTACAAATGGTAGCCATTGATCATCTGAAGGTAGAGGCCAGCAGCAAAGGCCATAGCTACATCTTACCCTTCATCGATCAATAAACCAAATTTCTTCTCCCTGTGGAGGATTTAATTGCCCAGACTACACAGCGGTGGAGCAGGGAGAGGTAAGTATTGCAACTTGCAAGTGCTGTGGCCATGACCAAGCAAGGGGGGCACACTCGTGGTCAACGGTACTGGCACAGGGCCCCTCATAGTACGCTGCTGTGTCTGACGGTGAGTGGGCCCCCCACCGTCAGACACTATATTGTACTATGAGGGGCCCTGTGCCAGTGCCGTCGGCCATCAGTGGGCCCATCCACCTGTTCAGAGCAATGGCACTTGCCCGGGTGTGCCAGGTGTTTTGACCCCAGCCATTGGGAGGTGGGTGTGCAGCCCACTTAGGGAGGTTTAAAAAATGGCATATGTTGATGTGTTGGCTGGACATTCAGCTGCTGCAAAGGGCGGAATTGGGCAAGTCCAAGGAAGATGAGGACAAAAGCGAGGCAGTTTTCTGGCAACCTATGTGTCGTCAGGGGAAGGTGGGACAAAATCCTTTGAAACCCATGCATGGTTCATTTTAATGAAGGTTAGATCATCAACATTTTGGGTCGACAGACGGGTCCTTTCTTCTGTCAGGATTTGATCCAGCAGCACTGAAGACTCTTTCAGATAGCAGCAGGGCAAGCAAGCTCCTGTAAGGCATATTGTGCCAATTCAGGCCAGGTGTCCAGCTTACAGGCCCAATAGTCAAAGGGAAATGACCTGTGAGGGAGAACATTGATATGGGAGTAGTTTGTAACCATAGCTGACAACTGCTGTCTCCTGTCACTTTTAATCGATGCAGTATTAGCAGTCGTGTGAGCGGTACTTGAGAAATCATTCCACAACATGGTCATTAAACCACTGTTTCCAACGCCATTTCGACTGTGTGCACCACAAACATCTCTTCCATTGTGCCCACTACAGCTCGTGGGAGAACCAGCACCACTGCTGTGTGCTGGGAAAGCCTCAAACGGTTTACCAGAGTTGCTTGTTTGTTAGCCAATATTATCTCTAGGTTCTCATGTCGTATGATGTTGTGTAATTTGCCTTGGTAACATGGATCGAGGATGCTGGCCAGCCAGTAGTCATCATCCCTCATCATTTTGGCAATGCGGGGGTCCCTTTTTAGGATCCGCAAGGCATAATCGCACATGTGGGCCAATGTTCCAGGTGTCAATGCTGCACTGCGAGTGCTGGGTGGAGGAGCACTTTCTGGCAAATCCACATCCGTACAGTCACGCACAAACACTGTACCTGACCTTGGAACGCCAACATTTTCCCTGACCAGACAATGGCTGACTGTCATCAAGGCTTCCCTCCTCCTCCTCCATTGCAGATGCCTGATCCTTAATGTGCATCAAACTTTGCATGAGCAGACGCATAAGTGGGATGCTCATGCTTATGATGGCATCGTCTGCGCTTACCAGCCGTGTGCATTCCTCAAAACACTGAAGGACTTTACAGAGGTCTTTCAGCTTTGACCACTGCACACCTGACAATTCCATGTCTTCCCTCAAACTGCCTGCCCGTGTATCCTCCCACAAATGCATTACAGTCTGCCTATGTTCGCACAGCCTCTCAACCATGTGCAGGGTGGAGTTCCACCTTGTTGCAACGTCTATGATAAGGCGGTGCTTGGGGAGGTAGAGCAATCGCTGCAGCTTCTGCATACGAGTGGAGTGGATGTTTGAGCAATGGATGTGCGAGCACAGTCTTCGCACCTTATGTAACAGGGTTGTTAACTCCGGATAATTATTAAGGAAGCACTGCACCACCAGGTTCAAAGTGTGAGCCAGGCAAGGTATGTGTGTGAGTTTTGCACGGGCTATGGCCCGTTATCACTGTCTAACTTGCCTGCCTCAAGATGTAGACTGCCCACCCATGACTCAGTTTGTCACTGCAAGTAGTCGGCCAGTACCTCCGTGGTGTGTCTGTTGTCGCCCAAAGACATCATCTTTAACACAGCCTGCTGATGCTTACCACTAGCTATTCGATAGTGGGACATCTTGTTTGCAACACTGCCAGCTGCGGATGGAGTGCTCATGCAACTGTGCTCTGTGGACGAGCTTTCGCTGATGGAGGAGGAGGGTCGAAAGCCCACAGCCAACTGTTTCCTATACCGTGGGCTAGGCAGCACTGTTCCACCACCGCTGTCCCCTGTGGCGCCTGCATCCACCACATTAACCCAGTGTGCAGTGATGGATACGTAACGGCCCTGGCCAGGCCTACTGGTCCATGCATCTGTTGTGAGGTGCACCTTTCCACTCACTGACTGTTTTAGTGCATGGACAATGCGGTCTTTCACATGCCGGTGGAGGGCAGGGATGGCATTTCGAGAAAAGTGCTGACTGGGTAGGTCATAGCGTGGGACAGCGTAGGCCATGAGCTTGCGGAAAGCTTTGCTTTCAACCAAACGGTAGGGCATCATCTCTAATGAGATTAGTTTGGCAATGTAGGTGTTCAAACAAAGTGTAAGCGGATGAGACAATGAGTACTTTCTTGTCCTACTCAGAATGTCTGGTAGGGTGAGCTGGACTGGACAGCTGCATATGGGGGAATTAGCCATGGACCGGATGGAGTGAGAGGGGGTTGGTGATGGTATTGGTGGTGATGGAAAAGATTCAGTGTTGTGTTGCAAAACCATTGTGATTCCCTGAGTGCTTTGGCCTTGCGATGACACCTCCACATTTAGTGCTGGTGGTGTGCCTAATGGTGGTGGTTGTCTTACAGTGGGGGAATCGATGGAGCATTGCTAGCTACCTTCAGTCAGAGCAGATGCACATGTGCTACCTGAGGTTTTGTAGTCGGTCCACGCTTGCAAGTGCATGTTGATTAAATGTCTAAGCATGCAACTGGTATTCAAATTTCTGAGTTATTTACCTCGGCTAAAGGTCTTTCCACACTTCTTACAGGTAACCTTTGCCTCATCAGTAGGATTTTGGACAAAGAAGTGCCACACTGCACTCTTTCTACTATGGTATACATTTTCTGGCCTTGCACACTGTGCTAAGTTGACCGTCTGGCCAAGCTGTCCTGCAACTCTTTTAGTTTTTGGTCCACATTTTTGTACAGCTGCGGGCCAGCCAGATAACCACTGCTGCGTTGTCAATGCCTGCTGTGGATCCTTCTCCTTATCTGAACTATTGCCAGTGCCACCCTCCTCCCCCAATGGATTACAATCCGGGTCAAGAACTGGGTCATCCATCACCTCCTCTTCAATGTCATCTGCACCTTCCTCTTTACCTTCCTCTGTGTCACCGTGTAAGGTGGTATAGTATGCAGGAAGGGGCACCTGAGTTTCATCAGGGTCAGATTCTAGCTCAATAGACTGCGAGGACAATGTAGTGCTCAGGGTCAATATACCAGCAGAATCCTCCAGCAGTGGCTGTGCATCAGTGCACTCCATGTCAGATTCATCATGGACTTAGGAATTCAGGACTTGAATGGATAACACAGGCATGGAATGTGAAAAGAGCTCCATAGAGTAATCAGAAGTGTGGACTTCCGCATCCTTAAATTTTGGTGGGGTGACGGACACAAGGAAAGGTGTTTTTCCTGACCAGAACCCTGCACTGACGACTCTGTACTTGCAGGTTTCGAACGTTCAGAAGAGGAGGCAACAGAGCTGGTGGCTGTTTCGGCAATGTACCCCAAAACCTGTTCTGTTGTGAGCTCATTTTCGGGTTTGCCTCTGGTTTCTGGTGAGGGTTATGGATCTGGCTGTGCTGACAGAGGAGTAGTGAGTTCTCTATCTGGACTCCCTCTGTTGGTGAAGGGAGGTAATGAAGCTGATCTAAAAGGCAGAGACCGGCCACCTGAGGAAGAGGACTGTGATTGGACATCAGGAATTTCTGATTGGATTTAAGGCAGCCGACTCACTAGTTTCTTGCTGGTGATTTCTCCTGACTGTAGCTTCTGGTTTCTAGTTTGGTTCCTGCCTTCTTAAAGCTAAGTTTTCTCTGCTATTGTTCATATGAGTTTTTGTCTGGTTTACTTAGTTTTTGTGTTCAGTCAGCCCTGGCTGGGACTGGGCTGAATCCCCATTTTGTCTCTGATCAGTTGATCTCTTTTGCTCTGTCTTCAGAATATACCTGAGTGCTGATATAGGGAATTGAAGTCTAGCGACTTCAGGGCCTTTTTCTATCAGACGTGTTGTACATTTTTTGGCAGGGTTTTTTGCATGATTGCAGACAGCAGCTTTTCTTTCATGTCCTTTCTAGTTAGTGAGGGCCCCATCGTTTGCTCAGCCTATCTTTCTATCTGTGTTTGTGTTTTCATCTTGTTTCACCAACAACACATGTTGGGGGCTGTCTATTGCTTTGGGGTCTGCTCTGGGGCAGTTTAGATTTTCCCTTTCTTTAGGCTTATTTAGTTCTCCGGACGTGACGAGGCATCTACGACCACCGTAGGCACGCTCCACGGCTACTGCTAGTTGTGTGTATAGAATCAGGGGTCTGCAATCCGCTAGTTACCAACCTCTCCAGTTTTCTGGGCTTAGCTTGCTTTTTGTTTTTTCCTCCTCGGTGACTCATTCATAACAGAATCACCAGCCATGCCGCAGATTCTAGGGTACTCAAAAGCAGGAGAGAATTGTAAAAAAAAAAAGTGTCAGAATTTTTTTTTTTTTATATGTATATTTTCTCCTCTTTTTCTCTGGGGCCGTAGGAGGATTCTGTTTTTTTTTTTTTTTTTCTTTTTCTCCTTGATGGAGATTAAGCAATTGTCTGATCATGTGGAGCAGCTCGCTGCTGAAGTGCGGGGAATTTCCGCCTATCTCACTAATTCACAAGCTAGGGAACCAAAGATCCCTACTCCTGATGTGTTTTTTGGGGATCGGTCTAAATTTTTTGAATTTTAAGAATAATTGTAAATTATTTCTTGCCTTGAAGCCTAACTCATCAGGGAGCTCTGCGCAGCAGGTTAAAATTGTCATCGCCTTGCTGCGCGGCGATCCCCAGGATTGGGCATTTTCTTTGCCACCTGAAGATCCTGTTTTGACTAATGTGGATGCATTTTTTTCAAGCCTTGGGGTTGTTATATGATGAACCTAATGCTATTGATCAAGCTGAGAGAGCCCTATTGGCATTGAACCAGGGTCAGGATCCTGCAGATTTATACTGTCAGAAATACCGAAAGTGGGCAGTCCTTACTACATGGAATGATAGTGCATTGGCAGCTCTCTTTTGGAAGGGTTTGTCTGAAACTTTGAAAGATACTATGGTGGGATTTCCTGTTCCCTCTGGTCTTGACGATTCTATGTCATTATCCATTCAAGTTGATCGGCGTTTACGTGAAAGCAATACTACACGGGAGACGCTGCCACCTTTTGAACAAATGTCTGAACCTATGCAATGTGATGGGGTTTTGTCTAGGGCGCAACGTCAGGAGTTTAGAAGGCGTAATAAGCTGTGATTTTTCTGTGGAGATGCCTCTCATATGATTTCTGTCTGCCCTAAATGAGAGAAACGCTTTGCACACATATTTGCTGTGGGTGGTGTACAACCTAAGTTACTTTTGGCAATTACTCTGATCTGCTCCTTATCCACATTTTCCACTAAGGCTTTTGTGGATTCAGGAGCGGCCTTGAATCTGATGGACTTGGATTTTGCTAAACGTTGTGGTTTTCCTATGACACCTCTGCAGATGCCTATTCCTTTGAGGGGGTATTGATGCTACTCCTTTGGCGAAGAATAAACCTCAGTTTTGGACCCAGGTGATAATGCGGGTCGCCCCAGACCACCAACAAAATTGCAGATTTTTGGTGTTGCATAATTTACATGATACCATTGTTCTGGGTTTTCCCTGGTTGCAAATCCATAATCTGGTTTTGGAGTGGAAATCTGTGCCTGTGGTGAGTTGGGGTTGTCGGTGTGTTCTTGGTGACACACCTGTTTTCTCCACCTCTCCCCAGTTGCATGATGTTCCTGACTATTTGGCTGATTTTTATGATGTATTTAGTGAGAGCAAGTCTGCGTCTTTGCCTCCTCATAGGAGTTATGACTGTGCAATTGAGTTGAGACCTGGGTGTAAATTTCCCAAGGGTCAACTTTTCAATTTATCTGTACCCGAACACGAGGCTATGCGATCTTATATTAAGGAGTCATTGGAGAAGGGTCATATTAGACCATCCTCTTCACCCTTAGGTGCTGGGTTTTTTTTCATGGCCAAGAAAGATGGTTCATTAAGGCCTTGTATTGACTATCGTTCCCTCAACAAAATTACGGTTAAATATCAGTATCCGTTACCCCTGATTTCTGAATTTTTCTCCAGAGTTAAAGGTGCTTGCTGGTTTACTAAGCTTGACCTTAGGGGGGCGTATAATCTTATTCGCATCAAGCATGGGATGAATGGAAGACATTGTTTAATACTCCGGAGGGACATTTTGAGTACCTGGTGATGCCTTTTGGGATTGCTAATGCCCCTTCTGTCTTCCAATCCTTCATGAATGATATTTTCCGGGACTTTGAGAATAAGTTTTTGATCATCTATATGGATGATATTTTGATCTTTTCCAGGGATTGGAATTCTCATGTGGAACATGTTCGGACTGTGTTCCGGATTTTGAGAGTGATTTCCTTGGTTAAGGGATCGAAGTGCCTTTTTGGTGTACAGAGGATTTCATTTTTGGGATTTATTTTGTCTCCATCAACTATTGAAATGGACCCGGCCAAGGTACAGGCCATTTATGATTGGGTTCAACCCACTTCTTTGAAGGCTCTCCAGAAGTTTTTGGGTTTTGCTAATTTTTATCGTAAATTTATAGCTAATTTTTCTGGTATTGCTAAACCACTGACTGATTTAACTAAGAAGGGTGCTGATGTGCTGAATTGGTCCTCAGAGGCTGTTTCGGCATTTCAGGAGCTGAAGCGGAGGTTCACTTCTGCTCCGGTTTTGCGGCAACCTGACGTCTCACTTCCTTTTCAGGTGGAGGTAGACGCTTCAGAGATTGGTGCAGGAGCTGTTTTGTCCCAAAAAGATCCGGTGACGTCTAAAATGAATCCCTGTGCGTTCTTTTCCCGAAAGTTCTCCCCATCTGAACGCAACTATGATGTGGGGAATCGGGAATTGTTAGCCATGAAATGGGCATATGAGGAGTGGAGACATTGGTTGGAGGGAGCTAGACATCAAGTTGTGGTCCTCACTGACCACAAGAATTTCATTTACCTTGAGTTGGCCAAATGCTTGAATTCTAGACAGGCTAGGTGGGCCTTGTTTTTTATGCGTTTTGATTTTGTGGTCTCCTTTCTTCCAGGCACTAAGAATGTTAAGGCAGATGCCCTTTCTAGGAGTTTCTTTGCTGATTCTCCTATTGTGACCAAGCCTGCTACCATCCTAGGTGAGGGGGTAGTTCTTTCTGCCATCTCGCCCAATTTGAGACGTGCTCTGGAAGAATTCCAGGAGGACAAACCTGAGCGTTGTCCTATGGGAAAATTGTATGTTCCTGACCAGTGGAGGAAGAGAGTGATGTCTGAAGTTCATTGCTCTGCATTGGCTGGTCATCCAGGTATTTTTGGTACCAGAGATTTGGTGAGTCGGTCTTTTTGGTGGCCTGCCTTATCTCGTGATGTCAGGAATTTTGTGCAGTCCTGTGGGACTTGTTCCCGGTCTAAACCCTGTTCTCGCTCTAGTGGGTTGTTGATGCCCTTGCCGGTGCCTAAGAGGCCATGGACCCATATTTCATTGGATTTTATTTCTGATCTTCCTGTCTCTCAGAGAATGACTGTTATCTGGGTGATTTGTGATAGATTCTCTAAGATGGTCCATCTTGTACCACTCCCAAAGTTGCCATCTTCCTCAGAGTTGGTACCCTTGTTTTTACAACAGATGGTTCGGTTGCATGGGATTCCTGAGAACATTGTATCGGACAGAGGAGTTCAGTTTGTTTCCAGATTCTGGAAAGCCATTTGTTCCAAGCTGGGAATTCAGTTGTCCTTCTCCTCTGCGTTTCACCCTCAGACCAATGGGCAGACTGAGAGAACAAACCAGACTTTGGAGTCCTATTTGACATGTTTTATATCTGCTGATCAGGATGATTGGGTTTCATTTTTGCCCTTGGCCGAATTCGCTTTAAATAATAGAGCTAGGTCTGCCACCTTGATGTCCCCCTTTTTCTGTAACTTTGGGTTTCATCCTCGATTTTCTTCAGGGCAAGTGGAATCTTCAGCCTGCCCAGGTGTTGACACTGTGGTAGAGAGAATGCAGCAGATTTGGGACCAAGTAGTGGATAAGTTGTCTCTCTCCAAGGGAAAGGCCCAGCGGTTTTCTAACCGGCATAGGACCATTGGTCCCTGGTTTAAAGTGGTTTGGTTGTCATCAAAGAATATCTCTATGAAGGTGGCTTCTCCAAAGTTCAAGCTAAGATTTATTGGACCGTACAAGATTTTGGAGATTCTTAATCCGGTTTCTTTTCGATTGGCTCTTCCTGTTACGTTTAAAATCCATAACGTGTTTCATAAGTCGCTGTTGAAGAGATATGTTGAGCCAGTAGTTCCTATGGCGGCCCCTCCTGACCCTGTATTGGTTAAAGGTAATGTGGAATATGAGTTAGAGAAAATACTGGATTCTCGTCTGGCTAGACGGAGACTCCAGTACTTGGTCAAGTGGAAGGGTTATGTCCAGGAGGACAATTCTTGGGTCTCTGCCTCTGATATTCATGCCGATAGATTGGTTCGTGCTTTTCATCGGGCCCATCCTGATCGGCCCGGTGGCGTGGATGAGGGTTCGGTGACCCCTCCTCAAGGGGGGGTACTGTTGTGAGCTCATTTTCGGGTTTGCCTCTGGCATCTGGTGAGGATTATGGAGCTGGCTGTGCTGACAGAGGAGTAGTGAGTTCTCTATCTGGACTCCCTCTGATGGTGAAGGGAGGTAATGAAGCTGATCTAAAAGGCAGAGACCGGCCACCTGAGGAAGAGGACTGTGATTGGACATCAGGAATTTCTGATTGGATTTAAGGCAGCCGACTCACTAGTTTCTTGCTGGTGATTTCTCCTGACTGTGGCTTCTGGTTTCCAGTTTGGTTCGTGCCTTCTTAAAGCTAAGTTTTCTCTGCTATTGTTCATATGAGTTTTTGTCTGGTTTACTTAGTTTTTGTGTTCAGTCAGCCCTGGTTGGGACTGGGCTGAATCCCCATTTTGTCTCTGATCAGTTGATCTCTTTTGCTCTGTCTTCAGAATATACCTGAGTGCTGATATAGGGAATTGAAGTCTAGCGACTTCAGGGCCTTTTTCTATCAGACGTGTTGTACATTTTTTTGGCAGGGTTTTTTGCGTGATTGCAGACAGCAGCTTTTCTTTCCTGTCCTTTCTAGTTAGTAAGGGCCCCATCATTTGCTCAGCCTATCTTTCTATCTGTGTTTGTGTTTTCATCTTGTTTCACCGACAATACATGTTGGAGGCTGTCTATTGCTTTGGGGTCTGCTCTGGGGCAGTTTAGATTTTCCCTTTCTTTCTTTAGGCTTATTTAGTTCTCCGGCTGTGACGAGGCATCTAGGACCACCGTGGGCATGCTCTACGGCTACTGCTAGTTGTGTGTATAGGATCAGGGGTCTGCAATCCGCTAGTTACCAACCTCTCCGGTTTTCTGGGCTTAGCTTGCTTTTTGTTTTTTCCTCCTCGGTGACTCATTCATAACACTGTTCCTGATGCTCCGGCTTTAAAGGTGGCTTTCCTACTCCAAGAAAAGGTAACCTTACAGGCCTTCTTGGGCCAGACGATGACGCAGGCTTAACACCTCCTGCCTTAGCTGCTATTGTGCTTTTGCCAGAACCAGCCGATGTACCAGCCCCTGCCCACGTCCGCGGCCTCTTCCACCATACTTCCTCATGTTTAGGAAAATGTACCAAAAATACCAGCAGAGAGATGGTACTGTATGAAGAACATCCAGCTGTGTAAGGTGTATTAAAAAAATTAAATCTATGTATTTATATTGTTAGTCACAGACGCTCTCACAGTATGTATTTGACTGTAATCCAACAAGCAGATATACGGAACTGTATCAGAAGTGTACAGCTGTATACGTTTTTTGTGTAACTAACAATATCCGTATATGTATTTACGGAGTGTCACGCAAACACGCTGAAGCTGTATAGATGTGACTGTAATGCGAGCGGCAGATATACAATACTGTTTGAGAATCTATGTGGTGTGTGTGTATGGAAGATTGTCAACTCCGTCTATTTTTATACGGACTGACAGACGCTGTCTCTGTCTAGTTTTGACCGTGATCAAACAACAGATATACAAAACTTTATACATAACAAAATAGTCCAAAACTAATAGCCACCTCAATTCAGCATATTATATCTCAATTTCTGCCACAAATTTGTGCAGACATAACAAAGGCAAATAGGTAAAAAATAGATGAATCAATAAAACCAATCATTTATTAATACATTTCATAAAATTCTTTTTTACAAGGAAATTTCTAAAAAAGGGAGTACAAATGTAATGATAGATGCTCACAGAATTAAGCTTTATGCAACATAATCACAGAATGTTTTTTTCTTTTCTTTTTTAATTTTTTACATACAAATAATCTCCAAATAGTGTTTATTTCTTAAGCATAAATTCATAAGCTATATTTATATAAACTTCTGTCTAAATATTTTTTAGGGAAAGACCCAATAGTTCTAAAAGCAGAAGAAACACATCTTTGTTTAAATAGTGTGAAATACACACTGCTGAAGGTAAATAACAATTGGGTTTAACTCCCTATACTATGTGTATACCATGATAATCAAAGACAAGGCTAACTAATCCTTAATGGAGTAATCACAATGCATAAATGCTCAGATAGTAGCAACTTTTGTTCTCAATGTTTCTCTGATTAATTACAAATACTTATAAACAAAAATGCATAAGCTTACTTGATTGTGTAAATATGTATCTAATTGTTGTAACAAAGGAACAACCTAACTGTGTGTGCGGCAAAGAAAATTTCTCCTTAATATGAATATATCCAATGCCTAGTGCAGAGAACTACAGGTTAATAATGTGTCCTGCTTAATATGCCAGCTATACTGATTCAATTTGAAATAAGCTATTCCTGCATGATGTAACAATGCAATCCTGTTTGCAATTATACAACAACTTACATGTATAAAACTTCTGTGGCTCTCTCATACACGTGTCTGGTTACCCCGACAGCGCCGTTTCGCCATACTGGCTTCCTCAATAGGGGGTGTATATATCACACCCCCTATTGAGGAAGCCAGTATGGCGAAACGGCGCTGTCGGGGTAATCAGACACGTGTATGAGAGAGCCGCAGAAGTTTTATACATGTAAGTTGTTGTATAATTGCAAACAGGATTGCATTGTTACATCATGCAGGAATAGCTTATTTCAAATTGAATCAGTATAGCTGGCATATTAAGCAGGACACATGATTAACCTGTAGTTCTCTGCACTAGGCATTGGATATATTCATATTAAGGAGAAATTTTCTTTGCCGCACACACAGTTAGGTTGTTCCTTTGTTACAACAATTAGATACATATTTACACAATCAAGTAAGCTTATGCATTTTTGTTTATAAGTATTTGTAATTAATCAGAGAAACATTGAGAACAAAAGTTGCTACTATCTGAGCATTTATGTATTGTGATTACTCCATTAAGGATTAGTTAGCCTTGTCTTTGATTATCATGGTATACACATAGTATAGGGAGTTAAACCCAATTGTTATTTACCTTCAGCAGTGTGTATTTCACACTATTTAATCAAAGATGTGTTTCTTCTGCTTTTAGAACTATTGGGTCTTTCCCTAAAAAATATTTAGACAGATGTTTATATAAATATAGCTTATGAATTTATGCTTAAGAAATAAACACTATTTGGAGATTATTTGTATGTAAAAAATTAAAAAAGAAAAGAAAAAAATATTCTGTGATTATGTTGCATAAAGCTTAATTCTGTGAGCATCTATCATTACATTTGTACTCCCTTTTTTAGAAATTTCCTTGTAAAAAAGAATTTTATGAAATTTATTAATAAATGATTGGTTTTATTGATTCATCTATTTTTTGCCTATTTGCCTTTGTTATGTCTGCACAAATTTGTGGCAGAAATTGAGATAAGATATACGAAACTGTCTGAAAAGCAGACAGCTCTCTAAGGTGTAGGTCTGGAAAAATGGAAAATCTCCTCAGCTTGTTTTCCCAGGTGTGAGGAGCATACACTGCTATACGGCGTGTGTATGGAAAATTGTCAATCTCCTTCTATTTTTATATGGACTGACACGCTGTCTCTGTCTAGCTTTGACCGTGATCAAACAGCAGATATACGAAACTGTTTGAAAAGCGGACAGCTCTCTAAGGTGTAGGTCTGGAAAAATGGAAAATCTCCTCTGCTTGTTTTTCCAGAGTCACACCCAGATAGCTTCTATTTGTCCGTGATACCAGCCGGTACACAGTAGTGTGTGAGGAGCGTACACTGCTATACGGTGTGTGAAAAAATGAATGCTCAGTAACTCACCAGAACAAAATAATAAAAGTTGGAGTGAGTTGAAAAAAGCAGTTTGAACAGCAGTGTGCACACAGCAATGCAGCTAGCAGGTGGCCTTAAAAGGCAGCTTAATCACCAGCGCTGCTGCACACAACAAAAATCCTTCCCTTTCACTGCACACTAACTGTACAGTGAAAAGCGCTATCAGCAGTAGCAATTTTGTTTTTCTTCTTCCCTGCCTAATCCTCTCCCTATTCAGAATCAGCAGCAGCAGCACCTCTCCCTATTCTAAGATCGGCAGAAATGATAAATCCAAAGGGAGTTCGTAGCTATATTCCGCGCTGCCGCTTTAGACAAATTCCAGGAGAATGCTGTATGATTGCAGTGGTTTTATTCTACGCATTTCAGGGGTCTCATGCCCCCTTCATCAGGAAATACCAGATCGGCAGAAGTAAGATGGCGGTCACGGCCTTTTATATCCACTGTGACGCCACACAAAGTCAGCCAATCAGTTCACTGCCCTTTTCTAAGATGCTGGTGGCCGCTACCCATGTCATCGCGTTGCCCACAGTGTGCGTCCTCCATCATTGGCTGAGAAAAGGCACTGGAAGCATTATTTGAAACGTGACTTTGGCGCTCTGATCGGCGACCTCATGGCCGACCTCATGCTATGGTCCGGTTTCGATCGGCGAAACCCGACTTTAGCTAAAGTCGGCTATTTTTGAATTTGTCCGACCCATTTCGCTCAACTCTAGCGTTCACCTCATAATCTTCTGCAGACAAGCCCGATGTCCTGGCAGATGACTCGGAAAACCAGGACATGTAAACGGGTTTTAGGAGGGACACATGAAAGGTGTCGGTGATTCCTAGGCATGGAGGAAGGGCCAGACGATAGACCACAAGGTTAACTTGTTCCAGGACCTTGAAGGGACCTATATAGTGAGGCGCAAACTTAGTGGACTCAACTCGCAGCCTGATATTACAAGCAGAGAGCCACACTAAGTCGCCAGGAGCAAAGGTCAGAGCGGGGCACCGGTGAGCATCTGCGCAAACCCTCATTCTTTCAAAGCCCGGATGGCATCCTGTGTTCGGTCCCAAATGTCACGTGCCTCCACCGCCCAGTCTGCCACCTAAGAGTCAGTGGAAAAAAATGGCATCGGCACAGGAACCCACAGATGCTTGCCGTAGTTAAGGAGGAAAGGGGTTTGTCCAGTGGAATCGGCTACCGTGTTGTTCAGCGCAAACTCCGCCCATGGTAGCAACGATGCCCAGTCATCCTGCCTGGCTGAAACAAAATGTTGCAGATACGTGACCAGGGTCTGGTTGGCCCTCTCCACCAACTTATTCGTCTCTGGACGGTAAGCTGAAGAGAGATTCAGGTCAGTGCTGAGTAGGCGATAAAACTCTCTCCAGAACCGAGACGCAAACTGGAAACCCTAGTCACTGACGATTTTGTCAGGCATACTGTGTAGGCAAAAAATGTGCTTAATGACCAATACCGCCAAGGCTCATGCAGAAGGCACTCTAGGAAGAGGCACCAAGTGCATCATTTTGGAAAAATGGTCGATGACTACCAGATAATGGTGCAGCTACGAGAATTGGGTAAACCCACCACAAAGTCCATACCAACCATTTCCCAGGGCCTGTCTGCCACAGGCAGGGGGTAAAGTAGCCCAGCAGGCCATTGTGGAGAAGACCTATTCTTGGCGCAGGAGACACGTGCCGGAATATAATCTCCGACATCATGGGCCATATGCGGCCACCAGTACGTCCTCGCCAGGAGTTCAGATGTCCTCTTGGTCCCAAAATGTCCAAACACCCTGCACGAGGGAGCCCAAGAGAGAAACTCCGATCACAGATTAAGTGGCACAAAGTCTTGCCCGGAAGCACAGACTCAAGCGAAACCGGGGCCACGGTCCTCAGGCTCTCAGAAGGGACAATTAGTCGAGGTTGCTCCTCCTCCTCTGATGACACTATGGAGCGGGAGAGAGCATTGGCACAAATATTCTTCTCCCGGAAAGAAAATGGAGGGTGAAGTGGAACCGGGAGAAGAACAAGGACCATCTACCCTGGCAAATGTTTAGCCGCTGGGCGGTTTACAAGTAAACTAAGTTTTTGTGGCCGGTGTACACTTGGAAGGGATAGCGAGCCCCTTCCAGGAGGTGTCTCCACTCCGAAAAGGCCAAATTCATGGCTAGCAACTCCCTGTCCCGGATGGAATAGTTCCTCTCCGCCAGTGAGAATGTCTTAGAACAGAAGAAGCAAGGATGCTTTCGACCTTGAGCATACTTTTGGAACAGGACTGCTCCAGCACCAAAGGATGATGCATCCACCTCCATAATAAATGGTTTATCTACATTGGGGCGATAAAAGATGGGAGCGCTAGTGAAGTGTGACTTCATAGAGAGGAAAGACTTGGAGACCTCCTCCAACCACAATTTGGGCTTTGCTCCCTTCTAGGTGAGGGCAACCAAGGGAGCTACCAAAGTTGAGAAGTGGGGGATGAATTGGCGTTAATAGTTAATGAACCCCATAAAGTGCTGCACCACTTTGAGGGAATGGGGCTCCTGCCAATCCATCACTGCCTGTAGATTGGCAGGATCCATGGTCAATCCCTGGGCGGAGATGATATATCCCAGGAAAGGCAAGGACTCCTGCTCAAACACACACTTCTCCAACTTGGCATAGAGGGAGTTTTCCTGTATGAGGTCGAAGACTTTGCAAATATCTATCCAGTGGTAGTCTATATCTGGAGAGTAGATGAGAATATCATCCAGATAGACTACTATTAAGGTGGTGAGCATATCCCGGAAGATATCATTCACAAAGTCTTGGAAGATGGCAGAGGCATTACAGAGCCCAAAAGGCATCACCAGGTATTCATAGTGCCCATCACTGGTGTTAAATGCCATCTTCCATTTGTCCCCCTCACGGTTGCAAATCAGGTTGTAAGCACCCCGCAGATCAAAGCAACTGACGAAAAGCAGTGAAAAAGTCCTCATATCACAAGGTAAAGTGCAAAGTAGGTTTTTATTGGAAGGTGAAACAAACAGAACATGGCTAAAAAGTGACATTGGTAGGAAAAGAAAGGCCGGGTAACCATGGCAGCTCCAAATAAATAGTCATGAGAAATGCATGAACATTGTGAAGTGTCTAACTGTCTAAACATAAAAAGTGTTTGCCCATGGTCGTGACCATAACTACAGGGAAAAAAATCCCTACATGAATGATGACAGGCAAAAACATACAATATGGTAATTAAGGGGACACTTACACAAAAAGGAGCAGCAAGGGAGACCACAGCCGTACCCCAACGCGCGTTTCGGCGATAATGCCTTCCTCAGGGGGCATGTGTAACTGCTGACAAAGGCCCATTATATAGGGGAAGTGAAAGTGAAAGTAAAAATCATGCCCAGGATCAAGACACGCCCACCCATCGGTCACAGCTAATGCAGACAAATCACAGGGGATGGTTGCAAGTGAAAACACCAATAACGTACAAGCACCGGACACACCCACCATCCCAGCCAATGAACACCGCTGACGTAGACAAACCACGGGGCCCCGTGCAGTCAAACGTCAGACGGTGGGCAGGAGGGAGGAGGGTAATGTCACGTGGTCCGTGACGCAATCGGCGCATGCGCAGTACAGACAGAGTCAACAGCGGCCATTTTGGAAAGGGGAAAAATGTAAGGGCAAAGCTGGAATCAGCGCCAGCATATAATTAACGTAGTATATAGCAGCCAATATAACGATGGACATAGGGGAAGCCAAAGTAGGATAGATATCATACTAAGTACAGGCAACCAATGGATAGATGAATGTATCTATATCTGTATCTCTCTCTCTTACGGTACTATAATGTATGCATGAGACAAGTAAATGTGAGAGAATGATAACAATAATAATAATACAAAAAGTTAAATTAAAATAAAAGGAGTCCATACAAGAACCTAACTACACATGAGCCAAATCTGACTAGAAAAGGACATATATACACAGCATATTGTTGGCCCAAATGCAGATCCAAAAAAGAAGAAATGTCCAGTGCAAAGATCAGGAAACCAAAGGTTGGGTGTGTAGTAAGGATCCGTTAGGCATCACATCCCCATGGAACAGGACTGAAATGTTCATCCACATGAGGGGCCGAGAGGCAGCAGAAACACGAAGTCACTATAATAAGAATAAAATAAATTAAAAACATGCTAAAAAACATACAAACCAATATCACATAATTGGATTATAGGAAAGGAGCAAAAGAGAGGCTCTCATTAAGGCCATGTGGGTGAACAGTCTTGAGTCGCCAGATCCACCGGGCTTCGAGCTGGCTGAGTCTTTTGGACAAACCCCCGCCTCGGACATCAATTTTGAGCGCATCAATACCTTTAACCTTCAATAGGGCAGCGTCACAGTCATGGAAATCAAAAAAATGACGTGGTATGGTTCTGAGGGTAGCGGGGTCATCATGTGTGCGTGCCGCTAGGATGCCCAGCACATGTTCCCTCACTCTTACTTTAAGTTGGCGTGTTGTGAGGCCGATATAAATCAGGCCACAAGGGCAGGTGGCATAATATATGACATATCTAGTGGTACAAGTTTTTCTCTGACGAATGTCATATGTAGTGGTACCACTAGAGTCACAAAAAGAGTTATCACGTATTATATTGGGACATGCCACACAACCACCACACGGGACACAGCCACCCCCAGGACTAAGTTTATCCAAGAAGGTCTGTGGTTTACGAGCAATGTAATGACTGGAGACCAAATGGTCTCTAAGATTCTTAGAGCGCCTAAAGGACATAGATGGTCTATGGGATAGAAATTGATTGATAATCGGGTCAACCCGAAGGATCGGCCAGGCTCTCTTTAAGGCCATACGTACCTGGTTGGACCTAGAGCTAAATGTAGTAACGAACCTAATAGTCCCATCTTTATTTGGGTGCTGGACAGATTCAGAGCGATATAAAAGATCATGGCGGGAAGCATACTTGGCCCTATTGAGGGCCCGCTTGATGGACCTGTGGCTATAGCCACGTACCAGAAAACGTTGGCGCAAAATTTCAGCCTGCCTAAAAAAATCTTCGTCCGTGGAGCAGATCCTACGGAGGCGTAGGAACTGCCCCACGGGAACGGCACGAATAATGTGCTTCGGATGGCTAGAACTAGCATGTAACAAAGAATTAGTGGCGGTTGCCTTCCTGAAGATGTCCGTCTGCAGGACCCCAGCGCGGTCCCTCTTAATAGTAACATCTAAAAAATCAAGGGACTCCCCACTATATGAAAACGTTAGATGGATATTCAGATCGTTGCCATTTAAGAGAGTAATAAGTTGTTCAAGGTCGGCGGGTGTGCCATGCCAGACGAAGAAAATATCATCAATGTACCGCGTCCACAGAGGGACACGGCACATTGAGAGACCTTCGTCTGACATGAAGAGGTCCCTCTCCCACAGCCCCAAGAAAAGACCCGCATAGGAGGGCGCATAGGCCGCACCCATCGCGGTCCCCTGGAGCTGTAGGTAGAAGGACCCCTTGAAGACAAAGAAATTGTGAGTGAGGGTGAACTCAAGTAGTCTCAGCAGGAGGTCCCTTAAACCTGGACCAAGGTTGGAAGTACTTAAAAAGTATTTGACCGCCTTAAGGCCATCAGTGTGTTTGATATTGGTATATAGGGATTCCACATCCGCTGAGACTAGAAGAGTATCACCCCCAAGGCACAACCCGTCGACCCTGCGCAATAGATCACCTGTATCCCGAAGAAAGGAGGGAAGGCTAGTGACAAGGGGCTGCAGGTGGAAATCAATCCATTTATTAACATTTTCCAAGAAATTCCCCCGTCCCGAGACAATGGGCCGCCCGGGTGGAGCAGAGGAGCTCTTGTGAATCTTGGGGAGAAGATATAGGGTGGGGACTTTGGGTTCGGGTACAATAAGAGCATTATGTAGCTCTTTAGTGATAATGTCGTCCTGTGTAGCATTTTTAAGAATAGTCTCCAACATGACGGAGTAGGCAGAGAGAGGGTTATATGTTAATTTCTTATAACAGACGATGTTATTCAGTTGTCTAAATACCTCCTTCTCGTACATGTCTACCGGCCACAGGACGACATTACCACCCTTGTCAGCAGGTTTAATAAGAACCCCAGGTATATTTTGAAGTGCTCTCAGCCTACATCTCTCCCCAAGGGAAATATTGTCATTAGTAATAAACCGAGGAATATTATAGAACTCCTCCGTAACCACCCGGACGAACATGTCAATGGCGGCACAAGAGGATAATGGGGGGAACTTCTTGGATTTTGGTCGAATGGACGGGGGAATCTTACCTCCATCATTTTCATTTCCAGATGCCAGCTCCTCCAATATGGTTAACGCCGCCTGTTCCTCCTCTGTGGGAAACAGGGATTGCATGTCGTTAGAGTGAAAATATCTCTTAAATAGCAACGATCGCGCAAATAGGTGGAGATCCTTAATTGTGTCAAATAGATCAAAACCAGACGCTGGAGAGAAAGAGAGACCCCTACTGAGGAGCCGCAGATCTGCCGCAGAAAGGGAAACGTCACTAAGATTAATCACCTTATTATCGTGTCCAGAAACGCCCAGATTCCGCTTGTACGGATGGAAAGTATGGTCCCGCAATCTTGCCATCTCATTGTTGGAAGCAGATAGTGAAGAGGTAGACGATACATCAGACTTCCCACTCATGGAGGAGATAGACAGAGCAGAAGAAGCCTTACGTGAGGAAGGCTGGATAACACTCTGTCTCCATAAATAAACTCTCTTGGATGAGTAATCTCTAGAGTCCCTGTTAAATTTGGAAACTTGAGAATCCTGAATCTTTTTAACAAGGGAGTCCATAGTTTTATCAAGATCAGTCTCAAATTTGAGCATTTTATCAGATGGACATAAGGTGCGGAATTCATTTAGGGACGTGTCAATTATAGTATCAAGATTATTAATAACAGATGTATTGTGCTCAATAAGCAATCTCATCAGAGATACTGAACATACATTACATGTTTCCTCCCACTTAGTGATGAGAGCCTCATCATCAATGGGAAAGGACGGGATAATTTTAACCCTCAGACCTCTGGGGATCATTTTGTTAGTTACATATTTGTCCAAAAAACTCCTGTTCCACCAAAGTTTGGACCTCTTAAGGAGCATATTTTTAATCACAGAAAATTTGTCCTCCAATCCTAAATCCGGAGTCTGTAATGAATCAGCCGTGTTGCCGCTGAACACCCGATCCATTTGGGACAGCCAGGTTTGTTCTCTGGCTCGGAAATCCATAGTGCTGACTGAGAGACCTGTGCATAACACAGCAAGAGTAAATCGTAAGAATGAAAGACAGCAAAATGTGCTGGAGTGGGTTATCAAAATCATAGTGATTTAGATGTGTTGGTAATCACAACCAAGATTCCAGCACATGAATGGATAGTGCAGAACACACTGCATATAACCATAGCAATTGACGAAAAGCAGTGAAAAAGTCCTCATATCACAAGGTAAAGTGCAAAGTAGGTTTTTATTGGAAGGTGAAACAAACAGAACATGGCTAAAAAGTGACATTGGTAGGAAAAGAAAGGCCGGGTAACCATGGCAGCTCCAAATAAATAGTCATGAGAAATGCATGAACATTGTGAAGTGTCTAACTGTCTAAACATAAAAAGTGTTTGCCCATGGTCGTGACCATAACTACAGGGAAAAAAATCCCTACATGAATGATGACAGGCAAAAACATACAATATGGTAATTAAGGGGACACTTACACAAAAAGGAGCAGCAAGGGAGACCACAGCCGTACCCCAACGCGCGTTTCGGCGATAATGCCTTCCTCAGGGGGCATGTGTAACTGCTGACAAAGGCCCATTATATAGGGGAAGTGAAAGTGAAAGTAAAAATCATGCCCAGGATCAAGACACGCCCACCCATCGGTCACAGCTAATGCAGACAAATCACAGGGGATGGTTGCAAGTGAAAGCACCAATAACGTACAAGCACTGGACACACCCACCATCCCAGCCAATGAACACCGCTGACGTAGACAAACCACGGGGCCCCGTGCAGTCAAACGTCAGACGGTGGGCAGGAGGGAGGAGGGTAATGTCACGTGGTCCGTGACGCAATCGGCGCATGCGCAGTACAGACAGAGTCAACAGCGGCCATTTTGGAAAGGGGAAAAATGTAAGGGCAAAGCTGGAATCAGCGCCAGCATATAATTAACGTAGTATATAGCAGCCAATATAACGATGGACATAGGGGAAGCCAAAGTAGGATAGATATCATACTAAGTACAGGCAACCAATGGATAGATGAATGTATCTATATCTGTATCTCTCTCTCTTACGGTACTATAATGTATGCATGAGACAAGTAAATGTGAGAGAATGATAACAATAATAATAATACAAAAAGTTAAATTAAAATAAAAGGAGTCCATACAAGAACCTAACTACACATGAGCCAAATCTGACTAGAAAAGGACATATATACACAGCATATTGTTGGCCCAAATGCAGATCCAAAAAAGAAGAAATGTCCAGTGCAAAGATCAGGAAACCAAAGGTTGGGTGTGTAGTAAGGATCCATTAGGCATCACATCCCCATGGAACAGGACTGAAATGTTCATCCACATGAGGGGCCGAGAGGCAGCAGAAACACGAAGTCACTATAATAAGAATAAAATAAATTAAAAACATGCTAAAAAACATACAAACCAATATCACATAATTGGATTATAGGAAAGGAGCAAAAGAGAGGCTCTCATTAAGGCCATGTGGGTGAACAGTCTTGAGTCGCCAGATCCACCGGGCTTCGAGCTGGCTGAGTCTTTTGGACAAACCCCCGCCTCGGACATCAATTTTGAGCGCATCAATACCTTTAACCTTCAATAGGGCAGCGTCACAGTCATGGAAATCAAAAAAATGACGTGGTATGGTTCTGAGGGTAGCGGGGTCATCATGTGTGCGTGCCGCTAGGATGCCCAGCACATGTTCCCTCACTCTTACTTTAAGTTGGCGTGTTGTGAGGCCGATATAAATCAGGCCACAAGGGCAGGTGGCATAATATATGACATATCTAGTGGTACAAGTTATTCTCTGACGAATGTCATATGTAGTGGTACCACTAGAGTCACAAAAAGAGTTATCACGTATTATATTGGGACATGCCACACAACCACCACACGGGACACAGCCACCCCCAGGACTAAGTTTATCCAAGAAGGTCTGTGGTTTACGAGCAATGTAATGACTGGAGACCAAATGGTCTCTAAGATTCTTAGAGCGCCTAAAGGACATAGATGGTCTATGGGATAGAAATTGATTGATAATCGGGTCAACCCGAAGGATCGGCCAGGCTCTCTGTAAGGCCATACGTACCTGGTTGGACCTAGAGCTAAATGTAGTAACGAACCTAATAGTCCCATCTTTATTTGGGTGCTGGACAGATTCAGAGCGATATAAAAGATCATGGCGGGAAGCATACTTGGCCCTATTGAGGGCCCGCTTGATGGACCTGTGGCTATAGCCACGTACCAGAAAACGTTGGCGCAAAATTTCAGCCTGCCTAAAAAAATCTTCGTCCGTGGAGCAGATCCTACGGAGACGTAGGAACTGCCCCACGGGAACGGCACGAATAATGTGCTTCGGATGGCTAGATTTTTACTTTCACTTTCACTTCCCCTATATAATGGGCCTTTGTCAGCAGTTACACATGCCCCCTGAGGAAGGCATTATCGCCGAAACGCGCGTTGGGGTACGGCTGTGGTCTCCCTTGCTGCTCCTTTTTGTGTAAGTGTCCCCTTAATTACCATATTGTATGTTTTTGCCTGTCATCATTCATGTAGGGATTTTTTTCCCTGTAGTTATGGTCACGACCATGGGCAAACACTTTTTATGTTTAGACAGTTAGACACTTCACAATGTTCATGCATTTCTCATGACTATTTATTTGGAGCTGCCATGGTTACCCGACCTTTCTTTTCCTACCAATGTCACTTTTTAGCCATGTTCTGTTTGTTTCACCTTCCAATAAAAACCTACTTTGCACTTTACCTTGTGATATGAGGACTTTTTCACTGCTTTTCGTCAGTTGCTATGGTTATATGCAGTGTGTTCTGCACTATCCATTCATGTGCTGGAATCTTGGTTGTGATTACCAACACATCTAAATCACTATGATTTTGATAACCCACTCCAGCACATTTTGCTGTCTTTCATTCTTACGATTTACTCTTGCTGTGTTATGCACAGGTCTCTCAGTCAGCACTATGGATTTCCGAGCCAGAGAACAAACCTGGCTGTCCCAAATGGATCGGGTGTTCAGCGGCAACACGGCTGATTCATTACAGACTCCGGATTTAGGATTGGAGGACAAATTTTCTGTGATTAAAAATATGCTCCTTAAGAGGTCCAAACTTTGGTGGAACAGGAGTTTTTTGGACAAATATGTAACTAACAAAATGATCCCCAGAGGTCTGAGGGTTAAAATTATCCCGTCCTTTCCCATTGATGATGAGGCTCTCATCACTAAGTGGGAGGAAACATGTAATGTATGTTCAGTATCTCTGATGAGATTGCTTATTGAGCACAATACATCTGTTATTAATAATCTTGATACTATAATTGACACGTCCCTAAATGAATTCCGCACCTTATGTCCATCTGATAAAATGCTCAAATTTGAGACTGATCTTGATAAAACTATGGACTCCCTTGTTAAAAAGATTCAGGATTCTCAAGTTTCCAAATTTAACAGGGACTCTAGAGATTACTCATCCAAGAGAGTTTATTTATGGAGACAGAGTGTTATCCAGCCTTCCTCACGTAAGGCTTCTTCTGCTCTGTCTATCTCCTCCATGAGTGGGAAGTCTGATGTATCGTCTACCTCTTCACTATCTGCTTCCAACAATGAGATGGCAAGATTGCGGGACCATACTTTCCATCCGTACAAGCGGAATCTGGGCGTTTCTGGACACGATAATAAGGTGATTAATCTTAGTGACGTTTCCCTTTCTGCGGCAGATCTGCGGCTCCTCAGTAGGGGTCTCTCTTTCTCTCCAGCGTCTGGTTTTGATCTATTTGACACAATTAAGGATCTCCACCTATTTGCGCGATCGTTGCTATTTAAGAGATATTTTCACTCTAACGACATGCAATCCCTGTTTCCCACAGAGGAGGAACAGGCGGCGTTAACCATATTGGAGGAGCTGGCATCTGGAAATGAAAATGATGGAGGTAAGATTCCCCCGTCCATTCGACCAAAATCCAAGAAGTTCCCCCCATTATCCTCTTGTGCCGCCATTGACATGTTCGTCCGGGTGGTTACGGAGGAGTTCTATAATATTCCTCGGTTTATTACTAATGACAATATTTCCCTTGGGGAGAGATGTAGGCTGAGAGCACTTCAAAATATACCTGGGGTTCTTATTAAACCTGCTGACAAGGGTGGTAATGTCGTCCTGTGGCCGGTAGACATGTACGAGAAGGAGGTATTTAGACAACTGAATAACATCGTCTGTTATAAGAAATTAACATATAACCCTCTCTCTGCCTACTCCGTCATGTTGGAGACTATTCTTAAAAATGCTACACAGGACGACATTATCACTAAAGAGCTACATAATGCTCTTATTGTACCCGAACCCAAAGTCCCCACCCTATATCTTCTCCCCAAGATTCACAAGAGCTCCTCTGCTCCACCCGGGCGGCCCATTGTCTCGGGACGGGGGAATTTCTTGGAAAATGTTAATAGATGGATTGATTTCCACCTGCAGCCCCTTGTCACTAGCCTTCCCTCCTTTCTTCGGGATACAGGTGATCTATTGCGCAGGGTCGACGGGTTGTGCCTTGGGGGTGATACTCTTCTAGTCTCAGCGGATGTGGAATCCCTATATACCAATATCAAACACACTGATGGCCTTAAGGCGGTCAAATACTTTTTAAGTACTTCCAACCTTGGTCCAGGTTTAAGGGACCTCCTGCTGAGACTACTTGAGTTCACCCTCACTCACAATTTCTTTGTCTTCAAGGGGTCCTTCTACCTACAGCTCCAGGGGACCGCGATGGGTGCGGCCTATGCGCCCTCCTATGCGGGTCTTTTCTTGGGGCTGTGGGAGAGGGACCTCTTCATGTCAGACGAAGGTCTCTCAATGTGCCGTGTCCCTCTGTGGACGCGGTACATTGATGATATTTTCTTCGTCTGGCATGGCACACCCGCCGACCTTGAACAACTTATTACTCTCTTAAATGGCAACGATCTGAATATCCATCTAACGTTTTCATATAGTGGGGAGTCCCTTGATTTTTTAGATGTTACTATTAAGAGGGACCGCGCTGGGGTCCTGCAGACGGACATCTTCAGGAAGGCAACCGCCACTAATTCTTTGTTACATGCTAGTTCTAGCCATCCGAAGCACATTATTCGTGCCGTTCCCGTGGGGCAGTTCCTACGCCTCCGTAGGATCTGCTCCACGGACGAAGATTTTTTTAGGCAGGCTGAAATTTTGCGCCAACGTTTTCTGGTACGTGGCTATAGCCACAGGTCCATCAAGCGGGCCCTCAATAGGGCCAAGTATGCTTCCCGCCATGATCTTTTATATCGCTCTGAATCTGTCCAGCACCCAAATAAAGATGGGACTATTAGGTTCGTTACTACATTTAGCTCTAGGTCCAACCAGGTACGTATGGCCTTACAGAGAGCCTGGCCGATCCTTCGGGTTGACCCGATTATCAATCAATTTCTATCCCATAGACCATCTATGTCCTTTAGGCGCTCTAAGAATCTTAGAGACCATTTGGTCTCCAGTCATTACATTGCTCGTAAACCACAGACCTTCTTGGATAAACTTAGTCCTGGGGGTGGCTGTGTCCCGTGTGGTGGTTGTGTGGCATGTCCCAATATAATACGTGATAACTCTTTTTGTGACTCTAGTGGTACCACTACATATGACATTCGTCAGAGAATAACTTGTACCACTAGATATGTCATATATTATGCCACCTGCCCTTGTGGCCTGATTTATATCGGCCTCACAACACGCCAACTTAAAGTAAGAGTGAGGGAACATGTGCTGGGCATCCTAGCGGCACGCACACATGATGACCCCGCTACCCTCAGAACCATACCACGTCATTTTTTTGATTTCCATGACTGTGACGCTGCCCTATTGAAGGTTAAAGGTATTGATGCGCTCAAAATTGATGTCCGAGGCGGGGGTTTGTCCAAAAGACTCAGCCAGCTCGAAGCCCGGTGGATCTGGCGACTCAAGACTGTTCACCCACATGGCCTTAATGAGAGCCTCTCTTTTGCTCCTTTCCTATAATCCAATTATGTGATATTGGTTTGTATGTTTTTTAGCATGTTTTTAATTTATTTTATTCTTATTATAGTGACTTCGTGTTTCTGCTGCCTCTCGGCCCCTCATGTGGATGAACATTTCAGTCCTGTTCCATGGGGATGTGATGCCTAACGGATCCTTACTACACACCCAACCTTTGGTTTCCTGATCTTTGCACTGGACATTTCTTCTTTTTTGGATCTGCATTTGGGCCAACAATATGCTGTGTATATATGTCCTTTTCTAGTCAGATTTGGCTCATGTGTAGTTAGGTTCTTGTATGGACTCCTTTTATTTTAATTTAACTTTTTGTATTATTATTATTGTTATCATTCTCTCACATTTACTTGTCTCATGCATACATTATAGTACCGTAAGAGAGAGAGATACAGATATAGATACATTCATCTATCCATTGGTTGCCTTTACTTAGTATGATATCTATCCTACTTTGGCTTCCCCTATGTCCATCGTTATATTGGCTGCTATATACTACGTTAATTATATGCTGGCGCTGATTCCAGCTTTGCCCTTACATTTTTCCCCTTTCCAAAATGGCCGCTGTTGACTCTGTCTGTACTGCGCATGCGCCGATTGCGTCACGGACCACGTGACATTACCCTCCTCCCTCCTGCCCACCGTCTGACGTTTGACTGCACGGGGCCCCGTGGTTTGTCTACGTCAGCGGTGTTCATTGGCTGGGATGGTGGGTGTGTCCGGTGCTTGTACGTTATTGGTGCTTTCACTTGCAACCATCCCCTGTGATTTGTCTGCATTAGCTGTGACCGATGGGTGGGCGTGTCTTGATCCTGGGCATGATTTTTACTTTCACTTTCACTTCCCCTATATAATGGGCCTTTGTCAGCAGTTACACATGCCCCCTGAGGAAGGCATTATCGCCGAAACGCGCGTTGGGGTACGGCTGTGGTCTCCCTTGCTGCTCCTTTTTGTGTAAGTGTCCCCTTAATTACCATATT
This sequence comes from Dendrobates tinctorius, assembly GCF_039654945.1. NCBI lineage: Eukaryota > Metazoa > Chordata > Amphibia > Anura > Dendrobatidae > Dendrobates > Dendrobates tinctorius. The sequence goes on along the minus strand of NW_027361838.1, from coordinate 9,412,099 downwards.
GTATGTTTTTGCCTGTCATCATTCATGTGGGATTTTTTTCCCTGTAGTTATGGTCACGACCATGGGCAAACACTTTTTATGTTTAGACAGTTAGACACTTCACAATGTTCATGCATTTCTCATGACTATTTATTTGGAGCTGCCATGGTTACCCGGCCTTTCTTTTCCTACCAATGTCACTTTTTAGCCATGTTCTGTTTGTTTCACCTTCCAATAAAAACCTACTTTGCACTTTACCTTGTGATATGAGGACTTTTTCACTGCTTTTCGTCAGTTGCTATGGTTATATGCAGTGTGTTCTGCACTATCCATTCATGTGCTGGAATCTTGGTTGTGATTACCAACACATCTAAATCACTATGATTTTGATAACCCACTCCAGCACATTTTGCTGTCTTTCATTCTTACCCCGCAGATCAAGTTTAGTAAAATCCTTCGCTCCCCACAACCCAACAAATAGCTCTGATATCTGGGGTAGAGAGTACTTATTTTTAACGGTGATGGCGTTAAGACCCCTGTAGTCTATGCATGGGTATAGTTCTCCATTCCTCTTCTGCACAGAGAAGAACATTGCCCCTGCAGGTGACACTGACTTCCTAATGAATCCTTTTCCCAGATACTCCTGGATGTAGGTGGAAGGGTCTCCGCAGCCCTCTTGGAGATCACGTCTGCATAGGGCCATTAGTGTTTGGGGAGAGAGGAAAGATCTGCGGGAACCTCTGTAGTAGCAACCTGAAAGCACTCCCTCTGACATCTACCCTCACAGAATTTACTCCATACCAGGATTCTCCCTGAAGACCACTCAATATGAGGGGAGTGGTAGCGTAGCCATGGTATCCCTAAGAGGACCTCATCAATTCCCTTAGGAATCACAAGCAGGGAGATGATCTCCTTATGGGATGGAGACATGGATAGAGTAAATGGGATGGTCTGATGAGTTATCTGTGAGGGCAATGTCAACCCATTTATCACTCGTATGGTCACTGGTTTGGTGAGCATCACCAGAGGAATTGCGTGCCGTCGGGCAAAGGCAGAAGACATAAGTTGCCCTCTGCCCCGGAATCCACACAAAGCTCTACCATATGGGTGAATGTGCCAATGGTAATTGTCCCCTTGAAGGACAGTTTGGAGGAAAGCGCCACTGCGACTAGTGAACCATCTCCTATGGTCACTAAACAGGGACGCTCTCCCGACCGCTGAGGACATCTGGAGGCAAGATGTCTTGACTACTGGCAGGCAAGAGAGACCTTGAGTGCATGAGCGGTCCGGGACTTAGATCCTGCTCATGACACCTCCATGGCCTCATATGGCTCGGATGCCTGGATTGGAGATTCCAGAAATTTGGTGAAGGTCGAGGGAGCCAGTCGAAACCTCTGCCTACATTGGGCTCGCTCCAACCTCCGCTCATTAAAATGAAGGTCTATGTTAGTTGACACCACTATTAGCTCCTCCAGTGTGGCGGGAATCTCCCTAGTGGCCAAAGCATCTTTCATATGGGCAGCCAACCCCCTCCAAAATACAGGGAAAAGAAATTTGTCAGGCCACTCCTGCTCAGATGCTAAAGTCCAGAAGTGGACGGCAAAATGCCTGACCACGGACGAGCCCTGTGTCAGTGCCAGCAGATGGAGCGCCAAATCATTGGTGACTCGAGGCCCCAAAAAGTCTTGTTTCAGGGTGCTCAGGAACCATTGAGCACTCTGCACAACATGATCATCACGCTCCCACAGCAGTGTTGCCCACTCCAGCACCCTGTCTGACAGGAGGCATATGATGAATCCCACCTTGGCCCGCACTGAGGGGAAACATGCAGCCATAAGCTCAAGGTTATAGCACACTCGCTCACAAACACCCTACATGACCTGCTATCACCAGAAAAATTATCGGGAGGTGGGGTACTGTCAGAACAGCGGTGGCAGTGGAAAACTGGCTGCAGCAACGCTAGCAGCCTGAACAGCTACTGCGATAACATCCACAGCTGAGGTTGTATGCTCGAGAGCTGACAACCTGCCCTCAAGCTGCTGTTTGTCCGCCATTACTAGGCACGAGTATAATATTAGGGCTGGCAGAACGCACCAAATAAAAAAAGATGGTAATAAGGTGCATTCGCAGCCTGAGGTCCACCGTTTAGAGATGTTAACTGCTGCTCGGTAATGGCGGACACTGTCGGTATCGCACTGGACACACGTGGGTTAAATGCCACCCAGTATGTAATAACGACCGGCTCTGTTACTTCACAGAGTAACGGTACCACATAACACAGATGCCGTACCCTGTTAACTGTCACAGGGCACAGCTGAGTCAGCGCTAGTGTATGGTCACAAGACTCTGCCGTAAAGACGCAGGTTAAGAGCCTCTCTAGACCCACTAGGCACACAGCGTCACACCAGCAAATGCCACTAATGCCTACTGTGGAGTGCAGACCAAGTGCTCAGTGGCGTACATGCAAAGCACTACTTGGCGCTAAAGCTAGGCCCTGACACTGCATCCTACCTGCACTATCAGCCTACCTGGCAAGGCTGATCAACACATGTGTACCAAGGGTAGGGTTTCATAATGAGTCACCAGAGACATTCATATGTGCATACAACACACACTCCATATTGTCTATCTAGCGCACGGCTGCGCGTTACTTTTATAACCACAACCTTCCGGGACCTTCCTGATTGCCCAATCTGAGCTGCTTGAGGACCTGAGCATGTGACCTCCAACCACCAATGACTAGTCATCTCCCGGGCATACCCAGATGGAGAAAAGCAGGACTTAATCCTAGGAGCTTCTGCTCGCCGCTGACTAATGCAGGATGCTATAACTCAACTTGGGGCAGCACTAACAACCAGGCACATAGCATTAGCCTAAGCAAGATGCTGGGGCTGACATTTCTGCTGTGTAGGAACTTCTGTGGCTGCAGAAGAATGGGAGACTGCAGAGGACCTTGCTTGAGATTCCCCCTGTGCAGTGGGGGGAACTTGATGCCAAACAGCTGCATGCTGCAATAAATGATAAAAAGTGCAATAAAAGATGAAAAAATTAAAGCATATGATAAATACATTAAATGAGGGATTGGTTATACCATAATCAAACAGCCTTACCAAAACCTGTCAGATGACAAATGCACTAGTAGGATGCAGGAGGGGCAGAGACATCCTACTAGTGCATTTGTCATCTGACAGGTTTTGGTAAGGCTGTTTGCTTATGGTATAACCAATCCCTCATTTAATGTATTTATCATATGCATTAATTTTTTTCATCTTTTATTGCACTTTTTATCACTGATAAAGGCAGGGGCAGCATAGGTGCAAACTACTGATAGAAACAGCCACCCACACAACTACCAGATTATGGAGGGCATGGCTGCCTTGTAGAAAAAGTGCACACAAATGAGGCTTGCGTAGAACGTCAGTCACAGAGGTATGTGTGATGCAGAGTGTCTGGCTTACAGCCTACTGATGCCAACCATAATATTGTCAGGCAGGCTGCCCAGCACAATATACATGCACCCCACAGGGACAGATGCCCCATTACACCAAGCCAGCAAAGAACGGGGCCTAGCTGCATACTGCAAAAAATAATAAAAAGTGCAAAAAAAGATTAAAAAAATTTATGCATATGATAACTACATTAAATGAGGTATTGATTGATATTTTTGTCAAAATAGATAAGCTTGCAACCCAATGTCAAGGGTCGTCATTAGTGTTGAGCATTCCGATACCGCAAGTATCGGGTATCGGCCGATACTTGCTGTATCGGAATTCCGATACCGACTTCCGATATTTTTTCAATATCGGAATTCGGCATCGGAATCGGAAGTTCAAAGTTGATTGACAGCCTGACGTCATCATGATGCGCGGTGTGTGCGCATCATGATGCGCCGTCATTTTGGGCCTTCCGGGGGTCTCTGCCGGCCTGCCGGGGGGCTGTGTGGACTGCCCGGGGTCTGTACCGGCCTGCCGGGGGGCTGTGCCGGCCTGCCGGTGGTCTGTGCACCCTGTGGGGGTCTGTACCGGCCTGCCGGGGGGCTGTGCCGGCCTGCCGGTGGTCTGTGCGCCCAGTGGGGGTCTGTACCGGCCTGCCGGGGGGCTGTGCCGGCCTGCCGGGGGGCTGTGCTGATGTCCGGGGGTCTGTGCAAGCATCGTCCGATGGGACTACAAGTCCCATCTGGCGATGCCTGCTACCATGACAGTGATTGACACATTAGCCAATGATGGGACAGTAGTAGTCCCATCATCCGGCTAATGTGTTAAATGTTAAAAAAAAAAAAAAAAAAAAATACTACATACATACTACATACATACTACATGCATGCTACATACATACTACATGCTACATACATACTACATATATACTACATACATACTACATACATGCTACATACATGCTACATACATACTGCATGCTACATACATACTACATACATACTACATGCATGCTACATGCATGCTACATACATACTACATGCTACATACATACCACATACATACTACATACATACTACATACATACTACATGCTACATACATACTACATATATACTACATGCATGCTACATACATACTACATGCTACATACATACCACATACATACTACATACATGCTACATGCTACATACATACTACATATATACTACATACATACTACATACATACTACATATATACTACATGCATGCTAGTATGTATGTAGCATGTAGTATGTATGTAGTATGTATGTAGCATGCATGTAGTATGTATGTAGTATGTATGTGGTATGTATGTAGCATGCAGTATGTATGTAGCATGCATGTAGTATATATGTAGTATGTAGCATGTAGTATGTATGTAGCATGCATGTAGTATGTATGTAGCATGCATGTGGTATGTATGTAGCATGTAGTATGTATGTAGCATGCATGTAGTATATATGTGTTATGTATGTAGCATGTAGCATGCATGTAGCATGCATGTAGTATGTATGTAGTATGTATGTAGTATGTATGTAGTATGTATGTGGTATGTATGTAGCATGTAGTATGTATGTAGTATGTATGTAGTATGTATGTGGTATGTATGTAGCATGCATGTAGTATGTATGTAGTATATATGTGGTATGTATGTAGCATGTAGTATGTATGTAGCATGCAGTATGTATGTAGCATGCATGTAGTATATATGTAGTATGTATGTAGTATATATGTAGTATGTATGTTGCATGTAGTATTTATGTAGTATGAATGTAGCATGTATGTAGTATGTAGTATGAATGTAGCATGTATGTAGTATGCATGTTGTATGTATGTAGCATGTATGTAGCATGTAATTTTTTTTTTTTTTTTACATTCAACACATTAGCCGGATGATGGGACTACTACTGTCCCATCATTGGCTAATGTGTCAGTCACTGTCATGGTAGCAGGCATCGCCCGATGGGACTTGTAGTCCCATCGGACGATGCCTGCACAGACCCCCGAAGCCTGCACAGACCCCCGAAGCCTGCACAGACCACCGGCAGGCCGGCACAGCCCCCCGGCAGGCCGGCACAGCCCCCCGGAGCCTGCACAGACCACCGGCAGGCCGGCACAGCCCCCCGGAGCCTGCACAGCCCCCCGGCAGGCCGGCACAGCCCCCCGGCAGGCCGGCACAGCCCACCGGAGCCTGCACAGACCACCGGCAGGCCGGCACAGCCCCCCGGCAGGCCGGCACAGACCACCGGAGCCTGCACAGACCCCCTGGCAGGCCGACACAGCCCCCCGAAAGGCCCGTACAGACCCCAGAGAGGCTGTACAAGGCAAAAACAGGGTTTTTCTTATTCCGATACCGGAAGTCCCATAAACTTGAATGGGACTTCCGGTATCGGAATCGGCGATACCGATACTTTTTTTAAAGATCGGCCGATCCATTCCGATCCGATACTTTGAAGTATTGGACGGTATCGCTCAACTCGAGTCCTAACACAAATTTTCATGTTGTAGATCAAACAACATGTTTGTCTGGCTCAAATCCTAATGCTCATAAATCACAATGTATGCTGATGCAGGTATCAAGTCCAAAATGTTCTTTAATCTTATGTCCAGACCTAATAGCAAAAAGTCACCAATTGCAAATCGCATATACAGTGGGTACAGAAAGTACCCAGACCCTTTAAATGTTTCACTCTTTTTTTTCATTGCAGCCCTTTGATAAATTCAAAGAGTTCATTTTTTTTCTCATTAATGTACACTCTGCACCCCATCTTGACTGAAAAAAACAAAAATGTAGAAATTTGTTAAAAAAGAAAAACTTAAATATCACATGGTCATAAGTATTCAGACCATTTGCTCAGACACTGATATTTAAGTCACATGCTGTCCATTTCATTGTGATCCTCCTTAAGATGGTTCTACTCCTTCATTGGAGTCCAGCTGTTTAATTAATTAAATAAGACTTCAGAGCTCACAGTGCATGACAGACCAAATGAGAATCATGAGATCAAAGGAGCTGGCCAATGATCGCAAAAACAGAAATGTTGCAAGTCACACATTTGGCCAAGGTTACAAAAGAATTTCTGCAGTACTCAAGGTTCCTAAGAGCACAATGGCATCTAAAATCCTTAAATGGAAAGTTTGGGACCACCAGAAGTTTTCGTAGACCTGTCCATCCAGCCAAACTGAGCTATCTTGAGAGAAGATCCTTGGTGAGAGAGGCAAAGCAGAACCCCAAGATCACTGTGGCTGAGCTCCACAGATGCAGTAGGCAGATGGAAGAAAGTTCCACTAAGTCAACTATCACTATAGCCCTCCACCAGTCGGGCCTTTATGGCAGAATGGCCCGACGGAAGACTCTCCTCAGTGCCAGACATATGAAAGCCTGCATAGAGTTTGCTAAAAAACACATGAAAGACTCCCAGACTATGAGAAATAAGATTCTCTGGTCTGATGAGATGAAGACAGAACTTTTTGGTGATAATTCTAAGCGATATGTGTGGAGAAAACAAGGCACTGCTCATCACCTGCCTAATACAATCCCAATAGTGAAACATGGTGGTGGCAGCATCATGCTATCGGGGTGTTTTTCAACTGCAGGGATAGGACGACTGGTTGCAATTGAAGGAAACATGAATGCGGCCAAGTACAGAGAGATCCTGGATGAAAACCTCTTCCAGAGTGATTTGGATCTCAGACTTGGCAAAGGTTAACCTTCCAACAAGACACTGACCCTAAGTACACAGCTAAAACAACAAAGGAGTAGCTTCGGAACAACTCTGTGAACACTCTTGACTGGCCCAGCCAGAGACCTGACTTGAACCCAATTGAGCATCTCTGGAGAGACCTGAAAATGGCTGTCCACCAACTTTCACCATCCAACCTGACAGAACTGGAGAGGATCTGCAAGGAAGAATGGCAGAGGATCCCCAAATCCAGGCGTGAAAAAGTTGTTGCTACACTCCCAAGAAGACTCATGGCTGTACTCTCTCAAAAGGGTGCTCCTACTTAATACTGAAGAAAGGGTCTGAATACTTATGACCATGTGATATTTCAATTTTCCTTGTTTAATAAATTTGCAAAAATTTCTACATTTCTGTTTTTTCAGTTAAGATGGTGTGCATTAATGAGAAAAAAATTAACTTTTTTGAATTTACCAAATGGCTGCAGTGAAAAAAAGAGCGAAAAATTTAAAGGGGTCTGAATAGTTTCTGTATCCACTGTATATATAGAGGTGACGGAAAGTGCAGTTAAGGCAAAAGAGTTCATTCAAAATAACTAAATAAAGTGCATCATGCTAAGTGGACATAACAAAAATGGAGTGCATAGTTATACAGTATCAGATCCTGAATCATAGTGTATACAATAATACACACCAAGAATAGCAAGCCCAACTTCAATCAGGGTTTCAGTCTCCTCGTATTCCAGTTCCTGTCTCTCCTCATCCTCAGCGGAATTAGCCTCCCCATCACTGCTCTCCACCTGGAAAGTCTGCAGCACTGCCTTGGAAAGCAGCATCACGCCCTGCTGAAGCTCATCTGTTTAGATGTTAAAGCTAACAGCGCAGCTGAGCTGTTGAAAGGGATAAAAGAACAGACCGATAAGTGTCTCTCCCCACTGGTTGTGTGCGATAAAGAGCGTAACTTGGTGGCAGCTTTAAAGCTGAGCAAGCTGGTACACGGTCCATACATGATCCTCGTGCTGACCTTGGTTGTACAGTGTTTTTTAAAAATATAACTTGATTTTATGGACTTACTTGCCAAGGTACATCGTGTCAGCACACATTTCCGAAAGTCATCTCAGGCTTTCACTGATCTAACTTTGCTGCAGAAGTGCTTTAATTTGCCTCATCACTGACTTATTTCTGACCTGCCCACACACAGGAATTCAATATTTCATATGTTGGCAAGGCGTAGTGAGCAGCAGAGGGCAGTGTCTGTATTCCAGCTTCTCAATTCCCATCAGAGTAACACTTAACCCCTACACATAACAACTGTCCAGTGGAAGTGGATCGCTGATATATGTTCAACGCTTTGAGTACTGCACCAAGATGGTGAGTGCTTTTGACACTTTGATCAGCGCAACCATCCTGCTACCCTGCCTATTAAAACGTTTGCTGCACAATTTCAAAGAGGAAGCCTTGAATGCCAAGCAGGTGGCTATGGAGCAAGATTTTACAGTGGCTATATTCACACATCTCAGCCTCACACAATATTCTCAAGCCACATTGGGTGATGATGAGGAACAGGAGGAGGAGGAGGGGGAGAAGCAGGAAAATGAGATTTTGGTCTGCCTTACAGAGGGGACTCCCAAATTCATGCCTGTCCAGCATGGATGATCTTAAGAGGAAGAGGAGGAGGCTATGCGTCATGAGGAGGAGAGGATGGTTAGTGTTCTTCCTGGTGAGGACACTGATTTTTTGACTCTTTGTAGTCTGCCACACATGGCACAGTTCATGTCCAGATGCTTTTCCCAAGACCCTCGCATGAAACACATTTTGTTCAACATGAAATACTAGCTGTGCACCTTTCTTACCCATGGTACAACGAGAAACTTGCTTCCGTCATGTCGGAGGCAGACATGCCATTTTCAGTGAATGCATGCCAGAGGGCCGATGTGGAAGACTTGAGAAAAAGATTACCCTCAGACAACGCTGCTGGCAGAGGTACCGGCTCTTTTCACCCAAAAGGATAACAGGGTAGGGCCAAGCACACCAGGGGCAACTCGGGGGGGGGATGTCCTCCAACTGGGTCATTTTTATGAAACCATCACATCAGCAAGGGCTATTTGTGGGTGCAGCTATGATGAGGAGGGAGAAATTGACCAAGATGGTGAAGAACTACTTAAGTGACCATACCAGCTTCATTACTGATTCTTCAGTGTCCTTTAACTATTGGTTGTCCAAGCTGCACACTTGACCTGAGCTCTCCTTGTACACCTTGGAGGTGCTGCCATGCCCTGCCGCAAGTGTGTTGTCTGAGCTGGTTTTTAGTACAGGTGGTGCAATCATAACGGATAGGCGCCAACGGAAAATGCAGACAGGCTGACTCTTCTAAAATTGAACAAGGGCTGGATTCCCTCTGACTTTGTAAGCCCTACGGATAACAGCAATATAATGTAAATGCAGCCCAAATGTTTTTTTGGAAGTTGTCTTAGTGTCCATCCCTTACCATTCAAACTTATTTTGCTCAGGAAATCGCCTCCTCCTCCTGCTTCTGCAGTAAGTACTTAGTGCTCATCTAAGTACACCCCACGTGTGTAATTTTTTTTTACTTTTTGAAAACTTTGCACATTGTGCAATGGTGAAACAAGAACTGTCCATCTCTACCTCTTGTAATAACTGCAAAATGTATTGTGATGTCCCCATCATGACGTCGTTAAACTAGTCTGATAGAGACCCCTTGGGTAATTTTTTTGAAACCTTTGCACATTGTGCAATGATAAAACTTGTACTTCCCATCTTTACCTCTTGTAATAACTGCAAAATGTATTGTGAGGTCCCCATCATGGTGTCTTTCAGCATGCATGATACAAACGACTTGAATAATTTTTGGAAAACTTTGCACATTGTGCAATGGTGAAACGTGTACTGCCTATCTCTACCTATTCTAATAACTGAAAAATGTATTGTGAGGTCCCCTTCATGGCCTCTTTCAGAATGTATGTTATCGACCCCTTGGGGTAATTTTTGGAAACCTTTGTACTTTTCTACTGCACAAACTGAATTTCTGTACATTTTTTAAATGAGCAAAATGTAAATTTCTCTTGCAATAATTATGCATTTTACTTGTGTATTTTCTACATAGACCTGAATTGAGATGAGGAAAATTCATATATAAAAAACACATATGCACTTTTAGTGCATTTTTGCAGTGGAAATCCACTAAAAATTCATATAATCCACATGTGACTGTATCAATAAAGTTTTATCAAAGCTAAGCAGCAGGAAGTATCCAAAACAACGCAGTTATATTTATATTATACAGTGACATACTAATATAATACAAAAATCACAGCTGAAAAAAATGTGATAAAGACACAAGTATAAAATGCAAGTAATCTAATTTAGCTAGTACGTGCAGAAATGGTGCAGGAAATTTGCAACATCAAAAACTCACGAAATAATGATTGAACCTTGATCAACCGCTAATCATGGCTGACTTATAAAAACTGCCGTCAGTGTGCACTATTTGCTTCATATGTTAGTCTAGCATCCAGGATTTTTCGGCAGTTCAGAGAATTACTTAGATTGAATACAGCTACATTCACTTTTCTGATGAGGACTGGGCATTTCTGGGACTTCAGCTGAAGGATGTAAGTAAAAAATACTTTTATTAATTGACACCAAGCAGAATAATTCAACATTTAGGCTATGTGCACACGTTTCGGAATTGCCGTGGAAATTTCCACGGGAATTCCGGAATTCCATTCCACGAGAAATATGCGAGAAAACCTCATTTTAATTCCCGCCTATGTCCCGCGGAAAAACTAGTGATTTGCAAGCATAATTAGCTTGCAGAATGCTAGCGTTTTCCAAGCGATCTGTAGCATCGCTTGGAAAAGTGATTGACAGGTTGGTCACACTCGTCAAACATAATGTTTGACGAGTGTGACCAACTTTTTACTATTGAGGCTGCCTATGTAGCATCAGTAGTAAAAAGATCTAATGTTAAAAATAATAAAAAAATAAAAAATCGCATTTTTCTCACCTTCCGACGTCCCGCACAGAGTTCCCAATCATCGCGATGCTCCCGGCAGGTCCCGTTCCCAGTGATGCTTTGCGCCAATGACCTTTGACGTCAAGCTCTCGCGAGACCGCTACGGTGTTGCGAGAACACGACGTCATCAAAGGTCATTAGCGCAACGCATCACTGGGAACGAGACTTGCCGGGAGCATCGCTGAGGCCTAGGGACGCTGCGGGGGACGGCGGAAGGTGAGAATAATACGATTTTTTTATTTTAATTCTATTTTTACAGGGATATGGTACCCAGAGCCTGGAGGAGAATTTCCTCTCCCCCAGACTGTGGGTACCATCTGCAAATGTTCTGCTTACTTTTCGCATGGTGGGCACAGCCACATGCAGAAAGTAAGCAGAACAATGCATTCCTATGTGTGCGTATTTTTTCGCGATGCAATTCCGCTGTGGAAAAATCTGCAGCATTAGCCCAGGATGTGCGGAATGCCATAGGATTGCATGGGATGCTGTTTTTCTGCGTTTTCGTGGCAAAATCGCGCGTCTAAAATCGCCACGAAAACGCAAAAAAAACGCTACATGTGAATACAGTCTTAGGATGAGGTCAGAAAGCTGTATTACTCACGCAAGGATCTCATTACAATCCCCGAACTGGCCATTGGCTCTACTAACCTGAGCGTGACAGCATGTATTTCTATGTCGAGGTCACACTAAAGCCAGGATAGGCCACAGCCAGTCCGAGGATTGCAATGCAATACCCGCACGGGTAATACGGCAGTCTGACTGCACCCAAACTGTTAAATTATTTTGTCAATTAAATGTGTTCTATTTAATGGCGAATGAATAAGCTTGTGTCAAAAGTTTGACCATAATCCCCTATTTCATCTTTCTACAATATTTTGACTCTAATATTTGGCTCTAATATTGTTCCTAAATATTGTATATCTTATACAGATTACAATATATTACTCAAGGGAAATATGCACCAAATATATTTTGATTGGAAAAGGGAAATGATTAGAACAAATACATATTTAAAATAACTAAAAAGCCAATGATTGTATACACATTTATCAATCTATGATATTAAAAAATAATTCTAAGCACACAAAAATTACATCAAATCATGTATCATCTGGGAATATGTTTGTTTAAGACTCCTTAATCCCAGTAGGTGTCACTGTAAGACAATCTAATGATACCAAGGGACAATTTAAAAACAATGACATTAAATGTAAGTAGCTAATCACATAGAACAAACCAATAATGGATATGAAGATAGTAATTAAATTATTATACAAAATTAAGAGGTCAGATAATGTAATTTAAATCATATTATAAGAAATTGGATTTCAATTTGTGTTCACTATAAAAAAGTATTTAAGCAATATGATGCCATTCAAAATAAAGCAGTTGTAAAAGCAAATACATTATGTTTTATATTCACTATTTTGTAGAATTCTGATGAAAAGTAAGCCAAAATGGCTTGAACACTGAAACTGTACAGCAGTTACAGATTCCAGCATATATAAAGTCTTGTAAACAGGAAACAAAAAAATCTGTTATATAATGGGAAAAAGTGAATTACTGTTTTTCGGGATAGTTGCCCCATAAGAGTACAAATTTTCAAAAGGCAAAAATGCTGCATTAGAGGAAAACCCATATTTAGATATAAATCTGAGTTTAAACAATTGCTACATGTCTCTATTTCTTCCGAGTTAATAATATTATCAAAGATATAATGTAAGGAGAATGTTTCCGAAAGCTCATGTCTGTCGTAGTCCCCCAGTACCAGTTGCACAGTTGCCATTACTGCTCTAAGAAAGCTGTGGCTGAGCTACACCAGCATGTTGCTGACAACATCACCCATTCCTTGACTAAATCTATGTCTGCTAGGGTGCATTTCATCAGACACTTGCAAGAAAGAAAAAAATCAGTGCATAGACATCCAATATAATAAAAAAGTCACATAATTTTTATTGAAAAACACAGGTTAAAAATTGGCACAATGACAGGCAAGAGGTGACACAAAAAGAACCAGAGCAAGAAGGTACACAGGGTCTACAACACCCTCATATCATAATTGTATGTTATAACACCCGGTAGAGTGGGTAGAAATGATTAAATCTGTTTAACTAAAGACTAATTGTCATAATCAAATGGTTACAGCACATAAGAAGTAGCAGGCCAGTTTATACTACAATATAGGGTATAATCCCCAACCGGACTGCTATATTGTATGATATGACACCTGATAGAGTAGGTGGAAATGGTTAAATCCGTTAGACTGATCACTAATTGTCATAATCAAATGGCCACAGCACATAATCAATAGTACGCCAATTTATGCTACCATATAGGGTATAATCCCGAATATGACTGCAAAACTTAAGATGATCATGCTGAGACCTAAAAATACGCTGGACCCCAAGCTCTGAAAAACCCAGAGCTTGCTCTCTCACATTTGTTACCTGTTCTCTTCTATGTTCCAGTGTTCCTGCCTTGCCAGCCCACAGCTCCAGTCTCCTGTGCTCCCGCCACTCTACCCTGGTCCAGTCTCCTGTGTTCCTGCCGCTCTACCCTGGTCCAATCTCCTGTGTTCCTGCCGCTATACCCTGGTCCAGTCTCCTGTGTTCCTGCCGCTCTACCCTGGTCCAGTCTCCTGTGTTCCTGCCGCTCTACCCCGGTCCAGTCTCATGTGTTCCTGCCGTTCTACCCCGGTCCAGTCTCTTGTGTTACTGCTGTTCTACCCCGGTCCAGTCTTCTGTGCTTCTGCCCTAGGTACCAGCTGCCGCGTTAATAGTTTCCCCTGGGCCTGTCCCTAACACTCCCTGTATAGGGGGTGGTCCACCTGGTCCGCTCGCCCAGGGGAGGATCGTTGCCGTGATCCAGTGGGTTCACCTTCAGGGTACCTAACAGTGGGCTATGCCACTATGGCAGCGTGGTGACCCAGAGGTTCGGACTGCTGCTCAGTTTTTAACAGCTATTAAACAGGTCTTCCTGGGACCACGGGTCACGCACGACACCTCTCTACAGCTACTGGCTTTGACTCAGGGATCCCTCTCGGTTAGTCAGTATGCCGTTCGTTTTTGGACACTGGCTTCCGAGCTGGAGTGGTCTGATAAAGCCCTCATCCCTGTGTTTTGGAGAGGTTTAGCTGAGCATGTGAAGTATGCGCTTTCTACCAGAGAGGTTCCTGCAAGTCTGGAGGAGCTGATTGTCATTGCCACCTGTAATGTATTGATCTCCATTTTTCGGAGCACGGGCTGGAGCGTGCTCAATCCAGATGGAAGGTTACTCTGGCTCCCAACCTCTTTGAACCTCTGGAATCACCCGAGCCAGAGTGTTCACTCCCAGAGCCCATGGAGCTGTCTCGCGCCAGTCTCGAGGCGTGTCCGACACTAAGTTCCACTTGTAGCTGCCACTGCCAGCACTCTGTTCACCAGGATAACGGGGCCCGGCAATGGCCAAACTCTGTGCCGCCGGGCAAGACCTTTGTCCCCCCTCGCCTTTGGCCGAAGGTTCTCGTGTGGGCACATGCGTCCAGGGCGGGTGGTCACTGTGGCTACATGCAGACCACAAAACTTCTGGCAGGGTCGTATTGGTGGCCGCACAGGGCTCGGGACATTAAGAGATATATTCAGGCATGCACATCATGTGCTCGGGTAAGCTTCCATAAACAGAGAGTGGAGACGTTCGCCGACACACAGCGGCGTCCCACTTCAACTTATGCTCCAGGCGGTTTTGCCGCTCCCGTTGTCTCCCACGTGTCCCTTCTTAAACCTGGCGATCTTGTCACCTCTGATACCTTCCACATGTCACGGTTTTCCGTGTCACCTACTGGGACATCAGACTTGCCTTCGGATGAGTCTGAGGCCTATGCCTCTGATGGGCACAGGGTGGTGGATTGGAAGGCTCAGAGAGAGGGGGCCCTAGGAGGGAGGTAATGTTAGGAGTCAGGTTCCTGCATCTGCTCTGCAGGAATCCAGACCCTTACATTCTGTGGTCTCTTGCTCTTTATCTACCACAGAGGAGATTGCCTTGCAGCAAATCTCTCCAGGGGCTAAGTCCCTCTGTCCTTCTACTGAGCATGCTCATGAGACGGTTTCCCATTGGAGATCGGGAGTCATGTGCTCAGGTCCTGCTCCAGATATCATTGGTCCATCTCAGAGATCTGGAAGCTTCCGGAAGGTCCCGGTTGCTATAAAAAGCGCGCATGGACGTTCCGCCATGCGCTAGTATAAACTATACTGCTATGTGTGAATGGTGACGGATGTATGATTCTGGTGACTAACTTATTATGAAACCCCTTCCCTCTGATATTACGCATGTGGTTAGGCAAATAGTTCAGTAGTCTGCGCCAGTCTGTGGCAAGCCTTAGGCCACTGTGCACACCGCACCTCTATGCTAGCGTCCGACATAGCGCCTGCTTTGTAGCTGTGTCGTCCAGCGGCAGTGTCCTGCGCCGCGCTGCAGTTGCAGCCATTATTGGCATTCGCAGTAGCGACACCGCACACACGGTAGTTCTAGACGGACGCAGCCCCTCTGTCTTAGTTCCTGCTCCTGTGACCTTATACCGTGTGAGCATTTACCTGAGGCCTGTGGCTCTAACAGGCTCAGCCTTTTGTATGTTTTTGTTGCGGCACCTCTGTGTGTGAACAGAGCCCGCTCTGCGCACTTCGGGTGAAGTTGAACCTGTGCGCATTAAAGTATATCGCCATATTGCTCGTCTGCCATTACTCAGCAGCGGTTGAAACACCTACTGCACGGTGGACCCCAAACGGCGAACGCACTTTATTATTTTTATTTAGTGCGTTCCGCCGTTCCTAACACCCATGGACTTGCATTGGATTCATTATTCAGTACAAATACATGGATATTAGAAATTATTTGTACCGATTTTCCCGAATCTGAAGATTTCACTATTCAATCATCACTACTTAGCAATAGTGATGAGCGAGCATGCTTGATACTTGCCCGAGCATCGCAGTGCTTGTGATGCTCAGCGAGCCCTGAGCATTTCCGGGTTTGCTTGGCGGGTCCTTGGGTCCCCGCCCTGCGTGTTTGGCGCTCTGCACTGTAATGCTGCAGCCATGTTGGTTGTGGTATTACAGTGATTGGCTGGCCGCACATCAGACCTGGCGCCACCCTGCTCATCCCAGTCAGCTTATGTTTATTCTTTAATGGTGCAAACATTTAGATTGACAAGAGGTTATACAAGTGATGGAGTTCAAAACAATCTTAGGAGACATTAGTGTTGCAATTGCATTTTCTTGGCAATTACATGCTTTGCAATAGTAAGATTTGCAGCAAATCAAACTTTTTGGTGGCTGATTTGGAAAATACTGGCAAATTTGTGTTTCAAAAGATCCATTCACCTCTAATAATTTGTTATAGTTTTGCAGCAAATCTACAATTACACCAGACTGCACAAAAAAGAATCATAGAATGTAATTATCAATTTTATAAGCATGCAGGAAAATTTTAGCATATTCACATGCTCTGCTATTTTGATTTAATTTTTACATCCACAGTCTTAGCATAATGGGATAAACATGCAAATGAAAATTTAAAAAGCTCCAGGAAAAAGTCAATAATTGCATTCTTCATTTAGAATTACAGCTGTTTTTCAGGTGAAAACTATAATTTGTTTGTTTTTTACAATATAACATAATTTTTTTTAAAATAATATTCTATTTGAACTAGAAAACAATGCTATTTTAATGGCAGATGGAATAGGCATAAGCCATTACATTTTGGGAAAGAGGAAGAAAAGTAAACAAATGCCAGTATACTTAATATGAAATATGCAGCAGATGCAAAGTGTGGTGCCCAAATCTAAAAAACACTTTCCAATTGTTAATTGAAGGGCTCATAATGCATACACACAGTGGTCAAATAAAAGGTGTAATTATTTTTGGCATTAAAGTCAAAACGTTTTGTATATGCAATTTATTTAAACATTTAGCAATAAAATCTAAATATTGGCAGGACATTAATATTTTTTAAAAGTTTAGTCAGCAATTCATCACATATTCCAATTTTGAGTTTTAATGAAATATCGTTGTAAATTCTGATTTTTTTTTACTCAGATTCGTGGTCGGATACCAGAGCATTTCTCCTCAAAGTCGGCGAAATTCAGGCGCAGTTTGGTAAATGATCACGTTTCCACTAATACTTTTGCTAGGACTTTGGCTAGGATAGTGGTTTTGTATGATGAACCACAGAGAACAAGTTGAGGGGGTGGGTATAGGTCAGAGGAATGGCAGATTGTTTTTATTTTTTTAATTAACTTAATGTGTGTACATTCCAGCAGCCAATCAGGGCACAGAAACGATCCCCAATGTCCAGACACAAGGGCTCCTGTCATTGTCTACCAAAGTCACATGTCCCCCTTCATATAAAATGCCGACATTTTGTTTTGCTGGCGCCATTTTCAGTGCAACAGTGCAGAGAGGCTGCTTCTGCTGGGCTGCAAGTTGTCACATAGTTTCATAGGATCCTGTGTGAAATCGAACTTCCAGCATTAAACTAGTTTGTGGTAATAGTGTTGGAACCAAAATGCAAATATATAAGCAGAATATGTATAGATTATTACCAAAACAAAGAAAACCCACTAAAATTTGTTAGGCGTCGGGTTTCTTCCACTGCACAGGAGGAATCCAGAGCCTTGCCTTCTGCGGTCTGTCATCCAGTCCCGATGGCAGAAGGGGCTGCTCAGCAAAGAAGTCGATCCCGGCATCTTGCTCAGGCTAATGCAGTCAGTTTAGTTGCTGCCGCCACCCCTGGTTTAGCGATAGCAATCCGCACTAGCCAGCAGCGAGGATCTCCAGGAACTAAGTCCTTCTTTCAGCCTATTGAGCATGTCCGTGGAATGACCTCTCATTGGAGGCCAGAGGTCACATGCTCAGGTCCTATTGCTGCTCCGATTGGAACACTAGGAAGGTTTGCATGGCAGCCCTGCCATGCGCAAGTATTGATCATGTGGAGTGAGCGTTGTATGCACGTATGAATGTCTCTGGCGAATGACTCATTATGAAACCCCTACACTTGGTACACATGTGTTGTTCAGCCTTGCCAGTTAGTGCCTAGGCTGTTAATGCAGGTAGGAGGCAAAGACAGGGACTAGCTTTAGTGCCAAGTAGTGGCTTTTGCCTGTATGCCACTGTGCACTTGGTCTACACTCTAGAGTAGTCAGCGTCTATTAGTAGCAATTGCAGGTGCGGCACCATGTGCTTAGTGTGTCTAGAAAGGCCCTTACCCCGCATCCTTGGGGCAGAGCCTTGTCACCATACACTAGCACTGACTCAGCAGTGCCCTGTGACAGTCAACAGGGTACGGCATCTGTGTTTTGTGGTTCCGTGGCTCTGTGAAATAACAGAGCCCATTGCTACTACACACTGGGCGGCGTTTAACCCACGTGTGTCCAGTGCGATACAGCTATTATGTGTCCTCCATTACCGAGCAGCAGTTAACACCTCTGCGCTGTGGACCCCGGGCTGCAAATGCACCTCATTACCATCTTCTCATTGTTTGGTGCATTCCGCCAGGCGATAACAAAAAGTCACTTTCAATTAATGATTTAAAATACCTATATAGTAGGATCACAAAGACAGACAAAAATCTTAATGTAAGGGCTCATACTCACTTGCGAGAGACTCGTAAGATTCTGGTGTGAGTCTCTCTCATGAAAACCTGGCACTGCTGCTGGCACTCGGACCGGAGCATTCAGCTGCATAGAAATACATGTAGCCGCACGCTCCGGTCCGAGGGCCGGCGGCAATGCCAGGTTTTCATGTGAGAGACTCACACCAGAATTGTGTGAGTCTCTCGCAAGTGAGTATGAGCCCTAAAGTAAAGATTCTAAAGATGTATACTCTCCCTTCCATCCACTACCTCACAGCAGAAGTTGGCACCCTAAGTTCGACACTGTGCCTGCGCTCAATGTTGGCTCTCCCTTATGATCCTAAAAGGACAAATTAACAGAAAACCATCGCCAACACCAATAAAGTGCTACAATGCAATTCAGTGGCCTATATCTGAGAGAAGACCATAGAAGCATATTTTAGTCAATGGTCATCACTCAAAATTGTACTTATTGGTACTTAATTGGTCAGAAAACACCAATAGTAAACCAAAGAGTAAAGCATACCCATAGAATAATAGGGTCAATACTTAAAGGTTTGTTTAGCAGATGAAATAAACCCTTTTATAAACATAAGGTGTTGAGCACAGATGTCTTTTTTGATAGCCATGATATATAGGAACATAAATGAAAACCCTGATCCAGATACACAAAAAGACATAAGTTGTTCAAACAACCAAAAACCCCCTTTTGAATGACATAGATAGAGGCAAGGCAAGATTAATGCATAAGGAATGTTATAATGATCAAAAATGCAGTAGATCATAAAAAGGATAGATTTATCCAATGAAATGATACAAGCCCATCCCAACGCATTTCCCCCATGAAGATGAACCAGGGTTCATCAGAGGACCAAATGTGCTTGTGAACGGGAGGTTATGACAGTAAGCAAGTCCCATGATAACCGCATATGATATGAGGATGGATTGTGTCTCATCAACCTCTCCCTTTATCTATACTACCACCAAGATCCTGCGGAAGTCGTCATCTGAATCTGTGTGGAATGCACAATGCGTTCCACACTCATTGTCCGGACCCTCACGCATCACCAGAAGCTATGTTATTAGAGGAGTGCGCTCAAAATGATGCTATGGAAGTCGTCATATTATTAACGGTGGAGCAAGCAATGCATTTCACATTCACCCAAGACACCGTAACATCACCAGATGTGCCACAATCTGGAGGAGAGTCAGACTCACAGGACACCAAGAAGGATAGACGCATGTCATCGGACTTGACACAAACAGGGGGGGTGTAATTAACGCCCTGCAAATAGCAAAAACATGCCACTGAATATGACATAGCAAAAGAGGAGGACCAATTGCTCAATGCACTATTAGACTTCATTGACAGTAGGTATATATAAATAAAACATGGGGGCACAAAAAAATTAATTTAAAATATACATAAGATAGCATAAGATAAGGCCATCCAAATGGTAGAGAACCCAGTGTGCTATAATATCAAAAATAATAGATATTCAAAAAAAGAAAAATTAATTTTCCAATATAATATTATGCCCATAATAAATCAGATCAATCAAGTACATTCTCCTGGGAACAGAGGGAAACATTGTCAAGAAAGACACCATGATATTGACCGTAATAAGATCGGTATGACTAACTAAATAGTGTCCAAAATACAAGATATGTAGGAAAACAATTCCTCATACTTTAGGACCTCAGTTTGAAGAAAAATGCATGGTCGAAGTCAACCTATACGCCAAACTAGAGTTTCCTTTCATGGGAAGCATGGTGAACATAACAAAATAAAATATATTTAATTGAATAAATCTAGTAAAGCTGAGTTGCTCATTTAGTCCACCAGGGAACATGGATTCCATCTTAAATATCCACCTGGCTTCTCGTTCGATGATCCTCTTAACCCACTCACCAAGCCTGGCTGACTGGGGTACAGTCTCAATAACCTGGAATGAAAAAGGCCTAAGATCCCCTTGATGTTTTTGAACAATATTGGGTACAAGAGGGGTGTCACGTTCGTGGTTAACATCTCCAACGTGTTCACCTATCCTAACATTTAGCTCTGATTTCCTCTTACCCACATAATCTAAAGGTCATGTACATGTGCATAAATGGACAACCCCTGCAGTCCTACAGATGGCAAAGTCCCTGTTATATACTCCCCCTGTGACCACACTTGAGAATGTCCTAGATAGATTAATATATTGACAGAAACTACAACCTCTACATTTAAAGGTGCATGCGTTTCTCTGTTCAAGCCACATACTCCCTGACTTAGAAGGGATAAAGTGGTTATGAATTACACAATCAAGGACAGATTTACCCCTCCTGTATGTGACTGAGGGTACCCTGGAAATAGATTCTGCAATGTCAGGATCAGCCCATAAAATATCCCATTATCATCTTAGGATACCTATTACCTTGTCGTTCTGATCAACCTAAGTCCCGATCAACCTTGTTATCCCCTCCATAACTGTTTTTTTTGGCTTTGAGATAAACAAATGTATATCGTTAGTCTTTAGGGAACTATCAGAAAAATGTTTTTATTATCTGTGTGGAATACCCCCTGTCCTGCATCCGTCGTTTAAGGATGTTAGCCTGTTGATTAAAGTCAGATAATGAGGAGCAGTTTCTACACAATCTAAGAAACTGGCCCTTCGGGATATCCTTCTTGAGAATTGTCGGGAGGCAACTCTCCCACCTAAGGAGACTATTCGTAACTGTTTTCTTACGATACATTGTTGTACTTCATGTTCTCTGTTTCTAGTTTTTTATGTAAATGTCCAAAAAGGGGATACTATCGCCTCCCACTTCACAGGTAAATGTCAGACCCAAATATTTTGTATTAAGATGACATACAAACTGTTCGAATTACTTTTTGTCACCTGACGAAAGGACAAGGATGTCATCAATGTAACGCCCCCAAACAAGAATATGGAGATACCATGTGACATCCTCGTCCTGAAACAACACTGTTCTCCCACCAGCCCAGGAGAAAATTAGCATAAGTGGGGGCACAGTGACTCTCCATTGCTGTGCCCCATAGCTGGTGGAAGGACTTCCCACTAAAAAGGAAGTATTTATGGCACAACACTAATTTAAGTAGGTTAATAAAAAAATTGTGGTAGACAATGATTTCCTCTCATGCTGAGGTAATATTAAACAGCTTAAATTTCTTTGTTATGAGGAATGCTGCTGTATAATATCTCCACATATAAAGATGCCAAATTAGTGCCGGGTTCAAGCTGGATGTCATCAAGTTTAGTAAATAAGTCGGTGGTGTCTGTTATATAAGATGGCAGGGCCAACACAAACGGTCGTAAAATCTGGTCAAGGTATATGCTAGACTTTTGACATAGGGCGTCATTTCCGGGCAAAATTGAGCATCCTCTAAGCAGATCACAGCCCTTTTGGATTTTGGGCAAGGAATAGAAAGTAGCCAATGTAGGATATTTGGGGAAGATAAAGTCAAATTCGTTCCTAGAAATAAAACCCTCTTTTTGCACCTTAGTCAAAATCTCCCTTAAATCACTTTGTGGGATCCTTTTTCAGAATCTCATATGTGGTGTGAAAGAATGGCTTGACACATTTGAAGCTATTGTTGTGTGTCAAGAATAACCACATTGCTCCCTTGTATGATAGTTTTACTATAATACTTTGATTGCTCTCAAGAGAATGTAAAGCCTCCATTTCAGAAGCTTGGAGATTTGATGTTGAGGGATTATTTTTGGGGTTAATATTGTTTATCTCCCTCATAACCAGGCTAAAGAAAATGTCAATAATGCTATAGTTACCAGATGGGGCATTTTAGTAATTTTAGGTTTGAGGTTTGAAAAAGAGACTTCCCGAAGCCTGCAACTACTCTCCTCAGAGGGTTCAGCCAAAAGTCTAACATCTGATAGACAGTCGGATGATATACCAAGTTGCTGACATTTTGATTTGTCATCATTATTGATAAAGAATTTTTTCCACTTCAGTTTCCTCAGAAGGAGGTGAATATCCTTAATCCAGAGGACAGGAACAAATTTTGTAGTTGGGGCAAAAGAGAGTCCTTGACTTAATATTGCAATTTCAGTCAGAGATGGATTATATGAGGACAAATTGATTACTTGTTCTGGCCCACTATCCCTGTATCTAATGTTTATCTCTTCTGATTTTAGGGTAGTCACATGCGTAATGGGTAGGGTAACATTTCACTGCCCCCTAAAAATGAGGATGAGACCAATGTAGCAGGTTGACTTGGTCAAGGGGATGAGTTATGCTGATGATATCCTTGCCTTCCCCTATATGCATTTCCTTGCTATCTTTTATTAAAACCTCTTCTATTTGAGCCTATCCCTCTCCTAATATTTTGTTGTTGGCTATTTAGAGTCTTTGATTCAGTATGTGATAGATTAATGTCAGAGGAGGAGATATCACCCGTGATATTATCCATTAAAAATAATAAGCCCTTTTTTGTTTGAAATCAAGAAGGTCTTAACTAGAGATGAGTGTATATTTCAATATTTGGTTTGGCTCACGATTGCCGAATTTGCAATATTCGCTGATTTTAATCATTGATTAAATTGCCGAATATAGCCGAACATACACAGCAAAAAAGCCGGTGTTTCCCAAGCTGTGTGACAGCATGGGAAACACTGGCATAGCAATTCTGATTGGCAGTGAAATCATCCCTGATGGTCAGAGAGCCACTGTTCCCACGCTGTCAGAAGACGGCGTGAGCCCCCAGCTTTGATCGGAGGTATAAAGTTTACCTCCAGCCACTGGTGTCAGCTGATGGGACAACAGATCCCATCAGCTGACAATTGCTGCCGCTAATAACAGTGAGAGCAGGAGCGGTGGATGGGAGTATTGATCATCCGCTCCTGTGCTGTAAATAAATAATTGGGCAGCACGGTGGCTCAGTGGTTAGCGCTGCAGCCTTGCAGCGCTGGAGTCCTGGGCTCGAATCCCACCAAGGACAACATCTGCAAGGAGTTTGTATGTTCTCCCCGTGTTTGCGTGAGTTTTCTCCGGGCACTCCGGTTTCCTCCCACACTCCAAAGACATACTGATAGGGAATTTAGATTGTGAGCCCCATCAGGGACAGTGATGATAATGTGTGCAAACTGTAAAGCGCTGCGGAATATGTTAGCGCTATATAAAAATAAAGATTATTTATTATTATTAAGAAAAAAAACAGCAGTGCAGACCCGAACACTATTCACTTGAATGGAGGGGGGCCCGATAATACAGTGTTTGACATGCTGTGATATGCATGAAAGCGTGGCAAACAACACTTCTGATTGGTGGTGAAACCATCCCTGCTGGTCAGAGAGCCACGGTTCCAATGCTGTCAAAAGGCAACGCGAGCGCTCCGCTGTGATCGGAGGTATAAAGTTTACCTCCGGTCACTGGTGTCGGCTGATGGGACAACCGCTTCCATCATCCTACACCTGCTGCTGCTAATAACAGTGAGAGCAGGAAAGGATGATAGGAATATTCATTAGCTGCTCCTGCGCTGTAAATAAATGATTAAAAAAAAACATGCATGGGCTCTCCCGTATTTCTGATAACCAACCTTGCAAACACTGAGAGCTGAGGTTATCAGGAATAAAGGGGTCCCTATGCTGTTTATTCAATTATTTAAATAAATAATTTAAATAATGTCATGGGGTCTCCTCCATTTTTGACAACCAGCCTTGCTAAAGCTGACAACTTGGGGTTTGTATTCTCAGGCTGGTAAGTGGCCTTGGATATTGACCCCTCAGCCTAAAAATAGCAGCCTGCAGCTGCCCAGAAAAGTTACATCTATTAGATGCGCTAATTATGGCGCTTTGCCTGGCTCTTTCCACTTGTCCGGTAGCGTTGGCAAGTGGGGTTCATATTTGTGGGGTTGATGTCACCTTTGTATTGTCAGGTGACATCAATCCCCGAGGTTAGTAATGGAGAGGCATCAATAAGAGGCCCCCAGTGCTAACCCCATAGTCACATTGTATAAGAACACACATACCAAGAATAAAGTCCTTTAATTGAAAAAATGACACAGACTCCTTTAATAATCTTAAGTAAACCATACTTACAACTTCACCTAACTCCACCGAAGCCCCTGTTCTCCTGTAATAAACCAAAAATAATAAAGCAACAATATACCATACCTGTCTGTCGTTCTGTCCCACGTTGTAAACCATGTCTGGGAGAGAAATAGTTTTCAACCTGAACAGTGCCAAGATGCGACCGTCCAGGCTGAGAACCACTGGTTACTGAATGCTGTTAGCACAGCGTCAGTGACTAGCAGTGACATAACTGAGGCTGCGTTCCCAGCTGGACTGAAGTGCGGTGACTTCTTTGAGATCACCGCTAGCACCGTGAGAAAGTCGCACGTTGCAGAGACAAGTTCACAGCAGTTGAAATTCACTGCAGTGCAATTCTCCCGGTGAACTCCCCTCTGCAACATGTGACTTTTTCAAGGTGCTAGCGGGGATCTCACAGAGGTCACCACAGTTCAACCCGGCTGGGAACGGAGCCTCAGTGACATCACCGCTAGTCACTGAGGTTGGTCTCGCAGCAGTTCAGTCACCAGTGGTTTTCAACCTGGACGGTCGCATCTTGATTCCATCCAAGTTGAAAACTATTTATCCCCCAGACATGGATTATGGAGTGGGACAGAATGACACAGGTATGGTATATTGTTGTTTTATTATTTTTGGTTTATTACAGGAGAACGAGGGCTTCGGTGGAATTAGGCAAGGTTGAAAGTATGGTTTAATTAAGTTTATTAAAGGAGTATGTGTCTTTCTTTCAATTAAAGGACTTTTTCAGTGTATCGGTGTTTTCTTACAATAAGACTATGGGGTAAGTAATGGGGTCGTCTAATTGATTTCTCTCCTTTACTAACCTCGGGGCTTGATGTCACCTGACAGTACAAAGGTGACATCAACCCCCCAACTATCACCCCACTTGAGACCATTACAGGGCAAGTGGGAAGAGTGAGGCTGCATGCCAGAAATTGGCTCATCTTAGCGATGCGCTTTATCTGAGGCAGCTGAGAGCTGATGTTTTTATTTTGGGGGGGCAAGTATCCATGGCCCCTTCTTTGGCTATTAACTCCTTTCTGACATCAGACGTACTACTTCGTCCATGTGACCCAAGCCAATTTGACCATGGATGGAATAGTACATCTAAGCAATCAGGGGGGTGCGCGGCCGATTGCCGCCAGATGTCAGCTGATTCTCACAGCTGACACCCGACACTAGGTGCCAGGAGTGGCCACAGACTGCTCCCGGCACTTTAACTCTTGAAATGCTGCGATCGAACATGATCGCAGGATTCTGGAAGATCGGAGACCCTGCAGCAAGACACGGGTCCCGGTCACTGCCATGGTAACCCGATGTCATCATGATGACATTCGGCTTACCAGAGCTAAGAAACTCCCGGTCATGCGCAGTGCATAATCACAAAGTCTCTCAGTGTCAGTGCACTAAGTGCAGCACTGACAGCTTCTATAGCATACAGATGCTTCTTCATCTGCATGCTATTGAAGTGATAAGTCTGCAAAAAATGATTGTCCCATAGTATAATATTCTAAAGATTGTACCTCCCACTATGATTTGATGTTGTTTTTATTTGCTAACAATAAGTAACAAAATACAGATTTTAATGTGGGTTTATCAAAAGAGAGCTATCAAAAGAGGTTTCTGAAAAGACCTCTTCAGCATCACTCAGCCATTTAATCATGTTCACCAGCCCAGACAGGAAACTGGTCATACCAGAATTAGAACCAAAATACAAATATATAAGCGGCATATGTATACTGTATATACTCGTGTATAAGCCGACCCGAGTATAAGCTGATCACTCCAATTTTGCCACAAAAAAACTGGGAAAACTTATTGACTCCCATATAAGCCTAGGGTGAGAAATGCAGCAGCTACTGGTAAATTTCAAAAATCAAAATAGATACCAATAAAAGTAAAATTAATTGAGACATCAGTAGGTTAAATGTTTTTGAATATCCATATTGAATCAGGGGCCCCATATAATGCTCCTACAATTCATTATGGCCCCATAAGATGCTCCATACAAAATACGCCCCATATAATGCAGCACAAAGGTTAATAATGGACCCATAAGATGCTCCATAGAATAATATGCCCCATATGCTGCCCCAGAAAATGCTCCATAGATTATGCCCCCATAAGATGCTCCATACATTATGCCCCCATAAGATGCTCCATATATTATGCCCCCATAAGATGCTCCATACATTATGCCCCCATATGCTGCCCCATAAGATGCTCCATAGAATAGGCCCCATATGCTGCTGCTGTAAAAAATTGGGACAGCATAAGCACCTTCATCATACCTTGTCCTCCTATGTAAGTCCTACAACTATAATTGTACTGTATCATACATGAATGCTATGCAGTAGCACTTTATATTAAAATGCACTTTTTTGTATTCTGACTAAATGGACACAAAATAGGATTGAATTAGGGCAAAATATATAATAAGGTCTCCTTAGACTGACACGTGGCATTGCAGCCTCTGACTTTGTATTTGTATTTTCTACATGATTGTCTCCTTTTTTAATATTTATTAAATAAAGATTAATATTAATGTTATATGGTACTTAAACTTTTTTTTACTGTCATGAGTTTTCAAATATAAAGTTCAAGAGTTGCGTACATTCTTCTTGTATTTTTTCATGGAGTGCTTATTGTTGTTTTCATGTGCAGCAAGAACGCACTCATATGTTGGGCTCTTCCGTGAGGTCCAAGTCCAAGATGTGTTGGTGGCTGGGTAACACTGATGATTGTTTCCTCCGTCCCCTCCCACCAAACACAAACAACAGAGAGTGGTGGATTATCCTATTCATCTCCTGACAGTTGCTCGCCTATCACCCGTTCCTCCTCCATTTTTTCCTCAGATCTTGCACTTTCACTAACAGTTTGTCTGTTATCACCAGTCCTCCTCAATTGAAGTAATCCACTTTCCCTTGGCACCCGCCTGTGTATCGACAGTCTGGAACATAGAGACAATGTTATCCCTTCTGCATCCTCCTCTGCTTCCTCCTCTTCTTCTGGGACCACCATCTCCTCCTGCAGGCTAGTCAAAGTCTGCTCGAGCATATAGATGACCAGAATAGGCGTTGTCAGTGCTAAACATCTTAGTACAGGAAAGATATATATCTTTGCACTCTGTTACCCAGTAGATATAAAAATATTTGGAATTGAAAGTCCTCAGAGGTTGATACCTTTTAATGGCTAACTGAAAAGATGGTAACATATTGCAAGCTTTTGAGACTACTCAGATCTTTTCATCAGGTATATAGACTAATGCAAAATCTTAAGAATCACATATTTATAAACCACACAGCACAAAACTGTCATTATAGGAGAGTAATAAACAGTTGTGTCCATAAATATTGGAATAGTTCATAGATACTCCTTATCCCTGGCACTCTTCCCTCTACCCCTCCTTCTAACTGTCACCCAGCTAGCTGCCTCACTCTCCTGCAGTTCCTTACTACAATCCTCCCCCACATCTATTCCAGAGAGCTGCTGCTCAGTGAGCAGCAGACTCCTTTCCATTTTAGCAATGGATCTCAGTGTTGCCAGCTGCGCATTTAGATCCAGTACCTGGGCTTTCAAATGCACAACGTGCTCACATCTTGCACAGCAGTATGCACCCTCGACCGGCTGTTCAAGGATTGCAAACATGTGGCAAGATGTACACTTGATGGCATTGTCAATAATGGAGCTCTTTCCTAATGGGTATTGCACCAGATGGAAATGTTAAGTAAAGAGAAATATAAAGTATTTAAAAAATACAAACAGCAATTCAATAATTCCTCCCTTGGAAACTCCCTGAATCCAAAGTCACTGAATCACAAGTCACACACTTACTTCCATTTGCACTTACGCTCCGGTCACACTCAGCTCGTTCACACTCACTAATGATGAAGATTTAAAGAGATTTTTTTCCTTCAGCAGCAATCCAACCTACAGCTCAATGCACTTCCACTTCCATATTGAGTCTGCATATTTGGATTCCGGGGCAGCAGGAAATGTTATAGTCCAGGCTCTAGTGGATCAGATCCTCTCCAAAACCCTCTGGCAATAGCATCTGTTGATGGGAGAACTTTGTGTTAGGGTTGGTGGATCGCACTAAGTATAACTATGATTAAGTGCGATCGGAACCCAGGGTCCACAGTGCAAAGATGGTAAACTGCA
Organism: Dendrobates tinctorius; assembly: GCF_039654945.1. NCBI lineage: Eukaryota > Metazoa > Chordata > Amphibia > Anura > Dendrobatidae > Dendrobates > Dendrobates tinctorius. The sequence goes on along the minus strand of NW_027361838.1, from coordinate 9,383,134 downwards.
GCTAGTGAGCAAAGGCGGAGCGATGCTGCGAGCTAGCACTTTAAACATATTGAGTTAAAGGTCACTCAATGTGAGCAGAGCGCAAAATACCTAGCTCTGTTACTCCACAGAGCAGTACTGTACGAGAAGGCTCTTAGAGCTATACCTTGTTAGACGTCACAGGAGTAGAGCAACAATGATGCTAGTTGGGGTCCCTATCTCTACCTCTCAGAGATGTCTAGGCTGGTGGTTGTGCTTGCTCTGACACTCAGCAGTGCTAACTGCACACACGACCAGTTATATGCTAAGCCAAGCGGGAGTCCCCACCCTACACTGCCTGCCTAGACATTCAATCAAGAGGGCTGAATTTACCCTCTGTTTCCAGCTGAGACTCAAGCTATGTCAGGCTACATTCTGAAGAATTTGGCCAGGGTATTCATTCAGAAATCTTCCTCTCCTGCTGGGGCCAGGTTTTTCTTCATTAAAAAGAAAGATGGAGCAACCCGACCCTGTATACACTATCGGGATCTCAACCAGATCATGGTGAAAAATAAATACCCTATCCCACTGATCCCTGAGCTGTTTGACCTATTAAGAGGTGCCAGGATCTTCACTAAATTATATTTAAGAGGCACCTACAATGTAATCTGCATTTGCCTGGGGAGACAAATGGAAAACGGCTTTCAACACGAGGGACAGACATTATGAATACCGAGTGATGCCCTTCGGTCTCAGTAATGCACCGGCAGTTTTTCAAGAGTTTGTCAATGATATCTTCCGGGGCCTGCTTTATTCCTGCATTGTTGTGTATCTGGACAATATTTTGATATTTTCCCCTTATCTGGCCTCTCACAGACGAGCAGTTCAGAAAGTTCTTCAGCATCTTAGGGAGAATCGACCCTAAGCCAAGTTTGAGAAATGCATTTTTGAACAGTCCGCCCTTCCTTTATTGGGTTACATTATCTCAGATACCGGACTTAGGATGGATCCTGAGAAAATCTCTTCCATCCTTAAATGACCGCTGCCCATGGGAGTCAAAGCAATACAGAGATTCCTTGGCTTTGCTAACTAATATTGACAATTCATTCATAACTTCTCCACTCTTATCGCTCCCATCTCTGCTATGACCTGAAAAAGAGCCGATCCAAAGAACTGGTCCTCCGAGGCTAAGAAAACCTTCCGCTCTCTTAAACAGTCCTGCTCCACCATTCCCATTCTGCATCATTCAGATTTGAGCAAACAGTTCTTCCTAGAGGTGGACGCATCTTCATTAGGAGCTGGAGCTGTGCTCACTTAGAAATCTTCCTCAGATCGCCACGTGTCCTGCAGTTTCTTCTCTAAAGCCTTCTCCGCTCTAGAGCGTAAGTACTCCATTGGGGACCGGAAGTTACTCACCATTAAGATGGCTTTAGAGGAGTGGTGATACCTATTGGAGGGCACAGTCTATCCAGTGGTCATCTACATGGACCAAAAGAACCTGGTGTACCGCCAGTCCACCCAGAGGCTTAATCCATGCCAAGCCAGATGGTCTTTGCTTTTTGCCCGCTTTAACTTTTTTATTACGTTTTGTAATGAACGGAAGCGGAGGCACAGATGTTGACGTGCACGCTCATTTATTGCTATTTTTGTGGAACCACAGGACCATGGTCTGGGGGGGCTCCGAAGGGGGCATGACTATGCAAACCCCAGACACCTGTAGTAAGACCCCTCAGACAGGATCAGAATGGAATGTCCGAGGGACACAGGTGCTACCTCCAGTTAAACACCGGACACGTGGAAGCTGGCCCAGCAGAACAGGTTCACAAACAGGGATAACAGGTAGCGTAGAACTTGACAGGCAGGAAGCGGCTGGACGGGACGGAGCTGGCTCTGGCAGTACTAACGTCACCATGAGTAATGGAATAACGGACAGCTGAGCAGGATGGAACTTGCACAGACAGCACTGGTATCATCCCGGGGATGGAGTAGCAAGCCGCTGATAGTCTGAGAAGACAAACAGTATTAGCTGGGTACTGGTGGGACATTGGAAAAGCACAACAGATGACCCGCACATTAGAACACTAAACCGGAAACTAAGCACAGGAAACACTTGTTGCTCCAGTGCCCTCTATATGGCAGAGGGGCCCGAAATAGCACACACAAGGATACCATTGGTTAACAGCATATTTTGAAAAATGTGTTCTGTCTCTTTAAGAGAACGGGAGCATGCACCAGGAAGCAGGAGCAGGAGAGAGACCAGAGGCAGAGTGGCGGGTAGCAGAGTGAGAGCTGGGACTCTGACGGGGACCCCACGGAGGTACAGGCACGGGTGTTGCACATTTCAGGTTCAGTGACAAGAATGACAGAGCTGATGCCCTCTCTCGCTCATTACTGTCCGAGGACCAAGAGGAGGATCCTCAATTTATCATTGAACCATTCAAGATGGTTACTGTTGCTCCAGTCAGCCTGTTATGATTTCCTCCAGGAAAAACCCTTGTGGCTGGAATTCGAGAAGTAGCGAGTTTTGTCATGGGGCCACTCGTCCAAGGTGGCTGGTCACACAGGACAAAGGAAGACACCACAAATGATTTCTCGCCACTACTGGTAGCCATCCATGAGCATGTCAACCAGGTCCTGAGCAACTACCTGCGACACTTAGTTAATGTCCACCAAAATGATTGGGTAAAATTACTTCCATGGGCTGAGTTCTTGTACAACAATCACATTGATGAAGCCTCGGGAGAGTCTCCTGTTTGCATTGTGTTCGGTCGAAAACCCAAAGTTCCCCTCCCGGTGATGGTTCCTTCTGATGTTCCTGCAGCAAAAGTCCTCTCTAAGGAATATGTAAAGTTGTGGGAGGGCACCAAAGCCACTTTAGATGCATCCTCTGCCTGTATGAAGAGACATGCAGACAAAAGGGGCCAGGATCCTCAGTGCGGTTTTTGTCCAGGTACGTCCAGCTGAAGGTTCCCTCTTACAAGTTGAGTCCTCGTTTTATCAGGCATTTTGAAGTGCTGAAGTGGATCAAAGAAGTCTACTATAAACTGAAGTTGCCTCCTTTATTACGGATTCTGAATTGTTTCCATGTATCTCTGCTGAAGCTGGTCATTCTGAGCCTCTTTTTCAAGGATCCCAGTACCAAGCCCATGCCAACTGCCTCGGATTATGTTTTTGAGGTGGAGAACATCTTGGTCGTGAAGCAGGTGAGAGGCAAAAACTTCTTCCTTGTTGACTGGAAAGGATTTGGTCCAGAAGAGAGATCCTGGGAGCCTATGGAGAACATTCACGCTCTGATTCACCTCCAGAACTTCCTTGATGGCCTGAAGAGGAGAACGCATAAAGGGGGTACTGTTAGTACAATGCTGGATCCCTGCTCTGACATGCAGGGTCTCTGGCGTGTCACTTTACTCATCTGTGCTGCGGTCATTTCTTCCCTTTCCCATGCTCGCATTGCTTCTAGCAGAGCTTCCAGCCGGGCCACCAGCCATGTCTGTAGAGCACGCTCATGCTCCCGCCCTCTTAAAGGGCCAGCGCATGCACTTGCTATTTCCTCCCCAGTCAATGGCTTTTGGACATTATGTATATATTGCTTCCTCCTCCCTGAGGAGGTGCCTGAGCAACCTTCCTGTTCTACTGTCTAGTTGTGTAAGGTTGCGTACCAGTCCCTACTGTACTCTGGTGCAGATCCTGCCTGCTGCACTCTGGTGAAGATCCTGTCTGCTGAACTCTGGTGCAGATCCTGCCTACTGCACTCTGGTGCAGGTCCTGCCTGCTGCACTCTGGTGCAAATCCTGCCTGTTGCACTCTAGTGCAGATCCTGCCATTTGCACTCTAGCGCAGATCCTGCCTACTGCACTCTGCTGCAGATCCTGCCTGCTGCACTATGATATGAACTCTGCCTGCTGCACTCTGATACAAACTCTGCTTGCTGCACCATTTAAATCTGTCCAACTGAGTAGCAGCTGCTGCATGTCCATTGGTCTCTCCTGGAGTGGCACCTGGCGTTCATCGGAAGCCAAGTCTAGCCTTACCATCAGAGGCTCTAGTTAACAATCCGGTGCTTGCTTAGTCATGCCCCTCCAGGCTCTCCGCAATCCGTGGCACAGTGGTTCCACAAACCACATCCGTGACAGCCTCTATGTTCATGCCAACTGGGATCTAGCAACTCATTATCCGCATCCTTTGTGTTCCCACATTCCTCACCATTGGAGTCACCCTCCTCCTCTTTTTGCCCTGACAGCACAATACAGTCCACGTGAGCCTCAGATATCTTGGTCTCATCAGGATCACCTCCCCCTGGGTTAATGTCTGATGATGAAGGTCAGGATGATGTTCTGACCGTACTTCGTCCTGCTCCGGATCCAAGCTAAAAAAAATGTTAAAAAGGGCACAGATTTCCTCCTCTTGACTCTGTAAAGCTTTTGAGTACACTTTTGATGAACATGGCATAGAATGTGTTAACAGCTCTTCAGACTCATCCATCTGTGGTTCTGTACAGTCAGTTGAACGGTTGGATAGTTGGGACATGGGGGGAAGCAAGGGGAATTTGAGTGCCACCTCTGTGGACTGTACTGGGTGTGATCCTGAGATGGAGGAACAGAAGGAGAGGCCACTTGAAGCTACGCTTGCCATCCTCTCTTGTTCATGTTCTTTCTTGGCATCATCAACAAAGCATACCGCTGTGCGTCTGCCAAAGAAAGGTAGTGGTGTAGCCTGTCCAGTAACATAAGTTGTCAGTTGTCTTTGCAATGGACTGATGTTGCTACACTAGTGCTTTCACAAACATTACCACCTACCCCACATACACCTTGAACATCAAGACTAACTCCCCTTCCACTACAGCCTCTCTTTTTCCTAGTCATGTTGCTCAGTTAGTGAGGTAGGAGCACGGTATTAGCAACAAAAAAATTAGATTTTAAACTCTGCACCACCTCTTCAAACAGCTGAATTTCAGCAACAGTTAATTCCAAAATGAAATGTGGCATGCTGTATCGTGTTAGTCACAGAAAAAAAGAATTGTTTGAGTGTAGATGAGGCCTGTACGACAAAGAAGTTATGCTACAAACAGTTTGAAAGTCAGGAACCCTACTGTATGACATTAATGACAGAAGAATTTTTTGTGACCTCTGGATCAGGCCTCTATAACACACTAGATGCTACAAACTATTTTAAAGTCAGGTTACTTACTGTATGATGTTAATAGAAGAATTTTTGGTGGCCTATGGAACTGGTCTCTTTAACACACTAGATGCTACAAACTATTTTAAAGTCAGGTCAATTACTGTATGACATTAATAAGAGAAGATTTTTTTGTTGCCAATGGATCAGGCCTCTACAGCTTAATTTCAACCCAACCAAATGACAAAAGTGTGATATGGCGGGTTGTCTAACTTTTTGCAACTGAAAAATTACATTTTTTTTAATGTGCCTTAGGTCTACAGACAGTTTCATATCACCACATGACTAAATGGCAAGGTGGGATACAGCAGGCTGTTTCACATTTAGCTTGTGAAAAAAGTATTAATTAGAATGTGTGGTGTAATGACCACTGTGTCCGCTAGGGGGCACTGTGTGGATGTCCCAAGAGAGAGGATGAGTGGCAGAATCCTGAAGGACCATTATGTATCTCAAGGTGGGTGGCATTGAGATGGAGACTGATGTGTGTGTTGATCAGCAGTTATATTGCTGAAGTGCTGTGTCAATGTGTCAGAGAGAAGTCTCCAGGTAGCTTTTGAGACAGGCGGACTGAGTTACCTACAAACCAACCCAGGGGGTGTGTTTGAGAACATTGTGATAAAGTGTGTGAATGGTTCAAGGACCTGTGATGAGGTCATAGCCATGTGACCAGGTGGGCATGGCTACAGACCATATAAGGTGGCCAGGGTAGGTCACATGTGGTGAATGCTGAGATCCAGTTGGTCCAGTGTGGAAGGTCCCGCTGAGATGGGGCTTCCTGGCTAACAGCCAGTGAAGTGGTTGTGAGTAATGGCGACGTGTGCCTGTTAGTTCTCTGGAGGGAATTAACGTGTGCAGCACAGTGAATCAGCATGAGGAAACTCTGACAGGGTGAGATAACTTGGTGGCTAGAAAGCCTGCACATTGAACAGTGCATAACTTGTATGACTACAGGATAATAGAGCTGAACTCTGTAATGGACGCTATGCTGACTATGTGCTGTTTCCTGTTGCTTTGATGGTTTATGGTGCTGAATAAACCGAAGGGACTATGATTGTTTATGAAAAACCCATGCCGGATCTGTTTTTTGTGGCTGCAAGCGAGTGATCCCCTATGTGAATGACAGCGCTACCTCACAAATGCTATAATCGTGCCCTGCTGGCTTTGTTTTTGGACGTAAATAATGACAAAAAAATGCTGAAAGATAAATTAAAAAGCCACACTGGACACTAGCTATCTACACTGTCTGACTGATTTACAACAACCTAGCTAACTAGCTAAAATGTGGGATACAGAAGGCTTTTACTGTGTCAAAATGGCACTAAATCAAGATGTCTACTATTTATATGGAGAGGGGCATGTGAGTTCAGCAGCCAATGACACAAGCCGTTGTCAGGACATTGTGTGTGTTTCCTGCGCCCTGATTGGCTAGCCGAAATATGCACTCATAAAGTTAGGAAAAAAATGACTATTTACAAGAACGCCGTGCCTCTGAGCTCTGCAAATCCCCGCCCCTTATCAAACACGTGACAAACGCTCATGATACACCACCATTATTGTTGCTAAAGTGCTGAAAATACTTTTGTGGCAACGCAAATATTTTCCCGGACTTTTACCGAATTTTTCCGATTTTTACTGATTTTATAACATTTTGCTCGTGTTTCCAATCACGAATCCGAATGTGCCATATTTGTGCCAAATTTATGTTTAGCGATCGATTTCCCAACAAATTCGCTCATCACTAGTCATGAAAAAACATTCTCAGAATTGCTGGGATATGCTGAAACATTCCAGAGTTATTACCACATAAAATGACACTGGTCAAAAAGTTGAAAGGGGGTAAGGGATCTGGTCTAAAGTTCTGTATTTATTTAGGGGAATAAGCCTTGAGATCAGTATTTATTTAAGGAAAATGGGAAGTTAATTTATGTAATTTAGGGATTTATATTTAGAGGATCTGTATAGCTGTGCTTAATTATTTAAGGATCTTTCCCGGGGTCTTAATTTGAGTAGTCTGATTGGGATGTGCCTTTATTTACCAGACTGTAATAATTCACAGCCGTAGTCGACAAACAGAGAAGCTTTCATATGAAGTTGAGATCTACAGTATATGGCAACAAATTGTAACAGGATTTTGTGTTGAAATATTTTATTAGCTTTAACCCCTTCACACCCGAGCCTGTTTTTGCCTTCGTGACCGGGCCAATTTTTTCAATTCTGACCAGTGTCACTTTATGAGGTCATAACTCTAGAACGCTTCAACGGATCTTACTGATTCTGACATTGTTTTCTCATGACATATTGTACTTCATGATGGTGGTAAAAATTTTTAGATATGAGCTGCGCTTATTTGTTAAAAAAATCAAAATTTGGCGAAAATTTAGAAAATTTTGCAATTTTCAAACTTTTAATTTTTGTGCCCTTAAATCAGAGAGTGATATCGCACAAAATAGTTAATAAATAACATTTCCCACATGTCTACTTTACATCTGCACAATTTTGGAAACATAATTTTTTTTTTTTAGGAAGTTATAAGGGTTAAAAGTTGACCAGCGATTTCTCATTTTTACAACAAAATTTGCAACACCATTTTTTTTAGGGACCACCTCACATTTGAAGTGAGTTTGAGGGGTCAATATAACAAAAAATACCCAAAAGTGACACCATTCTAAAAACTGCACCTCTCAATGTACTCAAAACCCCATTCAAGAAGTTTATTAACCCTTCAGGTGCTTCACATGAATGAATGGAATATGGAAGGAAAAAATAAACATTTAACTTTTTTTCACAAACATTTTACTTCAAAACCATTTTTTTTTTATTTTCACAAGTGTAAAAAGAGAAAATGAACCACAAAATTTTTTGTGCAATTTCTCCCGAATACGCAGATACCCCGTATGTGGGGCTAAACCACTGTTTGTGCACACGGCAGAGCTCAGAACGGAAGGAGCGCCGTTTGACTTTTTCAATGCAGAATTGGCAGGAATTGAGATCGGATGCCATGTCGCATTTGGAGAGCCCCTGATGTACCTAAACAGTGGAAACCCCCCACAAGTGACCCCATTTTGGAAACTAGACCCCTTAAAGAACTTATCTAGATGTGTTGTGAACACTTTGAACCCCCAAGTGCTTCACAGAAGTTTATAACGTAGAGCCATGGAAATAAAAAATCATTTTTTTTTCCACAAAATGACCTTTTAGCCCCCAATTTTTATTTTCACAAGGGTAACCGGAGAAATTGGACCCCAAAAGTTGTTGTCCAATTTGTCCTGAGTACGCTGATACCCCATATGTGGAAGAAATCTACTGTTTGGGCACACGGTGGGGCTCGGAAGGGAAGTAGTGACGTTCTGAAATGCAGACTTTGATGGAATGGTCTGCGGGTGTCATGTGCGTTTGCAGAGCCCCTGATGTACCTAAACAGTGGAAATCCCCCACAAGTGACCCCATTTTGGAAACTAGACCCCCCAAGGAACTTATCTAGATGTGTAGTGAGCACTTTGAACCCCAAAGTGTTTCAGTAAAGTTTATAATGTAGAGGCGTGAAAATAAAAAAAATCATTTTTTTTCCACAAAAATGATCTTTTAGCCCCCAATTTTTATTTTCACAAGGGTAACAGGAGAATTTGGACCCTAAGCATTGTTGTCCAATTTGTCCTGAGTACGCTGGTACCCCATATGTGGGAGAAAACTACTGTTTGGGCTCACGGTGGGGCTCGGAAGGGAAGTAGTGACGTTCTGAAATGCAGACTTTGATGGAATGGTCTGCGGGCGTCATATTGCATTTACAGAGCCCCTGATGTACCTAAACAGTGGAAACCCACAATTCTAATTCCAACCCTAACCCCAACACACCCCTAACCCTAATCTCAGCCCTAACCATAACCCTAACCACAAACCTAACACCAACACACCCATAACCTTAATCCCAGCCATAGCCCTAGCCCTAGCCCTAACCCTAACCCTAGCCCTAGCCCTAACCCTAACCCTAACCCTAGCCCTAGCCCTAGCCCTAACCTGTGTACCTGCTTTTTTCTTTTTTTTTCTTTACTTTTTTTATTGTTGTGACAAGATCGCCGCGCTGTGATCTGACTCATAGTAACGCCACTTCTCCTCTGATCTCACACTGACAGATGATCAGAGGAGAAGCAGCGTTACTATGTGACTAGATCGCTGCCTGGCACACAGTAACGTGACTTCTCCTCTGATCTCACAATGACAGATGATCAGAGGTGAAGCAGCGTTACTGTGTGACAAGATCGCTGCCTGGCACAGCTGTGCCAGGCAGCGATCAGCTGTGCCAGGCAGCGATCTAGTCACACAGTAACGCTGCTTCACCTCTGATCATCTGTCAGTGAGATCAGAGGGAGAAGCCGCGTTACAATGAGGGAGATCGCCGGGAAACAAGCAGCTTTCCCAGCGATCGCTCCCATTGGCTGCTGTGACGCTGACGTCATCAGGACCTGAACCAATCAGGTCTCGATGACGTCGGGGGTCCCAGCATGCATTGTGCACCGGGATCCCCGCGTTGTAAGGTATGTGGGGGTCCCGGGGGGCACAAAACCGCCGACAGTAGATAAACGTCGGCGCTGCACAAAGCCCAGCAAGCGCCAACGTTTATCTACAGTGGGCGGTCGGGAAGCGGTTAAGGGGTATTACTATGGTCTTAAAATACATTGTCCCTACATGTATATTCATTTTTATTAACGTCAGTAAAACTTACAGGACAATTCAGCGGTAATTAGATAAAAATGTAAAGGAGAGGGATTTGCGTTGGATGCAGTGAAGAGCCGGAGGCAGAGAAAGGGTTAACAGGATTTGCTGAACAGGTAAATTAAACAAGGAATACTCCACACAGGGAGGCAAGACTAGCAACGGAAACAACGAGAATTGCACACAAACACAATGATCAAGAGAAATATATACAAAAACCAAGGTAACTTATCGCTTGCAGGGGAAAGGCTGGAAAATCTCCCGACGGCGTCGCAAATCGTGGACAGAGTCTCTGACTTTGTTACGGAGGTACGAGAAGCACTGTTTCCCGACGGTGCTGATGGATCCGGCCCCGCTTGGATTGAGTGCGCTGTAACATAGAAACAGTCCTTTGAGTAGATTCCTCAGGGATGGTGCCGAACATGAACCGTAGGCACGTTCACAGACCACGGCAGCGGGCGGTCCTCTGGAGTAGTCTCTAGGAACGGAGCAAGTCAGCTTATCTGCAACTGCAGGCAGGGAAGATGTCCAAAAAGGCTGGGTCAGGAGTCAACTTGGTCGTGACACAGTAAATCTTAGAGTAAGTACAGTGGGGGAAGAATGGCATGGGGTAAGCAGTCAGAGCAGCGGAGAGGGAGTCAACCTTCTCCTGTCGCTTTCCTGCCAAGTCTCTCCCATTCCCGCACCCAGTCCTTCTTATATTCCCCACACCCCCAGCTGTCCAGCGTGAAGGTCCTTCCCTCTAAGAAGAACTCTGCCCCGGCAACATTGATGACAGTCCCGATAGTTACGGCTTCAAAGGGCACCGGGAACAGCTGACTCTGTCTCGGCTCATCATCTTACAAAAACACAGGCAAAGTCATGTGACTTATAGGTGAATTCTTTGATTGAGAACTTTCTATTTCCTCATTTTCTCTATTTGGCCCAAACCTTTCTGATTACTTCATCCAAAGGATGAGGTCCAAAAATTGAAAATTGGCAGACATACAGTAAAATTATTCTACATATGGCTTATTAGATGGTACCTAAGATTCTTCCTGATGGCACCATATATAAGTAATCAAGCATAGTATGTATGTGTATATTTCACATAATGTGTACATGATATATTGTTGCTAGAGTAAGCCTACTCCTAACTGTCCATGTGAGAGTCAGTGAACTCACAACTGTCTGCACCTGCCATTCTATTTGTAAATTCATGATTCGGACAAGAATAGCATTGGAGTTGAAAACAAGATGCTTGATTAAAAAATTCTAGATTAATAACTTCCCTACCAAAAACTCAATCACAACCTTTATGAATTAATTATAGGTCAAGGGGAGGGTGGAGAGGGGTGGGTCATACATTCCATGTCGAAAGCACCACAATGCATTGTCTCTGACATATTTTGACTACTGCAAGTTGGAGATCATTGCCTTCATGCAGAATAAAATGCTTTTATTATTTATCAGACTGTATAAATATTAATATGCAAAATAACATGAATTATTTCTAATGTCATATTTTTTAATATCAGTTGAACAAATCAGCTATGAAATTTTAATTGTCTTAAAACATATCTATGTAATTTTTTTCTGCTTTGTCATTATTAAGCAATTTTACCTCACTCTGGGCCTTGTGTATCATAAAGTGACCTATTCACAAGCAAAAAACAAAAAGAAATATGGATAATCAATATTTGGAATAACAAATAAGGATATTAAGGATATTTTTTCTTTGATGGTTTAAAAATTGGGCATAATAGATTGTTCATTCTAAATCCATTATTTCTTTTTATAAGTCAGAAATCTGACCTATAATAAAACAGGCATGGCACATACAGTTTGAAGACATGATATTATAAAATATTCATATCTACGTTAAGTGCTAATTACTGATGCAGTTTAATGAGATGATATTGGATGTTAAGTCTTGCTATTTTTTCAGTAGAGCACAAACACTTTTTGGCTTTTGTAAAATATATTATCAATGCCTTACCCTAATTTAAAGAATTTTCTCATCTAAACTTTTTTAAAGCTTAAAAATTAGTCTAACAGTAAAAATTGAACTTTTGTATTTGTTAATAAGCATAACACGGGGCAACACTGGAGCACTTCTGTTTAGCATTCTGGGACTTGTGGTGCCACCCAACTTGTGGGTTATTTTTTGAACATTGCTGTCTCACTAGCTTCTCTTGGATAGGACTACATACCATTCAAACCCTTAGCAATCTGTTTCTAGTTGCGACTTATAGGTGATACTTGCACTGATTCTCCTGTTACACCACTCAGACTTAGAATGTTTATTCCGTGCTTGAACTTGACCTCATGATTTTATCCCTAAGCGAGACTTCTTGATATTGACCCCACATTCAGACTATCCTTTGCCAGCTCACTCCATTGGCAGCATCCACTCCATGGATGTAATTCTGATGACCCTGCGTAAGTCCAGATTCCTGAAAGGTGTTAAAGGGTGAAGGCCATGGTTTCCTTGGGTCCTTTTATATGGCATGGCTTACACAAATCCAATTTATTGAAGCTATTTAAGGTCAGCCATTCTTACATAGGCAGTGCTTAATTTCAGTGTAACTGGTCTAAAGAATATGTATCATTTTAAAGCTGTTGCCAGATAAATGCAGTTTCTTGCACAGCTAGTTCAGAACCTTCTAGAGCAGATATAACATCATGAAGCTTCCCATGCTTAAACCACTGCAACACCTTCAGTGACTATTTTCAGACCTAATGTGAATTTCAGGTGACAGGAATACATTTTTCACACTTAAGAAATGTTGCTGCCAATTCTTTATGGTACTGCCAATACTTTATGCTCCATACACATTCATCTGGTTTTGAGAGCCAGCATGTGGGACTCACCATTTTCTTGCTGCTTGGTAACCAACAGGTGTGGGCCTTTTCCATACATCATTATGCTCCACAGCTCTCGTCAGTTGACTTTTTAATTGAAGACCTCTGTGTTCAACCATGTCATAGTAGACATGTCCTTGGCAATTTGTCTTCATAGGCGGTTGCGTAAACACAGATAGAAATGCACCACTGACTTTCACCCTAGACTTATGAGCCTACTGCACTTTCTAAGAAGCACAGGCAGATTGGGGTGATTCAATCAACCCATCAACAACAGGAGATCAAGTGACCGCATTTAGCTACTGTGGTAAGTCTAGATGTCAGATTCATGTCTGTCCAAGACAGCTGATGCTAGAGAAGCATAGGCACTTAGGTGTGTCCCAGGGTTCCCACATAGGCACGCAAGTTGTGCTTAACTATGATTCTATGAAAATATTTCTCCCTGTTAGTTTATCTTATCTAGTTAAAAATGTGTGGCTTAAAGGCTTTATTGATTACAAATCAGCAGAAAATGTTATTGATGCCAACGTAGGTTGCATGAATACAGGTAGGGATGCACTAATGACTTTGCACAAACACTTAAGACTCATGTGCCTACTACACTTACTGAAAATGCCATGCAGACAAGTGTAATTCAGTATATCATTAAGGAGGTATCCTTACTTATTGGGCTCTTCATTCTGAACTCATTTTGTGTTTTGCTTTTGAAAACCGGCACCTATGGTCTTGGAAATTTCTTGGTTATGTAAACATAACCCAGTAACTGGAGGGTATTCTGGAAGGCATTCTGTCATAAGATCAATACCGAGTTATCCTTTCCATCTGCATATCACAAGGAGACCAATGATCAGACAGGGCTCATACTTATTTGTGAGAGACTCGCACGATTCTTGTGCGAATCTCTCGCATGAAAACGTGGCACTGTCACCGGCACTCGGACCGTAGCATGTGGCTACATAGAAATACACGTAGCCGCATGCTCCGGTCTGAGTGCAGGTGGCAGTGCCAGGTTTTCATGTGAGAGACTCACCCGAGTCTCTCGCAAGCGAGTATGAGCCCTGAATGTGCTATATGCTATATCTCGGAATATCAGTCTGACTGAGTGGAACATTTTCTTTTAGCCAAGTTTGTTGTTAAAGCAAATCTGTATCAGGTATTTGCTACCCCATCTGAGAGCAGCATGATGTAGGGGCAGAGACCATGATTTCAACAGTGTGACTGGCAGGAATATATTGTATGCTGTAACCCTGAGTGTTATAACATACATATAGAGTTGAGCGAAACGGGTCGGTCAAATTCAAAAGTCGCCGACTTTCGCTGAAGTCAGGTTTCATGAAACAAAACCCAACCATAGCGTGAGGTCGGCCACGAGGTCGGCGACCAGAGCGCCAAAGTTGCGTTTCAAATGATGCTTCCAGCGCCCTTTTTCAGCCAATGAAGGAGGACGCACACTGTGGGCAACGCGATGACATGGGCATCGATCACCACCATCTTTGAGAAGGGCATGCAAGTGATTGGCTTGCTTTGTGTGGCGTCACAGGGGCTATAAAAGGTCATGCATGCCGACCGCTATCTTACTTCTGCCAATATTAGCATTAGGGAGAGGTTGCAGCTGCTGATTCTGAATAAGGGAGAGCGTTAGGCAGGGAAGAAGAACAAAAAAACTGCTTGTGCTATTAGCGATTTCCACTGTACAACACAACAGTTTGTGTGCAGTGACAGGGGAGGCTATATTTTTGTGCATCAGCTCTGTTGGTTATTAGGCTGCCTTATAAGGATCCCTGATAACTGCAATTCTGTTTGCACACTGCTCTGCAAACTGCTTTTTAAAAGCAAAAATACTTTTCTTCCTCTTTTCTGCACAGTTACCAAACGTTCATTTTTCCACACTTTTGTGTGCAGCAGTCCTGCTTATTAGGCTGTGGGGAGGTTGACTTGACAGAGGCACTCAGATGAAAAGAATAGGGTGCCATAATGAGAGTGACCATTAGAGGGCAGTGAGGAGCTGACAAAGGGTGGTCATTAGTGTTGAGCGATACCATCCGATACCCTAAAATATCGGATCGGATGGTATCGGCCCGATACGAAAAAAGTATCTGGTATCGCCGATTCCGATACCGGAAGTCCCATTCAAGTCTATGGGACTTCCGGTATTGCAATAAGAAAAACCCTTTTCTCTCCTTGTACAGCCTCTCGGGGGGTGTACGGACCTTCCGGAGGTCTGTGCCGACTACCCGGGGGTCTGTGCGGACTGCCGGGGCTCTGTACCGACTGCCCGAGTGTCTGTGCAGGCTGCGGGGGGGTGTGCCGGCCTGCCGGTGGTCTGTACCGACTGCCCGGGGGTCTGTACCGACTGCCGGGTAGCTGTGCCGGCCTGTGGGTGGTCTGTTCCGACTGCTCGGGTGTCTGTGCGGACTGCCAGGGGGCTGTGCCGGCCTGCCGGTGGTCTGTACCAACTGTCCGGGGGTCTGAGCAGACTGCGGGGGTCTGTGCAGGATCGTCCGATGGGACTACAAGTCCCATCGGGCGATGCCTGCTACCATGACGGTGATTGACACATTAGCCAATGATGGGACAGTAGTAGTCCCATCATCCGGCTAATGTGTTGAATGTACAAAAAAAAAAAAAAAAAATCCCTACTACATACATGCTACATACATACTACATGCTACATACATACTACATGCTACATACATGCTACATACATGCAACATATATACTACATACATACTACATGCTACATACATGCTACATACATGCAACATACATACATACTGCATATATACCACATGCATGCAACATACATACATACTGCATATATACCACATGCATGCAACATGCATACTACATATATACCACATATATACTACATGCATGCAACATGCATACTACATATATACCGGGGGTCTATGCCGACTGTCCGAGGGTCTGTACCGACCTGCCGGGGGGCTGTTCCGGCCTGCCGGTGGTCTGTACCGACTGTCCAGGGGTCTGTGCAGGCTGTGGGGGTCTGTACAGGCCTGCCGGGGGGCTGTGCCGACTGTCCGGGGGTCTGTGCCGACTGCCCGGGGGTCTGTGCCGACTGCCGGGGGTCTGTACCGGCCTACCGGGGGGCTGTGCTGGCCTGCCGGGGATCTGTGCCGACTGCCCGGGGGTCTGTGCGGACTGCCGGGGGTCTGTGCTGGCCTACCGGGGAGCTGTGCTGGCCTGCCGGGGGGCTGTGCCGGCATGTCGGGGGGCTGTGCCGACTGTCCGGGGGTCTGTGCCGACTGCCTGGGGGTCTGTTCGGACTGCCGGGGGTCTGTACCGGCCTACCGGGGGGCTGTGCTGGCCTGCCGGGGGGCTGTGCCGACTGTCCGGGGGTCTGAGCAGGCTGCGGGGGTCTGTGCAGGATCGTCCGATGGGACTACAATTCCCATCGGGCGATGCCTGCTACCATGACGGTGATTGACACATTAGCCAATGATGGGACAGTAGTAGTCCCATCATCCGGCTAATGTGTTGAATGTACAAAAAAAAAAAAAATCCCTACTACATACATGCTACATACATACTACATGCTACATACATGCTACATACAAGCTACATACATGCAACATATATACTACATACATACTACATGCTACATACATGCTACATACATGCAACATACATACATACTGCATATATACCACATGCATGCAACATACATACATACTGCATATATACCACATGCATGCAACATGCATACTACATATATACCACATATATACTACATGCATGCAACATGCATACTACATATATACCGGGGGTCTGTGCCGACTGTCCGAGGGTCTGTACCGGCCTGCCGGGGGCTGTGCCGGCCTGCCGGTGGTCTGTACCGACTGTCCGGGGGTCTGGGCAGGCTGCGGGGGTCTGTACCGGCCTGCCGGGGGGCTGTGCCGGCCTGCCGGTGGTCTGTACCAACTGTCCGGGGGTCTGAGCGGACTGCCGGGGGTCTGTACCGGCCTGCCGGGGGGCTGTGCCGGCCTGCCGGTGGTCTGTGCCGACTGCCCGGGGGTTTGTGCCGACTGCCGTGGCTCTGTACCGGCCTGCCAGGGGGCTGTGCCGACTGTCCCGGGGTCTGTGCAGGCTGCGGGGGTCTGTACCGGTCTGCCGGGGGGCTGTGCCGGCCTGCCGGTGGTCTGTACCGACTGTCCGGGGGTCTGAGCCGACTGCTGGGTGTCTGTACCGGCCTGCCGGGGGACTGTGCCGGCCTGCCGGGGGGGCTGTGCTGGCCTGCCGGGGGGCTGTGCCGACTGCCCGGGGGGCTGTACCAGCCTTCCGGGGGGCTGTGCTGGCCTGCCGGTGGTCTGTGCCGACTGCCCGGGGGTTTGTGCCGACTGCCCGGGGGTCTGTGCGGACTGCCGTGGGTCTGTACCGGCCTGCCGGTGGTCTGTACCGACTGTCCGTGGGCCTGAGCGGCCTGCCGGGGGTCTGTACCGGCCCGCTGGTGGTCTGTACCGGCCTGCCGGGGGGCTGTGCAGGTTGCGGGGGTCTGTGCAGGCATCGTCCCATCGGTTGATGCCTGCTACCATGACGGTGATTGACACATTAGCCAATGATGGGACAGTAGTAGTCCCATCATCCGGCCTATGTGTTGAATGTAAAAAAAGAAAAAAAAATACATACTACATACATACTACATGCTACATACATACTACATGCATACTACATGCTACATACAACATATATACTACATGCATGCAACATACATACATACTGCATATATACCACATGCATGCAACATGCATACTACATATATACCACATATATACTACATGCATGCATACTACATATATACCACATATACCGGGGGTATGTCCCATCATTGGCTAATGTGTCAATCACCGTCATGGTAGCAGGCATCGCCTGATGGGACTTGTAGTCCCATCGGACGATCCTGCACAGACCCCCGCAGCCTGCTCAGACCCCCGGACAGTCGGTATAGACCACCGGCAGGCCGGTACAGACCCCCGGCAGGCCAGTACAGACCCCCGGCAGTCCGCAAAGACCCCCGGGCAGTCGGCACAGTCCCCCGGGCAGTCGGCACAGACCCCCGGAAGGCCGGTACAGACCCCCGGGCAGTCGGCACAGCCCCCGGCAGGCCAGCACAGCCCCCCGGCAGGCCGGTACAGACCCACGGCAGTCCGCACAGACCCCCGGGCAGTCGGCACAGACCACCGGCAGGCCGGCACAGCCCCCCGGCAGGCCGGTACAGACCCACGGCAGTCCGCACAGACCCCCGGGCAGTCTGCACAAACCCCCGGGCAGTTGGCACAGACCACCGGCAGGCCGGCACAGCCCCCCGGCAGGCCGGTACAGACCCCTGCAGCGTGCACAGACCCCCGGACAGTCGTTACAGACCACCGGCAGGCCGGCACAGCCCCCCGGCAGGCCGGTACAGACCCCCGGGCAGTCAGCACAGACCCCCGGACAGTCGGCACAGCCCCCCAGTATATGTGGTATATATGTAGTATGCATGCATGTAGTACATATGTGGTATATATGTAGTATGCATGTTGCATGCATGTGGTATATATGCAGTATGTATGTATGTATGTTGCATGCATGTAGTATATATGTTGTATGTAGCATGTAGTATGTATGTAGTATGTATTTTTTTTTTTTTTTTACATTCAACACATAGGCCGGATGATGGGACTACTACTGTCCCATCATTGGCTAATGTGTCAATCACCGTCATGGTAGCAGGCATCGCCCGATGGGACTTGTAGTCCCATCGGACGATCCTGCACAGACCCCCGCAGCCTGCTCAGACCCCCGGACAGTCGGCACAGCCCCCTGGCATGCCAGCACAGCCCCCCGGTGTGCCGGCACAGACCCCCGGGCAGTCGGCACAGACCCCCGGACAGTCGGCACAGCCCCCCGGCAGGCCGGCACAGCCCCCCGGCAGACCAGCACAGCTCCCCGGTAGGCCGGTACAGACCCCCGGCAGTCGGCACAGACCTCCGGGCAGTTGGCACAGACCCCCGGACAGTCGGCACAGCCCCACGGCAGGCCGGTACAGACCCCCGGCAGTCCGCTCAGACCCCCGGACAGTCGGTACAGACCACCGGCAGGCCGGTACAGACCCCCGGCAGTCCGCTCAGACCCCCGGACAGTCAGTACAGACCACCGGCAGGCCGGTACAGACCCCCGCAGCCTGCACAGACCCCCGGACAGTCGGTACAGACCACCGGCAGGCCGGCACAGCCCCCCGGCAGGCCGGTACAGACCCTCGGACAGTCGGCACAGACCCCCGGTATATATGTAGTATGCATGTTGCATGCATGTAGTATATATGTGGTATATATGTAGTATGCATGTTGCATGCATGTGGTATATATGCAGTATGTATGTATGTTGCATGCATGTGGTATATATGCAGTATGTATGTATGTTGCATGTATGTAGCATGTAGTATGTATGTAGTATATATGTTGCATGTATATAGCTTGTATGTAGTATGTATGTAGCATGTAGTATGTATGTAGCATGTATGTAGTATGTATGTAGCATGTATGTAGTAGGGATTTTTTTTTTTTGTACATTCAACACATTAGCCGGATGATGGGACTACTACTGTCCCATCATTGGCTAATGTGTCAATCACCGTCATGGTAGCAGGCATCGCCCGATGGGACTTGTCGTCCCATCGGACGATCCTGCACAGACCCCCGCAGTCTGCTCAGACCCCCGGACAGTCGGTTCAGACCACCGGCAGGCCGGCACAGCCCCCCGGCAGTCCGCACAGACACCTGGGCAGTCGGAACAGACCACCCGCAGGCCGGCACAGCCCCCTGGCAGTCGGTACAGACCACCCGCAGGCCGGCACAGCCCCCCGGGCAGTCGGCACAGACCACCGGGAGGCCGGCACAGACCACCGGGAGGCCGGTACGGACCCCCGGCAGTCCGCTCAGACCCCCGGGCAGTCGGCACAGACCCCCGGCAGGCCGGTACTGAACCCCGGGCAGTCGGCATAGACCCCCCCCGGAAGGCCCGAACTGACGGCGCATCATGATGCGCACAGACTGCGCATCATGATGACGTCATTTCAGCAGCCAATCAGAGCCACAGCAGTGGCTCTTTGCATTATGGGAACTTCCGATTCCGATATCCGATATTGTAAAAATATCGGTACTCGGTATCGGAATTCCGATACAGCAAATATTGGCCCTTACCCGATATTTGCAGTATCGGAATGCTCAACACTAGTGGTCATGTAACTGTTAAGAGAGTGTTACAAAACTGCCAGAGGTCAAGGTCACTCTCATTGGTCAGAGGTGCCTGTCAGGTGACAATGGGCGGGGCTACCTGGCCTGAGAGTATAAATCTTGAGGTAAGCTTCTAGAAGCTTCAGTCAGCCCAGGGAGCTCACTAGAGAGGAGAACCTGCTGTAGGAAGGAAAGTGGAATACCCCTACAGATACTAACTGACAGTGGAGACGGTCACGGGGGGTGACCCTAAAAGACAGCGGTTGCATACAGAGACAGCCTGTGAGTACCAGGTGTTCGGTGTACTTCAAAGGGTGAAACGCCGTGGTGGATTGGCCTAGGGCTGCCACGGTGGAAAGATGTCATGATCCAGTGTTGGATCTGGCGGTATTAAAATCACTGGGTGAACTTTTTTTACTTTGGAAAGTTCCAAGGTGTCTTGACTGTCCCCGGTGGTGGTTTTGATATTGCACTTTAGGTTTTTGTGCACTTAATCATGTATCAGGTGGGACACCCTATAAAGGTGTGCTAGGGGTGTGCAATCACGGCCTGTGATATTGTGAGAGTGTGTTCACTCTGTTTTTGGAGAGCCTGGAGGAAGGATGGAGCTGGTGAGGAGTCCTGCGCAGCTTAGCCAGGGGGGACGTGTTTCAGCTATGGTGTCTGGACCAAGGGCTGGCATGGCGTGGTGGAGTCGCAGTGATGGTGTCAGCGGGAAGTGTCTGCATGGGCTGGTGGAGTGGCGGCTATGGAGAGTGGCACTCACCATGTGGGACTTGGCTGCTGAACTGGACTCAAGCATGCTTGACTTCGTATCAGAAGCTGAACTCATCCTTGGGACTCTGGTTCTAAGCAGCTGCAACTGGTGGTGGACTCTGCTCCGAGGCTGCACTAAGGTGAAGGATCCTTTTATGGTGATGGATCCGGGTGGAGGAGAAGACGCACGCAGGTGGTGGGCTCTGTTGCTGGGAGCGCACGCAGCAGAGCAAAGCTAAGTGGTGTTTCCCCTGTATTGTCTCTTTCCTCATGTGTGTTATTAGTGCAGTGGTGGGATTAGTCTCCGCACCGACCCATTCCCTAGTGAGGGTTTAGGGTCAGGGTGAGCAAGGGCGTTAAGGTACGCCTGCGGCGACAGGTGCGGAGCCTGTTTAGGGAATGTAAGGAGTGCAGGGACACTGGCTCAGGGGAGCTTAGGAGGTCTCCATCTCCCCCATTCCCTATCGCAGGGCCCACCATTGTTAAAGTTACCCAGGTTCCCCCTTTATTATTTGATTATTGTATGTATAACGTGTAATACCTAAATTCGCCAGGTGGAGGCGGCGTATCCACCTGCACGTTTTATTATTTAAATCCGCCCCACTGGAGGCGCTGTATCCAGGGTCACGTGTGTTATGGGTTCGCCTTGCGGTAACACCTGCGCCCAGACACACAGTGACTATGACAAAAGAGCCACGAAGGACACCACGACGGTGACAATCAATAAATGAAGGTACTCGGCCCTGTGAACAAAGGAAATGTGTAACATTCTTGTCAAGAAGTGTTCTGGTCGTCAGAAGAGCGGCCAATAAAAGCGGAGTCTGTTGAAGATAGCTCTTGTGTCTGTCTCGTGTCTGTCGACGCCAAGAGGTGGGTCACCCCCCAGTTCTGTGGGATCAGCATCACAGCACACCTTCCCCGCTTATCCGCACTATCATCAGAATCTCCTCAGCACCACCTTAATCGCCACCCTCAGCCGTCAGCCCCCCACCACTACATTTGGCGTAGTCGGCAGGATCCATCGCCGCCAATACATCTTCAGCTGCAGGCCTGCCACCAAGGAGCAAAATCCCCAAGCTGTGTGGGGTGAAGTGCTGCTTTGTCTTGTTCCCTATGGATTACAATTTGGAGAACTGGACTGTGGATTGCTGACTGTTAAAAAATGACTGTGGTGATTTGGGGCCCAAAGCAACAGGCATGGACACTGCTGTTTGTTCTGGATGGCTTGGGGCTTTATAGCATCCGCCCCTGGAGGGAGTGGTGTTCGTTGGAAGAGAACTGCACTGTCATGTTCCAAAATTTGGAAACCTGCCCAGGGAGTATCCCTGTGGAGCTGTCGGGCCTGGAGGCCGGCCCTGCCGGACGGCGGCGTGAAGACTCATGGAGACATGGCTAAGAATGGAGCGATGGGAAAGTCTGCAGTGAGCAGTGGCGGCTGTAAAGGTGAGCGTGCCCACGGTCCCGCCTGCAGCATTCCAGCCCAACCTGATTTCTACACTCCCAGCATCGGACAGACCATGGGGTCCCGACACTGGCCCTCAGCCTCCCCGCCCGATGCATTGTGCTGTGATACCGGCTGCCAGACTGACGGCCGCTGTATCAGCCATGCTCCCGGCCCCAACTGAAACCGGACTTACGGTTGTAATGTCTGCAATACCAGAGAGCGCGGCTGCTGACTCATCTGTGGCCCCGCCCGTGGAGACCTTGGTTCCAGCTGCGACCTCCCCTGCGGCTGCGCCGACGTCGCTGCCAAAGCCGGCTGCGGCCTATACGACACCGGAGCCTGTGGCCGCTTCTGCCTCGCCCATGACCTCGACCGCGGCCCGCCCACCAGACTCTGCGGCCTACGCCGGACCCTCCGCTTGGGTGGCAGAGATAATTGCAAAGAAAAAGGCCAGAGAGCGGGAGGTATGGGGACTGCTACATAAGGAAGGAGAGGCCGCCATGACTACCCCTCAATCATATGGGCGGCTTGTACATGCTAACACCGCTAAAGGCTATGGGTTCATCTGGGACCTCGCCACCGGCCAGAAAGACTACCTCAATGTGACCCCCATTGGACATGGACGGGATCTGCGGGAGGGAGACCTAGTCTCCTATTACAACAAATACTGCCCCTGCGGCTGCTATACGGTAGTGGTCATCACCTACCCTGAGGGGTATGAGCCTCCATAGGTCTCGGGCATCAGGGACACTCGAGGCCCAGAGGTATTTTTAGCATCCCAGGGACTTCACGGCTGTGGAATTCCCTGGTAATTGGTGAAACATCGGCCGCCAGGAGGTGGCCCGGAGTATCCTGCTAAATGGACTGCCAGGGACTGTCGTGCACCATTGCATGACCTGGGGACAGTTCAAAGTCCTCAATTGGGTAATAAGTGCCCACTCTTGGTGTAGCGGGGATGCATACGGGGGAGTGCTCTTCTCAAAGGAAGGGGGAGCACTATTTTCCTTGTTTGTTAAAAATTAAAAGATGTTATGCTTTATTTAAAAAAAAAATGCTTTGCATAATGATACTGGTAGATATAGGTAACAAAACTATTGAGTAATTTAAGCATAGTATGGTACTTAATGTAGAATGTTGCAAAGAAGAGGGTAAATGTTGTACCCATCAAAAACTAATGTATGTCGAAGCTATGTGTAATATGTATAGTGAGTTAGAAATGTTATTTGAAAAATGAAAATGTGTATTCAGCAGGTCCCAGGTACGTGGAATATGCTGACCCTGACGATGTTAAGCTGAAAGGACGACGGGACAGAGAGAAGGCAAAATGGCTCGGGTGCCTGAGTAAGAGAAGTCTGTGTGGCACAGGAGTTTGTGTGATGCAGAGAGGTCTGTGCTACCGGGATATCATATGACGCAGGGAAGACTGTGTGACAAGAGGTTCTGTGTGACCAAGAGTGGTGTGACACAGGAGTTTGTGTGACAGAAAGTATGTGTGACTCAGGTGATGACCATGTCAGGTATTGACACCACGTTCATCCTCGGGATGCAAATTGTCAAGAACGACAATGGGCAAAGGAAGGAGGAATGTGGGGAGGTTGAGCTGGGTACGGTTCTGTCTGTGATAGGAGACAGAGAGTTTGACAACAGGTGTCATGTGGCAGTCTGCCCATCAGAGGTTACTGGAGAGCGCCGATGGCAGTGATTATGTAACTGTCATTTGAGTGTTACATGACTGCCAAAAGTCAAGGTGACTCTGATTGGGCAGAGGTGACTGTCAGGTCACAGAAGGTGGGGCTACCTGGTCTATCTGAATAAATACTGAGGTAAGCTTCCAGAAGCTTCAGTCAGCCAGGGCAGCTCACAGGTTAGGAGAGTCTGTCAAAAGGAGACCCCTCAGAGACTTTGGACAGTGGAAATGGTCATGGGGGTGACCCTATAGGACATTGGTCACAGGCAGAGACGGCCTGTGAGGACCTGGATTATTGGTGGACTTTGTAAGGTGAAACGCCGTGGTGGATTGGGCTAGGGCAGCCACGGCGGATAGAGCCACGAAGTACGCCTGATGGAGAAAGTGTACAAGTGAAGGTACCCGGGCCTGTCTGCAGGAGGATAACAGTGTGAAACATCTGTCGTGTTTTGTTCTGGTCGTCATGAGGGTGGCCAATAAAAGCAAACCTGTTTAATACAATTCCTGCCTCTGTCTCGTGCCTATCGACGTCAAGAAGCGGGTCACCCTCCATTCCTGTGAGTACAGCACACCTCCGCCGCCTACCAGCCACACCACCTAAATACCACAGCACGCTACCCTCCGCCCCAGCCTGCCACCAATCTCTACATTTGGCGTAGTCGGCCACCACTACAACGCTGCCTGCTGCCATACTTGGACTGAGAGCATCATTGTCAGCCTCCTAAAATCTCTAGGGAGCTTCCAATTCTCCCCAATACTATATACACACGTTGTGCATGGTCATACACCTGCCTATTTCAGCCTGTTAAATTGAGGTGTAATCTATAGTGGGCCTGACATAATAGCTCAGCCTCCTAAAATCTCTAGGGAGCTTCCAATTCTCCCCAATACTATATACACCTTGTACCTTGTTTTCCAGTACCATATAGCTGGTGGTATTTTGGATACATTTTTCCAAAAATGAGTAAGTATGGTGGAAGAGGCCGTGGAAGTGGGCGGGGGTTGCCAGCTGGTACTGATGGTGGTGGGGGTGCATCTGCTGGTAGTGGCAAAAGTACAATAGCACCTAAGGCAGGAGGTGTTGAGCCTGCATCTTCATCTGGCTCCACAAGGCCTCGAAGGCTCCCTTTCCTGGGAGTAGGTAAACCGCTTTTAAAGCCAGAGCTTCAGGAACAAGTTTTGGCTTACATTGCTGACACAGCCTCCAGCTCTATCGCCTCCTCTTCTGAAGTTTCAAAAAATAAAAGCACTGAGTCGTCAGTGGAGGCTTCTGGTCAGGAACAACACCTTTCCTTGTGTCCTTCACCCCTACCAAAAGTGAAGGATACGGCAGGCCACACTACAGATAACTCCATGAAGCTCTTTTCACATACCATGCCTTGGTTATCAAGTCAAATCGTGAATTCCCCAGTCCAAGATGAATCGGACATGGAGTGCACTGATACACAGCCACTGCTAGATTTTTCGGCTGGTACATTCACTCAGAGCACTACATTGTCCTCGCAGTGTACTGAGCCAGAATCTGACCCTGATGAAACTCAGGTGCCCCTTCCCGCATACTATACCACCTTACACGGTGACACAGAGGAAGGTGCACATGAAATTGAAGAGGAGGTGGTGGATGACCCAGTTGTTGACCCAGATTGGCATCCATTGGGGGAAGAGGGTGCCGCTGCCAATAGCTCAGAAGAGGAGGATCCGCAGCAGGCATTGACATTGCAACAGGTGTTATCTGGCAGGCCCATAGCAGTCCAAAAACGGTTTACAAAAACCCAAAGGGTTGCAGAACAGCTTGGCCAGACAGTCAAATTAGCACAGCGTGCAAGGCCTCAAAATGTCTTCCATAGTAGGAAGAGTGCAGTGTGGCACTTTTTTGAACAAAATCCTCTTGATCAGGCAAAGGTTATCTGTAAGAAGTGCGCAAATACCTTTAGCCGAGGGAAAAATCTGAGAAATTTGAATACCAGTTGCATGCTTAGGCCTGTTTCACACTTCCGTTTGTCTCCATTAGTCAAGATCCGCCGTTTTGCCAAAAAAAGTATCCGCCATTTTTCTTGGCGGATCGTTTTTTCCCCATAGACTTGCATTACCGGCGGATCTTGACGGATGGCCATCCGTTGGATCCGTTTTTTTGCGGATCCGCCAAGATTTTGGCGTCTGCTGACAAAACTGGATTGACAATGCAACGTTTTTCTGGCTGGCCGGATCCACACTTTACCCTGCGCATGCCCAGCAGAATCGCCTTTGCAGTAAATTTAACCTTAAATCCCAATCTGGTGGCTGAGAAAAAATTCTCTCTCTCCCTCCCAGACAGCGGTTCCTTCAAATTTCTAACTTCGCTGGATCCGTCAAAAACACGCTAATGTCTGTACGCAGGCGGATCCGTTTTCATCCATTTTGGCGGATTACAACTGACAGAAATTACTGATGTGTGAAACAGGCCTTAGACATTTAACCACCATGCACTTGCAAGCGTGGACGGACTAGCAAACCTCACGTACCACATGTGCACCTGCTCCGAATGAAGGTAGTCAGCAATGCTACATTGCTTCCCCCACTGTAAGCCCATCGGTTAGCACACCACACGCAGCAAATGTTGAGGTGTCGTCGCAAGGCCAAAGCAGTCAGGGAATCACAATGTTTTTGCTATGAAAGACTGAATCTAGGCCATCAGCAAGACTACCAACACCATCACCATCACCAACCCTCTCTCAGTCCACCATGTCCACCGCTAGTTCCACCATATGCAGCTCTCAAGTCCAGCTCACCCTACCAGAGACTCTCAGTAGGATAAGAAAGTACTCATCCTCTCATCCGCGTACACAGTGTTTGAACGTCCACATTGCCAAACTAACCTCGTTAGAGATGATGCCCTACCGGTTGGTTGAAAGCGAAGCTTTCCGCAAGCTCATGGCCTAGGCAGTACCACGCTATGACCTACCCAGTCGGCACTACTTTTCTTGAAAAGCCATCCCAGCCCTCCACCTTCATGTGAAAGACCGCATTGTCCATGCACTCAAGCAATCAGGGAGTGGAAAGGTGCACCTCACAACAGATGCATGGTCCAGTATGCATGGCCAGGGCCATTACGTGTCCATCACTGCGCACTGGGTTAATGTGGTGGATGCAGGGTACACAGGGAACAGCGGGGGTGGGACACTGCTGACTAGCCCATGGTATAGGAAACAGTTGGCTGTAGGCGTTGGACCCTCCTCCTCCTCCAGAAGAGAAAGCTCGTCCACAGAGCGCAGTCGCATGAGCACTCCATCCGCAGCTGCCAGTGTTGCACACGAGGTGTCCCACTATCGAACAACTAGTGGTAAGCGTCTGCAGGCTGTGCTGAAGATGATGTGTTTGGGCGACAACAGACACACCGCAGAGGTACTGGCCGACTACTTGAGGCAGGCAAGGTAGTTAGTGATAACGGCCAGAATTTTGTGGCAGCCATAGCTCTTTCAAAAGTCAGACACATACCTTGAACCTGGTGGTGCAGTGCTTCCTCAATAATTTTCTGGAGTTAACAGCCCTGCACCATAAGGTGCAAAAACTGCTCGCACATCCGCCGGTCACCCGTACACTCCAGTTGTATGCAGAAGCTGCAGCGATTGCTCCACCTTCCCAAGCAGTGCCTAATTATCGACGTTGCAACAAGGTGGAACTTCACCCTGCACATGGTTCAGAGGCTGTGTGAACAGAGGCAGGATGTAATGCATTTGTGGGAGGATACACGGGCAGGCAGCTTGAGGGCAGGCATGGAGTTATCTGGTGTGCAGTGGTCGAAGCTGAAAGACCTCTGTAAAGTCCTTCAGTGTTTTGAGGAATGCACACGGCTGGTAAGCGCAGACCGATGCCAACATAAGCATGAGTATCCCACTTATGCGTCTGCTCATGCAAACTTTGACGCACATTAAGGAGCAGGCGTCTGCAGCTGAGGAGGAGGGAAGCCTTGATGACAGTCAGCCATTGTCTGCTCAGGGAACTCTCCTGGATGAGGTGGAGGAAGAAGAGGAAGAGGAGGAGGAGGATGATGATGGGGATGATTATTTTGGGGAGGAGGATGCTTCTCAGGGGGCAAGAGAAAATGTTGGCGTGGCAAGGTCAGGTACAGGGTTTGTGCGTGACTGGAGGGATGTTGATTTGCCAGAAAGTGCTCCTCCACCCAGCACTCGCAGTGCATCATTGACACCTGGAACATTGGCCCACATGTGTGATTATGCCTTGCATTTCCTAAAAAGGGACCCCCGCATTGCCAAAATGATGAACGATGACGACTACTGATTGGCCAGCATCCTGGATCCACGCTATAAAGGCAAATTCCAAAACATCATGCCACAGGAGAACCTAGAGCTAATATTGGCTAACAAACAAGCAACTCTGGTAAACCGTTTGCTTGAGGCATTCCCAGCACACAGTGGCAGTGATGGTTCTCCCACGAGCCGTAGGGGGCAACCTGGAAGAGGTGTTCGTGGTGCACACAGCCGAAGTGGGGCTGGACACAGGGGTTTCATGACCATGTTGTGGACTGATTTTTCAAGTACCGCTCACACGACTGGCAATAATGCATCAATTGAAAGTGACAGGAGACAGCAGTTGTCAACAATGGTTACAAACTACTTCTCCTCCCTTATCAATGTTCTCCCTCACAGGTCATTCCCCTTTGACTATTGGGCCTGTAAACTGGACACCTGGCCTGAATTGGCACAATATGCCTTACAGGAGCTCGCTTGCCCTGCTGCTAGTGTGCTATCCGAAAGAGTATTCAGTGCTGCTGGATCAATCCTGACAGAAAAAAGGACCCATCTGTCGATCCAAAATGTTGATGATCTAACCTTCATTAAAATGAACCATACATGGGTTTCAAAGGATTTTGTCCCACCTTCCCCTGCTGACACGTAGGTTGCCAGAAAAATGGTTCGCTTTTGTCCTCTTCTTCCTCGGACTTCTCCAATTCCTCCATTTGCAGTTGCTGAATGTCCAATATCAGCATATGCCATTTTTTCAACCTCCCTAACTGGGCTGCCACCCCCCCAGGGCCGGGGTCACCACCTGGCGCATGCACCCGTGCGAGTGCCGTTGCCCTGGACAGGTGGGTGGGCCCACTCTTGGGCGACGGCACTGCCACAGGGTCCCTCATAGTACAATCAAGTGTCTCTGATGGCTGGGGTGCACACCCGCCATCAGACACACCGGCGTACTATGAGGGGCCCTATGCCAGTACTCCCGCCCTTGAGTGGGCCCCGCCTGCTTGCTCAGGGCCCCATCACTTGCAATACTTACCTCTCCCTGCTCCACCGCTGTGTAGTCTGGGCTGTTAAATCCTTCACTGGGACTGCCACTACAAATTTGGTGAACTGATAGATGATGGTTAAGACGCAGCTATGCCCTGTCCTGCTGGACTCTATCTTCAGATGATCAATGGCTTCCATTTGTTATGGACGTCGACTCACAATGAGATGCAGTGGTGGTTTATCATCAGCTTTCATGGTTTTCCTACTCACAGACGTGTGACATTCCTGCCCACATTTTTAAATGTGTCCTCTCATGCCAATCCAATATAATCGCCTACGGCCTGTGGCTTCTGTCTTTTGCACTCCAAAGTAACCTGACAGATCATGATAGGCAGTGACGACAATGTCTACATCTCTCCCTGTGATCACAATTTGATGGAGATGAGTAACGGTGATGGGATCCACGGTACTGCAATACAGCAAACCTTTCTTCACAAAGAACTGTTTTCGCTGTCTCCATAGACAAAGTAATTAAGGGTCTGCATCGCCTCTGAGAATTCTCCCGGGAGTTTTTCCCATGATTAGTAATTCCAAAATTTCTGCAATCACTCGACTTTCCGTCTGTTCTTGTATCCATCTCGTTTCCTCTTGCGGAGAGTCTGGACTGTCTTACTGAGACTGAAATATATATGAAGATTGAAAAATACCCCAACAGTGTATACTGGTGTACGCTTCGAATACATTACCCTTTTTCTACTTTTTAGATTCTTGTCTAATCCATACTGAGGCTGTGAGTTTCTTTGTCGGACTCCGGAAATATACACGTAGATTTTTAATGTTTAAACTATGCTCTATATACCTGGTATCCAGTGATACTGTACCCTTTCTCAACTTTCTACAATCTTGTCGAATCCATACTGGGCCTGAGACCGTCTGAGTCTGCCTCATGATATATAGACATAGATTTTTTAATGTGTGAACTATGCTATATATACCTGTTATCCGGTGATACTGTACCCTTTATCAACTTTCTACAATCTTGTCGAATCCATACTGGGCCTGAGACTGTCTGAGTCTGCCTCCTGATTAGAGATGAGCGGTGTTCGAGTCGACCTGTTCGCCAAGTTCAAATTCGAACTCGAACACTTTGCTTAAAATTCGGCTGTTCGAGGTTCTGTTCGAGAACGGTTCGTTCACCAAAAGCGTAACTTTATTTTCACATTAATAATGGTTTTAAATGTTAATAGACAGTTTCATGGCATAGTAGCGGTGTCTGGTAGCCAGCGGTGTAGTGCACCTGTCAAGGAGCTACACCGTGTGTGTTTCTAATAATATTTTACCGCATCTTGTCCAGAAAATCCTTTTGGGCCTTGTAGCACTGTCTGGTACTCAGCAGAGGAGCCTACCCGTGAACCTAGCTATGCCGCCTGTTTATGAAAGAACCAGTTTTTGACTGCATTTAACCCAGTTAATACTTTGGGCCTAGTAACTGTGTCTGCTACTCAGCAGAGGAGCCCACCCGTGAACCAAGCTGTGCCGCCTGTTTATGTAAGAACCATTTTTAACTCCATTTAGCCCAGTCAATACTTTGGGCCTAGTACCTGTGTCTACTCAGCAGAGGAGCCCACCTGTGAACCTAACTATGCCCCCTGTTTATGTAAGCACTGTCTGCTACTCAGCAGAGTTGCCCACCCGTGAACCAAGCTATGCCGCCTGTTTATGTAAGAACTGCGTGCTACTCAGCAGAGGAGCCAAGCTGTTAAGCAAGCTACAGCCCCTGTGGTTTGGACAATTAATTTTTTTTACATTCTTTCTGGAATGCCGGTTAGGCCTAATTCTGGAATTCCGGTTGACCTGCACTTACTGGGAAATCCTCGTTCGTGGGGAAGAATTGGAATCTCAGATCACCATCACTAACTGGGTTCAGCGGGTTATCCGCACCTGTAAGCGACATACGCTGGTCCTTTCAGTGTAGCGCGCATGCAGCCCCGGACATGTAAGGGCATGACAGACCAGTTATTGCTCGATCTCGCATGCCAGAGCCTCGCGTGTCCCTCTAGTAAGCTGGACGTGGACCGCGGGGTCATGCCGAAGTCTCGTTTGTTAACGGAATTAAGCTGACAAATCGCTAGCACAACTAAAAACGGCCATGCACCACCACCCACAGAATCAACAAAGCTTGCAATCTGTCCAACTTTTCTGTAGCTGGCATGGTAGAGGTTGTGGAGTCCAATTCCGCCGCAGGCTCCACTCCTGGTGGTGCCCTTCTGGACATTCCTTTAAGGTTCAGCTTTGCAACCATACTGCCCCCGGAAACAAAACACTTTGCCTTCATGGACGCTGTTTGGAGGGTCGTGGGAATAACGCCGCCCGATCGGCAGTTGGCATCATTTATGGTGGGAAGTCCAACGGTATATAATCGTCTTCGATTTTAGAATTTTAGATTTTTTTTATTTTAGATTTTTAGTCCAGCCTTTCTTGACTTTATATGGGTATGACATGCCTATATCTGTGTCTCCTCCTCCTCCTTTTACTCCTCTACCTCTTTTCTATATGTAGTTGCCCTTTTCCATATGTTATTTTTGTCTTCTGAGCATTGTGTCTGCTTTGGGACACCTTTTAAGGTGTTTTGTGATTGTTTTCTATGTGTTTGCATGTGTTTGTGTTTGCCTGTCATTGATTTCAATGGGGCTCGACGGTGTTCGACGAACGTTCGGCGAATATTCGACGAACTTGCCTCCTGTTCAAAGAACCGAACCGAACTCTAGCGGGGTGGCTCAACACTACTCCTGATATATAGATGTACATTTTTAATGTTTAAACTATGCTATATATACCTGGTATCTGGTGATACTGTACCCTTTCTGCCAGGAAGTCCTCCTCCACCCACCATTCTAAGTGTATCATTGACACCTGGAACATTGGCCCACATGTGTGATTATTTCTTGTGGATCTTCTTGTTATATTGAGGTGTGATACATCCTGAGCGTGTGACAGTCTGTGGGTTACTCCTGCAATTTAGATGTACATTTAAAAATTACCCCAACATTATGTATACATCTGTACGCTTGTGATACATTACCCATTTACTGCTTTTTATATTCTGGTCTAATCCAAACTGACCAAGTGAGAGTCTGTGTCTGACTGTGGAAATAAATACTGAGATTGACAATGACCCCTACACTGTGTACAGCTGAATGCTTCAGATCCATTACCGTTTTACGGCTTTTTATATTGTGTTGTAATCCATACTGAGCCTGAGAGCGTCTGTGTCTTCCTCCTGAAATATATACGGAGATTTAGAATGTTTAAACTATACTATATATACCGGCTATCTGATGATACTGTACCCTTTTTCTACTTTTTATATTCTTGTCTAATCCATACTGAGCCTGTGAGCGTCTCTGTGTGACTCATGAAATATATAGGGAGATTGACAATTATCCTTTGACTGTATAGAGCTGTACTCTTCTGATACAGTACCATATATCTGATGTTATTTTGGGTACATTTTCCCCAAAATTTGGAAGCATGGTGGAAGAGGCCGTGGACGTGGGCATGGGGGGGCCAGCTGGTACTGATGATGGTGGTGCATCTGCTGGTAGTGGCCAAAGCACAATAGCAGCTAAGGCAGGAGGTGTTGAGCCTGCATCATGGTCTGGATCCGGAACGCCTGGAAGGCTACCTTTTCTGGGAGTAGGTTAACCGCTTTTAAAGCCGGAGCATCAGGAACTGGTTTTGGCTTACATTGCCGAAACAGACTCCAGAAAATATCCCCTCCTCTTCTTAAGTTTCAAACAATGCAAGCACTGAGTCATCAAGTGCTGTCTCCTGGTCAGGAAGAACCCCTTTCCTTGTGTCCTTCACCCCCACCAAAAGTGAATGATGCAGCAGGCCACACTTCACATTAGTCCATGCAGCTCTTTCCCACATACCATGCCTGGGTTATCAATTCAAATCGTGAATTCCCCAGTCCAAGATGAATCTGACATCGAGTGCGGGTGGCCAGACAGGGCAGTTGGGTTAATCGGTACCGGGCCGGTGTCTCAGAGGGATGTGTCACGGTGGTGGTGACCCGGTCCGTGGGCATGGGCGTCCATGCAAAGGGGTGATAAACATTTATAGGTGAATGATACGTGACGTCACCTGTGGTTTCTGATCAGATTGACCAGCGCTGCAGTGTCGCTTCTCTGGGACAGATGTTGTGGTGCAGCTAAGATGTAGAAGCCCTGCACAGGTAGGGCCGTAGTTGCAGGGCAGATGAAAGAGTTGGTAGATGGTGTGCAGTGCAGGATTGTAGCAGAGCCGTGCGCCAGATGCAGGAGAAAGATGACAGACACAGTCGTGCAGTTCCTTTACCTGTACTTGGTAAGTGCCGTCCAGGACCCAGAGTACAGATGGAGAAGGAATTGGTCAGCCTGGAAGCAAATTAGGAATTCTGTCTCTGCAGATAGGTAGTGTGGCCTCCATTCTAGCGCTTATCTGAGGTACTCGCAGTACTGAGTTCACTGAAGTTCCCCCTGTTGACTCTTTTGAAACTTTCTCGTATGGCAGGCAGCCATAGCCTTTTCCTTCTGGCTCACACAAGTTGCTGCTGGGGCCTCCGAGCCTTAGGTGGGAACAGAGCATTTACAGCTGCTACTTCCTCCAGTTTCTGCTGCAGGACCGTCAGTGTCCCTACAAACTCGGAGACAGGAATCCAGACCATGCACTTTTTATATCTCTATGCATGTTGTAATTTCTTGCTAGCATATTAGTGAGATACCTAGATGATTAATTGATATATTCTCATTTTGTGCACTTTGCACTTTATATTTTATTATGTGAATATAGTAGCATTATTTTTCCTTCATGATAATTTTTTATAGATTTCTGTATATAGGGGCAGGATTTATTTATTTATTTTTGTGCACTAACACGTACTTTACCGGTTGGGTTTATATGGCAATACGTTACTTGCATATGATTGCATCTTATTTATGAGGTTTTTCTACTGATTTTCTTAGTCCGTGTGTGGATCCTTGTTTATGTTTTTAATTTTTAAGAAAACAAGATTGTTTATGGATGTTACCATTTACTAATTGTATAAATAATAAAGAGTATATTATTGGTCAGACTGTGGAATGGTTTTTGGTCATTTTTTTCTTCTTTTCTCTTCTTAATCTCCAGAGATTGCAGAACAAACCTCTGTATCTACCGTATATACTCGAATATAAGCCGAGATTTTCAGCCCGTTTTTTTGGGCTGAAAGTCCCCCTCTCGGCTTATATTCGAGTCATATACACCGGGGGGGTCGGAGGGGGAGAGGGGGCGGGGGTGTCAGGTCATACTTACCCGTCCTGACGCAGTCTCTTGAGCCCCCAGCTTCTCCGCGCTCTCTGTTCCTGCCTTCAGCGGTCACGTGGTACCGCTCATTAAAACTCATGAATATGAGCATATTCATGAGTTTTAATGAGCAGTATCACATGACCGCTGAACGCAGGAAGAGAGAGCGCGGAGAAGCTGGGGGCTCAAGCGACAGCGCCAGGACGGGTAAGTATAGCGATACTTACCTGTCCTGCGTCCATGGCTGCTTGCTGCTGTCTGCCATCGGTCAGTGACTTCAGACAGCAGAGGGCGCGGTGACGTGATTAGTGCATGCCGCGCCCCCTGCAGTCTGAACGTCACTGACTGATGATGTGGCAGATAGCGGTGAGCAGCCATGGACGCAGGACAGGTGAGTATCTGACATCCAGCGACGGAGAGGTGAGTATGTCATTTTTTTTATTTTTACATGCTGAAGCAGCGGCAGCACATGGGGGAATAATCTTAAGGAGCTTCTAATGGGGGCAGCATATGGGGGAATAATCTATGGAGCTTCTAATGGGGGCAGTATATGGGGGAATAATCTATGGAGCTGCTTATGGGGGCAGTATATGGGGGAACAATATGGAGCTTCTAATGGGGGCAGCATATGGGGGAATAATCTATGGAGCTTCTAATGGGGGCAGCATATGGGGGAACAATCTATGGAGCTTCTTATGGGGGTAGTATATGGGGGAACAATCTATGGAGCTTATAATGGGGGCAGTATATGGGGGAACAATCTATGGAGCTGCTTATGGGGGCAGTATATGGGGGAACAATATGGAGCTTCTAATGGGGGCAGCATATGGGGGAACAATCTATGGAGCTTCTTATGGGGGCAGTATATGGGGGAACAATCTATGGAGCTTCTTCTGGGGACACCATATGGGGGAATAATCTATGGAGCATTTCCCACCCTAGGCTTATACTCGAGTCAATAAGTTTTCCCAGTTTTTTGTGGCAAAATTAGGGGGGTCGGCTTATACTCGGGTCGGCTTATACTCGAGTATATACGGTAATACTTCCTCTAGTGCTTGTGCCTCCTCCACCTCCTCTAGGGCCTCCACCAGCACCTTCAACCTCTTCCTTAATAAAACACAGGTTACACCACTGCAGAGAGGATCCCCCCACCTCCCTACTGCACAGCCAGGGCTCAACGCATTCAGGTAGTGTTTAACCCTAGAACGCATACCCATAGAAATCTACACATTCACGCAGCTGGGTCCTTTTAGGCCTGTTTACAATTATCATGGAATAACTCAAATAAAAATACTTTTCAAAGTTTATTGCAAAGTAAGGATGCATTCCCACTAGCGCTGGGGTCCACCAGGACGGGATTCCGTAATGGATCTGACCTCCTGGTGACCCCAGCTAAGGCTGGCGGACGCATACCTGGGGCCTCGCAGGCCTGCCAGGTTACTTGTTTTCTATTTTCTGTAAAATTACTTTAGTTAGAATTTTGAAACTCTAGGTATTCCTCAGGTATATAGTTGTTAGTAATTTCCAGTTGTTCATATATTTTTATGCTATAGGCATTTTGGTATAACAACCTTTTTTTGGGACTACCCCATATTCACGCACCTGGGGTCTTTTAGGCCTGTGTGCAAATAACACGGAATAACTCAAATAAAAATACTTTTCAAAATTTATTTTACAATTGCAAAGTAAGGATGCATTCCCACTAGCGCTGGGGTCCACCAGGAGGTGATCCGTAATGGATCCGTAATCCGTAGAGCAAGTGTTTTTACTATGTCGGAACATAGGTCTTTCTGGACTGGAGCATCAGCTTCTTTGCCACAGTAAATCAGACCATTCATCCCATAATAGCTTGCTGAATCGCACATCCAGAAAATTTTTATGCCATACTTAGCTGGCTTACTGGGCATATACTGAATGAATTTGCAACGTCCCCTAATGGCAAGAAGTTGCTCGTCCACTGTCACATTATCACTGGAATGGTAAAACTTTGTACAGTTCTTGATAAAAAAGATTCCAGATAGCTAATAGGGGCTAATTTATCGGTTGCCAACCTCACAGGGCGAGTTCTCTTTTCATCAAAACGAAGGCATCTCCGAATACCCTCAAATCTATTGATGGACATAGTAGCTTTGTAGTGTGGATCTGCAAATGGGTTCTGAAATAAGTCTCTGATTGGAACATCGTATGATTTTGTCGACCCTGCCAGAAGAGTAAGGCCAATATAAGCATATAGTTCCTCTTTAGTTATATTTTTCCATGTTTTTTTTCTTCCTGACGTGATACGTTTTCCTTCTACGTTAGTACCCAAACTACCTCATCTGCAATATCATGCGAAACAAATTTACAGAAAGCA
The DNA here is from genome assembly GCF_039654945.1 of Dendrobates tinctorius. Taxonomy (NCBI): domain Eukaryota; kingdom Metazoa; phylum Chordata; class Amphibia; order Anura; family Dendrobatidae; genus Dendrobates; species Dendrobates tinctorius. The sequence continues at coordinate 9,346,416 of NW_027361838.1, read as the reverse complement.
TCTCTTTTGGACATGAATTGGGGAATTCCGACTGCTCCTTGAGCAACTCTAATAATGTTATGTGATGGGGTGTGTGCAGGAGCCACAGCAGTATTGTTCCAAAAAATATTCGTTTTAGATGCTCTATTTGAACGTTCTGCTGGATCCACTACTTCTTCATCATCTGAAGAATCGCTGGACGATGAAGTTGATACATTAGCTGGTGGCATGTACTCTTCATCAGACAAAGAAATTTCACTTTCTTCACTATTGAAAACAATCACCTCAATTTCATGGTCAGTCAATCCCCTGGAAGTAGACTGTGCCATTGTAATTGAATACCAGGAGAAGACACAGAGCATGCAATATAAAAAATCATTTCAAATTTTATTCAGGTAAAGTACTACAAAAAACATGTACATATAATAATGTGCAATTGTGGACAAAAGACAGATGATATCCACCTACAGTACCCCAAACCTCCATATAGATGGAAAAAATTCCCAGACCATGTCCCCATGGGAGTAAGAAGTCCCACAATTTGATGCAAAAATAGTAGCCCCCAAGCACAGTGGCCTATATATATGTTAAGTTGAACATTATTGAGGGGCATCAGTATAGTAAGGCAAACCGCAACAACAAGCGGCAAGAAAAAATGGGGAGAGAGAACCCCAGAGGCACTTACCAGGTGTGGAGGAGAGGGGAAGGAAGGCTGTACCACCCCCGATGCGCGTTTCGCGGCGTCTCAGGCCGCTTTCTCAAGAGGGATATGGTAGAAGGTCCAATTAGGACCTTAATATAGCCCCTGACCTCGGTCATGTGACCAGAACTGGCCAATAAGAAGGCGCAACCAGCGCATGCGCCCACAATGATACATGATCCAAATAGGACCTAAAAATAGCCCCTGACCTCAGTCATGTGATCTCAGCAGGCCAATAGTAAAGGCACTATTGGCGCATGCGCCCCAGTCACCGCAAGTCCCGCAGAGCACCACAGGCATCATGCGTCAGCGCACACAAAACTGGTCCTAATTGGACCTTCTACCATATCCCTCTTGAGAAAGCGGCCTGAGATGCCGCAAAACGCGTGTCGGGGGTGGTACAGCCTTCCTTCCCCTCTCCTCCACTCCTGGTAAGTGCCTCTGGGGTTCTCTCTCCCCATTTTTTCTTGCCGCTTGTTGTTGCGGTTTGCCTTACTATACTGATGCCCCTCAATAATGTTCAACTTAACATATATATAGGCCACTGTGCTTGGGGGCTACTATTTTTGCATCACATTGTGGGACTTCTTACTCCCATGGGGACATGGTCTGGGAATTTTTTCCATCTATATGGAGGTTTGGGGTACTGTAGGTGGATATCATCTGTCTTTTGTCCACAATTGCACATTATTATATGTACATGTTTTTTGTAGTACTTTACCTGAATAAAATTTGAAATGATTTTTTATATTGCATGCTCTGTGTCTTCTCCTGGTATTCATTTTATTGTTTGAGTTTATGCATTTTCCTGGCGTTGGAGATTAGTTTCATCTCTCCACCATACGCCATATAATGATTAAAGGGCTTCTGATTTCATGTGCCATTGTAATTTTAGATGTCAGTAAACTAAAAAGAAAAAAAAAAAGATTACAATCAGGCTTGTGCACTGTAAACAGTATGTGATAAGACTCTTTGTTAGGGTCCCAGCACACCAAGCGATATAAAGCAGGTAAAGTGCAGCCCCCCTCCTCTTACCTCCAACAGATCACTTTCTTGTAGTGCAGTAGAAGCATGAGGCTCCACGGACTTTATTTGCATATTCGTATTTCCAAGGGAGCAATGCACCTAGGATTTCACTGATTGAGCGCCTTTGCCGGCTGCCGCAGTGTTTTCTTTGACTGGTCTCCCTGAGGTCAGTGATGGTTTCGTGATGTTGGTCTACTAGGCAATGCTCCAACCTAGCCAGAATCCTACTCCACACTGATGAGGGGCAACGCCCCGAAACAGCTGTCTGTGGATGGATACCTAGCCTTGGTATTTCCCTTGTCATATCTGTAAACTCATAAAGAGCTGGATATTGACTTAAAGGGCCACTTAATATGGTGGTAATGGTGGTTTCCGAAAGGAGCCACACCTTGGCTGGGTCCTTCCCTGGAGGAAGATCTGGCTAGTCCCGTGTTTGAGACTCTTAAATGAGGCTCCATGGACTTTATTTGCATATTTGTATTTCCCAGGGAGCAATGCACCTAGGATTTCACTGATTGAGCGCCTTTGCCGGCTGCCGCAGTGTTTTCTTTGACTGGTCTCCCTGAGGTCAGTGATTGTTTCGTGACCCACAGAGGATGGGGCAGAGTGCCCCAATATTAGAAGTTAACAATTTTCACCCACAGAGCATATTTCCACATTTATCTCACAGAAGTTGATAATAAATTTCACTCACAAAGCATGTTTCCAAATTCCCCTGAGAACCCTGATTAAAAATCACCCACAGATCAGGTTTCCATATTGCCAGGACACAAGTGATAATAAATTTCACTCACAGAGCATGTTTCCACATTTCACCCACAGAAGCTGATAACAAATTTCACCCACAGAGCATGTTTCCATATTTCCCCACAGAAGCAGACAACAAATGTCACCCACAGAACATGTCTCCATATTTATTCCACAAAAGCTGATAAAAAATTTCACCCACAGAGCATATTTCCACATTTTTACTGAGAAATCTGATTACAAATTTCATCTACAGATTATTTTTTCACATTTTCTACACAGAAATTGATAACAAATTTCACCCATAGAGCATGTTTTCACATTTCCCTGAGAAAGCTGATTAAAAATTTCAAAACCAGACAGAAGAAAGGCACAGTGCCCCAACAGGCACGGTTGCAGAGGACACACAGCAACTTAAAGGCACAGTAGTCCCACAGATATGGGTTAAAGAATACACACAACAGTTTTAAGCAAAGTACTACCACAGATCTGGGTTAAGGAATACAAACAATGACTTTTGGCAAAGTACTCCCACAGATATTAAGGGAATGGAAGAATCCAGGATATCTATAAACAGAAAGATAGTGAGGAAACACTTAGCTAACCTAAATGAATTCAAGTCTCCAGGTCCAGATGAATTACACCCCAGAGTACTGAAGGAGATAGCAGAAGAAATTTTTGAACCCCTCTCCATAATCTTTGAAAATTCTTGGAGAACAGGAGAAGTCCCAGAAGACTGGAGAATAGAAAATGTTGTTCCTAACTTCAAAAAGGGGAAGAAGGTGGACCCAGGCAACTATAGGCCGGTGAGTCTGACTTCTATACCAGGAAAGATCTTTGAACAAATTATTAAACAACATGTATGTCAGTACCTGGATAAGAATGAAGTGATTAAACAGAGTCAGCATGGGTTTGTAACTAATAAGTCATGTCAGACTAACTTAATTTCCTTCTATGACGGAATCACTGATTGGGTGGATCAAGGAAATGCTGTAGATATAGTATATCTTGACTTCAGCAAAGCATTTGACAAAGTATCTCATACAATCCTTATTGAAAAAATGACTAAGTATGGAATGGACAAGGCAACTGTTAGGTGGATTCATAACTGGCTTAGTGATCGGACCCAAAGAGTGGTCGTAAATGGCTGCACATCCAGTTGGAAGAATGTCTCAAGTGGGGTACCACAGGGCTCTGTCCTGGGCCCTGTATTGTTCAACATCTTTAGCAATGATTTAGATGAAGGAATTGAGGGTAAACTGATTAAATTTGCTGATGACACAAAGCTAGGAGGGATAGCTAATACTAGAGAAGAGAGAGAGAGAGCATTCAAAGAGATATAAATAAACTGGAGAAGTGGGCAGCAACTAACAGAATGGCTTTTAACAGGGAAAAATGCAAAGTACTACATCTGGGCAATAAAAATGAAAAAAGCATATACAGAATGGGAGGAATAGGCCTAAGCAACAGCACATGTGAAAAAGACTTGGGTATACTAATAGATCACAGACTGAATATGAGTCAACAGTGTGATGCAGCAGCAAAAAAGCAAGTGCAATTCTAGGATGTATTAACAGAAGCATACAGTCTAGATCACGTGAAGTCATTATTTCCCTCTACTCCTCTTTGGTCAGACCTCATCTGGAATATTGTGTCCAGTTTTGGGCACCACATTTTAAAAAAGACATCAACAAACTGGAGCAAGTTCAGAAAAGAGCAACCAGAATGGTGACCGGTCTGCAAACCCTGTCTTATGAGGAAAGGCTGCAGGATCTGGGATTGTTTAGTTTGCAAAAGAGAAGACTGAGAGGAGACTTAATAGCCGTCTACAAATATCTAAAGGGCTGTCACATTGTAGAAGGATCAAATTTATTCTCATTTGCACAAGGAAAGACTAGAAGCAATGGGATGAAACTGAATGGGAGGAGACACAGATTAGATATTAGAAAAAACTTTTTGACAGTTAGAGTGATCAATGAGTGGAACAAGCTGCCACGAGAAGTGGTGCGTTCTCCTTCAATGGAAGTCTTCAAACAGAGGCTGGACAGACATTTGACTGGGATGATTTAGCGAATCCTGCTTTGAGCAGGGGGTTGGACCAGATGGCCCAGGAGGTCACTTCCAACTCTACGATTCTATGATTCTAAGAATACAAAACTTCATATCCCCTTACTGTTATGGACTGGCGGAATGCACCTAATTATAAATGCGTAGCGGCTAGGTGCGTTTGCAGTTCGGGGTCCACCGTGCAGAGATGCTAAGTGCTGCTAGACAATAACGAACAGAATATGATAGGGGATATCCAAACACCGGCGGGTTAACCACTGACCCGGTGTGTGCAGGAACGAACTCTGTTACTTCAGAGAGTCCATCCTTGCAGGCGTAGAGGCCATGACCTGTTATACCTCACAGGCTACGGTTTGGAGAGCGCTAGTAACGTGACGGGACGCTGACCCCAAAACACAGGAACAGTGCCCCAATAGGCCCAGTCACGTGCAGAGCCGCTACTGTGGTGCCAGGGATAGTCCCTTAAGAAAAGCAGTGCCCTGTTAAGCTTCACAGGGTGCGACAAACTATTGCTTACCGCTCTGAGCGGGTAAAGCGTCTGCACTGGTGGTTGCCACTAACCAGCCTAAGCTTAGCGCTAGAAATCGCACTATCTGCGCATGGCGCCGCTCTGATAGACGCTGCGGTAAAGCGGTATTGTGATGCCTTGTGCTGACTGGCGCCCTCAGGCACTAATGGAAGATAGAAGCTGAGTGCACTGCGGCACTAGGCTGTGCCTGTACTCGTGCTGACTCAACTCTAGAACCCTAACTCATACACAACCGAGGAAGGGAGTCTTAATGAGTCATTCACCTATCTCAAGCATCCATCATCATACACACCCCTTTAGCAATAAGAGTAAGTTTCTATATTAGCACATGGCCGAGTGGCCATGTGAACCTTTTATAGTTACAGCCTTCCGGGACCTTCCAGGTGGTCCAATCGGAGCAGCAACATGACCTGAGCATGTGCCCTCCGACCTCCAATGAGAGGTCATCCCACAGGCATGCTCAGTAGGAGAAAAGCAGGACTTAGTCCCAGGAGCGTCTGCTTGCCGCTGACTCATACATGGTACAATAGCTGAGCCAAGAGGTGCAACCAGTTGCCTAGCATTACTCTGGGCAAGATGCTGGGACCAAAGTCTTTGCTGAGCAGATTTCTCTGTGGCTGGAGAGGAATGGGAGACAGCAGAAGGCATGGCTCGGGCTTCCTCCTGTGCAGAGGCAGGAACCTGATGCCTAACACTTACCCACCTGAGCATGCCAGCCCCCAGATACCCGTTATAGCTTGGCTTTTTATAAAAAATGGGGGGACCCCACGGCGTTTATTTAAATTATTTATTTAAATAATTTTATAAAATTGGAGTGTTGTAGTTTTATTTTAAACTGCGTACACGGAAAACCTTATACTGTCAATCTCTATTGCATCATGTCTCTACGCTAAGCAGAGCAGAAGTAAAAAATAAGAATCGTGAACCAGGAGGAACAGGTCTAAGTGGAGTAAGAGGTGGACATGGTGGAAGTGGCAGAGCAGCATGGTGGCTCAGTGGTTATCACTGCAGCTTTGTAGCACTGGGGTCCTTGGTTCAAATCCAACCAAAGGAAGCATTTGCAAGGAGTTTCCTTGTGATAGCATTGATTTCCTGTGGGTATTCTGGTTTTCAAAGACAAACTGATAGGGAAATTAGATTGTGAGCACCATTAGGGACAGATCCAATAATGTCAGCAAAGTGCTGTGGAATTATGGGTGCTATATAACTGAGTAAAATAAAGATTCAAGGGAGGAGTACTCAAGTTTTTTGGGCTTTTTTGTATTTTTTCCATTGTTTTTATGTATTGCTTTATGGAACAGATTTAATACAGCATACAAGATTAAAACTAGCAATCTATAACAAGGAGGTGAGGTCCAAGAAGAGGAAGAGTTGGATGTGTCAATATGGGTGGAAGAGACAAGGGAGGAGTAATCCAACTTATTTTTTCTTGTAGTTTTTTGTAGTTTAATTGTTTTATGTTTTTCTTCTTTTATGTAATGCACATAAAACAACCTACAATTTACAAAGCTAAGCTAGCTATCTAGAGCCACAGGGCATAGGTCCAAGTTGTGTAAGAGTTGGACTTGTCGATATGGGTGGAAAAGGCAATCGAGTAGCAATCCAACTTTTTTTTTTCATTTTTTTGTATGTTTTTCCATTTTTTTATAATTTTATTTTATTTTTTTCTCATTTTTAGGTAGCTCACTTAAATCAACCTACAATTCATAAAACTAAACTAACTATCTATAGCCATGAGACTTAAGTACAAGTGGAGGAAGTGTTGGGCGAGTCAGTATGGGTGGAAGAAACAAGGGAGGAGTAATCCAACATTACATTTTTTTTATTTTTTTATTTTTCATGTTTTTTACTTTTCTGTTTTTCTTATTTTACACACGTGGTCAAAATTGTTTGTACCCCTTCTTTAAAGACAGAAAAACCCACAATGGTCACAGAAATAACTTGAATTTGACAAAAGTAATAATAAATAAAAAATCTATGAAAATGAACAAATGAAAGGCAGACATTGCTTTTCAACCATGCTTCCACAGAATTTAAAAACAATAAAATTCATGAAATAAGCCTGAACGGAAATGATGGTGCCCTTAGCTTAATATTTGTTGTACAAACTTTTGCAACTGTAGTCACAGGAACATCAAGCTGCATGGAGATGGTCTTATAACTAATCTCCTGAGACAACTCTTTTCTTAGCTTCCTCTGGTTCATGTTGAGTGTGATACACACCATGTCACCAAACAGCACAGTGAGTATCTGTAGCTCTATACAGGCCCACTCACTGAATCCAAGATTGTAGACACCTGTGATGTTAATTAGTGGACACACCATGATTTAACATGACCCTTTCTTCACATTATTTTCAGGGGTACCATCATTTCTGTCCAGGCCTATTACTTGAGTTTTATTTTTATAAAAATTCTGTGGAAGCTTGGTTGAAAAGCAACGTCTGACTTTCATTTGTTCAAAATAAACAAACAAGTTACAACTAGTGTGCGTAGTTCCAACTGGAGAAGTAGGTGGATGAGGTGGACATTGCAGTGTAAGTGGAAAAGGTAGACACGTAGGTAGCCAACAGTTTTATGGGTTTTTTTATTTGGGAAGGAGGCACCCAAATGAAAGGAATAGCAAATAGAGTTGAAGACTAGCTAGGTGTGGCTGCTATAGTTTTCTAGTCTAGTATGAACAAGTCCTGTGGGATCCACATCTAGTTCATTTTAAGGAATGTTAGCTTCCAAACATTAGATGTGGACAGGCGGATATCTGTGATGACACCCCCTTCTCATGATAAGCACATGTTCTGACAGTACAATTGCCACAGGGCAGGCCAGCACCTCCAAGGCATAAAGGGCAAGCTCAGGCCATTTGTTAAACTTGGAGAGCCAGAAGTTAAATTTGGCAGACTCATCTGTTAGCAAATGGAGATGTGTGGACACGTGCTCTTTCAAGATGTCGCTGAAATGCTGCCTCCTGCTAATATGGACCATATCAGATGGTTGTGTTGGAAGCTGTGGCATTCTCATAAAATGTTGCCATATTTTTGCCATGTTAACCCTGCCTTTTCAGGTGCTGGAGGCGCCCCAGCTACATTGGCGACTTCTTCATTCACCTCTGCCTTGTTGTTCCACTGAACTCCTGCGGACAGGTGGGAAAGCCATTAGTAGTTTATTTTACCAGTGTGTGCTTGTATTCATGCATTTTGTGATCCCGCTCTAGTGACGGAAGTAATGATGGTATGTTGCTATTGCAGCAGTGATCCGGCAAGGTGGCTACCCAGTAATCTGCAACATAATCTGGTAACAATACGGGCAAATCTGTTGTCTTTGCAGAGACACTGTAGGATGTATTGGCTCATGTGTGCCAATTTGTTGGTACCTCGTATATCAGCCAGTGACCTGAAAGGCAGAATTGATGCAACAGTGCAGGGTGAGAATGATGAAAGTGCGCACACTCGCATGTTTATCAGCTCCTCCAACATGTGTGGGTAGTTTTTCAGGAAGCTCTGAACCACCAAGTATAGCACATGCTCCAGATAATGGATGTGCATCAAACTGGCTATGCCCAGAGCTGCTATGTGATTTCTCTTTGATCCCAATCCAAGTGTGGAGATGTTTGATGACACTAGAGGTGGTGGTGGTGAAGCTGTCACATCCTCTCTTTCTGCAAAGGCAGGTTTCCCTATTGATCTTGAGTGGGAGGCAGAGGCCGATAGCACAACAGAAGACTGAGCAGAAGGCTCAGATCTGTCATGCTTTTTAAGGTATGTACTTCATTGCACTTCATATTTGGAATTCATATGTCTCGTCATACAGGTGGTGCTCAGGTTCAGAACATTTATGCCTCGCTTCAGGGTCTAATGGAGCAGAGTGCAAATCACCTGTCGCTTGTTGGCAGCTCATTTTCTGAAGAAATATCACTTCAGGGACCTCTTTTGAACTGTTTTTTTGTGTGCTTATTTCAGCAGCATGGTGAGCAGAAGCAGCTAGCATACTGGCTGAGGGCTGCCAGCAGTGCCTTTGCACCATGTTCCCTCTTTTGCTTTGTTGCTGTGGCCAGAAATGGCAACTAGACAGCTGATGACAATTATTTATTTCACAGACTACTTAAAGACACCAACCAGTCCAGAGAAAAAAAATTGAGCCTAGAAATGGCAACTAGATGGATGATGCCAATTATTTATTTTGAAGACTACTAAATAGAGATGGGCAGACTCCTGGATGATTGGGTCTGGCTGGTTCAGCCGGAGTAACAAAAAGTGCTGGTTCAGGTACCAGAACAGTACCCAGACCCAAACTGGACCTCATTCTTTTGAATGGGGAGCTCGAACATCCAGTATTTGCCATGCTGTCATGTGCATAACTAGGAAGTCTGTTTTACTGTTCAGGTTCGGCCACCTAAACACCGGGTGTTTGTTGCGCTGTCATGAGCATAACAGCGCAGCAAACACTGCTTCTGATTAGTAGTAAAATCATTACTGCCAGTCAGAGAGCCATGGTTCCTACACTGTAAAATGACAGTGTGAGACCGCAGCAGTGATTGGAGGTAAAAAGTTTACCTCCGTTCACTGGTGTCGGCTGATGGGGCTACTGATCTCATCAGCCTACATCTGCTGCTGCTAATAACAATGAGAGCAGGCAGAGGCTGATGGTAGCATTCATCATCCAGTGCCTGCACTGTAAATAAATAATTAAGAAAAGCAGTGTGGGTTCCCCTGTATTTTTGATAATCAGCCAGGCAAAACTCACAGCTTAAGGGTGCAACCCTCAGCATTCAGCTTCAGCAAGGCTAGTTATCAAGAATAGAGGGGTCCCCACTCCGATTTTTTTAAATTATTTAAATAAATAATTTAAATAAATGGCGTGGGGTCCCCCCCATTTTTGACAACCAGCCAAGCTAGATCAGACATCTAGGGGCTCTTATTCTCAATAGAAATAGTGAAAAAGCCAGCTCACCGGTAAACACTTGCAGGTACTCGGAGCTCCGTGCAGACCAACGTCATGTAACAGAAGAAAAAGAGGGTATTCGCTACAGCTGCATAAAAGTCTTCTTTTATTGAATGTGAATCAGTTAACACATTATAAAATTCTCCATATAATCACACCAGACTCAGGTAATGCAGAGGTAATGCAGTGACATCATCATCTGCCAACTCGTCTTCCAGTTCTGCACTCTGGTCTTTCTGACTTGTTGACCTTACAACATCACTTGTGGGCCATTGTTTCTCATCATCATCTACCTCTTGAAGCACTAATTGCCGTTACCCATCCTCATTTTCTTCTGACCTTGTCTATTCAAATATTTAGGCATCACTACAGATGATCTCCTCATATCCCTCCTGAAATGTGCAGTGTTATGAATGGGTCACCGAGGATAGCAGGCCCAGGCTAAGCCACAGGAAACCAGAGAGATTGGTAACTAAGTGGATTGCAGACCCCTGATCCTGTCCACACAACTAGCAGTAGCCGTGGAGTGTACCTATGATGATCCTAGACGCCTCGGCACAGCCAGAGAGCTAACTAAGCCTAAAGCAAGAAAGGGGAAATCTAAACTGCCCCAGAGCAGACCCCAAAGGAATAGATAGCCCCCAAACATAGATTGTCGGTGAGACAAGATGAAAACACAAACACAGGCAGAAAAATAGACTGAGCAAACAATGGGGCCCTCACTGACTAGACAGGATAGGAAAGGAAAGACACTGTCTGCAATCACGCAAAAAACCCTGCAAAAGTCCAACATGTCTGATGCACAAAAACACTGAAGTCGCACTATTTCGCCCCCGCTATATCAGCACTCTGGTATATTCTGAAAGCAAAGCAAAAAGAAACAAATATAATAGGGGACAAAACAAACTGGCACAAGCAGTAACATATGGGCGATGATTCAGCACAGCCCCAGCCGGAGCTGGCTGACCTGCACAAAGCAGAGAGACAAAAAAACCACATCAAATGCAAACAGAGTAGCTAATGAACCACTTAGCTGAACATGCAGGGACAGAGTAGGAGACATCAGACCTCAGGAGGCACCGGAAGAAAATCACCAGCAGGGATAGAGGGAGTCGGCTGTCTTAAATCCCAATCTGAAACCCCAGATCTCTAATCGTCTTCCTCATTATCAGGTGGCAAGCCTCTGTCAATCTGATCTGCTCCACTACCTCCAGTAGCCACCAGAGGAAGCCCAGAAAGAGAACTTGCAACCCCTCTCTCAATCTGACCAGCTCCACTACCTTCAGTAATCACCAGAGGGAAGCCAGAGAGATAATTCACAACCATGCAGGGTGAAAGGTCATAATCAATAAATGTAAATGTAAAGCGCTACTTGGAGTGTTTGAGTGTGGGATCACTTGGCTCTTGAGACTTTCCATGGTGGAAAGAAGGAGGATAAAGGTGAAGATTATGTGGTCCAGACACTTGGCTAGTGAAACTGGACCGTATGGAAGACAAGGTGGTGCTGGGACCCACACTGGGATCAATATCTGCCATCCAATCAACCAACCGGTTCACACTGTTCTGGCTTCAATAGTGGCGTCCCCCCCGCATAGTGAGACTGAAAGCTACTGTAGGTCTCGTGGATGTTTGCTGTGATGTGATGTAACCTTGAAAATTAATTTAGAGTGAGGACCATGTGCTGCCCCTCCAAAATTTGGGATTGACTGTCGCCCGATCGATGCAATATGATAAACCTGTTGATATGGTGTAGGAGGAGGAGGACAAGAAAAACAATAAACCATGAACCGTATACCCTTTCTGGAATGGGAAGGGGTGCATGGGAATACACCAGATAAAAGAAACATTAGATTTGGCTTTATTTTCCGCTGCTGTGATCCTTGGGGATTGAGAAGTCTGGGCCAATCCAGACCTTGTTCATTTTGAGAATAGTAGGCTTGTCAGGATCTTCAGTTGACAGGCAGATGTGCCTATTAGTGATTGTGCCCCTGACGGCACTAAAAACCCACGGAATCAACTTAAGCAGTGAGGGAGCACTGACTGCAGCCTTCAATACTAAGATTTGTCTCAACTCCATTGAATATAAAAATAAAGTTGCATTTATACAATGTGAGAAAGGCCCAAATGCACCTCTTGTGTGAATAAATTGACAAAGGACTTGTGGTGTTCTTTGCTTAAGATGTGCTGGAGAAATTCCTCAACATGGTTCATGAATTTTCATAGGCGATGAAGGAGATTCAAATCATTTTTTTAAACCATTGCTTCAATCTATTTGAAGCCTCAGAGTTGCCTGATGCCCAGAGGTGGCACTGGAGGAACTACTGCACACCTTAGCTGGAGCAAGATTGGAGTCGGCTGCCTGAAGGTCTTTTTTATGACCCTGAGCAGTGGCCTCAAATCAGGGACTACTTGTTTGTGGCCATACCATTCCTACTGTTTTTAAATATAAATGTTTTCTGAGGCCCTATGCTACATGTGTTCCAGGTTGTATTGGAGTGCCTCCTTCTAATTTTTGGAAACCCTTGCACATAGTGAACACGCTTTGTCAGTCTATGAGTTCCACTCATTACAAATGGGTAAAAAATGTTTTCTGAGGCAATTCTATGTGTATTCCAGGATGTATTGCAATTAGAGTTGAGCGAAACAGGTCGGTCAGATTCAAAAGTCGCCGACTTTCTCCAAAGTTGGGTTTCATGAAACGAAAGCGGACCACAGTGTGAAGTTGGCCATGCAGTCGGCGACCCAAGCGTCAAAGTCGGGTTTCGCCGAATGCTTGCACGTGACTTTTTTCAGGCAATGAGAGAAGCGGATCGTAGCATAGCGGGAGTGGGAGAGGGAGGGAGGGAGAGAGAGAGGGAGAGGGAGAGAGAGAGAAGAGAGAGAGAGAGATTTTGCCGCCTCTGGGGTTAAAACTCATGCCAGGTGTGTTTACAGTCCTCCACTCACTGCCGCCTTTTCTCCCCATTGACTTGTATTGGGTTTCATGTTTTACGACTTTTCCAGACTTTTCCCTATAGTCGGCCGATTTCGTTCGACTCGACTTTTGAGAAAGTTGGGTTTCATGAAACCCGTCTCGACCCTGAAATAGGCAAAGTCGTTCATCTCTAATTGCAATCTCTCCTTTCAATTTTTGATAGGCCTTGCACTTAGTGCAAAGGCTTCACCATTCTAGGAGTCCCATTCCTTACAAAACTGAAAAAAAAATTCAGAAATCTCATACATACAATTCCTTCAATTTCCTGACTGAAATGGAAAACTGAATTTTTGAAAGAAGGAGCATGTCAATTGTTACAGCATTTTTTACAGCTTTTTTTCACCATTGAAAGCAATGAGAAAGTGCAAAAATGCAACAAATACACTATGTGAGAACATAGCCTAAGGGGTGGAGGAGGTATTTCTTTGCTTTATATACAAGTTATTATACTAGAAAGAATGTTTCTGAACATTTTTTCCTGTAAAATTCGTTTTATCTTCGGATAGGTATGTTTTATTGTCAATCCGTAGACGTGGCATAATACTCTGAAAACATTGTTCCCACCAGCAACTTGGGAGTCAGAGATGCATCGAGTCATCTTCCTCATGCTGTTCTGTTTCCATGTAAGCACTTTTTCCAACCATTTCAGTGATTTTACTGTCCCCTAGACCTCCTGGAATGGTCTATGGTGAAAATGCTGGAGTTTTCCATTAGCTTCCATTATACTCGCTACTCAAATAGAGTACCCGAGCAGCCCAATGTACTTGATTCGAGTAATGAGCACCCAAGTATTTTAGTGCTTGCTGATCACTAGAGATGTGTGAACCTTTCAAGGTTTGGTTTGGTTCAATTCGTCAAATGTTTAGACGTTCGCTGAACATGTACGCCAAACAGTTTGACGATTGTACCCAAATCCCATTAGATTCAATGGGAGGACAAACCAAACATATATTCAAAACCTTAATTAAGAGGTGAGAAAAAGCATCTAAATCAGCTAAAGCTAGGGACAGACACCATGAAAAGTGGCATCAATTGACCCACAGTAGAAATTTGCAAATGGCACAGCAGCAGTCAGCCATGGGCAATGCATGACTTATCAGGGTCTGGCCCAGCATTTTCAGCTTAGATTTGAAGTTTCAATGAGGATCTGGTAGATAAGGGAGCAGTATAACCCTTTTTAGCTGGGAAACCTGATACCTCATGCAACACCTAAATTTTTTTTATTCCAGCCACGCTCTGGAATCAGTTACATATAGTACTATTGGTAGAAAAATATATGGAAAGTAACACTGGTAGTTGATTGAAAGTAAGTGTACGCCTGCCTGTCTGAGGGCCCTATAAACACAGGAAACCCACCAAATGGAGACCAAACTTGGAGTCTCCACATTTCAAAAAATAATTGTCACACATCACTAAATTGGCATCAATTTCCACAGTAGAAACAGTATACTAGGCCTCTGACACAACTTCTACTTCAGGCAACCCACCAGTTGGAGACCCAACTTGGAGTTTTCACATTTCAAAAAATATTTTTCACACATCATTAAAGTGGCATCAATTTCCACAGAGTGGAACCCACCCTGATGGCATTGATACTGAGCCCCAGACACTCCTGCACCATCCTCTCCAGTCATTTACAATGTCAGACTTGTACTCTGTTGTGCTGATGCACAAGCTGGTCTAAAAAAAGTGTCAAAAGGCTCACAGAAATTGCTTCTGCCACTTGCACTGCTGCTGCTGCTAATATTTTTGCGATGACGCCATGACGCTACCGTGGTTGGATGTCTTGAACTGGGATGCACACTGTGTACCTCACTACTGTCGTGGGGAAAACAACTCTTAAGATTTTGTACTAGCGTGTTTCAATACTCCAGCATGTGCTCATCATTTTCCAGGGGAAAAAAAGTCTGGCTAAATTTGCTCTTCACTTCTTCAGAGCTACAGGGTGGGCCATTTATATGGATACACCTAAATAAAATGGGAATGGTTGTTGATATCAACTTCCTTTTTGTGACACATTAGTATATGGGAGGCGGAAGCTTTTCAAGAGGGGTGGTGACCATGGTGGCCATTTTGAAGTCGGCCACTTTGGATCCATTTTTTCAATGGGAAGGGGGTCATGTGACACATCAAACTTGTTGAGAATTTCACAAGAAAAACAATGGTGTGCTTGGTTTTAACATAACTTTATTCTTTCATGAGTTATTTACAAGTTTATGACCACTTATAAAATGTGTTCAGAATGCTGCCCATTGTGTTGGATTGTCAATGCAACCCTCTTCTCCGACTCTTGACACACTGATAGCAACACCGCAGAAGAAATGCTAGTCTAAGTGGGTCCGATTCCTTGTAGGAATGCTCGGACCTGACACCCATAATGTAGTGGTGCACCATCTTGTTGGAAAAACTCAGGGAGTGTGCCATCTTCAGGGCATAAAGAGGGCAACACATCATCATGTAGCAATTTCAGATATCCAGGGACATTGAGGATTCCATTGATGAAGAATGGCCCCACTATCTTTGTACCTCACATACCACACCATACCATCAATTATGGGTGGCAGGACCAAGCATTCCTACATGAACAGTTTCCTAGAAAGTGGATTGGTTCTCGTGGGCCAGTTGAATGGCCTCCAAGGTCTCCAAATCTGACCCCTTAGACTTTTATCTTTGGGGTCATCTGAAGGCAATTGTCTATGCTGTGAAGATACGAAATGTGCAGCATCTGAAACAACGGATACTGGAAGCCTGTGCTAGCATTTCTTCTGTGCTGTTGCTATCAGTGTGTTTCTATCACTAAGGATATGGGCATCATGTTAAACATAGTGCAGCAAGAAGTCGCTCATGTTTCTGGCACTTCCATGAAGTCCAATCCAAGGTGTGTTGGTGGTTGGGTTACGCTCAAGGTTGCCCTTCCCACCTACTACGGACAACAGAGAGGATATCATTATCCTCTTCATCTCCTGACTAGAGTTGAGCGACTTTTGGTTTTTTAGGGTCGCGTTTCGTTTCGTGAAACCCGACTTTTCCAAAAGTCGGGTCGAGCAAGATCGTCCGATTATAGGGAAAAGTGGGGGTCGTCCCGAAACACGAAACCCAATGTAAGTCAATGGGGAATAAAAGTCGGCAGTGAGAGGAGGACAGGAAACACACCTACAGTGCCCATTTGAATGCCAAAAGCATCAATTCTTCTTACTTAAGCTTGTCAACCTTAATTAACTTCATAATACAAGTTACGCACTGAAAAATGGGGGTTATTTGGCTAAAGTTGTGGGGGGGGGCTGGCTCCAGGTTTTCATGTGCCCTGGGCGAAAGAGTGCCCCTTTAACACATACCAAAACTCATCATGCTCCGATACGGCAGAGAAATAGCGGTATAGTACAATGAAAAATACTTCACTTTTTACATCTCATGACGAGGCCCATCTATTTCTCCATACAGAATCATTGGTCCCATATAATGTTTGAAACAGTATATGATGAGCTCCACATAATGCTACAGTATATTTTGGTCCCCATGGATGAAGCTCCACTGTCTTATGGGCCCAAATAATGCTCCAAACATAATGGGCCCCATTTCTAATGCTCTAATGTATAATGGGCCCTGTAAATGCTGCTCCAGTGTCTGATGTCCACCTTTGGAATGTTCCAGTGTATGGTAGGCCCCATCTATCATTCTCCAGAGTAACGTGCTCCCCAAAAATTGCTGTCCCAACATTGAAAACAATCAAATAAGTCTCCTCGCTAGGGAATCCCTGTACTAGTCTGGACTCCTCGTCGTCCCCATCTTCCATCTCACTGCACAGTATTTCAACCTTGCAAGTGCTGTGATCCTGAGCAAGCAGGGGGGGCCCACTCGTTGGCGACGGCACTGGCACAGGGCCCCTGATAGTACGGTGGTGTGTCTGATGGCGGGTGGGCCGAACCTGCACTTTCATCTGCAGCTTCCTCTTTGTCACCGTGTAAGATGGAACTGTATATGGGAAGGGTAACCTGAGTTTCATCAGGGTCAGATTCAGGCTGTGTAGCGCGCGAGGGGAATGTAGTGGTCTGGGTCAATGTACCAGCAGATTCATCGAGCAGTGGCTGGGCATCAGTGCACTTGTGTCGCCCCCAGGAGTACGGTCGCCACAGTGGCATTACCTTCCTCCTAGGGAGTGTGATGTCATGCTTGGGAGCAACGAAGGATCTCTCTAGCAGGTTAACTGATTGGGCGGTGTTATTCCCACGAGTCATGACCCTCCAAACAGCGTTCATGAAGGCAAATTGTTTGTTTTACGTGGGCAGTATGGTTGCAAAGCTGAACCTTAAAGGAATGTCCAGAAGGGCCCCACCAGGAGTGGAGCCTACGGTTAAATTCGACTCCACCTGGGAAACCTCAACCATGCCAGCTACAGAACAGATGCACACATTGCAAGCTTAATTCCGTTAACGAACGAGACTCCGTCATGCCCCGCGGTCCGAGTCCGGCTTACTAGAGGGACACGTGAGGCTCTGGAACATGAGATTGGCCAATAACTGGTGTGTCATGCCCTTACATGTCCGTGGCTGCATGTGCGCTACACTGAAAAGGCCAGCGTTTGTCGCTTACAGGTGCAGATAACCCGCTGAACAACGTTAGTGATGGGGATCACTGATTACAATTATTACTCGCGAACAATGATTTCCCAGTAAGTGCAGGTCAACTGCAGTTCCGGAATTAGGCCTAACCGTCATTCCTGAAAAAATGAAAAACTTACGTGTGCAAACCACAGGTGCTGTAGCTTGCTTAACAGCTCGCCAGCCGTTCTCACGCCCAGTATGGATTACACGTGATTGCACAAAGGTTAGAAAGGGTACCGTATCCCCAGATAACATGTATGGATAGCGTACACATTCAAAATATATGTCTCAGGAGGCAGGCTCATACGGTGTTAGGCCCAGTATGGATTGCACGTGATTGCACAAAGGTTAGAAAGGGTACCGTATCACCGGATAACATGTATGGATAGCGTACACATTCAAAATATATGTCTCAGGAGGCAGGCTCAGACGGTGTTAGGCCCAGTATGGATTGCACGTGATTGCACAAAGGTTAGAAAGGGTACCGTATCCCCAGATAACATGTATGGATAGCGTACACATTCAAAATATATGTCTCAGGAGGCAGGCTCAGACGGTGTTAGGCACAGTATGGATTGCACGTGATTGCACAAAGGTTAGAAAGGGTACCGTATCCCCGGATAACATGTATGGATAGCGTACACATTCAAAATATATGTCTCAGGAGGCAGGCTCAGACGGTGTTAGGCCCAGTATGGATTGCACGTGATTGCACAAAGGTTAGAAAGGGTACCGTATCCCCGGATAACATGTATGGATAGCGTACACATTCAAAATATATGTCTCAGGAGGCAGGCTCAGACGGTGTCAGGCACAGTATGGATTTGACGGCCCAGATTACACAGCGGAGGAGCAGGGAGAGGTAAAGATTGCAAATGCTGGGGCCCTGCCCAAGCAAGGGGGGCCCACTCGTGGGCGTCGGTACTGGCACTGGGCCCCTCATAGTACAGCGGTGTGTCTGACGGCGGGTGTGCACCACCACCGTCAGAGACACTTGATTGCACTATGAGGGACCCTGTGCCAGTGCCCGCGCCCAAGAGTCGGCCTACCCACCTGTCCAGGGCAATGGCACTCGCACGGTGTCGTGCGCTAGGTGGTGACCCCGGCCATGGGGGGGAGGCAGCACAGTTAGGGAGTTTTAGAAAGTGGCATATGTTGATGTTGGACATTCAGCTGATGCAAAAGGCGAAATAGGTCAAGTCCCAGGAAGAGGTGGACCAAAGCAAGCCATTTTTCTGTCACCCTATGTGTCATCAGGGGAAGGTGGGACAAAATCCTTGGAAACCCATGCATGGTTCATTTTAATGAAGGTTAGATCATCCACATTTTGGGTTGACAGACGGGTCCTTTTTTCTGTCAGGATTGATCCAGCTGCACTGAAGACTCTTTCTGATAGTACACTTGCAGCTGGGCAAGCGAGCTCCTGTAAGGCATACTGGGCCAATTCAGGCCAGGTGTCCAGTTTAGCGGCCCAATAGTCAAAGGGGAATGACCTGTGTGGGAGAACATCGATATGGGAGGAAAAGTAGTTTGTAACCATGGTTGACAACTGCTGTCTCCTGTCACTTTCCATCGATGCATTATTACCAGTTGTGTGAGCGGTATTTGAAAAATCAGTCCACAACATTGTCATGAAACCCCTGTCTCCAACGCCACTTCTGCTGTGTGCACCACGAACACCTCTGCCAAGCTGCCCCCGGCCCGTACGGCTCGTGTGAGAACCATCACCGCTGCTGTGTGCTGGGAATGCCTCAAGCAACCGATTTACCAGAGTTGCTTGTTTATTAGCCAATATTAGGTCAAGGTTCTCCTGTGGCATGATGTTTTGTAATTATCCTTTATAGCGTGGATCCAGGATGCTGGCCAACCAGTAGTCGTCATCGTTCATCATTTTGGCAATGCGGGGGTCCCTTTTTAGGATCCGCAAGGCATAATCTGACATGTGGGCCAATGTTCCCGGTGTCAATGATGCACTGCGAGTGCTGGTTGGAGGAGCACTTTCTGGCAAATCCACATCCCTCCAGTCACGCACAAACCCTGTACCAGACCTTGCCACGCCAACATTTTCACTTGCCCCACGAGATGCATCCTCCTCCCCTAAGTAATCATCCCCATCATCATCCTCCTCCTCCTCTTCTTCCTCCACCTCGTCCAGGAGAGGTCCCTGAGCAGACAATGGCTGAATGTCATCAAGGATTCCCTCCTCCTCTTCCTCCTCATCAATATTGGCTGCAGACGCCTGCTCCTTAAGGTGCGTCAAAGTTTGTATGAGCAGACGCATAAGTGGGATGCTCATGCTTAGGATGGCGTCATCTGCGCTTACCAGCCGTGTGCATTCCTCAAAACACTGAAGGACTTTACAGATGTCTTTCAGCTCCGACCACTGGACACCTGTCACCTCCATGTCTGCTCTCAAAGTGCCTGGTCGTGTATCCTCCCACAAATGCATTATGGCCTGCCTCTGCTCGCACAGCCGCTCCACCATGTGCAGGGTGGAGTTCCACCTTGTTGCAATGTCGATAATGAGGCGGTGGTTGGGAAGGTGGAGCAATCGCTGCAGCTTCTGCATACGAAAGGAGTGTACAGGCGACCGGCGGATGTGCGCGCACAGTCTTCGCACCTTCTGGAGCAGGGCTGTTAACTCCGGATAATTTTTGAGGAAGCACTGCACCACCAGGTTCAAGGTGTGAGCCAAGCAAGGTATGTGGCTGAGTTTTGAAAGGGCTATGGCTGCCACAAAATTACGGCCGTTATCACTAACTACCTTGCCTGCCTCAAGATGTACACTGCCCAGCCATGACTCAGTTTGTCGCTTCAAGTACTCGGCCAGCACCTCGGCGGTATGTCTGTCGCCCAAACACATCATCTGCAACACAGCCTGCTGATGCTTTCCACTAGCTGCTCGATAGGGGGACACATCGTGTGCAACAGTGGCAGCTGCAGATGGAGTGCTCGTACGACTGCGCTCTGTGGACGAGCTTTCGCTTCTGGTGGAGGAGGAGGAGGAGGAGGAGGGTGGAACGCCTACAGCCAACTGTTTCCTATACCGTGGGCTAGGCAGCACTGTCCCACCACCGCTGTCCCCTGTGGACACTGCATCCACCACATTAACCCAGTGCGCAGTGATGGACACGTAACGGCCCTGGCCATGCCGACTGGACCATGCATCAGTAGTGAGGTGCACCTTTCCGCTCACTGACTGCTTGAGTGCATGGACAATGCGGTCTTTCACATGATGGTGGAGGGCTGGGATGGCTTTGCGAGAGAAGAAGTGGCGACTGGGTAGGTCATAGCGTGGTACTGCATAGGCCATGAGTTCGCGGAAAGCTGTGCTTTCCACCAACCGATAGGGCATCATCTCAAACGAGATTAGTTTGGCAATGTGGGCGTTCAAACCCAGTGTACGCGGATGAGAGACTGAGTACTTTCTTGACCTACTCATAGTGTCTGGGAGGGTGAGCTTTACTTGAGAGCTGCATATGGTGGAAGTAGCGGTGGACAGGGCGGACTGAGAGAGGGTTGAGGATGGTGATGGAGTTGGTGTTCTTTCTGATGGCCTAGAATCAGTCTTTCGTTGATATAACAGTGGGAGTCCCTGACTGCTGTGGCCTTGCAACGACACCTCAACATTTGCTGCTGTGCTAACCGGTGGGCATACAGTGGGGGAAACAATGTAGCGTTGCTGACTACCTTCGTTGTGATCAGTTGCACATGTGGCACTTGAGGTTTGGTGTTGTGTCCACGCTTGCAAGTGCATGCTGGTTAAATGTCTAAGCATGCAACTGGTATTCAAATTTTTCAGATTTTTCCCTCGGCTAAAGGTCTTTGCGCACTTCTTACAGATATCCTTGGCCTGATCATGAGGATTTTGTTCAAAAAAGTGCCACACTGCACTCTTCCTACTTTGGCAGACATTTTGTGGCCTAGCACGCTGTGATCTTTTGACCCTCTGGACAAGCTGTCCAGCAACTCTTTTGATGTTTGGAACCTGTCTTTGGAGTGCTCCGGGCCTGCCAGATAACAGCTGTTGCGATGTCGATGTCTGCTGTGGATGCTCCTCATCTGAGCTATTGGAAGCATCACCCTCTTCCCCCAATGGATGCCAATCTGGGTCAACAACTGGGTCATCCATCACCTCCTCTTCTATGTCATGTGCACCTTCCTCTGTGTCACCGTGTATGGTGGTATAGTGTGCGGAAAGGGGCACCTGAGTCTCATCAGGGTCAGAATCTGGCTCTGTACACTGCGGGGACAATGTAGTGCTCTGAGTGAATGTACCAGCAGAATCATCCATCAGCGGCTGTGCATCAGTGCACTCCATGTCAGATTCATCTTGGCCTGGGTAATTCACCATTGCACTTGATAATCCAGGCATGGTATGTGAAAACAGCTCCATGGAGTAATCAGTAGTATGGCCTGCGTCATCCTTCAATCTTGGTTGGGGTGAAGGACACAAGGAAAGGTGTGGTTCACGAACATGAGCCTCCAATGACGACTCAGTGCTTTTACTTTTTACAACTGAAGAAGAGGAGGCGATAGAGCTGGAGGCTGAGTCAGCAATGTAAGACAAAACTTTTTCCTGATGCTCTGGCTTTAAAAGCGGTTTGCCAACTCCTAGAAAACTAAGCGTTCGAGGCCTTATGTAGCCAGACGATGACGCAGGCTCAACACCTCCTGCATTCGGTCCTATTTTGCTCTAGCCACTACCATCAGATCCACCACCAACACCATCATTACCAGCTGCCAACCCCCGCCCAATTCCACGGCCTCTTCCACCAGCCTTCCTCATTTTTGGTAGAAATGTAGACAAAATCCAACAAACTATATAGTATGTAAAACAAGGTACAAGGTGTCTATAGGACAGGGGAGATTTTGAATTTCTGCACACACTTTTGGACACTGGACACTTTTGGATTGTGTGAGGCCCACTGATATCTGAGCGCTATGTGACAGGCTCGATGGCACAGCTGTGACCTAAGTGACTAGAGGATAAGTGAGATTTTGAATCTCTGCACACACTTTTGGACACTGGACACTTTTGGATTGTGTGAGGCCCACTGATATCTGAGCGCTATGTGACAGGCTCGATGGCACAGCTGTGACCTAAGTGACTAGAGGATAAGTGAGATTTTGAATCTCTGCACACACTTTTGGACACTGGACACTTTTGGATTGTGTGAGTCCCACTGATATCTGAGCGCTATGTGACAGGCTCGATGGCACAGCTGTGACTTAAGTGACTAGAGGATAAGTGAGATTTTGAATCTCTGCACACACTTTTGGACACTGGACACTTTTGGATTGTGTGAGGCCCACTGATATCTGAGCGCTATGTGACAGGCTCGATGGCACAGCTGTGACCTAAGTGACTAGAGGATAAGTGAGATTTTGAATCTCTGCACACACTTTTGGACACTGGACACTTTTGGATTGTGTGAGGCCCACTGATATCTGAGCGCTATGTGACAGGCTCGATGGCACAGCTGTGACCTAAGTGACTAGAGGATAAGTGAGATTTTGAATCTCTGCACACACTTTTGGACACTGGACACTTTTGGATTGTGTGAGGCCCAATGAATATCTGAGCGCTATGTGACAGGCTCGATGGCACAGCTGTGACCTAAGTGACTAGAGGATAAGGGAGATTTTGAATCTCTGCACACACTTTTGTACACTGGACACTTTTGGATTGTGTGAGGCCCAATGAATATCTGAGCGCTATGTGACAGGCTCGATGGCACAGCTGTGACCAAAGTGACTAGAGGATAAGGGAGATTGTATTGCTTTTAAAAAGCAGTTTGCGGAGCAGTGGGTAAACAGCAATGCCAGCCTGTCAGGAAGCCTTAGAAGGCAGCCCAACAACCAACACCACTGATACACCACTATATAGCCTCCCCTTGCACTGCACACACAGTGACTGGTGTGTTGTGCAGGCCAAATCGCTAGCAGCAGAAGCAGTTTTTTTGTCTTCTTCCCTGCCTAACGCTCTCCCTACAGAGTCAGCAGCAACCTCTCCCTATGCTAAGATCGGCAGAAGTAAGATGGCGGTCGGCGTGCACGCCCTTTTATACCCCCTGTGACGCCCACCAAAGCAAGCCAATCACTTGCATGCCCTTCTGAAAGATGGTGGTGACCCGTGCCTATGTCATCACGTTGCCCACAGTGTCCGTGGATCCTGATTGGCTGAAAAAGAGCGCAAAACAAACTTTTGAAACGCGACTTTGGCGCGTAAGTCGCCGACCTCGTGGCCGACTCATCCTAGGGTCGGGTTTCGTTTCATGAAACCCGACTTAGCCAAAAGTCAGCGACTTTTGAATTTTTTCGACCCATTTCGCTCAACTCTAACCTTCACTAACACTTTGTCTGGTACCATGAGCCCCCCTCAACCACTCTAAGCCACCCTCCCATTCACCACCTGTGCAACGACAGTCCAGAAATTTGAGATATTGTTATCACTTCCACATTTTCCTCTGTTTCATCCTCTTTTCTCAAAGTGTGCTCCAGCATGTAGATGACCGGAATAGTTATGCTGTTGATGACATCGTCAGTGCTAACCATTTCAGAAGCCATTTCAAAACTGTGCAGAAGGGGTAGATGTCCTTCATTTGTGCCTACTTCACAACCATGATTTGCACCACATCCGCGCCATATTGGCCCAGGCTATGCAAAAAGACATACTGTAAAAGGAATCGTCACTGCTGCCACAGTTGCTGCAACATGTGCAGAGTGGAATTCCACCATGTCGGAATATCGCAAATCAAACGGTTAGCCAGTAGTTCAAAATACCTCTGTAGCGATAAAAATCAATGACATGTGGGATGTGATCAGCGGAACTGAGCAAACAGTGACCATGTTTTCTGCAGCAGCGCATCCAGGCCTAAATACTGGAGGCGTAATTGCTGTACCACCAAGTTGAGGATGTGAGCCATATAAGACATGTGTGTGAGCTTGCCCGGGTGTAGGGCCACCACCAGGTTTGCACCATTTTTGCACATGGCCTTCCCTGGTTCCAGATTAAGTCAAGACAGCTATTGCTCAAACAGCCTGGATTCCTGTCCACAACTCTTGAGCTTTATGACTGCGATCTCCAATTTTAACACTGTCTGATTGTGGTGGGCCATGCCTGCACTGTACAGAGGTGGGGGAATTCTACCTGCATTGTTGGAACGGATATCTGATTTAATAAATTTTGGGTATCTGATATCACAGATTTCTTAGAGAAGTAATGGCGACTGTGCAACTGGTACTGGAGTCCATCAACTTTCAGAAACTGGGATGGCAAGACTTATGGAGCAGCCCTTTCCCCTACTGCCCCCACAGCTACCAGAGTCACCCAGTGCCCATTCATCAAGATGTAACACCCCTGACCATGCTTGCTCCTCCAAGTGTCAGTGTTGAAATGCAACCTGGCAGATATACTGTATAAAGTGCAAAGTGCAAGCAGCAACCAAAGGAAAGTCACAAAGTGCTAGTAATAATTGGTAAAACTACACCTATATATATATGCATGGCTCACCCCCTTCCATTGTTGTATGCATGGCTTCTCCCCTCCCATCATTGTATGCATGGCTCACCCTCTCCCAATCCTATTCAGCCTCCTTACGCCATCGCTGCATATCTGTTGTCCTGGCGCGGCAGCTCTCCTGTGCTGAGCGGTCACGTGGTACCGCTCATTCAGGTATGTGCGCCATGCCTATGGGAGTGGAGACACGTGCATATTCATTACCTTAATGAGCGGTACCATGTGTCTGCTCTGCACAGGAAGAGCTGCTGGTGCTGGAACAGAGATGCAGGGACGTTGTGAGGAGGGTGAGTATGATGTCTTCTTGAAGCCGGCGGCTACAGCTGTCGCTGTGCCATAGCCACCGGCTCCTGCCACTGCTCCACCGCTCCCCCACTTCTCCTCCCCCACCAGCTTTCTGGACAATGACTCGTGTATAAAATGAGGGGTGGGGCATTTTCAGCACAAAAAAGTGCTGAAAATCTCAGCTTATACACAAGTATATATGGTACATATAGATCTATATAACTACTGTTATCCATATGCAAGATTCAATAAATATATTCATGTACACATATTAATCACATAAGATGAG
This sequence comes from Dendrobates tinctorius, assembly GCF_039654945.1. Lineage (NCBI taxonomy): Eukaryota > Metazoa > Chordata > Amphibia > Anura > Dendrobatidae > Dendrobates > Dendrobates tinctorius. The sequence continues at coordinate 9,320,760 of NW_027361838.1, read as the reverse complement.
TATTTGTGCCAAGAGAAATACAATTCAACAACCTATACATTATGGATAAATGGAGTTACATGTATTTATATAATGGTTGGAATGTTTTTATTTGGCAAAAATATGGTCATATAGAAATAAAGAGTTTGCAATTACTAACCCATGAATATGAAATCAAAGCATATACCTAACACTTGGAGGGTTGTATCATTCTGTCCATGGAGGACACATAATTGTAAAGAAATATTGAGGTCATATCTTGTTAGAGCCTATGTGCTGCATAGTATACATATCCATATCACACCATAAGAGAGATACATACCAGGAGAGTGTTTGCGCTGTGTGAGAGTTGCGGCGCCAAACCTCAACTCAAGTTTCAGCAAGACCTCATCTTCCTCTGACTTCACACCAAGTAGGATCTACAGCCTTATTGTCATCCTCTCTGTTCACACACTCCTAACCCTGAGAGTCATCCACTTTCCACCTCTTCCTGCCCTGACACTTCAGTACAGTCCATGTTCCCCTCTGGTATCTGTGTCTCATCAGGATCTCCTCCACCCTTGGTGGTTAACATCTGGTGATGAGGGTCTGATGAGGGTCTGGATTCTGCTTGAACCCTACTTTGTCCAGCCCTGAGTCTACCATGAAAAGAATTTGGATAATAGGTGCAGATGCTTTTCTCCTCTGGATTGTGATTCTTTGGAGCAGACCACTGATGCCCATGGAATAGAATGTGTGACCAGCTCTGCAGAATGACAAGTAGTTGGTTCCCCACAGTCAGGTAGGTGTTTGGATATGTTTGACACAGGGGAAACAAGGGTGATTAGGGTGCCACCTCTGAGGATTGTACTGTGTGTGATGTTTAGGTAGAGGAAGAGGAGGAAAGGCCACTTGATGCAATGCTTGCCATGCACTCGAGCACATGGTCTTTCTGAGCCTCATTTACATGGCGTACCACTGTGCGGCGGCCAAGAATGAGAGTTGAGTAGCCTGTCCAGTAGCAGATGTTGTCAGTGGTCTTTGGATAGGATGATACAGTGTTTGTCAAGCTGAGCTTTCATTAACATTAACACCTAACTCACGTACATGTTGAACACCAAGCCTATTTGCCCTTCCATCACTACCTCCCTTTTTCCAACTCATGTTGTAAGTAGCCTTCCCCTCTTGCCACCTGCCGTTTCACAACCTTAGACCCACAGCTGTCAGTCACTTGTCATTAAATGAAAAATCACTGTTTATTTTCTTAGATAGTGCACCTGAACAACACTGTTATACCTCAAGATTTTTAAGTGGAAATCTGGCCTTCTGATTTCACTCTGAAACACAGTTTTATCACAAACGATTTTGATTAGCTAATTAGGCCTCATGGCTGCACCCCAATATTAGGACTAATGAATTTTAAGTGGAAATGTGGCCTTATAATTTGTCACTAAAACACAGTTTTATCACAAACGATTTGGATTAGCTAATTTCGTCTCGTGGCTGGACCCCAATATTAGGCCTAACAATTTTTAAATGGAAACCTGGTCTTCTGATATGTCACTGAAACACAGTTTTATCAAAAAAGATTGGAAGTAACTAATTGGGCCACATGGCTGAACCCCAATATTAGGCCTAACAATTTTAAGTGGAAATCTGGCCTTCTGATTTGTCACTGAAATACAGTTTTATCACAAATGATTTGTATTAGCTAATTGGGCTTTGTGGCTGCATCCCAGTGTTAGGCCTAATGATTTTTAAGTGGAAATACGGCCTTCTGATTTGTCTCTGAAACCCAGTTCTATCACAAACAATTTGTATTAGCTAATTTGGATTTGTGGCTGCACACCAATGTTAGGCCTAATGATTTTTAAGTGGAAATATGGCCTTCTGATTTGTCTCTGAAACCCAGTTCTATCACAAATGATTTGTATTAGCTACAGTAATTGGGCTTTGTGGCTGCACCCCAATGTTAGGCCTAATGATTTTTAAGTGGAAATACGGCCTTCTGATTTGTCTCTGAAACCCAGTTCTATCACAAACGATTTGTATTAGCTAATTTGGCTTTGTGGCTGCACCCCAATGTTAGGCCTAGCGATTTTTAAGTGGAAATATGGCCTTCTGATTTGTCTCTGAAACCCAGTTCTATCACAAACGATTTGTATTAGCTACAGTAACTGGGCTTTGTGGCTGCACCGCAATATTAGGCCTAACAATTTTTAAGTGGAAATCTGGCCTTCTGATTTGTCACTGAAATACAGTTTTATCACAAAAGATTTGTATTAGCTAATTGGGCTTTGTGGCTGCACCCCAATGTTAGGCCTAACGATTTTTAAGTGGAAATACGGCCTTCTGATTTGTCTCTAAAACCCAGTTCTATCACAAACAATTTGTATTAGCTAATTTGGATTTGTGGCTGCACAACAATGTTAGGCCTAATGATTTTTAAGTGGAAATATGGCCTTCTGATTTGTCTCTGAAACCCAGTTCTATCACAAACGATTTGTATTAGCTAATTTGGCTTTGTGGCTGCACCCCAATATTAGGCCTAACAATTTTTACATGGAAATCTGGCCTACTGAATTGTCACCGAAACACAGTTTTATCACAAGCAATTTACTGTAGCTAACTGGGCCTCATGGCTGCACTCTAATTTCAGGCCTAACAATTTTTAAGCGGAAATCTGTCCTTCTGATTTGCCACTGAAACACAGTTTTATCACAAATTATTTGGATTAGCTAATTGGGCATCCTCACTGCACCCCATTAATGGGCCTAACAATTTTTAATTGGAAATCTGGTCTCCTGATTTGTCTCTGAAACCCAGTTTTATTATACACGATTTGGAGTAGATTTTCCCACAGCACAGGATCCTATTTAGCTAACTGACAAGCTCACTTGCAGCACTATCAGGGTTGGCCTCTCTGCACTGTGACACTGAGAATTTGGCACCAGAAAAACAAGATGTTTGCTTTTTATAAGGGCAGGGAAGACCTTGTGTCATGACGTTGTGGATGGTTCTGCGATCTGATGGGCTACAGAAATAAACACACATAAAGTTAAGGGAAAAAAAGGACACTTCTCTAACGTCTCCACACCTCCTCCTTTTATCAAACAAGTCTCCCTGCTACCCCCACTTCTCATGCAGAACCACTATATTAGCCAAAATCATAATAAAAGCATTAGTGGAATCGCGACGATTTACGGAACTGTGAACAAATTTTGTTGACTTTGAGTAAAAATGCTTGTGAAAGCGAACATGAACCCAAATGTGCTACGCTCGTGCTGAATATGAAATTGGGAAATGCTTTCCATACACGTTCGCTCATCTCTACCCATCACTAGTAAATATACTTGAGTAGAATTGATACCATCCCAGAGAGTGAGAATAAGGGGTGAAGGGTTGAAGAGGGGAGTGGTGAGTATAAGTATTGTATATATTTTTAGATTTTTAAATTTTGGGTGGCTTTTTTTTACGGTTGGCCAGCAACTTCTATTCTCCTGAATGTAAAAAGAAGTGAATTAAAAAAAGTGCATTTTGGCTAATGCAAATTTTTGTAATATTCAAGTAAAATTCAAATCCACTTGAAAATATTTGTCTTGTCTATAAGTCACACTTTAGTGCTAATGAGTAATCATACCTCTTACTTTTGATAAAGGAGATTAAAAGTAAATTTACAGCTTGACCATATCACTTTCCTCAAAGGTTTTCTCCTTTTCTTGAAAACACAAATTTGTTAACATTTTGCAAATAAATTAGAAAAAATTAAGCACCATTTCAAATACAACTTTTTAACTTTCTATTTTCACAATTAATGGTGAAATAGACTTTAGCATTCCTGTTTCTTATTTTAAAGATTTTGATTGTGTATACTGTATATCTTTTCTCACCTTTTGCATGTTCCAAATATAGATGCTAAGAGGCAGTAATTGTTTTAGTTTGACTATAAAACTGCAAACAGCTTTTTCTAAAAAAACTTAATTGTGATTGCAATTTAATCACATGTTCTATTTGCTATTGATTGAATCAAATGCAGTAGAGTATGACAAGTACCTAAGTGGTTATTTCTATCATTTGTAGGATAAATAGTAATTTATGTAACATCTAATTTGCCACAAATCAGATAATAAATATTATGTTAACAATACTAACTCATTATCTGTATTGCTGGTGTCCTGTTTTGCTTGTATTTTGTGTCGCCCTTTTCACCTTATTTGTTCTGGGCAATTTAATTCATTGATCTGTATTACAAGAGGTATAAAACTCCTTGTGAAGCTTTGCGAGTACAAATCTATTTCATGCTTGGTAAGTGGGCTTTGAGCCAAGCTTGTTAAAGGGCATGGTGTATCATCTAAAGTGGATATAGAAAATGAGCTTAACTTTTTGTAACCAGATTACAGTTAAAACTAACAAAGTACCTTTTTCAATAATTATATTTCAGTGCAGAAGTTTATTACATATATGGCATAAATTCACCAAAATATGCTACAAACATCTTACATTGATAATTTCCTTTATGTAAAAATAATTCCATATATCTAACAATGTGGATCCATCTTGTATTTAACAATGTAAGTTTGTCATTTAACACAGAAATAGAAATTGCATACAAAGGCTGTATAAGGATGGATAACTTTAGAAAATAGAATTCAGCAATATACTGTAAAGACTTATAATATCTGTCAGTGCATTATACAGTATGTATATAAAACTTTAATAATAAATCAGACATGTTAAATAATTAATTGCATCCATATTACATAGTACTGTAGCTTTTTTATGCAAATAAAATATTATCATTTTTAAAGAATTTACTAAGATAATATTTAGTCTAAATTGAAATGAATTATAATATGAAATTAAATTATCTGGAATTTTCTAAAACTTATCTGGATAAACTTAATTATTTTACTAAATCAGTTCATATTTTTTATTCTATTGTCAAATAAATGCTTTATCCACCCTGTTTGACAATCCATCAGTAATAATTAATACAAACACAAACAATAAAAAATAAATAAAAAGGACTTGTTCTGGAAAGTCAAAGTCAAGTTGGTTGATGAGGGACTAGAACAAACATTCATGGAACAGGGAAACACTGGACATGCATAATCAATGTGACTGTGACTTAATTGGTATGTAATATACTACAGTAACAATACCATTTTTTATGCTTCACACACTTAAAACAAAAGTGGGCAGTTTATTACCCATCTGTCCTAATTCTATTTCTAAAGAAAAACCAAGGATTTTTGTGTCAGAGTGTGTTTTCTGTTTTTTGAAATGAGATGGGCAAGCCATTATTTAGTTTTTAATTTTTGTGTTTCTTAAAGATAAAAGAAAAATCTCCATACACCAGAAATTTAAACTAAATCTGTCTGCCTCACAAAGTAAGTGTGTGTTGAAAAAAAAAATATTTTTTGCTAATTTCCATATTAGGCTAGCTTCAACTGTTTCGAGCGCACATGAAACGCATGTAAAAAATGCTTGCAAACGCTTGTAAACGCTGCGATTTTTCGTCGCATCATCGTGCGCATTACGACAAAAAAAGCAGCGTTTGTATGCGTTTTCAAGCGTTTTTCCATGCGTTTGCATTTTTTATGCGCATGGGTAGTCTAGGTGTCACATTTCACAGGATGAAAATCCTTGAAAAATTCTTGGCCTGGACCAGGCAGATCAGGGCGTCATAGTACAAGTAAATGTCTCTATCCCGTTGTGGAACCTAGAAAAAAAAACATTATAATCTTCGAAATTTTGGAGAATGAAAAAGATAGAAAAATAGAAATAAATAAGCAAGATGGAAGATGAAAAACAGGACAGAAAAAGAGGAAGAGAAAAAACAAATTTAAAAAAGGGACATTCAAAGACTATATACTTACAGTCCGTCTCCTCACCGGGACTTGGCTAGGCTGCTCCCGCTGTTCCGCCTCACTTGCCAGGTCTGATGATGAGGTCTGTAAAGAAAAAAAATTATTACACATTTGTAGAGGCAGCTATACTTACCCAAAGGCAGCAAGATCCTCACCTCATGCTCTGCTTGGGCTAGTTCTTGCTGGGAAGGAGAATATTCCGATCCAGAAGACATGCTGGAATTTAAACAAAAAAAAACATTAGTGCATAATAAATTTTAAAGGACAGGCAGACGTTATGTGGAAGAATACTCACATTTTGGCTGCTGCAGCTTGTATCCAAAGTTGTGGCTCTTGTTTGTTCAAGGCTGTTATCTCTTCTAGGCTGTATGTAGAGTAAGTGGTCTGCCACTGCAGACACCTTCTTTTATGTACGCTCATCCCAAACAATGTTGTTTGTGTAGGGGGTGGTTTAAACCAGTGTCTAGACATTGTTTACTCTAAAATCACATGCACGCAAAAAGCGCTGACGTGCGCACGACCACACGCATGCCAGTTGTTAGGAGTGGTGGAACGCACTAAATAAAATTATAAATAAAGTGCACTCACCACTCAGGGTCCACCATGCGCTAGATGGTAAGACCGCTGCTAGACGGTGGCAGAAGTATATGGCGGTAGAGTGCACAGGGTTTTAGACGTCACCCAGGTGCACTGAGCAAACTCTGTTGCGCTCACAGAGCTGCGAACACAAGCACATGTAAAGTAACGGTGGAGCAATCTCTGTTTCACTCACAGAGCTGCAATCATAAACACAAGGTCTGTTGCTCTCGTGGAGCTGCCAGCATACACAAGCTCTGTTGCACACACAGAGCTGCAAGCATACACAAGCTCTGTTGCACTCATAGAGCTGCAAGCAAACACACATGTGCAGAGACGCTGAGTCTGTTTAAATATCACAGGAGCTCAGCGACACAGACACGGTATCTGGTCACAGGAGTGGCCCTAGCTGACGGTACCAACTCCGACTAGACCTACCGTAGACGTCTGGGGAATAGGGCGTTGCACGTGAGAACGAACCTAGTGCTGCGACTGCAGCACGACGATAACTAAGCCACTGTAGAAACACCGCTGTCAAGCAGATGCAAGATGACTCTAGCTGCTGAGCGCTGGAATAATGGCACGCTGGCGCTAATACTGGCTCTGACTCAAACACTCACACATTCGTAATAACCAAGGAGTGGGGGTTTCAAATGAGTCATTCACCAGTCCATGCATCCATCAACAAACATACAGCAGCAAGTAAGACTATACTAGCGCATGGCGGAACAGCCATGTGCACTTTTTATAGCATACGGGACCTGCTGGATATCTCCAGAACTCCCAGAGGAGCCAATAGGATTCAGAGCAGGACCTGAGCACCTGACACCTGAACTCCTATAGGAGCTCGTCCTGTGAGCATGCTCCAAAGCTGGTACAAAGGACTTAGCCTCTGGAGATAAATGTGAGGATCTGGATCTCTGCATAGGTATGTCAGAACACAGATTCCTAACATTACCCCCCCTCCTAAGGCCCCCTCCCAGAGCCTTCCGACCCACAAGCCTGTGCCCAACCGTGGCGTAGGGCTTAGACTCGTCTGAAGACGAGGCTGGTGTCCTGGTAGGTGACACGATAACCCGGGACACGTGGAAGGCATCGGTGGAGGCAAGGTCACCAGGTTTCAGAAGGGACACCTGGGATATGGCAGGAGCAGGAGTGACAGTGGAACGCCACCGTGTGTCGGCGGTCGTTGCCACACTTTGCCTAGGAAGGCTATGCTGAGCACATGAGGTGCATGCCTGAATGAATCTCTTAACGTCCCGAGCCCTGTGCAGCCACCAAAATGCACCAGCCAACAGCCTCGTGGTTTGCATATAGCCACGATGTAAGTGCGTATTGGAGGCATTTGCCCACGCGAGGACTTTAGGCCTCAGATATGGAGGGACAAAAGTCTCGTTGACCGGCTCGGAATCCGACCATTGCAGGGCGCTAGCTTCCGGAGAAGCAGCGTGCACACGATAACAATCGCACATGGACTCCTGAGCCGGTGTACCAGAACTGGCACTAGACACCTCTATGGGCTCTGGGGGTAAGACCCCTAGTTCAGGCGGCTCCAGAGGTAAAAAAAAATTTGGGAGCTGGAGTACCTCTCCGTTTGGAGTGATCACGCTCCAAACCACGCTCAGAGAAGCGGAGGTCAATGCACGAGACAGATATTAACTCCTACAGGCTGGTGGGGATCTCTCTCGTAGAGAGAGCATCCTTGACGTGCTCTGCTAATCCTCTCCAAAAAACTGGGATAAGTGCCTTGTCGGACCACTCCAACTCGGACGCCAGTGTCCGAAAACGGATGGCGTAATGGCTGACCGAGAGGGATCCCTGGGACACAGTGAGAAGTTGTAGAGAAGTGTCATGTGTGACCCGCGGACCGAGAAACACCTGCCTAATAGCAGTTAGCAGGTAGGCTGCGGACCTAATATCCGGATCACCACGCTCCCATAAAGGCGTAGCCCATTCCAGAGCCTTGCCCGACAGTAGGGATATGATAAATGCCACCTTGGCCCGTTCTGTAGGGAATTGCGCAGCCAGCAGCTCCAGGTGAATCGAGCACTGGCTGATAAAGTCCCTACAAGAGGCGCCATCCCCGGAAAACTTATCAGGCAACGGGAGGCAGGTAACTGTCGGTGCAATGGTGGACACGGACAAACGCGCTACCGCGTCAGTTAAAGTGTGTACAGCAGCATCAGTAACTTGTGCAGCTGAAAGAGACTTCTCAAGAGCGGCCACCCGGTCGCCAAGCTGCTTAATGTACTGCAGTAGTTGCTGCTGTTCTGCCATTGCTAGCCAGACCCTGGCGCTAGTATAATGTTAGGAGCGGTGGAACGCACTAAATAAAATTATAAATAAAGTATGTTCACCGCTCGGGGTCCACCGTGTGGTAGATGGTAAGACCGCTGCTAGACGATGGCAGAAGTATATGGCGGTAGAGTGCACAGGGTTTTAGACGTCACCCAGGTACACTGAGCAAACTCTGTTGCACTCACAGAGCTGCGAACACAAGCACATGTAAAGTAATGGTAGAGCAAGCTCTGTTTCACTCACAGAGCTGCAAGCATAAACACAAGCTCTGTTGCTCTCGTGGAGCTGCCAGCATACACAAGCTCTGTTGCACTCACTGAGCCACAAGCATGCACAAGCTCTGTTGCACACACAGAGCTGCAAGCATACACAAGCTCTGTTGCACTCACAGAGCTGCAAGTATACACACATGTGCAGAGACGCTGAGTCTGTTTAAATATCACAGGAGCTCAGCGACACAGACGCGGTATCTGGTCACAGGAGTGGCCCTAGCTGACGGTACCAACTCCAACTAGACCTACCATGGACGTCTGGGGAATAGGGCGTTGCATGTGAGAACGCACCTAGTGCTGCGACTGCAGCGCGATGATAACTAAGCCGCTGTAGAGACGCCGCTGTCAAGCAGGCGCAAGATGACGCTAGCTGCTGAGCGCTGGAGCAATGGCGCGCTGGCCAAGGAATGGGGGTTTCAAATGAGTTATTCACCAGTCCATGCATCCATCAACAAACATACAGCAGCAAGTAAGACTATATGGCAGAACAGCCAAGCGCACTTTTTATAGCGTACGGGACCTGCCGGAAATCTCCAGAACTCCCAGAGGAGCCAATAGGATTCAGAGCAGGACCTGAGCACCTGACACCTGAACTCCAATAGGAGCTCGTCCTGTGAGCATGCTCCAAAGCTGGTACAAAGGACTTAGCCTCTGGAGATAAATGTGAGGATCTGGATCTCTGCATAGGTATGGCAGAACACAGATTCCTAACACCAGTGACCCCATAGCCTGTAATGTTATTTTTTTGTGCATTCAGTGCGCACACGTGCGCATGCGATTTTTTTATGAGGTTGGGCGGAACAAAAAATGCAACATGTAGCGTCTGGCGCGTCTGGGCGCACACCTGGAAAATGTGCAGCGCACGAAAACGCTGATGAGCGCGTGCAATTGCTAGACACTGCGCCCGCCATTTTAAAGATAGGGGACCATTTCGCATGCGCCCGATAGCGCACGATGCGCTGCATGATAAAACGCTAGTGTGAAACCAGCCTTAGACATCTACCTGCCACTCGAATCCAGCTGCCAGTTGCAGGCTTACAATTTAAGTAACGTAAAAGGTCTGTTATGGCAGTGCACTGTTAAATATGGCAGTGTACTGTTAAATATGGACATGGAATCTTCTATAGTGCGGAAAAAGTATTTAGTTAGCCACCAATTGTGCAAGTTCTCCCACTTAAAAAGATGAGAGAGGCCTGTAATTGACATCAAAGGTAGACCACAATTATGAGAGTTTTTGTTTTATGAGAGAAAACAAATCCAGAAAATCATCTTGTCTGATTTGGCAAAATTTATTTTGCAAACTATGGTGGAAAATAAGTATTTGGTCACCTAAAAACATGCAAGATTTCTGGCTCTCACAGACCTGTAACTTCTTTAAGAGGCTCCTCTGTCCTTCCCTCATTACCTGTAGTAATGGCACTTGTTTGAACTTGTTATCAGTTTAAAAGACACCTGTCCACAACCTCAAACAGTTGCACTCCAAACTCCACTATGGTGAAGACCAAAGAGCTGACAAAGGACAGCAGAAAAATAATTGAAGCCCTGCACCAGGCTGGGAAGACTGAATCAGCAATAGACAAGCAGCTTAGTGTGATGAAATCAACTGTAGGAGCAATAATAAGAAAATGGAAGACATACAAGACCACTGATAATCTCCCTCAATCTGGGGCTCCACGCAAGATCTCAACCCGTGAGGTCATAATGATCACAAGAACAGTGAGCAAAAATCCCAGAAACACATGGGGGATCTAGTGAATGACCTGCATAGAGCTGGAACCACCGTAACATAAAATTAATAAAAATATTTAAAAAGGAACCACCATAACAAAGGCTACAACCAGTAACAAATTATGCCGCCAGGGACTCAGATCCTGCAATGCCAGACGTGCCCCCCTGCTTAAGCCAGTACATGTCTGGGCCCATCTGAAGTTTGCTAGAGAGCATTTGGATTATCCAGAAGAGTGTAGAAAGTAGAACTGGTTTGTAGAAACAAAACTCATTGTGTTTGGATGAGACAGAATGCTGAGTTGCATCCAAAGAACACCATACCTACTGTGAATCATGGGGGTGGCAAAATCATGCTTTGGGGCTGTTTCTTTGCAAAGGGACCAGAACGACTGATCCGTGTACATGAAGGAATGAATGGGGCCATGTATTGTGAGATTTTGAGTGCAAACCTCCTTCCATCAGCAAGGGCATTGAAGATGAAACGTGGATGGGTCTTTCAGCATGATAATGATCCCAAGCACACCACCAGGGTAACAAAGGCATGGCTTCATAAGAAGCATTTGAAGGTCCTATAGTGGCCTAGTGGTCCGTGTTGCCCAACGGCAGGCCCAAAATATCATTGCTCTAGATGTATAGCTATACATGTCATCCCCTGAGGAAGAAGTTGTTAACTTTGAAACGCGTTGGGAATAAATGTATAAAGCACACCACTTGTGAGGAGTGATGGTCTGGCAGCGCACGCTTAATCCATAAAAGTTCTTTTCTTTGAATCTGAAAGAATGGACCAACATATCACCAACAGTGTATGACAACCTTGTGAAGACTTACAGAAAACGTTTGACCTTTGTCATTGCCAACAAAGGATATATAACAAAATATTGAGAATACATTTTGTTAATGACCAAATACTTATTTTCCACCATAATTTGCAAAATAAATCTTGCCAAATCAGACAATGTGATTTTCTGGATTTGTTTCCTCATTTTGACTCTCATAATTGTGGTCTACCTTTGATGTCAATTACAGGCTTCTCTCATCTTTTTAAGTGGGAGAACTTGCACAATTGGTGGCTAACTAAACACTTTTTTCCCCACTGTATATATAGATCCTATATGGCCTCAAAAATGTACTTAGCTTAATTGCATCTTCTTCAGATGTGTTTCCCCCCTCTTTTGATCATACAAGGGTTCATCCGGGAATTTCCCTCAATCAGGAAAAAAAGATCGTAAACAATATTGTAATAAGGAAAACAGTTTTCAGACCCAGGCAATATGTATGTTCCGACACAGATCCTCCTGTTTAAATAACCCACAAGAAAAGTGTCCAATCAGCAGCTTCAAACACGGATAAAATTCATGCTCTGAACCTGGAAGTACATCACCAAATGTGATGTCTATATCCTATTGAAATGCATTATGCGTTCCACTGGCCAGAAAAGCCACATTGAAATGCACCAAGCCCTCCACCAACCAGACACAGAAGTACATCAACAACCACTTTCCTGCTGACGTGCATATGCGCTTCACAGCCCAGAGACAGGGAGTAAGTGGTTCGTGGATCACTCAATGGATCACCACCTCACAACCCCATATCATAACAGGGAAATGAACCCTAGTGCTGCTATTTAGCTCAGAAACTAATGAATCCTACCAAGGATACAGTGCAAGTTTGGAACTAATTTGGGCAATAATCATAGGTGTATAAATATGTAGACATAAATATAAATATGCCGCCTTCTACCTTAATCGCAAGCATATAAAATTCCATTTATGTACAGGTGCTTCTCACAAAATTAGAATATCATCAAAAAGCTAATTTATTTCACATTATCAAACTCATATTTTATATAGAGTCATTACAGACAGGGTGATCTAATTTAAGTGTTTATTTCTGTTAATGTTGATGATTATGGCTTACAGCGAATGAAAACCCAAAAGTAATTATCTCAGTAAATTAGAATACTTTATAACACCAGCTTGAAAAATGATTTCAAAATCTGAAATGTTGGCCTACTGAAATGTATGTTCAGTAAATGCACTCACTACTTGGTTGGGGTTCCTTTTGCATCAATTACAGCATCAATGTGGCATGGCATGGAGGTGATCAGCTTATGGCACTACTGAGGTATCATAGAAGCAAAGGTTTGCTTTGATAGCAGCCTTCAGCTTGACCTGCATTGTTGGGTCTGGTGTCTCTCATCTTGGCCTTGACAATACCCAATAGATTTTCTATGGGGTTAAGATCATTCCAGTTTGTTGGCCAATCAAGCACAGTGACATTGTTGATTTTAAACCAGGTATTGGTACTTTTGGCAGTGTGGACAGGTGCCAAGTCCTGCTGGAGAATGAAATTTCCATCTCCAAAAAGCTTTTCAGCAGAGGAAGGTATAAAGTGCTCTAAAATTTCCTGGTAGAAGGCTGTGCCGACTTTGGTCTTGATAAAACACAGTGGACCTACACCTGCAGATGACATAGCTCCCCAATCCATCACTGATTGTGGAAATTTCACACTAGACCTCAAGCAGCTTGGATTGTGTGCATCTCCACTCTTCCTCCAAACTCTGGGTCATGATTTTTAAATGAAATGTAAAATTTACTTTCATCTGAAAACACCTGTGACCACTGAGCAATAGTCCAGTTATTTTTCTCCTTGGCCCAGGTAAGATGCTTCTGGTGTTGTCCTTGGTCTTGAGAGGTTTGACATAAAGAACGCGACACTTGTGGTCCATGTCCTGTATACGTCTGTGTGTGGTGGCTCTTGAAGCAATAACTCCAGCAGCAGTCCATTCCTTGTAAATCTCCCCCCAAATTTTGAATGGCCTTTTTTTAACAATCCTTTCAAGGCTGCGGTTATCCCGGTTGCTTGTGCACCTTTTTCTACCACACTTTTTCCTTCCTCTCAACTTTCCATTAATATACTTGGATACAGTATTATGTGAACAGCCAGTTTCTTTAGCAATGACCTTTTGTGGCTTACCCTCCTTGTGGAATGTGTCAATGACTGCCGTCTGGACATTTGTTGAGTGATCATTCTTCCCCATGATAGTGGAGCCAACGAAAACAGACTAAGGAACCTTTTTAAACACTTAGGAAGTAGTGATGATCGAATAATGAAATATTCAGATTCTGAAAAATCAACACAAATAATTTCTAATATCCGTGTATTCATACCGAATAACGAATTCAAAGCAAGTCAATGGGAAAGCTGAATATTTTTCTGCTTTATGCAACAAACAGGTCTGACTGATATCTTAGAAAAATTGCCACACATTTCTAGACATATTTATATTTATATTTGTAAAAAATAAAGCCAGGATTTTTTTTTTACATAAGCATAAAGCACTTGCCCACCAAGACCATGTTACAGATCAGAAGGTGACTGGATCTCATTCTAGCTTCCTGTCAAAATGCGGTCAACGTGCTACACCGCTGACAAACCCAGACAAGTGCGAGGGTGTTGTGGGTTCGATGGCAGACAAAGGTTCCAGTTTGTTGACTACCAGCACCATAAAGTCTTCCACATGGTCCAGTCTCAGTAGCCAAGAGTCTGGGCCTAAGACTCATTATGCCTATCCTCCTTCCTTCCACCATAAAGAGCCCCAGGAGATATATGACCCCAGCGTTAACCTCTCTGAGGAACTATTTACATTCCCTTTGTAAGGCCTCTCATCATGCACCATTAAAGAGGATCATGAGGAGGTGGAGTACAGTGATACCCAAACATTTGAGCACCCACAACCAGGAGAAAGCCATGTTGGGGAAGGTTAATTCATGTCTGAAGAGGTGTAGGATAATCGTTATGCACCGTTGCCATCAGATCAGCCTAAAATCGCAACTCAGAAACAGGATCATATGAGGAATTGGAAGATGATGTGGTTGATGATTAGGCCACTAATCCAACCTGGCACGGTGGCACACCTAGCGAGCACAGCAGTGCACATAGGTATGGATCTGTAACACGAAAATAGGCAAGAAGAGGTAGTGGTTTGACTAGAGGGAGATCTCAGTAAACTGTTCCACAGAACCCCACCACTCGGCTACATAAAAGACCAAGGATGCGTTGTTCCCCTGTATGGCAGTTTTTTTTCTGAAAGTCCTTCAGACAAAACAACTGTAATTTGCAGCATCTGCCAAACCAAGCTAAGAAGAACACTGCCAACCTGAACACCATCAGTATGCCAAAGCACATAGCAGCCAAGCACCCCAGTAGGTGGGCGGAAAGCCTGTGCACAAAATCTTTGATGGTGAAACCACTGCCCCTTCCCCTATGTTATGGCCTTCCCAATCTGATGTACATTAAGCAGGCGCTGATGCCTCCTGCCCAAAACCTTCAGTTGCACAGACACAACAGTCAGCAACCATGTCCAGTTTGTTGTTCCAGTGCAGCGTTTACTTGTCCCTGCCTCAGACAGAAAGCAGAAATATCCACCCACACACCCACAGGCCACAATGCTAATCACCCACATTGCCAGATTGGTAGCCTTGGAAATGATGCAGGTTTGACTTGACTGAGTCTTTCTGTGAACTCTTTGTGTCAACCCCACGGTGCTCGATTCCCATTTGACACTATTTTTCCCAGTGTGCTGTCGACGCATTACATAAACACGTGTTACACAATATCAGCCGTGCTCTGGTCAACGCAGTCACAGAGAAGGTCTACTAAACCACAGACACGTGGACAAGATCTTGTGGACAGGGATGCTACATATCCTTTATGGCATACTGTCTGAACCTGGTGGAGTCTGGGATAGAGTCAGAAGCTGTGACATCGCACATCTTACCCACACCAAGAATAGCGGTCTCAACTTCCATCAGGGTTTCAGTCTCCTCGTATTACAGTTCCTGTCTCTCCTCCTCCTCCTCACTGAAACTAGCCTCTCCATCAGTCCCCAGCAGAGAAGTCTGCAGCACTGCTTTGGCAAAGTGGCTGCATGCTCTGCTGAAGCTCATCTGTTTAAGTGATAAAGCTCACAACGCAGCTGAGCTGTTGAAGTGGATAAAAGAACCGACCGATCAGTGGCTCTCCCAGCTGAACCTCCAACCCCTTCTCAGTCCGTCATGTCCAATGCTATTTCCCCCATATGCAGCTCTCAAGTCCAGCTCACCCTACCAGACACTCTGAGTAGGACAAGAAAGTACTCATCCTCTCATCCGCGTACACTGGCTTTGAACGCCTACATTGCCAAACTGATCTCATTAGAGATGATGCCCTTCCGTTTGGTAGAAAGCGAAGCTTTCCAAGAGCTCATGGTCTACACTGTCCCACGCTATGACCTACCCAGTCGACACTTCTTTTCTTGAAAAGCCATCTCTGCCCTCTACCGGCTTGCAAAAGACCGCATTATCCATGCACAAAAGCAATCAGTGAGTGGAAAGGTGCACCTCACAACACATGCATGTAGGCATGGCCAGGGCCGTTACGTGTCCATCACTGCACACTGGGTTAATGTGGTGGATGCAGGCTCCACAGGGGACAGCGGTGGTGGAACAGTGTTGCCTAGCCCATGGTATAGGAAACAGTTGGGTGTAGGCGTTTGACCCTCCTCCTCCTCCTGAAGCAAAAGCTCGTTGACAGAGCGCAGTCGTACAAGCACTCCATCCACATCTGTCAGTGTTGCACAAGAGGTGTCCCACTATCGACCAGCTAGTGGTAAGAGGCAGCAGGCTGTTTTAAAAATGATGTCTTTGGGCGACAGTAGACACACCGCAGAGGTACTGGCCGAGTACTTGCATTGACAAACTGAGTCATGGCTGGGCAGTCTACATCTTGAGCCAGGCAAGGTAGTCAGTGATAATGAGCTGAATTTTAGGGCAGCCATAGCCCTTTCAAAACTCACACACATACTTTGCCTGACTCACACCTTGAACCTGGTGGTGCAGTGCTTCCTAAATAATTATCTGGAGTCAACAGCCCTGCTCCATAAAGTGCGAAGACTGTGCTCACACATCCATTGCTCAAACGTCCACTCCAGTCATATGCAGAATCTGCAGCGATCACTCAACCTCCCCAAGCACCGCCTAATCATAGACGTTGCAACAAGATGAAACTCCACCATGCACATGGTTGAGAGGCTGTGTGAGCAGAGGCAGGCAGTAATGCATTTGTGGGAGGATACACGGGCAGGCATAGAATTGTCGGGTGTGCAGTGTCAAAGCTGAAAGACCTCTGTAAAGTCCTTCAGTGTTTTGAAGAAGGCACACGGCTGGTAACGCAGGCGACGCCATCATAAGCATGAGCATACCACTTATGCGTCTGCTCATGCAAACTTTGACGCACATCAAGGATCAGGCATCTGCAGCTGAGGAGCAACAGGAAGAGGAGGAGGAGGGAAGCCTTGATGACAGTCAGCCATTGTCTGTTCAGGGAACTGTCGTGGATGAGGTGGAGGAAGATGAGGAGGAGGATGAGGGGGATGATTATTTTGGGGAGGAGGATGTTTCTCAGGGGGCAAGAGAACATGTGGGCGTGTCAAGGTCAGGTACAGAGTTTGTGGGTGACTGGAGGGATGTGGATTTGCCAGAAAGTGCTCCTCCACCCACCACTGGCAGTGCAGCATTGACACCTGGAATATTGGCCCACATGTGTGACTATGCCTTGCGGATCCTAAAAAGGGACCCCGCATTGCCAAAATGATGAGGGATGATGACTACTGGTTGGCCAGCATCCTCGATCCACGCTATAAAGGCAAATTACACAACATCATGCCACAGGAGAACCTAGAGCTAATATTGGCTAACAAACAAGCAACTCTGGTAAACAGGTTGTTTGAGGCATTCCCAGCACACAGCAGCGGAGCTGGTTCTCCCACGAGCCATAGTGGGCAAAATGGAAGAGATGTTTGTGGTGCACACAGCCGAACTGGTGTTGGAGACTGGGATTTCCTGACCATGTTGTGGTCTGATTTCTCAAGTCCCGCGCACACGACAGCTAATACAGAATTGATTGCAAGTAACAGGAGACAGCAGTTGTCAACTATGGTTACAAACTACTTCTACTCCCATATCGAGGTTCTCCCTCACAGGTCATTCCCCTTTGATTATTGGGCCTCAAAACTGGACACATGGCCTGAATTGGCACAATATGCCTTACAGGAGCTCGCTTGCCCTGCTGGTAGTGTGCTATCTTAAAAACGCCTAAAATGGAAAGTGGGCTGTACAGCACCATATATGCACCACACAGAAAAAAACAGCCATCAAAAGGAGCCCCCTGCATCCTGCTAGTGCATTAGTCATTAGACAAGGTTTGGTGAGGCTATTTTCTGTGATGTGTTTTTCCTAAAATTTACAGGATTTTTAAGTCCTTTTTTCTCTCTCTGTGAGCTTTGAATTGATGTTGAGTTAGGTACTTGCAAAAAAATGAGGATCCTTGACGTTGGATTGCGAGCTTATCTGTTTTGGCCAAAATAGTAACCAATACCTCATTGAATGCATTTATTATATGCATTTTTTTGTATCTTTTTATTGCACTTTTTATCATTTTTTGCAGGATGCAGAAGGACTCCTTTTGATGGCTGGTTTTTCTGTGTGGTGCGTATATGGTGCTGTACAGCCCACTTTCCATCTTATGTGTTTTTAAATAGGCTGTTATTCAGACACTATGCACTGCACTTTCCTGTGCAAGCTCCATCTGTGTGCTTTTTTCCACCAGGCAGCTAACACCTTCATCATCACTGCTATAGTGATAGGGTGGCTGCTCTCATCAGTGGTGGGCACCTGCGCTGCTCCAGCCTTTATCTTTGGGAGTCCCCTGCATCCTGCTAGTGCATTAGTCATTAGACAAGGTTTGGTGAGGCTATTTTCTGTGATGTGTTTTTGCTAAAATTTACAGGATTTTTAAGTTCTTTTTTCTCTGTCTGTGAGCTTTCTAGCTGACCCCTGTATTTCTCCACTACCTTCAGGAGCCACCTTCCCCAACGAGGCCTGGTCCTTCCTTCTCCAGAAACGGGCTTCACAGGTGGCTTATTGCACTTCCCGTGCCCCAAGGACCCCTTCCTTCCAGTCTAGGAGCTTGGACAAGATTTTTCTCTCTTCTCTGACCCTCAGCCCTCTCACAGCAATCCTGCTCTTACTCTGTCCTGTCACTGACTGACAACTCTCTAGAAAGATCCATTTACCTCAGACTAGCTCCACCCATCAACTGTCAGCTTGCTCTCTCTGATTGGATGCCCACAATCACTCCACTACTTAAGCTCCTCCCACTGTACCTACATTCCACACTAACCCCCAACACCCTTTCCTAGTCAGTCTGGGATGAGGCCATCCTCCCGCCGGGTACACCCAGAAAGCACTGACTAACATGTGTGTGTTGAGTGCAGGGTTAGGAGTCCTGAGTGGTGATCCCTCCTTACCTGAGGGTGGGATACCACACCTTTGGATGAGGTGCAGTACCTCTGTGGCGACCGTACCCTCAGGGGTGCTATACTACCCTTTCTCAACTTTCTATATTGTTGTTGGATCCATATTGGGCCTGAGAGCGTCTGTGTTTGTCTCCTGAAATGTATACGGAGATTCAGTATGTTTAAACTATACTATATATACGTTGTATCTAGTGATACTGTACCCTTTTGCAAATTTTTATATTATTGTCTAATCCATACTGAGCCTGTGACCATCTGTTTCTGACTCCTGAAATATATACGGAGATTTACAATTATCCCTAGACTGTATAGAGCTGTCCGCTTCTGAAACAGTACCATATATCTGCTGGTATTTTTAGTCCATTTTCACAAAAATTATTACGTATGGTGGAAGAGGCCGCGGACGTGGGTGTGGGAAGACCATCTGGTACTGATGGTGGTGGTGGTGCATCTGCTGGTATTGCCAAAAGCACAATAGCAGCTAAGCCAGGAGGTGTTGAGCCTGCATCATCAGCTGCACAAGAAGGCCTTTAAGGCTCCCTTTTCTGGGAGTAGGTAAACTGCTTTTAAAGCCGGAGCATCAGGAACTGGTTTTGCCTTACATTGCCGAAAAAGCCTCCTGCTCTATTGCCTCCTCTTCTGAAGTTTAAAAAAATGCAAGCACTGAGTCGTCAGTGCAAGCTTCTGGTCAGGAACCACCCCTTTCCTTGTCTCCTTCACCCCCACTAAAAGTGAAGGATGCGGCAGCCCACACTTCAGATTACTCCATGGAGCTCTTTTCACAGACTATGCCTGCGTTATCAAGTGAAATTCTGAATTCCCCAGGTCCAACATGAATTGGAGATGGAGTGCACTGATGCACAGCCACTGCTAGATGATTCTGCTGGTACATTGACCCACAGCACTACATTCCCCTTGCACTCTACAGAGCCAGAATGTGACAGTGATGAAACTCAGGTGCCCCTTCCCGCATACTGTACCACCTTACATGGTGACACAGAGGAAGGTGCAGATAAAAGTGCCGCTTCCCTGAGCAGGTGGGGGGTTCTACTCGTGGGCGACGGCAGTGGCACAGTGCCTCTCATAGTATGCAAAAGTGTCTCCGCCGGTGGGAGGGCCCACTCGCCGTCAGACATACCGTCGTACTATGAGGGGCCCTGTGCCAGTGCCGTCGCCCACGAGTGGGCCCCCCATGCTTGCTCGGGGCCACAGCACTTGCAAAACTTACCTCTCCCTGCTCCACCGCCGTGACAACTTCCGCCTTTCCTGTCGGTGACATTCAGGTTACAGAGCGCGATGACATCACGTCTGTATGCCCTCTACCAAAACAGTACAAGTGCAGAGAGCTTTAAAATGGCATTGCTGAGGAGTCCAGAGTAGAGCAGTGCCCGGCGAGGAGAGGTATTTAATTTTTTAAAATGTTGGGAGCATTTTTTGGGGAGCAATATACACTGGAGAATGATATATGGGGCCCATCATACACTGGAGCATCATCTATTTGGCCCATCATATACTGGAGCATTCCAAATAGGTGACATGAGACACTGGAGCAGCATTTACGAGGCCCATTATACACTGGAGCATTATAAATGGGGCCCTTTATATATGGAGCATTATTTGGGCCCATAACACACTGGAGCATCGTCCATAGGGACCAACATATACTGGAGCATTCCAAATGGGGGACATCAGACACTGGAGCAGCATTTACGGGGCCCATTATATACTGGAGCATTAGAAATGGGGCTTGTTATATATGGAGCATTATATGGTCCCATAACACACTGGAGTATTGTCCATGGGGACCAACATATACTGTAGCATTATGTGGAGCTCATCATATACTGCATGGAACATTGTATGGGACCAATTATTCTGTATTGGGAAATATATGGGGCTCATTATTCTGTATGGTGCACTAGGTGGTGGCCATAATACTGTATTGAGTAATATACTGTCTGTTTTTTGAGCTATTGTGGAATTTAAAATAGATATCAGTCATGTCATGTAAGCAGTGAAGTATTTTTCATTGTACTATATCTATATTTCTGTGCCGTATCGGAGCATTATGAATTGTGGTGTGTGTTAAAAGGGCGCACTGACACTCTTTAGCCCAGGGCACACGAAAACCTGGCGCCAGCCCTACCCCTCCACAACTTTAGCCAAATAACACCCAGTTTTCAATGCATAACTATTATTATAAAGTAAATTAAGGTTGCCAAGCTTAAGTAATAAGAATTGATGTCGTTGGCATTGAAATGGACACTGTAGGTGTGTTTACTGTCCTCCACTCCCTGCCGACTTTGCTTCCCCATTGACTTGTATTGGGTTTCGTGTTTCAGTCGGACCCCGACTTTTCCCTATAGTCGGACGTTTTCGTTCGACCCGACTTTTTAGAAAGTCGGGTTTCATGAAACCAGACTCGACTCGAAAAAAGGAAAAGTCGCTCATCTCTACTGTCCACAATTTAAATAACAGATAATGTTTTACATGCTGTCCAAAAATATCTCATCTTTATTTAGTAATGAACAAACATTTTGCTGCTGCCAAATAAAGATAATTTTCATGCTATATCTTATCAGAAAGTGATGGCTTTTTGGTGTTCATCATCTGTGTATAAACACTTACACCCAGCCAACTGCTAATCAAAAGGGATAATTTTTGGAAGTTAAAAATTACAAAGACTGAAAACCTCTGATAGCGCACTGTGTTGTTACATTTGGATTTTCAAAACATTCAATCATCTCTAATGATAATAAACTATCATAAGTTATGTAAATTTTCAGTGACAATTTTGATATTTGGTCATGTTATGATGTTACTAGAGTGCAACCACATTGTTTTTTCCACCATAAAACTAATGAATAAATAAGATCTGTGAATTTATCCATTTGTTATCTGTATTGTTTGAAGTAAAAAAAACTCCATATTTGAGAAGTTTTTAACATTTTTAATTTACTGAGATTATGTGTTTTTGTAAATTCTGTTTTATGAAAATATGAAAGTTAAAATTAAATTAAGTATAGACTGTGGGGGGTGCTAGTAAAAGAGAGGAACACTTGCTGCAAATTAGGAGCACACACCGCCAATGTGATTAATAAAATATTAATAAATAATTAAAATTTGCGCTTAATAATGAACCCCTTTAGCTTTTAGTGAACTAAAAAATACACACAAATGACTTGGATTGCTCCAAGTTAGGTAGTTATTACCTTAGGTGTAATCTGACTGGATGTCTGGACTCCAGAGGACCAGTAAAGAGCGCTGTATATCTTGATGTGAAGTCAGATTGAATGATATTTGCCAGATAAATGTGGGTTAATACCACGGCTCTTCAGGAGTGCTGTCCTGGCCGGTGACAGACACTCCACGCTCCCCTCTTCCAGCAGCCTGCCGGCGTGCAGGGTGCACCATGTGAAGCTGTGGCGTGAGATAAGCCAACAAGACCTTCATGATGTCACCGGTCATGTGATAGATTACAGGGAGTGCAGTGGACCAATTCCTCTCCAACTAGTTTAGGAAAAAACACGGTTCCCTTCCTGATGAAACCGTGTTTTTTCTGAAACTAGTCGGAGAGGAATTGGTCCACTGCGCTACCTGTAATCTATCAAATGACCAGTGACATCATGAAGGTCTTGTTGGCTTATCTCACGCCACAGCTTCACATGGTGCACCCTGCACGCCGGCAGGCTGCTGGAAGAGGGGAGCGTGGAGTGTCTGTCACCGGCCAGGACAGCACTCCTGAAGAGCCGTGGTATTAACCCACATTTATCTGGCAAATATCATTCAATCTGACTTCACATCAAGATATACAGCGCTCTTTACTTGTCCTCTGGAGTCCAGACATCCACTCGGATAACACCTAAGGTAATAACTACCTAACTTGGAGCAATCCAATTCATTTGTGTGCATTTTTTAGTTCACTACAAGCTAAAGGGGTTCATTATTAAGCGCAAATTTTAATTATTTATTTATTAAATTAAATTATAGTAAATGCCATGGCCAACTTAACATCTCTTTGTTATCATCATCTTGTGGGAAACGAGGGTTGATTTTGTATTTGTCTACTGGATATCATTACCCTGCTTCTTCCATAATAGTGAATGGCAATGCCGTCTCCCAGTTATTATTGTGAAACATACTCACAAAATATTACTGTTATTACTAATATTATGTCATTAATAAAAGCTTATCGAAAGTAAGCATTTTGAGTCCTCAAAACCTGCATTTGTGTTAATTTGTATAATACTGGATCAAAACAGAAGTTTCATATTGTATTGTTTCTGTATTTACAAACTGAACAAAGTTTTAAATAAATGTATTTAATTTATTAATTCTATGCATTGCGATTTGAAACATCTTTGACTGTTAAAGTAAATGTCAACCAGAAGACTAAGTAAATTAAGAATTATCCGTTATAAAAGTGATAATAGAAATAATTTTGGATAAATTATTTTTTATCACATTATGTGTGAATGAATGGAGAGATTCTAATTGCGTGAGCACTGACTGTGACTCATAGGTTAAAAATATGTTACAGGAAGCTTTTTTTAGAATAGTGTTAATGAATGCTGGGCCATTATATACTCAAAATGTACATACACAAATTTATATAAGGTGATTGCTGAAACCAACAAATGTTCAGATACATGTTTCAATATAGTCACAAAGTATAATTTTCTACAATAGTTTCTTTGCTTTTTAAATCACGCTGTTGAAGGTAATACTAATGCATATTAAAATTAAAAACTGTCAGCAGTTAAGAGATGTAAAAATATTTTAACTCTGATTCAATGTTTCAGCTACTGTTGTTTAACTTTATGTGCCAATTATTTTCCCACATACAGTGTATATTTAATAATAAGAGATTGTGTATGATAAGGAAACCTACACTTTTTAGTTCACTCCCAAACCCAATTTTTTTTCCTTATTGCACAAGTTATTGCTGCTGGCATAGTTAGAAGACTTGAGCAGATAGCTCTGCTGCAAATCCACTGAGTAGAATTTCCTTTAAAGGGAAGGTGCTATCAAAACATTTTTATTCCAGCAATTGAAAAAATGTAAAGAATTAATGTTTAAATTTTCTTAAAAAATATTATCATTTGTTTATAATTTAGTAAAATATTAAAAATAATTTTAAAAGGTTTGGTATTTCCACTTTTAAACATTAGGGCGAGCAGCTACTGAAATTTGACAAAAACCTAGTGTACAACTAGCTCACATTACTGCCCTGCAGTAATTATGGGCTGAGTCTGCTGACATGGGTGTGGTGTCACTCCTCTCCTCCCCTTCTGGGTGTTTGCAATGGGAAAAGAGAGGATGACATTTAGGAACATAGTGAGCAGCCATTTTGTTGGTGTCTGCAAAGTTATACTGACAAGTAGACAGTCACCAAGGATGGCAGGCAGCAAGGATTCTGGGAGATATATAGTGGAGGGAGCAGGGTGACAGCAGCACAGAGTATTTCAGGAGTGCAGTGTGCAGGTCTATAGGGGGCACTCTGTTTGGTGCCAGGGATTGTACATAGAGTGCCATCTTTTATACACATGGATGGACCGTCTGCTTGTCTGCTCGACAAATCCAGGAATCATTTCTGCTGATTGATGGCCTGTTCTGACCCAGACTTTGCATGCAAAGACCGCTTTCCCCTCCTAAGATCCTGTCTTCTCCATCCTGTCCTGGCAATGTGTGAAAGTGAAGCGACAGGCGTAGTCTGGTGTGACGCTGGAAAGCAGGCTGGGGGAAATGGAGCCATATAGTAATGAAAAAATTGAGACCCCTATCTTCAGCTGCCTCACCAGCCCTCCCCTGACTGCACCTAACTGGAGGGCATGCTTTCCTTTCTATTACCCCAGAACCGTGTGCAGATGCCACCCTAGAATGCATCCCCTTTCTGCAGATAATACTGCCATAGTGTTCTCACATAATACCGCCATATAGATCACACATAATACCTCCCTAGTGTTCTCTCATAATACCACCATTTAGATCACACATAAAACCGCCATAGTGTTCTCACATAATACCACCATCTAGATCACACATATTGCCGCCATATAGATCACACATAACACCACCATAGTGTTCTCACATAATACCACCATATAGATCACACATAATACCGCCATATAGATCACACATAATACCGTCATATAGATCTCACATAATACAGTCATATAGATCACACATACCACCATATATTTCACACACAATACTGCCATATAGATCACACACAATACCACCATATAGATCTAGCATAATACCGCCATATAGCTCACATATAATACAATCAGTATCACACATGGGAGGATTAGATACACAGCTCAGCATGCAGTATCACTCAGGAGAGGATTAGATACATGGTTCAGCAGACTGTATCACACAGGAGAGGATTAGATACACGGCTCAGCACAGTATCACACGGGATGGGATTAGATGCACAGCTCAGCATACAGTAACACACAGAAGAGGATTAGATACATGGTTCAGCAGACTATCACACAGGAGAGGAATAGATACACTGCTCAGTGGTCAGTATCACACATAGGAGGATTAGATACATAGCTCAGCAGACAGTATCATACAGGATGGGATTAGATACACCATTAAGCAGACTGTATCACACAGGAGTGGATTAGTTACACCGCTCAGTAGTCAGTATCACACATAGGAGGATTAGATACATGGCTGAGCAAACAATATCATGCAGGATGGGATTAGATACACGGCTCAACACAGTATCACACAGGATGGGATTAGATACATGGCCCAGCATACAGTATCACACAGGATGGGATTAGATACACAGCTCAGGATACAGTATCACACAGGAGAGGATTAGATACACGGCTCAGCATATAGTATCACACAGGAGAGGATTAGATACACGGCTCAGCAGTCAGTATCACACAGGATGGGATTAGATACACGGCTCAGCATACAGTATCACACAGGAGAGGATTAGATACACAACTCAGCAGACTATCACACAGGATAGGATTAGATATATGGCCCAGCAGTCAGTATCAATCAGAATAGGATTAGATACACAGGTCAGCAGACAGAATCACAGAGGATGGGATTAGATACACAGATAATAGGACTGAGCTGTGCAGACTCCTCACCCCCCACAGCTGCAGGAGCTGAGACAAATCACTGCTGTATGTGTGCACGAGTGAGAGGAGCGTTCACAGGTCAGCTGCTTCTGCTGCTGTCTCTTCACCCCTACTCCCTCGATAATTACCTGACGGCTCCTTCCCCCTGCCTCCTATCCTTCCCCCTGCCTCCTATCCTTGGTCCTCTTCTATAACCATGCGACTCCTGCGATTATAGGGGGAAAGTGGAGCTCACAATATACACTGTGGGCTCCAGAAAAATGGCACCAATCTCCTCCCGCTGTTGAGATCTGGACATCCCAAGGGGGGTGTTCAGATCACAGCAGGGTGTAGTTCAATGCTAGGTATGGGGTCGGCAGGTGACTGCTGTCTCCTATGCTCAGGGCAGCCATATTTGCAGAGTGTAAGTGTCTCTTAGGCTAGTTTCACACTAGCGTTCTCGGGCGCAGCGCAGGGCTGCCGCTTAGCTCTGACCCCGGCCGCGCCCCCTCCGGTCAGCTCCTCCTAGGATCACATGACGCTGCATGCGATCAGCATACCGTATATTTAACGTTGGGTACGCTGACCGTGCACTGGTCATGCACTGGTCTGACTTGGCTGGCGCTGCGCCTAGCGCACAAAAACGCGCTGTGTTGCATTTTGGCGCACTGGGTGTAGCGCCAAAAGGGCGCAGCACCAGCAAAATCATATCAGCGCACGACCAGCGCACAGTCAGCATACCCAATGCTAAATATACGGTATGCTGATCGCATGCAGCGTCATGTGATCCTAGGAGGAGCTGACCGGAGGGGGAGCAGCCGGGGGCAGAGCGAAGCGGCGGCCCTGCGCTGCGCCCAAGAATGCTAGTGTGAAACTAGCCTTACACTCCTGCAAAGCAAAATGGCAGCTCCAGCTCCCAGTGGCTGCAGAAATAATTAATAATAAAGAAATACTAAAGTTAAAACATTTAATTTTGTATTAAAAATAATTGTTTATATAAATAATAATTTTTAATAAAAAAAAAAATTGCAGCACCTTCCCTTCTCTGCTCAACACACTGCAGCCAGAGAGTGGGTTAAGGACTGGGCGTACAGGCTTCCCATAATGTCTTGCAACTATTACATCAGATAGCCCAGAGGAGTCAATCAAGAGGGTCTAGCACAACCTTTATAAAAAGGAGGGTTGGAGAAGCAGCTTTGTTTTAGGATTTTACAGTCTAGGCAAAGAAGATCAAAGCAAACAGCTCATTATAAATAACAATAGAAAATGGCCTAAAAGTGATTGTGATGTACTACTTCAAAGCTGAAGTATATTGAAAATGAAAGTGGTAGTATCAGTGTGTGAATGATAATAGGGATGAGTTGTACCTGCATATCAGTGTTACTGTGAATTTTTTAATCTGTGATATACTGTAGTTAAAACATGTTAATAACAGCATTTTATTTTATTCTTCACACACAGCAAACAAGAAGGGCAGTTCAACACCCTTCTTTCCTAATTTTGCTTTTGAAGAAATCCTGAAATGAAGGCTTGTGTCAGGAAAAAAGTGTACTTCCGGGCTAGACAGACTTCCAAGCCATTAGTGATGAGTGAGGGGGGCAAGTTTACCTTTCAAATGGTGTAACATTTGTGTGTGTGGGGTGAAGTAATCAGCGAAAAAGCAGTGCATGTTTACAAATGAGTTTGCATATGTGACTCACCATTTGTGTTGGTGGGGCAAAGTAATCACCGAAAAAGCAGTGCATGTTTACAAATGTGTTTGCATATGTGACTCACCTGCAGTGACGTGTGCAATCCTCCAATGTGCCTGAAATAGGCTCGGAAAGCACTTGGGCAAGCTGGAAAGATCCCAAGGCAAATGTTTGGATTTGTTTGTGATGTCTGCAAGCAGCTTTGTGGTAGTGTGCTTTGGGGTAGTGTGCTGCCACCTGCAGGTCATTTGACCTTTCAAATGGTGTATCATTTGTTTGTGTGGGTGGATTATGAATGGAGCAAGTGTGCAATTTAATAGGCACTGCATGATTACAAGTGTGTTTGCATATGTGACTCGCCTGCACTGAAGTGTGCAATCCTCCAATTTGGCTGAAATAGGCTGGGCAAGCAGTTTGACAAGCTGGAAAGCCCCCAAGGCAAATGTTTGGATTTGTTTGTGATGTCTGTAAACAGCTTTGTGATAGTGTGCTTTGGGGTAGTGTGTTGCCACCTGCAGGTCATTTTTCCTTACTGCAGGTTTATGAAAATTTATGTTTAAACTATATTTTGTGATTAAATCGTGGATGTGTGGTTTGTTTGGCTATTTTCTTGCTGAATGGGGTCAAGTTTATCTTTCAAATTGTGTATCATATGTGTGTTGGTGCAATATGAACGGAGATACAAAATAATCACCGAAAAACAGTGTTTAGAAATAATAGAATAGATTACTTCCAATCAAGAATATTATGGATATACCAGGCAGTACAGGGCCCATTCAGGCCATTATATGATTAGTAAAATACAGCATTTGTAGCTGTTTTCTCTTTTTTTAGGCTCCATCTCTAATTGAAATTTTTCTTAGCTGTATTTTGGGATTAGACTAACTTCTTTGATTTCTTCTACGCACACGTAAATAGAAAATAAGGCAAGATCTTGTTCTGTGTGGCACAACTCCATGAACAGTAGCAGCATGGAGGGCATTATACAGCAGTTCAGTGCAATGCGGCTCTAAGCCCAATACTTGGGGTGAAACATAATACTTCCTAGAAACAACAGCATCTTTGCTTGTCCGTACCTCTTCTTCAATCTTTCTTCATTTCCTCTCCCTTCCCTCTCCATAGACATCTACGCACAAAAGTAACCTAATTCCTCAACAAGCAAATAATCTTACTTCAATAAAAATACATTTTAACAGTGAATTTATAGCAAATAGTTAGTTCAGAATAGAGGGGAAGTAGAAGACATTCTCCTTTAATGAGAAATTTAATCTTTTCTTATACTACGAGAGGTGTGCCCAATGCTATCGCATCGGGAGGGAAGTGTGTGTGTGTCCATATGTGTGTATGTCTTCCGCAGCTGCCTGCCCACCCACCTCCGTGCACTCACAGCCGGCAGGAAAGAGGGTGGTTTGCGGCCTGTGCTAGAGATGTGAGTACGTGTGTATGTGAGTACATGTGTGTGTTAGGCGTCGGATTCCTGACACTGCACGTCAGGAATACAGAGCCAGACATCCATTCTTCTCCGACCGCTCCGGGTGCTGCTCAGCAATCACGGCGAGCCAGGCGTGCTGCTCAGACTCGCTCTGACAGTCTGGATGTTGCAGCCACCTCTGGTGCAGCAATGGTAGCGCAACCTGCTCTGCAGGGAACCGCTCCAGAGGCTAAGTCCTCATGCCGTGCTACTGGGCATTCCCGCAAGGTGACCTCTCACTGGAGAGCAGGGGTCACATGTTCAGGTCCTGTGTCAGATCTGATTGGTCCTTTCCAGGGTACTGGAGGGTCCTGGAAGTGCATGGCTATAAAAAGCCCGCATGGCGGCTCGGCCATGCTCTAGTGTAGACTTATCTTGCTATGTGTGTGAATGGTGACAGATGCATGGACTGGTGACTGACTTATTATGAAACCCCTTCCCTCGGATAATACGATTGGTGACAGAGTGTGTTCTTAGGTCAGCGCCAGGTAGTGGCAAGCTAGCGCCACTGGGCTTACCGCACCTACACTAGCGTCCGTCGGTGTCCGGCTCTCCAGCACCATTGCTTGCGGCTTCAGTTACAGCCGCGCTGCGCTCAGCAGCATCTATTGGCGTTTGCGGCTGCAACGCCACCCGCTGGTTACCCTGTGAGGTTAACAGGGCCAGCGTCATTATCTTATTTTGTGCAGAGATGACTTTGTGTCTTAACAGAGTCACTCTTAGGCTCTCGGGTGACGTTAACCCGAGCGCTGTACACCATCTTCTAGCGTGTCTGCCATTGTCCAGCAGCGGTCTAGTCACCTACCGCACGGTGGACCCCGGGCGGCAAACGCACCTCCTATTATTTATATTTGGTGTGTTCCGCCGTCCCTAACAGTGTGTATGTGAGTACATGTGTGTGAGTACGTGTGTGTGTATGTGAGTATGTGTGTGTGTATGTGAGTACGTGTGTGTGTATGTGAGTACATGTGTGTGTATGTGAGTACGTGTGTGTGTATGTGAGTACGTGTGTGTATGTGAGTACGTGTGTGTGAGTACATGTGTGTATGTGAGTGTATGTGAGTATGTGTGTGTGTATGTACGTACGTGTGTGAGTGTGTGTGTGAGTACGTGTGTGTGAGTATGTGTGTACGTACGTGTGTGTACATGTGTGTGTGTATGTACATGTGTGTGCACGTGTGTGTATGTGTGTGTGCATGTACATGTGTGTGTACATGTGTGTGTGTACATGTGTGTACTGTATGTACATGTGTGTATGTACATGATTGGCAGGCAGCGGAGGGTCCAGCGGCGGTGGGGGGTTCAGCGGCAGCAGGTCCAGCGGCGGGGGGGTCCTGGCAGTTGCCAGCCGGCAGGAAAGACCGCGGCTTGCTGCCTAGCCGCGGTCTTTCCTGCTGGCTGTGACAGAGGTGAGTAGGCAGGCAGTGGGGAGGTCTGTCGGCGGGGGGTCCATTGGTGGCAGGTCCAGCAGTGGCAGCGGCGGGGGGGTCCGGCAGCGGTGGGGGGTCCTGGCGGTGTCCTGCTGGTGGTACTGTGGAAGGGCCTGGTACCACCAGCGGGTGCCATATTGAACTACCCATCACTTGGGTATTTCAATATGGCGGTTGGAATACTTCCGGTTGGCGCGGTGGATTGTGGGATTCGGGGACATCCAGATGGAAGTGAATGACAGACAATTTAAGGCAATTATATATATAGATTGATTTCTTAAAGAAAATTAAGAATGCTAGTTATTCTTTAACACTCAGACTACTCTAAGTCTGTCCCAGTATTTTGTAAATGAAAAAAACATGCTTAATTGTAATTAACCATGTCTATAGTGTTTAAACCCTTCATGATCTATGTATAGGTATGTCATAGTTAACCTCATTCCCTCACTGAGCGTGCATGTTTTCAGGCACATGACAGCTAATTTGATAATGTGTAGCACAAGAGATCGGATGATCGCAGCTTCAAATCTCCTAAGGAGACTATTGAAGTGAGTAAAAAGTGTAAAAAAAAGTTTTAAAATATATAAAACAAACGCCCAATCCAACAAAATATAAACTAAATCAATCCGATATATAAACTGCGCTATGACAACAGGTGATCAAAACATCACATCTACCGCAAGATAAAATAAAACATCAGCTCAGTGTGCAAAGATATGCCCTCATCTAGCCCCAGATCCCGAAAAATGGAGACATCATTTTTCCAGTTATATTTTGTGTGTTCCTGAAAGTCGCGGTTTCACGTAAATTCAAACATTTTGAGATTTGATTTACAGTCCACAAAAAACCTTACTCAGCACTATTTCCCACACTGCTGAAACACAGGAGAGGGGTGTAAAGTCATTTTACGTTGCCAATCCGAGTTCTCCATAATTCCCTGCATCTATGACATCTTTTGGAATATCTTACCTTATACTGTGGTGGTCAGTATCTGGGCCATCACAGATAAACAGTTCACATAGAAGCACAGTTTGTATGGCAGAATCGCTTTTCATCTCGAGAATCACTGGATAAGTAGAGTGTATGCTCTTAGGATCAGCTGGGTTACGTCTTTCTCTTGCAGACTGTCAGCACTTATGATCAGCAAGGTCCTCTCTTCTAAAGAGTAGAGTGTAAGTGCTTTTGGTCAGCAGGCTTCTCTCTCTTTCCTATAGAGTGCAATCTCTTATCATCATCTGGGCTCTCTCTACTCACCTCCAAGTGTATTTTCCACGCAAGATTCCCGGTATTGAGATTCATGCAAATGTATTCGACCGCTAGTCAAACTTTGGAGAACAAAGCGGCAAATTCATATTTGAAAAGATTCGCTCATCTTTATAAAAAATATTTGATTGTCTATACCTTCATAGTGCTTAGCTCTGGTTGTAAACCGTTCTGCTGTTCAGATATTAGTTTGTTGCTTTCCTGTATTTCCAATCACCATTGGGAGGCTACTAGATTAAACCCATAAAACAAGCAGAACTACTTCATGAAGTTATATCTTTTAGTGTAAATAAAATAACTTAATGTCCTCTCTTTTTCAGAGTTTCCTTCTTTATTAAGTCTTTATATTACTTAATACTATAGTATCATTTCTTCATCCTAAAACCACTGGGAGCAATTGCTGAATCACAACAGAGCAGATGTGAATTATATTGTATTTTATCAATTACAATAAACATTGTCCCTTCTTTGACCAGAGTATTGGGACTGATGGACTATCAGGGTTAAGGCCCTGTCACACTAAGCGAGATCGCTAGCGATATCGCTTAAGCGTCACAGATTTTTTGACGCAGCAGCGATATTGCTAGAGATATCGCTATGTTAGATACTTACCTCCGACCGGCTCCCCCGCTGTCTATCGCTGATCGCGCGAGAACGTCCTGGGTTGTTTCTCGTCGGCCGCTTCCTGCTGGCGCCGACGAGCGACGCGTAGACGCGGGTGGGAGGACGTCGACCGCTGCTACGTCGCTGGTGAGATCTGCCTGTTTGGCAGCTCACTAGCGACCATTTAGTGATGCACCAGCGATCCTGACCGGGTCGTATCGTTGCCGGGATCGCTGGTGCATCGCTTAATGTGACAGTACCTTTACTCTTTATGGTATTTAACTCATCTTGACTTTATCACTTTATTATATACTACTGTATATATTGTTATTAGTCCTGTCTAAGGTATGTTTTGTACACATGGTGATTCATCTTTCTAGGATTAATAGCAGTACAAGAGTAGCTCAGCAAGTATGCTTGTAATTACCGTTCTTTCATAAAAATAAATAACATTTAAAAAAATATAAATTGTAAATATGCTGTGAAATAATAGGGTTTTACTTAAAAAAATTTCAGGAATAAAAAAACATTAAGATCTGCCAAATTACTCCCGTTTATAAATCTGACTTATAGGTATTATGGATATTTAAATTTTGAAATATTTAGAAAACCATGCATCATTTCCTTTACACCTCACACATACTTGCTACGTTATGTTGGTATATCACATAAAATCCTAATAAAATACATTTAAATTTATGAATGTAACGTGAAAAATGTGGAAAAGTTCACAGGGAATGAATATCTTTTTCAAGGCACTGTATGCAAAATATCCATAAGTCAGTTTCATATACAGTACATATTGTATTGTGGAACTTGTTCCTTCTGATATATTTCAATTTACATATGAGAAATTGGGTTGTATTGTTATTTACTCTTAATAAAACATGTTTATAAAAAAAAGACTCCCAATTCTGGAACCTTCTGTAAATTGTTGTGTTGTCCATAATCGAAGCATAAAAGAGGCTTTAACAGACTGATGTTCCCAAAAGAAATTAAGCTAATATTGCAATCAGTAGGAGTATAAACAAAAATTCAATGGGTGACCCAACTGATAGTATCAAGGGAATGGTCAATAATTTTATAGGTCAATATATTGAGAAGCTGTTTGTTTTAACATTTTAGACATTTGTCTTTTGTCCCTGGAAAACCCCTTTGAGCATTTGCATGAGTCTATGGTGTTTGGATGAGTTAAAGCTGTTGTACTGCTGGCACCTGCCCCTAACAGCTGTCACCAGAACTAGTTCCAATAGCTTCTGTTTACCTGCTTATCAGCATCTTTGTTCAGACAACTTCATCTCATCTCCCACAATAAAATTGTAGAGGTAGAGCGTTGATATGTTGCTATGGCAGAAGGGAGCTTGTTGAAGACCACATTGTCACCATCTTGATATATCTGTGAAGTCTATATTTTTACCAATATAGTTGTGTGAAAAAGTGTTTGTCCCTTCCTGATTTACTATTCTTCTGCATGATTCTCAGAAGTAAATGTTTCAGATCACAAAAGAAATGTAAATATTAGACCATACAAATGTAACACAAACACAAAACACAGTTTTTAAATGAAGGTCTTTATTACTAAGGGAAAAAAGCAATGCAAACCTACAGGGCCCTTGGTGAAAAAATGATTGCCCCCTAAACCTAATAATGGATTAGGCCACTCTTAGCAGCAACAACTGCAATAAAGTGTGTGTGATAACTGCCAATTAGTCTTTTCAATGCTCTGGAGGAATTTTGACCCACTCATCTTTGCAAAATTGTTGTAATTCATCCACATTGGAGGGTTTTGAGCACAAATCGCCTTTTTAAGGTCAAGCCTCAGCATCTCAATTAGATTAAGGTCAGGACTTTGACTAGGCTCCTCCAAAGACTTAATTTTGTTTTTCTTAAGCCATTCAGAGGTGTACATTCTGGTATGTTTTGGATCATTGTCCTGCTGCATAACCCAAGTACACTTGAGGTCATGAACAGATAGCCAGACATACTCCGTCAATATTTTTCGGTAGACAGCATAACTCATGGTTCTATTTACCACACCAAGTCTTGCAGGTTCTGAGACAGCAAAACAGCCCTAGACCATCACACTACCACCATCATATTTTAGTGTTGGTATGATGTTTCTTTTCGGAAATGCTGCGTTACTTCTACACCAGATGTAATAGCACATACACCTTCCAAAGAGTTCAACTTTTGTCTCATCTGTCCAAAGAGTATTCTCCCAAAAGACTTGGAGAACATCAAAATGTTTTCTGGCAAAACTGGGATGAGCCTACATGTTCTTATTACTCAGTAGTGTTTTTTTTCTTGGAGCTCTGCCATGCAAGTGTTTTTTTCCCAGTCTCTTTCTTATCGTGGAGTCATGAACACTGACCTTAACTAAGGCATGTGACGCCTGCAGTTCTTTGGATGTTGTTATGGGGTCTTGGATGAGTCGTCGCTGCACTCTAGGGC
The DNA here is from genome assembly GCF_039654945.1 of Dendrobates tinctorius. NCBI lineage: Eukaryota > Metazoa > Chordata > Amphibia > Anura > Dendrobatidae > Dendrobates > Dendrobates tinctorius. Next base: position 9,285,699 of record NW_027361838.1, on the reverse strand, counting down.
AAATTTTGGTCGACTGGCCACTTCTGAGAAGGTTCACCTCTGTTCCATGTTTTCACCATTTGTGGATAATGGCTCTCACTCTTGTTCACTGGAGTCCCAAAGCTTTAGAAATGGCTTTATAACCTATTGCAGGCTGATACTGTAGGTCTCAATTACTTTGTTTCTCTTTTGTCCTAGAATTCATTTGGATTGCAGCATTAGGGGTAGTTTTTGAGGAGCTTTTGGTCTACTTCACTTTGTCAGACAGGTTCTATTTAAGTGATTTCTTGATTGAGAACAGTTGTGGCAGTAATCAAGCTTGGGTGTGGCTAGGAAATTTTAACTCTGCTTCCCAAAGATGTGATAAACCACAGGGTGTTAAGGAAGAGGGGGGTCAATCATTTTTTCACTGAGGACTGTGTAGGTTTGGATTACTTTTTTTCCCTTATTAATAAAGACCTTCATTTAAAACTGCATTTTGTGTTTAGTTATGTTATCATTGCCTAATTAAATTTGTTTGGTGTTCTGAAACATTTAACTGTGAGAAACATGCTAAAGAATAGGTAATCAGGAAGGAGGCAAATACTTTTTCACACAACTGTATATGCTACGTCACTAAAAAAGTTTACCAAAAAATGAAATAATCCACTAATGATCCAGAAGCATTCAAAACATTCTATTTACTAGGGATGGGTGGACCAAAGCATCAGCCAGAAAGCATTGGTACTGTGATGTGGACTGTGGTCCCCACCTGCAGAACCACTCCTTTATTGAGGGTGCTATGATAATTGCCAATAATTTCCATCTGTTGTCTATTCCATTTGCACAACAGCATGTGAAATAGATTGTCAATCAGTTTTGCTTCCTAAGTGGACAGTTTGATTTCACAGAAGTTTGATTTACTTGGAGTTATATTCTGTTGTTTAAGTGTCCCCTTTATTTTTTTGAGGGTGTACAGCAGTTGCTATTACTCCTTATTTTCTGGTGCTTTGTATATTGGTTAACCTTTTCCTTTTCATATAATTCTACTTTATCCTTGGACCCGTAAACATTCTGCAGCTGGGACTACATGCTGATTTAAATGTCGTGTGAACAGAACATTATCAGTTTGGCATAACCTTTATTTTAACTTATCTATTTTGCCTTGATAAGACCCTAATGTGCTTTGCTCTCTTCCTTAGTTTTAATAAATACATTTATTTATCTATGTATTTGTTCATATGTAGAAATCACAGATGGTAAAACACTGATGAAAATCAAATTAAAAAAAATGTGATGACACTCAGATTTTTTCAGCATACATGAAAAATCTCTGATGTCTGAATGAAGCCTGTATGCTCTGCCCTTGCATGCTTACAGTTTCCTGGATCGTTGTGAAGGAGACAGTAGGTTGGGGGTTTGCAGCAGCTTCGGTGGAGGCAAGGGTGAAGTGGGTCATTGCAAGCTGTTAGCTTTTTTGAAGAGTTTTCATCCTCTATCTGGGATCCAAGGGGTAACGTTTCTTCTTGCCGACACTGACATGACAAGCCTGACATACCAAGGGAAGGAGTCGTTTAAGCCTTGCAATGCTCCTCTGGGAAATTAAATATGCAAATTGTCTCTTTAGAGTGGAAGAGGACTAGAACTCAAGTGCCACCTACCCCTTAGATCCTGGTCATATACCTGACACCCACCCAAATCAGATCTTACACTTTGCACTGATGAGGCGCAGTGCATAAACACAGTGTTTGCAAATTGAGACACTGGTTTTGGCATTTATCCTAAGACTGCCTCTAATAGGTGGCACTAGAGTTCTAGTCAACTTCCTCTCTGAAGAGACAATTTGAAACTTCTGTCTGAAAATTCTGAATGTAGTGAATAGTCAAATATGTTGGAGCTTGGAATTTTAGAGGATGGGGATACTCAGGAGACGTTTTGGAGGAGATTGGGTCAGGAACAAATAAGTGTGGAGAAGAGAAGGAGGTTTTTCCTGAAATTACACGTTGAAATATATTTAGTTCTGAGATATACGGAGAAGACACATTTTAGACAACTTTGTAAGTTAATGTTAGTAGTTTTGAACTGAATACTTTAAGGATTTGAGAGTCAATGCAGAGGGGAGAAGCAGAGACATAGTGAGGAGACAGGTAGATTAATTAGGCAGCAGAGTTAAGGATGGACTGAAAAAGTGCAAGAGAGTTTGCCAAGAGGCCACAGAGGGCGATATTGAAGTAGTCGAGGCGGGAGATGATGACGGTATGCACTAACTTTTTTGTAGATTCAGGGTTGAGGAAGGCATGGATTCTGTAGATATTTTTAGGTTGGAGGCAGCAGGAGGTGGTAAGAGTTTGAATGTATGGTTTGAAGGACAGGGCAGAGCTGAGAGCTCATCAGAGGCAGCAAACCTCTGGTATAGGGGAAAGCATGATGTCTTCCTTGTAATAGATAGATTAGGTATGGGAGTTAGGTGAGATGGAGAAAAGATGATGAGTTTAGTTTTGTCTACAATGAGCTTTAGGAAGCAAGAGAAGAAGGAAGATATGGCAGACAGACACTCGGGGATTCTGGAGAGCAGAGATTTAACATTAGAGCCAGAGAGGTAAATCTGAGTGTCATCAGTGTATAAGTGGTACTGGAAGCCATGTCACTTTATGAATTGTATCAGGCCAAAGGAATAGATTCAGAAGAGTAAAGATCCCAGAATGCAGCCTTGAGGGACAAGAGAAGTTTAACATAAATCCTATCAGTAATTAAAGTTTATTATTCATGCTAGTTACAGTGACAAATAAATTGCAAATATTTGTGAAAAGTATCAAGTTTGCATTTTAAGTGTTAGCTAACATTTTTCAGATTCCAGTGGAATATATTGAATGGAATATAAGTCAATATACTATGTAATATAATGGCATTTTATTCACAAGCTATATAGGAGACTTTTATGTAGATTTATCTTAAAGCAATGTCACCCATTTTATATATTTGCTCTATGCTCTTTAAACAAAAAAGGACAATTAAAAGTCGGTCACTGAACAGGATGAACAAAAGCCTCTCTCTTACTCAATATCCTGTTCTTTATAACCTCTCTCATTAAATGGCTCATAATGAGGAAGCAGAAACAGATGGTAATCTAAAAGCTATAAGCAGAGCAGCAGGAAACTTGAAATAAAGCTGTATCAGCTTGCATTTTCTATGTGTATTTACAGTACTCTGGATATGTTGGCTATTGTATATATAGATCTATACCAATGTCTGAAATAATGATGTCATAATGCATGGCTGTGTTTAAATATGTAGGTCACTTTAGCTATAACTATTACTTTTCATGCTGTGCATTACCTGTCCTTCTCTGCAATCAAACAATCCAACATATTTCTTTCTTTAGCAGATTCAAGTAACTGACTTAGCTGGCAGACTGGCAAAGATAGCATATTACTCTACATTTCCAATGTTACTTTTTTTTTTTAAAATTCGGTTTTATTGAAAATACTATAATACAACATTAGCACAAATGTACAACACAGGATAATTATGTAATTGTAATTATGCAACCATTGCAGTATAAACAAAGAGCTCTGGTCGTAACCCTCTCCCACCCAGGGCCCACCCCAATGTTTATTTGACTGGTTCAACTGTGACTCACTAACTGTTTGGATTCCCAAGCCTGCCAATCCCTGATGAACTTCTGTAAGGCGTTATTTTTGTGGGCTAGCATTTTTTCAAAAATAAACGTGGTATTAACCGCTTGAGGAGTCTTGTCATTAACACAATATGAGCCATTACCACTCTAGAGCACGGGGGGAATGCATGTATGTTTAAGAGGAGGAGCGCCACCTCGGGAGTCGGCTGGTCGGTCAGTCCCACTACAAGTGAAATAAGTCTAAAGTCGTGATCCCACAAAGAAGTTATATGTGGACAATCCCAAAATATATGATATAAGGACCCCACCTGATTACATGATTACAGTTTCGCCAACATAGGTGTGAGGTGTTGGGAAACATGGAATGGAGCTTCACGGGAGTAAAATACCAGCGGAGTATCAGCTTCAAGTGTGATTCAAAGTGGGCTGCACATCTAAACACCCACCCTGCCAATTTAATTGCTCTTAACCTGTCCTCATCAGATATGGCTTTACCGATGTCTTTTTCCCAAGATATGAAGGGTATAGATTTTACGAATCTACTCTTATGTCCCAAGGAATCATAAAGGGGTCTCAAGCCCATATCTAGGGAAGAGGATGATGAGAGGATACTAATAATATCACTATTAACCCTATATGGGAAGTTTAGATTTTTCTTTAAAATGTATTGTACCCAGAGATATGAGAAATGGTCTTTAAAGATCAAGCCAAACCTATGTTGCAACTGGGCAAAGGGTAAAAGAGTGTGATCTTCAACTATATCGCTTAATACCGTGATCCCGCCTATCTTACAGGTCAAGGTTCTCTGATAACACCTCCAGAAGTTCTAAAGGTGCCTCCAGAGGCAACGCAGGGATGTGTGTCTGAGTGGAGGAGTGAATCTGAAGCCAATTAGATGCTTAGTGAGTGGGAGGAGGGATCATGTGAGGGTGCAAAATGTGCCGCTATTTTGGACCACCTACTTGGGGGGTCGCGATTCCACCAGTTCTTCAACCGGCTGAGTTGAGTTGCTATATAGTAATCGTTCACATTAGGGAGTCCCACCCCCTCACTGGCTTTGTACGTTGCAATAAATGTCTCGACAACCGAGGCTGCTTTCCTCCCCAGATGAAGGCATTCAGGAGCTTTTGAGAACGTTGAAAAAACACCTTCGGAGGTTATATTGGCACCGTGCAAAATAAATATAACATTTTGGGCAGTAGCAACATCTTAAACAGTGCAATACAACCCACCCAGAAGGTTTCAAATTTCAAGAGTCTGGTCATCTCATTCTCAATATCTGCTAGTAGGGGGAAGTAATTGGCTTTGTACAAATTAGTGGAGGATGATGTTACTAATGTTCCCAGGTATGAAATTTGCTCCATCTGCCAGTCCATCCCCATAATGGCCTTAAGGCGTTTCAACTGCGGTAATGGTATGTTAAGGGTTAGAATTTGAGATTTATTCTCATTAATTTTGTAGTAAGATAGGGGGCCAAATTTTTCAATAATCTCTAGAGCTGCCGGCAAAGACTCCAGGGGGCATGCTAAAGTCAATATCACATCATCAGCATACTGTACAACGTGATGCAATGAGATTGTTTCCCCACCTCTATGCCCCAGATATCTGGGCTTTGTCTGATTGCTTGAGCATGTGATTCTAAAGCTAAAATAAACACTAGGGGGAGAGAGGACACCCCTGCCTAGTGCCATTTGTAATGGGGAATGCCTCTAACATGGTATCATTAACAAAAACCCTGGCTGATGGAGCAGAATACAGAGCTTTAATAGCAGTCAGCACCCAACCCCCAAACCCCATATGCTCCAGAACCGAGAAGACAAACTACCATCTCACTCGGTCGAATGCCTTCTCGGCGTCTAAGGCCACTACCACCACTGGCGTTCCCCTTCTATTTATTACATCTATCAAATCAGTTACTTTCCTGGTGTTGTCAACTGCAGTCCGTCCTTGCACAAAACCAGCCTGGTCTGGGTTAATAAGGGAAGGTGCATTTAAGATTTCTAACTGGTCTGGTGCAAGAGTTGGGAGATAAATGCTTGACAAAAACAGATTCGTACAGTATCAGGAGCTGTTGGGCCATGGAGGTCTGCTCTTGGATCTAAGTTATACAAGGAAGCATAGTAATCCTTAAATTTATTGGCGATTTCCCGAGGAGTGTATATCTTAGAATCGGGAGATAAGTTCCTCAAAAAGGGGATCTTAGTTTTAGAAGTTTTAATTTTCACTCTGGATGCTAGCAGTTTACCCGCTTTATTATTTTGGGAGTAGTAATGGGCTCTGGTGATCATAAGATTTTTTTCATAATTGTGTAAGAGTAGTTCCCGCAATTCCAGTCGAAGATCATGTAGTTTACACATTTGGGCAGAGGATGGGGCTCTTTTATTCATGTATTCCAGTGAACTGATCAATGCTGTAAGGTCTGATAAGCGTTTTTCTCTTTGCTTTTTAAGGATATGGCCTATTTTAATAAAGTGGCCCCTGATAAATGCTTTATGGGCATTCCGTACATGGAATTAATTAGTGACCGAGTCCGCATTGAGCTCAAAGTATTCTTTAAGAGCTACTTTTGTTTGTGCCACTAGATGGGTTTTTTTTAGAATAAAGGGGCTCATCTTCCAAGGGGAGTAAAGGGGGCACTCAGTTTCTTCCCGAATAGACATCTTTATGGGGGCGTGATCCGACCAAGTTATTAAACCTATTTCTGATGAGTTGACAATATTAAGGAGAGTCCTGCCAACCAAGAATAGGTCTATCCAGGAGTAGGAGAGATGTGAAAAGTAGGTATAGTCCTTCTCACATGCATGAAGAACCCTCTATATGTCATATAGGTCCTCCAGAAAGGTTAAGGGGGGAGAGCAGGTGGCCCCCTGGAGGTTGGGGTGGAAGAGTCCAGAGAATTATCAAAAACACAATTAAAATCCCCACATATGATTACGTGGCCCTGTTTCACCTTATTGATTCTAATTAATAATTTTTTGATGAATCTATTCTGCGCTTGGTTTAGAGCATAAATAACGGCTATAGTATATAAAACATTATTTATGGTGCCCACTTGAATGAGGTATCGGCCTGCAGAGTCAAGTTCTAGATATGTCGAGGAGAAAGCAACAGACCCCTTGATAGCCAACATCACCTCTCTCTTTTTTTTCAATAAATTAGATTGGCCCACATATGGAAAGAGCCGATGAGATAGTCTGTGGGAGTCTTTCTCCAATAAGTGCATCTCCTGGGCACAAAACACCTCACATTTAGCTACGACCGCCTCCTTCCACATATAAGATCTTTTATGAGGGCTTTTTAGGCCTCTAACATTAAGTGAGCATATTGCCCACTACACCTGTCAGAATTCCCTGCAAAGTGGGAAACTGCTAGACCAGAATAAACCACAGGTATGCAAAAGGATAGAAAAAAACCAAAACCAAAAACAATGCAAACTGATAAAATCAGAAGTAAAGTCATGAAACAGACCGAGGACTGCACTTCGGTCCACAAAATGTGGGAGTAGGAAATCCGCGGGGGATATATCACTGTCCGCACCAACCAGTCATGATGCCACCCTTGTGTAAAAGATAATGAAAAATAGACAATGATTACAGCTTCAGCGCCTGTTTCTTTTTGGGGGGACTTTCTGCCATGTCTCCTCTGCCCTTACAGATGGCTCTCTTTGTTTCTGAGGTTGTTCCTGTGTAGGTGTCGGTGGTGGGGTGCCGAGCTGGGGGGGGGTGGTCCTACTTTTGTACCGCGCAGAGATGATGACAGAGACACGATGAGGCAGATTCTGGGTGCAACAGGTCCAAGTTTATTTCATTACTTGCCGTCCGCCTAACGGCCTCCGCAGCACACCGCACGTTTCTTCACTTATCGGCCCTCCGTTTCCAGAGCCGTTTACACACCGTACTTTTACAATAAGGACGTACATATGCGTACTGTCCCTCCTTCACTTGTTCGACGCTCCTGCCAGGTCCGCCACTGTGGCCGCCCTAGGCCCAATAACCAACAGCGCTTTCACTGGTCAGTCGTCGTGTCAAATACGGTATATGGCACTCACTGCCTCGTCTCTTCTGCGGTATCTTTCTGTCAGGACCACCCCCTGACGTTTCCCTCTCCTCAGTCCCCTTGGTCGGATTCTCCTCAGGACACACAGACTGGCGAAGTCCTCCTGTCACCTGGGCTCCCCCTGGGGACTGGAACTTTCTGGAACCCTCCCTCAGTATTTATAACTTCCCCGGTTCCTTGAAACTGTCACTAACTGTCACCACGCCCCCCATGACCAACGGTTTCTAAAGCCCTAAGCTGCTGTAAAGTCCTTTGCTCACACTCCACCCTGCCATCTAATGGTCATCCCAAGGTACTGCACGTCCACTACACTTTTCTAGTTGTTTCCCCACTGTAATCACTGTCTCCTACCTACACTGTGCAAACCTATCTTTCTTCACTCTGACTAGTCCGTCCGTCCGTCAGGTCACCTTCCCTACACTCTCCCTTCCTTTGTCCATTGTCGTCCTTGACAATCGTCATCCCTGCCTTCGTCGTTCTGAATCTACACCTACATTCTGTTGTCGGACCAGAAGTTGAGCCAAACCCACTATCTGCGGGGGCCGAACCATACTGGGAGCACTATGCTCTGAGCAGCCTACTGCTACTCACCAGCGCGCACGCCACATGACAACGTCTTTCAAATTGGGCAAGGTACACCCGTATTCCCTCTACGGCATGTATCTTTCCCCTACTCTCCCCTACTGTTACCTTTCACTATCCGGTACGCCATGATCGAGGCCACTCACCTACCAGATCATTGCCGGCGCCCGCCTTTCCTTCTTCAGGGGTGTCCGTGGTGTCGGGGACCTGACCTAGGACGGCTGTCTTTCTCACATCTTCCCATTCATTTTCCTTCTTTCAATTACATGTCATGGTCGGCGTCCCGGTCTCCCAGACCTCAACTCTTAGATCCCTACCGGATCTCACACTTTCCTTTGGTCCCGCAGACCTTCCCTTACCCGGACCTGTTGCATTTTACTTTGCATATTATACATCATACAACTTTATAATAGCACAAGTACCCATTTTTTTATAATTTTTTTTTTTTCCATTTTCTCTTACTTTTAAAACCAAAATATAACATAACATTGCATTTCCTCTTTCTTCCTCCCCCCCTTCCTTGGACCTGGACACTCCTCCACTTTTCCGTATCCCCGTTCTGTCAGGTAAACATATTTTCGTATATAAAGAACATAGAAAGAAGAAAGAAAGAGAGAGAAAATAGTTGCATCAGTTAAACAACAACAAAACTTTTTTCTAAATGCAACTGTCCTTATAATCTGCACAACGGTGCATCGAACTCCTGACAGTCTATACCACTCTCAATGGACAGAGGTGAGGGCTCCACGGGGATACTGAGGGTGTCCATTCAAGTCCTCTTCTTTTCCATGACGGCCTCTCCTTGAGTGTGGAGCAGGTTCCACACTTCCTGCTCCCGGGCCTTTTTCTTCCTGATCACCTCCGCTTCCCACACGGAGGGAACAGCACGGGCCCTGGAGTCCGGTGGGCGGGACTCCGCTGAAAAAGACCGCAAGACAGAAACGGCCGAAGATTTCTGCGGCCCAGCAGCTGCTGGGGTCAGGTGGCAAATGGGGACAACCGGGTCCTCGGGGGCTGGAATCACAGGGCCCGCTAAGTTGGCCGCAGCCGACTCCAGCAGCGGCATAACCGCGGCCTCAGGACAGGCCGCATCCACTACTTCCAACGGAGCTGGAGTAACGGCCGATTTCAACGATGCAGCTGCTATTAGCAGGGAAAGCGCAGCAGCGTCTTCTTTGGGTGAGCTCTGCACTGGTGACTCCGGGCGGGGTAGTTCGGGGACATGAGCGGGGGCCTCGCTCAGCTCTGCATACACCACGGGGCCCGTGGCAACCAGGCCTTCCGGTGCGCAGGGGGCCGCGTGCTGCAGCAGAATGGTGGGGGCCGCTTGCGGAGGCACTGGTAGGGCCGGGGGTACTCTCACCTTCCCCGGCGCTGCGGCCTCCGTTTCATCATCACGCAGTTTCCCCCGCAGCCTCCGTTCCTTGCTCCACTGTCCTGCGGGCCTTCCCTCCGGACTCGGGGGCTCCGCTGAGAAGTCCTCTGCTGGTATTGGTGGCAGCCGTTCTCGCTGACTCCCCTCAGGCTCCGCTCCCCGGCTCAGCATCCCGCTGCCTGCCCGTAAATCTGAAGATGACTTCTGTTGCAGCTCCATCTCTCGCCGCCATTGCCACTCTAGGCGGCCGATGCCCCGACACCCGCAGCATCTCATACCGTCCGTTGGGCAGCACTCGAATGGCGTCAGACAGCCGCAGCCAAGTTTTTCTTCTGTGCCACTCCTCCTGCTGGGTGGGGCGTTGGCAGACCTTTCCATCCATCTGCCAGGGTCCAATATATGGAAACGTCGGTCTCCGGGCATATATTGCTTCCTTTTGGGGTACGTTGGAGGGGGTCCCAGTCCATTCTGAACAACTGCAAACACCCGGACCTCTCCTCTGCGCTGAAGTAATACCGCCATCTTGGGCAGAATCAGCTACTGCCTTGGATCCTCTGCAAGCAACACAGATCCGACACAGCGTCCCAATTTGTAATCCACAGGTCAGTAATTTTTAGTCCACAGGTGTTTATAATCCGAAATAGAGCAGTCCAAGTTTTCCTCAGTCCTTCAGTTGCAGGCCTGCCGCAGAAGATAGCGTATTAGCGGCGGCGATCCTGCCGACTACGCCAAATGTAGTGTCGGTGGTGGGGTGCCGAGCTGGGGGGGGTGGTCCTACTTTTGTACCGCGCAGAGATGATGACAGAGACACGATGAGGCAGATTCTGGGTGCAACAGGTCCAAGTTTATTTCATTACTTGCCGTCCGCCTGACGGCCTCCGCAGCACACCGCACGTTTCTTCACTTATCGGCCCTCCGTTTCCAGAGCCGTTTACACACCGTACTTTTACAATAAGGATGTACATATGCGTACTGTCCCTCCTTCACTTGTTCGACGCTCCTGCCAGGTCCGCCACTGTGGCCGCCCTAGGCCCAATAACCAACAGCGCTTTCACTGGTCAGTCGTCGTGTCAAATACGGTATATGGCACTCACTGCCTCGTCTCTTCTGCGGTATCTTTCTGTCAGGACCACCCCCTGACGTTTCCCTCTCCTCAGTCCCCTTGGTCGGATTCTCCTCAGAACACACAGACTGGCGAAGTCCTCCTGTCACCTGGGCTCCCCCTGGGGACTGGAACTTTCTGGAACCCTCCCTCAGTATTTATAACTTCCCCGGTTCCTTGAAACTGTCACTAACTGTCACCACGCCCCCCATGACCAACGGTTTCTAAAGCCCTAAGCTGCTGTAAAGTCCTTTGCTCACACTCCACCCTGCCATCTAATGGTCATCCCAAGGTACTGCACGTCCACTACACTTTTCTAGTTGTTTCCCCACTGTAATCACTGTCTCCTACCTACACTGTGCAAACCTATCTTTCTTCACTCTGACTAGTCCGTCCGTCCGTCAGGTCACCTTCCCTACACCTGTACTTGCATATCCCAGTTACAAAGCAAATCTCTTCCTCTTTCAAATGAAGAAACAACATGCCAGGATCCTTTGTTATTAATGAGCATTTTCTTGGGGTACCCCCACCTGTACGACACCTGAGATTCTCTGAAGGCTGCAGTGATGGGATTCATTAGTCTACGGAAGCGCAGTGTCTCTGGGGAGAGATCAGTATAAATTTTGATTTGGTGGAAAGTTGAAGTTGAGATCCTTTATTCTGGAGTAAGACAGAAGTTCTTCTTTAATATGATAGCAATTAATGCTGGCAACAATATCCCTCGTAACAGTGTCTGACAAGTGGCTTGGGTGAGATACTCTGTGCGCTCGATCAATAATTAGTTCATATGGTGAGCAGGAGGAGACCACCGCTTGGATTAAATCTTACACATAACCGCTCAGCTCAGAGGGTGTGGTGGTTTTTGGTACCCCCATTAATTTCAGGTTGTTCCTGCAGTTTCGATCCTTCAAGTCCATAAGTTTATTATATATGGCTTCTATGTCTTCTGCAATGTCATTGTGAGAGTCAATAAGGTTGTTATGGGAAGATGCAAATTCTGCCATTTTGTCCTCCACATGGGACACTCTCTCCTCCACCTCCTGAATGTGAGATGTAACAGGTTTTAACATTAAAGAAAAGTCCTTTAGCATTGCGGTGCTAAAAGCCATCAGCATATCTTTAATTAAAGTTCCTGAAGCAGGGAGATCTGTTGTAGGAAGTTGCTGTAATACTGCAAGTGCACTAGAGGGTGAAAGAGATTTACAATTGTCCTCTCCAGAGTCCCCTTTCTCTGCAACATCTCTCTTCTTATGCTGGGAGTGCAGGGGAGGTGTGCCTTGCTGCATATCAATCTGCCGGCCGGCTGTAGCTACATTTCCCTCGTGTCCCTCCGCAAGTGGAGAAAATCTAGATCCCGGTGATGGACCCGGACCCCGAAGATAAGGTGGGCGATGGGCGGGGCTTATTCAACTCCCCCCCCCCTGTCTTGCTCTACACAAGAAGAAATGCATAGAGCAAGACGGGGGGGAGCAGGTGAGTAAGTCCCGCCCAGCGGACCGGACAGCGGCAGTTTACATACATCTGAACTGATATAAAAAAGGTATTTATGCATGAAAGGTGCGGGGTCAGGGGGAAGCAAAAGTACTAAGAGAATCCTTATGTGACACACAATTGAATGATATCATTATATGATATCTCAAAAAAGGGGTGACAGATTCCCTTTAAGGCACATTCATGCATCCTGTTTCACTTATTTTTTAGGCACATTTGTTAATTTATGTACAGGTTAAATGTTAAATTACAGTAAATAAAATTTTAAAATCTGTGTTCACTCAAGACAGGAGAAAACTGCCTGGTTTTCTGATCTACAATATGTTCTAACAATTATATTCTTTAATTTTCCCTAGTGACATCAATATATAAAGATGTGTAGATGAGATAAGTAGATATAGTTGTGCAAAAATATTATTAGGAAAAAATTTACTCCAGGTTTTCTAGTTAATAATAAATACAGAAATGTTATTTATAAATATTCCATATTTCCAATGTTACCTCTTCACTAGATATGCAAAGATAGCATTCTTACAAAGAAGTTGACTCCCATCAAAATGTTTATCCTCTTAATATATTTGCAATCATGAAATTGTATGGCGCTGTGTACTTACAATTGCTCGTTTTGCCTTTCTACCCATCTAATTCTTCTCTTTTCTTTACGCTATGTAAAAACAGGAAGTCTCTTATCCCAGCATTTATCATTCCCATATTGAACTCCTGACCCAGCTGCTGCCTCCTCCCCTTCCAGGACTTTTGTAATAAATATTTGTCATGCAGGGAAAATCAACCTCCTGTAACTACATAGAGCTTAGAAGGATTTATCTAGACAGTAGAGGAGCGCACCAGCTGGGTCAGAAGTTGAAGAGGGAAATGAGTCTGTTTCTAAATACTTTCCGTACTCACTGTATATACACACCCAAGGACTTTGCTCCTTTGCTGTGTGACCCACTTGCTCCCCCTTCTTTACTCAATATTGGATCAATATCTTTTGCTTTTTTAATTTGTATACTTTTTAGCGTCTACAATGGTTCCTTTACCATTCTTTTCATGTATATGTACTATTTCTCATGTACATGAGTTAGATACTCTTGCAGCAGTAGTCTCTGGAATCTCCTCAATGCTTTTGCCCATTGGGCCTTTCATTTTTTTTATCATTAAAGCAATAAAACTTAAAAATTTTTCTTGGAAATCTGTATTATTAATTCTTTGCGTACTTACTTATACAAGTCCGCTCCATATCTTCTAGCCCTTGATATAACCATAGTCAGATTGGCAATCTGGATCTTCTTGTTTTGTTTTTTCCATCTGAAGAACTTTGGCTATGCCTTGATATTTATATACAGTACCACCTATATGCTCTTTATTTATTTGTTCCTATAGCTGGTCTTCCTTGGCACTTGTGCATGTTTATGTGAAATAGTGTTGGTGCCATTCAAAAGTTTGGTGTTACTACTTTGTACACTTATTCACTCTGCATTATGCACAAATGCATAAGTGAATAATTATTTATTTTTTTGTTGAATTATTTTGTTGTGCATTCATAGAATCATAGAATTGTAGAGTTGGAAGGGACCTCCTGGGCCATCTTGTCCAACCCCCTGCTCAAAGCAGGATTCGCTAAATCATCCTAGACAGGTGTCTGTCCAGCCTCTGTTTGAAGACTTCTGTTGAAGGAGAACTCACCACCTCTCGTGGTAGCCTGTTCCACTCATTGATCTCTCTAACTGTCAAAAAGTTTTTTCCAATATCTAATCTGTGTCTCCTCCAATTCAGTTTCATCCCTTTGCTTCTAGTCTTTCCTTGTGCAAATGAGAATAAAGATGATCTTTCTACAATTTGACAGCCCTTGAGATATCTGTAGACAGCTATTAAGTCTCCTCTCCTGCAAGCTAAACATTCCCAAATCCTGCAACCTTTCCTCATAAGACAGGGTTTGCAGACTAGTCACCATTCTGGTTGCTCTTTTCTGAACTTGCTCCAGTTTGTTGATGTCTTTTTTAAAATGTGGCGCCCAAAACTGGACACAGTATTCCAGATGAGGGCTGGCCAAAGAGGAGTAGAGGGCTATAATAACTTCTCGTGATCTAGACTGTATGCTTCTGTTAATACATCCTAGAATTGCATTTGCCTTTTTTGCTGCTGCATCACACCATTGACTCATATTCAGTCTGTGATCTATTAGTATACCCAAGCCTTTTTCACATGTGCTGTTGCTTAGCCCTATTCCTCCCATTCTGTATATGCTTTTTTCATTTTTATTGCCAAGATGTAGTACTTTGCATTTTTCCCTGTTAAAAACCACTCTGTTAGTTGCTGCCCACTGCTCCAGTTTATTTATATCTTTTTGAATCCTCTGTCTCTCTTCTCTAGTATTAGCTATCCCTCCTAGCTTTGTGTCATCAGCAAATATAATCAGTTTACCCTCAATTCCTTCATCTAAATTGTTGATAAAGATGTTGAACAATACAGGGCTCAGGAGAGAGCCCTGTGGTACCCCACTTGAGACATTCTTCCAACTGGATGTGCAGCCATTTACGACCACTCTTTGGGTCCGGTCACTAAGCCATTCTACTAACCAACCCCTGCATCACAGCTTTGAACGCATGTTAGTTCTATGCAGTAGTGGACTTATTTGGATGTAGCTCTAACTTGCTCATCCACACAATCAACATTCTTCACCACATGTTAATGTGGTTCATGATTTCCAGACCCTGCACACCGTGCTGCCCATGCACATGCTCTGCCCTGTCCAAGAGAGAGGCTGGGCGTGTGAGCCGTATTTGCCCGGCCAGAGCTGGTCTCTTTTGTCATCAGTCTTGCCTACTGCGCAGTTGCGGACATGTGACCCGCAGGTCCTGCATTTATCGCTGAACCATTTGATTGTGCATGTGCGGACATGTTACCCGCAGGTCCTCCGCTTGAGTCGTATTGCTGCACAGGCGCTGACATGTGTCAGACAGGTCCTACACCTGATTGTTGTTTGAGTCTGTGGTTTTCTTGCCGTGCACCTTCCACGTGGGACCTTGACATCTCTGTACCTGGAGATGATTAAAATCGAAGTACACCTGTGTGCTGGTTATTTTCCTTTGAAGCTCTCCCTCCTCCTCCATCAACACCTGATTTCTAGGTAATTGATTTCTATCTGCATTGTATAAGCTTGGTACTAGAGTTGAGTGAAACGGGTCGAA
Source organism: Dendrobates tinctorius (assembly GCF_039654945.1). Lineage (NCBI taxonomy): Eukaryota > Metazoa > Chordata > Amphibia > Anura > Dendrobatidae > Dendrobates > Dendrobates tinctorius. Next base: position 9,270,307 of record NW_027361838.1, on the reverse strand, counting down.
AAAATTCAAAAGTCGCCGACTTTCGCCAAAGTCGGGTTTCATGAAACGAAACCCGACCTTAGCGTGAGGTCGGCCACGAGGTCGGTGACCATCGCGCCAAAGTCGCGTTTCAAAAGATGCTTTTGCGCCCTTTTTCAGCCAATCAGGAAGACCGGACACTGTGGGCAACGTGATGACATAGGCAGCGGTCACCACCATCTTGGAGAAGGGCATGCAAGGGATTGGCTTGCTTTGTGTGGTGTCACAGGGGGTATAAAAGGGCGGGGTCGCCGACCGCCATGTTACTCATGCTGATCTCAGAAGAGGGAGAGCTGCTGCAGCTGCTGATTCTGGAGGGAGAGCGTTAGGAAGGCAAAAAGAAAAAAAAACTGCTTCTGCTGCTAGCGCTTTTCACTGAAGTTACTGTGCAGTGAAAGGTGAAGATTTTTGCTTTTGTGCAGCAGCGCTGGTGGTGATTAGCCTGCCTTTTAGGCTAATCACGGCCAAATTGAAGCTATCTACGTGTGTGACTCTGTAAGGAAAAGTCGAGGAGTTTGTCCGTTCTTACAGACCTACACCTTATAGTTTTGTCCGTTTTTCAAACAGTTTAGTATATTTTCTGTTTGATTACATTCAAAACTAGAGAGAGACAGCGTGTGTCAGTCCGTATACAAAAACACGGAGCTTGACAGTTTTACATACACCGTACAGCGGTGTACGTGCACGCTCCTCTCTCAGTACCGTGTAACGGCTGTTATCACGGCCAAATTGAAGCTATCTACGTGTGTGACTCTGTAAGGAAAGGCCGAGGAGTTTGTCCTTTCTTACAGACCTACACTCTAGGGAGATTCCAATTCTGCCCAATTCTATATACACCTTGTAGTTTGTCATACACTAGGCAATTTCTGCCGGTCACATTGCGGTGTTATAGACACAGGGCCTGACAGAATCCAACTGTGCCCTTAAGTGTAGAGAGATTCCAATTCTCCACAGTCCTCAATCCACCTTTCTTACAACATCCAGAATCTGCCTGTCACATTGCGGTGTAAAATAAACAGGGCCTGACAGAATCCAACTGTGTCCTGAAGTCTACAGAGATTCCAATTCTCCCCACTACTTTATACACCTTGTACCTTGTTTTACAGTACCATATAGTTGGTGGTTTTTTGGGTACATTTTCCCCAAAAATGAGGAAGTGTGGTGGAAGAGTCCGTGGAAGTGGGCGGGGGTTGGCAGCTGGTAATGATGGTGTTGGTGGTGGATCTGCTGGTAGTGGCAAAAGCAAAATAGCACCTAATGCAGGAGGTGTTGAGCCTGCATCATCGTCTGGCTCCACAAGGCCTCGAAGGCTCCCTTTTCTGGGAGTAGGTAAACCGCTTTTAAAGCCGGAGCTTCAAGAACAAGTTTTGGCTTACATTGCTGACTCAGCCTCCAGCTCTACTGAAAAGCACTGAGTCATCATTGGAGGCTCATGTTCATGAACCACACCTTTCCTTGTGTCCTTCACCCCAACCAAAATTGATGGATGCGGCAAGCCACACTACAGATTACTCCATGGAGCTGTTTTCACATACCATGCCTGGGTTATCAAGTCAAATCGTGAATTACCCAGGCAAAGATGAATCTGACATGGAGTGTACTGATGCACAGCCACTGATAGATGATTCTGCTGGTACATTCACTCAGAGCACTACATTGTCCTCGCAGTGTACTGAGGAAGAATCTGACCCTGATGAAACTCAGGTGCCCCTTCCCACATACTATACCACCATACACGGTGACACAGAGGAAGGTGCACATGACATTGAAGAGGAGGTGATGGATGACCCAGTTGTTGACCCAGATTGGCATCCATTGGGGGAAGAGGGTGCCGCTGCCAATAGCTCAGAAGAGGAGGAGGAGCATCCGCAGCGGGCATCGACATCACAACAGCTGTTATCTGGCAGGCCCGAAGCAGTCCAAAAACAGGTTACAAAAACGAAAAGAGTTGCAGGACAGCTTGGCCAGAAGGTCAAAATAGCACAGCCTGCAAGGCCTCAAAATGTCTTCCATAGTAGGAAGAGTGCAGTGTGGCACTTTTTTTTAAGCAAAATCCTAACGATCATGTAAGCAGTGAAGTATTTGTCATTGTACTATACCTATATTTCTCTGCGGTATCGGAGCATCATGAGTTGTGGTATGTGTTAAAGGGGCGCTCTTTGGCCCAGGGCACATGAAAACCTGGAGCTAGCCCTACCCACCCACAAATTTAGCCAAATAACCCCCATTTTTCAGTGCGTAACTAGAATTATGAAGTAAATTAAGGTTGAAAAGCTTCAGTAATCAGAATTGATGTTTTTGGCATTCAAAAGGGCACTGTAGGTGTGTTTCCTGTCCTCCACTCCCTGCCGACTTTGCTTCCCCATTGACTTGCATTGGGTTTCGTGTTTCAGTCGGCCTTCGACTTTTCACGATAATCGGCCGATTTCGTAAGACCCGACTTTTGCGAAAGTCGGTTTTCACGAAACCCGACTCGACCCGAAAAAAGCCAAAGTGGCTCATCTCTACTTGGTACTTAACTTTTATTTCACACTTTTCCACTGAGGAAGCCAAGCTCAGTGGCAATACGCATGGGGCTCCTCCCTCCACATCATGCGACCGGGCGTCTGTATTACTGCATCCATCCACAGGTGTAACGCTGCCTTTTCTATTCCCCATGGTGGTTTCTATTATGTGTAATATCCTTTATTTTCAGGATGTTGCTTGACAGACCCTCCTTCATTACTTTTTGGGCTTTATTCTCATTTCACTCTGGGGATTCTGTGCAGCTTGATCTATAGAATCTACATACCATACCTACTTTAGATCACTCCCTTATTTGGTCTGTTACTATAAATTGTATTTACTTGTTAGTTCTTATTGAACTTGGATCTGTGTATTGACGCACAATTTATGCTCCTTCTTATTTCCAGTGCACACAGTGGAGGAGTCTGGACGGTCCCTACTGGGTCCTCCAGGTGTCACTTTAGCCTTCAATGGCTTTTTAATTGCTTTTAAATGTATGTTTTGTACTTTGCTTGTATAATTTTTAGTGATGAGCGAGTATACTCATTGCTTGGGTTTTCCTGAGCATGTTCGGGTGTCCTCCGAGTATTTTGGCGTGCTCGGAGATTTAGTTTTTGTTGAAGTAGTTGCATGATTTATGGCTGCTAGACAACCTGAATACATGTGGGAATTCCCTAACAGGCATTCCTCACATGTATTCAGCCTTTCTAGCAGTCGCAAATCACGCAGCTGAGATGACGAATGTTACCCAAAATTAGAAGGAGGGTGAGTTGTATCGAAAAATTGATACACATAACATGATAAATGCTGTTGAAAAAGTTTAGCATTTGTTCCCAAACCTGGCAGTGATGCTTTATACTATAATAAATAATGGTAGCTAAGAATTTTCCTTTGAGACTGAGAGTACGGGATTCTTTTACAAAAGGCAGCATTATCAGGATATTCAGGCCTTAAGGGTCCCGTTACACATAGCGACACTCGAGCGATCCTGACAATGATACGACCTGGTAAGGATAGCTGGTACGTCGATACATGGTCACTAGTAAGCTGTCAAACAGGCAGATCTACTCAACGATGCAGCAACAATACGGTGATCCGCTTAACAACCTCAGCGGTCGTTGGGACCTTGTCACACAGCAACTATTCTGACGACTCACGCCTGCGTTCCAGAGTTCTGAGTCGCCAACAAGGTCGCTAGTCGTTGTTTTGGGGCGTCAAACACAGCAATGCATGCTGGCCAGCGGGACACCAATGATCAAAAAATGCCTAGGACATTCGAGCACGATCAGCGATATCGCAGCGGCGGTCGGTCGCCGCTATGTGTCACACATAGCGAGATCACTGGAGAGGTCGCTGCTGCGTCACAAAACCTGTGACGCTTCAGCGATCCCTCTAACGATCTCGTTATGTGTGAAGTACCCTTAACTGGGTCGAACATAGGCATGTGGCAGTAAAATTTCCACATAGTTGGATAACTCCCCCCACAGTAGAAATCACAGGGCCCAATAACAAAATTGTTCCCTCTCACCTCCGTCCAAAATATACATTTGGCAACGTCATATCTCTCAACTTTTTTAATCCAGGAAAAGGACATATATTATATTGCAATTGTGTGCCTATTGAAACACATTAGTGTTCTCATCAGTGACACTCTTTTATGGGCCATTATAGAGTATGATGCTCCCAAAAATGTTCACACTCACATACACTATGAGAACTATGGGGAGTGCATTATACTGTATGGAGGCCTATGGGGTGCATTATACTGTATGGAGTACTATGGGGAGTGCACTATACTGTATGAAGGTCTATGTGGTGTGCATTATACTATATATAGGCCTATGGGGAGTGAATTATACTGTATGGAGGCCCATAGAAATTGCATTATACAATATTGAGGCCTATGGGGAGTGTATTATACTATACAGTGGGTGCAGAAAGCATTCAGACCCCTTTAAATGTTTCACTCTGTTTCATTGTAGCCATTTTATAAATTCTAGCAAGTTAATTTTTTCTCATTAATGCACAATCTACACCCCATCTTGACTGGAAAAAAAAACAAATGTAGAAATTTTGGCAAATTTATTATTAAAGAAAAACTGAAATATCACATGGTCATAAGTAGAGATGAGCGAAACGGGTCGAAAAATTTCAAAAGTCGCCGACTTTTGGCAAAGTCGGGTTTCATGAAACGAAACCCAACCCTAGGATGAGGTCGGCCACGAGGTCGGTGACTTACGCGCCAAAGTCGCGTTTCAAAAGTTTGTTTTGCGCTCTTTTTCAGCCAATCAGGATCCACGGACACTGTGGGCAACGTGATGACATAGGCAGGGGTCACCACCATCTTTCAGAAGGGCATGCAAGTGATTGGCTTGCTTTGGTGGGCGTCACATGGGTTATAAAAGGGCGTGCACGCCGACCGCCATCTTACTTCTGCCGATCTTAGCATAGGGAGAGGTTGCTGCTGCTGATTCTGTAGGGAGAGCGTTAGGCAGGGAAGAAGAAAAAAAAACTGCTTCTGCTGCTAGCGATTTTGCCTGTACAACACACCAGTCACTGTGTGTGCAGTGCAAGGGGAGGCTATATTGTGGTGGATCAGCGGTGTTGGTTGTTAGGCTGCCTTCTAAGGCTTCCTGACAGCTGCATTGCTGTTTAGCCACTGCTCTGCAAACTGCTTTTTTAAAAGCAATCCCAATTTTTTTTTTTGTCCTGCTGAGGTACCGAGCGTGCATTTTTTCACACCATACAGCGGTGTACGCTCCTCACACAGTACTGTGTAACGGCTGTTATCACAGCCACAGTGAAGCTATCTGTGTGTCACTCTGTGAGAATAAGTCGTGGACATGTTCCATTCTTACAGACCTGCACCTACTAGTTTTGTCTAGCTTTCAAACAGTTAAATATATTTGCTGTTTGATCACATTCAAAACTATAGAGAGACAGCGTGTGTCAGTCCGTATACTTAAAAAACACGGAGCTTGACAATTTTACGTACACCGGACAGCCGTGTACGTGCACGCTCCTCTCAGTTCCGTGTAACGGCTGTTATCACGGCCACAGTGAAGGTATCTGTGTGTCACTGTGGAAGGATAAGTGGAGGACTTGTTCCGTTCTTACAGACCTACACTCTAGGGAGATTCCTATTCTGCCCAATTCTACATACACCTTGTAGTTTGTGATACACTAGCCAATTTCTGCCTGTGACATAGCGCTCTGATATTCAGTGGGCCTCACACAATCCAAAAGTGTCCAGTGTCCACTAGTGTGTGCAGAAATTCAAAATCTCCCTTATCCTGTAGTCACTTTTTTCACACCTGTGCCATCGAGCCTGTGACATAGCGCTCTGATATTCAGTGGGCCTCACACAATCCAAAAGTGTCCAGTGTCCACTAGTGTGTGCAGAAATTCAAAATCTCCCTTATCCTGTAGTCACTTTTTTCACACCTGTGCCATCGAGCCTGTGACATAGCGCTCTGATATTCAGTGGGCCTCACACAATCCAAAAGTGTCCAGTGTCCACTAGTGTGTGCAGAAATTCAAAATCTCTGTGATCCTGTAGTCACTTTTTTCACACCTGTGCCATCGAGCCTGTGACATAGCGCTCTGATATTCAGTGGGCTTCACACAATCCAAAAGTGTCCAGTGTCCACTAGTGTGTGCAGAAATTCAAAATCTCCCTTATCCTGTAGTCACTTTTTTCACACCTGTGCCATCGAGCCTGTGACATAGCGCTCTGATATTCCGTGGGCCTCACACAATCCAAAAGTGTCCAGTGTCCACTAGTGTGTGCAGAAATTCAAAATCTCCCCTGTCCTATAGACACCTTGTACCTTATTTTACATTACTATATAGTTTGTTGGATTTTGTCTACATTTACATTTCTCCTTAAAGTGCGTCAAAGTTTGCATGAGCAGACACATAAGTGGGATGCTCATGCTTAGGATGGCGTCGTCTGCGCTTACCAGCCGTGTGCATTCCTCAAAACACTGAAGGACTTTACAGAGGTCTTTCAGCTTCGACCACTGCACACCTGTCAACTCCATGTCTGCTCTCAAAGTGCCTGGCCGTGTATCCTCCCACAAATGCATTATGGCCTGCCTCTGCTCGCACAGCCGTTCCACCATGTGCAGGGTGGAGTTCCACCTTGTTGCAATGTTGATAATGAGGCGGTGGTTGGGAAGGTGGAGCAATCGCTGCAGCTTCTGCATACGAACGGAGTGTACAGGCGACCGGCGGATGTGCGCGCACAGTCTTCGCACCTTCTGGAGCAGGGCTGTTAACTCCGGATAATTTTTGAGGAAGCACTGCACCACCAGGTTCAAGGTGTGAGCCAAGCAAGGTATGTGGCTGAGTTTTGAAAGGGCTATGGCTGCAACAAAATTACGGCCGTTATCACCAACTACCTTGCCTGCCTCAAGATGTACACTGCCCAGCCATGACTCAGTTTGTCGCTTCAAGTACTCGGCCAGCACCTCGGCGGTGTGTCTGTCGCCCAAACACATCATCTGCAACACTGCCTGCTGATGCTTTCCACTAGCTGCTCGATAGGGGGACACCTCATGTGCAACAGTGGCAGCTGCAGATGGAGTGCTCGTACGACTGCGCTCTGTGGACGAGCTTTCGCTTCTGGAGGAGGAGGAGGAGGGTCGAACGCCTACAGACAACTGTTTCCTATACCGTGGGCTAGGCAGCACTGTCCCACCACCGCTGTCCCCTGTGGACCCTGCATCCACCACATTAACCCAGTGCACAGTGATGGACACGTAACGGCCCGTAACTGGCCCATGCATCAGTTGTGAGGTGCACCTTTCCACTCACTGACTGCTTGAGTGCATGGACAATGCGGTCTTTTACATGATGGTGGAGGGCTGGGATGGCTTTGCGAGAGAAGTGGCGACTGGGTAGGTCATAGCGTGGTACTGCATAGGCCATGAGTTCGCGGAAAGCTGTGCTTTCCACCAACCGATAGGGCATCATCTAAAACGAGATTAGTTTGGCAATGTGGGCGTTCAAACCCAGTGTACGCGGATGAGAGACTGAGTACTTTCTTGACCTACTCATAGTGTCTGGGAGGGCGAGCTGGACTTGAGAGCTGCATATGGTGGAAGTAGCGGTGGACAGGGCGGACTGAGAGAGGGTTGATGATGGTGATGGAGTTGGTGTTCTTTCTGATGGCCTAGATTCAGTATTTCATTGATATAACAGTGGGATTCCCTGACTGCTGTGGCCTTGCAACGACACCTCAACATTTGCTGCTGTGCTAACCGGTGGGCTTACAGTGGGGGAAACAATGTAGCGTTGCTGACTACCTTCTTTGTGATCAGTTGCACATGTGGCACTTGAGGTTTGGTGTTGTGTCCACGCTTGCAAGTGCATGCTGGTTAAATGTCTAAGCATGCAACTGGTATTCAAATTTTTCAGATTTTTCCCTCGGCTAAAGGTCTTTGCGCACTTCTTACAGATAACCTTGGCCTGATCATGAGGATTTTGTTCAAAAAAGTGCCACACTGCACTCTTCCTACTTTGGCAGACATTTTGCGGCCTAGCACGCTGGGATCTTTTGACCCTCTGGACAAGCTGTCCAGCAACTCTTTTGATTTTTGGAACCTGTCTTTGGAGTGCTCCGGGCCTGCCAGATAACAGCTGTTGCGATGTCGATGTCTGCTGTGGATGCTCCTCATCTGAGCTATTGGAAGCAGCACCCTCTTCCCCCAATGGATGCCAATCTGGGTCAACAACTGAGTCATCCATCACCTCCTCTTCAATGTCATGTGCACCTTCCTCTGTGTCACCGTGTATGGTGGTATAGTGTGCGGGAAGGGGCACCTGAGTCTCATCAGGGTCAGAATATGGCTCTGTACACTGCGAGGACAATGTAGTGCTCTGAGTGAATGTACCAGCAGAATCATCTATCAGCGGCTGTGCATCAGTGCACTCCATGTCAGATTCATCTTGGCCTGGGTAATTCACCATTTCACTTGATAATCCAGGCATGGTATGTGAAAACAGCTACATGGAGTAATCAGTAGTATGGCCTGCGTTATCCTTCAATCTTGGTTGGGGTGAAGTACACAAGGAAAGGTGTGGTTCATGAACATGAGCCTCCAATGACGACTCAGTGCTTTTATTTTTTACAACTTCAGAAGAGGAGGCGATAGAGCTGGAGGCTGAGTCAGCAATGTAAGACAAAATTTTTTCCTGAAGCTCTGGCTTTAAAAGCGGTTTGCCAACTCCTAGAAAACTAAGCCTTCGAGGCCTTGTGGAGCCAGACGATGACGCAGGCTCAACACCTCCTGAATTCGGTCCTATTTTGCTTTTGCCACTACCATCAGATCCACCACCAACACCATCATTACCAGCTGCCAACCCCCGCCCAATTCCACGGCCTCTTCCACCAGCCTTCCTCATTTTTGGTAGAAATGTAGACAAAATCCAACAAACTATATAGTAATGTAAAACAAGGTACAAGGTGTCTATAGGACAGGGGAGATTTTCAATTTCTGCAGACACTTGTGGACACTGGACACTTTTGGATTGTGTGAGGCCCACTGAATATCACAGCGCTATGTCACAGGCTCGATGTCGCAGGTGTGAAAAATGTCACTAGAGGATAAGGGAGATTTTGAATTTCTGCACACACTAGTGGACACTGGACACTTTTGGATTGTGTGAGGCCCACTGAATATCAGAGCGCTATGTCACAGGCTCGATGGCACAGGTGTGAAAAAAGTGACTACAGGATAAGGGAGATTTTGAATTTCTGCACACACTAGTGGACACTGGACACTTTTGGATTGTGTGAGGCCCACTGAATATCAGAGCGCTATGTCACAGGCTCGATGGCACAGGTGTGAAAAAAGTGACTACAGGATCACAGAGATTTTGAATTTCTGCACACACTAGTGGACACTGGACACTTTTGGATTGTGTGAGGCCCACTGAATATCAGAGCGCTATGTCACAGGCTCGATGGCACAGGTGTGAAAAAAGTGACTACAGGATAAGGGAGATTTTGAATTTCTGCACACACTAGTGGACACTGGACACTTTTGGATTGTGTGAGGCCCACTGAATATCACAGCGCTATGTCACAGGCTCGATGGCACAGGTGTGAAAAAAGTGACTACAGGATAAGGGAGATTTTGAATTTCTGCATACACTAGTGGACACTGGACACTTTTGGATTGTGTGAGGCCCACTGAATATCAGAGTGCTATGTCACAGGCTCGATGGCACAGGTGTGAAAAAAGTGACTACAGGATAAGGGAGATTTTGAATTTCTGCACACACTAGTGGACACTGGACACTTTTGGATTGTGTGAGGCCCACTGAATATCAGAGCGCTATGTCACAGGCTCGATGGCACAGGTGTGAAAAAAGTGACTACAGGATAAGGGAGATTTTGAATTTCTGTACACACTACTGGACACTGGACACTTTTGGATTGTGTGAGGCCCACTGAATATCAGAGCGCTATGTCACAGGCTCGATGGCACAGGTGTGAAAAAAGTGACTACAGGATAAGGGAGATTTTGAATTTCTGCACACACTAGTGGACACTGGACACTTTTGGATTGTGTGAGGCCCACTGAATATCAGAGCGCTATGTCACAGGCTCGATGGCACAGGTGTGAAAAAAGTGACTACAGGATAAGGGAGATTTTGAATTTCTGCATACACTAGTGGACACTGGACACTTTTGGATTGTGTGAGGCCCACTGAATATCAGAGTGCTATGTCACAGGCTCGATGGCACAGGTGTGAAAAAAGTGACTACAGGATAAGGGAGATTTTGAATTTCTGCACACACTAGTGGACACTGGACACTTTTGGATTGTGTGAGGCCCACTGAATATCAGAGCGCTATGTCACAGGCTCGATGGCACAGGTGTGAAAAAAGTGACTACAGGATAAGGGAGATTTTGAATTTCTGTACACACTACTGGACACTGGACACTTTTGGATTGTGTGAGGCCCACTGAATATCAGAGCGCTATGTCACAGGCTCGATGGCACAGGTGTGAAAAAAGTGACTACAGGATAAGGGAGATTTTGAATTTCTGCACACACTAGTGGACACTGGACACTTTTGGATTGTGTGAGGCCCACTGAATATCAGAGCGCTATGTCACAGGCTCGATGGCACAGGTGTGAAAAAAGTGACTACAGGATAAGGGAGATTTTGAATTTCTGCACACACTAGTGGACACTGGACACTTTTGGATTGTGTGAGGCGCACTGAATATCAGAGCGCTATGTCACAGGCTCAATGGCACAGGTGTGAAAAAAGTGACTACAGGATAAGGGAGATTTTGAATTTCTGCACACACTAGTGGACACTGGACACTTTTGGATTGTGTGAGGCCCACTGAATATCAGAGCGCTATGTCACAGGCTCGATGGCACAGGTGTGAAAAAAGTGACTACAGGACAAGGGAGATTTTGAATTTCTGCACACACTTTTGGACACTGGACACTTTTGGATTGTGTGAGGCCCACTGAATATCAGAGCGCTATGTCACAGGCTCGATGGCACAGGTGTGAAAAAAGTGACTACAGGATAAGGGAGATTTTGAATTTCTGCACACACTTTTGGACACTGGACACTTTTGGATTGTGTGAGGCCCACTGAATATCAGAGCGCTATGTCACAGGCTCGATGGCACAGGTGTGAAAAAAGTGACTACAGGATAAGGGAGATTTTGAATTTCTGTACACACTACTGGACACTGGACACTTTTGGATTGTGTGAGGCCCACTGAATATCAGAGCGCTATGTCACAGGCTCGATGGCACAGGTGTGAAAAAAGTGACTACAGGATAAGGGAGATTTTGAATTTCTGCACACACTAGTGGACACTAGACACTTTTGGATTGTGTGAGGCGCACTGAATATCAGAGCGCTATGTCACAGGCTCAATGGCACAGGTGTGAAAAAAGTGACTACAGGATAAGGGAGATTTTGAATTTCTGCACACACTAGTGGACACTGGACACTTTTGGATTGTGTGAGGCCCACTGAATATCAGAGCGCTATGTCACAGGCTCGATGGCACAGGTGTGAAAAAAGTGACTACAGGATAAGGGAGATTTTGAATTTCTGCACACACTTTTGGACACTGGACACTTTTGGATTGTGTGAGGCCCACTGAATATCAGAGCGCTATGTCACAGGCTCAATGGCACAGGTGTGAAAAAAGTGACTACAGGATAAGGGAGATTTTGAATTTCTGCACACACTAGTGGACACTGGACACTTTTGGATTGTGTGAGGCCCACTGAATATCAGAGCGCTATGTCACAGGCTCGATGGCACAGGTGTGAAAAAAGTGACTACAGGATAAGGGAGATTTTGAATTTCTGCACACACTTTTGGACACTGGACACTTTTGGATTGTGTGAGGCCCACTGAATATCAGAGCGCTATGTCACAGGCTCGATGGCACAGGTGTGAAAAAAGTGACTACAGGATAAGGGAGATTTTGAATTTCTGCACACACTTTTGGACACTGGACACTTTTGGATTGTGTGAGGCCCACTGAATATCAGAGCGCTATGTCACAGGCAGAAATTGGCTAGTGTATCACAAACTACAAGGTGTATGTAGAATTGGGCAGAATAGGAATCTCCCTAGAGTGTAGGTCTGTAAGAACGGAACAAGTCCTCCACTTATCCTTCCACAGTGACACACAGATAGCTTCACTGTGGCCGTGATAACAGCCGTTACACGGTACTGAGAGGAGCGTGCACGTACACGGCTGTCCGGTGTACGTAAAATTGTCAAGCTCCGTGTTTTTTAAGTATACGGACTGACACACGCTGTCTCTCTATAGTTTTGAATGTGATCAAACAGCAAATATATTTAACTGTTTGAAAGCTAGACAATACTAGTAGGTGCAGGCCTGTAAGAACGGAACATGTCCTCGACTTATTCTCGCAGAGTGACACACAGATAGCTTCACTGTGGCCGTGATAACAGCCGCTACACGGTACTGAGAGGAGCGTGCACGTACACAGCTGTCCGGTGTACCTAAAATTGTCAAGCTCCGTGTTTTTTAAGTATACGGACTGACACACGCTGTCTCTCTATAGTTTTGAATGTGATCAAACAGCAAATATATTTAACTGTTTGAAAGCTAGACAAAACTAGTAGGTGCAGGTCTGTAAGAACGGAACATGTCCTCGACTTATTCTCACAGAGTGACACACAGATAGCTTCACTGTGGCTGTGATAACAGCCGTTACACGGTACTGTGTGAGGAGCGTACACCGCTGTATGGTGTGAAAAAATGCACGCTCAGTACCTCAGCAGGACAAAAAAAAAAATTTGGATTGCTTTTAAAAAAGCAGTTTGCAGAGCAGTGGGTAAACAGCAATGCAGCTGTCAGGAAGCCTTAGAAGGCAGCCTAACAACCAACACCGCTGATCCACCAAAATATAGCCTCCCCTTGCACTGCACACACAGTGACTGTTGTGTTGTACAGGCAAAATCGCTAGCAGCAGAATCAGTTTTTTTTTCTTCTTCCCTGCCTAACGCTCTCCCTAAAGAATCAGCAGCAGCAACCTCTCCCTATGCTAAGATCGGCAGAAGTAAGATGGCGGTCGGCGTGCACGCCCTTTTATAACCCCTGTGACGCCCACCAAAACAAGCCAATCACTTGCATGCCCTTCTAAAAGATGGTGGTGACCCCTGCCTATGTCATCACGTTGCCCACAGTGTCCGTGGATCCTGATTGGCTGAAAAAGAGCGCAAAACAAACTATTGAAACGCGACTTTGGCGCGTAAGTCGCCGACCTCGTGGCCGACCTCATCCTAGGGTCGGGTTTTGTTTCATGAAACCCGACTTTGCCAAAAGTCGGCAACTTTTGAAATTTTTCGACCCGTTTCGCTCAACTCTAGTAATCAGTGATCCCCATCACTAACATTGTTCAGCGGGTTATTTGCACCTGTAAGCGACAAACGCTGGCCTTTTCAGTGTAGCGCACATGCAGCCACGGACATGTAAGGGCATGACACACCAGTTATTGGCCAATCTCATGTGCCAGAGCCTCACGTGTCCCTCTAGTAAGCCGGACTCGGACCGCGGGGCATGACGGAGTCTCATTCGTTAACGGAATTAAGCTTGCAATGTGTGCATCTTTTCTGTAGCTGGCATGGTTGAGGTTTCCCAGGTGGAGTCGAATTTAACCGTAGGCTCCACTCCTGGTGGTGCCCTTCTGGACATTCCTTTAAGGTTCAGCTTTGCATCCATACTGCCCACGTAAAACAACACTTTGCCTTCATGAACGCTGTTTGGAGGGTCATGACTCGTGGGAATAACGCCGCCCAATCAGTTAACCTGCTAGAGAGATCCTTCGTTGCTCCCAAGCATGACATCACACTCCCTAGGAGGAAGGTAATGCCACTGTGGCGACCGTACTCCTGGGGGCAACACAAGTGCACTGATGCCCAGCCACTGTTTGATGAATCTGCTGGTACATTGACCCAGACCACTACATTCCCCTCGCACGCTACACGGCCTGAATCTGACCCTGATGAAACTCAGGTTACCCTTCCCATATACAGTTCCATCTTACACGGTGACAAAGAGGAAGCTGCAGATGAAAGTGCAGGTTCGGCCCACCCGCCATCAGACACACCACCGTACTATCAGGGGCCCTCTGCCAGTGCCGTCGCCAACGAGTGGGCCCCCCCTGCTTGCTCAGGATCACAGCACTTGCAAGGTTGAAATACTGTGCAGTGAGATGGAAGATGGGGACGACGAGGAGTCCAGACTAGTACAGGGATTCCCTAGTGAGGAGACTTATTTGATTGTTTTCAATGTTGGGACAGCAATTTTTGGGGAGCACTATACTCTGGAGAATGATAGATGGGGCCCACCATACACTGGAACATTCCAAAGGTGGACATCAGACACTGGAGCAGCATTTACAGGTCCCATTATACACTAGAGCATTAGAAATGGGGCCCATTATGTTTGGAGCATTATTTGGGCCCATAAGACAGTGGAGCTTCATCCATGGGGACCAACATATACTGTAGCATTTTGTGGAGCTCATCATATACTGTTTCAAACATTATATGGGACCAATGATTCTGTATGGAGAAATAGATGGGCCTCGTCATGAGATGTAAAAAGTGAAGTATTTTTCATTGTACTATACCGCTATTTCTCTGCCGTATCGGAGCATGATGAGTTGTGGTATGTGTTAAAGGGGCGCTCTTTCTCCCAGGGCACATGAAAACCTGGAGCCAGCCCTACCCCCCCACAACTTTAGCCAAATAACCCCCATTTTTCAGTGCGTAACTTGTATTATGAAGTTAATTAAGGTTGACAAGCTTAAGTAAGAAGAATTGATGCTTTTGGCATTCAAATGGGCACTGTTGGTGTGTTTCCTGTCCTCCTGTCACTGCCGACTTTTATTCCCCATTGACTTACATTGGGTTTCGTGTTTCGGGACGACCCCGACTTTTCCCTATAATCGGACGATCTTGCTCGACCCGACTTTTGGAAAAGTCGGGTTTCACGAAACGAAACTCGACCCTAAAAAAACAAAAGTCGCTCAACTCTAGTCATAAGTATTCACACCATTTGCTCAGACACTCATATTTAAGTCATATGCTGTCCATTTCCTAGTGATCTTCCTTGAGATGGTTTAACTCCTTCATTTGAATCCAGTAGAGTTTAACCCCTTTCTGACATTGGATGTTCTTTCCCACCCATGTGCTCTGGGTCTTACTTCCCATGGATGGGATAATAATTCATACGCACTCAGCTGCACTCACAGGGGAAGTGCGCTTGATTGCGGCCGGGTGTCAGCTGATTCTCACAGCTGACACCAGGAATACTACGAACAAACATGATCGCAGTATTCCGGGAGCAGGCAGAGGGACTGTCAGCTGTGACAGTCCCTCTCAGAGACCCCACGGCATGACGTGGGGTCCCGATCGCTCCAATGGTAACCCGATATCGTCATGATGACATCCAGGTTACGAGAGTTCAGAGACTTCCTGTCATGTGCAGTGCATACAGGAAGTCTCTGAAGTCAGTGTGCACAGAGTGCAGCACTGACAGCTTTTATAGCATGCAGATCTGCATGCCATATAAGCGATCAGCCTACACAAAATGAGTGTCCCATAGAGGGACACAGTGTAAAAGTAAGAATGAAATCAAAAATATTTAAGATAGTTATAAAAATATTTTAAAAAATATTAAAAAATAAAAAAATCAATATTTATTCTATCATTAAATCAATATTTGAATAAGAAATCTAAACAATAAAAGCACACATATTTAGTATTGCCGCATCCTTAATGATCCGACCTATAAAACTGTCCCACTAGTTAACCCCTTTAATGAATAACATTAAAAAAGCAAGGCAAAAAAACAATGCTTTATCATCATAGCGCTGAACAACAAGTGGAATGTCAGAAAAACAGATATAAATAAACGTGGTAGCCCTGAAAACATCATCTTGTCCAGCAAAAACAAGCCGCTATATAGCTCCATCACTGGAAAAATAAAAAACTAAAAGCTCTCAGAATAAAGCGATGCAAAAATAATTATTTTGTCTATAAAATAGTTTTTATTGTGTGAAAGCGCCAAAACTTAAAAAAGATGTAAATGAAGTATCGCTGTCTTCGTATTAACCCGAAGAATAAAACTGCTTTATCAATTTTACCACACACAGAACAGTATAAACACTCCCCCCAAAAGAAATTCATGAATTGCTTGTTTTTGATCATTCTGCCTTCCAAAAATTGGAATAAAAATCAATAGAAGAAGTCATGTGCCTGAAAATGGTACCAATAAAACCGTTAACTCGTCCGGCAAAAAATAAGACCTCACATGACTCTGAGCGAAAATTTTATTTCCATTTTCCCATCAGAGTTACAGTTAGGGTTAGGGTTGGGGCTAGGGTTGGGGCTAAAGTTAGAGTTAGGGTTGGGCTAAAATTTGGGTTAGTGTTTGGGCTAAAGTTAGGGTTGGGGCTAAAGTTAGGTTTAGAGTTATGGTTAGGGTTGGGATTAGGGTTAAAGGTGTGTTGGGGTTAAGGTTAGAGTTATAATTGGGGGGTTTCCACATCAGGTGCTCCCCTTTATCACCCGCATAGTTAGGAAAAAATAATAACATTTAAAAAATGTATTTATTTCCATTTTTCCATCAGGGTTAGGCTAGGTTTAGGGCTATGGTTGGGGCTAGTGTTAAGGTTGGGGCTAAAGTTAGAGTTAGGGTTGGGGCTAAAGTTAGAGTTATGGCTAAAGTAAGGGTTGGAGCTAATGTTAGGGTAAGGGTTTGGTTATTTTTAGGGTTGGGATTAGGGTTAGAATTGTGTTAGGGTTAGGTTTGTGGTTAGGGTTATGGGTAGGGTTGGGATTAGGGGTGTGTTGTGGTTTGGGTTGGAGTTAGAATTGGGGGGTTTCCACTGTTCAATTCCAGCCAATTCTGCATTGAAAAAACGGTGCTCCTTTCCTTCTGAGCTATGCCATGTGCCCAAACAGTAGTTTACCCCCACATATGGGGTATCAGCATACTCAGTAGAAATCGTGCAGCAACTTTTGGGGTCCCATTTCTCCTGTTACCCTTGGGAAAATAAAAAATTGGGGGCGAAAAGATCATTTTTGTGAAAAAATAAGATTTTTTATTTTTTTATGGCTCAAATTATGAACTTCTATGAAGTTCAAAGTGCTCACCACATATCTAGATAAGTTCCTTAGAGAGTCTACTTTCCAAAATGGTGTCACTTGTGGGGGGTTTCTACTGTTTAGGCACACCAGGGGCTCTCCAAACGCGACATAGCGTCCGATCTCAATTTCAGACAATTTGGCATTGAAAAGTCAAACAGCGCTCCTTCCCTTCCAAGCTCTGCAGTATGCACAAACAGTGGTTTACCTGCATTTACAGGGTATCAACGTACTCAGGACAAATTGTACAACAACTTTTGGGGTCTAATTTCTTCTGTTACTCTTAGTAAAATAAAGCAAATTGGATCTGAAATAAATTTTTGTGAAAAAAAAGTTAAATGTTCATTATTTTTAATCATTCCAAAAATTCCTGTGAAGCACCTGAAGGGTTAATAATCTTTTTGAATGTGGTTTTGAGCACCTTGAGGGGTGCAGTTTTTAGAATGGTGTCACTTTTGGGCATTTTCTATCATATAAACCCCTCAAAGTGACTTCAAATGTGAAGTGGTCCCTAAAAAATGGTGCTATAAAAATGAGAAATTTCTGGTCAACTTTTAACCCTTATAACTTCCTAACAAAAAAATTGTTCCAAAATTGTTCTGATGTAAAGTAGACATGTGGGAAATGCTATTCATTAGCTATTTTCTGTGACATATTTCTCTGTTTTAAGGGCATGAAAATTCAAAGTCCGCAAATTGTAAAATTTTCAAAATTTTTGCCAAATTTCCATTTTTTTCACAAATAAACGAAAGTCACATCAAAGATATTTTACCACTATCATGCAGTACAATATGTCTTGAGAAAATAATGTCAGAATCACCAGGATCCATGGAAGCATTCTAGAGTTATTACCTCATAAATAATGTTGAGCATTCCGATACCGCAAGTATCGGGTATCGGCCGATACTTGCAGTATCGGAATTCCGATACCGACTTCCGATATTTTTTCAATATCGGAAGTCGGTATCGGAATCGGAAGTTCAAAGTTGATTGACAGCCTGACGTCATCATGATGCGCGGTGTGTGCGCATCATGATGCGCCGTCATTTCGGGCCTTCCGGGGGTCTCTGCCGGCCTGCCGGGGGGCTGTGCCGGCCTGCCGGGGGGCTGTGTGGACTGCCCGGGGTCTGTACCGGCCTGCCGGGGGGCTGTGCCGGCCTGCCGGTGGTCTGTGCACCCTGTGGGGGTCTGTACCGGCCTGCCGGGGGGCTGTGCCGGCCTGCCGGTGGTCTGTGCACCCTGTGGGGGTCTGTGCCGGCCTGCCGGGGGGCTGTGCTGATGTCCGGGGGTCTGTGCAAGCATCGTCCGATGGGACTACAAGTCCCATCTGGCGATGCCTGCTACCATGACAGTGATTGACACATTAGCCAATGATGGGACAGTAGTAGTCCCATCATCCGGCTAATGTGTTAAATGTTAAAAAAAAAAAAATACTACATACATACTACATGCATGCTACATACATACTACATGCTACATACATACTACATACATACTACATACATACTACATACATACCACATATATACTACATACATACTACATACATAACACATATATACTACATACATACTACATACATACTACATACATACTACATACATACTACATATATACTACATGCATGCTACATACATACTACATGCTACATACATACTACATATATACTACATGCATGCTACATACATACTACATATATACTACATGCATGCTACATACATACTACATGCTACATACATACTACATATATACTACATACATACTACATATATACTACATGCATGCTACATACATACTACATGCTACATACATACTACATATATGCTACATACATACTACATATATACTACATGCATGCTACATAGATACTGCATGCTACATACATACTACATGCTACATACATACCACATATATACTACATACATACTACATGCATGCTACATGCTACATACATACCACATACATACTACATACATACTACATACATACTACATGCTACATACATACTACATATATACTACATGCATGCTACATACATACTACATGCATGCTACATACATACTACATATATACTACATACATACTACATATATACTACATGCATGCTACATACATACTGCATGCTACATGCATGCTACATACATACTACATACATACTACATGCTACATACATACCACATATATACTACATACATACTACATACAATACATACATAGACATACAGTACATATAACATAGAGTAACATACTTACCAATACTTGTCACATTGTTCCCCGAAGCCATTGTCTTTTACGGAATAAATATTAACATAACAAACCACAAAAATACTCACCCACGATCCGAAGCAGTCCACGAGTGTGTCCCACGACGATCTTGGGTAGAGAACTGCAGCATCAGCTGTTGCTGCCGTTCTCTACGGGCTGCAGGAATCCAATGACGGAAGGTAGGTATCCTTCCGCACTGTATTCCTCCGCCACTTAAAAAAAAAAAAAGTCCCTAGTCTCACTTTATGCCACTGCTGTGTGGGAAATTCCCACGCAGCAATGGCATAAAGTGAGACTAGGGACTTTTTTTTTTTTTTTTAAGTGGCAGAGGAATACAGTGCGGAAGGATACCTACCTTCCGTCATTGGATTCCTGCAGCCCATAGAGAACGGCAGCAACAGCTGATGCTGCAGTTCTCTACCCAAGATCGTCGTGGGACACACTCGTGGACTGCTTCGGATCGTGGGTGAGTATTTTTGTGGTTTGTTATGTTAATATTTATTCCGTAAAAGACAATGGCTTCGGGGAACAATGTGACAAGTATTGGTAAGTATGTTACTCTATGTTATATGTACTGTATGTCTATGTATGTATTGTATGAATGTATTGTATGTAGTATGTATGTAGTATATATGTGGTATGTATGTAGCATGTAGTATGTATGTAGTATGTATGTAGCATGCATGTAGCATGCAGTATGTATGTAGCATGCATGTAGTATATATGTAGTATGTATGTAGCATGTAGTATGTATGTAGTATATATGTGATATGTATGTAGCATGTAGTATGTATGTAGCATGCAGTATGTATGTAGCATGCATGTAGTATATATGTAGTATGTATGTAGCATATATGTAGTATGTATGTAGCATGTAGTATATATGTAGTATGCATGTTGCATGCATGTAGTATATATGTAGTATGCATGTTGCATGCATGTAGTATATATGTAGTATGTATGTTGCATGTAGTATATATGTAGTATGTATGTAGCATGTAGTATGTATGTAGTATATATGTAGTATGTATGTAGTATGTAGTATGTATGTAGCATGCATGTAGTATATATGTAGTATGTATGTAGTATATATGTAGTATGTATGTAGTATATATGTGGTATGTATGTAGCATGTAGTATGTATGTAGCATGCAGTATGTATGTAGCATGCATGTAGTATATATGTAGTATGTATGTAGCATATATGTAGTATGTATGTAGCATGTAGTATATATGTAGTATGCATGTTGCATGCATGTAGTATATATGTAGTATGCATGTTGCATGCATGTAGTATATATGTAGTATGTATGTAGCATATATGTAGTATGTATGTAGCATGTAGTATGTATGTAGCATGCAGTATGTATGTAGCATGCATGTAGTATATATGTAGTATGTATGTAGCATATATGTAGTATGTATGTAGAATGTATGTAGCATGCATGTAGTATATATGTAGTATGTATGTAGCATATATGTAGTATGTATGTAGCATGTAGTATATATGTAGTATGTATGTTGCATGTAGTATATATGTAGTATGAATGTAGCATGTATGTAGTATGTAGTATGAATGTAGCATGTATGTAGTATGCATGTTGTATGTATGTAGCATGTAATTTTTTTTTTTTTTTTTACATTCAACACATTAGCCGGATGATGGGACTACTACTGTCCCATCATTGGCTAATGTGTCAATCACTGTCATGGTAGCAGGCATCGCCCGATGGGACTTGTAGTCCCATCGGACGATGCCTGCACAGACCCCCGAAGCCTGCACAGCCCCCCGGCAGGCCGGCACAGCCCCCCGGAGCCTGCACAGCCCCCCGGCAGGCCGGCACAGCCCCCCGGCAGGCCGGCACAGCCCACCGGAGCCTGCACAGCCCCCCTGGCAGGCCGGCACAGCCCCCCAGCAGGCCGGCACAGACCACCGGAGCCTGCACAGACCCCCTGGCAGGCCGGCACAGCCCCCCGAAAGGCCCGTACAGACCCCAGAGAGGCTGTACAAGGGAAAAACAGGATTTTTCTTATTCCGATACCGGAAGTCCCATAGACTTGAATGGGACTTCCGGTATCGGAATCGGCGATACCGATACTTTTTTTTAAGATCGGCCGATCCATTCCGATCCGATACTTTGAAGTATCGGACGGTATCGCTCAACTCTACTCATAAAGCAACAGTGGTCAGAATTGTAAAAATTGGCTTGGTTATTAACATGCAAACCACCCTTGGGGGTAAAGGGGTTAATTAAACTGATAGCTCGACCGAATACTTTCCGTGCTCACTGTATAGAGCGCTATGGGAAGTGAATTATACAATAATTAGGCCTATGAGGAGTGCATTATACTGTATAGATTCCTATGGACAGTGCATTATACTATGTATAAGCCTATGGGGAATGCATTATACTGTATGGATGCCTATGGGGAATGCATTATGCTGTATGGGTGCCTAATGGGAGTGCATTATACTGTGTGGAGGCCTATGAGGAGTACATTGTACTGTATGGAGGCCTATGCTGAGTGTACTGTACTGTATGGAGGCCCAAGGGGCATGCATTGAACAGTATGTAGGTCTATATAGAGTGCATTATACTATATGGAGGAGAATGAAGAGTGTATTATACAATAATGAGGCCTATGGGGAGTGCATTATACTATATGGAGGTCTGTGGGGAGTAAATTATATTGTATTAATGCCTATGGGGGGTGCACCATATTGTATGGAGGCCTAAGTGGAGTGCATTATACTGTATTGAGGCCTATGAGGAGGGCATTGAATTGTATGGAGGCCTATGGGGAATGCACTATAATGTATGGAGCACATTAAATTGTATGGAGGCCTATGGGGAGTGCATTATACTATATTGAGTACTATGGGGTTAATTATACTATAGGGGGCTATTTAGGAGGTCATCATACAGTGTGGGGGACATCTTATAGTCAGGGGGCTTTCCTACAGTGTGGGAGCCAATGTGGGGTCTTTGTACAATGTGTATGCCAATATACAGTTTTTGGATCATCAAACAATTTAGGGGCTACTAAAGGGTCAGTACACTGTGTGGGGGTACTATACACTGTAGGGGATATTACAATGTGTAGTATAAAGCATCATACTATGTAAAGGGGATCTGTAAAGGGAGGAGTCTCAGGATATTACTGAATGTTTAGTGAGCACTTATTATTGGGAGAACTAAGGTTATTGTGCCTGGCAAAGGGGAACACAAAGGGCACTATTGCTTTCTATGGGGCAAAATGTGAGCACTTGTATCTAGGGCACTTCACAGGGAATTAATATATTCTAGAGGTTTGTGGGAGCCATGAACAGCAGAATCCTCTTAAGTGATCCAATTTTACAAGCTAAATCTCTCAATAAATTCATCTAGGGGTGCAGTGATTATATTGACACCACAGGTGTGTCACAAACTTTTATATCATAGGGCATTGAAGAAAAAATAATTTTTCATTTTTAATACCAAAATTGTGCTAGCCCCAAATTTTACATTTTCATACTGGGAAAATGGTAAAAATGGCATCAAAATTTATCTTACAATATCTACTGAATGTAGAAATACCCCTTAAGTGGCTGTACAGTACTGCTTAGCCAAACAGAGAGACTGGGGGGGAATGGAGCAATATTTCCCTCCTGGAACGCAGATTTTCCCAGAATAGTTTGTGCACTCCATATACAGAGCTTATACTCAAGATCCTAAATCAAAAAGGCAATAGTCACTTCAATAGACATATCTCAACAAAAAATCGTCACGGAAGGTACCATGAAGATTAAAGAAGTGAAAACAATGATAAGTGTAAAAGTACAATTTTTATTAATTATCAATAGTGTTGAGCATTCCGATACCGCAAGTATCGGGTATCGGCCGATATTAGCTGTATCGGAATTCCGATACTTAGTTCCGATACTTTTTTCATATCGAATACCGGAATCG
Organism: Dendrobates tinctorius; assembly: GCF_039654945.1. Taxonomy (NCBI): domain Eukaryota; kingdom Metazoa; phylum Chordata; class Amphibia; order Anura; family Dendrobatidae; genus Dendrobates; species Dendrobates tinctorius. The sequence goes on along the minus strand of NW_027361838.1, from coordinate 9,246,883 downwards.
GAAGTTCCCATAATGCTAGGAGCCCGCTCGATTTGATTCAGCCAATGGGGATCCTCAGAAGTGTGGGCACATCCTGTTAGGCATGTAGGCATGTTAACTACTGGCATGGCTGTGATTGGCCGCTGAAATGATGTCATGATGCACTATAAAACCCGCAGCAGCCGCCATTTCGGGTTCACTCTGCTGTGAATTCAGTTAGGGACAGGCTGCTGTTGAAGACTGTGAGGGACAGTTAGAAATAGCGATCATCAAACATATCTATTGCTCTACCCAGGCTACATAATCCACCACTGTAGCATTTTTTTAGCCCAGCAGCGCTGTTTTAATAGCTGTCTGCAAGGGCTGTGTGAGTGCAGACCCACGCTGTGTAGTGTGTCCTGCAGGCACGTCTGCTTGTAGGCCGCCCAGTGTGTGTCTCTGCCTCATACACATTTTTCTTTTATTGCTGCTTTTTTATCCTCCTGTATAGTGTGCTTCCATACGTATCCATATTCGTTGGTTGCAAACACTAAAGGAGTGGACAGTGGAGCCTTTCAGCAGCCTTTCAGTGCTATAGCCCATTTCTCTGCACTGTTTTTGGCTGTCTGATAGGTCTCTCTGTGTGTGAGTGCAGCTGACGTTGCAGTGTGTTCTACAGCCAACGCTGGTTGTAGTACGCTCAGCGTGCGTCACTGCCTCATACATAGTCCTTTTTTTGCAGCTAATTTGTCCAGATTTTTGCTCCTATATTAGTGTGCTTCCATCCGCATCCATTGTCATTGGTTGGTTGCAAACACTATATAGGATTAGATAGAGGAGCCTTTTTGCTGGCTTGTGCCCTTCAGGGCCAGCCAGACTAGTCTCACCCTATTTTTTGGAGCCTCATCAATTGCATTGTAGGTTAGCTTCCTGCATTGTAATCACTCCAAAAAGTTTGTGATACTATAGCTTTCAATCTTTGGTCACATCCTTTTATTTTTTCCCCCCTCAAAAAAAAAAAGGAAATAAAGTTCACCAAACACTCCACTTTAGAGTTGTGTAGGCCACATTAGATCATATTAAAGTGTAGTACACACACTCTTAGTCAAATTAGTGTTTCTTATACTGGTTAGCAGGTGTTCAGGAATAAGAACACTAAGCCACCCCTTTTTTACTTTTCTGCCTATCTTTATCAGTCTACCAAGATGAAGAAGGCAGGGAGTAAGGCATGTGGTCGTTGCCGTGGAGTTTCAGCATGGAGAGGACGGGGGGATTCAGCAGGGAGAGGACGTGGGGATTCGGTGTCTGCTGCGGCCACCAGTGACCCGGCATGCCCCACTTTTACCAGGCAACAGTCCTTCATGCGCAGCTTTGTAGGACCTCGCCGTACCCCACTGCTGCGTGACGAACAAATTCAAGCCGTTGTCAGATGGATGGCAGCTAACGCATCCACTTCAATGACTTCCGCATCTTCTCAGGGCCAGAGCACTGAAGAGCAACCATCTGTCTCTTCACCACCTGCCAAATTGCCCAGGCAGTCTTAGAGCCCTGGACAGGAGCCATCTCAATCTTTCCTTCTGTTCTCAGAATCTGTTGGCTTGGAAAGAGGTGGCCAGCCAAGCAGCATTCTAGAGCGTGAAGAAGAGGGAGTATGCAGTGATGCACAACTGCCTTGTCCCTCTGAATCTGAAGAGGCGAGTGGGCCAGTGCCTATTGTCAGCACACCTCAGTACTCATCTGATGATGATGAGACTTAGTTGCCAATTTCTGGTGCGTACTGTGCAGGCGAGACAACCCAGGACCAGCTGGTGCTTGAAGAGGGGAGTGGAGATGATGAGGTCCTTGACCCATCATGGCGTCAGCCACAGGAAGGTGGTGGGAGCAGCTCTGAGGAAGAGATTCCCCGAACAGCAAAAAGAGGAGGGAGAGGGCAGGGGCAGACTTGGTTGCCTGTAGCCTCCACTTTGGCACCCGTGAGGAGCAACCCTCTTCCAAAACACAAAACGGGCGCTCCCAGGACTTGCTGTGCGTGGTCTTTTTTTTGACACAGTTGCAGATGACATTTGCTTTGTCAAATGCAAGCTGTGTCATCAGAAAGTTAAACGAGGGAAAATGTGAGCAACCTCAACACCACAAATATGTGGAAACATGTGCGTACCAAGCACGAGGTGGAGTTACAGAGACACACTGAAGATGTAGGCCAACCTTCAGCCGCACCTACCACCTCTTCAGCTCGTGTTGGGGCCTCTTCCTCCAGCTCACACACAGCTGGTTCGGCTTCCTCACTGGAAGGCCATGGAAGAACCTCTGCCACTGTTGTCCAGAGACCCAGTGAAATTCCACCCACTGAACCACGTTCTCAGTCATCAGCACACTCCCAGGCCACTCACCAGCAATCGGTAGCACAGGCATGGGAGAAAAAGCGGCCATACTCGGCAAACCATCTCCGAGCACTGGCTCTGAATGCCGGCATTGCCAAACTACTGGCCCTTAAGATGCTGTCTTTCAGGCTGGTGGAGACTGACACCTTCCGGAACTTGATGTCATTGGCAGTTCCACAATACAATGTGCCCAGCCGATTTTATTTCAGCAGGCAAGCCGTCCCTGCCCTGCAAAAGCATTTGGAGGGAAAATTAAAAATGCGCTACTAAACGCCGTCAGTAGCAAGGTCCACCTGACCACCGATGCGTGGACCAGTAGCCATGGACAGGGACGATACCTTTCCCTCATTGCCCATTGGGTCAATGTTGTGGAGCCGGGTACAGATCTGGAGAGTGGCTCTGTACATATTCTGCCAACTCCAAGGATTGCAGGAATGCAGTCTGTACATACTGAGTCCTCCTCCTACTCTAGTTCCTCGGAATCAGCACTGCATGAGCCTGTTAGGCCAGATATGAGCACAGGTGTGGCCAAACGTCAACAGGCCGTCCTTAAAATAATTTCTTTGGGGAATCGGAGCCACACAGCACAGGAGCTCTGGAATGCCATCAAGCAGGAGAGCGATGTGTGGTTTGTGCCAGCGAATCTCCAGCCAGGTTTGGTAGTGAGTGACAATGGCCGAAATCTAGTTGCAGCTCTGGGCCTAGGCAACCTCACTCACATACCATGTCTGGCACACGTGCTCAATTTGGTCGTGCAGAGCTTTCTGAGGGACTATCCGGATCTTGATGCACTGCTGCACAAGGTTCGCCTAGAGTGTGCTCACTTGCGGCGTTCCAGCATGGCAAGATCGCACATTGCATCTCTGCAACGCCGATTCCGCCTGCCAGAACATCGCATCATATGTGACCTCCCCACCAGGTGGAATTCAACGTTACAAATGTAGGAGCGGTTGTGTGAGCAGCAGGCAGCAGTCATGGAGTACCAGCTGCATCAGGCGCAAACAAGTCGCACTGTGCGCCGGACACACTTCACCACCACTGAGTGGGCCACTATGAGGGACATCTGCCAAGTTTTGCGTGCCTTCGATGACTCCACGCGGATGGCCAGTGCAGATGATGCACTAGTCAGCATGACTGTCCCACTTACAAGCACTAAGTGAGGAGGTTTTTGAAGAAGTCGAGGATGAGGAGTCAGAAATGCCATCTGCTTCTGGCAAGTCTGCGCAATGTGCTTCCACACAAAGGCCCAGGCAGGGAACACTTAGTGAGGAGGATGATGAGGAGTCAATGGAGGAGGAGGAACACATCTCTCCAGAGGAGGGAGGTACACAAGGCTCTAGTAGTCAGTGTGTACAGCGAGGGTGGGGTGATGCTGAGCAGGCTGAGATGCTGCCTCAAGCTAGGGACAGCATTTCCCGTCCAGTTGGCAGTCTGCAGCACATGGTTGATTTCATGCTGCAGTATTTGTTTAATGACCACCGCATCGCCAACATTCTCCACACGGCTGATTATTGGGTGTACACCCTCCTAGATCCTCGCTACCGGAACAACTTACAAAGCCTCATACCACAGTTGAACCGGGAATGTAAAATGCGGGAGTACCAAGAAACACTTGTGCAGGCCATCATGTTCTCTATTCCCCCTGCAAGTGTTGCTGGTAGTGCTTTTCAAAGCAGCCATGTGGGTAGAGGCAGTGGAGGAAGCTCTGCACAAAGAGATAGCAGAGGCAGTGCCGCAGGACAAGGCAAGGCCAGTATGGCCCAAATGTGGAAAAGTTTTGTGGGACCGCCACAGACGGCTACACCATCACAGACGGCTCCAGTCAGCAGGAGGCAACGTTTCCGTCAGATGGTGACAGACTACTTGTCTTGCCCTGTTAGTGTACTCCTAGACGGCTCTTCCCTGTTCAAGTTTTGGGTCTCTAAGCTGGATACATGTTCCAGAGCTTAGCCAGTATGCATTGGAGGTGCTGGCTTGCCCTGCTGCCAGTGTATTTTCGGAACATGTCTTTAGTGCTGTAGGTGGTGTGGTAACAGACCGTCGCACTCGACTATCCGCCGATAATGTTGACCGGCTTACTTTTGTGAAAGTGAACAAGGCCTGGATCTCACCTGAATTTGCCAGTCCTCTTCCAGAATAAATAATTGTCTGGCAACAGGATCCAGGTCTCCTGTTGTGTTCATGTTTCTATGATCTGAACTTTATTTCCTGGGCTACAGCAACGCCCGTTGTTGCTCAGAAGTGCTGTCCACACAGACAAAACACTCGCTCATGTGTAAGTGGGGTTTGGTAACGTCAGCTGATCCCCTGCTGTGTGTATGGCAAAGTGTCCTGCTCCCTCCAAAGTCAAAGTACCTCAGATTTACACCTGGCTCCAAGTAGGCCTCGGCCTACTACCTGATTTTCCCTGGGCTCTGACAATGCCAGTTGGTTCTCAGAAGTGCTGTCCACACAGAAAAAACACTTGTTCATGTGTAAGTGGGGTTCGGTAACGTCTGCTGATCCCCTGCTGTGTGTACGGCAAACTCTCCTGCTGCCTACAACTTCTGACTACCTCTGATTAAATATGTTCTCTGTTTTGCCCTCTGTCTCCACTCTGTTTTAAGTATTTCCTCCAGCCTACAACACCGCCTGTTTCTGCTCTCAAGTGCCGCCTGCACAATCAACACTTGTTCCTCTGTTACCTGGGTCCTGTAACATCTCCTCATCTCCAGAGGTGAGTCCGGCAATGTCTCCTGCTTTGTCTACATTCCCATTACTTGTAGTGGAAAAGTGGACAGAGCAGGAGACATTGCCTGACTCACCTCTAGGGAGAAGCTGCTGTTACAGAACCCCAGTAATACAGGAACAAGTGTTGGTTGTGCAGATGGCATTTCAGAGCAGCAACTGGCGTGGTTGGAAGCCAGAGGAAATAATCGAAACAGAGTGAAGACAGAGTCCTAATTGTAGTACGATGACAGTTAGTAGTAGTGTAGAAACAATCTAAAACTGTAACCAAGTAGGCCTCAGCCTACTACCTGATTTTCCCTGGGCTCCGACACCGCCAGTTGGTGCTCAGAAGTGCTGTACGCACAGACAAAACACTCGCTCATGTGTAGGTGGGGTTTGGTAACGTCAGCTGATCCCCTGCTGTGTGTATGGCAAAGTGTTCTGCTCCCTCCACAGTCAAACAACCTCAGATTTACACCTGGCTCCAAGTTGGCCTCGGCCTACTACCCGATTTTCCTTGGGTTCCAAAAAATCCTGGAAACAGAGTGGAGACAGATGCCTAATTGGAGCACGTTGACAGTCTGTTGTAGCCTGCTCACAGTTGCCGTCCACACATTCCACACTTGTTCCTGTGTTCCTGGTGTTCTGTTACATGAGCTGATCCCCCAATGTGTGTCCGGCACTGTCTCCTGCACTGTCCACCTTCCCACTGCAAGTGGTGGGAATGTGGACAGAGCAGGAGACATTGCCAGACACACATCAGGGGATCTGCTGACATTACAGAACCCCAGTAACACAGGAACACGTGTGGATTGGGCTGACGGCTACTGTGCGCATAAACTGGCGGTGTTGGTGGTCAGGTTAAATCCTGGAAACAGAGTGGAGACAGATGCCTAATTGGAGCACGTTGACAGTCAGCTGTAGTCCGGAACCGATATAAAACTACCACCAAGTAGGCCTCGGCCTACACCATGATTGTCCCTGGGCTCCAGCACTGTCAGCTGGTTCTCGGCAGTGTCTTTGGCACGGGTACTCCCTGTTGCCCAGCCTGTTTTCAGCACGCCAGCTGTTTCCGGGTAGTGTCAAGGTCAATTTGCCACCAATCCGTTGTCCTGTCGTCTTGCGGCCGGGTTAGCCGACTCTACGGTGCCTGCAGTTTAGGTGACTCCTATGTGGGCTGCGGGAACTGGCACTGAAGGCTGGATCTGTAGTGCCAATCGGACATGGACCCCCTGTAGGACTGTGGGTTTCGGTAACTGCGGCCGGCTTGCGGCCTGGCTACTTTGCTTTGGATGGGTACCTTCTGCTACCCACCCGGGTTCCAGCACTGTCAGCTGGTTCTCGCCAGAGCCTTTGGCCTAGGTGCCTCCATCTCGGTATCCGAGGTCCAGCAACGTCAGCAGGTCCTTGGTAGTGCTTTCTAGCACAGGTACCTCCTGCCTAGTAACCGTGGTCCAGCACCGTCAGCTGTTCCTCAGTAGTGCCATTGTCTCTTGTTCCTTCTGCTGCCACTACGGGTTCCAGTACTGTCAGCTGGTTCTCGCCAGTTTCTCAGCCTTCTTGTACCTTCTGCTACATTTCCAAGATCAAGCTTTTTGAAATTGTCTTTGGTAATCCTTATTGATCTCCATGACAACGACCCTGATGACGACGACCCTGAAGACCACACCAAAGAAGACCAGAAATATGACCCTAAATAATATGACCAAGAGGACAAAGAACATAAAGACAACCACCAAGATACAGAACAAAAGACAGAAGAACAAGAAGCAGAAGAAGCAAAAGCACAAGAACAGAAAGCAGAAGAACATTAAGCATAAGACTAAAAATCAGCATAGAAGATATCAAAATTATAAGCAGAAGAAGACTAAGAAATAAATGGGGGTGAGTCTGTTCCTCCTCGTGGTGCCCCTGGAAAATGCCTGCTGCTGCAGGTCAAACTGAACGTGGACAAATCCTGTTGTAAATCTTTTGTGACAGGCAGAACGTAAGGTGTAATCTTATAACTTTTATAGATAAGTACTACAGGAATGCCTGTCACCATAAGAAAATGAAGAAAAAGAAGAATAGGAAGAAGATGAAGAAATAGCATATGAAAATTAATAATAGCTGAATAAGAAGAATATGAAGAATGGAAAAAAAAAATAATGGGAAGAAGGTGAAGAAGAAGAAGATGAATAAGGTGAAGAAAAAGTTGATGAAAAAAATGTTACTGCTGCGGATCATGAAGGAGAAAGTGTGGGAGAAGTAAAAAAGAAGGTGAAGAGCATGGAAGTTGTGAAACATACATATCTAGCAAAATATAAAAAAGGTTAACATAGTCAATATCTTTTTAACTCCGAACATCTTGAAAAAAAAAATTGGAATTATTGCTATGCCATGTGATTTGAATAAACCACTATGCCTTTAATGTCTCCTCCACCTCCCACAATACATTCTACATGATTCTTATTTGTTTTCAATTATGTAGAATTAGCCAACAAGGAAATAAAGGGCTTTTTTTTAATTCCGATACCGGAAGTCCCATTGACTTGAATGGGACTTCTGGTATCGGAATCGGCGATACCCGATATTTTTTTTCGTATCGGGCGATACCATCCGATACGATATTTTTGGGTATCGAACGGTATCGCTCAACACTAATTATCAATTAAAAATAACATGATTACATTAAAAAGACAGGACTGATTGGTCTCCAACATGGGGGGTAAGAATTGCCGGCAAAAAAGATTATAGCGTCTCCATGAAGTGCAAAGTGCATGAAGTAACAAAAAATCTACATTTATTCACAACAATATGCATCCAAAGTCCATAAATCCCTCCTGGACAGAAATGAGGTTTTATATATAGAGGCCTATATTCCAACAGCAGTTGCAAAAAGTTTGCTAAACTTGCCAAAATAAAGCACTACTAGCACTAAAAGGAAAAAGTTGCCTATTGAAAATGTAGGAGAGGAGAGGGCTGAGGAAAGAAATGCACCATAGAGATTAATAAACTCATCTATCCCATGTGTAGATATATAATATATATCAGAATATATAGAGGATTCCAGGGCACAGCAAGGACATTTCATAAATGATTAGATGCAAAGAAAAAATTTTTTGAAATCAGGATTTTACCTATAGCAGGCTGCTGAGAAGGAGGACCGATGTGTGGAAGCTAAATGCTGGTAAAGCAGGGGGAGAAAAGCTGACCAAATATGTGTACTTTTATTATTTTTTTACTTACATAAGTTAATGTAATTATTGGAAAGAGGTTTGATTCTTTTTTGGGGAATTTTTTTTAACCCCTCAACGGCTGCTGATACACCTTTCAACGGTGTTAGTTAAGGTTACTTATTCCTTAGCGCTGCTGATAAATAAATGTATAGCACCCTCTAGCGTCAGAAATTCTCCAGAGTCTCAGCTACCAGGGGTAGCTGAGACCCCAGAGAACATAATTCAGGTCAGTTTTTACCGACCTTAATAAAGTCCAATTTCTCAATCATTTTTTCTCCCCTATGATGTGATCTAGCACATCAGAGGAGAGAGAAATGGGGTACTCTGAGCCCCCGGTACCTCCGATATCCCTGGACCCTCCTGAATCCCCTGGTCCTGTCCCCCGGCCATTGGCATTTTCTTCCAGGAGGAAAATGACGGGCACCTGTGCAGTATTCGGTTCTCCCACCCAGCAGTTGCCAATCACAGTAATGCCGCACCCTTCTTGGTTGGCCGCCCAGCGTCATCATAGGCTATGACTCATCATAGCCTGGCACTAAGCCCTGCCGCCGCCATTTTCTGCACATTGCATGCAAAACACAGTTAGTGTAGGGAGAGTGTGAGCAGCTGCTAGGGAGAGTTGTGTTTTTTGATGGAAATCATCCAGAAATCCTCTGTAAAATCCAAAAGCTCTTTTCAGAGCTGAAAGTTTAATGTCAGGGACTGAGTAGCGACAGTTTTCCCAGCTTTTTTGGGGGTCACATTTACCCCTGCAGGGCAGTTTTTTTTGTGCTGTTGCGGAGCTGTATTCACAGCGAATAGTACGCGCGCACAGTACTGCACAACTGACAAGCAGCCAGCACCGCTGTCTTGTGTGGTGTCTGGACTGCGTATTCTTGCCTTAAACCTCAGGGCAAATTTTTAGTGGCAGCACCGCTGTCTTGTGTCGTCACTGGGGTGTGTAATCTCACCTTAAACCTCAGGGCAATTTTTTCTGCTGCTGCGGTGCTGTTTGTAAAACACAAAGAAGTACTAGGCTGTATTGCTACCTTCCACAAAGCACTAACTGCTCCCTGTTCCCCAATATCTGCATCTGAACATCTGCAACTATGACAGAAAAATCCAAAATTCCTAAAAAAGCTGTTGTGAAGGGACAGGGACGTGGACGTGGAGTCGTTGGTGCCCAACAAGGTACAGAGTCTTGGAGATCGAAGAAGTTTGATGCATCTAGGTTCCTGGCGAAATTTCCCGGTCAGGAACATAAACGGGCCTGGAAGCCAGAAGAACAAGAGCAGATACTGACTTGGATGGCTGATAAGGCCTCAATGAAATGTTCTAGCAGCACCCAATCGTCCATGACAATACAGTCTACTGTCCATAAAGATAACACTGGGTCATCCTATTCTCAATCTGTTCCTAGTTCATCACCCAGTCAGGAGTCACAGGAAGCATTTTACCCCAACCTTGGTCACTCTGAGGATCTGTTTGATCCATTTCCTTGCATTGTCTCTGGCCTCTCAACGCACGACATTGAAGAAGAACGTGAGGGGGTATCGTTTGTTGATGATGGCCAAATATTTGAAACCCCACGGCCAGAAGAAAGCTACTTTCATCCAAGTGATATACTGCGTGAAGAGGTGGAGGTTGATGGTGATGACACACAGTTGCCATCTGGCCAGTCACCAATATCAACACGGAAGGAGGATGACATGGATGATGAGGTGGCCGATGATGAGACCACCGATACAACCTGGACAGTTGGCACGCATAGCCAGCACAGCAGCACAGAGGATGAAGGTAGATACGTAGCACCAACAAAGGCACCAAGGGTTATTGGTTTGAGCAGAGTGCGAAGTGTGTCAACTGTTGCCAAGAGCAATCCCTCTGTGCCCCAAGTCAAGGCAAGGGTGTGTTCAGCCGCTGTCTGCAAATTTTTTTCCGATAGTCCTTCTGAACCAAATGTTGTCATCTGTAGCATCTGCCATAGGAAGCTGAGCAGAGGCCAGGGCAAAGGCAACCAAAGCACCACCAGTATGCGGAAACACAAGGCAGTCAAGCTCCCTAGTCGATGGGCAGAACAACAGGGTACCAAATCAATGTCTGTGACTGTTGGTCAAACCACAATACTTGTTTCCCAGCCGGCACTATTTTAACCGCTGTGCCGTCCCCACGTTACACCAGCACGTCTTAAACAATCTAAAGCGTGCTCTCACAAATGCCGTAACCGGGAAGGTCCATCTTACAACAGACACGTGGACAAGTACTTGTTGCCAGGGACGATACATCTGTCACGGCACACTGGCTCAACCTGGTGGAGGGTGGGACAAAGTCTCAAACTGGACCATCAACACATATCCTACCCACGCCACGAATAGTGGGCCCAACCTCAATCAGGGTTTCTGGCTCAATATATACGTCCAGTCTCCCCTCTTCCTCCTCCGCCTCATCATCCTATGCTGTAATACCCTCCACATCACTCCCAAGTTGGGAGCTGTGAAGCAGCGCATCGGCAAAGCGGCAGAACACTCTGCTGAAGCTGATCTGCTTAGGTGAAACACCATACACTGCAGCAGAGCTGTGGCAAGGAACAAAACAATAGACTGGTTCTCCCCACTGCAACTCCAACCTGTCTGCATTCTCTGTAGTCAACCGTGTGCGTGTATCTGTGATGATTGCCCCAGCGGCACTGAAAACACGCTCTGACATCACACTAGCCAACTGCAGCTTGGATACCCAGTAATTAAATGGTACAGAAGCGTCAGGAAGGACCCAGGTATGGTCACTTAGATAGCTGTTGACCATCTTGTTCAACTTTTCCCTCCTTGACATTACTACTGTTCCAGCTAGTCCTTGGTGATGAGCTGGTTTATATAAGATGGCCCAGTTTGTGGACATTTTACCACCACCTCTTTTGGACCTGCTTGGCGTATCTCTCCCCATTAATGCATGCTGTTGCACATAGCAGGTATCTCTGCTAGCAGTGGTGTCTGAGGGTGCTGTTGCCATCAAATGATCGACAACAGTCTTTTTAAGGATTCCATTGTGAAACCCCTTTGTGACTGCAACAGTAGTGAAGGAAATTTGTCCATGTACTGTGGGTCTAGAAAGGTGGCCAATCAGTATAGGTTGCTATTGAAAATGTGGATTATGTGAGGGTCTTGGCACAGACAGTCAGATATGAAGTGTGCCATGTGTGCCAAGCTGCAAAGAGGCAAATGTTCTGTGACTCCTGAAGGATGAACAATACCCATCCTCTCCTCACACTGACTCTACTCCTCCACCTCCTCCTCTATAGCCCACCCACGCTGGACAGACATGAAGCTGGGTTTGGGATTCCCCTCTGTAGCATGATGTGTCCCCTTGGTACCACTGAAAAATAAGTCCTCTCCCTCCTCATTTTCATCATCATCTTCATCATCATCTTCACCCCCCAATGTTACCTGATGATATTGGCTGGGCTGGATAGGATCACCCATTGTGAAATCTTGCTCCATACCCAGCTGCTGGGCACGCAAAGATTACATTTTTTGATTCTGCAGTGATTTTTTCAGCAGACATAGCATAGGGATGGTTACGCTGACAATAGCCTGATCACCGCTCACAAGCTTGGTGCAGTACTCAAAGTTATCAAGCACCTCACAAATATCAGCGATCCACACCCACTTGACAGTTGTTATGTGTCTTGGCTGAGTCTCAGTGTGACGGGCATGTTTAAGCTGGTATTCAGAAAGTGCCCTCTGCTGCTCACTTACCCTTGCCAACATATTATACTGTATGTTGAGTTCCATCGTGTTGACAGGTCGCAAAGGAGTCTGTGGTTTGGCAAATTAAATTGCTTTTGAAACACTGCAAGACCGGCAACAGCGGTTGAGGAGTGGCGGAAATGGGTGCAAATACAGTGCACCTTCTCAAGTAGGTACGGCAAGTCAGGGTATGTTTTTATAAATTTCTGCACCAGTAGGTAAAGCACGTGAGCCATGCATGGCACGTTTACCAGCTTGCCGACCTCTAAAGCCACCACCAGGTTACGCCTATTGTCGCAGACAACCAGACCAGGCTGACTCTGACAAAATTTAACAAGGACTGGATTTCACAACAGTATTTAAGCTGTCCAGATGACAGTATCCCAACCTAAAGTCACCCAACACGTTTTTTTTTTAAATTGCTGATCACATCCATCCCTTCCCATACAAGCCCCTTTTCTTCTTCTTACACATGTTTTCAAAACCTGCTTCTGACACATGTACCTCATGGTCAATAAGCTAAAAACAATGTTAAGTTAATTAATATTTCCCATCTGAGGCACTTGTGATGATAGTGAGACCCTTCTTCCTTCATCAACCATGGTATCATGCCCCTTGGGCTAATGTTTGGAGACACTATGGCTATGCCTGGACACTGGGCACTGCCACCTCTATGCTAGTAGTCCTGGCTTTATCATAATTGTTTGGCCCTTCAGACCTACCTTGCTTCCTTCATCAACCATGATACAGCCCCTAGGGCTAATGTTTTGAAGACACTATATCTATGCCTACACATCGGGCAGTGGCACAACAAGGACAGTAGTCCAAGCTTTATAATTGTGAATCCCTTGTGATGATGATGATGATGGGTGGCTTCTTCCTGCATTAACCGTAACACAGCCCCTAGGGCAGATTGCTCTCCTTACACCACTTACACACTTAGCTGTCAGAAGATCACCTCCATCATCACTCACTCTTACAGCACTTCTGATATATCACTGGCACTGTGTAAGTGGCGTACGAGTCCTGCTCTTCTGGCAAAAAACCATAGGACTTCAAATAGTGTTTGTACATTCTAGTGAAGCAGTGGTGTAAAACCACTCGTGCAGCCCCTGACCAGGTGCCTCCATGTTATATACATTTGTTTACAGCATACATTTTTTTAACATTATATAAAGTGCTCTCAGTGAGAGAAACAAAATAGCAATCTTGTGGGTATGATACCTTTTAATGGCTAACAAATAATAGTGAATGTTGTTACAAAGCAAGCTTTCGGGACTGCTTACGTCCCTTCCTCAGGCTGATATCAGCCTGAGGAAGGGACGTAAGCAGTCCCAAAAGCTTGCTTTGTAACAACATTCACTATTATTTGTTAGCCATTAAAAGGTATCATACCCACAAGATTCCTACTTTGTTTCTCTCACTGAGAGCACTTTATATATTTTTTTCTACTGGCTAACACGGTACCAAACCACTTTTTTCGTTTTTTTAACATTTACACATTTTTTAGCCTTTTCCTCAGCCCTCCGACCGCTTTGTAGGGTCTAGCAGACAATTACATTTTCCATTGACTATCATTGGACTCGCTATTCGTACCGAATACCCGAGTATTACGGTATACTCGGTACGAGTATAGAAAGTCAGAATACTTCAGTACTCGCTCATCCCTAGTTAGGGGGGGGGTGTTAGGGTTAGGGTTGTGGTTAGGCATTTGGTTAGTGCTGGAATTAGGGTTAGGGGTGTATTGGGGTTAGGGTTATGTTTAGGGTTGGGATTAGGGTGGTGTTGGGTTAGGGTTGTGGTTAGGGTTATAGTTAAGGTTGGGATTAGGGTAAGAGTGGTGTTGGGGTTAGGGTTGGAGTTAAAGGGGAGATTCAACTAGTTTAGGTACATCAGGGGTCTCCAAATGTGACTTGGTGCCCACCATTGATTCCAGCCAATTTTGTATTTACGAAGTCAAACAGTGCTCCCTCCCTTCTGAGTCCTGCCATGCGCCAAAACAGTGGCTATCCTCCACATTCACTCCCTGGTTTCTTTTTATACACACAAACTTTTATACACACATACTGAGCACAGGTGAGAATGTAAACTAGGATTTGGGGCATTATGTTACCAAGTGACAAAACTTTTGTCTTGCCAAAACCTGACCATTCTGTGTCCATTAAATGATCAATATTTCTGCATTGATGCCAATTTATTTTCTTAACCTAAACCACATTTCGGAGGGTTTAAGCTTTCAAAAGAATAATTTATACAACCAATGGATGAATTTAACGTCAGGTTATAAGCTTTTATTTACATAACATTGATAAGTGACATAACTTCTGTCAGGGAGTGTATTGGCATACTCAGGAGAAATTGCACAACAAATTTTGTGGTCCATTTTCTCCTGATACCCTTGTGAAAATAAAAAAATTTGGCTCCAAAGTAAAAATTTTTGTGAAAAAAGTAAAATGTTCATTTTTTTCTTTATACATTGCTTTAGTTCTTGTTAAGCACCTGAAAGATTAATAAACTTCTTGAATGTGGTTTTGCACACCTTGAGGAGTGCAGTTTTTATAATGGTGTCACGTTTGGGTATTTTCTGATATACTGATCCCCCAAAATCACTTCAAATGTGAGGTAGTCCCTAAAAAAAATGGTTTTGTAAATTTTGTTGGAAAAAATGAGAAATCGCTGGTCAAATTTTAACTCTTATAAAGTCCTAACAAAAAAAATTATGTTTCCAAAATTGTGCTGATGTAAAGTTGACATGTGTGAAATGTTATTTATTAACTATTTTGTGCGACAGCACTCTGATTTCAGGGTACAAAAACTAAGAGTTTGAAAATTGCAACATTTTCTAAATTTGGACCAAATTTCTGTTTTTTCAGGAATAAATTCAAGTTAAATCAAAGAAATTTTATCACAAACATGAAGTACAATATGTCACGAAAAAACTTTCTCAGAATCAGTGTGATACGTTGAAGCGTTCCCGAGCTATAACTTCATAAAGTGACAGTAGTCAGAATTGTAAAACTGGGCTTGGTCATTACCATCCCATTGTCCTGATGAAAGCATGCAGTGAATGAGTTCCCTGCGTGATGCTCATCTATGCCGCTGTCACTACTGACAGTGGCATCAGATGGGTTAAATGCTCGTGACTGGTGCTAGGACTGATCGTTGGCATTGCTGACATCCGCACCCAATCGCTGCGGCGATCAGCACAAGCCTGCGCTATCGGTGCGCCATGCCTGTACTGCAGAATAATGAGAGAAAGAATGTTTTAAGGCATTTTTATTACTTACTGCAAAGCCAAAAGTTTACATACATTTCATTCATTTTTGGTACCATTGACCTTAAACTGAATGACTTGGGTCAAACATTTTGAATATTTTTCCTCAAGCTTCTCACAATAGTTGGTCGAAATTTGGACCCATTGCTCCTGACAAAACTGGTGTAACTGATCCAGGTTTATAGGTCACCTTGCTCACACCTACCTTTTCAACTTTGCCCTTAAATTTTCAATATGATTTACATCAGGGCTTTGTGATGGCCTCTCCAAAACATTGATTTTGTTAAGCCATTTTTTTACCATTTTGGCAGTGTGCTTCGGGTCATTGTCCTTTTGGAAGATCCATTTCCACCCAAGCTTTAACTTCCTCATGATTCCATCTAATTTGTAAAGTGCACAAGTCCCTCCTGCAGTAAAACAGCTCCACAAAATAATGCTGCCACCCCCATGTTTCACAGTTAAAATGATGTTCTTAGGCTTCCTAACTTCTCCTTTTTCTTCCAAATGTAACGATGACATGAGGATATGTCTCCAAAAAGTAAAGTCTTTGTTTCTGTGTGCATTTGCAAACATTAATCTGGCTTTTTTTTACGTTTCTTTTGAAGTAATGAATTCTCCCTGGCAAAGTGGCCTTTCAGCCCATGTTGCTACAGTAGTCGTTTCACTGTGGATATTGACACAATCTTACCAGCTTGTGCAATCATCTTAACAAGGTCTTTTGCTTTTGTGATTGGGTTGATATGCACATGTTGGACCAAAGTACATTCATCTTTGGGACACAGAACCTGTCTCCTTCCTAAGCGGTATGATGGCTGAACATTCCCATCATGTTTGTACTTGCGTATAACTGTTTGTACAAAAGAATGAGGCACCTTCAGGTGTCTTGAAATTGTACCCAAGGATGAGTCAGACTTGTACAAGTCCACAATTCTCTCCCTGATATCTTGGCTGATTTCTTGAGACTTTCCCATGGTGCTACGCAAAGAAGCAGTGTGTTTCAGGTGTGCATTAAAATACACCCACAGGTGTGTCACTAATTAACTCAGATGTTTCCAAGAAATCAGAAGCTTCCAATCACATGTAGTCCAAAATTGTTTAAAGACATAGTTATCTTAGTGAATGTAAACGTTTGATTTTGCAGTAAGTAATAAATATGCCTTAAAACATTCTCTGACTGTCATTATTCTGGCTTTTGGCAAATATTAATAATTATGGTAATCTAAATCCACTCTTCCGACCAGCGCCTTGAATGGCTGGAGGGCGACCTCAACAGACCAGCGCACCATTTCTTTAGTAAAATTGAACGGGGCATGGTGGATCACCTTAGTCCTGAGCAACAGCTGAGTGTGCTACAGGCCTGCAACACTGCTTTCTTGCAGGCCATGCAGCAGAATTGGTATGTGCAGCAGTCAGTGGTGTCATTTCCAACAGTGCCACCACTCGCTACACCTCACTACTGACTTCTGCTGCATACCACTGCATGGCCACCTGCATTCCAAGCCAAGCTGGACACCACTACACCACCCCAAGTCCGAGTGATGCTGGACACTCCACCGCCACCACCACTATGGCAAGTGCTGCTCCTGTTTGGAGCACCACCACCGCCACAGCACCACCTGCTTGGAGCACCGCCACCACAGAACCTGCTTGGGCCACCGACACCTATTCTCCAGTTCAGAGCACTGCCAACATTTCTCCATCTAGGAGCACTGACACCACCACTCAACAGCACTCAAGGAGCACCACCACCACTCCTCATCAAAGGAGCACCGCCACCAATTCTCCTCCTAGGAGTCCCGCCAACACTTTTCTTGCTCGGAGCACCGACACGACTTTGTCTCCTAGGATCACCACCACCGCCACTTCTTTGAGCACCGACACAAGTTTGTTTCCTTCTCAGAGCACCTTCACCGCCGACACTTATAGGAGCACTGACACAACTTTGTCTCCGTCTAGGAGTACCGCCACCGCCACTTCTAGGAGCACTGCCACCGCCACCACAGAGCATCAGAGGGGTGACCCACATTCCATCTTTTACAGGTCAATGCCACGGTCCACCAGCTCAAGGCGGTCGAGCAATGTAAGGCGGTCACACAGCGGAAGTTGGTCCAGGCAGGATACTCCTGCGCCAAAGAAAAAAAAAAGACTTTGCTTGTCCATCCACCTTATCCTCCTAATGTGTCTCAACCTGCCTCCATGTCCATCCCAGAGCTCCCTTCCCCCAGTACTTTTGTCGCCCCTTCTCCTAGAACCCCTTCCTCAACTTCCAGCCGTTCCTCGTCTCTCCACACCCCCAAAGTATCCCAATATTCCCCCAAACATGATTCATAATAAAATTGTTTTTTTTTCTAAAAAAAAAATAAATGTGCAATTCTGCTTTCAAAAAATATGGTTTGATTAATGTGTCTTTTGCCGACTACACACACTGCGCCGTACACTTAGTGTTTTTGACACCAGATATCTCCATTACTGAGACATGTTTCTTGTGTCAGTCTTGGAGATATGTGGTGTCAAAAAAACAAATCTAGATGACTTGTATTTTCACCACCAGTCTCTTCAGTCTTTTACTGCACAGACTGAATGGAGTCAGGTTCCCAAAGTCAAGTCCTCAAGACCCACCAACAGATTATGTTTTAAGGATTTACTTTTTTATTGCTCAGGTGAAGCAGTTATCACCGGAGCAATGGAATTCCTTAACACATGATATGTTGGTGGGCCTTGAGGACTGGAGTTGGGGAACCCTGCTTGATTCAGTCTGTGCAATATTAGAAGAATGTAGAGACTGGTGTGGAAAATACAAGTCATATAGCTTAGTGTTTTTGACAACAGAAATCTCCATTACTATGTGTCTTGCGTCAGTCTTGGAGACATGTGGTGTCAAAAAAACAAATCTAGATAACTTGCATTTTCACCACCAGTCACTTCAGTCTTCTATTGCACAGACTGAATGGAGTCGGGTTCCCAAAGTCCAGTCCTCAAGGCCAACCAACAGATCATGTTTAAAGGAATACCATTTTTTCGGTGATAACTGCTTCACCTGAGCCAAAAAAAGGAAATCCTTAAAACATGATCTGTTGGTGGGCCTTGAGGACTAGAGTTTGGGGACCCTGAAATTGAGGATGGTGTTGAGTGCAAGGCATATCTATTGTTACCTTGCCTATTTTTTTTAAAACCATCATCATTTAACTATTTTTGAGACAAGGCAAGGGACTGTAGATATACCTTGTAAATAACCATATACTCTATTACGTGTGTGCTGAATAAATGGATGACATGATGGTGAAAATAAATGTTATATTTACTTCAACAATACCCTGGCCTTGTATCATAACGACTACACCTGGCCAGGTGATTACACATGAGTTTTAACCTGCAGCATTGCTTCAGTCTACATATATTTGAAGCATCACGAAACAATCACCGACCTCAGGGAGACCAGTCAAAGAAAACTCTGCGGCAGCCGGCAAAAGCACTCAATCAGTGAAATCCTAGGTGCAATGCTCCCTAGGAAATACAAATTTGCAAATAAAGAGTCTCAAACACGGGAGCATTGCACCTAGGATTTTACTGATTGAGCGCCTTTGCCGGCTGCCGCAGTGTTTTCTTTGACTGGTCTCCCTGAGGTCAGTGATTGTTTCGTGATGTTAGTCTACTAGGCATTGCTCCCACCTAGCCAGAATCCTACTCCACATAGATGAGGGGCAACACCCCGAAACAGCTGCCTGTGGATGGATACCTGGCCTTGGTATTTCCCTTGTCATATCTGTAAACTCGTAAAGAACTGGATATTGACTTAAAGGGCCACTTAATATGGTGGTAATGGTGGTTTCCGAAAGGAGCCACCCCTTGGCTGGGTCCTTCCATGGAGGAAGATCTGGCTAGTCCCGTGTTTGAGACTCTTAAATGAGGCTCCAAGGACTTTATTTGCATATATATTTGAAGCAGATTGTAGCGATGCTGCAGTTTAATGTGTATTCTCCTGCCCATGTGTGAAACTTTGTGAAGTCGTCCTCACTTCAGCTTGACACCAGGCCTGGCTATTGTAGAAGTTGTATAAACTTTATTATGTCTCCAGTGTGCTTTCAAAATCAAGCCACAGTGGTGATCCTACAAACAATATTTATAGTCACGTGTTTAGGTGTCATAAAAAGTGAAGGATGTGAGTGCATCCACAAATCACTATTTGTAAAATCGGCCCATGTGACACAAATATTAGTTGTATTATCTCCACCGTCGCTGCTAATTGAACACACACTGTAGAGATGATAAAGGTCATACAACTTGTGTGTGTATGTATAGTCACCTGGTCAGGAGTACTAGTAAATTCATGATGCACAAAACACAGCATCATAAATTCACTGGTACACCTGGCCACTTGATAATAGTATTGGGAGTGTAAAAACACAGAGTGCACTCAGTACAGGTATCAAAACAGTTTTTTTTATTAACATACCAACAAGAAAATTTTTTAACACCATTTGCTCTTGCCATTCCACCCGTCCTACATCTGAGTTGAAGTAGGCCGCAAATTGGTCCCTCATTTGCCCAACTTCAATGGATGACCTAAGAGGGTGCTGAGTAAATTCAGGCAATGGGTTAGGAGCAACATCATCAAGATTTAAGTTCAGGTGCTCTCTAGCCATGACAAAATTATGTAGAACCACACAGGCCTTCACCACCTCATCCACCGTTTCCAGTTTCAGATTAATTGCTGTGCCAAGAATGTGCCATCTGGATACAAGTATACCAAAGGCACACTCTACGTTTCTTCTGGCCCTGGTCAGCCTGTAATTAAAAATTCTTTCGTTGTGGTCCAAGTCCCGGCTTGAGTAAGGCTTGAGCAGGTTTTGGCACATCTGGAATGCCTCATCCCCAACCATTACAAAGGGCTGTGGGGGACCTTCGATGTTGGGAAGAGGGCGTGGCATGAGGAAATTGAACTGATTGCCATACAACCTCCAGCCCATGTCCGAGTTCTTAAAGGCCTGGGAGTCATTCCCACGGCCAAATGCACCAATGTCCACTGCAATAAACATACAGTCTGCATCCGCAATGGCCATGAGTACAGTAGAAAAGTACTTTATGTAGTTGTAGTACTCAGATCCTGTTCTTTTTGGCTTGATAATCCGGATGTGTTTCCCATCAACCGCTCCCAAACAGTTGGGGAAATTGCAGACTGTCCAGAATTTTTCGGTGAGTTCCAACCACTTTTCTGCAGTGGGCAGGGGCATGAATTCTGAACAGAGAATGGTCCACAAAGCCCGGCAGGTGTCTGCTACAATTCCAGACAACGTGGATATTCCAATCCAATAATGGAAGTGGAGTGAAGAGAGGGTCCCTCCAGTAGCCAGGAATCTTGGAAACCAAGAAAAAACAAAAGTTATTATTTATGTACAGTGGGGCAAAAAAGTATTTAGTCAATTCAGCAATAGTGCACTTTCCACCACTTAAAAAGATGAGAGGAGTCTGTAATTTACATCATAGGTAGACCTCAACTATGGGAGACAAACTGAGGAAAAAAAATCCAGAAAATCACATTGTTTTTTTTTCATTTTATTTGCATATTATGGTGGAAAATAAGTATTTGGTCAGAAACAAGCAATCAAGATTTCTGACTCTCACAGACCTGTAACTTCTTCTTTAAGAGTCTCCTCTTTCCTCCACTCATTACCTGTAGTAATGGCACCTGTTTAAACTTGTTATCAGTATAAAAAGACACCTGTGCACACCCTCAAACAGTCTGACTCCAAACTCCACTATGGTGAAGACCAAAGAGCTGTCAAAGGACACCAGAAACAAAATTGTAGCCCTGCACCAGGCTGGGAAGACTGAATCTGCAATAGCCAACCAGCTTGGAGTGAAGAAATCAACTGTGGGAGCAATAATTAGAAAATGGAAGACATACAAGACCACTGATAATCTCCCTCGATCTGGTGCTCCACGCAAAATCCCACCCCGTGGGGTCAGAATGATCACAAGAACGGTGAGCAAAAATCCCAGAACCATGCGGGGGGACCTAGTGAATGAACTGCAGAGAGCTGGGACCAATGTAACAAGGCCTACCATAAGTAATACACTACGCCACCATGGACTCAGATCCTGCAGTGCCAGACGTGTCTCACTGCTTAAGCCTGTACATGTCCGGAACCGTCTGAAGTTTGCTAGAGAGCATTTGGATGATCCACAGGAGTTTTGGAAGAATGTCCTATGGTCTGATGAAACCAAACTGGAACTGTTTGGTAGAAACACAACTTGTCGTGTTTGGAGGAAAAAGAATACTGAGTTGCATCCATCAAACACCATACCTACTGTAAAGCATGGTGGTGGAAACATCATGCTTTGGGCTGTTTCTCTGCAAAGGGGCCAGGACGACTGATCCGGGTACATGAAAGAATGAATGGAGCCATGTATCGTGAGATTTTGAGTGCAAACCTCCTTCCATCAGCAAGGGCATTGAATATGAAACGTGGCTGGGTCTTTCAACATGACAATGATCCAAAGCACACCGCCAGGGCAACGAAGGAGTGGCTTCGTAAGAAGCATTTCAAGGTCCTGGAGTGGCCTAGCCAGTCTCCAGATCTCAACCCTATAGAAAACCTTTGGAGGGAGTTGAAAGTCCGTGTTGCCAAGCGAAAAGCCAAAAACATCACTGCTCTAGAGGAGATCTGCATGGAGGAATGGGCCAACATACCAACAACAGTGTGTGGCAACCTTGTGAAGACTTACAGAAAACGTTTGACCTCTGTCATTGCCAACAAAGGATATATCACAAAGTATTGAGATGAAATTTTGTTTCTGACCAAATACTTATTTTCCACCATAATATGCAAATAAAATGAAAAAAAAACAGACAATGTGATTTTCTGGATTTTTTTTTCTCAGTTTGTCTCCCATAGTTGAGGTCTACCTATGATGTAAATTACAGACGCCTCTCATCTTTTTAAGTGGTGGAACTTGCACTATTGCTGACTGACTAAATACTTTTCTGCCCCACTGTATATGGATTTTTAAAACACCAAAAATAAAATAAAAAAAAAAAAAACAATCTTAAAAATACATCTGCAGCCTTTTGTTCACTGCATGCCATAAAAAAAACCCACAGCCTTTTGTTAACTACATGGCAGAACTATAATTCTGCAGGCTTTGGAATAGTACATGTCACAACCAAGAAAATTATGCAGGCATTGGTTTTGCAATACTACGTACCGTAATGTGACCAGAAGCCGTTCCTCAGGAGTAATCGCACGACGGAGCTGCGTGTCCTGTCTCCGGATGGCTTCTTGGACACGACCAAGCAAATCATTAAAGGTTTGTTGGGACATCCGGGTATAGTCATTAAATTTCTCCGGTTTGTCTGTAACTCACTGTAGAGGGTGTGGTACGCTCCACGGCTCTCCCGGAGTTCAATAATGGGTTGTATCCACAAACGCCGCCGCTGCCGTCTTCGCTGCCTCTCTCTCTCCCTTTGTTCATGGCAAGCAACTGCATAAGCCTGAGCCATCCTGATGTCCAGATCCAAATTGAAGTGGAAACTCTTCCAGTGCAGATCCACGTTTTACAAAGGAAAATGCAAGCAAATATGAAGAATTCAGCTGTAAACAGGGTCTATATAAAGAATTCCCATAACTAGAGATGAGCGATATTGCCCGATATCGTATCGGAATTCCGATTTCCGATATTGAAAGAATATCAGATATCGGAATTTCCGATATCAATGCAAGTCAATGGGAGAAAAAAAATCGGAATTACAAAATGACCACTACAGTGCTATATAATGGATAAAATGGAGGGGAAACACCTCAGGATAATGGGGAAGGAGTTTGCAGAGGTGCAAAAAAAAAAAATCGCTAGAAAAATGCACAGAGCGAAAGCTGTAGCAGGAAAAATTCTTATTAACAGCGGTGTTTTTTCTTTGGGTTAGGATTAGTTGGGGTAGGGTTAGGGTTTATGGTTAGTAGGGTAAGGGTTAGGGTAAGGGTTAGGGGTTAGGGATAGTTAGGGTTAGGCTTAGTGATTTTACATTATTAAATTAAAACTGCCGGTGGTGGTGTCAATATGCCCTTTGACTGACATGTGTCCTCGTTCAGCTCACCTTGCTTTGCAGGGAGTTTCCAGGAGCACCATGTGGAGGAACGGATACACTCCCTTTAAACCATGCTTAGTCTTCTTCTGCTAATTATATTACTGTTATTCAGTAATTCTGCATATTGATATTCTGCTTTTGGTTCATATACATCTGCTCCTACTGCTTCCTAAACCTCTGTCTATGGTTATCCTGCTATTATCTGGTTGCAGAATGTCCCAAACCCAGAGGAAATACGCAGAAGTAAAAGTAGGCACAGGAAATTGAGAGAACCAGCTGGTGAGTCTGGAACCCCTATAGGCAGCAGAAATCAGCATAAGAGCCAATGGAACTAATGGGCACCAGCTGATGTTACCGGAGGCCGATAACTAAGCAGGAGGTAACCTATGCCAGAATGCACTACCAAGGACCAGCAGACGTTACTGGAACTCGGAGGTGTAACATCAGCGGCCGTGCCCGCTCCTGCGTCTTCTGCAGCGGCACCCGCGGCTGCCTCTCCTTACCGGCATTACCTCCGCAGCTCGCACTCTCACCCAGCGTCCAGCTCTGCGGCGTCCCTGCGCTCCTTCCTTAGGTCGCGGGCGCGCGCCAGCGCTTCCTCTTCTGCCAGCGGTGGGCGTCGCTGAGGGCGGTGCTCGCTTTACCCACTTCCTGACCCTAGGGTATTTCAGGCGTCCGCTCTGTAGAGAGGACACCTGATGATTGTGTGCTAATCCATGCATTGTTCTGGCCGCTATAGTGTAGCTATAGTTTCTCCGTTTGTGTTTCTCTCGTTTTCTCCCTGGCAGCCTCCGTCTTGTCCTGCCTTTTCCCTCTCCTCGCTCTCCTGGTTCTCTGGTGCACTTCCCTCCTGCCCATCCGTTCCCATATCTTCTCCTGGGTGCTCCACGTCTGCATTCCCTTTGCTCCTGTGGCTACTCCTGCTGCCCCTTCTAGTTGCTGCTGCCTGGTTTCCTCCTCATCCTATAACCCGGCTCAGGTACGCCGATCTCTGTCCAGTGTCCCTGGCCCTCCTCTGCTTCTCCTTGTCCTTGAGCCGTCCCTCTTGGTACCGGCTGTCGCGGTTCTGTTCTCTGTGGTTTTGCCCCTAACGATCCCTGTATAGGGGTCAGTCATCACCTGGCGCGCTCGACCCAGGGGCTCCAGATCCGCGACCCAGAGGGTCCACTCTCGGACGTTGTCCATTCCCTGAACGTGACAGGAGGGACCTAAGCCATTGACTCTACTGAGAACCAACTGATGTTACTGGAACCCAGATAAGCAGCAGAAGGTAAAAGTGCCAGTGGCTGTACTGGGCAACAGCTGACATTACTGTAGCCCGGACACCACAATGTAGTAGTGACATAAGCCAAAAGCACTGCCGAGAAGTCCAAAAAACCCCCACAAAGAAGCAAGTTCAAGAGCAAAAAGACAGGAGTCCGGGGACATCTCCATCTATCTTCTTGTCTTGGGTCTTCTGCATCTGTCTTCCTGTCTTGGGTCTTCTACCGGAGTAATGTCTTCTCAGTAGAAGGTGCAAGAGCCACATTTGCCCCCACAACCCGGACACAGTCTTCTTTACTCCGCAGTCACAGCAGGGGAGGAGGAGGGCCTACTGGCACTGTCGAGACCAGCCTTGAGCGCCAGGTCCCGGAGTCCACGTAGAGGGCTCCTACACTGCCGACACCATGGATAACAGCAAACTGAGCCGGAATGATGTACGGCGGGGGCGTGGAACAGTCCGGCGGACACAACCGTGTAACAGCGAGCGTTGTCGAAACACGGTTTGGAGCAGGAGGTACCAGTGCCCTTGGGCACTACCGAGAACCAGCTGGCGATGCTGGAACTCGGTTTACCCCTCGGGGGAGGCACCTGTGTCTGCACTTCACTGCCAGGAAACAGCCAGCATGGCTGGATCCCGCCTCTTGTGCTTCTGCCAATAGGTGTTTGGCATCTGTCGTCCTTTTTTTTCCACTTTGGTCTAACGAGGTACAGCTGGCGTTACTGTTGCCCAGAATCACAGCATGCTGTGAAAGTGGCAGTCATGGAAATGGGCACTAGCTGGGGGTACTAGAGCCCAGAAACACGGCATGCTGTGAAATCAGCAGTCACGGAAATGGGCACTTGCTGGCGGTACTAGAGCCCAGAAACACGGCATGCTGTGAAATCAGAAGTCATGGAAATGGGCACTAGCTGACGGTACTAGAGCCCTTGGAAAACAGTATGAGGTGAAAGTTAGTCACAGAACCAGGATCTAAATGTGGTAGTAGAGGCCAGAGCACTGGCATAACAGATGACGCTGTGTGCAACATAGGCACATGACAGAGCATGCATACTGCTACCAACCATGCATGTAACCTATTTCCACAACTAGGGCCTGAACAAACATGGCACTTCCCAACATATGTGTACACCAAACAGATCAAGGAAGCATAATGCCATAAAATACAAATTGCTTTATTGAAATACATACAACAGACATAGACATGATAAAAGGAGATGGATATATCGATGGATATCACAAATACAAATGTGCTAATCGTGTAAAAATATACACCAGAAATACAGTATCAAAAAATCACGACAAAGTACATCAGTATGAAACATAGGGGGTATGCAAAACATGTACATTCGTAAGCAGAGAGACTGTGATCTACTGCAATAGTGATAATAACAGGCAGAAATACTGAAAGCATCCAATATTACACGACAATGTGATGGACACTACCAAAATATATATGCCCTACATGAAGTGGAAAGCTCTCAGCAGATAATGTAAGATATGGTCATATTCAATGCACGGCACAGCTATAATAGCATTAACAGGGAAACCATGTCTTAAAAGAGTGCTAATAGTACGTGTTTAAACTGCTGCTATAACAGTAACACTAAACAATTACATGCATAGTCATGAAGCGTGACCTATAATGTGGCCAAAATACTGAATATTTATAAATATGCTGCCAGTAACAATATCAAACACTATCTAAGTACGGGGCAAAAGATAATGTATACCCACAATAATATGCCATCACTAGGTGTAATAAACAACACAAGTGTGTCCATGGCATGTATGCCCCTATTCAAGATGTAAAGCAACACCCCTGAGTGGAAAGCACATATCACCTGTGATTCCGCAGTCCCCGACGCGCGTTTCGCCTTAGCTTCGTCCTGGGAGGTAAGTGAGTGTCCAAATTTGCAGTGGATAGTCTGGTACGTTGGTCTGTTAGTACATTGCCAGCTGCACTAAAGACACGTTCAGAAATCACACTGGCACCAGGACAAGCCAGGACCTCCAAGGCATACTGGCTAAGCTCGGGCCATGTATCCAACTTGGAGACCCAAAACTTGAAGCGGGCAGATCCATCCTGAAGCACACTGACAGGAGTGGAGAGGTATTGTGCCACCATGTCACGCGATGCAGCCATGCTTGAACGCCGCAAATGAGAGCACTCGTATCTGGCTTTGTGCAGCAGCTCCTCAAGGTCAGGATAGTTCTTAAGGAAACTCTGCACCACCAGGTTTAGGACATGGGCAAGGCATGGAATGTGAGTCAGACCACCTAGGCCCAGAGCCGCGACCATGTTTCGGCCGTTGTCACATACCACCATACCTGGCTGGAGGTTGAGCGGCGCAAACCACATGTCACTCTGCTCCTTGAGTGTGTTCCACAGCTCGGTTGCAGTGTGGCGAACATCACCCAGATAAACCAATTTCAACATGGCCTGTTGAAGTTTGGCCGATGCAGTGCTGAAATCGGTTGTTGTGGTACGTCTGGGTGCAGGCGAGTCTGGCGAGGAGTATGAGGAGGAGTCAATTTGTACGGAGGAGAGGCCTGCAATCCGTGGAGTTGGCAGGACCCACGCACTTGCACTGTCTACTTCAGTTCCAGGCTCAACTACATTTACCCAATGGGCGGTGATGGAAATGTAGCGTCCCTGGCCATGCTGACTGGTCCACGCATCGGTAGTCAGGTGGACCTTGCTACTAACTGCATTTTGTAACGCATGCTTAATTTTACGCTCCACATGCTGATGCAGGCCAGGGACGGCTTGCCTGCTGAAGTAGAAGTGTCTGGGAATGCTGTATTGTGGGATTGCAAACCCCAATATATCGATAAAGGCTGGCTTGCTCACCAGCCAGAATGGTAGCATTTCCACTGCAAGCAGTTTGGCAATGCGAGGATTCATGCCCTGTGCTTGTGGGTGGTTTGCCGAGTACGGGCGCTTTTTCTCCCACACTTGTGTGACAGATGGCTGCACACTGGATTGGGAGTGTGAGGATGCTAGCGATTGGGATGCTGATGCTGACGAAGTACAGACAGTGTGCCGCCGCACAACACTGCCTGCAGATGCACCCTGGCAATCTGGCGAGGAAGCGGGAGCAGCTGTTTGCGAGCTGGAGTAAGATGTGGCCACTGTGGCTGAAGAGGTGGAAGGTGGGGAACCAGCTGCAGGTGGCGAATCATCTTGGGTGTGATGCTGCCACTCCACAGGGTGCCTCTTCCTGACATGCGTCAACATATTGGTGGTATTAAGGTTGCTGACGTTCTTCCCTCTCCGCACAGTTTGTCGACAAAGCTTGTATCTGACTACTGTAACATCATCTGCAACTTGGTCGAAAAAGGCCCATGCACCACAACTCTTGGGCACACCCCTTGTGTTCTTTAAAAGAGCCCTGCTCCTAACGGGTGCTGAAGTTGAGGGAGCCGTCAACCAATTTTTCCCTTTTCCTCTCCCATGTGGACGGCCACGCTGCGCCACACCTGCAAGCTCTTCCTCTGAGCTATCCCCACTTGCTTGCTGCCCCTCAGCATGCCATGATGGGTCAAGGACCTCGTCATCCAATACACTTTCGTCAGCAAAAACTGGCAGCTGAGTTTCATCATCATCTGCTGACTGGAGTCTGGTCACTGTGGGCACTGGCCCACCCTCCACTTCTTCCTCAGACAGACACAGTGGTTGTGCATCTGTGCACACTACCTCTTCTTCAGCTGCAGGAATGCTGTCTGGATGGCACACAGATTCCAAGCCAACAGATTCTGAGAAGAGGATTAAGGTTGGCTCCTGGCCCTCTGAATGTCTGGGCAATTTAGTGGGCGGTGAAGAAGCAGATGGGTGCTGCTCTTCAGTGGCCTGACCCAATGTGGTGGAGAGGTCCTGGGAGAATGCTGTGCTCATTAAGGTGGATTCCTCAGCTGCCATCCAACCAACAACAGTTTCTACTTGATCCTCTCTTATCAGCCTATGGCCCTGCGCTCCTAACAAGCTGCGTATAAATGACTGCTGCCGGGTGAAAGTAGGTGCTGAGTGACTTGGGCCTGCTGCTTGCTCTGGATGTGCACCATGTCTAGCTGCTGATGCACCTCTTCCACGGCCACCGCGGGGACGTCCCTTACTCCCTGCCTTCTTCATCTCTATCGATGGATTCAGAACGGCAAGAATGTAATTATTAGGAAATAGTGTGCTAATTCCTGTAGGACTACAAACAGGTATAAGAAACACTAATGGCACTGTATGATGATGGTGTGTCTGCTACACTTTATTTGAATCTAGTGTGGCCTACACAAAGAGTAAAGTGTGTTTGTGGTATTGGTGTACACGTTACGGTCGGATGTCACAGCACAGTAAATGACACTGCTGTGATACCAAAAAAAAAGGATTCTCCGGGACTGGGCCAGGTGCTGTGTGTCACCAGCAACAGAGGTTGTTTGGGTCCCTCACAGCACAATCCCTATATAGTGTTTAACTTTTAGGAAAAAATAGGGGAAGGGGATTTAAGGGATGAAAAGATAAGGCAGTGAAACACACATCACACAGTGCTGCAGCAAGAAGAGCTGCAGCAGCTGCAGTGAATGTGCTCTGCACTGTCTCACTAAGCACCTCACTGAGAGCCTGCACAGCACAAAAAATGAAACTGAGCGAGGTCATTGAGGAAAAAGACTGCTTCTGTAACACACAGGGGCTGCTACAGTGGCTGAAAAACAATTTGTATCGCTATTAGATCCGAGATCTCTCCCTATCTCCAACAGCAACCTATCCCTACCTGCTTTCACAGTAGAGTGAGGCTAAAATGGCAGGCGCAGCCTTTTATACTGCCTGATCACACCATCCAGCCAATCGCAGCGCAGCCCCTAGCTAGCAAGTTTGGACGCCTCCTACCAAGCTTAGGGGAGTTACACAATGTTGTCAGCAACTCTTCAGCTCCTGATTGGCTCCACGGAGCGCTCAGAGGCTGAAGGATTATGGGATTTCCGATTTCCGATGTGAAAAAAATATCGGAAATCCGATATCGCAAATATCAGTCCGATTTCCGATATTTCAGTAACAGAAAGCTCATCCCTACCATAACACACACCCACTGCTGTCCCATTGGTGGAGTGTGTTGCAAGAATTTTTCAAGGATTTTTCTCTTGTGAAATGTGACACCTAGACTACCATTGCACGTAAAAAACGCAATTGCATGTAAAAACGCTTACAAACGCATAAAAACACTTCGATTTTTTGTCGTAATGCGTACGATAATGCTACAAAAAATGCTGCGTTTACAAGTGTTTGCACACGTTTTTGGCATGGTATCATGTGCGCTCGAAACGCTGCGCAAAAAGGTGCAAGTGTGAAACTAGCCTCAGTCTACAACTCATATTTTCACTGAGTTTCACTACACTATAATCAGATGTTTCTACCCATATGTGGAGTGAGCTGTGCACTCTGTCCTGGGTAAAATCCAAAAAATGGCACTGCTTGGCTATTTCGCATCTTTTAAAATGGCTATGAAAATCCCACCCTGATTGGCTGCATTGGAGATCATGTGACATGATAGCTTAAAGGGAATCTTGTGAGGTGATTTTTTTTTTTTTAATATAATACTAATGGTGTCCTGAAATAGGGCTTGAGCAGCTTTTTCAGAATATGCAACTTTTATTGCTGTAGCTTCTCTGGTTTTCTTGCTTGTAAGTACCAGAAAATTTACAGCCACGCGCCTGCTGGCTAAGCATATGTAAACCCAAAACAAATATTCCCCTTTAATCCCACCCACTTCTTGGCACTGACAAAGAGGCAAGTGAGGCGACAACAGCAAGAGACAGATGATGTGGATGATTAGATGCGGATGGGTGGTTTTTACTATTACTGAGATTGGTGTGGAGAGGTGGGTGGGATTATGTAAGTGAGGAGCAGTGCATACTCATTTTGGATTTTACATATGCTTAACCAGGAGACAAGGAGCTATAAATTCTCCATTGCTTACAACAAGAAAACATCTCTAGTTAACACCAGTTACCATCTGTTTATATGGTAGAGTCACTTTGACATTACTTAGGCTGTGTTTGTGTAAGTCCTCAATCAGATGCCTGTTTTTCATGAAAATGGTCTTCTGTAGTTTTCACATTTAGAACAAGTACTCATTTTATTCTATTGATCTGTTCAGGTTGTTCTTGTTTTCTGCATACCATGTGTCCGTGCAAAAATTAAGGAGACAAGTCAGTTTTTTTTTTACCAGAATCATGGATGAAAAGTACCAATACGAGTCTATGGGTCCATCAAAAATCACATACACTGTGGTCCAAATTATTATGCAAAAAATATTTCCTCATTTTCTCTAAATTACCTATATGAATTGCAGTCATTATTTTCCAGTCATCTAATATTCTAGTATAATTGCAATGTTTTTGAACAAACTGCCTATGAAAACAGTATATTTTTAAAAATAAACACTCAAAATGCATGTTCCAAATTATTATGCACAGCAGAGTTTTCAACCTTTTTATTTTTATTTTGAACAAAAAAATGGTCAGTTGTGAAATTATAAGCATTATCAGCTTATTACAAAATGAAATCAAACAGTTTTCAAGTCAAAACTTTATTCCAGGTGATGTTACATTTGCACATAGGACCCCTTGTTGGAAAGAAGCTTCTGAACTCTCTCGTCCATTGAATTTGTCAATTTTTGGATGGTTTGTGCTTCAATTGTTTTGCATGTGGACAGAATACCCTCCCAGAGCTGTTGCTTAGATGTGAACTGCCTCCTGCCATCATAGACACTCCTTTAGATGATGTTCCACAGGTTCTCAATGGGGTTGAGGTCAGGGGAAGATGGTGGCCACGCCATAAGTTTATCCTCTTTTATGCCCATAGCAGCCAGAGATACAGATGTGGAAAGCACGGTTCTTCCTCTTGAACCATGGCAGGAAGTGCTGTTTTAGAAACTCCACATAGATTATGGAGTTCATCTTTACCCCTTCAGGGATCCTAAAGGGGCCGACAATCTCTCTCCCCATGATTCCAGCCCAAAACATTACTCCACCTCCTCCTTATTGGCGCCTTAGCCGTGTTTTCATGGGGTGTCCAACAACCAGCCATCCTCCACTCCATCCATCTGGACCATCGAGCGTTGCACGGCACTCATCGGTGAACAAAACAGTTTGGAAGTCAGTCTTCAAGTATCGTTTGGCCCACTGGAGCCATTTCTGCTTGTGTGCAGTGGATAGAGGTGGTCGACAGGATGGCTTACGCACAGCTGCAAACCTCTGAAGGACCCTGCATCTTGTTGTTCGGGGGACGTTGGAGGCACCAGCAGCTTCAAAAACTTGTCTGCTGCTATGACAAGGCATTTTTGCAGCTGCTCTTTTAACCTGATGCAATTGCCTGTTGGAAAGAGTCCTCAATTTTTTCTTATCAGCACGCACAAGTGTGTGCTGGGAATCAGCTACATACTTCTTGATTGTGCCATGATCACGATGAAGTGTCTTGGCAATGTTGATTGTAGTCATGCCTTGACCTTAATACTCCACAATTTGTTGCTTCTCAGCAGCCGACACATCCTTTTTCTTTCCCATTTTGGCAAAAAATGTAGTCTGCTTAATAATGTGGAACAGCCTTCTTAAGTAGTCTTGCCTTTATTTGGACACACCTGCCAAACTAATTTGCACAGGTATCTGCAATTGCTTTCAGTGATATAAAGAGCCCTGACACACATTACCATCAATGAGTTTAAATGACAAACAAAAAAATTCTAACCTTATCACTCCCAAACTCTTTTTGCATAATAAATTGGAACACAGTTTATAGCACAGGGATGCTATCAGAGTACAGTCTTGTACGCTGTTTGTGATTATAACATTGTAATGTATAAAAGATACTGGGAAAATAATTGGTGAAGTAATAATGATAAAAAGTGACTGAACAGTAAAAAAAAACTCAGATACAAAACACTGATGACACTATCATCAGTTATTACGTACAAGAGCAAACATGGACATTCAATGGAGAAATTGAAGAGCACAAAAGGGGTTCAATGCAATGTTAAAAGACCCTCAAGAGTAACAGCCCTGTTGTGCTTTTGGGTCTTCACGATACTTGGCAAATTGATTATCTGTGAATCGATTTTTTTTTTTTGGGGGGGGTAAATCAATAAAACTCATGAATTTGAGTGTCAAAAGATTCCTTCATCTCTAGTCTGCACTGCTGTTGCTTAAGACTAACAAGTGATAATTACTTTGCTATAGAAGAAAATAAAGATTGTATTTGTTTCATGACTCTGTACAGAAGAAACTTGAAAGCATCTCAGACAGAAACTTAAATGTTAAAATCAGTGCTAAATAATTAAAGCAATAATATTCTTTGCAGCTACTGTACATAAAAACTGGTAAGCTCTTCATTTACAATCCTCAACATTTTAACTCCAAGATTGAAAAGTTGTGCAATTATGAAAATAACAGAATTGCTAGATGTGTTAATGATATGCAAATTTTGAAACAATGGAAATATATTTTTTCAAAACATCTTGATTTATTCAGTGTCAAATATGAGCACCACATGCAGAAATAAATGCACTTAATGAGTAACCATCAGGCTTGAGAGAGTGAAGGGGCATATCAGAATACATATAAATAGCAACTAGATACTAAAAAATAAAATGGTTGCTTATTACCTAGTTGCCATTTATATTTACTCTAACTAATGTGCCTGTGCTACCTTAATTTCAGGCCTTGTAATTTTGGCTGTTATTTCTGCCATTACGGTGTAATGCGGCATGCCCTGTCGAAAGATGGCATCGCCACTTTAGTTTCTCAAGGTGCACATGTTTTCACCTCTTTGACTTCCCTGGCCACTGATAATTGTCAGGATTGCATGCACTGTTTTGTGGTCTTCTCTCTGATCTTGGATAGACTCCTGGCTGCTACTTAGTTTGCATCTCACAGCTGTTTGATGCATTTTTGTAAGTGGTCTATCCACTAATTCGACATTACCTCTGCGTTTCTATTGAGGAGCTGCATCACTATTTATAAAACATGTGTTCACTTGATTTATAATTAGTGATGAGAGAGCACTAAAATGCTCGGGTGATCATTGCTCGGGTCGAGCAAATTGGAATACTCGGGTACTCGACCCCAGCAACAGGCACTGTTAGTCTATGGGAAATCCGAGCTTTTTTACCATGACCCCCCTGGAGGTCTTTATAGTGTATAAAAATTTCAGAAATGTATGGGAACAGTGCACAAACGACATGGGAACTTCATGGGGAAGGCCCCTGGAAGTAGTTCTGACTCCTAGGTCACTGCTGTGAGCAATGTTGTCAGAGTTTGATGCTACTTTTACAGGCGCACAGTGAAACATACAAAAACGAAACCAAAATAGATTTTACAGGGAATTATTAAGGTACATCCTTTTCAGGGTAATAATTTGCATGTAAGGCAAAAGAAATAACCCCCCAAAAATTGCTCCTCCACCAATATGGCAATGTTCACACAGAGCGTTTTTGATGCATTTTTCAACATTACCATTGCTTTCAACCAATACAAATTAATTTACTT
Organism: Dendrobates tinctorius; assembly: GCF_039654945.1. NCBI lineage: Eukaryota > Metazoa > Chordata > Amphibia > Anura > Dendrobatidae > Dendrobates > Dendrobates tinctorius. Next base: position 9,212,746 of record NW_027361838.1, on the reverse strand, counting down.
GGAAATGTCATTGTAGCATTTGGCAACAAGGGCCCTCTGGTACTGCACCATTTTAATATACCTGTCTGCCCCTGGAAGAAGAGTTTGAAAGTTCTCCTTGTAGCGTGAGTCTAGAAGTGTCACCAACCAGTTATGAGTGTCACCGTAAATTTTCATAATGCGAGGGTCACGGGAAAGGCAGCACAACATAAAGTCAGCAATGCATGCCAGACTGGTAACAGGCAAGCCTTCTGTGTCCTCACCAACAGGACGACTGCACAAAGTCTACTCCTCCGTCTCCTCCTCCTCCCTGTCCTCAGGCCATCCATGCTGAACAGACAGTATGACAGTTGTGCTTGTAGTACCATCTATAGCGCATGAATGTAGCTCCTGTTCTTCCTCCTCCTCCTCTTCCTCATTGTCAACCAATCCACTTTGGGATGACATGAGGCTGGGCTGTGTGTAATCACCCTGTATGGTTCCTTGATCCATGTCCTCATGCTCCGCCTGCAATGCATCCTCTTTCATTGTGAGCAGAGAGCTTTTCACAATGCAGAGAAGTGGAATGGAGATGCTAATTAAGGCATCATCGCCGGTCACCATCTTGGTGGATTCCTCAAAGTTTTGGAGGATGGTACATATGTCTGACATGCATGTCCACTCCTGAGGTCTTATGTGTGGAGTCTGACCTGAATAACGACAGCCTTGTTGATGCTGGTAGTCAACAACTGCCCTCTTCTGCTCAGAAATCCTTTCAAACATATGCAGTGTAGAGGTCCAACAAGTGGGGACATCACATACCAGAAAGTGAGCCGGAAGCTGCAGACGCTATTGAAGCATGGCAAGGGTGGTGGAAGCTGGAGCTGACTTTCTAAAATGGGCACACAGGTGGCATACTTTCACAAGCAGATCTGGCAGCTCTGGGCAGCTTTTGAGAAAACATTGAACAACGAGGTTAAGCACATGGGCCAGGCATGGTAGGTGTGTGAGGTCGCCTCGCCTCAGAGCTACCACCAGGTTCCAGCCATTGTCACACACGATCTGGCCTAGCTGTAGTTTCAGTGGTGTCAGCCACATATCTGCCTGCCTACTCTTTCAGAGCTGTCCACAACTGTACAGCATTGTGCAGTTTGTCACCTAAGCATATTAGATTCAGTACAGCCTATTGACGCTTGGCTGAGGCAGTGCTGCAGTGCTTCCAGTTTGTGACTGATGTGCTCATTTTGGAGATGGAGGACCAGGAGGAAGACGAGGTGCAGGAGCGGTAGACTGTGGGGGCAATTCTGAATGATGTAGGGCCCGCAATCATTGGTGTTGGGAGAATGTGTTCCATTCCAAGGTCCGTCTGGGTCCCAGCTCCAACTATGTTAACCAAGTGTGCCGTCAGGGAGTTGTAGCATCCCTGCCCACAAGCCCTTGTCCACGTGTCCGTGGTTAGGTCGACTTTCCCAGTAACAGCATTGTTCAGGGCACGGGTAATGTTGAGGGACACGTGCTTGTATAATGCCGAGATGGCACACTGGGAGAAATAGTGGAGGCTCGGGACCGGTACCTTGGGAAGGCCATCGCCATCAGGTTGCGGTAAGCTTCTGTCTCCACAAGCCTAAAAACGAAACATTTCAACAGCAATCAGATGAGAAATGTGTGAATTTAGTACTGTGACCTGTGGGGCGTTGGTTGCATATTTACACTTGCGTTCCAATGACTGGGGAATGGACAACTGAAGGCTGCACTGGGACAAGGACGTGCTTGATGATGGTGGTAGTTGAGTGTGACAGGTGAGTGCAGGGCTGGAGGTATCTTCGCATGTACTGTGGACAGGGTATTGGCTTGCACGCACAACAGTGGAAGAAGCAGTGTTTTCACCCACAGACACTGTTGCTGGAGCCTGGGGTTTGGCCCACAAAGTCGGGTGCTTTGCTGCCATGTGCCTGATCATGATGGTGGTGGTCAGGCTGTTAGTTTTGCTACGCCTGCTGTTGCGGGCATGGCAGGTGGTGCAAATGGCCTGTTTGGGGTTATCAGCAGAGTCTTTAAAAAACAACCAGACTCAGGAAGACCTAACAGTTGTTCTGCCAACTTCCGTCATGCTGGAAACATTGCCCACCTTCTGTCTGTGGCCAACACACTGCTTCTTCCTGCCTGTTGGGGTGTTACACCTCCCTAACCCTGTGTGCTGCTGTCCTCACTCTGCATGTCCTCCTGCCAGGTTGGGTCAGATACTTCCACCACTTCGGATTCCACTTCTGCACCCTGGTCCTCCTATTGACTTGCTGACAATTGTGTCTCATCATCATCCACTTTTTGTGACACGTTCCCATTGCCTTCATTTGACCGTGGCTGCTCTAATATTTGGGCATCACTACATGCAATCTCCTCTTGCCCTGCTTCAAGTGGATTGGGTGAGATGCCCGAATCTATAAATGGAAAAGTGAACAGCTCTTCAGAGTGTCCACGTGCGGGATCAGTTGTCTCTGGGCACTCAGCATGGCGGAAGGAAGGAGGATCAGGGTGAGGAATATGCGGTCCAGACTCATGGCTACTCAGACTTGACTGTGTGGAAGACATGGTGCTGGTGGTGGTGGAAAAGTGAGTGGAGACATTATCCGCTATCCAACCAACAACCTTTTGACACTGCTCTGGTTTCAACAGTGCTGTTATGCGGCCCCCTATAAATTTGGACAGGAAGGTCATGCTTGAAGATGTCAGTGTTTGCTGTGGCACAATTTCAGCTTGCTCACAGACTCAGCCTCTGCATGCACCATCACCATCACGTTCACTTCCCCGTCCCTTGCCACGTGCCTTGCCCATTTTTAATGTACTACAATATTTTCAACATTCACTACAAATGTCTGAATTGGTAGCAAACTTGTATGTGATCCGTGTGCGGGAAAACTACACTTTAGAATATCTGGACTGTAGGTAAACATTTATTTTTGGTTATCTAACTGGTGTCAATAATTAGGGTAAAGAAACAGCAAAAACAGTAGAATGTAGGCCTGAAATGCCACAATTTGTAGCCCACAGGAAGCTCAGGTGTCTGACGGAGATACCAGACTGTTCAATATGTGGCCTGTATGTTTGCTTTCTTACAGAGAAATACTCTATAGAATTATGGTAAGACACAGCCAAAAAGGAGAATGTAGGCCTGTATACTAGGTGTAATTCTCAGTGTTTCTATTAAGGCTACTATGTATCTGTCATGGGAAGCCAAGGTAACTTTAGTCTGAAACCCCGGGGCCCCTGCGGTGTCCCTCAGACTAGGGGAAACCCTGTCTGTCCCTCAACCCAGGGTTTACACTGAAGGTGTGCCTGCCTGGGCCTCCACCCTGTCCTTGTCTCCTGTCCAGCCCTAAGCTGAACCCACCACCCTCCACCCAGTGAGGAGACCAAACACCAGACCCCACAAATAAGTATGGACAGGTATAACGGAAATGCACCACACCGCGTACACACAGGGGAATACAGTAATGTGCAAGGGCAACCAAATAATACAACGCAGGGAGACAAAATGGCAACAATGGAATATACTACACCAGCAACCGTATGCTCCTTAGACCACCACTCCAGACCGGTATCGCTTAGCACAAGGCAAGAGCTATAGTCGGCGACGCCCATAGTCACACAGGGCAATTTAAAGACAGAGGGCGTGGCTAAGCCCTCAGCCAGAATGACCTCCTGGTTAACCCAATCCAAGCCGGATCAGAAGAGCAACCAGCGCCGCTGAGAACCATGTGGTAGGATGGGGTATTACCGCTGTCTACCGGACACCCTAGTGCGAACAGTGTACGACATGACAGTACCCCGCCTTCTACGAGGGACCCCAGGAACCTCACAATGTCGAGGACCCGGCTTGTCCGGATGGCGGCGATGAAACACTGTAATCAGTCGGTCCGCATGTATGTCCGAGGCCGGCACCCAAGTCCTCTTCTCAGGACCATAGCCACGCCAGTGGACCAGGTACTGTAGAGTGTGACGCACTACCCGAGAGTCAACCACCTTGGACACCTCAAACTCCAATGTGCCATCCACCAAGACGGGAGGTGGTGGCACGGGAGAAACATCAACAGCACCCACGACTTTCTTAAGTAACGCCTTGTGAAACACATTATGTATCTTGTATACGGCAGGTAACTCTAAACGAAATGCCACAGGGTTGATAATTGCGGAGATCCTAAATGGACCAATGAACCTGGGCCCCAAATGAAGCGATGGTATTTTGAGCTTGATGTTCCTTGTAGACAACCACACCAAATCACCCAAACACAGGTCCGGACCAGGCACACGTCTACCGTCAGCCACACGTTTATACCTAGAACCTACACGTTTATACCTAGAACCTACATTCAGCAAGCACTGCTTTACTCTCCTCCAAATGGATGACAATTGTGCTCCCAACTGGTTCTCCTCAGGGACGCCCGCAGAGCTCCCTTGGCGCAAGGTACAGAATTGGGGATGTTGACCATAAACACAAAAGAAAGGAGATTCCCCAGACGATTCCTGATAATGATTGTTTATCGCGAATTCAGCCAGAGGAAGAAACGCCGACCACTCTTCCTGATTGTCAGACACAAAACAGCGTAGGTATTGTTCCAGGTTTTGGTTCATACGCTCAGTCTGCCCATTCGACTGAGGATAGAAAGCCGATGAATGAGACAATTTAATCCCTAGGCGTGAACAAAAAGCTCTCCAAAATTTTGCCACAAATTGTGTACCTCTATCAGATACAATGTCAGACGGGACACCATGAAGTCTGACCACCTCACGAATAAATACCTGAGCAAGGGTCTTCGCATTGGGCAAAGATGGCAAAGCAACGAAATGCGACATTTTAGAGAACCAATCAACTATTACCAGAATGACCGTGTTCCCAGCCGAGGAGGGCAAATCCGTAATGAAATCCATGGAAATCTCAGTCCATGGCTTACTGGGCACACAGAGAGGATGCAATGTGCCAGCAGGACGGGAGCGTGGTGTCTTGGCCCGTGCGCACGTGGTAAAGGCTGACACATGAGGCCACGTCCTGTTGGATTTTGGGCCACCAAAAACGACGTGATACAAGTTCCAGAGTGCCCTTAACTCCTGGGTGACCCGCCAGGACAGTATCGTGATGTTCCCCTAACACTTTTAAGCGTAGGTGTAGTGGCACAAACGATTTATTAGGAGGCAGATCCGGAGGTACCTCCTCCTGAGCATCAGCAATCTCTGCCTCAACCTCTGTCGTGATAGCCGAGACCACAACTCCCTTTTGGAGGATAGGCACCGGATCCTCACGTGGCTCTCCACCCGGAAAACATCTGGACAAGGCGTCCGCCTTAGTATTCTTAGAACATGGTCGGTATGTCACAAAAAAATTGAACCGGGTGAAGAATAACGCCCAGCGAGCCTGTCTGGGGGACAGGCGTTTAGCAGACTCTAAATAAAGCAGATTCTTATGGTCTGTTATAACAGTAATCTGATGGACAGCCCCCTCCAAGAAGTGTCGCCATTCCTCAAATGCCAACTTGATGGCCAACAATTCCCTGTTACCAATATCGTAATTATGCTCGGCCGGCGACAGTTTCTTGGAGAAGTAGGCACACGGATGCAATTCGCCCAAGGATGGACCCTGAGACAGTACCGCCCCCACTCCAACCTCAGATGCATCCACCTCCACGGTAAAAGGTAGGGAGACATCAGGCTGAACCAGGATGGGAGCTGAAGCAAAACTGTTTTTGAGGAATTCAAACGCGCGCACAGCAGCCTCAGACCAGTCAGAAAAATTGGTACCTTTTTTAGTCATGTCGGTGAGCGGCTTAGCAATCATAGAAAAATTCTTAATAAATTTCCTATAATAGTTTGAAAAGCCCAGGAATCGCTGAAGCGCCTTGAGATTATCAGGCCGATCCCACTGCAGCACCACTTGCACCATAGCGGTGTCCATTTTAAACCCCTGAGGCGTAAATTACATAACCCAAAAAAGGTAATTCTTGGACGACAAATACACATTTCTCAAGCTTGGCATAGAGCTTGTTTTCCCTGAGCAACTGCAACACCTGCCTAACATGCTCTATGTGTGCATCACGGTCGCGTGAGTAAATAAGAATGTCATCAAGGTATATAATAACAAATTTCCCCAAGAGATGAGAAAAGACATCATTTATGAAATGTTGAAATACTGCTGGCGCGCTCGTCAACCCAAATGGCATCACCAAATTCTCAAAATGACACTCAGGGGTATTAAATGCCATCTTCCATTCATCCCCTTGACGGACTCTTATGAGATTGTACGCCCCCCTGAGGTCAAGTTTGGAAAACCATTTGGCACCAACACCTGGTTGAACAAATCGGGTATCAGTAGCATCGGGTAGGGGTCACGAACCGTAATCTGGTTGAGTTCCCTGAAATCCAGACACGGGCGTAATCCGCCATCTTTCTTCCTGACAAAGAAGAACCCCGCCACCAATGGAGATGATGAAGGCCTGATGTGCCCTTTGCTTAGACTTTCTGCAATGTATTCTTTGAGTGCTTGCCTCTCAGGACCTGAGATATTAAACATCCTGGCTTTAGGTAACTTGGCCCCCGGTTTTAACCTAATAGCACAGTCATAGGGTCGGTGCAGTGGCAGCTCTGAACAACCTCTTTCAGAAAATACATCAGCAAAGTCCAGCAGTGGCTTCGGGATGCTGGGAGTCACAGCGGAGATACACGTGGCCAGACAACTCTCCTGGCAGTATCTGCTCCACTGAATTATGTCCTGGGTTTTCCAATCAATCACCGGATTGTGCATAGACAACCATGGAAACCCCAGAACTATCTGAGCAGGTAAATTACTGAGCACCTTACATGTTACCTGCTCAGAGTGTAGGACCCCAATGTGGAGTTTTACATCATCCACAAACTCTTTAATCTCCCCTTGTGAGAGAGGGGAGGCATTGATGGTAACCACCCGGATAGGATTAGGCAGCGTCTCCACCTTAAATCCCGCAGTACGCGCAAACTTTTCATCAATGAGATTAGCGGCTGAACCACTATCTACAAATACAGTAATCGACAGCTCTTGGCCCCCGATAACTACCTTGGCAGGGAGCATACACTGGGAGACCACCACGGAGGATATGCAAAGGCTCAGACTAGACTCCTCCAAACCCTCTGAGCCTAGCAGTTTTCCGCCGGCATGTCTTTCTTAGGTACCAGGGGGCAAGCATTAATAAAATGTCCTTTGTTGCCACAAAAAAAACAGACCCCTTGCTTTCTGGGCAAGGGACATTTATGCTTGTTATTATGTATATGTGATATACCAGCGATCTGCATAGGTTCCACGGATTCACCTGAGGCGACCTCCCCAGAGACTGCCCCTCCCCCCCACAGGCAATGTCTCCTGCGACCTCTGACGAAAGCGGCGATCAATGCGTACTACAAGCACCATAGCAGCCTCCAGAGAAGCTGGAGTCTCATACATTAGCAGAGCTTGCTTTACCCTTTCAGAAACCCCATGCAAAAATTGACTCCTTAGTGCAGGGTCATTCCATTGCGTGTACACAGCCCAGCGACGAAATTCCGTACAATAATCCTCCGCCAGTTGCTCACCCTGGAGTAGAGAGCGTATTTTAGACTCTGCTAACGCCAGTCTGTCAGGATCGTCATAGATTAAACCCAGAGCAGAAAAAAAAAAGTCTACGGACTCAAATGCAAATGAATCAGAAGGTAGTGAAAACGCCCATGCTTGTGGGTCACCACTCAGCAAGGAAATTACCAAGCCCACACGCTGAGCCTCATTTCCTGTGGAGAAAGGACGCATGCGAAAATACAATTTGCAGGATTCACGAAATACAACGAACATACAGCGATCACCAGAAAATCGTTCAGGGAGAGGTAACTTAGGTTCAGCTGCCCTGACTGCTGCCTCAGTTTGCACAGCAGGAACTGAGAGGCCTTGTTGCTGGACCGCCCCCCTCAGTTCAGTGACCTGTATGGACAGAGCCTCCAGCTGCTTGGTTATGGAGACTATAGGATCCATGGTAAATAATTCCTTTTTTTTTTTTTTTTTTTTTTTGGGCCGACTATAATGTCATGGGAAGCCTAGGTAACTTTATGCTGAAACCCCGGGGCCCCTGCGGTGTCCCTCAGACTAGGGGAAACCCTGTCTGTCCCTCAATCCAGGGTTTACACTGAAGGTGTGCTTGCCTGGGCCTCCACCCTGTCCTTGTCTCCTGTCCAGCCCTAAGCTGAACCCACCACCCTCCACCCAGTGAGGAGACCAAACACCAGACCCCACAAATAAGTATGGACAGGGATAACGGAAATGCACCACACCGCGTACACACAGGGGAATACAGTAATGTGCAAGGGCAACCAAATAATACAACACAGGGAGGCAAAATGGCAACAATGGAATATACTACACCAGCAACCGTATGCTCCTTAGACCACCACTCCAGACCGGTATCACTTAGCACAAGGCAAGAGCTATAGTCGGCGACGCCCATAGTCACACAGGGCAATTTAAAGACAGAGGGCGTGGCTAAGCCCTCAGCCAGAATGACCTCCTGGTTAACCCAATCCAAGCCGGATCAGAAGAGCAACCAGCGCTGCTGAGAACCATGTGGTAGGATGGGGTATTACCGCTGTCTACCGGACACCCTGGTGCGAACAGTGTCCGACATGACAGTATCACAGGTTCACTATTTGGTCAGGATTTTAGATAAGTATTTATGAGCCAAAATCAGGAGAGGAGCAATCAGAGGAAAAGTATAATAGAAACACATCACCACTTCTGTATTGTTCTTCCACTCCTAGTTTTGGCTTACAAATACTGAGGTAAAATACTGAACGTGTGAACATGGCCTTATTTTGTAGATATACATTTCTCCTGTTGTCGGAGAGGCTGCATTGCACTTCTGGATTGTCATTATTGGTTTGATTTTTATATTTCTATGGCCAAACAAAAATAAATCTTGGAAAACCTATTTAACATATATACTCGTGTATAAGTTGACCTGAGTATAAGCCGACCCCCTTAATTTTGCCACAAAAAACTGGGAAAACTTATTGACTCGCATACGCATATAAGCCTAGGGTGGAAAATGCAGCAGCTACTGGTAAATTTCAAAAATAAAAATAGATACCAATAAAAGTAAAATTAATTGACACATCAGTAGATTAAATATTTTTGAATATCCATATTGAATCAGGAGCCCCATAAGATGCTCCATACAAAATACACTCCATATAATGCTGCACAAAGGTTAATAATGGCCCCATAAGATGCTCCATAAAGATTATGGCCCCATAAAATGCTTCATAGATTGTGCCACATATGCTGCCCAATAAGATGCTCTATAGATTATGCCCCCATATGCTGCCACATAAGATGCTCCATAGATTATGCCCCCATATGCTGCCCCATAAGATGCTCCATAGATTATGGCCCATATGCTGCCCCTTAAGATGCTCCATAGAATAGGGCCCATATGCTGCTCCATAAGATGCTCCATAGATTATGCCCATATGCTGCCCCATAAGATGCTCCATAGATTATGCCCCATATGCTGCCCCTTAAGATGCTCCATATATTATGCCCCATAAGATTCTCTATAGATTATGCCCCTTAAGATGCTCCATAGAATACCCCCATATGCTGCCACTGCTGCTGCAAATACTCACCTCTCATCGCTGGGGGGCCAGGAGCTGGTGTCCTGAGCAGGCGGGGATACCAGCGTGCTATGGGGACAGGTGCCAGTGTCATCGCTTGCTCAGGGCCCCAGCACCTGAGATATTCACCTGTCCCCAGTTCATTGCTGCACGCAGCTCTGTCTTCCGGGTCTCTGCAGTGACTGTTCAGGGAGCAGAGGGCGCAGCGTGCACTAACCAAGTCATCGCACCCTCTGCTGCCTGAAAGTCACTGACAGAGGATGCAGAGGACAGAGCGGTGCGCAGCGATGGACCAGGGACAGGTGAATATCACTTATACTTACCCCCTCCTGGCGCCGTCTCTGCAGCCCCTGCGTCTCCAGCAGCTCTTCCTTCCTTCAGTGGTCACGTGGTACCACTCATTAAAGTCATGAATATGCACATATTCATGACTTTAATGTGTGGTACCACATGACCGCTGATGGAAGGCACCTGAGACTGGGACAATCAGGGGGCTGCAGAGCTGCAGAGATGCACCGGGGGGGTAAGTATGATCTGACACCCCTGCTCCCCCTGCCACGCTGACCCCCCTGGCATATATGACTCGTGTATAAGCCGAGAGGGGGGACTTTCAGCCCCAAAAAATGGGCTGAAAATCTCAGCGTATACACAAGTATATACGGTAAATGGGTTACCCCAAGTAATCCCCTCTCCTTGGGAAATGGGATAACTTGCCAATTGCTGGAACTCCCATAATCCTGAGAACCGGAAGTACTCCATGTAAATAGAGCTGTGGTTGATCCTGCGCACTGCGGTGTCATTCACATGTGGCTACTCAAAAAACTCCTTTAACCCTTTAAGGACAAGAGGTATTTTTTGGTATTGCATTTTCATTTTTTGCTCCTCTTATTCCCAAAGCCATAACTTTTTTATTTTTTAGTCAAAATGGCAATGTGAGGGCTTGTTTTTTGCAGGACGAGTTGTACTTTTCAACAGCACCATTGGTTTTACCATGTTGTGTACTTGACAATGGTAAAAAAAAATTCCATGTGCGGTAATACTGCAAAAAAAAGTGCAATCCCACATTTGTTTTTTGGTTTGCTTTATTACTAGGTTCACTAAATACTAAAAGGAAAGAGAATCTCCAGCACTGGATTAACATTAAAATAAAAAAAATTATTGAAAAAATTATTTTTAAAAAAATGAAGACTGTACTTCAAAATACATATATGAAAAATTAATAAACAGACATGACAGTAGATGGTAAATCAGGTGGTATAACCAATGCGTTTCAACCTCAACCATGAATAAGACCCGCTGAGGTTGAAACGCATTGGTTATACCACCTGAGATACCATCTACTGTCATGTCCGTTTATTAATTTGTCAGATATGTATTTTGAAGTACAGTCTTCATTTTTTTAAATAAATTTTTTCAGTAAATTTTTGTATTTTAATATTAATCCAGCACTGGAGATTCTCTTTCCTTGTGGTTTGCTTTTACAACGCCGTGATTGAGGCGGCTCCATGCGCTGGGAAGCTATGGATACATATTGAAGATTGGGTGAGCTGACTTTTTTCCCCTTCCCTTTTCTCCTGTTATCTAAATACTAAAACTAACCAGCCATTAAGATTTTCCAGGTCATTACGAGTTCATACAGACATAAAAGGAAGCACACTGTAGCGCCATAGCATGCAAATAAGGAATATGAAAAATGAATTGCATTCCTGCATTAGAAATATGAAAAATTGAGAAAGCTAAGCGCATAAAATGGCCAATTTATGTGTACCTGGAAGCCACGGTAAGGCGTTTCTCGTATTCCAGGACCCTAACCTAATGCCAATCCTCACTTAGACTAAAGTCTTCATCTGAATGGGAACCTACAGTTGTGACCAAAAGTATTGACACCCCTGCAATTTTGTCAGATAATACTGAGTTTCTTCCTGAAAATGATTGCAAACACAAATTCTTTGGCAGTACTATCTTGATTTAATATGTCTTAAATGAAAAAACACAAAAGAGAATGAAGCAAAAAGCAAAACATTGATCATTTCACACAAATCTCAAAAAATGGGCCAGACAAAAGTATTGGCACCCTCAGCCTAATACTTGGTTGCACAACCTTTAGCCAAAATAACTGCGACCAACCGCTTCCGGTAACCATCAATGAGTTTCTTACAATGCTCTGCTGGAATTTTAGACCATTCTTCTTTGGCAAAGTGCTCCAGGTCCCTGATATTAGAAGGGTGCCTTCTCTAAACTGCCATTTTTAGATCTCTCCACAGGTGTTCTATGGGATTCAGGTCTGGACTCATTGCTGGCCACTAGAGTTGAGCGAAACGGGTCGAAAAAATTCAAAAGTCCCCGACTTTTGGCAAAGTCGGGTTTCATGAAACGAAACCTGACCCTAGGATGAGGTCGGCCACGAGGTCGGCGACTTACGCGCCAAAGTCGCGTTTCAAAAGTTTGTTTTGCGCTCTTTTTCAGCCAATCAGGATCCACGGACACTGTGGGCAACGTGATGACATAGGCACGGGTCACCACCATCTTTCAGAAGGGCATGCAAGTGATTGGCTTGCTTTGGTGGGCGTCACAGGGGGTATAAAAGGGCGTGCACGCCGACCGCCATCTTACTTCTGCCGATCTTAGTATAGGGAGAGGTTGCTGCTGATTCTGTAGGGAGAGCGTTAGGCAGGGAAGAAGACAAAAAAACTGCTTCTGCTGCTAGCGATTTGGCCTGCACAACACACCAGTCACTGTGTGTGCAGTGCAAGGGGAGGCTATATAGTGGTGTATCAGTGGTGTTGGTTGTTGGGCTGCCTTCTAAGGCTTCCTGACATTCCTGCATTGCTGTTTACCCACTGCTCCGCAAACTGCTTTTTTAAAAGCAATCCCAATTTTTTTTTTTTGTCCTGCTGAGAAGAAAAAAAAACTGCTTCTGCTGCTAGCAATTTGGCCTGCACAACACACCAGTCACTGTGTGTGCAGTGCAAGGGGAGGCTATATAGTGGTGTATCAGTGGTGTTGGTTGTTGGGCTGCCTTCTAAGGCTTCCTGACATTCCTGCATTGCTGTTTACCCACTGCTCCGCAAACTGCTTTTTTAAAAGCAATCCAATCTCCCTTATCCTCTAGTCACTTTTGTCACAGCTGTGCCATCGAGCCTGTCACATAGCGCTCAGATATTCATTGGGCCTCACACAATCCAAAAGTGTCCAGTGTCCAAAAGTGTGTACAGAGATTCAAAATCTCCCTTATCCTCTAGTCACTTTGGTCACAGCTGTGCCATCGAGCCTGTCACATAGCGCTCAGATATCAGTGGGCCTCACACAATCCAAAAGTGTCCAGTGTCCAAAAGTGTGTGCAGAGATTCAAAATCTCCCTTATCCTCTAGTCACTTTGGTCACAGCTGTGCCATCGAGCCTGTCACATAGCGCTCAGATATCATTGGGCCTCACACAATCCAAAAGTGTCCATCCAGTGTCCAAAAGTGTGTGCAGAGATTCAAAATCTCCCTTATCCTCTAGTCACTTTGGTCACAGCTGTGCCATCGAGCCTGTCACATAGCGCTCAGATATCAGTGGGCCTCACACAATCCAAAAGTGTCCAGTGTCCAAAAGTGTGTGCAGAGATTCAAAATCTCCCTTATCCTCTAGTCACTTTGGTCACAGCTGTGCCATCGAGCCTGTCACATAGCGCTCAGATATCAGTGGGCCTCACACAATCCAAAAGTGTCCATCCAGTGTCCAAAAGTGTGTGCAGAGATTCAAAATCTCCCTTATCCTCTAGTCACTTTGGTCACAGCTGTGCCATCGAGCCTGTCACATAGCGCTCAGATATCAGTGGGCCTCACACAATCCAAAAGTGTCCAGTGTCCAAAAGTGTGTGCAGAGATTCAAAATCTCCCTTATCCTCTAGTCACTTTGGTCACAGCTGTGCCATCGAGCCTGTCACATAGCGCTCAGATATCAGTGGGCCTCACACAATCCAAAAGTGTCCATCCAGTGTCCAAAAGTGTGTGCAGAGATTCAAAATCTCCCTTATCCTCTAGTCACTTTGGTCACAGCTGTGCCATCGAGCCTGTCACATAGCGCTCAGATATCAGTGGGCCTCACACAATCCAAAAGTGTCCAGTGTCCAAAAGTGTGTGCAGAGATTCAAAATCTCCCTTATCCTCTAGTCACTTTGGTCACAGCTGTTCCATCGAGCCTGTCACATAGCGCTCAGATATCAGTGGGCCTCACACAATCCAAAAGTGTCCATCCAGTGTCCAAAAGTGTGTGCAGAGATTCAAAATCTCCCTTATCCTCTAGTCACTTTGGTCACAGCTGTGCCATCGAGCCTGTCACATAGTGCTCAGATATCAGTGGGCCTCACACAATCCAAAAGTGTCCAGTGTCCAAAAGTGTGTGCAGAGATTCAAAATCTCCCTTATCCTCTAGTCACTTTGGTCACAGCTGTGCCATTGAGCCTGTCACATAGCGCTCAGATATCAGTGGGCCTCACACAATCCAAAAGTGTCCAGTGTCCACAAGTGTCTGCAGAAATTCAAAATCTCCCCTGTCCTATAGACACCTTGTACCTTGTTTTACATTACTATATAGTTTGTTGGATTTTGTCTACATTTCTACCAAAAATGAGGAAGGCTGGTGGAAGAGGCCGTGGAATTGGGCGGGGGTTGGCAGCTGGTAATGATGGTGTTGGTGGTGGATCTGATGGTAGTGGCAAGAGCAAAATAGGACCGAATGCAGGAGGTGCTGACCCTGCGTCATCGTCTGGCTACATAAGGCCTCGAACGCTTAGTTTTCTAGGAGTTGGCAAACCGCTTTTAAAGCCAGAGCATCAGGAAAAAGTTTTGTCTTACATTGCTGACTCAGCCTCCAGCTCTATCGCCTCCTCTTCTTCAGTTGTAAAAAGTAAAAGCACTGAGTCGTCATTGGAGGCTCATGTTCATGAACCACACCTTTCCTTGTGTCCTTCACCCCAACCAAGATTGAAGGATGACGCAGGCCATACTACTGATTACTCCATGGAGCTGTTTTCACATACCATGCCTGGATTATCAAGTGAAATGGTGAATTACCCAGGCCAAGATGAATCTGACATGGAGTGCACTGATGCACAGCCGCTGATGGATGATTCTGCTGGTACATTCACTCAGAGCACTACATTGTCCTCGCAGTGTACAGAGCCAGATTCTGACCCTGATGAGACTCAGGTGCCCCTTCCCGCACACTATACCACCATACACGGTGACACAGAGGAAGGTGCACATGACATAGAAGAGGAGGTGATGGATGACCCAGTTGTTGACCCAGATTGGCATCCATTGGGGGAAGAGGGTGCTGCTTCCAATAGCTCAGATGAGGAGCATCCACAGCAGACATCGACATCACAACAGCTGTTATCTGGCAGGCCCGGAGCACTCCAAAGACAGGTTCCAAACATCAAAAGAGCTGCTGGACAGCTTGTCCAGAGGGTCAAAAGACCACAGCGTGCTAGGCCGCAAAATGTCTGCCAAAATAGGAAGAGTGCAGTGTGGCACTTTTTTGACCAAAATCCTCATGATCAGGCTAAGGTTAACTGTAAGAAGTGCGCAAAGACCTTTAGCCGAGGGAAAAATCTGAAAAATTTGAATACCAGTTGCATGCTTAGACATTTAACCAGCATGCACTTGCAAGCGTGGACACAACACCAAACCTCAAGTGCCACATGTGCAACTGATCACAACGAAGGTAGTCAGCAACGCTACATTGTTTCCCCCACTGTAAGCCCACCGGTTAGCACAGCAGCAAATGTTGAGGTGTCGTTGCAAGGCCACAGCAGTCAGGGAATCCCACTGTTATATCAACGAAAGACTGATTCTAGGCCATCAGAAAGAACACCAACTCCATCACCATCATCAACCCTCTCTCAGTCCGCCCTGTCCACCGCTACTTCCACCATATGCAGCTCTCAAGTCCAGCTCACCCTCCCAGACACTATGAGTAGGTCAAGAAAGTACTCAGTCTCTCATCCGCATACACTGGGTTTGAACGCCCACATTGCCAAACTAATCTCGTTTGAGATGATGCCCTTTCGGTTGGTGGAAAGCACAGCTTTCCGCAAACTCATGGCCTATGCAGTACCACGCTATGACCTACCCAGTCACGACTTCTTCTCTCGCAAAGCCATCCCAACCCTCCACCATCATGTGAAAGACCGCATTGTCCATGCACTCAAGCAGTCAGTGAGCGGAAAGGTGCACCTCACAACTGATGCATGGTCCAGTCGGCATGGCCAGGGCCGTTACGTGTCCATCACTGTGCACTGGGTTAATGTGGTGGATGCAGGGTCCACAGGGGACAGCGGTGGTGGGACAGTGCTGCCTAGCCCACGGTATAGGAAACAGTTGGCTGTAGGCGTTCGACCCTCCTCCTCCTCCTCCTCCTCCAGAAGTGAAAGCTCGTCCACAGAGCGCAGTCGTACGAGCACTCCATCTGCAGCTGCCACTGTTGCACATGATGTGTCCCCCTATCGAGCAGCTAGTGGAAAGCGTCAGCAGGCTGTGTTGCAGATGATGTGTTTGGGCGACAGACACACCGCCGAGGTGCTGGCCGAGTACTTGAAGCGACAAACTGAGTCATGGCTGGGCAGTGTACATCTTGAGGCAGGCAAGGTAATTAGTGATAACGGCGGTAATTTTGTGGCAGCCATAGCCCTTTCAAAACTCAGCCACATACCTTGCTTGGCTCACACCTTGAACCTGGTGGTGCAGTGCTTCCTCAAAAATTATCCGGAGTTAACAGCCCTGCTCCAGAAGGTGCGAAGACTGTGCGCGCACATCCGCCGGTCGCCTGTACACTCCGTTCGTATGCAGAAGCTGCAGCGATTGCTCCACCTTCCCAACCACCGCCTCATTATCGACATTGCAACAAGGTGGAACTCCACCCTGCACATGGTGGAGCGGCTGAGCGAGCAGAGGCAGGCCATAATGCATTTGTGGGAGGATACACAGCCAGGCACTTTGAGAGCAGACATGGAGTTGACAGGTGTGCAGTGGTCGAAGCTGAAAGACCTTTGTAAAGTCCTTCAGTGTTTTGAGGAATGCACACGGCTGGTAAGCGCAGACGACGCCATCCTAAGCATGAGCATCCCACTTATGCGTCTGCTCATGCAAACTTTGACGCACCTTAAGGAGCAGGCGTCTGCAGCCAATGTTGATGAGGAGGAAGAGGAGGAGGGAATCCTTGATGACATTCAGCCATTGTCTGCTCAGGGACCTCTCCTGGACGAGGTGGAGGAAGAAGAGGAGGAGGATGATGATGATGGGGATGATTACTTAGGGGAGGAGGATGCATCTCATGGGGCAAGTGAAAATGTTGGCGTGGCAAGGTCTGGTACAGGGTTTGTGCGTGACTGGAGGGATGTGGATTTGCCAGAAAGTGCTCCTCCACCCAGCACTCGCAGTGCATCATTAACACCGGGAACATTGGCCCACATGTCAGATTATGCCTTGCGGATCCTAAAAAGGGACCCCCGCATTGCCAAAATGATGAACGTTGACGACTACTGGTTGGCCAGCATCCTGGATCCACGCTATAAAGGCAAATTACAAAACATCATGCCACAGGAGAACCTTGACCTAATATTGGCTAATAAACAAGCAACTCTGGTAAATCGGTTGCTTGAGGCATTCCCAGCACACAGCAGTGGTGATGGTTCTCACACGAGCCGTAAGGGCCGGGGGCAGCTTGGCAGAGGTGTTCGTGGTGCACACAGCAGAAGTGGCGTTGGAGACAGGGGTTTCATGACAATGTTGTGGACTGATTTTTCAAATACCGCTCACACAACTGGTAATACTGCATCGATGGAAAGTGACAGGAGACAGCAGTTGTCAACTATGGTTACAAACTACTTTTCCTCCCATATCGATGTTCTCCCACACAGGTCATTCCCCTTTGACTATTGGGCTGCTAAACTGGACACCTGGCCTGAATTGGCACTATATGCCTTACAGGAGCTCGCTTGCCCAGCTGCAAGTGTGCTATCGGAAAGAGTCTTCAGTGCAGCTGGATCAATCCTGACAGAAAAAAGGACCCGTCTGTCAACCCAAAATGTGGATGATCTAACCTTCATTAAAATGAACCACGCATGGGTTTCCAAGGATTTTGTCCCACCTTCCCCTGATGACACATAGGGTGACAGAAAAATGGCTTGCTTTGGTCCACCTCTTCCTGGTACTTCACCTATTTCGCCTTTTGCATCAGCTGAATGTCCAACATCAACATATGCCACTTTCTAAAACTCCCTAACTGTGCTGCCTCCCCCCCATGGCCGGGGTCACCACCTAGCGCACGACACCGTGCGAGTGCCGTTGCCCTGGACAGGTGGGTAGGCCGACTCTTGGGCGCGGGCACTGGCACAGGGTCCCTCATAGTGCAATCAAGTGTCTCTGATAGTGGTGGTGCACACCCGCCGTCAGACACACCGCTGTACTATGAGGGGCCCAGTGCCAGTACCGACGCCCACGAGTGGGCCCCCCTTGCTTGGGCAGGGCTCCAGCATTTGCAATCTTTACCTCTCCCTGCTCCTCCGCTGTGTAATCTGGGCCGTCAAATCCATACTGTGCCTGACACCGTCTGAGCCTGCCTCCTGATGTATAGACATATATTTTGAATGTGTACGCTATCCATACATGTTATCCGGGGAAACGGTACCCTTTCTAACCTTTGTGCAATCACGTGCAATCCATACTGGGCCTAACACCGTCTGAGCCTGCCTACTGAGACATATATTTTGAATGTGTATGCTATCCATACATGTTATCTGGGAATACGGTACCCTTTCTAACCTTTGTGCAATCACATGCAATCCATACTGGGCCTAACACCGTCTGAGCCTGCCTCCTGAGACATATATTTTGAATGTGTACGCTATCCATACATGTTATCTGGGGATACGGTACCCTTTCTAACCTTTGTGCAATCACGTGCAATCCATACTGGGCCTAACACCATCTGAGCCTGCCTCCTGAGACATATATTTTGAATGTGTACGCTATCCATACATGTTATCTGGGGATACGGTACCCTTTCTAACCTTTGTGCAATCACGTGCAATCCATACTGGGCCTAACACCGTCTGAGCCTGCCTCCTGAGACATATATTTTGAATGTGTACGCTATCCATACATGTTATCTGAGGATACGGTACCCTTTCTAACCTTTGTGCAATCACGTGCAATCCATACTGGGCCTAACACCATCTGAGCCTGCCTCCTGAGACATATATTTTGAATGTGTACGCTATCCATACATGTTATCTGGGGATACGGTACCCTTTCTAACCTTTGTGCAATCACGTGCAATCCATACTGGGCCTAACACCGTCTGAGCCTGCCTCCTGAGACAAATATTTTGAATGTGTACGCTATCCATACATGTTATCTGGGGATACGGTACCCTTTCTAACCTTTGTGCAATCACGTGCAATCCATACTGGGCCTAACACCGTCTGAGCCTGCCTCCTGAGACATATATTTTGAATGTGTACGCTATCCATACATGTTATCTGGGGATACGGTACCCTTTCTAACCTTTGTGCAATCACGTGTAATCCATACTGGGCATGAGAACGGCTGACGAGCTGTTAAGCAAGCTACAGCACCTGTGGTTTGCACACGTAAGTTTTTCATTTTTTCAGGAATGACGGTTAGGCCTAATTCCGGAACTGCGGTTGACCTGCACTTACTGGGAAATCATTGTTCGCGGGTAATAATTGTAATCAGTGATCCCCATCACTAACGTTGTTCAGCGGGTTATCTGCACCTGTAAGCGACAAACGCTGGCCTTTTCAGTGTAGCGCACATGCAGCCACGGACATGTAAGGGCATGACACACCAGTTATTGGCCAATCTCATGTGCCAGAGCCTCACGTGTCCCTCTAGTAAGCCAGACTCGGACCGTGGGGCATGACGGAGTCTTGTTCGTTAACGGAATTAAGCTTGCAATGTGTGCATCTGTTCTGTAGCTGGCATGGTTGAGGTTTCCCAGGTGGAGTCGAATTTAACCGTAGGCTCCACTCCTGGTGGTGCCCTTCTGGACATTCCTTTAAGGTTCAGCTTTGCAACCATACTGCCCACGTAAAACAAACACTTTGCCTTCATCAACGCTGTTTGGAGGGTCATGACTCGTGGGATTAACGCTGCCCAATCAGTTAACCTGCTAGAGAGATCCTTCGTTGCTCCCAAGCATGACATCACACTCCCTAGGAAGAAGGTAATGCCACTGTGGCGACCGTACTCCTGGGGGCGACACAAGTGCACTGATGCCCAGCCACTGCTCTATGAATCTGCTGGTACATTGACCCAGACCACTACATTCCCTTCGCACGCTACACGTCCTGAATCTGACCCTGATGAAACTCAGGTTACCCTTCCCATATACAGTTCCATCTTACACGGTGACAAAGAGGAAGCTGCAGATGAAAGTGCAGGTTCGGCCCACCCGCCATCAGACACACCACCGTACTATCAGGGGCCCTGTGCCAGTGCCGTCGCCAACGAGTGGGCCCCCCCTGCTTGCCCAGGATCACAGCACTTGCAAAGTTGAAATACTGTGCAGTGAGATGGAAGATGGGGACGACGAGGAGTCCAGACAAGTACAGGGATTCCCTAGCGAGGAGACTTATTTGATTGTTTTCAATGTTGGGACAGCAATTTTTGGGGAGCACTATACTCTGGAGAATGATAGATGGGGCCCACCATACACTGGAACATTCCAAAGGTGGACATCAGACACTGGAGCAGCATTTACAGGGCCCATTATACACTAGAGCATTAGAAATGGGGCCCATTATGTTTGGAGCATTATTTGGGCCCATAAGACAGTGGAGCTTCATCCATGGGGACCAACATTTACTGTAGCATTATGTGGAGCTCATCATATACTGTTTCAAACATTATATGGGACCAATGATTCTGTATGGAGAAATAGATGGGCCTCGTCATGAGATGTAAAAAGTGAGGTATTTTTCATTGTACTATACCGCTATTTCTCTGCCGTATCGGAGCATGATGAGTTGTGGTATGTGTTAAAGGGGCGCTCTTTCGCCCAGGGCACATGAAAACCTGCAGTCAGCCCTCCCCCCCACAACTTTAGCCAAATAACCCCCATTTTTCAGTACGTAACTTGTATTATGAAGTTAATTTAGGTTGACAAGCTTAAGTAAGAAGAATTGATGCTTTTGGCATTCAAATGGGCACTGTAGGTGTGTTTCCTGTCCTCCTCTCACTGACGACTTTTATTCCCCATTGACTTACCGTATTTTTCGCTTTATAAGACGCTCCGGATTATAAGACGCACCCCAAATTTTGAGGAGAAAAATAGGAAAAAAACTTTATTTTTAATAAAATGGTGGTGCATCTTATAATCCATGCATCTTATTGCTTTCCAGGGGTGGTGATGGAGGAGGCCGGAGTGGAACATTGCTGCTGGGATGAGGGGGTGTTTTGATGTGCAGCGTGCCGCTGCCGGTGTCTGTTACTGCCGCCGCCCTCTGTCCCCTGATGCTTGCCACCACCGCCACGCTCTGTCCCCCGGTGCCTGCTTGCCACCACCGCCGCACTCTGTCCCCCAGTGCTTGCCACCACCGCCACGCTGTCCCCCGGTGCCTGCTTGCCACCACCGCCGCGCTCTCCCCCGGTTCTTACCGCCACCACCGCGCTCTGTCCCCCCGGTGTTTGCCGCCATCGCCGCACTCTGTCCCGTTCTGAGGGTACTTGCCACGGCACTCTGTGCCCTGATGCTGCCGCTGCGCTGTCCGCCACCGCCGCGCTCCTGTCCCCCGGTGGTTTCTTCCGCCCCACCGCCGCCGCCGCGCTCTGTCCCGTTCAGCGTGGGGGGTCTCTGTCGCTCCATGCCTGCTTTCTTCCTGGAAAATGGCCGCCGCGCATGCGCAGACGGACATCTCGGCACTGAAATCTCGGGAGATGAGATTTCAGCGCTGAAATCTCATCTCCCGAGATTTCAGTGCCGAGATGTCCGTCTGCGCATGCGCGGCGGCCATTTTCCAGGAAGAAAGCAGGCATGGAGCGACAGAGACCCCCCACGCTGAACGGGACAGAGCGCGGCGGCGGCGGTGGGGCGGAAGAAACCACCGGGGGACAGGAGCGCGGCGGTGGCGGACAGCGCAGCGGCAGCATCAGGGCACAGAGTGCCGCGGCAAGTACCCTCAGTGGCAGCGCAAATGTATATCCTCTTTGTAAGACGCACCCCCTTTTTCCCCTCAATTTTGGGGGAAAAAAAGTGCGTCTTACAAAGCGGAAAATACGGTACATTGGGTTTCGTGTTTCGGGACGACCCCGACTTTTCCCTATAATCGGACGATCTTGCTCGACCCGACTTTTGGAAAAGTCGGGTTTCACGAAACGAAACGCGACCCTAAAAAACCAAAAGTCGCTCAACTCTTCTGGCCACCTTAGAAGTCTCCAGTGCTTTCTCTCAAACCATTTTCTAGTGCTTTTTGAAGTGTGTTTTGGGTCATTGTCATCCTGGAAGACCCATGACCTCTGAGGGAGACCCAGCTTTCTCACACTGGGCCCTACATTATGCTGCAAAATTTGTTGGTAGTCTTCAGACTTCATAATGCCATGCACACGGTCAAGCAGTCCAGTGCCAGAGGTAGCAAAGCAACCCCAAAACATCAGGGAACCTCCGCCATGTTTGACTGTAGGGACCATGTTCTTTTCTTTGAATGCCTCTTTTTTTCTCATGTAAACTCTATGTTGATGCCTTTGCCCAAAAACGCTCTACTTTTGTCTCATCTGACCAGAGAACATTCTTCCAAAACGTTTTAGGCTTTTTCAGGTAAGTTTTGGCAAACTCCAGCCTGGCTTTTTTATGTCTCGGGGTAAGAAGTGGGGTCTTCCTGGGTCTCCTACCATACAGTCCCTTTTCATTCAGACGCCGACGGAGTACGGGTTGACACTAATGTACCGTCGGACTGCAGGGCAGCTTGAACTTGTTTGGATGTTAGTCGAGGTTCTTTATCCAACATCTGCACAATCTTGCGTTGAAATCTCTTGTCAATTTTTCTTTTCCGTCCACATCTAGGGAGGTTAGCCATAGTGCCATGGGCTTTAAACTTCTTGATGACACTGCGCACAGTAGACACAGGAACATTCAGATCTTTGGAGATGGACTTGTAGCCTTGAGATTGCTCATGCTTCCTCACAATTTTGTTTCTCAAGTCCTCAGACAGTTCTTTGGTCTTCTTTCTTTACTCCATGCTCAATGTGGTACACACAAGGACACAGGACAGAGGTTGAGTCAACTTTAATCCATGTCAACTGGCTGCAAGTGTGATTTAGTTATTGCCAACACCTGTTAGGTGCCACAGGTAAGATACAGGTGCTGTTAATTACACAAATTAGAGAAGCATCACATGATTTTTCGAACACTGCCAATACTTTTGTCCACCCTCTTTTTTATGTTCGGTGTGGAATTATATCCTATTTGTCTTTAGGACAATTCTTTTTGTGTTTTTTCATTTAAGACAAATTAAATGAAGATAATAATACCAAAGAATTTGTGTTTGCAATCATTTTCAGGAAGAAACTGAGTATTATCTGACAAAATTGCAGGGGTGTCAATACTTTTGGCCACAACTGTATGTAAGTCCTCTCCTTAGACTGAAATTTATATCTCTGTGGAGGGGTGGTGGCCCTGCTGTGATTAAAACCGGCTGCGGCTAACAGGTGGAGTGCGCAGTAAGAAGGTTAATGAATACAAATTTCAAAAAACTGACCATGACATCAAAGCATTAACAGAGTGTGAACAGGTGCTTAACCTAGAATCACCAACTTATATACGTTCAAACAAAAAAGGAAGCACACTGTAGCGCCATAGCATGTAAACATGAAATATGAAAAATGAATTGCATTCCTGCATTATAAATATGAAAAATTGAGAAAGTTTAGAGCATAAAATGGCCAATTTAGGTGTACCTGGAAGCCACAGTAAGGCGTTTCTTGTATTCCGGGACACTAACCTAATGTCAAAGTTACGCGTTCATAGACACCAAATATGTCTAGGTTCTTTTTATCTAAGTGGTTAAAAAAATTCCAAACTTTGTTAAAAAAATTGTGCCATTTTCTGAAACCCATAGCGTCTCCATTTTTCATGATCTCGGGTTGGGTGAGGGCTTATTTTTGTGTGCCAAGCTTACGTTTTTAATGATACCATTTTGGTGCAGATACGATCTTTTGATCGCCCATTATTGCATTTTAATGCAACGTCGCAGCTACCAAAAAAATGTAATTCTGGCATTATGACTTTTTTCTCACTACGCTGCTTAACGATCAGGTTAATCCTTTTTTTATTGATAGATCGGGCGACTATGAACGCTGCGATGCCAAATATGTTTATGTTTGACTTTTTCAATTGACTGGTGGCAAGCATGCCAAGACGCATAAAAGCTGTTTTTAAAAATCATGGTTTTTCCACAAAATATTGATTTCAGATAGCTTCCTCAGTTTAAACATAAGTATTGTTCTTTCTAAATGATTATGAACTTATTTTCTTAGCATTATTTAATGTCTGAAAGCACTGTTTTTTTTTTAATTTGACCATTTTTCTTTGTCAGAAAAAAAAAATACAAAATTTATTGCTTGGAAATTTGGAGACATGTTGCCAGAAGTTTATAGACTAAAATAACAATTTACGTTTTACTCAAAAATACACCTATAAAGAGAAAAATCAGACAAACTGAACATTTGAAAGTGGTCCCTTAATTTTTGCCAGAGCTGTATATATTTATATATATATATATATATATATATATATATATATATATATATATACACAGTTAGGCAATGGCCAAGGTCATATTTGAGGGTCAACCAGGATGCACAAAGAAGCATATTGAGGCCACAGGAGAGCATAGCTATGATTGCAGTGCGTAATAAAAGTGATTGTTAGTCTTGGACAAGCTATATGTCAAGGCAGATAAAAACGATCTGCCATAGGCTTTTACTTTTGAATAGGACTACAGGAAGGTAGCGGAGTGGTCTATTTCCTCCCCTGGCCCAGGTTTTTCATGTGACCTACGACCACAGGTTCTTTGTAAAAACCCCTGCAGCAGGGGGTTGGGTACGTCAGTGTGGAGTTTGCAAGGTGCAGACCAGACGGCTCTGCAAAAGCTCAGCCTGTGTGAGGGAACACAGAACGACGCAAAGGGAATACCTGGCACTCCGCAGCCTAACACGTGGTGCAGTCGCCCTCGGGAACCGGACGCATTTACGGCCTGTCTTGTTTCCCAGCTCCGATCCGGAGGATACTGTTTGTTTGGTTTGTAAGTTCTTGGACATAAAACCTATATTTTCTTTGAACTTTCCTGGGTCACTGCCTGTCTGTTACACTGCACTAACACCACTACACTGCAATATATATAGTTAATCATTGTGTTCATAAGCCTGTTCCCAGGGAGTGATGCACCTTGTTGTTTCATGTGTTTTCACTATCTGGGAACAGAAAAATCCATGTGCTTCTATACAGTATTGCAATACAAAATTGCAATACCAAATAGGAAAAAAAATATTCTTAGCTTGCTAAAGACTAATATACTTTAAGATATCATAAAATGATGATAGCAATATTATTAAAATTAAATAAAGCTTTCAAACAGTAATTTGGAAGGAAATCAATCAGTTCACAAAATAAGGTGCACAGATGTATATGGAAAATTGCAAATCTTTAGATCCATACATTGAAGAACACTGGCATCTTTGCTTTTATGTTTATTGACACCATATCAATTATGACTGAAATATTAAAATCAATATTGTAATAGATTGCATTGAGTCATAATGGTTTCAGAAGATTTCCATTTGTTTTCTGTATATAATAGAGCAGCATATCACACTATTCTACCATCAGAGAAAAGCAGAAGCCTGCCATAAAAAAATAATGAATGTATGAGTCATGAACACGTTGAATCACGATCAACCTTCTCCAAAAAAAGTTATAGTGCTATAAAAGAGCACTTTAAATGTAGTATTTCTCCATCCCTTCCATAGCTAGGAGATTTTTGATTTTCTATCACAAAAATGTCAAGTGCTGCTGCATTCAGAATTGCTGTGGCTTTACTTGTTAACCTGTATTCTGGAGCTACCAAACATTATTACTATTTTTAACAGTTTAATAAACACTGTTCACTGCACAAGTTATAGATTCTCTTAAATGCTTCTTGGTCACCTAGCAAAAAGATTAAAATTGCCAAAGGAATAACATGGTCTTACTTCACCCACATCCTCCTTAATTGGAATGCTTTTATTTCTGAACTCTGGTTTCAGTCAAAATACAAAACTATACTGCGTATTGTCCTCTAAAATACTTGGCAAAGGTTATGTACTACAGTAAAGTTAGACATTTTACGTTATTCAACAGAAAAAAGTTAAAATGATCTAATAAGTTAATCAATGGTTTTTATTCTAAATCTTAAACCTAGAAAGTGTATTTACTTAGACCATCCCAATTACTATTGAAATGCAAATTAAGAAAAAGATAAAAAAGCAAAACAACTAGTCACTTATTTGCATAGTTTAGCTTCAGAGGATATTCACATGCGTATAGTACTTGGACTCGCAAAAATATGAAACAATGTCTTAATATTTACTAATAAATTACAATTTAGATGATATTATGGGCAAAACATTGTACATATTGTTGCAATTGTGATGTTTATCTGGGCAAAACTACATTATGAACTAATCAGCTCTTTCTGTAGAGCAGTGCTCTCTAAGAAGGCTACTTGTAAGTACATGAACTACCTTTATGGTAAGTACATGAGCTACCTTTAACATTGTTATTGTTACATTATGGTGGTATGTAAAACTAACAAAAAGCGTAGAAAAATATTTCAGGATTAGATTACTCCTCAAAACAGTTTTACATGCTTTCTGTCACATTTTCGTGGTATATAACAGTACAAAAAGCATTTAAAAATGTGACTTTTTTCATATTTCCTACCCATACACTTTCATGTTCTGGGGTACATTTTTGTGGTATATAACACTCAAAAAAAGCATTTACAAATTTTGCTGGGTTACATTTCTCAGCCATATAGTATTGTGTGTTCTTGACTACATTTTGTCAGTATATAAGCCTCAAAAATGTCTTCAAAAATTTAGGCTGTGTGCACACATTGCAGGTTTGGTGCTTTTGTCATTTTTTTCTGCTCTGATTTGTTGCAAAACCTAAAGTAAAACTTCAGCAAAGTGAATGAGAAACCTGACTTGTCATGCATACGTTGAGTATTGGCTTGGAGATTTGGTGCAGAAAACAATCTGCTGCGTGTCAATTCTCTGTACATTTTTTCTCTGCGTTTTTCAACATTGATTATACTCAAATCAAAAACGCAGGCAAAAATGCACCAAAAATATGCGTTTTTTTCAAGCTGCGTTTTTCCTTCCAAGAGATGCAGAAATGGTGCAGAAATTTTTCTCAACATGTGCACATACCCTTACCAGTATTATATACTGCTCAAAAAAATAAAGGGAACACTATTCCATTTGCAACAGTCTGTTTATGTTCCATTTATTTCTTTGAGCAGTATATTATTCACCCATAGACTATTACATGGTCTGATGTACGTTTCAATGGTAGAAAATTCTCAAAACTGCATAGCCTTTATGGGTCTAGGAGTACCGATATACTACAATTTGAACAGAATGTGTATGAGACCGTCCTCTATGTCTAATGCAGGATGTATCTGATTCACTTATTCCTTCATAAATTACAGTGAAATTTCCTATTTTTATGAAGAAAAGTTTAATTTACTTAAAGTATATATTTTTTAGATCCCTGTTAAATTTTGACTTAGGCCTGTTTCACACTTCAGTTTTTTCTGTCAGTCTAAATCCGCCAAAATAGCGGAAAACGGATCCACAGGCGGACTGACAGAAACAGGGGACAGCGGATCGGCGGATTTACGGATCCGTCGATGGTAAAAATTTAAAGGAACCGCGGCAGGAAAAAAAAAAATGAATGCCGGTCATCTCGCGGGATGGGGCTGGTGATCGCGCGATGAGAGATGTGGAAGATCGCGCGATGAGAGATGTGGGGCTGGAGATTGCGCGAGAGTAATGGAGGTTGCGGGTAAGGAGAGAGAGAGAATTTTCAACCAGCAGTGACACTTGATTCAGGGTTAAAAGGCAAAAATACGGATCCGGACTGCAAAAAAACATTGCATGGTCCGTTCGGTGATCTCTGCGGGCGCCAAAATTTTGGCGGATCCGCAGAAATACGGATGCAACGGACAGTCATCAGTCAAAATCCGCCGATAATGAAAGTCAATGGGGAAAAAAACGGATCCGCAAGGAAAATTGGCGGATCCGTTTTTTTCACAAAACGGCGGATCTTGACTGATTATGAAAAACTGTGTGAAACAGGCCTTATATGCAAGTTATTATACAGGAAAAAATGTTTAACATTATACTCATTATTCAAAGCAAGCATGCGAGTTTTAGGAATTGCTCGGTTTGAGTAACTAGCATTCGAGCATTTTAGTGATTGCTCATTTCTAAGAATTATGAAATGTGATGCTCCAGCATTGTGTTACGGATTGGCGGAACGCACCTAATTAAATATACGTAGCGGCTAGGTGCATTCGCAATCCGGGGTCCACCGTGCAGAGATGTTAACTGCTGCTGGACAATAACAGACGAAATATGATGGAGGATAGCCGAACACCGGCAGGTAACCACGGACCCGGTGTGAACAGAAACGAACTCTTGCAGGCGTAGAGACTGTAACCTGTTATACCTCACAGGCTATGGTGAGGAGAGCGCTAGTGATGTGACAGGACGCTGACCCCAAAACATGGGAGCGTTCCCTCACTAGGCTCAGTAGCGTACGGAACCGCTACTGAGGTGCCAGGGATAGCACCATAGGAAAAACTGTGCCCTGTTAACCGTCACAGGGTGCTGCAAACTATTGCTTACTGCTCAGAGCGAATACTGCATCTGCACTGGCAGTCGCCATTAACCAGCCTAAGGCTGGTTCCACATTTGCGTTTTTTTGCGCTTGAAAAAAACGCATACGTGCGCATGCGCTTTTTTCCCCTATATTTAACATGGGCGTGCACATGTGCGCATTGTCATGCGCACGTATGCGTTTTTCGTGCGCTGTGTTTTTTTGTGGTGTGCGATTTTATTTTCCAGACGCTACATGTTGCATTTTTTGTCCGCCCAACCACTTCAAAAAAGCGCATGCGCACGTATGCGCACGTTTTGCGCTAAAAAAGGCCATTAAGGCCATTATGGCCTATGGATGCGCATACGTGCGCACTGGCATGCGCATGTATGCGTTTTTTTAGCGCTGCGTTTTTTTGGTGGTGTCCACTTTTTAGACAAGTTATAAAATTCTAAAGTCCAAAAAAAAAAGTCTATATAAAGGAGGTGTCTGCCAACACTGTACCACAACTACAGTGACAGATTGGAGAGCAGACATTCACCAACAAACCCAGCTTCTATCAGCGTCAAGAATGTGAGTATTATTACATCGTATGCCTGTCCTTTTCAATTGTGTATGTACTAATGATTTTTATTATTTTTACATGCAGCATGTCTTCAGAATCAGAATATTCCCCATCGCGGCAGGAATTGGCGCAAGCAGACCGTGAGGTGATTATTTTCGTGCATCTGGTAAGTATATCTGCTGCTACTCCAAATCTCTTACGTTTTTGTTTTTTTTTAAGACATCATCATCATCTTCCGCGGACGGGACTACTGAGGGCGAAGAGCAGGAGCAGCGAAGCCAAGTCCCGGTGGTGATACGGAATGTATGTATGAAATGATTTGTAATGTTCTTTATTTTTTATCTTCTATTTTTCATCTTTTCTGTATTTTTTTTAAACTTTTTATTCAATTTAAATTTGATTATTCTAATGAATGTGTTTTGTCTAGGTTCCACAACGGGATGAAGACGTCTACCTGGATAATGAGCAGCTCATCAGCCTGGTCCAGGAGCGTGGCCCGTTGTGGGAAAGCCGTGACCGGCTGTACAAGGACAATGTGGTGACATGGCGGCTATGGAATGAGGTGGCCGCAACGTTGATGGGACAGCGCCACAGCATCCTCCAAAAAGGCGTTTAGTAAGTATTTCCCTGCTCTGTATTGTGCTGCAGTGACTGTTGTCCTTGATGGCACTGTTGGGTTTCGTGCTAGATATATTCTAGCAGGAAACCCAACGGTGTCATCGGGCTCTACAGTGACTGCTTTGAGTATTGTATTGCTGTATTGTGCCGCAGGGACTGATGTCCTTGATGGCACTGTTGGGTTTCCTGCTAGATATATTCTAGCAGGAAACCCAACGGTGTCATCGGGCTCTACAGTTACTGCTTTGAGTATTGTATTGCTGTATTGTGCCACAGTGACTGTTGTCCTTGATGGCACTGTTGGGTTTCCTGCTAGATATATTCTAGCAGGAAACCCAACGGTGTCATCGGGCTCTACAGTGACTGCTTTGAGTATTGTATTGCTGTATTGTGCCGCAGTGACTGTTGTCCTTTATGGCACTGTTGGGTTTCCTGCTAGATATATTCTAGCAGGAAACCCAACAGTGTCATCGGGCTCTACAGTGACTGCTTTGAGTATTGTATTGCTGTATTGTGCCGCAGTGACTGTTGTCCTTGATGGCACTGTTTATTTTTTTCCAACAGTGGACAAAGTCCAAACACATTGGCGTTCGATCAAGGACCGCTTCAACAGTGATGTTCGTGCTGAGGGCCAGGTTCGCAGTGGATCTGCGTCAAGGACCAGAACTAGATACCGTCACTATCACGCGCTGCAGTTCCTAAGACCGGTCCTTGCCACGAGATCGTAAGTATTCAAAATTTTGGGTTTTTATTTTTTATTAATCTGTGTTTTTCTAATCCACAGCTGATGCTTCTTGTAAAGGCTTGGTAGTAATGATTTTCCTTTCTTCCACAGCACCTGGAGCAGCACCCTGCAACCTGGCCCTGGAGCGGTCCTTCCTCGGACGTCCTCTGACCCGTCCCAGCCATCCGACAGCCAGGAAGCACCTTGCAGGTTAGCCACACACACAGCTGGTGACCAGGAAGCTGGGCCATCAGGTGTTCCCCTGTCCCAAGTCTCTGCCACTGGTTATGCGGGCACTACCCGCCAGCAGCAGAGGGCCTTGGACAGGAATGTCTTGCCCGAGTTTATGCACTTGAGCGAGGCCTTTAATGCCAGCCTGAAGTCGCTGTCCGACAGAGTTGAAAGCGGTTTTGCACTAATGGAACATGGTTTTAACCACTTTGAACACCGCTTCAATTCTGTCGAACAGCGCCTTGACCGTCAGGAGGCCGACCTCAACAGACCAGCGCACCATTTTTTAGTAAGATTGAAAAGGGCATGGTGGAACACCTTAGTCCTGAGCAGCAGCTGAATGTGCTGCAGGCCTGCAACAATGCTTTCTTGCAGGCTATGCAGCATAATCGGTACGGGCAGCAGTCAGTCGTGTCATTTCCACCTGTGCCACCATTGACTCGCTTCACCTCACTACCGACTTGTGCTGCATACCACTGCACGGACACCTCAATTCAAAGCCAGGACACCCACCGTTACACCACCACAAGTCTCAGTGCAGCTGGTCACTTCACCAACACCACCATGGCAAGCGCTGCTCCTGTCTGGAGCACCACCGCCACCCCCATGCATGCGTGGAGCTCAGACACCACTAGGCAAACATGGAACAGCCCTGCCGCTACAACAACATGTAGTAGCCCTGCCACCACCACTCCGCAAACCTGGACCATCACT
This sequence comes from Dendrobates tinctorius, assembly GCF_039654945.1. Taxonomy (NCBI): domain Eukaryota; kingdom Metazoa; phylum Chordata; class Amphibia; order Anura; family Dendrobatidae; genus Dendrobates; species Dendrobates tinctorius. The sequence goes on along the minus strand of NW_027361838.1, from coordinate 9,181,352 downwards.
GCCTCCTCCAGTCCTCCTGCAAGGACGAGCACTGCCAACCAAGAGCATCAGGAGCATCAGCAGCATCAGCAGCAGCCACAGCAGCAACAGCCACCGCAGCAGCAGCCACAGCAGCAGCAGCCACAGCAGCAACAGCCACCGCAGCAGCAGACACAGCAGCAGCAGCAGCAGTCACCTCAGCAGCAGCCACAGCAGCATCAGCCACAGCAGCAGACGGGGGACCTCCATTCCATATTTGCCCAAAGTTCTAGGCAAAATCTATCAAGGCGGGCATTGGGGCAAAGTAGGTCCAGGCAGACAAGCCTACGGCGACATGCACTTCGAAGAAATGTTCCTGAACCCATTTCCTCTCCTCCAAGTGTTCCTAGTTTAATTCCCTTAACTGGACTACCTTCCCCCACAAGTTTTGTTGCCCCTTCCCCTCAAACACCGTCTTCAACTGCAAGTGTTGCATCTTCCCTGCACACCCCCAAATTGCAACCATCTGCCCCCAAACGCCGAAAAAAATAAAGTTGCTTATATTTTTGTGGTTAAAAATAAATTTACATTTGTGGTTCACCATTACAAAGTTTGATTAATGGTTTTGGCGCCGCTCACACACTGATGGGTAAATACACGTATATGTTAAAAACCAAGGCATAGTCATATGACTAGACTACGCCTTTGTATTTAACATATGTTCAATACAAATGCCTAGTATAGTCATATGACTAGACTACGCCTTTGTATTTAACATATGTTCAATACATAGGCCTAGTCCAGTCATATGACTAGACTAGGCCTAAGTATTGAACATATGTAAAGTTTTTTATTTATTTGGAGTGTAAAAAATATAGTGCACTCAGTAATGGTATCAAATAAGGTTTTTTATTACCATAAACAAAATGAAAACATTACAACATTCCATCTTGCCAGTGCACCCATCCTACATCAGAAATAAAGAAGGCCACAAATTGGTCCCTCCCTTCAACGGATGACCTGAGAGGGTGCTGAGTGAATTCAGGCAATGGGTTAGGAGCATCATCGTCCAGCTCAAAGGTCGGGTGCTCTTTAGCCATCACAAAATTATGTAGAACCACACAGGCCTTCACCACCTCATCGACTGTTTCAAGTTTAAGATTAATGGCCGTGCCGAGAATTCGCCACCTGGAGACAAGAATCCCAAAAGCACACTCGACAGTTCTTCTGGCCCTGGTCAGCCTGTAATTAAATATTTTTTTGGTGTGGTCCAAGTCCCGGCTGGAGTAGGGTTTCAGTAAGTTTGCGCACATTTGAAAAGCCTCATCCCCAACCATTACAAAGGGCAGTGGCGGAGCTTCGGTGTGAGGAAGAGGCCGTGGCATAGGGAAATTAAATTGGTTACCATACAACCTCTGGCCCATGTCTGAGTTTTTAAAAGCCTGTGAGTCATTACCATGGCCAAATGCTCCAATGTCCACTGCTACAAACATACATCCGGCATCCGCAATGGCCATGAGTACTATTAAAAAGTACTTTTTGTAATTATAGTACTCAGATCCTGTTCTTTTGGGTTTGATGATCCGTATGTGTTTACCATCAACAGCTCCCAAACAGTTGGGAAAATTGCATACTGTCCAGAATTTGTCAGCAATTTCCATCCACTTTTCAGCGGTGGGCAGGGGCATAAATTCAGGACAAAGAACATTCCAGAGAGCCCGGCAGGTGTCAGCAACAATTCCAGACAAGGTAGAGATTCCAATACGGTACTGGAAGTGTAGTGAAGATAGGGTTTCTCCAGTCGCCAGGAATCTGTGAACAGACAAAGAAGTAAAATTAATATTTATGTATATTATTTTAAAAAACTATAAAATAAAATATTAGTACATTCACGAAAACTAATTACCCAAGGTTTTGAATACTAAATTTAAAAAAAAACCATCAGACCGCACCCCTTGGTTTTTAAATATTACATACCGTAATGTCACCAGTAGCCGTTCCTCAGGAGGAATCGCACGACGGAGCTGTGTGTCCTGTCTCCGGATGGATTATTGGACACGAGCAAGCAAATCCCTGAAGCTTTCTTGGGACATCCGGATATAATCTGTAAATTTCTCCGGGTTTGCCTGTAGCTCACTGTATAGGGTGTGGTATGCCCCACGGCTCTCCCGGAGTTCAACAATCGGATGTATCCACATACGCCGCCGCTGCCGTCTCTCTTCCTTTGTTCATGGCAAGCTACTGCATACGCCTGAGCCATCGCGATGTCCAAATCCAAGTTGAAGTGAAAACTCTTCCAGCGCAGATCCATGTTGACACGAGAAGAATCAAGCAAATCTGAAGAATACTGTAGACAGGGTCTATATATTAACATACCACACCGACATTGACGTCCCATTGGTCTTGTGTGTTGTTGAATGGGTTTTTTTTCCTTTTTTGGGGTTGTCCAAAAATCTGTAAAAAAACGCAAACGCACTAAAAACGCATACAAACGCATGAAAACGCTGCGTTTTTTTCCTGCATGCGCATAAAAATGCTTGAAAAAAACGCAGCGTTTGTATGCATTTGTATGCGTTTTTTCTATGCGTTTTTTTGCGCTAAAAACGCGCTGCAAAAAAAAGCAAGTGTGAAATTAGCCTAAGCTTAGCGCTGGAAAGTGCACTATCCGCGCACGGCACCACTCTGACAGACGCTGCAGTACCAGTGGTATTGTGGTGCCTTGTGCTGACTGGTGCCCTCAGGGGCTAATGGAATAGAGAAGCTGAGTGCATTACAGCGCTAGGCAATGCCAGTACTCGGTGCTGACTAGACTCTGGAACCCTAACTCATGCACAACCAATGGCTGGAGTCTTAATGAGACATTCACCTGTCTCAGACGTCCATCATCATGCACACCACTTATAGCAATAAGTCTCTATATAAGCGCATGGCCTGGCATCCCTGCGAACCTTTTATAGCTGCGCCTTCTGGGACCTTCCTGGTGGTCCAATGGGAGCAGCAACAGGACCTGAGCATGTGACCTCTGACCTCCAATGAGAGGTCGTGCCATGGGCAAGCTCAGTAGGGGAAAAGCAGGACTTAGTCCCATGTGCGTCTGCTTGCTGCTGACTCATGCATGATTCAATAGTAGAGCCAGGAGCAACCACATGCCTAGCATTAACCTGGGAAAGGTACTGGGACTGACATTTCTGCTGAGCAGCCTCCTCTCTGGCTGGAGAGGAATGGGAGACCGCAGAAGGCAAGGTTTGAGTTCCCTCCCATGCACAGGCAGGAACCCAATGCCTAACACATTGCTATTACATTTTACTAAGACAGGAGTTTTTAACTCATTTTGTGCCTGTACTGCAACACGGCCCTAACCATGCCACATTCTCTTGGACTCTTCAATTTCTCTGCTTCACCTCTTTCGAGATCAACTCTCGGTGGTCTTTGGGAATCAGATATGGATTGAAGTTTACCTGGATATGAGGCTCTATAAAAACCTCATGCTCTATGATCTGAGTACATCCCAGCAGTTCTGGTAACAGATCTCTGTTCCAATGAAGCAACTCTAGGCACTGTTGCTTTTGAGCACATAACAGCGACTGCCACCTTGACCTCTTCCTTGTTGGCTTCAGACTTAGCCACCAAACATGGGGCTTCCACAGGTTCCCTATCTCGCCATGATTTAATCAGGTTGAGGTGTTACACCTGGTAGGGCTTCCTTCTCTCTGGTTGGTGAACTTTATAGTTGACGTCGGCAACCTTTTTCAACTACTTCTTAGGGGCCTGCAACTTGGTTAGAAAGTGTCTCGCTCTCACTGATCTATTGTATACCTTCGACTGTGCCTCTTGTGCTTTGAGAAGGCACTCTTTCACAATGAGCATCACCTTGGCAATTCTTTCTTGAATCTGCGCCACATATTTTTTTACACTCCTGTTGAGTGTAGACTTCGCCTTCCATGTCTCCTTTTCTTTGTCCAGAAGTCCATGGGAGTATCGGACATACAACAGCTCAAAACCGGAGAATCCAGCAGAGGCATGTTGGACTTCTCTGATGGAGAACAGAAGGTACAGCAGTAGACAGTCTCAAACTCTGCCCTCCTTCTCTTCAACCTTCTTCAACAAGGGCTTCAAAGATTTATTACATTTTTACATCAAGCCATCCATCTGTGTATGGTAGACTATGTTCCATAGTTGTGTGATTTGTATTGTTTTGTACAACTCCCTCCCTCATCACCTTTGACATAAATGGGGTCCTTTGGGCTGTCAGATTCTCCTTTGGGAGCCCCATTCTAGAAAAGATATAGATCAACTCCCGGGCTATGCATTTGGCAAAGTTTTGTAGTTGTACGGCCTCCAGGTACCGTGTAACATAGTCCAGTACTATTGAGGTTTACTAATGCCCTCTGGTGGACTTGACCAAGGGTGCGACTAGATCCATGGTTATGCGATCAAATGACACCTCAATTATAGGCAATAGCATTAAGGGGATATGGAAGTGAGTCACTGGGGAGGTCAGCTGGCAGGTGGGACATGACCTACAATAATTTAAGATTTCTCTGTGACACCTGGTCCAATAGAACCTCCGGAGGATCGGTCTCTGAGTTTTTTCTACCCCCAGATGACCAACTAACACATTTGTATGAGCCATTTCTAATACCTTGTGTCTGTATGGTCCAGGCACCATTAACTGCTTGATTACCTCCCCTTTAATGATTTGGTATAGTAACTGCCCATTTATGGCAAAGTATGGGTATTGGGTGTCAATCCCTGGCTCTTGAGAAACCCCATTAAGTACAGTCACAATATCAAACTCCCCATTTAGAGTTAAGTCCCTCAGTTGGGAGGTTACAAGGTTTACTCCAGACACCTCAAGCTTAGGGAGGTTGGCCTTTGAGGATGCTGCCTCATCCTCATCACCAACAAGCACACAAGGTTTCTTTAGGAGCAACCTGGTTGTTGTCCAGGCAACCAGGCATCCTCCCTTTCCCTCACAAGTCTCAAAACATTGTAAAGTCCCTCCCTATTATAACAGGGTGCAATATGTTCTTGACTATGCCCACCTCATAGGACTCAGTGCCACATTTGATGTCTATGACCACTTGGGCCACAGGTCAGTCCATAGCATTCCTATGGATGCCCACCATCTTCCCAGGAATTATCCGATTAGAAATTCTGGCTCTTACTAAGGTTACTAAACTACCCAAGTCCAATAGACCAGTCATTTGCACTCTGTTCACTGATGCGGGACATGCCTGTGGCCCCTCGCCTATTGAGGGACAGCACTGCAGGCAGGATATGCAAAATATGAGCAGCTCCATCCTATGCTGCAGTTGATAGTCATCAGTTGCCCCATGACTACAAAGACAATGTGACATCTCCAACAAATGACAATTTTGTATGTGACCTTTGGCACAAATTCAGATGCCTCCTGGGCTTTTGAACATCCCCCAGATGAGCCTCTAGTTCCACTCTTTTGAGTATCTTCCCCCTTTGAGAACCCCAGTAAGGAGATGCTAAGACCCCTTGCTTCCCCAAGGAACTCTCAACGGCCTGGTACCTTTACACCAGACCCAACAAGTCATTGTCATTTCAGGGATCTCCTTGGGCAACCCAGGATTGCACCGGCAACAAAAAGGAGTGTATGAACCTGTCCATGATGACCTTCCCCACCATCTGTGCTTGGGAGGAAGATTCAGGTTGAAACCATGTTTACACCAGGTGTAGGAGTTCAAACATTTGGGACCAGGGAGGTTTGTTGCCACAATAGGTCCAGAGGTGCACTCATTGCGCCATGATAGTTAGAGTTACCCCTAAGCGTGCCATGATCTCAGTCTTCAACTTGGCATACTCTTTTGCATCCTACAAGCCCAGCTGGGATTCACACCCGTGCTTCTAGCATCAATTGTAGGGGTTTCACTCAATCAGCTGTGGTTTAGGTAGCTACATGAAGCAGTTTCAGTAAAACATTCAGGCAGGTTTATTACAACTTCACAAACTGCTCAGCATAGTCAAACAAAAATCCAGCATTTTCCAGCACAGAGTGAAAAAACAGAAAATAAATAGTCCATATAGTATTGAATGTTTGCACACTCAGGCCAGTGTGTTTTAGTAAACACACTAGAGGTCTACTACACACCAGCAGTCACAGACACTGAATGAGACACTAGGTCTCCATATGCATTGAGTCAGTCCCACCCATCTCTTTATTGCTCGTAAAACCCTGCGCTGATACTCTCTATTAACTCTCTCAGCACTATGTATATACAGGTGCTTCTCACAAAAGTAGAATATCATCAAAAAGTTAATTTATTTCAGTTCTTCAATACAAAAAGGGAAACTCATATATTATATGGAGTCATTACAGAGAAATCTATTTCAAGTGTTTATTTATGTTAATGTTGATGATTATGGCTTACAGCCAATGAAAACTCAAACGTCATTATCTCAGTAAGTTAGAATAATTAACAAAAAACACCTGCAAAGGCTTCCTAAGCATTTAAAAAGGTCCCTTAGTCTGTTTCAGTAGGCTCCACAATCATTGAGAAGTCTGCTAACTTGACAGATGTCCAGAAGGCAGTCACTGACACACGCTACAAGGAGGGTAAGCCACAAAAGGTCATTGCTAAAGAAGCTGGCTGTTCAGAGTGCTGCATCCAAGCATATTAATGGAAGGTTAAATAGAAGGAAAAAGATTGGTGGAAAAAGTGTGGTATAAAAAGGTGCACAAACAACTGGGATTACCGCAGCCTTGGAAGGATTGTTAAGAAAAGGCCTTTCAAAATTTGGGGGGAGATTTACAAGGAATGGGGAAATTCACAAGGAGTGGACTGCTGCTGGAGACATTGCTTGAAGAGCTACCACACACAGATGTATCCAGAACATGGGCTACAAGTGTTGCATTCCTTGTGCCCAGCCACTCATGGCCAATAGACAAAGCCAGAAGCGTCTTACCCGGGCCAAGGAGAAAAAGACTGTTGCTCAGTGGTTCAAGGTTTTGTTTTCAGATTAAAATAAATTTTGCATTTCATTTGGAAATCAAGGTCCCAGAGTCTGGAGGAAGAGTGGAGAGGCACAATATCCAACCTGCTTGAGGTCTAGTGTGAAGTTTCCACAACTAGTGATGGTTTGGGGAGCCATGTCATCTGCTGGTGTAGGTCCACTGTGTTTTATCAAGACCAAAGTCAGCACAACCATGTACGAGGAAATTTTAGAGCACTTCATGCTTCCCTCTGCCGACAAGCTTTTTGGAGATGGAACAATACCTGCCACTATCAGGTGCCAATACCTGGTATAACCCCTTTCCAACATTGGGCATAATAGTATGCCAATGTCCACATTTCTCCCTTTGACCTTTTGATGTGGGCTCCGGCAATGAGCTCACATCTTTCCTGGGACAGGTCAGCTGACATGTCCCTGGAATGTCATGATCATGTCATGAATAATTAGAACTGCAAGGAAAAAAAGCGCAATAGGGTCTTATCTGAGAAAACCAAGATATCAAATAGTAGTTTTATACTCACCGTATACAGGAGAGTAACAAGCATAAAGAAATGCGGTCAGCTTGCTGCACATCCAAATGACCACGCTGTGGCCATAAATCTTCAGATTCACTAATAGGACTTTTATGGATCAAAACGTGCGCTGCCAGACCAGCACACAGAAATTAGGAAAATTCTGAGGAGTAACTGGCACATTTTACTGAATGACCCCGTACTGCAGAAATTCCTTCCAAATAAACCTGGCGTGACTTTTAGAAGAGCCCCCACCATTAAGAGCACAGTGGCTCCTAGCCGGTTAAAAAATGTTAAAAGTAGTAGCAAATTTTTATCTGTCTTTAATACCCCTCTTTATGGTATTTTTAAATGCGGCAAGAGGAACTGTCTATGTTGTACTTGTATCGCACATAAAGAAAAGAATTTTAAATCAACTAGTACAAATGAAGTTTTCCCCATTAAGGAGTTTCTTTCCTGCACCACTGACTTTGTGATTTATTTGATTGAGTGCGAATGCGGTAAGCAGTATGTGGGGAGGACAACCCAACCACTGCATTTGAGAATTAACTCTCACAGACATAATATTAAAAAAGGGTTTTTAAAACATGGTCTTTCTAGGCATTGTACAGTTGAGCATAATAAAAATCCAAATGGTTTGAAAATTAGCCCCATTGAACATATTCCAAATAGTATTACTGATAGAATGGGGTCATTGAACAGAAAGGAGGTTTTTTGGATTTATAGGCTGAATACTTTAAGACCTAATGGTCTTAACGAAATCACTGAAGTCTTCCTATAAAAATAATTTTACTGCTCATCCCCTTGTCTGAATAATTTTATTAAATAGATATTGAGTTTAATGAAGTTTATTCTTATATATATTTTTTTGTGCAAATATTTTTTAAGATTGCGTTTTTATGCTTCAACTTTTGGCCACCGCTCTCTGAACTTGTCATGCCTCTTTTACTAATCCTGGTTCTATTTTCTGTTGTTTCATTGCGTGTAAATTACTGTTTGCATATTAATATAATTTTATTACACTTGTTCTATTTGTTTTACACTCCCAGGGTGCGGGACTCTGCTGTCCCTGCTTCTTTTCCCTTCTTCTCCTGGACCCGATCTTTCGCCTTCTGATCTCCCGTGCATATTTCCCTCCCTGAATCTGCTTCCTCTTCTGTGTGCTTCTGCCCTCAGGACCGTCTATAGAAGTGTTCTTCTCTCCAGCGATTCCAATTATTTTACCAGACATCCATCCTGGTTTTAATTTCTCACCTTTTGTATTTTTACTAACTTTTAATTTTACATTTGGTCAGACTCGTTTTTATTCAATTTTTATTCATATATATTTTTTATTTTTTTATTCATATATTTTTATTCATCCAATTTCTACTGCATTTTATATACTAATAAAGATTTTAACACATTCACTTCCAATAATATTCACTTTTATTATTTTAAATATTTTTTTAATCATTTCTTCCTCTCTCAGCAACTTTTCCTCTGCTCACTTGGAGTAGCGGATCACACAGTGGCTAACACCCTTTTTTTCGTTCCTTTTCCACGGGTTCGTGCAGCGCTTCCTTCTTTCTTTTTTTCTTTTTCTTTTTTTCCTTTATTTCTTCTTTATTTTTCTTCACTTTCCTCCTCTTCTCTATTTTTTATCTGTGAACACACCAAATGTATTAATTCTTTTGAATGTACTAAGTTTTTAAACATTTATACTGATGATCTCTGACCTTTATCCCTTCCCCAACATGTGACTCTTGGCGCCAATATTTGAACCATGTATGTATAAAACCGGCAATGTCTTTACCTGCCTGTACATGTCATCCCCTGAGGAAGAGGTTTTATGACCTCGAAACGCGTTGGGAAATAAATATATTAAATATACCACCTGTGAGGATTGATGGTCTGGCAGCGCACGTTTTGATCCATAAAAGTCCTATTAGTGAATATGATCATGTCATGATGACATGATCATCACCTCTATGTAGCTGATCAGATTGATTTATGGCAGCTTCTAGCCTCCCATGGAGGCTATTGAAGCCTGTCAAAAGTAAAAAAGAAATAAGGCTTTTAAAAATATGAAAAAAAAAAGTTTAAATCACCCCCCTTTCTCCCCATTCAAATTAAAACAATAAAAATAAAATCAAACATACACATATTTGGTATCTTCGCTTTCAGAATCACCCGATCTATCAATAAAAAAAGGATTAACCTGATCGCTATACGGCGTAGCGACAAAAAAATCAAAATGCCAGAATTACGTTTTTTTGGTTGCCGTGACATTGCATTGAAATGCAATAACGGGCGATCAAAAGAACATATCTGCACAAAATGTTATCAATAAAAACGTATGCTTGGAGGGCAAAAACTAAGTATTCATCCGGCCCCAGATCCTGAAAAGTGGCGACGCTACGGGTCTCTGAAAATGGCAACCTTTTTTTTTTTTTTTTTACAAACTTTGGAATTTTTTTTCATCACTTAGATAAAAAAAACCCCTAGATTTGTTTGGTGTCTATGAACTCGCAATGACCTGGAGAATCATAATGGCAGGTCAGTTTTATCATTTACTGAACCTAGCAAAATAGCCAAACAAAAAACAAGTGTGAGATTGCAATATTTTTGAAATTTCACCACACTTGGAATTTTGTTTTCTAGTATGCAACATGGTAAAACCAATGATGGTGTTCAAAAGTACAACTCGTCCCGCAAAAAACAATCCCTCACAAGGCCATATTGACTGAAAATAAAAAAGTTATGACTCTGTGAAGAAAGGATGCGAAAAACAAAAACGCAAAACCAAAAAAGCTCCGGTCATTAAGGGGTTAAAAACAACAGCATCACTGTGATTGATTGTCCATAAAACTCGCCTGACCTTAAACCCATACAGAATTTATGGGGCATTGTCAAGAGTCAAGGGCCTGTCACACTAAGCGATATCGCTAGCAATATCGCTATAACGTCACTGGTTTTTGTGACGTTATAGCGATATCGCTATGTGTGATACTTACCTCCGACCGCTCCCCCGCTGGTTATCGCTGATCGCGCAAGAACGTCCTGGACCATTTCTCGTCGTCAGCTTCCTGCTGGGCTTCCTGCTGTGACGACAAGCGACGCGTGGACGCGGGCGGGAGGACATCAGGATCGCCTCGTCTGACACGTACGTAGCGACCCCCGACCCCTGCGATGTCGCTGGTGAGATCCGCCTGTGTGGCAGCTCACTAGCGACCACTTAGCGATGTACCAGTGATCCTGACCGCGTCATATCGCTGGTCAGGATCGCTGGTGCATCGCTAAGTGCGACAGTACCTTTAAATGAGAGACACCAGATCCAACAATGCAGATGATCTGAAAGCTGCTATCAAAGCAACCTGGGCTTCCATAACACCTCAGCATATTGATGCAGTAATTGATGTAAAAGGAGCTGTGACAAGATATTGAGTGCACTTACTGAACATACATTTCAGTAGGCAAATATTTTGGATTTTAAAATCATTTTTCAAGCTGGTGTTATAAAGTATTCTAATAATGACTTTTGGGTTTTCATTGGCTGTAAGCCATAATCATCAACATTAACATAAATAAACACTTGAAATAGATCACTCAGTTTGTAATGACTCTATATAATATATGAGTTTCACTTTTTGTATTGAAGAACTGAAATAAATTAACTTTTTAATGATATTCAAATTTTGTGAGAAGCACCTGTATGTGTATATATTGGCTGGTATTATGTAATGGTTAAGTGCACAGCCTATGACATGGGAGACTGGGTTTCAAATCCTGACTCTGCCTTGTTGCAAATAATATACCAGTAGTGGTCTTTGGGCAAGATTACTAGCACTACCTCAATAAACATGATAGTGTCATGAACAAAGCGAGTCTTGCTGGCCCGGACGTCGCCCGGATTAACAAGGTCCATGTCAGATGTTGATGAATCAGGACAATCTGATGATAAATGGGCTACTGGAACAAAACATACATAGACAAGGCAAGAGAACCTGTATCTGATTAAATGCTTCTACAACAGCAGACCAAATGAGAGAGGATATATGAAGCGTATGAGGAAACTCTGGATGGATACAGACCTGCATGTCCACTGACTGAGAAACAGTCCCCCAACGTATCATAATGAGAAAGCTATTATCACAACATGAGGTGGGTTAACTGCACTGCCGATCTATCCCACATTAAAGGTACTGTCACACTTAGCGATGCACCAGCGATCCCGACCAGCGATATGACGCGGTCAGGATCGCTGGTGTATCGCTAAGTGGTTGCTAGTGAGCTGCCACACAGGCAGATCTCACCAGCGACATCGCTGGGGACGGGGGTCACTACTTACCTGTCACACTAGGCGATCCTGCGTCCTCCCGCCCGGCTCCACGCACGTCGCTCGTCTCTCCACAGGAAGCACCGCAGGAAGCTGACGACGAGGAACGGTACAGGACGTTCTCGCGCGATCAGCGATAACCAGCGGGGGAGCGGTTGGAGGTAAGTATCACACACAGTGATATCGCTAGCAATATCGGTATAACGTCACAAGTTATAGCGATATTGCTAGAGATATCGCTTAGTGTGACAGGCCCTTAAGACTTGTAGTGTCGGTGGTGGGGTGCCGAGCTGGGGGGGTGGTCCTACTTTTATACCGCGCAGAGATGACAACAGAGACACGATGGAGGCAGATTCTGGGTGCAACAGGTCCAAGTTTATTTCTTCACTTGCCGTCCGACTGACGGCACACCTCGCGGCCCTCCGTTTCCAGAGCCGCTTCTCACACCGTACACTGGAGACGTGTCTGCACACACCGTCCCCTCCTTTACTGTCGACGCTCCTGACAGTTCCGTCACTGTGGCCGCCTTAGGCCCATTAACCAACAGCGCTTCTACTGCTCAGTCGTCGTGTCACATACGGTGTCTTACACCCAGTACCTCGTCTCAACTGCGGTCCTTTCCTGTCAGGACCACCCCCCTGACGTCCTCTCTCCTCAGTCCCCCTGGTCTGGATTCTCCTCAGAGTGCACAGACTGTCGTAGTCCTCCTGTCACTTGAGCTCCCCCTGGGGACTGGAATCTTCTGGAACCCTCCCTCAGAATTTATAGCTCACCCGGTTCCTTGAAACTGTCACTCCAACTGTCACCTCGCCCCCCATGACCAACGGTTTCTAAAGCCCATAGCTGCTGTAAAGTCCTTTGCTCACACTCCACCCTGCCATCTAATGGTCATCCCAAGGTACTGCACGTCGACTACACTTTCCTAGTTGTTTCCCCACTGTAATCACTGACTCCTACCTAAACTGTGCAAACCTATCTTTCTTCACTCTGACTAGTCCGTCCGTCCGTCAGGTCACCTTCCCTACACTCTCCCTTCCTTTGTCCATTGTCGTCCTCGACAATCATCATCCCTGCCTTCGTCGTTCTGAATCTACACCTACATTCTGTTGTCGGACCAGAAGTTGAGCCAAACCCACTATCTGCGGGGGCCGAACCATACTGGGAGCACTATGCTCTGAGCAGCCTACTGCTACTTACCAGCGCGCACGCCACATGACAACGTCTTTCAAATTGGGCAAGGTACACCCGTATTCTCTCTACGGCGTGTATCTTTCCCCTACTCTCCCCTACTGTTACCTTTCACTATCCGATACGCCATGATCGAGGCCACTCACCTACCAGATCATTGCCGGCGCCCGCCTTTTCCTTCTTCAGGGGTGTCCGTGGTGTTGGGGACCTGACCTAGGACGGCTGTCTTTCTCACGTCTTCCAACTCATTTTCCTTCTTTCAATTACATGTCATGGTCGGCGTCCCGGTCTCCCAGACCTCAACTCTTAGATCCCTACCGGATCTCACACTTTCCTTTGGTCCCGCAGACCTTCCCTTACCCGGACCTGTTGCATTTTACTTTGCATATTATACATCATACAACTTTATAATAGCACAAGTACCCCATTTTTTTATAATTTTTTTTTTTTCCGTTTTCTTTTGCTCATTTTAAAACCAACATATAACAACATAACATTGCATGTCTTCTTTCTCCCCCCTTCCTTGGACATGGACACTCCCTCTCTTCTAAGTATCCCCGCTCTGTCAGTCTAACAAGTAAACACAAACTATCCTGTAAGAGGAACATAGAAAAACAGACATAAAAATCACAGATAAACATTTCTTTTTTTTTTTTAAAAGCTGACCGCGAACTGTCCTTTTGACCTGCACAACGGTGCAACGAACTCCTGACAGTTCAATCCTCCTTTCGGTGGTCAGTAGTATGGGACCCCACAACCGTGGAGCTCCCAGGATGCAAGAAGTGTCCCTTTCTGCAAGATAGTATAAACGAGCCGTCCCGGGGGTCGTGCAGCCGCCATGCCAGCCTCTCCCCTCTCATGGAGCAGGTTCCAGACTTCCTGCCCCCTGGCCCTCTTCTTCTCTATAACTCCTGCGACCCAAACAGAGGGTCCGGCATGATCTCTGGAGTCCGGTGGGCGGGACTTAACCGAGGAAGGACGTGGATCAGAGGCGGCCGATGATTCCTGCGGCTCAACAGCCGCTGGGGCCAGGTGGCAAATGGGGACAACCGGGTCCTTGGAGGCTGGAATCACAAGGCCCACTAAGTCGGCCGCAGTCGACTTCAGCAGCGGCATAACCGCGGCCTCAGGACAGGCCGCATCCACTACTTCCAATGGAGCCGGAGTAACGGCCGGTTCCAACGACGCAGCTGCTATCAGCAGGGGGAACGCAGCAGTGTCTTCTTTGGATGACTTCCGCACTGGCGGCTCCAGGCGGGGTACCTCAGGGACTTGAGCAGGGGCCTCGCACAACTCTGCATACACCACTGGGCCCGATGTACCCAGGCCTTCCGGTGCGCAGGGGGCAGCGTGCTGCGGCAGAATGATGAGGGCCGCTGGCGGAGGCACTGGTGGTGCCGGGGGTACTCTCACCTTCCCCGGCGCTGCGGCCTCCATCACATCAATACGCGGCTTCACCCGCAGCCTCCGTCCCTCGCTCCACTGTCCCGCGGGTCTTTCCCCCAAACTCGGGGGCTCCGCTGAGAAGTCCTCTGCTGGTATTGGTGGCGGCCGTTCTCGCTGACTCCGCTCAGGCTCCGCTCCCCAGCTCAGCATCCCGCTGCTCTCCCGTGGCTCTGAGGGCGACTTCTGGCACAGCTCCATCCCCTGCCGCCACTGCCACTCTAGGCGGCCGATGCCCCGACACCTGCAGAGTCTCATACCGTCCGTTGGGCAGCACTCGAATGGCATCAGACAGCCGCAGCCAAGTTTTTCTTCTGTGCCACTCCCTCTGTGAGGTGAGGTGTCGGCAGGCCTCTCCACCCTCCTGTCAGGGTCCAATATATGGAAGCGTCGATCTCCAGGCACATACTGCTTCCTTTTGGGATACGTTGGAGGGGGTCCCAGTCCATTCAACATGACTGCAAACACCCGGACCTCTCCTCTGCGCTGAAGCAACACCGCCATACTGCACAGTACCTGGTACCGCCCCGGATCCTCTGCTGGCCACACAGATCCGCCACAGCGCTTCCCATTTGTATTCCACAGGTAGGTCATTTGTAATCCACAGGTAATTGTAATCCAAAGAGTAGTCCAAGTCCTTTTCCAGTCTTTGAGGCAGGCCTGCCGCAGAAGATGATGTATTAGCGGCGTCTATCCTGCCGACTACGCCAAATGTAGTGTCGGTGGTGGGGTGCCGAGCTGGGGGGGGTGGTCCTACTTTTATACCGCGCAGAGATGACAACAGAGACACGATGGAGGCAGATTCTGGGTGCAACAGGTCCAAGTTTATTTCTTCACTTGCCGTCCGACTGACGGCACACCTCGCGGCCCTCCGTTTCCAGAGCCGCTTCTCACACCGTACACTGGAGACGTGTCTGCACACACGTCCCCTCCTTTACTGTCGACGCTCCTGACAGTTCCGTCACTGTGGCCGCCTTAGGCCCATTAACCAACAGCGCTTCTACTGCTCAGTCGTCGTGTCACATACGGTGTCTTACACCCAGTACCTCGTCTCAACTGCGGTCCTTTCCTGTCAGGACCACCCCCCTGACGTCCTCTCTCCTCAGTCCCCCTGGTCTGGATTCTCCTCAGAGTGCACAGACTGTCGTAGTCCTCCTGTCACTTGAGCTCCCCCTGGGGACTGGAATCTTCTGGAACCCTCCCTCAGAATTTATAGCTCACCCGGTTCCTTGAAACTGTCACTCCAACTGTCACCTCGCCCCCCATGACCAAAGGTTTCTAAAGCCCTAAGCTGCTGTAAAGTCCTTTGCTCACACTCCACCCTGCCATCTAATGGTCATCCCAAGGTACTGCACGTCCACTACACTTTCCTAGTTGTTTCCCCACTGTAATCACTGACTCCTACCTACACTGCGCAAACCTATCTTTCTTCACTCTGACTAGTCCATCCGTCCGTCAGGTCACCTTCCCTACAGACTTGTGAATCCTGCAACTAGAGAGCACTGCAGAAACAGAAGATCTTAGATAAACTAAATACTATCAATACCAGAGATTGACTGCACAGCTAAGAATGCTGAAATGCCAATAGAGCACTTTCTAATATGCTGATCTATGCTACTGCCCCTGCAATCATGGAAATCCTTGGCTATACAACCAGCAAGAACAACAGAAGTACGTGCTCTCCTTGGAAAAGAGCAAGGTGACATGCAGGGAAGTAAGCCAACTAACAGAAATACAGAAGGGTGTAAAGATCAAGAATAAGACCAAACTGGAGAAGTATAAAGGCCTGACCCTCAACTGTAGACTGATAAACAAAGGCTCACAGCACTCACTGTATGACTAGGGAGATACACTAGAAAAGCTGAGGCCGAGAAGACAAATTCCCTGTTCTCCAAAGAAGCATCCAAGGTGTACTCCCAACTACAGAGTAACAGCACAAAGGCAGCAACTCCACCAATAGCAGTCTGAAAAATACTGGAGGAACATATGGGAGAAGGAAAAAACACACCACACCAGTGCAATATGGCTGCAAGATCTGAGAATGAAACACAGCAACCACCTAGAGCAAGAACATGAAGAGCTGGACCGCACCTGGCCCAGACATGATACACTCCTACTGGATAAAGAAATTAAAAGTGGTACATGAACGTATGGCAAAGCAGATGAACCAACTGCTAGAAGCAGACCACCACCCAGATTGGCTAATACAAGGTAAAACAGTGCTGATCATGAAGGATCCTCACAAAGGAACAGTTCCATCCAACTACTGCCCAATATCCTGCCTTACAACAACATGGAAACCCCTGTCAGGCATCATAGCTGCAAATCTACAGGACCATATGAACCAGTACATGAATGCAGCTCAGAAAGGCACTGGGACCGACATCAGAGACTCTAAGCCCCAGCTCCTCATAGATAGAGCAGTCGCTCAAGACTCAAGATCCAGACAGACCAATCTCAGCACAGTCTGCATCAACTACAGGAAAGCCTATGACTCAATGCCACACACATGGATCTGTGAATGCTGGGCTCTCTACAATGTCAACAGGAAATTAAGAACCTTCCTCAGAAACTCAATGGGGCTATGGAGAGCAACATTAGAAGTCAACTCAAGACAACTAGCACAAGTGACCATCAAATGCGGCATATACCAAGGTGATGCACTGTCCCAATTGCTGTTCTGCATAGGCTTGAACCCCTTCAGTCAAATAATTGCAGAGTCTGGCTATGGATACAAATTCAAGAGTAGAAGCACCATCAGCCACTTCCTCTACGTGGATGACATCTAGCTGTATGCGAAAAATGAATGAGACATCAATTCACTGATCCACCTGACAAAGATCTACAGTGAAGACATCGGGATGTTGTTCGGACTGGAAAAGTGCGGCCAGTTCGTAATAAAGAGAGGCAAGGTAGTCAAGACAGATGGAGTGGAATTACCAGCAGGGCACATAGCAGATGTACAGACATGCTACAAGTACCTCGGCATCCCATGGGGATGAAGAGGCAAGAAAAGCAGCAATATCCAAATATTATCAAAGAATAAGACAGGTCCTGAAAAGCCAGCGCAATTGGAAGAATAAAATCCGTTCCATCAATACATATGCCCTGCAAGTTTTCAGATACCCTGCTGGCATAGTGTGCTGGCCAAAAGAAAAGATGGAAGTTGCAGATGTGAAGACATGATAGCTCCTCACAATGCATGGAGGTCTCCATCCTAAGTCTAGCACCCAAAGATTGCATACCAACAGAAAGGAGGGTGGTCGAGGCTTGATAAGCATACAAGCCACCATCACGGATGAAACATGGAGTATCCAGGAATACATCAGAAACATGGAACCAAAAGATGAGATGCTGAGAGAAAGCCAAAGGCAGCAGCAAATCTGGAAGAAAGAACAGGAACATGAAGTGCCATGGCAAGAAAAACCTCTGCATGGGATGTACCATCGACAGATAATGAAGGTGGCTGAAATGGAGAAATCCTATTATTGGCTGGAGAAAGCTGGACTCCAAGACAGCACAGAGGCTCTAGAGCAAGCACTAAGAACCAGATCCATAGAAGCAGGAATCTACCATGCAAGACAAGACCCAAGGTGTAGACTATGTAGAGAAACCTCTGAAACAGTACAACACATAGTGGCAGGATGCAAAATGCAAGCAGGAACAACGTATACCGAATGCCGCAACCAAGTAGCGGGAATTGTATACAGGAACATCTGCACAGTGTATTGGCTAAATCCCCCTAAGTCCAGGTGGGAGACCCCAGAAAAACTGGAGGCGAATGAAAGAGCTAAAATACTGTGGGATTTCAAGATCCAGACAGATAAGCAGGTGTTGGCTAACCAACCAGCCATTGTGATAGTAGACAAGGATCAAAAGACAGCAATGATAATAGATGTGGCAGTGCCAAGTGATGGCTACATCAGAAAGAAGGAATATGAGTAGCTGGAGAAATACCAGGACCTCAATGGAGAACTATAGAAGATTTGGAAGGTGAAAATAACAGTAATTCAAGTGGTGATATGAGCACTTGGAGCAGTGACCCCTAAGTTGGAAGAATGGTTACAACAGATCCCTGGAGCAACATCTGAGCTCTCTGTCCAGAAAAACCTAATGCTGGGAACAACTAAGATCCTGCGCAAAACACTCAAACTCACAGGCCCCTGGTAGAGGACCCGAGAATGAAAAAGGACAACATAGACCACCCCCATTGGGAGGCTAAGAAGGAAGTTTTTATATATAGTAGATGATATGTCAACTGGTCAATATATATATATATATATATATATATATATATATATATATATATTAACAGTAGGTATGGAAAGTATTCAGACCCCTTTATATTTTTCACCCTTTGTTTCATTGCAGTCATTTGGTAAATTCAAAAAAGTTCATTTTTTTTCTCATTAATGTACACTCTGCACCCCATCTTGACTGAAAAAAACGGAAATGTAAAAATTTTTGATAACATTAAAATGAAAACTGAAATATCTCACAGTCATAAGTATTCAGACTCTTTGCTCAGTTTTGAGTAAAAGCAACCTTTTGTCATAGTACAGCCATGAGTCTTCTTGGGAATGATGTAACAAGTTTTTTCACACCTGGATTTGGGTATCCTCTGCCATTCTTCCTTGCAGATCCTCTCCAGTTCCATCAGGTTCGATGGTGAATGTTGGTGGACAGCCATTTTCAGGTCTCTCAAGAGACGCTAAATTGGGTTTAGGTCAGGGCTCTGGCTGGGCCAGTCAAGAATGGTCACAAGAGTTCTGAAGCCAATCCTGTGTTATTTTAGCTGTGTGCTTAGGGTCATTGCCGAAGGTTCACCTTCCAACAAGACAAAGTCTGAGGTCCAGAGCATTCTGTAAGAGGTTTTCATCTCTGTACTTGGCCGCATTCATGGTTCCTTCAGTTGCAACCAGTCGCCCTGTCCCTGCAGCTGAAAAACACCCCCACAGCATGATGCTGCCACCACCATGTTTCACTGTTGGGATTGTATTGGGCAGGTGATGAGCAGTGCCTGGTTTTCTCCATACGTACCGCTTAGAATTATCACCAAAAAGTTCTATCTTCATATCATCAGACAAGAGATTCTTATTTCTCATAGTCTGAGCTTGCTTTTTGTGTTTTTTAGCAAACTCTATGCTGGCTTTCATAAGTCTGGCACTGAGGAGAGACTTCCTCTGGGCCACTATGCCATAAAGGCCCGACTGGTAGAGGGCTGCAGTGATAGTTGACTTTGTGGAACTTTCTCCCATCTCCCTGCTGCATCTGTGGAGCTCCGCGACAGTGATCATGCGGTTCTTCAAAACATCTCTCACCAAGGCTTGTGTCTGGTAACTCTTCCACCGGTACTGTCGGTCACAGAGCTGTGGGATCATGCTGGCAGATGTCAGCGTGATTCCGCAGCTGACTGTGAAATGCAGCTGAGACCTGCGGTAAAAAAGCAGGGTTGGCTCGATGAGACTACTGCTCCCATCGGGTTATGTCTGGTGTCACTGATAACAGTGATGGCAGTTGCCGCTGATGGGAGAATAGTATCATGTGCCAGTGCTTGTGCTCTCAATTAAAAAAAAAGGAAATTACATACATATTCACATAAAAAACCCATTGCACTCACCACACACCAAACATCAGACTTCCTCGTCTCCTAGAAATAACAAAATAATAAACCAACATATACTCCTAGTCCGCCAAAGTCCAAGGTAATCCAGATTGTACCATGGCAATCTCATGTGTAGTACAATCACATCGGAGATGTCACTGCTCTACCTGGCCACCGACGATACACTGACAGAAGATTATCTCTCTCATAGTTTATTAGCTGATTGGCTCCGGTGCTGTCACTTACAGCACTGCTGTGTGGTAAAGTTCTCACACATCAGTACTGCCATAAGTGAGAGCTCATGAACTCCAGTGAACTCTCACAGCAGTGCAGTGATACACTGCGGGAGATATTACCTCCTGTCAGTGTATCATCGGAGTCCGGGTAGAGCAGTCACATCTCCCGAAATGACTGTTCTACACGTGAGATCACCGTGGGACAATTTGGATTACCTTGGACTACGGCGGAAAGGGATTATACATTGGTTTATTACTCTACATTATTTCTACAAGATGAGGGCTTACGGGATATGGTGTGTGGTGAGTATAATGGGTCTTTATTTTTATGTGAATGTGTTTGTAATTTTAATTTTTGTCACTGTGACATAGGCGCCGGTAGATGATACTACTCTCCCATTAGCGGCACCTGCTGTCACTGTTATAAGTGACACCAGACACAGCCTGATGGGAGCAGTAGTCTCATCAGGCCAAGCCTGCTTTTGTACCACAGGTCACTGCTGCGGATCACAGTCTACTGCGGAATCACGCTGACATCTGCCAGCATGATCCCTGTGATCAACAGTACCGACAGTAGCGTTATCGAGCACATCCACACACACTCGCACACACACAGACACTTGCACACACAGACATTTGCACACACTCGCAGACAGCTGCACGCATATGCAGACAGCTGCAGACAGCCACACATTCTCTGCTAAAGTTCAAAATACAGCAGTGACCTGGGAGTCAGAAATGCTTCCATGCTGTTCCCATGTCATTTGAGCACTTTTCCCATCTATTTCCGCAATTTCTAGTCTCTCTAAAGACCACCGGATGGTTCGCGGGAAAAATGCTGGATTTTCCCATAAACTTACATTTGGCTCGTTGCTCGGGACGAGCACCCGAGCATTTCACTTTGCTCGACCCGAGCAACGAGCACCTAAGCATTTAGTGCTCGCCCATCACTAGTGAGGTCTTATATAGACAGATGTGTGCCCCTACAAATCAAGTCCTATCAGTTTAATTAAACACAACTGGACTCCAATGAAAGAGTAGAAACATCTCAAGGAGGATCACAAGGAAATGTACAGCATGTGACTTAAATATGAGTGTCTGAGCAAAGGGTCTGAATAGTTATGACCATGTGATATTTCAGTTTTTCTTTTTTAATTCATTTGCAAAAATTTCTACACTTCTGTTTTTTTTTAGTCAAGATGGGTTGCAGAGTGTACATTAATGAGAAAAAAATGAGCTTTTTTGAATTTACCAAATGGCCGCAATGAAACAAAGAGTGAAAGATGTAAAGGTTCTGAATACTTTCCGTACCCACTGCACTGTATTGTTTAGTGTTCCCTTTATTTTTTTGAGCAGTATATATACTGTGTGTGTGTGTGTGTGTGTGTATGTATATATACACTCACTGGCCACTTTATTAGGTACACCATGCTAGTAACGGGTTGGACCCCCTTTTGCCTTCAGAACTGCCTCAATTCTTCGTGGCAGAGATTCAACAAGGTGCTGGAAGCATTCCTCAGAGATTTTGGACCATATTGACATGATGGCATCACACAGTTGGCGCAGATTTGTCGGCTGCACATCCCTGATGCGAATCTCCCGTTCCACCACATCCCAAAGATGCTCTATTGGATTGAGATCTGGTGACTGAGGAGGCCATTTGAGTACAGTGAACTCATTGTCATGTTCAAGAAACCAATCTGAGATGATTCGAGCTTTATGACATGGCGCATTATCCTGCTGAAAGTAGCCATCAGATGCCTGTTCTTAGCTGAGAGGAGTGGTACCCAGTGTGGTCTTCTGCTGCTGTAGCCCATCTGCTTCAAAGTTCGACGCACTGTGCGTTCAGAGATGCTCTTCTGCCTACCTTGGTTGTAACGGGTGGCAATTTGAGTCACTGTTGCCTTTCTATCAGCTCGAACCAGTATGCCCATTCTCCTCTGACCTCTGGCATCAACAAGGCATTTCCGGCCACAGAACTGCCGCTCACTGGATTTTTTTTCTTTTTCGGACCATTCTCTGTAAACCCTAGAGATGGTTGTGCGTGAAAATCCCAGTAGATCAGCAGTTTCTGAAATACTCAGACCAGCCCTTCTGGCACCAACAATCATGCCACGTTCAAAGGCACTCAAATCACCTTTCTTCCCCATACTGATGCTCGGTTTGAACTGCAGGAGATTGTCTTGACCATGTCTACATGCCTAAATGCACTGAGTTGCCGCCATGTGATTGGCTGATTAGAAATTAAGTCTTAACACACAGTTGGACAGGTGTACCTAATAAAGTGGCCAGTGAGTGTATATACATATATATATATATATATATTAGCTGAAGAGTCCGGCGTTGCCTGGGCAAAGTAGCCAACTGTGGTTAGTTATAGCAAATTATAATGATTATATTGCACATAAAAACCATGTATCTAATCCTATCCTGTATGATACTGACTGCTGAGCCATGTATCTAATACTATTCTGTGTGATAATGTGTGCTGAGCTGCGTATCTAATCCTATCCTGTGTGATACTGACTGCTGAGCTGTGTGTCTAATCCTATCCTGTGTGATATTGACTGCTGAGCTGTGTATCTAATCCTATCCTGTGTGATACAGACTGCTGAGCCGTGTATCTAATCCTATCCTGTGTGATACTGGGCTCCCCCTGCAGTCTGTGTCAGAGGGTGGTCTGTGTTGGCACAGTAATAAATTGTGTTATTTCCAGCTTTATAGAAGGACGATAACACCATAGAAATGATAAGAATAATAGGTCTCAGTTACCACAACTGTCTACGAAGAAAACTGTTGCTGATAGCAACCAATCACAGCTCATTTTTCATCTTTTAAACAGCTCTGGTACAGCGTGGCGAGTTTTGAGTGGTGACCTTTGTGTTTTGACTTTTATGTGGCGAGGTTGGTGTATGTGTGGTGAAATGTGTGCTGAGGGAGGTATATGTGTTGAAGCACGTGGTAGTGTGTGGCGCATTTTGTGTGTGTGTTCATATCCCCGTGTGTGGTGAGTATCCCATGTCAGGGCCCCACCTTAGCAACTGTACGGTATATACTCTTTGGCGCCATCGCTCTCATTCTTTAAGTCTCCCTTGTTCACATCTGGCAGCTGTCAATTTGCCTCCAACACCTTTCCTTTCACTTTTTCCCCATTATGTAGATAGGGGCAAAATTGTTTGGTGAATTGGAATGCGCGGGGTTAAAATTTTGCCTCACAACATAGCCTATGATGCTCTTGGAGTCCAGACGTGTGACTGTGCAAAATTTTGTGGCTCTAGCTATGACAGTCCAGATGCCAATACATACATTCACGTTTGCCCGACTATGTAGATAGGGGCAAAATTGTTTGGTGAATTGGAACACGCAGGGTTAAAATTCTGCCTCACAACATAGCCTGTGACCCTCTTGGGGTCCAGACGTGTGACTGTGCCAAATTTTGTGGCTGTAGCTGCGACAGTGCTGATGCCAATCCCGGACATGCATACATACATACATACACACCCACATTGAGCTTTATATATATATATATATATATATATATATATATATATATATTAGCTATAAACCCATTCTACGCCCGGGTGGTGGGCATTTTTACTGGTATATGGTCTCCTATCCTGGTATGTGCTGCCCCCTTCCTATCCTGGAGTGCATGGCACCGCTCATCCCTATCCTGGTATGCATGGTCCCCTCACCCCCTTTCCTGGTATGCATGGTTCCCTCACTCCCCTTTCTTGGTATGCGTGGTCCCCTCAACATCCCTGTCATGATCCATGCTGGATCATGTCAGATAGGAGCACTGGTAACCTTTTTTTTCTCTCTCTAAACTTTGTGGCCAGTATGGTCATTGCACTGGTGTGTTTAGAGATAGTTTTGCCCCCGGTGGCCAGTATGGTCATTGCACTGGTGTTTTTAGAGATAGTTTTTCCCCCCGGTGGTGGTTAGTGTAATTGCATGGGAATCACTAACGGGTGTGTTTACTCGATAAAGGTGTGTCAGTTGTGCTCACTGACGTTGGTGATATTATTGTTGGTCTTTTCCAACCAGCCTGGGTGAAGGATGGAGCTGAGGAGAGTCCAGGGCAGCTCAGTCAGAGGCCTGGAGTGGCAGCTATGGTGTCAGCAAGAAGTTCGTGTAAAGCATGGTGGAGTGGCAGCTATGGTGTCAGTGAAGAATTCTTGCAAGCTTGGTGGAGTGGCAGCTATGGTGTAGAGCTGCACTCAGTTTGCTGGACTCTGTTACTGGAAAGCTGCACTCAGGTGCTGGGCTCGGTTGCTGGACAGTTGCACTCAAGTGCTGGACTCTGTAGCTGGACAGCTGCACTCAGGTGCTGGACTCTGTTGCTTCAAGGCGGCACTCGGGTGCTGGATGCTGTTGCTGCAAAGCTGCACCCAGGTGATGGACACGGTGGGAGGAAGATGCACTCAGGTGTTGGACTCTGTTGCCAGGAGCAAGTGCATCAGAGCAAAGCTAAGTGTTTCCCTGTTTGTTACTTTTCCTCATGTTGGTCTTAGTGCAGCGGTGGGGCCAGTGCCTGCACCACCCAGCTCCCTAGCAAGGGATAGGAGTAGGGTGTGCCAGGGCTACAGGTTCCTGAGCAGCGCCCAGTGCGGAACTAGCATAGGGAATGTTAGGAGCGTTAGGGACACTGACTCAGGGGAGTGCAGGATGTCTCCACGTCCCCCATTCCCTATCACAGGGCCCACCATTGTAAATGTTTCCCTACAACCCCCTTTGTCTTGTCATATTAGTTACCGGCCTGCGGGCCGCATCACACTGGACAATTACACATGCCGTGTCCTGTTGTATTAGTTACCGGCCTGCTGGCCGTGTCACACAGGACGGGGCACGTGACATTATCACCAACCATACATTTTCTCTAGTGAGCCTTTGGCCATGTTCAGACATGTGAGCAATTGCTGCTGGGCATCACTAGGGTGAGTGAGGAGCTGCATGGTGTGTTGAAGCAATTCCAGCAGCAGTAATCGGGGTCTGGGGCCTTCCCTCTGGCTCAACCAGAAAAACAATTTGCGGCTCTGGCAAAGAAACCCCCTAGAGTCCCTGCTGGGGAGCGGGACTTGCTCATACAGTTGGATGTACCCAGGCAGGTGTGTAGAGTTCGTGTCCCCATGGTGCTGTCTGAGGTTCCCCGAGGTAAAGGGGTGCGTCCCTGTAGTGAGCAGACTGGACAATTACACGTGCCGTGTCTTGTTGTATTAGTTACCAGCCTGCTGGCCGTGTCACACAGGAAGGGCACGTGACAATCCCTTTGTCGTATGCATGGTCCGCTCACTTGCCTTTCGTGGTATGCATGGTCTCATTACTCTCCTTTCGTGGTATGCGTGATCCCCTCACCATCCTTTTGTGGTATGCGTAGTCCCCTCGCTCCCCTTTCATGGTATGCATTGTCCCCTCACCCTCCTTTCGTGGTATGCGTGGTCCCCTCACCCTCCTTTCGTGGTATGCGTGGTCCCCTCACCCTCCTTTCGTGGTATGCGTGGTCCCCTCACCCCCGTTTCGTGGTATGTGTGGTCCCCTCACTCCCCTTTCGTGGTATGCATGGTCCCCTCACCCCCCTTTCCTGGTATGCATGGTCCCCTCACTCCCCTTTTGTGGTATGTGTGGTCCCCTCAACCCCCTTTTGTGGTAGGCGTGGTCCCCTCACCCCCCTGTCGTGGTATGCGAGGCACCCTCACCCCCCTTTCATGGTATGTGTGGTCCCCTCACCCCCCTTTCGTGGTATGCGTGGTCCCCTCACCCCCTTATCCTGTTATGCATGGTCCCCTCACCCTCCTTTCATGGTATGCATGGTCCCTTCACCCCTCTTTCGCAGTATGCATGGTCCCCTCACCCCTCTTTCGCAGTATGCATGGTCCCCTCACCCCTCTTTCGTGGTATGCATGGTCCCCTCACTCCCCTTTCGCGGTATGCGTTGTCCCCTCACCCTCCTTTCATGGTATGCGTGGTCCCCTCACCCTCCTTTCGTGGTATGCATGGTCCCCTCACCCCTCTTTCGTGGTATGCATGGTCCCCTCACTCCACTTTTGTGGTATGCATGGTCCCCTTACTCCCCATTCGTGGTATGCATGGTCCCCTCACCCCCCTTTTGTGGTATGCATGGTCCCCTCAACCCCCTTTTGTGGCAGGTGTGGTCCCCTCACCCCCCTTTCATGGTATGCGTGGTCCCCTCACCCCCTTTCGTGGTATGCGTGGTCCCCTCACCCCTTTCGTGGTATGCGTGGTCCCCTCACCCCCTTTCGTGGTATGCATGGTCCCCTCACCCCCTGTCATTGTATGCGTGGCCCTCTAACGCCCTATCCTGTTATGCGTGGTCACCTCACTCCCCTTTCGTGGTATGTGTGGTCCCCTCACCCTTCTTTCGCAGTATGTGTGGCACCATCACCCCCCTTTCGTGGTATGCGTGGCCCCATCACTCCCCTTTCGTGGTATGCGTTGTCCCCTCACTCCCATTTCGTGGTATGCATGGTCCCCTCACCCCTCTGTTGAGGTATGCGTGGTCCCCTCACTCCCCTTTTGTGGTATGCGTGGTTCCCTCACCCCCTTACCCCTCACCCTCCTTTTGTGGTATGCATGGCCCCATCACTCCCCTTTCATGGTATGCGTGGTCCTCTCACTCCCCTTTCGTGGTATGTGTGGCACCCTCACCCCCCCTTTCATGGTATGTGTGGTCCCCTCACCCCCGTTTCGTGGTATGCGTGGTCCCCTCACTCCCCTTTTGTGGTATGCGTTGTCCCCTCACCCTCCTTTCATTGTATGTGTGGTCCCCTCACCCTCCTTTCGTGGTATGCATGGTCCCCTCACCCCTCTTTCGTGGTATGCGTGGTCCCCTCACTCCACTTTTGTGGTATGCATGGTCCCCTCACCCCCTTTCCTGCTATGCATGGTCCCCTCACCCCCTTTCCTGGTATGCATGGTCCCCTCACTCCCCATTTGTGGTATGCGTGGACCCCTCACCCCCTTTTGTGGTATGCGTGGTCCCCTCAACCCCCTTTTGTGGTATGTGTGGTCCCCTCACCCCTCTTTCATGGTATGTGTGGTCCCCTCATCCCCCTTTCGTGGTATGTGTGGTCCTCTCACCCCCCTTTCGTGGTATGCGTGGTTCCCTCACCCCCTATCCTGCTAAGCATGGTCCCCTCACTCCCCTTTTGTGGATTACGTGGTCCCCCACCCCCCTTTCATGGTATGCGTGGTCCTCTAACGCCCTATCCTGTTATGCATGGTCCCCTCACTCCCCTTTCTTGGTATGTGTGATCCTCTCACCCTCCTTTCGTGGTATGCATGGTCCCCTCACCCCCTCTTACCCCTCACCCTCCTTTAGTGGTATGCTTGGTACCCTCACCCCCTTTTGTGGTATGCGTGGCCCCATCACTCCCCTTTAGTGGTATGCGTGGTCCCCTCACTCACCTTCTGTGGTATGCGTGGTCCCCTCACCCCTCTGTCGAGGTATGCGTGGTCCCCTCACTCCCTTTTTGTGGTATGCGTGGTCCCTCACCCTCCTTTTGTAGTATGCGTGGTCCCCTCACCCTCCTTTCGTGGTATGCATGGTCCCCTCACCCCTCTTTCATGGTATGCGTGGTCCCCTCACTCCCCTTTTGTGGTATTCATGGCCCCATCACTCCCCTTTCGTGGTATGCGTGGTCCCCTCACCCCCCTGTCGAGGTATGCATGGTCCCCTCACTCCTCTTTTGTGGTATGTGTGGTCCCCTCACCCTCCTTTTGTGGTATGCGTGGTCCCCTCATCCCCCTTACCCCTCAACCTCCTTTTGTGGTATGCGTGGACCCCTCACCCCCCTTTTGTGGTATGCGTGGCCCCATCACTCCCCTTTCGTGGTATGCGTGGTCCCCTCACCCTTCTTTCATGGTATGCATGGTCCCCTCACTCCCCTTTTGTGGTATGCGTGGTCCCCTCACCCTCCTTTTGTGGTATGCGTGGTCCCCTCACCCTCCTTTTGTGGTATGTGTGGCCCCATCACCCCCTATCCTGTTATGCATAGTCCCCTCACCCCCTATGCTGTTATGCATGGTCCCCTTACTCCCCTTTCGTGATTTGCGTGGTCACCTCACTCCCCTTTCGTGGTATGAGTGGTCCCCTCACCCCCCTTTCGTGGTATGCGTGGTTCCTTCACCCCCCTTTCGTGGTATACGCGGTCCCCTCACTCCCCTTTTGTGGTATGCGTGGTCCCCTCACCCCCCTTTCGTGGTATGCGTGGTTCCTTCACCCCCCTTTCGTGCTATGTGTTGTCTCCTCACTCCCCTTTTGTGGTATGCGTGGTCCCCTCACCCCCCCATCCTGTTATGCGTGGTCCACTCAATCCCCTTTCATAGTATGCATGGTCTCCTCACCCCCTATCCTGTTATGTGTGATCTCCTCACTCCCCTTTCGTGGTATGCGTGGTCCCCTCACACCCCTATCCTGTTATGCGTGGTCCCCTCACCCCCCTTTTGTGGTATGCATGGTCCCCTCACTCCCCTTTTGTGGTATGTGTGGTCCCCTCACTCCCCTTTCATGGTATACGTGGTCCTTTCACTCCCCTTTCATGGTATGCGTGGTCCCCTACCTCCTCTTTTGTGGTATGTGTAGTCCCCTCACCCCACTTTCGTGGTATGCGTGGTCCCATCACCCCTTTTGTTGACCAGCTTACTTTTCTGAAAATGAACAAGGCCTGGATCTCGCTAGAATTTGCCATTCCTCTTCCAGAATAAATAATTGGGTGGCAGTAGTATCCAGGTCTCCTGTTGTGTTCATGTTTCTACCACCTGAACTGTAATCCCTGGGCTCCAATACCGCCAGTTGTTGCTCAGAAGTGCCGTCTGCACAAAAAAAACCACATGCTCCAGTGTTAGTGGGGTTCAGTAACGCCAACTGCTCCCCTGCTGTGTCTGGCAATGTCTACTGCTGCCTCCACATTCACACTACTAGTGATTTCAAACTTGCTCCAATTAGGCCTCTGGCTCCACTCTGTCTCTAGTATTTCTCCTGGCTTCCAACACCGCCAGTTGCTGCTCCTCCTCAACCTCCTTTTGTGGTATGCGTGGACCCCTCACCCCCCTTTTGTGGTATGCGTGGCCCCATCACTCCCCTTTCATGGTATGCGTGGTCCCCTCACCCTTCTTTCATGGTATGCGTGGTCCCCTCACTCCCTTTTGTGGTATGCGTGGTCCCCTCACCCTCCTTTTGTGGTATGCGTGGTCCCCTCACCCTCCTTTTGTGGTATGTGTGGCCCCATCACCCCCTATCCTGTTATGCATAGTCCCCTCACCCCCCTATGCTGTTATGCATGGTCCCCTTACTCCCCTTTCGTGATTTGCGTGGTCACCTCACTCCCCTTTCGTGGTATGAGTGGTCCCCTCACCCCTCTTTCGTGGTATGCGTGGTTCCTTCACCCCCCTTTAGTGGTATACGCGGTCCCCTCACTCCCCTTTTGTGGTATGCGTGGTCCCCTCACCCCCCTTTCGTGGTATGCGTGGTTCCTTCACCCCCCATCCTGTTATGCGTGGTCCACTCAATCCCCTTTCATAGTATGCATGGTCTCCTCACCCCCTATCCTGTTATGTGTGATCTCCTCACTCCCCTTTCATGGTATGCGTGGTCCCCTCACACCCCTATCCTGTTATGCGTGGTCCCCTCACCCCCCTTTTGTGGTATGCATGGTCCCCTCACTCCCCTTTTGTGGTATGTGTGGTCCCCTCACTCCCCTTTCATGGTATACGTGGTCCTTTCACTCCCCTTTCGTGGTATGCGTGGTCCCCTACCTCCTCTTTTGTGGTATGTGTAGTCCCCTCACCCCACTTTCGTGGTATGCGTGGTCCCCTCACCCCTTTTGTTGACCAGCTTACTTTTCTGAAAATGAACAAGGCCTGGATCTCGCTAGAATTTGCCATTCCTCTTCCAGAATAAATAATTGGGTGGCAGTAGTATCCAGGTCTCCTGTTGTGTTCATGTTTCTACCACCTGAACTGTAATCCCTGGGCTCCAATACCGCCAGTTGTTGCTCAGAAGTGCCGTCTGCACAAAAAAAACCACATGCTCCGGTGTTAGTGGGGTTCAGTTACGCCAACTGCTCCCCTGCTGTGTCTGGCAATGTCTACTGCTGCCTCCACATTCACACTACTAGTGATTTCAAACTTGCTCCAATTAGGCCTCTGGCTCCACTCTGTCTCTAGTATTTCTCCTGGCCTCCAACACCGCCAGTTGCTGCTCAGAAGTGCCATCTGCACAATCAACACTTGTTCCTGTGTTACTGGGGTTCAGTAACGTCAGCTGATCCCCTGATGTGTGTCCGGCAATGTCTCCTGCTCTGTCCACATTCCCACTGATAGTAGTGGGAATGTGGACAGAGCAGGAGACATTGCCGGACAAACATCAGGGGATCAGCTGACGTTACTGAAACCCAGTAACACAGGAACAAGTGTTGATTGTGCAGACGGCAATTCTGAGCAGCAACTGCCGGTGTTGGAGGACAGGCTAAATACTAGAGACAGTGGAGCCAGAGGCCTAATTGGAGCATGGTTAAAATCAGTAGTAGTCTACAACAGATATAAAACTTGATGAAATTAGGCCTCAGCCTACACCCAGATTGACCCTGGGCTACAACATTGCCAGTTGTTACTCAGAAGTGTCTTTGGCATGGGTACTCCCTCCTGCCCAGCCTGGTTCCAGCACGCCTGCTGTTTCTGGGTAGTGTCAATGTCACTTTGCCACCAATACATTGTCCTGTCGTGTTGTGGTCGGGTTAGCCGAGTCTATGGTGCCTGCAGTTTAGGTGCTTCCTATGTGGGCTGCGGGTTCTGGTAATAAAGGCTGGTTCCATAGTGCCAATAGGACAAGCACCCCCTGTAAGGACTGTGAGTTTCTGTAACTGCGGCCGGCTCGCGGCCTTGCAACTTTGTTTTTCATGGGTACCTTCTGCTACCCTTCCGGGTTCCAGCACCGTCAGCTGGTTCTCGGCAGTGCCTTTGGCTGAGGTGCCTCCTTCTCGGTATCCGAGTTCCAGAAACGTCTGCTGGTCCTTGGTAGTGCTTTCTAGCACAGGTACCTCCTGCATAGTAACCATGTTCCAGCACGGTCAGCTGGTCCTCGGTAGTGCCATTGGCTCTTGTTCCTTCTGCTGCCCTTCCAGGTTCCAGCACCGTCCGCTGATTCTCGGCTGTGCTCTTGGTTGAGGTACCTCCTTCTCGGTATCCGAGTTCAAGCAACGTCTGCTGGTCCTTGGTAGTGCTTTCTAGCACAAGTACCTCCTGCTTAGTAACCGGGTTCCAGCACAGTCAGCTGGTCCTCGGTAGTGCCATTGGCTCTTGTTCCTTCTGCTGCTCCTCCAGGTTCCAGCACCATCAGCTGGTCCTCGCTACTTCCATTTGCTCTGGCAGCTTCTGCTACCCATCCGGGTTCCAGCACCGTCAGCTGGTCCTCGGTTGTGCCATTGACTCTTGTTCCTTCTGCTGACCCTCCGGGTTCCAGCACCGTCAGCTGGTTCTCGGCAGTGCCTTTGGCTGAGGTGCCTCCTTCTCGGTATCTGAGTTCCAGCAATGTCTGCTGGTCCTTGGTAGTGCTTTCTAGCACAGGTACCTCCTGCTTAGTAACCGGGTTCCAGCACCGTCAGCTGGTCCTCGGTAGTACCATTGGCTCTTGTTCCTTCTGCTGCCCTTCTGGGTTCCAGCACCGTCAGCTGGTCCTCGCTAGTTCCATTGGCTCTTGCAGCTTCGGCTACCCATCTTGGTTCCAGCACCGTCAGCTGGTTCTCGGCAGTTCTTCAGCCTTCTTGTACCTTCTGCTACATTTCCAAGTTCAAGCTTTTGGAAATGGTTTTTGTTTATTATCACTCTGGATCTCACTGATGACAACCCTAAAGACGACAACCCTGAAGACCACCCCGAAGAAGACGACGACCACAAAAACGATGACCCTGAAGGCGACGACCCGGAACACCACCCTGAAGAAGACCAAAAAGATGACCCTGAAGAAGATGACCAAGAGGACAAAGAACATGAAGACAACAACCAAGAAGCAGAAGACCAAGAAGCAGAAGACCAAGAAGCTGCAGAACAAAAAGCAGAAGAACATTAAGCATAAGACTAAAAATTAGAGCAAAAGATATTATCTAAAGTATAAGCAGAAGAAGATTAAGCAGTGTATGGGGGTGAGTCCGTTCCTCCTCGTGGTGCCCCTGGAAAATGCCTGCTGCTGCAGGCCAAACTGAACGCGGACAAATCCTGTTGTAAATCTTTTGTGACAGGCAGAATGGAAGGTGTAATCTTCAAACTTTTATAGATAACAACTACAGGAATGCCTGTCACAAATAAGAATATGATGAAGAAGAAGAATAGGAAGAAGATGAAAAAGTAGAATATAAAGAAGAAGAATAGTTGAATAAGAAGAATATGAATAATGTAAAAAAAAAGAATAATAGGAAGAAGGTGAAGAAGAAGAAGATGAATAAGGTGAAGAAGAAGTTGATGAAAAAGATGCTGCTGCTGCTGAGGATCATGAAGGAGAAAGTGTGGGAGAAGTAAAAAAGAAGGTGAAGAGCATGGAAGTAGTGAAACATACATATCTGACAAAATATAAAAAAGGTTGTCAATATCTTTGTAACTCCGAAAGTCTTAAAAAAAAAAAATTATTCCTGCTATTCCATTTCATTGGGCTAAACCTCTATGCCTTTAATGTCTCCTCCACCTCCCCAATACATTCTGCATTATTCTTAGTTGTTTATCTTCATGTAGAATTAACCTACAAGGAAAGAAAGGGTTTTTTTTAATTCCGATATTTCTGTCCCATTGACTTGAATGGGACTTCCAGTATCGGAATCGGCGATACCCGATACTTTTTGGACATTGGCCAATCCAATCCGATCTGATATTTCTCAATATCGGATGGTATCGCTCAACACGAGTGGTCCCCTCACCCTCCTTTCATGATACCGTGGTCCCCTCACCCCCCCTTTCATGGTATGCGTGGTCCCTTCACTCCCCATTTGTGGTATGCGTGGTCCCCTCTCTCCCCTTTCATGGTATGCGTGGTCGCCTCACTCCCCCCCTTTTGTGGTATGCGTGGTCCCCTCACTCCCCTTTCACGGTATGCGTGGCCCCCTCACCCCCCTTTTGTGGTATGCGTGGTCCCCTCATTCCCCTTTTGTGGTATGCGTGGTCCCCTCACCCTCCTTTTATGGTATGCGTGGTCCCCTCACCCTCCTTCCTTGGTATCCGTGGTCCCCTCACCCTCCTTTCGTGGTATGCGTGGTCCCCTCACCCCCCTTTCATGGTGTGCGTGGTCGCATCACTCCCCTTTCGTGGTATGCGTGGTCCCTTCACCCTTCTTTCATGGTATGCGTTGTCCCCTCACCCCCTATCCTGTAGTGCGCGATCTCCTCACTCCCCTTTTGTGGCATGCGTGGTCCCCTCACCCCCCTATCCTGTTATCCATGTTCACCTCACCCCCCTTTCATGATATGCGTGGTCCCCTCACTCCCCTTTTGAGGTATGTGTGGTCCCCTCACTCCCCTTTTGTGGTATGCGTGGTCCCCTCACTCCCCTTTCGTGGTATGCGTGGTCCCCTCACCCTCCTTTTGTGGTATGCGTGGTCCCCTCACCCTCCTTTTGTGGTATGCGTGGTCCCCTCACCCCCTTTTGTGGTATGCGTGGTCCCCTCACCCCCCTTTCGTGGTATGCGTGGTCCCCTCACTCCCCTTTCATGGTATGTGTGGTCCCTTAACTCCCCTTTCATGGTATGCGTGGTCCCCTCACTCCCCTTTCATGGTATGCGTGGTCCCCTCACCCTCCTTTCATGATATGCATGGTCCCATCACTCCCCTTTCATGGTATGCATGGTCCCCTCACCCCCCTTTCGTGGTATGAATGGTCCTGTCACCATCCTTTCGTGATATGCGTGATCACCTCACCCCCTTTGTGTTATGCATGGTCCCCTCATCCCCCTTTCGTGGTATGCATGGTCCCCTTTCCTGGTATGCATGGTCCCCCCCCTCACCCCTATTAAAAACTACACACAAAAAAAACATTTATACTCACCCTTCTTTCCTGTGCTCCAGTGCTGCTTGTCACGTTCTGCTGGAGGCCGGGGGAGGTGTCTGGCTCCGGAGTATGCGCATGCCCATAGCGCTGTCCAGAGCCATATTGCTGAAGGCACACTGCAAATGTGTCTTCAGTAAATTGGTGCCGGATCGCGCTATATGCATGCGCAATTCCGGCCGCACTCCTGGCCCCGTCTTCGGCCGAAGAGAAGCGCCGCGGCAACGCTCCGCCTGGTCAGGTATGTAAGTATGGCGCCGGACATAGCGGTATGCAGTGTGTACGGTACCGCCATCTCCGACGCCATACACACTCCTCACCACGCTGCCTCATTCTGTCTGGAGCCAGACTGCGCAGGCGCGTCGCGCTTGCGCAGTCTATAAAAGCTTCGGACAGAGTGACACTTAGCGTGTTATAATATAGATATATACATCTGGTCAAAATGGTTGGTACGGCTCATTTAATGACAGAAAAACCCTCAAAGGTGACAGAAATAACTTGAATCTGACAAAAATAATAATAAATAAAAAAATCTATGAAAATGAACAAATGAAAGTCAGACATTGCTTTTCAACCATTCTTCCACGGAATTAAAAAAAATATAAAACTCATGAAATAGGCCTAGACAGAAATGATGGTACACTTAACTTAATATTTTGTTGCACAACCTTTTGAAGCAATCACTGCAATCAAACAATTCCTGTAACTGTCAAAGAGACTACTGCACCTCTCGACAGGTATTTTGACCCACTCCACTAGAGCAAACTGCTCCAGTTCTTTTGTGGTTGGAGGTTGCCTTTTCCAGATGGCATGTTTCAGCTCTTTCCAAAGATGCTCAATAGGATTTAGGTCAGGGCTCATAGAAGGCCACTTAAGAATAGTCCAATGTTTTCCTTTTAGCAATTCTTGAGTGTTTTTAGCTGTGTGTTTTGGCTCATTATCCTGTTGCAAGACCCATGATCTGTGACTGAAACCAAGCTTTCTGACACTGGGCAGCACATTTCTCTCTAGAATCTCTTGTTAGTCTTGAGATTTCATTGTACCCTGCACAGATTCTAGACACCATGTGCCAGATGCAGCAAAGTAGCCCCAGAACATAACAGAGCCGCTTCCATGTTTCACAATAGGCACAGTGTTCTTTTCTTGATATGCTTCATTTTTCTGTCTGTGAACATAGAGCTGATGTGCATTGCCAAAAAGTTCCATTTTTGTCCTATCTGTCCATAGGACATTCTCTCAGAAGTAGAGTTGAGCGAAACGGGTCGAACAATTTCAAAAGTCGCCAACTTTTGGCAAAGTCGGGTTTCATGAAACGAAACCCGACCCTAGGATGAGGTCGGCCACGAGGTCGGCGACTTACGCGCCAAAGTCGCGTTTCAAAAGTTTGTTTAGCGCTCTTTTTCAGCCACTCAGGATCCACGGACACTGTGGGCAACGTGATGACATAGGCAGGGGTCACCACCATCTTTCAGAAGGGCATGCAAGTGATTGGCTTGCTTTGGTGGGCGTCACAGGGGTTATAAAAGGGCGTGCACGCCGACCGCCATCTTACTTCTGCCGATCTTAGCATAGGGAGAGGTTGTTGATTCTGTAGGGAGAGCGTTAGGCAGGGAAGAAGACAAAAAAACTGCTTCTGCTGCTAGCGATTTTGCCTGTGCAACACACCAGTCACTGTGTGTGCAGTGCAAGGGGAGGCTATATTGTGGTGGATCAGCGGTGTTGGTTGTTAGGCTGCCTTCTAAGGCTTCCTGACAGCTGCATTGCTGTTTCCCCACTGCTCTGCAAACTGCTTTTTTAAAAGCAATCCCAATTTTTTTTTTGTCCTGCTAAGGTACTGAGCGTGCATTTATTCACACCATACAGCGGTGTACGCTCCTCACACAGTACCGTGTAACGGCTGTTATCACAGCCACAGTGAAGCTATCTGTGTGTCACTGTGGAAGGATAAGTGGAGGACTTGTTCCGTTCTTACAGACCTACACTCTAGGGAGATTCCTATTCTGCCCAATTCTACAATTCACTTTTTTCACACCTGTGCCATCGAGCCTGTGACATAGCGCTCTGATATTCAGTGGGCCTCACACAATCCAAAAGTGTCCAGTGTCCACAAGTGTCTGCAGAAATTCAAAATCTCCCTTATCCTGTAGTCACTTTTTTCACACCTGTGCCATCGAGTCTGTGACATAGCGCTGTGATATTCAGTGGGCCTCAAACAATCCAAGTGTCCAGTGTCCACAAGTGTCTGCAGAAATTCAAAATCTCCCTTATCCTGTAGTCACTTTTTTCACACCTGTGCCATCGAGCCTGTGACATAGCGCTGTGATATTCAGTGGGCCTCACACAATCCAAGTGTCCAGTGTCCACAAGTGTCTGCAGAAATTCAAAATCTCCCTTATCCTGTAGTCACTTTTTTCACACCTGTGCCATCGAGCCTGTGACATAGCGCTGTGATATTCAGTGGGCCTCACACAATCCAAGTGTCCAGTGTCCACAAGTGTCTGCAGAAATTCAAAATCTCCCTTATCCTGTAGTCACTTTTTTCACACCTGTGCCATCGAGCCTGAGACATAGCGCTGTGATATTCAGTGGGCCTCACACAATCCAAAAGTGTCCAGTGTCCACAAGTGTCTGCAGAAATTCAAAATCTCCCTTATCCTGTAGTCACTTTTTTCACACCTGTGCCATCGAGCCTGAGACATAGCGCTGTGATATTCAGTGGGCCTCACACAATCCAAGTGTCCAGTGTCCACAAGTGTCTGCAGAAATTCAAAATCTCCCTTATCCTGTAGTCACTTTTTTCACACCTGTGCCATCGAGCCTGTGACATAGAGCTGTGATATTCAGTGGGCCTCACACAATCCAAAAGTGTCCAGTGTCCACAAGTGTCTGCAGAAATTCAAAATCTCCCTTATCCTGTAGTCACTTTTTTCACACCTGTGCCATCGAGCCTGTGACATAGCGCTGTGATATTCAGTGGGCCTCACACAATCCAAGTGTCCAGTGTCCACAAGTGTCTGCAGAAATTCAAAATCTCCCTTATCCTGTAGTCACTTTTTTCACACCTGTGCCTTCGAGCCTGTGACATAGCGCTGTGATATTCAGTGGGCCTCACACAATCCAAGTGTCCAGTGTCCACAAGTGTCTGCAGAAATTCAAAATCTCCCTTATCCTGTAGTCACTTTTTTCACACCTGTGCCATCGAGCCTGAGACATAGCGCTGTGATATTCAGTGGGCCTCACACAATCCAAAAGTGTCCAGTGTCCACAAGTGTCTGCAGAAATTCAAAATCTCCCTTATCCTGTAGTCACTTTTTTCACACCTGTGCCATCGAGCCTGAGACATAGCGCTGTGATATTCAGTGGGCCATACACAATCCAAGTGTCCAGTGTCCACAAGTGTCTGCAGAAATTCAAAATCTCCCTTATCCTGTAGTCACTTTTTTCACACCTGTGCCATCGAGCCTGTGACATAGAGCTGTGATATTCAGTGGGCCTCACACAATCCAAAAGTGTCCAGTGTCCACAAGTGTCTGCAGAAATTCAAAATCTCCCTTATCCTGTAGTCACTTTTTTCACACCTGTGCCATCGAGCCTGTGACATAGCGCTGTGATATTCAGTGGGCCTCACACAATCCAAAAGTGTCCAGTGTCCACAAGTGTCTGCAGAAATTCAAAATCTCCCTTATCCTGTAGTCACTTTTTTTACACCTGTGCCATCGAGCCTGTGACATAGCGCTGTGATATTCAGTGGGCCTCACACAATCCAAGTGTCCAGTGTCCACAAGTGTCTGCAGAAATTCAAAATCTCCCTTATCCTGTAGTCACTTTTTTCACACCTGTGCCATCGAGCCTGTGACATAGCGCTGTGATATTCAGTGGGCCTCACACAATCCAAGTGTCCAGTGTCCACAAGTGTCTGCAGAAATTCAAAATCTCCCTTATCCTGTAGTCACTTTTCTCACACCTGTGCCATCGAGCCTGTGACATAGCGCTGTGATATTCAGTGGGCCTCACACAATCCAAAAGTGTCCAGTGTCCACAAGTGTCTGCAGAAATTCAAAATCTCCCTTATCCTGTAGTCACTTTTTTCACACCTGTGCCATCGAGCCTGTGACATAGCGCTGTGATATTCAGTGGGCCTCACACAATCCAAGTGTCCAGTGTCCACAAGTGTCTGCAGAAATTCAAAATCTCCCTTATCCTGTAGTCACTTTTTTCACACCTGTGCCATCGAGCCTGTGACATAGCGCTGTGATATTCAGTGGGCCTCACACAATCCAAGTGTCCAGTGTCCACAAGTGTCTGCAGAAATTCAAAATCTCCCTTATCCTGTAGTCACTTTTTTCACACCTGTGCCATCAAGCCTGTGACATAGCGCTGTGATATTCAGTGGGCCTCACACAATCCAAAAGTGTCCAGTGTCCACAAGTGTCTGCAGAAATTCAAAATCTCCCTTATCCTGTAGTCACTTTTTTCACACCTGTGCCATCGAGCCTGTGACATAGCGCTGTGATATTCAGTGGGCCTCACACAATCCAAGTGTCCAGTGGCCACAAGTGTCTGCAGAAATTCAAAATCTCCCTTATCCTGTAGTCACTTTTTTCACACCTGTGCCATTGAGCCTGTGACATAGCGCTGTGATATTCAGTGGGCCTCACACAATCCAAGTGTCCAGTGTCCACAAGTGTCTGCAGAAAATCTAAATCTCCCCTGTCCTATAGACACCTTGTACCTTGTTTTACATTACTATATAGTTTGTTGGATTTTGTCTATATTTCTACCAAAAATGAGGAAGGCTGGTGGAAGAGGCCGTGGAATTGGGCGGGGGTTGGCAGCTGGTAATGATGGTGTTGGTGGTGGATCTGATGGTAGTGGCAAAAGAAAAATAGGACCAAATGCAGGAGGTGTTGAGCCTGCGTCATCGTCTGGCTCCATAAGGCTTCGAAGGCTGTTTTCTAGGAGTTGGCAAACCGCTTTTAACGCCAGAGCATCAGGAAAAAGTTTTGTCTTACATTGCTGACTCAGCCTCCAGCTCTATCGCCTCCTCTTCTGAAGTTGTAAAAAGTAAAAGCACTGAGTCGTCATTGGAGGCTCATATTCATGAACCACACCTTTCCTTGTGTCCTTCACCCCAACCAAGATTAAAGGATGACGCAGGCCATACTACTGATTACTCCATGGAGCTGTTTTCACATACCATGCCTGAATTATCAAGTGAAATGGTGAATTACCCAGGCCAAGATGAATCTGACATGGAGTGCACTGATGCACAGCCGCTGATAGATGATTCTGCTGGTACATTCACTCAGAGCACTACATTGTCCTCGCAGTGTACAGAGCCAGATTCTGACCCTGATGAGACTCAGGTGCCCCTTCCCGCACACTATACCACCATACACGGTGACACAGAGGAAGGTGCACATGACATTGAAGAGGAGGTGATGGATGACCCAGTTGTTGACCCAGATTGGCATCCATTGGGGGAAGAGGGTGCTGCTTCCAATAGCTCAGATAAGGAGCATCCACAGCAGACATCGACATCGCAACAGCTGTTATCTGGCAGGCCCGGAGCACTCCAAAGACAGGTTCCAAAAATCAAAAGAGTTGCTGGACAGCTTGTCCAGAGGGTCAAAACACCACAGCGTGCTAGGCCGCAAAATGTCTGCCAAAGTAGGAAGAGTGCAGTGTGGCACTTTTTTGAACAAAATCCTCATGATCAGGCCAAGGTTCGGCTGGTTTCACATTAGCGCATTTTCAGCGCGCGCACGGCCGGGGGTAGCTCCGCCCCCGATCCGGCTCTCTGCCCGGCGTGCCCGCCCCTTGCTTGTAGCGCCGCCTACTAGCGGACAGCGGCGCCTGCGATCGGCGCACCCTATCTTTAGCATAGGGTGCGCAGATCGTGCGCAGGCCGTGCGCTAGTTGCGCTTTGACCTGTGCTGCGCACTTTTGACGGTGCGCCGTGCGCGCCAAAATCAAACTTTTCGGATTTTGGCGCGCACGGCGCACCGTCAAAAGTGCGCAGCACAGGTCAAAGCGCAACTAGCGTGAAACCAGCCTTATCTGTAAGAAGTGCGCAAAGACCCTTAGCCGAGGGAAAAATCTGAAAAATTTGAATACCAGTTGCATGCTTAGACATTTAACCAGCATGCACTTGCAAGCGTGGACACAACACCAAACCTCACATGTGCAACTGATCACAAAGAAGGTAGTCAGCAAAGCTACATTGTTTCCCCCACTGTAAGCCCACTGGTTAACACAGCAGCAAATGTTGAGGTGTCGTTGCAAGGCCACAGCAGTCAGGGAATCCCACTGTTATATCAATGAAATACTGAATCTAGGCCATCAGAAAGAAAACCAACTCCATCACCATCATCAACCCTCTCTCAGTCCGCCCTGTCCACCGCTACTTCCACCATATGCAGCTCTCAAGTCCAGCTCACCCTCCCAGACACTATGAGTAGGTCAAGAAAGTACTCAGTCTCTCATCCGCGTACACTGGGTTTGAACGCCCACATTGCCAAACAAATCTCGTTTGAGATGATGCCCTATCAGTTGGTGGAAAGCGCAGCTTTCCGCGAACTCATGGCCTATGCAGTACAACGCTATGACCTACCCAGTCGCCACTTCTTCTCTCGCAAAGCCATCCCAGCCCTCCACCATAATGTGTAAGACCGCATTGTCCATGCACTCAAGCAGTCAGTGAGTGGAAAGGTGCACCTCACAACTGATGCATGGTCCAGTCGGCATGGCCAGGGCCGTTACGTGTCCATCACTGCGCACTGGGTTATTGTGGTGGATGCAGGGTCCACAGGGGACAGCGGTGGTGGGACAGTGCTGCCTAGCCCACGGTATAGGAAACAGTTGGCTGTAGGCGTTCCACCCTCCTCCACCTCCTCCTCCTTCAGAAGCGAAAGCTCGTCCACAGAGCGCAGTCGTACGAGCACTCCATCTGCAGCTGCCACTGTTGCACACAAGGTTTCCCCCTATCGAGCAGCTAGTGGAAAGCGTCAGCAGGCTGTGTTGCAGATGATGTGTTTGGGCGACAGACACACCGCCGAGGTGCTGGCCGAGTACTTGAAGCGACAAACTGAGTCATGGCTGGGCAGTGTACATCTTGAGGCAGGCAAGGTAGTTAGTGATAACGGCCGTAATTTTGTGGCAGCCATAGCCCTTTCAAAACTCAGCCACATACCTTGCTTGGCTCACACCTTGAACCTGGTGGTGCAGTGCTTCCTCAAAAATTATCCGGAGTTAACAGCCCTGCTCCATAAGGTGCGAAGACTGTGCGTGCACATCCGCCGGTCGCCTGTACACTCCGTTCGTATGCAGAAGCTGCAGCGATTGCTCCACCTTCCCAACCACTGCCTCATTATCGACATTGCAACAAGGTGGAACTCCACCCTGCACATGGTGGAGCGGCTGTGCGAGCAGAGGCAGGCCATAATGCATTTGTGGGAGGATACACGGCCAGGCACTTTGAGAGCAGACATGGAGTTGACAGGTGTGCAGTGGTCGAAGCTGAAAGACCTCTGTAAAGTCCTTCAGTGTTTTGAGGAATGCACACGGCTGGTAAGCGCAGACGACGCCATCCTAAGCATGAGCATCCCACTTATGCGTCTGCTCATGCAAACTTTGACGCACCTTAAGGAGCAGGCGTCTGCAGCCAATGTTGACGAGGAGGAAGAGGTGGAGGGAATCCTTGATGACATTCAGCCATTGTCTGCTCAGGGACCTCTCCTGGACGAGTTGGAGGAAGAAGAGGAGGAGGAGGATGATGATGGGGAGGATTACTTAGGGGAGGAGGATGCATCTCGTGGGGCAAGTAAAAATGTTGGCGTGGCAAGGTCTGGTACAGGGTTTGTGCGTGACTGGAGGGATGTGGATTTGCCAGAAAGTGCTCCTCCAACTTGCACTCGCAGTGCATCATTGACACCAGGAACATTGGCCCACATGTCAGATTATGCCTTGCGGATCCTAAAAAGGGACCCCCGCATTGCCAAAATGATGAACGATGACGACTACTGGTTGGCCAGCATCCTGGATCCACGCTATAAAGGCAAATTACAAAACATCATGCCACAGGAGAACCTTGACCTAATATTGGCTAATAAACAAGCAACTCTGGTAAATCGGTTGCTTGAGGCATTCCCAGCACACAGCAGCGGTGATGGTTCTCACACGAGCCGTACGGGCTGCGGGCAGCTTGGCAGAGGTGTTCATGGTGCACACAGCAGAAGTGGCGTTGGAGACAGGGGTTTCATGACAATGTTGTGGACTGATTTTTCAAGTACCGCTCACACAACTGGTAATACAGCATCGATGGAAAGTGACAGGAGACAGCAGTTGTCAACTATGGTTACAAACTACTTTTCCTCCCATATCGATGTTCTCCCACAGAGGTCATTCCCCTTTGACTATTGGGCCGCTAAACTGGACACCTGGCCTGAATTGGCACAATATGCCTTACAGGAGCTCGCTTGCCCAGCTGCAAGTGTGCTATCGGAAAGAGTCTTCAGTGCAGCTGGATCAATCCTGACAGAAAAAAGGACCCGTCTGTCAACCCAAAATGTGGATGATCTAACCTTCATTAAAATGAACCATGCATGGGTTTCCAAGGATTTTGTCCCACCTTCCCCTGATGACACATAGGGTGACAGAAAAATGGCTTGCTTTGGTCCACCTCTTCCTGGGACTTGACCTATTTCGCCTTTTGCATCAGCTGAATGTCCAACATCAACATATGCCACTTTCTAAAACTCCCTAACTGTGCAGCCTCCCCCCCATGGCCGGGGTCACCACCTAGCGCATGACACCGTGCGAGTGCCGTGCCCTGGACAGGTGGGTAGGCCGACTCTTGGGCGCGGGCACTGGCACAGGGTCCCTCATAGTGCAATCAAGTGTCTCTGACGGTGGTGGTGCACACCCGCCGTCAGACACACCGCTGTACTATGAGGGGCCCAGTGCCAGTACCGACGCCCACGAGTGGGCCCCCCTTGCTTGGGCAGGGCCCCAGCATTTGCAATCTTTACCTCTCCCTGCTCGTCCGCTGTGTACTCTGGGCCGTCAAATCCATACTGTGCCTGACACCGTCTGAGCCTGCCTCCTGATGTATAGACATATCTTTTGAATGTGTACGCTATCCATACATGTTATCCGGGGATACGGTACCCTTTCTCACCTTTGTGCAATCACGTGCAAGCCTAACTGGGCCTAACACCGTCTGAGCCTGCCTCCTGATGTATAGACATATATTTTTAATGTGTACGCTATCCATACATGTTATCCGGGGATACGGTACCCTTTCTCACCTTTGTGCAATCACGTGCAAGCCATACTGGGCCTAACACCGTCTGAGCCTGCCTCCTGATGTATAGACATATCTTTTGAATGTGTACGCTATCCATACATGTTATCCGGGGATACGGTACCCTTTCTCACCTTTGTGCAATCACGTGCAAGCCATACTGGGCCTAACACCGTCTGAGCCTGCCTCCTGATGTATAGACATATCTTTTGAATGTGTACGCTATCCATACATGTTATCCGGGGATACGGTACCCTTTCTCACCTTTGTGCAATCACGTGCAAGCCAT
Organism: Dendrobates tinctorius; assembly: GCF_039654945.1. NCBI lineage: Eukaryota > Metazoa > Chordata > Amphibia > Anura > Dendrobatidae > Dendrobates > Dendrobates tinctorius. The sequence continues at coordinate 9,137,472 of NW_027361838.1, read as the reverse complement.
ACTGGGCCTAACACCGTCTGAGCCTGCCTCCTGATGTATAGACATATCTTTTGAATATGTACGCTATCCATACATGTTATCCGGGGATACGGTACCCTTTCTCACCTTTGTGCAATCATGTGTAATCCAAACTGGGCGTGAGAACGGCTGGCGAGCTGTTAAGCAAGCTACAGCACCTGTGGTTTGCACACGTAAGTTTTTCATTTTTTCAGGAATGTCGGTTAGGCCTAATTCCGGAACTGCGGTTGACCTGCACTTACTGGGAAATCATCGTTCGCGAGTAATAATTGTAATCAGTGATCCCCATCACTAACGTTGTTCAGCGGGTTATCTGCACCTGTAAGCGACAAACGCTGGCCTTTTCAGTGTAGCGCACATGCAGCCACGGACATGTAAGGGCATGACACACCAGTTATTGGCCAATCTCATGTGCCAGAGCCTCACGTGTCCCTCTAGTAAGCCGGACTCGGACCGCGGGGTATGACGGAGTCTCGTTCATTAACGGAATTAAGCTTGCAGTGTGTGCATCTGTTCTGTAGCTGGCATGGTTGAGGTTGCCCGTGTTGAGTCAAATTACGCCGTAGGCTCCACTCCTGGTGGTGCCCTTCTGGACATTCCTTTAAGGTTCAGCTTTGCAACCATACTGCCCACATAAAACAAACACTTTGCCTTCATGAACGCTGTTTGGAGGGTCATGACTCGTGGGAATAACGCCGCCCAATCAGTTAACCTGCTAGAGAGATCCTTCGTTGCTCCCAAGCATGACATCACGCTCCCTAGGAGGAAGGTAATGCCACTGTGGTGACCGTACTCCTGGGGGCGACACAAGTGCACTGATGCCCAGCCACTGCTCGATGAATCTGCTGGTACATTGACCTAGACCACTACATTCCCCTCGCACGCTACACGGCCTGAATCTGACCCTGATGAAACTCAGGTTACCCTTCCCATATACAGTTCCATCTTACACGGTGACAAAGAGGAAGCTGCAGATGAAAGTGCAGGTTCGGCCCACCCGCCATCAGACACACCACCGTACTATCAGGGGCCCTGTGCCAGTGCCGTCGCCAACGAGTGGGCCCCCCCTGCTTGCTCAGGATCACAGCACTTGCAAGGTTGAAATACTGTGCAGTGAGATGGAAGATGGGGACGACGAGGAGTCCAGACTAGTACAGGGATTCCCTAGCGAGGAGACTTATTTCATTGTTTTCAATGTTGGAACAGCAATTTTTGGGGAGCACTATACTCTGGAGAATGATAGATGGGGCCCACCATACACTGGAACATTCCAAAGGTGGACATCAGACACTGGAGCAGCATTTACAGGGCCCATTATACACTAGAGCATTAGAAATGGGGCCCATTATGTTTGGAGCATTATTTGGCCCCATAAGACAGTGGAGCTTCATCCATGGGGACCAACATATACTGTAGCATTATGTGGAGCGCATCATATACTGTTTCAAACATTATATGGGACCAATGATTCTGTATGGAGAAATAGATGGGCCTCGTCATGAGATGTAAAAAGTGAAGTATTTTTCATTGTACTATACCGCTATTTCTCTGCCGTATCGGAGCATGATGAGTTGTGGTATGTGTTAAAGGGGCGCTCTTTCGCCCAGGGCACATGAAAACCTGGAGCCAGCCCTACCCCCCCCACAACTTTAGCCAAATAACCCCCATTTTTCAGTGCGTAACTTGTATTATGAAGTTAATTAAGGTTGACCAGCTTAAGTAAGAAGAATTGATGCTTTTGGCATTCAAATGAGCACTGTAGGTGTGTTTCCTGTCCTCCTCTCACTGCCGACTTTTATTCCCCATTGACTTACATTGGGTTTCGTGTTTCGGGACGACCCCGACTTTTCCCTATAATCGGCCGATCTTGCTCGACCCGACTTTTGGAAAAGTCGGGTTTCACAAAACGAAACTCGACCATAAAAAACCAAAAGTCGCTCAACTCTACTTGTCAACATGTAGTTTGGCAAATTCTAGTCTGGCTTTTTCATGATTTTTTTCAACAATGGTGTCATCCTTGGTCGCCTCCCATGAAGTCCACTTTGGCTCATACAATGACGAATGGTGTGATCTGACAGTGATGTTCCTTGAGCTTGAAGGTCACCTTTAACCTCTTTCTGACTTATGACGTACTATCCCATCCACGGTACCCGGGCCCATATGGTCGGGGACGGGATAGTACGTCATACGCGATCAGCAGTGCTCACGGGGGGAGCACCGCTGATCGCGGCCAGGTGTCAGCTGATTATCACAGCTGACACCTGGCACTATGTGCCAGGGGTGGCCACGGATCACCTCTGGCACATTAACCCCTGGCACACTGCGATCAAACATGATCGCAGTGTACCGAGGGCATAGGGAAGAATCGTGCAGGGAGGGGGTTCCTTGCGTGCTTCCCTGAGATGTGATCACGCTGTTCTGAGGATCTCCTCCTTGCAGACCCCAGGATCCAATGTGGCTGCGGGGGCCTTCGGGGTCCTGCAGGGAGGAGGCTTTCTCAGTGCTTGCTGAGAGCAGGGACTGAGAGCCTCTGCAGTGCCTGTCTGATCGCTGATCTGACACAGTGCGCTGCAAAGTGTCAGATCAGCTATCTGACACTATACAGTGATGTCCCACAGTGGGACAAAATAATAAAGTAAAAAAAAAACAAAAAAAACAAATGTAGAAATATTTTTTTAAAAAATAAATAAAAAAAATCCCTAATTATTTTTTTGTTAAAAAAACAATAAAAATACACATTTAGTATCTCCGCATCTGTAACCACCCGCCCTTTAAAACTGTCCCACTAGTTAACCTCTTTAGTTATCCCCTTTAAAAAAAACAAGGCAAAAAACAATGCTTTATCATCATACCACCAAACAAAAAGTGTGATAATACGCAATCAAAAAGACATATAAATTAGCACGGTACCGCTGAAAACAACATCTTGTCCCACGAAAAACGAGCCACCACACAGCGCCATCAGTGAAAAAATAAAAAGTTATAGCTCACAGAATAAAGCGATGCAAAAATAATTATTTTTTATATAAAATTGTTTTTATTGCATAAAAGCTACAAAACATAAAAAAAGACATAAATGAGATATCGCTGTAATCGCACTGACCCGAAGAATAAAACCACTTTATAAATTATACCATATGCTGAACCATGTAAACGCCCCCCCAAAAAAGAAATTCATGAAATGCTGGTTTTTGTTCATTCTGCATCCCAAAAATCGAAATAAAAAGCGATCAAAAAATGTCACGTGCCCAAAAATGGTACCAATAAAAATCAACTTGTCCCGCAAAATATAAGAATTCACGTTACTCTGTGGGTCAAAATATGGAAAATTATAGTTCTCAAAATGTGGTGATGCAAAAACTTTTTACAATAAAAAGCGTCTTTTAGCGTGTAACAGCTACCAAACATAAAAACCCACTAAGTAGTGAATCAAACCCACCTATATCACTCCCTTAGTTAGGGAAAAATAATAAAATAAAAAAAATGTATTTCCATTTTCCCATTAAGGTTAGGGTTAGGGCTAAGGTTAGGGATGAGATTAGGGTTAAAGGTGTGTTGTGGTAAGGGTTGGAGTTAGAATTGGGGGGTTTCCACTGTTTAGGCACATTAGGAGCTCTCCAAATGAAACATGGCGTCTGATCTCAATTTCAGCCAATTCTGCGATGAAAAAGTCAAACAGTGCTCCTTCCCTTCCAAGCTCTGCCATGCGCCCAAACAGTGTTTTAACCCCACACATGGGATATCAGCCTACTCAGGACAAATTGCACAACAACTTTTGAGATCCAATTTCTCCTGTTACCCTTGGGAAAATAAAAATTGAGGGCAAAAATGTAATTTTTGTGGAGAAAAATATGATTTTTATATTTTTATGGCTCTACGTTATAAACTTCTGTGAAGCACTTGGGGGTTCAAAGTGCTCACTACACATCTAGATACGTTCCTTGGGGAGTTTAGTTTCCAAAATGGGGTCACTTGTGGGTGTTTCCGCTGTTTAGGCACATCAGGGGCTCTCCAAAGGCGACATGACACCTGCACACCATTCCATCAAAGTCTACATTCCAAAACATCACTACCCTTCTGGGCCCCAACGTGTGCCCATACAGTAGTTTTCTCCTGCATATGGGGAATCAGCGTACTCAGGACACGACACGAACATGTTACAGGTAGTGGATACCCCAGTGGATGGTATAAAATCCAACGCTTTTCAACTCAAAAAAAGTCTTAAGAATCTTTTGAGTTGAAACATGTTGGATTTTTTACCATCCACTGGGGTATCCACTACCTGTAACATGTTCTTTTAACGAAAAGAAATGAAAGAATATTTTTTATAACTACCTTCCTGCCTGAGATCGCTGGAGATTACTGTGTGTTAAGTATTGTCAGGGGTTCAGTTTTTAGAATGGTGTCACTTTGGGGTATTTTCTATCATATAGACCCCTCAAAGTGACTTCAAATGTGATGTAGTCCAGAAAAAAAAAATGGTGTTGTAAAAATGAGAAATCGCTGGTCAACTTTTAACCCTTATAACTTTGTAACAAAAAGAAATTTTGGTTCCAAAATTGTGCTGATGTAAACTAAACATGTGGGAAATTTTACTTATTAAGTTTTTTGTGTGCCATATCTCTGTGATTTAAGGGCATAAAAATTCCAAGTAGGAAAATTGCAAAATTTTCAAAATTTTTGCCAAATTTCCATTTTTTTCACAAATAAACGCAAGTTATATCAATGAAATTTTACCTCTACCATAAAGTACAATATGTCATGAAAAAAACAATGTCAGAATCACTGGGATCCATGGAAGCATTTCAGAGTTATTACCTCATAAAGGGACAGTGGTCTGAATTGTAAAAATTGGCCCGGTCATTAACTTGCAAACCACCCTTGGGGGTAAAGGGGTTAAATCTGTATAGAAGTTTTTCTGGGCTCTTTTGTTACCATTCATATTATCCGTCTCTTTGATTTGTCATCAATTTTCCTCCTATGGCCACGTCCAGGGAGGTTGGCTACTGTCCCATGGAGATTAAATTTCTGAATAATACGTGCAACTGTAGTCACAGGAACATCAAGCTGCTTGGAGATGGTCTAATAACTTTTACCTTTAGCATGTATGTCTGCAATTTTCTTTCTAATCTCCTTAGACTACTCTTTCCTTTGCTTTCTCTGGTCCATGTTGAGTGTGATATACACCATGTCCTAAAGAGAACGGTGAGTATCTGTAGCCCTCTCTATAGGCTCACTCACTGATTCCAAGATTGTAGACACCTGTGATGCTAATTAGTGGACACAACTTGATTTAACATGTCCCTTTTGTCATGTTATTTTCAGAGGTACCATAATTTCTGTCCAGGCCTATTTCATGAGGTTTATTTGTTTAAAAATTCTGTTGATGCATGGCTGAAAAGCAATGTCTAACTTTCATTTGTTCATTTTCATAGATTTTTTATTTATTTTTACTTTTGTCAGATTCAAGTTATTTATTTCACCATTATGGGTCTGTTTTTCTGTCATTAATCAAGGGGTACCAACAATTTTGGCCACATGTATATATACTGTATATGTGTGTGTGTGTGTGGGTGTATATATATATTAGCTGAAGAGCCCAGCGTTGCCTGGGCATAGTAACCAACTGTGGTTAGTTATAACAAATTATAATGATTATATTGCACATAAAAACATTTCACATCATTTATTCAACACTACAGATTTGCAATACAAATTAACTAAACGATTACCCAAGTATTGATAGTTTTTTATTTTCAACTCATTCAAGATTTTTGGCTTTTCCTTTCGGTGCAAAGATGAACAGATTTTTGGCAGTTCCAACTCTTGAACAGACCATGTAAAGTTGACCATGAGAAAAGCATGGAGATTGCAAATCGATCCCTACTACTTTCAAGGACTGTCCCTGAGCATTGTTAATGGACATTGCAAATAGCAGTTGAACTGGACACTAGAGGCGTTTAAAATCAAAAAACAAATAATATGGAATGAGTGGAATTCTTGGAATGAAAATGTCCTCTCCTTTGGCAAATCCTGTTTATGAGCTGTGTATCTAACCCTATCCTGTGTGATAATGTCTGCTGAGCTGTGTACCTAATCCTCTCCTGTGTGATACTTTCTGCTAAGCTGTGTATCTAATCCTATTGTGTGTTACTGACTGCTCAGCCGTCTATCTAATCCTATCCTGTGTGATACTGACTGCTGAGCAGTGTATCTAATCCTATCCTGTGTGATACCATCTGCTGAGCCATTTATCTAATCCTATCCTGTGTGATACTGACAACTGAGCCGTGTACCTAATCCTATCATGTGTGTTACTGACTGCTCAGCCATGTATCTAATCCTATCCTGTGTGATGCTGACTGCTGAGCCGTGTATCTAATACTATTCTGTGTGATACTGTGTGCTGAGCTATGTATCTAATCCTATCCTGTGTGATACTGTCTGCTGAGTCGTGTATCTATTCCTATCCTGTGTGATACTGACTGCTTAGCTATGTATCTAATCCTATCCTGTGTGACACTGACAGCTGAGCCATGTGTCTAATCCTCTCCTGTGTGATACTGACTGCTGAGCTGTGTATCTAATCCTATCCTGTATGATACTGTCTGCTGAGCAGTGTATCTAATCTATCCTGTGTGATACCGTCTGCTGAGTCGTGTATCTAACCCTATCCTGTATGATACTGACTGCTGAGCCGTGTACCTAATCCTAGCCTGTGTGTTACTGACTGCTCAGCTGTGTATCTAATCCTATCCTGTGTGATACTGACTGCTGAGCCGTGTACCTAATCCTATCCTGTGTGATACTGACTGCTGAGCCATGTATCTAATACTATTCTGTGTGATACTTTGTACTGAGCTGTGAATCCAATCCTACCCTGTGTGATACTGTCTGCTGAGCCGTGTATCTATTCCTATCCTGTGTGATACTGACTGCTGAGCTGTGTATCTAATCCTATCCTGTGTGATACTGACTGCTGAGCTGTGTATCTAATCCTATCCTGTGTGATACTGACTGCTGAGCTATGTATCTAATCCTATCCTGTGTGATACTGACTGCTGAGCCATGTGTCTAATCCTCTCCTGTGTGATACTGACTGCTGAGCTGTGTATCTAATCCTATCCTGTGTGATACTGACTGCTGAGCCATGTATCTAATACTATTCTGTGTGATACTTTGTACTGAGCTGTGTATCCAATCCTATCCTGTGTGATACTGTCTGCTGAGCCGTGTATCTATTCCTATCCTGTGTGATACTGACTGCTGAGCTGTGTATCTAATCCTCTCCTGTGTGATACTTTCTGCTAAGCTGTGTATCTAATCCTATTGTGTGTTACTGACTGCTCAGCCGTCTATCTAATCCTATCCTGTGTGATACTGACTGCTGAGCAGTGTATCTAACCCTATCCTGTGTGATACCATCTGCTGAGCCATTTATCTAATCCTATCCTGTGTGATACTGACAACTGAGCCGTGTACCTAATCCTATCATGTGTGTTACTGACTGCTCAGCCATGTATCTAATCCTATCCTGTGTGATGCTGACTGCTGAGCCGTGTATCTAATACTATTCTGTGTGATACTGTGTGCTGAGCTATGTATCTAATCCTATCCTGTGTGATACTGTCTGCTGAGTCGTGTATCTAATCCTCCCCTGTGTGATACTGACTGCTGAGCTATGTATCTAATCCTATCCTGTGTGATATTGACTGCTGAGTCGTGTATCTATTCCTATCCTGTGTGATACTGACTGCTGAGCCATGTGTCTAATCCTCTCCTGTGTGATACTGACTGCTGAGCTGTGTATCTAATCCTATCCTGTGTGATACTGACTGCTGAGCTATGTATCTAATCCTATCCTGTGTGATACTGACTGCTGAGCCATGTGTCTAATCCTCTCCTGTGTGATACTGACTGCTGAGCTGTGTATCTAATCCTATCCTGTGTGATACTGACTGCTGAGCCATGTATCTAATACTATTCTGTGTGATACTTTGTACTGAGCTGTGTATCCAATCCTATCCTGTGTGATACTGTCTGCTGAGCCGTGTATCTATTCCTATCCTGTGTGATACTGACTGCTGAGCTGTGTATCTAATCCTATCCTGTGTGATACTGACTGCTGAGCTGTGTATCTAATCCTATCCTGTGTAATACTGACTGCTGAGCTGTGTATCTAATCCTATCCTGTGTGATACTGACTGCTGAGCTATGTATCTAATCCTATCCTGTGTGATACTGACTGCTGAGCCATGTGTCTAATCCTCTCCTGTGTGATACTGACTGCTGAGCTGTGTATCTAATCCTATCCTGTGTGATACTGACTGCTGAGCCGTGTATCTAATCCTATTCTGTGTGATACTGGGCTCCCCCTGCAGTCTGTGTCAGAGGGTAGTCGGTGTTGGCACGGTAATAAATTGTGTTATTTCCAGTTTTACAGAAGGACGATAACACCATAGAAATAATAAGAATAATAGTCCAAATTGTTTGGTGAATTGGAATGCGTGGGGTTAAAATTTCACCTCACAGCATAGCCTATGACGCTCTCGGGGTCCAGCCGTGTGACTGTGCAAAATTTCGTAGCTGTAGCTGCTACGGTGCAGATGCCAATCCCGGACATACACATGTTATGAATGGGTCACCGAGGAGGAAAGAACCTAAACATGCTAAGCCCAGAAAAACCAGAGAGGTTGGTAACTATGCAGATTGCAGATCCCTGATCCCACCACACAACTAGCAGCAGCCATGGAGCGTGCCTGCGATGAACCTAGACGCCTCATCACAGCCGGAGGACTAAATAAGCCTAAAGCAAGAAAAGGGAAAACTAACTGCCCCAGAGCAGACCCCAAAGGAATAGACAGTCCCCACACCATGTATTGACGGTGAAACAAGATGAAAACACAAACACAGGTAGGAAAATAGGCTGAGCAAACAATGGGGCCCAGACTAACTAGAAAGGAGAGGAAAGGAAAGACACTGTCTGCAATCTGCCCAAAACCCTGCAAAAAAATGTCCAACACTTCTGATAACAAAATTAACCCTGAAGTTACTAGACTTTTCCCACTATATCAGCACTCTGAAATATTCTGAGACAGAGCAAAAAGAGGCCAATCTAATAAGGGACAAAAAGCAAACTGGCAAATACAGATAAAAAAGAGTGGAAATTCAGCACAGCCCAAGCGGGGCTGGCTGACCACACAAAAAACTGAATAGAACAACAAAATCAAGAGTGAACATTAGCAAAGAAACTTAGCTTGAGCTGACTGGAACAGAGCTGAGAACCAAGACCTGACAAGCAGAAGGAATCACCAGCACCAGTGTAGGGCGTCGGCTGTCTTAAATCCAATCTGAGATTCCTGAGGTCCAATCGTCATCCTCATTATCAGGTGGCAGATCTCTACTGATTAAATCAGCCTCATTACCTCCTGTTACCACCATAGGGAGCCTGACTGGTAGATCAGAAAATGAACTCACAACAGTACCCCCCCCTTGAGGAGGGGTCACCGAACTCTCGTCCACGCCACCAGGCTGATCAGGATGGGCCCGGTGAAAAGCACGAACCAATCTATTGGCATGAATATCAGAGGCAGAGACCCAAGAATTATCCTCCTGGCCATAACCCTTCCATTTGACCAAATACTGGTGTCTCCGTCTAACAAAACGAGAATCAAATATTTTCTCTACCTCATATTCCACATTGCCTTCAACCAACACAGGGTCAGGAGGTGCTGCCATAGGAACCACTGGCTCAACAAACCTCTTCAACAGAGATTTGTGAAGTACGTTATGGATCTTGAACGTAACTGGAAGAGCCAACCGAAAAGAAACAGGATTAAGAATCTCCAAAATCTTTTAAGGTCCAATAAATCTTGGCTTAAATTTTGGAGATGCAATCTTCATAGGAATATTATTAGACGACAACCAAACCATATCACCCACTTTAAACCGGGGACCAATGGTCCTATGCCGGTTGGAAAATCGCTGGGCCTTTTCCTGAGAGAATGACAACTTATCCACCACGTGGTCCCATATCTGCTGCATTCTCTCAACCACAGTGTCCACACCTGGGCAGGACGAAGAATCCACTTGCCCTGAAGAGAATCGAGGATGAAACCCAAAATTACAGAAAAAGGGTGACATCAAAGTGGCAGAACTAGCTCTATTGTTAAGGGCGAATTCGGCCAAGGGCAAAAATGAGACCCAATCATCCTGATCAGCAGATATAAAACATCTTAAATAAGACTCAAAGGTCTGGTTTGTTCTCTCAGTCTGTCCATTGGTCTGGGGATGAAACGCGGAGGAGAAGGATAACTGAATTCCCAGACTGGAACAAAAGGCTTTCCAGAATCTGGAAACAAACTGGACTCCTCTTTCAGACACAATGTTCTCAGGAATCCCATGTAACCGAACCACCTGTTGTAAAAACAAGGGCACCAACTCAGCGGAAGATGGCAACTTTGGGAGTGGTACAAGATGGACCATCTTCGAAAATCTATCACAAATCACCCAGATAACAGTCATTCTCTGAGAGACAGGAAGATCAGAAATAAAATCCATTGAGATATGGGTCCATGGCCTCTTGAGCACCGGCAGGGGCATCAGTAACCCACTAGAACGAGAACACGGTTTAGACCGAGAACAAGTCCCACAGGACTGTACAAAATTCCTGACATCATGAGATAAGGCAGGCCATCAAAAGGACCGACTCACCAAATCTGTGGTACCAAAAATACCTGGATGACCAGCCAATGCGGAGCAATGAATTTCAGACATCACTCTCTTTCTCCACTGGTCAGGAACATACAATTTTCCCATAGGGCAACGCTCAGGTTTATCCTCCTGAAATTCCTCCAGGGCACGTCTCAAATCGGCCGAAATGGCAGAAAGAACTACCCCCTCACCTAGGATGGTAGTAGGCTCGGTCACATTAAGAGAAGCGGCAAAGAAACTCCTAGAAAGGGCGTCTGCCTTAACATTCTTAGTGCCTGGAAGAAAAGATACCACAAAATTAAAATGCGTGAAAAGCAAGGTCCATCTAGCCTGTCTAGGATTCAAGCGTTTGGCCGACTCCAGATAAATCAAATTCTTGTGATCGGTGAGGACCACAACTTGATGTCTAGCTCCCTCCAACCAATGTCTCCACTCCTCAAATGCCCATTTCATGGCCAACAATTCCTGATTCCCCACGTCATAGTTGCGTTCAGATGGGGAGAACTTTCGAGAAAAGAAGGCACAGGGATTCATCTTAGAAGTCACAGGGTCTTTTTGGGACAAAACAGCTCCTGCACCAATCTCAGAAGCATCTACCTCCACCTGAAATGGAAGTGAGACATCAGGTTGCCGTAAAACCGGAGCTGAAGTAAATCTCCGTTTAAGCTCCTGAAATGCTGAGACAGGCTCAGGAGACCAATTCAGCACATCAGCGACCTTCTTGGTCAGATCAGTCAGTGGTTTGACAATATCAGAAAAATTACCTATAAATTTACGATAGAAATTAGCAAAACCCAAAAACTTCTGGAGGGCCTTCAAAGAAGTAGGCTGAACCCAATCATAAATGGCCTGTACCTAGGCCAGGTAAATTTCAATAGTTGATGGAGACAAGATAAATCCCAAAAATGAAATCCTCCGTACACCAAAGAGGCATTTCGATCCCTTAACAAACAGGGAATTCTCCCTCAAAATCAGAAACACAGTCCGGACGTATTCTACATGAGAATCCCAATCACTAGAAAAGATCAAAATATCATCCAGATAGATGATCAAAAACTTATCCGCAAAGTCACGGAAAATATCATTCATAAAGGACTGGAAGACAGAAGGGGCATTAGTGAGCCCAAAAGGCATCACCAGGTACTCAAAATGTCCCTCCGGAGTATTAAACGCCATCTTCCATTGATCCCCGTGCTTGATGCGAATAAGATTATACGCCCCCTGAGGTCAAGCTTAGTAAACTAGCAGGCACTCTTAACTCTGGAGAAAAAAATCAGACATCAGAGGTAACGGGTACTGATATTTAACCGTCATCTTGTTAAGGGAACGATAATCAATACACGGTCTTAATGAACCATCTTTCTTGGCCACAAAAAAAACAGCACCTAAAGGTGACGAGGATGGTTTAATATGACCCTTCTCCAACGACTCCTTAATATAGGATCGCATAGCATCATGTTCGGGTACTGATAAGTTGAAAAGCCGACCCTTGGGAAATTTACACCCAGGCATCAACCCAATTGCACAGTCATAACTCCTATGAGGAGGCAAAGATGCAGACTTACTCTCACTAAATACATCAGAAAAATCGGCCAGATAATCAGGAATATCATGAGACTGAGGAGAGATGGAGAAAACAGGAGCATCCCTAAGAACACACTGACAACCCCAACTCACCACAGACCCAGATTTCCAATCCAAAACTGGATTATGAGTTTGCAACCAGGGAAAACCCAGAACAATAGTATCATGCAAATTATGCATCACTAAAAATTTACAATTTTCTTGGTGGTCTGGGGCAACTCGCATTGTCACCTGGGTCCAAAACTGAGGTTTATTCTCCGCCAAAGGAGTAGCATCAATACCCCTCAAAGGAATAGGCGTCTGCTAAACGTTGTGGTTTTTCCATGACGCCTCTGCGAAGTCCAAATCCATCAGATTCAATGCTGCTCCTGAATCCATAAAAGACTTCGTGGAAAATGTGGATAAGGAGCAGATCAGAGTAATTGCCAAAAGGAACTTAGGTTGTACACTGCCCACAGCAAATGTGTGTGCAAAACGTTTCTTTTGTTTAGGGCAGACAGAAATAGTATGAGAGGCATCTCCACAGAAAAAACACAGCTTATTACGCCTTCTAAACTCCTGATGTTGCGCCCTAGACAAAACCCCATCACATTGCATAGGTTCAGACGTTTGTTCAAAAGGTGGCAGCGCCTCCCATGTAGTTTTACGCTCACGTAAACACCGATCAACTTGAATGGTTAATGACATGGAATCATCCAGACCAGAGGGAACAGGAAATCCCACCATAACATCTTTTACAGTCTCTGATAAAACCTTCCGAAAGAGAGCTGCCAAAGCACTATCATTCCATGTAGTAAGGACCGCCCACTTTCGGAATTTTTGACAGCATAAATCTGCAGAATCCTGACCATGGTTTAATGCCAACAGGGTTCTCTCAGCTTGATCAACAGCATTAGGTTCATCATACAACAAACCCAAGACTTGGAAAAAATGCATCCACATTAGTCAGAATAGGATTTTCAGGTGTCAGAGAAAAAGCCCAATCCTGGGGATCGCCGCGCTGCAAGGAGATGACAATTTTAACCTGCTGCACAGAGCTCCCCGATGAGTTAGGCTTTCAAGGCAAGAAATAATTTACAATTATTCTTAAAATTCAGAAATTTAGACCGATCCCCAGAAAACACATCAGGAGCAGGGATCTTAGGTTCAGCAGCATGTGACTGAATGAGGTAGGTGGAAATTTCCTGCACTTTAGCAGCAAGTTGCTCCACCTGATCAGACAATTGCTTAATCTCCATTGGGGAAAAAAAAATCCTCCTACAGCCCCAGAGAAAAAGAGGAAAAAATATGTATAAAAAAAATATTCTGACTTTTTTTAACAACTTTTTCATGCTTTTGAGTACCCTGGAATCTGCGGTATGGCTGGTGATTCTGTTATGAATGGGTCACCGAGGAGGAAAAAACCTAAACATGCTAAGCCCAGAAAAACCAGAGAGGTTGGTAACTAAGCAGATTGCAGATCCCTGATCCTACCACACAACTAGCAGCAGCCGTGGAGCGTGCCTACGATAAACCGAGACGCCTCATCACGGCCGGAGGACTAAATAAGCCTAAAGCAAGAAAAGGGAAAACTAACTGCCCCAGAGCAGACCCCAAAGGAATAGACAGTCCCCACACCATGTATTGACGGTGAAACAAGATGAAAACACAAACACAGGTAGGAAAATAGGCTGAGCAAATGATGGGGCCCAGACTAACTAGAAAGGAGAGGGAAGGAAAGACAGTGTCTGCAATCTGCCCAAAACCCTACAAAATAATGTCCAACACTTCTGATAGCAAAATTAACCCTGAATTCACTAGACTTCTCCCACTATATCAGCACTCTGAAATATTCTGAGACAGAGCAAAAATAGGCCAATCTAATAAGGGACAAAAAGCAAATTGGCAAATACAGATAAAAAAGAGTGGAAATTCAGCACAGCCCAAGCGGGGCTGGCTGACCACACAAAAAACTGAATAGAACAACAAAATCAAGAGTGAACATTAGCAAAGAAACTTAGCTTGAGCTGACTGGAACAGAGCTGAGAACCAAGACCTGACAAGCAGAAGGAATCACCAGCACCAGTGTAGGGCGTCGGCTGTCTTAAATCCAATCTGAGATTCCTGAGGTCCAATCGTCATCCTCATTATCAGGTGGCAGGTCTCTACTGATTAAAGCAGCCTCACTACCTCCTGTTACCACCAGAGGGAGCCTGACTGGTAGACCAGAAAATGAACTCACAACATACACACATACATACATACAAACATACACACACAGACATGTTCAGCTTTATATATTAGACATATATATATGTGTGTGTATATATATATGTGTGTGTGTGTGTGTATATATATATATATATATATAGTTCTGTCTCTGGCATTTAATTCATAATCCCTGATTATCAGCTTGTTAAATGTCTACATTGTTTCTGGCTCCCTCTAGTGACCAGAGTCATAACCGCAGTGTTATTGTGTTATTTTACTTTCACTTTCTGAATCTCTTTTTACCTCCGTCGCAAGGCATTCTGGTAAGCTTTGCAAAGGATTATGGTTAGTCCAGCCCCCATTTTCCCTCCAGTTCACCATTTTCCCTCAGCCTGCATCCTGGAAGCATCTCATTTCTCATCTCCCCTTGTGAACACATCGCTGGTATGTAATCATGCTTCCTGTATCTAATTTCTGTCCCATATTAGCCTGGTTAGTTAGTTTTTCCCTGCTCAGTTAGTAGTGCAGATGTTGATTTATAATGTATATACAGTTGTGGCCAAAAGTATTGACACCCCTGCAATTCTGTCAGATAATACTCAGTTTCTTCCTGAAAATGATTGCAAACACAAATTCTTTGGAATTATTATCTTCATTTAATTTGTCTTAAATGAAAAAACACAAAAGAGAATGAAGCAAAAAGCAAAACATTGATCATTTCACACAAAACTCCAAAAATGGGCCAGACAAAAGTATTGGCACCCTCAGCCTAATACTTGGTTGTACAACCTTTAGCCAAAATAACTGCGACCAACCGCTTCCGGTAACCATCAATGAGTTTCTTACAATGCTCTGCTGGAATTTTAGACCATTCTTCTTTGCCAAACTGCTCCAGGTCCCTGATATTTGAAGGGTGCCTTCTCCAAACTGCCATTTTTAGATCTCTCCACAGGTGTTCTATGGGATTCAGGTCTGGACTCATTGCTGGCCATCTTAGAAGTCTCCAGTGCTTTCTCTCAAACCATTTTCTAGTGCTTTTTGAAGTGTGTTTTGGGTCATTGTCCTGCTGGAAGACCCATGACCTCTGAGGGAGACCCATCTTTCTCACACTGGGCCCTACATTATGCTGCAAAATTTGTTGGTAGTCTTCAGACTTAATAATGCCATGCACACGGTCAAGCAGTCCAGTGCCAGAGGCAGCAGAGCAACCCCAAAACATCAGGTAACCTCCACCATGTTTGACTGTAGGGACAGTGTTCTTTTCTTTGAATGCCTCTTTTTTCTCCTGTAAGCTCTATGTTGATGCCTTTGCCCAAAAAGCTCTACTTTTGTCTCATCTGACCAGAGAACATTTTTCCAAAACGTTTTAGGCTTTTTCAGGTAAGTTTTGGCAAACTCCAGCCTTGCTTTTTTATGTCTCGGGGTAAGAAGTGGGGTCTTCCTGGGTCTCCTACCATACAGTCCCTTTTCATTCAGACGCCGACTGATAGTACGGGTTGACACTGTTATACCGTTGGACTGTAGGGCAGCTTGAACTTGTTTGGATGTTAGTTGAGGTTCTTTATCCAACATCCGCACAATCTTGCATTGAAATCTCTTGTTAATTTTTCTTTTCCGTCCACATCTAGGGAGGTTAGCCATAATGCCATAGGCTTTAAACCTCTTGATGACACTGCGCATGGTAGACACAGGAACATTCAGGTCTTTGGAGACTTGTAGCCTTGAGATTGCTCATGCTTCCTCACAAGTTGGTTTCTCAAGTCCTCAGACAGGTCTTTGGTTTTCTTTCTTTTCTCCATGCTCAATGTGGTACACACAAGGACACAGGACAGAGGTTGAGTCAACTTTAATCCATGTCAACTGGCTGCAAGTGTGATTTAGTTATTCCCAACACCTGCTAGGTGCCACAGGTAAGTTACAGGTGCTGTTAATTACACAAATTAGAGAAGCATCACATGATTTTTTGAACAGTGCCAATACTTTTGTCCACCCTCTTTTTTATGTTTGGTGTGGAATTATATCCAATTTGGCATTAGGACAATTTTTTTTGTGTTTTTTCATTTAAGACAAATTAAATGAAGATAATAAAACCAAAGAATTTGTGTTTGCAATCATTTTCAGGAAGAAACTAAGTATTATCTGACAGAATTGCAGGGGTGTCAATACTTTTGGCCACAACTGTATGTATTCCAATGTACCCCATTCTGACTGAGTGTATATAACCTTGTATTGTAGTTTCACCATGCCAATATACCATCACGTTCAATAAAGCACAGATTCAACCTACAGTTTCCTTATTGGACCCTGATATAGCGGTTTAGCTGATCTGTATAGCTGCAAATAAAAGTCTGTCTTATTCAGTGAGGACAGAACAGAGAAACAACGGCCATCCAGCTAGTGTGAATTCAGGGAAGAGACAGTCTTCCATCTTGGAGGACCGCAGTGAAACAGCGGCCATCCAGCTAGTGGGAATTCAGTGAAAAGACAGCCTTCCATCCAGCTTGCAGGAACTAGTGAAACTGCAGCCACCCACCTAGTGAGATTCAAGTCACTGGCTACACAGAGACTAAATACAGATACAGCAATCTCTGCACAGCCAAGCATTTCCTCAAGGCACCATGTCCCACAAATCACACAGGACAAAATCTGTTACTCCCGTCTTCTCAAAGGCTGTATCCATCAGCAGTGCGGTCGCCATTGCCTGCGCAAATGCTGAGGCCGCCAATATATGAGCAAGCTTTGCTGACCAAGAGATGCAACTTAAATTAGAGAGAGCTTACCTAGAGAGCAGGTCATGCTTAGAGAGAGCTGACCTAAAGAGAAAGACGCAGTTAGTGAAGGCATGCCACCTTAGAGAGCTTAGCAGTAAAAAGAGAAGCTGCTGCAGCACTAGCCGAAGCAGAATCACTAGAAGCCGCACACAACCCTGAGCTGCATAGCCGAAGCAGTGCGTCAAGTCTGAAGTTGCCACTGCAAGATTCACCACAATGCACAACTCAGTATGTAAATGAACTTCCTGATCCAAACTATAACCAGGAACACAACATCTCCAGTGAAGCGAGTGAGAGTCAATATGAGGCTTAGCTCCAGGAAAACGTGGAGCAAAACAACTCTACTAATGTCTACACCTTGCCCCTCGCCAGGTAACCAACGTGATTCACCTTGCTGACACACCGCATGTCAGACCGAAGCAATATGACACCGGCTGGCGCTGCCCTGAGGATACTAATGCCCAAAAATGGGTATTTGCTGCACAGTTTATCTAAACATTTCCTGCTTGCACATAATAAGAATCCAAGTTCGTTGAAGCTCACAATTATAGAGCATATCAAAGATAATGTGACAAACTGCTATGAGAATTTAATCAGGAGGGAAAGGACATTGCAACAGAGGGGTTAAATCTCACAATTGAGAAGCTTTATTGACATTCACTTTGTTACTGCCTCCGTTATGAAGCTTTCTAGTTTATTTTTAAATATTTTTTAATGTTTTTAGTGATATTGTGATTGCTCATTTTATCTGTTAAGTAATTTTATATTCTATATAATTGTTTTTACATTATTTACTATGTTTTGAAATTGCCATGCTGTAATAATCACCTATTTCTTCCTATTGGCTACTGCCCCTCTAAATACCTGCCCCTTATGTGATCAGTGTACTGCCACCTGAGGAAAACAGATAACTCTGTTGAAACGCGTTGTGGACTATGCATTAATGAAAAGAAGATTTTAAATCCACCATCTCCCTGCTCTGCGCTCCTTCTGACTGGGTTATTATCCAGAATTAACTAAGGAAACATTTGACTGGGATGCACCTCTTCCACCTGATAAGAGAATACAGTGGGAAGTATGGAAGAACTCTTTAGCATCCCTCTCCAACCTGAATGTGTCAAGACCATACACCCCTGTGCCATCTACAGAAATACAAAGCCAAAGACTGTATGTATTTGCAGGTGCTTCTGTCAAAACAATTGCTGCTGTTGAATATCTCAAAACTGTAGATTCCAAATGTCAGAGCCACATTGGATTCGTTATGGGGATGTCACAGTCCAATTCTTGGATCTGTGTCAGATTCTGGATTCCCTCATTTAAACCTTTTCTTTCAGTTAAGAGTGTTCAGGGACACTGCCTCAGGGGAGTGCAGGAGGTCTCCACGTCCCCGTCCCCGTTCCCTATTGTAGGGCCCACCTGTTGTGATTGGGTCACCAAGGAGGAAAACAAAACCAAGCTAAGTCACAGAAAACCAGAGAGGTTAGTAACTAAGCAGATTGCAGACCCCTGATCCTATCCACACAACTAGCAGTAGCCGTGGAGCGTGCCTACGATGATCCCAGACATCTCTGCACAGCCAGAGAACTAACTAAGCCTGAAGCAAAAGGGGAAATCTAAACTGCCCCAGAGCAGACCCCAAAGGAATAGATAGCCCACAAACATATACTGTCGGTGAGACAAGATGAAAACACAAATGCTGGTCAGAAAATAGACTGAGCAAATGATGGGGCCCACACTGACTAGACAGGACAGGAAAGGAAAGACAGTGTCTGCAATCATGCAAAAAACCCTGCAAAAAGGTCCAACACGTCTGATGCAAAAATACTGAAGTCGCATGACTTCGCCCACTATATCAGCACTCTGGTATATTCTGAAAGCAGAGCAAAAAGAGGCCAATCTAATAAGGGACAAAAACAAACTGGCACAAGCAGTAACATATGGATGGTGATTCAGCACAGCCCCATCCGAAGCTGGCTGACCCACCCAAAACTGAAATACTGTAGACAAAACGAGATTAAATGTGAACAGAATAGCAAAAGAACACTTAGCTGAGCATGCAGGGACTGAGCTGGAAATTAATACCTCAGGAGGCAGGAAAAAATCACCAGCAGGGATAGAGGGAGTCGGCTGTCTTAAATCCAATCTGAAACCCTAGATCTCCAATCGTCATCATCATTATCGGGTGGCAAGCCTCTGTTAATCAGATCAGCTCCATTACCTCCAGTAACCACCAGAGGGAGCCCAGAAAGAGAACTTGCAACCCCTCCATCAACCTGACCAGCTCCACCACCTTCAGCAGTAACCAGAGGTAGGCCAGAAAGCAAATTCACAACTCCCACCTTTGAAACTGTGTCCCTGGTGTTCCCTTTTTGTCTTGTTGTTTCAGTTACCAACCTGCAGGTCATGTCACACAGGACAGGTACACATAACAGTTTTGTTGTTTCAGTTACCGACCTGTGGGTCGTGTCACACAGGACAGGTACACGTGACAGTTTATAGCCAGCCACTCATTTTCTGTGGTGAGCCATGGGCCAAGTACAGACCTGTGACCAACTGCTTCTGGTCCTCACTGAGGAGTGTGAGGTGCTGTATGGTGTGTTGGAGCAGCAGCAGCTGTCAGGGTTTGGAGCCTCCCCTCTGGCTCAACCAGAACCCCAATGTGCGGCTTTCGCAAACATGCCCCCTGTAGTCCCTGCAAGGGAGCAGGACTTGTTCATACACGCGGACGCACCCAGGCAAGTGGGAAGAGTTGGTGTCCCCGAGGTGCTGCCTGATATTTCCCGTGGTGAGGGGGCACATCCCTGTTTTGAGCAGACTGATAATCTGGTCCACGGGGCTCACGCCAAAACTTCTATACTACCGAAGAAGCCGCCTTCCCCTGGTCGTGTGGGGGAAGATGACCAGGCAGAGTATATTTCCTTTATTCCTTCTCTCCCCAATTGTGGCTCTGGCAAATATGCCCCCTGTAGTCCCTGCTAGGGAGCAGGACTTGCTCATACACATGGACGCACCCAGGCAGGTGGGAGGAGTTGGTGTCCCCGAGGTGCTGCCTGATCTTCCCCATGGTGAGGGTGCACGTCTCTGTAGTGAGCAGACTGATGATTTAGTCCGCAGGGCTCACGCCAAAACTTCTATACCTTCGAAGAAGCCGCCCCCTCCTGGTCGTGTGGAGGAAGACGACCAGGGAGTGTATATTTCCTCTATATTCCCATGCCCTTCTCCTCCAGTAGTGGCAGCAGGGGTGCTGCCAGGGAGTAGGGGCAAGTCGCAACCCTTACCACAAGCAGCCTCTCAGAGTCGGAGTCCTTTTAGGAGGGGGGGCAGAGAGGAGTGGTTACCTCTGAGCCTTGTGGGGGTGTGAGTGTTACGACTCGGGGGGCCGCCTCTGTTGTCGGTTCTGTGAGGAGTTCACCATCTAGTGGCAAGAGAGGGAATGACAATAAACGTTTAGGTCCGGACCTGGGTGTGTACATGTTTGTATGGGTGTCTGCCATTCTCGCGCCAGCGAGTTATCATCTGGAGTTACCCTTTGTTATACCCAGGCCTAGCTCATTCCCCAGGTCGGCGCTTTGGAGATTTGTGGTACCTCCGGAGTATACGTCGTCACCTCCATCTGCCCTCTCTTGCCATGACCCGGAGTGTCAGATGATTGCTGAAGTGAACTCTGGCGGAACAAGGCGTTCTCATTGTAGGTGGTCTCCAGTGTAGTACGGTGTTGAGGGTCCGGAGGCCCTTCATTGAGGGATGGGTAGTGTCACAGTCCAATTCGTAGATGTGTGTCATATTCTGGATTCCCTCATATAAACCTTTTTTTTCCTTTCAGGCCCTTGGGGCTTTAATATGGGTTTTTGCCCCCGGTGGCCACAGGCGTTATTACATGTCTGATAGGGTTCTTTGCTTTACCTTTTTCCCCCGGTGGTCACTTGGGTTATTACATGTCTTTGGTTTCTCTGCTGATAGTGACCACTCCTCCTTTGGTATATAAGGTCGCCTGGTGTATCTGCTGGTGTTGGTTATAGCAGGTCCTTGGTGGATTCCAACCACGGTGAAGTTAGCAGCTGGCTCTGAGATGTTTAGCCACTGCTGAAAGCTAATCTGGTGCTGAACTCTGCTGCCTGGTGTTTGCAGCAGAGAAAGATGGTGAAGGTAGCAGCTGGCTCTTAGGTGTTGAGCCACTGCTGGAAGCTAATCCAGTGATGAACTCTGCTGCCTGGTGACTGCAGCAGAGAAAGATAAGTCTTTTGTTGTTTTCCCCCCATTTGTTGTATTTTCCTTCGTGTGTATTAGTGCAGCGGTGGAACCAGTGTTTGCACTATCCAGTTCCCTAGTAAGGGATAGGTGCAGGGCTAGTGAGGGATTCAGGTATCCTGGTCGGCGACAGGTGAAGAACCTGTATAGGGAACGTTAGGAGTGTTCAGGGACACTGCCTCAGGGGAGTGCAGGAGGTCTCCATGCCCCCGTTCCCTATTGTAGGGCCCACCATTGTAACTGTTTCCCCGGTGTTTTCCTTTTGTTTTGTTTCAGTTACCGACCTACGGGTCGTGTCACACAGGACAGGTACACGTGACAGTTTTGATGTTTCAGTTACCGACCTGTGGGTCGTGTCACACAGGACAGGTACACGTGACAGGGGAAGGACAAATTTGCTTCACTGCCAGAGCACACTATACCCAGGTTGGAGCTTTGTGCTGCAGTACTAGCCGTCAAGTTAGCTGAGTTCATTGCATCCAAGATGGATATCGACCTGACACAAGCCAAGTTCTACTCAGACAGCAAAGTAATCCTGGGATACATCCACAATGAAACCAGATGATTCTATGTTTATTTCAACAACAGAGTGCTACGAATTAGGAGACCAGTTCATCCAAAACAGTGACATTACATCCCCACGGACCAAAGTCCTGCAGGTCACGCAACTAGAGCAGTTGACGCGAGTTTTTGCTCTGCTATTGAACTTATTAGTTTTGTTTTGTTTACCTTGTTTTTTGGAGTTCAGCCATCCCCGGTCGGGGGTGTGCAGAGTTCCATTTTTGTCTCTGATCAGTTTGTCTCTTTGCTCTGTCTTCAGAATTTACCTGAGTGCTGATATAGTCATTTCGAAGTCCTAGCGACTTCAGGGCCTGTTTTTCCTATCAGTCGGTTGGGACATTTTTTGGTAGGGTTTTTTGCGGATTGCAGACAGCAGCTTTTCTATCCTGTCCTTTTTAGTTAGCTTGGGCCCCATCGTTTGCTCAACCTGTCTTTCTATCTGTGTTAGTGTTTTCATCTTGCTTCACCGTCATTATATGTTGGGGGCTGCCTATTGCTTTGGGGTCTGCTCTGGGGCAGTTTAGATTTCCCCTTTCTTTCTTTAGGCCTATTTAGTTCTCCGGCTGTGATTGAGGGGTCTAGGGCATCGTAGGAACCCCCCATGGCTACTGTTAGTTGTTGTGGATAGGATCAGGGGTCTGCAATCCGATAGCTACCAACCTCTCCGGTTTTCTGGACTTAGCTTGTATTTTTGTTTTTTCCTCCTTCGGTGACTCATTCATAACAGGGGTCATACACAGAGAGGGCAGCGCGGTATCAAAGGGACAAGCAGAGAGTAGTCAGAATGTAAGCAATGAGTCATACACGGAGATAGCAGCACAGTACAAGAGGGGCAATCAGAGACTAGTCAGGACATAGGCAATGAGTAAGAAACCAGAGAAGCAGATAAACAGTACAGAATCCAGAGACAAACTCACAACAGCGGACAGAACCTGGTCAGAACCATATAAGCAAGCTAGAAGACAATCAGAAGGCACAGGCACACAGGGGTCACCACACTCGGCCAAAGGCAAAAGTATAACTGACAGGGATTGGAGTCTCCCAGGGCTATAAGAAGCCCTCCTTTAGCCAAAGAGAGGCTACAATAATTAACCCCCGGAGTGCAGGTCAAGCCTGCACTGAGCCCAAGACATTATCCCCTGACGTTCAGGTCTAAACCTGCCCTGGGATCATGACAGGGCTTCCCCGGGTATTTGGCATGGAAAGCCCGAACCAGGTGATCTGCATGTACAGAGTGAACAGGAACCCACGAGCGATCCTCTGGTCCATATCCCTTCCAGTGGATCAGGTACTGCAAGGAGTGGCGCACCCGCCGAGAGTCCACAATATGTCCGACCTCATACTCCAAGTGACCCTCCACCAACACTGGAGTAACAACAAGCTCGGAGTCCTCCTTGACAGACCCCATGGGTTTCAACAGCGATTTATGGAACACATTGGATATTTTTAAGGAGGCGGGTAGACGCAGCCTATATGCCACTGGGTTGACTATTTCCACAATCTCATACGGACGAATGTACTTTGGTCCCAATTTAGCTGATGGTACCTTCAAGTTGATGTTACGTGTGGCAAGCCAAACCATCTCCCCTACCTGAAACATGTGTCCCGGGGCTCTCTTTTGGTCAGCAAAATATTTATACCTCCCCTGGACCCGAGAGATATTACGCCGAACTTCAGCCCAGAGGTTTTTAACCATTGAACGGATCCCTCCGTCCCTGGACAACCGGAATCCACCCGTGAAAACTCCACAAAATGAGGATTAAACCCATAATTGACCAGGAATGGGGACATGTTGGTGGATTGATTCACCCGGTTGTTAAAAGCAAACTCCGCCAACGGTAATGCATCACACCATTCCTCCAGTCTGGTGGAGGTCAGACACCTGAGAATCTGTTCCAGGGATTGATTGGTGCATTCCGTTTGACCATTACTCTCCAGGTGATATGCTGAGGAGAAGGAGAGTGAGATGCCCAATATCTTACAGAATGCCCTCCAAAATTTGGCCATAAACTGCACACCTCTGTCAGACACAACATTCAGTGGTACCCCATGCAATCGGACCACATGCAGCACAAACAACCTTGACAATGTTGCTGCTGAGGGTAATGCTGCTAACGGAATGAAATGGGCTTGTTTCAAAAACCTGTTCACCACCACCCAGATCACGGTATTGCCCCTGGATGGTGGAAGACCGGTAATAAAGTCCATGGAGAGATGAGTCCATGGCCTATCAGGAACCGGTATCGGTATGAGTTCTCCAGTCGGCCGGTTATGCGAGCTTTTGGAATGGGCACAAACTTCACAATCAGAAATGCATTTCTTGACATCGGACCCAAGTGAAGGCCACCAAAAAACCCTGGCTACTGCCTCTTTAGTGGCCGTGACACTGGGATGAGCACTCAGCTTAGACTCATGAAACTCCTGCAGTAGTCTAGGTCATCTGGAACAAACAATTAATCTCCTGGCCGCCGGCGATAGGGACTGGGCCCTCATAATTTCTTGTTCCAATTCTGACGAGACCCCCGCCACTACCACCCCCGGGCGAAGAATGAGGATGGCGGCTCGGGGGGAGACACCGGGTCAAAACTTCTGGACAGCGCATCTGCTTTAACATTTTTGGACCCTGGTCGAAAAGTAATTGAGAATTGAAAGCATGAAAAAAAGTGACCAACGGGCTTGTTTAGGAGAAAGCCTCTTAGCAGATTCAAGGTATGCCAAATTTTTGTGATCAGTGATACCCGTGATTGGGTGAGCCGCCCCTTCCAAAAAGTGCCTCCATTCTTCGAATGCCAGCTTGACCGCAAGAAGTTCTCTATTGCCTATATCATAGTTTCTCTTGGCAGATGAGAACTTCTTGGAGAAGAAGGCACAGGGTTTGAGATTAGCAAGGGTGGCTGGACCCTGGGACAACACTGCCCCCACCCCTACTTCAGAAGCATCCACCTCCACAATAAATGGTTTGGACGTGTCTCGCTGAACCAACACCGGGGCGGACATGAAACATTTCTTAAGAGTTGAGAAGGACTCCTTAGCGAGTTCTGACCAATTTTTTACATCAGCCCCCTTCCGGGTAAGATCCGTGAGTGGTTTAACCAATTGAGAGAAACCTTTAATGAATCTCCGGTAATAGTTCGCAAATCCCAAGAAGCGCTGGAGCCCCTTGAGATCATGAGGCTGAACCCAGTCTGCGATCGCCAGCATCTTCTTAGGGTCCATACGAAACCCCTCACAAGATACAATCAGCCCCCAAAAAGACAGTTCCTGTACAAAAAATGAAAATTTTTCTAATTTAGCAAACAAGTGGTTCTCCCTGAGTCTCTGGAGAACTGTCTGTAGATGTTGCAAGTGAGACTGATTGTCCAGGGAATACACCAAAATGTCATCCAAATAAATGACAACAAAACGGCCTATCAGGTCAGAAAACACAACATTGATAAAGTTTTGGAAAATAGCAGGGACATTAGTTAACCCAAACGGCATAACCAGGTTTTCAAAGAGTCTCTCTTATGTGAGGAACGCAGGTTTCCACTCGTCCCCTTCCCGAACCCTTATCAGGTTGTAGGCCCCCCGAAGATCTAATTTGGTGAACCATTGGGCCCCAGATAGCTGGTTACATAAGTCTGGGATGAGGGGAAGTGGATAAGGGTTCCTAACCGTTATCTTGTTAAGTTCCTGAAAGTCGTGACACGGCCGCAAACCACCATCTTTCTTCTTCACAAAGAAGAATCCTTCTGCCACGGGTTACACAGAAGGCCTGATATGCCCTTTGCAGAGACTCTCAGCTATGTACTCCTTCATGGCTTGGCGCTCAGGCCCGCACAAATTGAACAACTTGGCTCCGGGTACTAAATCAATGGCACAATCGTAGGGTCTATGTGGTGGCAGCGCCTCAGCCTCGCTTTCGGAAAATACGTCTTCGAAATCCTTCAGGTACTCCGGAATACCTGCCAGACCGACAGACGACACAGATACGGTTTTAACAGAGTTAACAAGAGGCCCCAGGTTACAACATTTATCTTTGCATCCCCATTGAGTGATCTCCCCTGTCACCCAATCAATGGTAGGATTATGGCGTTGCAGCCAAGGCATCCCCAGTACCAGTCCTGCAGGCAAGTTATCTAACACAAGACAAGTTAATTTTTCCACATGAGTGGGATCCACTTTCAGAGAAAAAAGTTCAGACCTGAAACAGATACCGTCCCGGGTAAGAGAGGACGAGTTAATTGCCATAAGCTTAACATGGTACTGAAGCCTGACTGTCCCTATGTTATTAAGAGCTATAATCCGGGCATCAATCAGGTTAACAGCAGAGCCACAGTCAACAAAGGCGGTAGTCTGAACAGGACCATCAGCAAGATCCATTTTCACCCGAAGCACAATTTTTGCAAGTGAGGAAAAAGGTACCTGAAGTTCTGGGTAGCCTCCTCGATTACTACCCAGACCTAGTCATTTTCCCGCCACCTTGGAGGATGACGGACAGGAGGGGCAGTCCTTCTTCTGATGTCCAGATTCCCCACAATAAAAGCACAACTGCTTCTCCCGACGACGTCTTCTTTCCTTCTTCTCACAGGTGACAGCGCTCACCTCCATAGCCTCAGGAGGAGTTCGGGTCTCACCTCCACTGGGGAATAAAGAGGTTTCGAGTTGCATCACCCCTCTTGCTTGCAGTCTGCGATCCATACAAACCACTTGGGTCATGGCATCCTCCAGGGAGTCAGGTGGAGGATGAAGTGCCAGGGTATCCTTCAGAAGTTCATACAGGCCTCTACGGAACAACCCCCAAAGGGCGGCATCACTCCAAGATATCTCAGCTGCCCAATGTCTAAATTCAGAACAGAACCACTTGGCTGAGTGCTTCCCCTGACAGACACTCATCACCTTGTCCTCAGCCAAATGCACCCTATCGGGCTCATCATAAATAAGCCCTAAGGCTTCAAAAAACACATCCACAGTCATTCTCTCTGGGGCAGAAGAGGAAAGAGAAAATGCCCAGGCCTGCGGGGCCCCTCTAAGCAGGGAAATAATCACCCCCACCCTCTGTTTCTCATCCCCAGAGGAGCGGGGTCTCAAGGAGAAAAAGAGCTTACAGCCCTCCTTAAATGCTCTAAATTCATTTTTGTTACCAGAAAACGTATGTGGTAACTTAACTGGAGATTCGGGGAGACTAAAATGACATCTCTAGTCCTCACCTGCTGAAACCCAGCGGGAAGCGCCCCTTGAACCGAGTCCGCAACCTGCCATTGTGACTGGGTCAGAGTTTGGTGTTCTAAACTTAGCTTCCGCAGCGACTGAGTCAAGCATTTCACCTGCTCAGATAAAGCATGCATTGGGTCCATGCTGCAGAAGTGAGAGAAAAAAAGTTCACGGTCAGTTATAATGTCAGGAACACCGCACTGCACTTGTTCACTGAGCCAGTGCGCATGTCCTGAGTACAAACCTGTGCCCAAAGATACCTTTGGAGCAGGGCAGCAGTGGTGACGATGCGTGCTCCTGGCTCACAGGACCTGTGTCACTGAAGGTAGAAATCAGTGAAGGACCTGCGATCATGTGACTGCAGGTCACATGATCGCAGATAAGTGCAGGATTCTACTACAGAGATCCTCAAATCAGACAAATGGGGGTCATACACAGAGAGGGCAGTGCGGTACCAGAGGGACAAGCAGAGAGTAGTCAGAATGTAAGCAATAAGTCATACACGGAGATAGCAGCACAGTACAAGAGGGGCAATCAGAGACTAGTCAAGACATAGGCAATGAGTCAGAAACCAGAGAAGCAGATAAACAGTACAGAATCCAGAGAAAAACTCACAACAAGGGACAGAACCGGGTCAGAACCATATAAGCAAGCTAGAAGACAATCAGAAGGCACAGGCACACAGGGGTCACCACATTCGGCCAAAGGCAAAAGTATAACTGACAGGGATTGGAGTCTCCCAGGGCTATAAGAAGCCCTCCTTGAGCCAAAGAGAGGCTACAATAATTAATTCCCGGCATGCAGGTCAAGCCTGCACTGAGCCCAAGACATTAACCCCTGACATGCAGGTCAAAACCTGCACTGGGATCATGACACAATATTTGTCTATCCTGCAGCCATGGATGAAGTGGCAATCTACCAGGCCTAATCTGAAGATTGGTGACCTCGTCCTTGTGAAAGACTGTCAAGTCCACCAAAACCAGTAGCCACTTGGACTAGTGACTGCATAATTCCCGAATAAGGATGGCAACATCCGCAAAGTCGAACTGAGGATGGCCAAAGGGAATGAACTTAAGACATTCTCCAGACCAGTAACTGAGCTGGTCCTGATGTTGTCTTCGGAGTGTTAAGGGGAAAATATATGGCATATGAATATATACAAGAATCAAAACTGTACCACTATATAGACGCTTTGCTGAGTATTGGGATCATGTTGCTTTAAGATACTTCTGATTTTCTGAGAATTGTTTCTGTATTGTATAACCCAACTAGGCTTCATGTAATACTGGGTGGACTAGGGTGGATCGGGCTAGAAGACAATAATTATGTACATAATGATTATGTAGCGATATGGGAACATATGAGATCCCACGAGATCAATACTAATTTACTATTTGGGGTAAACAGTAATTTGGAAATGCACCCATGATGTAACACAATAATTTCTGTTATAAAAACTGTACACCTTGGATTAAAGATAGAGAAGAATCATATTGACATGATACACCTTGTCTTGTGTATTCTTTTCTCCGTGCACGTAAAATCTCTGCCAGAGATCCAATTCGGCCACAGACAATTAAGACGGGCCACACCCTAGTGTGGCAGAATCCTCAGAATCAACAGTTGGCACCCAACGTGGGGCTCAGGACGATACCAGACGATCACAGCCGCAACAAAATCTCCCCCAGGATGGACGTCTTTCCAGCAGGACGAGGCTGCAGCTCGAGACCAGGTGAGAAAATATATCATCTTACCTACCCTTCTGTATACACGTCCGGCTGGGAGGAGATAGTTGGCTGTCTTCTCTGAACCCTTAAACTGACCACGTTTGAAAGTCCTGAGCCTACGAACCAGGTCAGATATATAATTCCTTAATTGTCTGTGTGTATTGTCTGGTCTAACCAATTCGGAGGGTGTGTCTAGAATCTGTCTAGTATCTGTTAAAAACTATTTCATACTGCACTAGGGCTACTAGAAACATAACAGAGCAGAGTACAAGGGGGGGTATTTCCACTGGGTTATCACCCTGGTTCCGACCTTAGACGGTCGAAGAAGTTATAGGTATATATATATACACTCACTGGCCACTTTATTAGGTACACCATGCTAGTAACGGGTTGGACCCCCTTTTGCCTTCAGAACTGCCTCAATTCTTCGTGGCAGAGATTCAACAAGGTGCTGGAAGCATTCCTCAGAGATTTTGGACCATATTGACATGATGGCATCACACAGTTGGCGCAGATTTGTCGGCTGCACATCCCTGATGCGAATCTCCCGTTCCACCACATCCCAAAGATGCTCTATTGGATTGAGATCTGGTGACTGAGGAGGCCATTTGAGTACAGTGAACTCATTGTCATGTTCAAGAAACCAATCTGAGATGATTCGAGCTTTATGACATGGCGCATTATCCTGCTGAAAGTAGCCATCAGATGTTGGGTACATTGTGGTCATAAAGGGATGGACATGGTCAGCAACAATACTCAGGTAGGCTGTGGCGTTGCAACGATGCTCAATTGGTACCAAGGGGCCCAAAGAGTGACAAGAAAAAATTCCCCACACCATGACACCACCACCACCAGCCTGAACCGTTGATACAAGGCAGGATGGATCCATGCTTTCATGTTGTTTACGCCAAATTCTGACCCTACCATCCGAATGTCGCAGCAGAAATCGAGACTCATCAGACCAGGCAACGTTTTTCCAATCTTCTACTGTCCAATTTCGATGAGCTTGTGCAAATTGTAGCCTCAGTTTCCTGTTCTTAGCTGAGAGGAGTGGTACCCAGTGTGGTCTTCTGCTGCTGTAGCCCATCTGCCTCAAAGTTCGACGCACTGTGCGTTCAGAGATGCTCTTCTGCCTACCTTGGTTGTAACGGGTGGCAATTTGAGTCACTGTTGCCTTTCTATCAGCTCGAACCAGTCTGCCCATTCTCCTCTGACCTCTGGCATCAACAAGGCATTTCCGGCCACAGAACTGCCGCTCACTGGATTTTTTTTCTTTTTCGGACCATTCTCTGTAAACCCTAGAGATGGTTGTGCGTGAAAATCCCAGTAGATCAGCAGTTTCTGAAATACTCAGACCAGCCCTTCTGGCACCAACAATCATGCCACGTTCAAAGGCACTCAAATCACCTTTCTTCCCCATACTGATGCTCGGTTTGAACTGCAGGAGATTGTCTTGACCATGTCTACATGCCTAAATGCACTGAGTTGCCGCCATGTGATTGGCTGATTAGAAATTAAGTCTTAACACACAGTTGGACAGGTGTACCTAATAAAGTGGCCAGTGAGTGTACATATAGGTGCTCACGTCCGGCCATACGCCCACGGTATAAACTGGGCCCGGTGACGTGAATGACACGGCATATACATATTTTTAAGGAAAGAGGTGATTACTAGAGTTGAGCGACTTTTGCTTTTTTAGGGTCGCGTTTCGTTTCGTGAAACCCGACTTTTCCAAAAGTCGGGTCGAGCAAGATCGTCCGATTATAGGGAAAAGTCGGGGTCGTCCCGAAACACGAAACCCAATGTAAGTCAATGGGGAATAAAAGTCGGCAGTGAGAGGAGGACAGGAAACACACCTACAGTGCCCATTTGAATGCCAAAAGCATCAATTCTTCTTACTTAAGCTTGTCAACCTTAATTAACTTCATAATACAAGTTACGCACTGAAAAATGGGGGTTATTTGGCTAAAGTTGTGGGGGGGAGGACTGGCTGCAGGTTTTCATGTGCCCTGGGCGAAAGAGCGCCCCTTTAACACATACCACAACTCATCATGCTCCGATACGGCAGAGAAATAGCGGTATAGTAAAATGAAAAATACCTCACTTTTTACATCTCATGACGAGGCCCATCTATTTCTCCATACAAAATCATTGGTCCCATATAATGTTTGAAACAGTATATGATGAGCTCCACATAATGCTACAGTATATGTTGGTCCCCATGGATGAAGCTCCACTGTCTTATGGGCCCAAATAATGCTCCAAACATAATGGGCCCCATTTCTAATGCTCTAGTGTATAATGGACCCTGTAAATGCTGCTCCAGTGTCTGATGTCCACCTTTGGAATGTTCCAGTGTATGGTGGGCCCCATCTATTATTCTCCAGAGTATAGTGCTCCCAAAAATTGCTGTCCCAACATAGAAAACAATCAAATAAGTCTCCTCGCTAGGGAATCCCTGTACTTGTCTGGACAGGTGCTGTAGCTTGCTTAACAGCTCGCCAGCCGTTCTCACGCCCAGTATGGATTGCACGTGATTGCACAAAGGTTAGAAAGGGTACCGTATCCCTGGATAACATGTATGGATAGCGTACACATTCAAAATATATGTCTATACAGCATGAGGCAGGCTCAGACGGTGTTAGGCCCAGTATGGATTGCACGTCATTGCACAAAGGTTAGAAGGGGTACCGTATCCCCGGATAACATGTATGGATAGCGTACACATTCAAAATATATGTCTATACAGCATGAGGCAGGCTCAGACGGTGTTAGGCCCAGTATGGATTGCACGTCATTGCACAAAGGTTAGAAGGGGTACCGTATCCCCGGATAACATGTATGGATAGCGTACACATTCAAAATATATGTCTATACAGCATGAGGCAGGCTCAGACGGTGTTAGGCCCAGTATGGATTGCACGTCATTGCACAAAGGTTAGAAGGGGTACCGTATCCACGGATAACATGTATGGATAGCGTACACATTCAAAATATATGTCTATACAGCATGAGGCAGGCTCAGATGGTGTTAGGCCCAGTATGGATTGCACGTCATTGCACAAAGGTTAGAAGGGGTACCGTATCCCCGGATAACATGTATGGATAGCGTACACATTCAAAATATATGTCTATACAGCATGAGGCAGGCTTAGACGGTGTTAGGCCCAGTATGGATTGCACGTCATTGCACAAAGGTTAGAAGGGGTACCGTATCCCTGGATAACATGTATGGATAGCGTACACATTCAAAATATATGTCTATACAGCATGAGGCAGGCTCAGATGGTGTTAGGCCCAGTATGGATTGCACGTCATTGCACAAAGGTTAGAAGGGGTACCGTATCCCCGGATAACATGTATGGATAGCGTACACATTCAAAATATATGTCTATACAGCATGAGGCAGGCTCAGACGGTGTTAGGCCCAGTATGGATTGCACGTCATTGCACAAAGGTTAGAAAGGGTACCGTATCCCTGGATAACATGTATGGATAGCGTACACATTCAAAATATATGTCTATACAGCATGAGGCAGGCTCAGACGGTGTTAGGCCCAGTATGGATTGCACGTCATTGCACAAAGGTTAGAAAGGGTACCGTATCCCCGGATAACATGTATGGATAGCGTACACATTCAAAATATATGTCTATACAGCATGAGGCAGGCTCAGACGGTGTTAGGCCCAGTATGGATTGCACGTCATTGCACAAAGGTTAGAAGGGGTACCGTATCCCCGGATAACATGTATGGATAGCGTACACATTCAAAATATATGTCTATACAGCATGAGGCAGGCTCAGACGGTGTTAGGCCCAGTATGGATTGCACGTCATTGCACAAAGGTTAGAAAGGGTACCGTATCCCTGGATAACATGTATGGATAGCGTACACATTCAAAATATATGTCTATAAAGCATGAGCCAGGCTCAGACGGTGTTAGGCCCAGTATGGATTGCACGTCATTGCACAAAGGTTAGAAAGGGTACCGTATCCCTGGATAACATGTATGGATAGCGTACACATTCAAAATATATGTCTATACAGCATGAGGCAGGCTCAGACGGTGTTAGGCCCAGTATGGATTGCACGTCATTGCACAAAGGTTAGAAAGGGTACCATATCCCTGGATAACATGTATGGATAGCGTACACATTCAAAATATATGTCTATACAGCATGAGGCAGGCTCAGACGGTGTTAGGCCCAGTATGGATTGCACGTCATTGCACAAAGGTTAGAAGGGGTACCGTATCCCCGGATAACATGTATGGATAGCGTACACATTCAAAATATATGTCTATACAGCATGAGGCAGGCTCAGATGGTGTTAGGCCCAGTATGGATTGCACGTCATTGCACAAAGGTTAGAAAGGGTACCGTATCCCTGGATAACATGTATGGATAGCGTACACATTCAAAATATATGTCTATACAGCATGAGGCAGGCTCAGACGGTGTTAGGCCCAGTATGGATTGCACGTCATTGCACAAAGGTTATGTCACGCGGCGGCTGCCGCGGACTTCCTCTCTTACCTCCCTTCGGCCCTGGCTCACCCGCTCTCTGGGTGTCACCTCTCTGCCGCACCGGCCGCTGCGGGTCTCGGCGTGGTCTCTCCCAGCCTCCCGTCCACGGCCCACGATCGCCTCTGTCCAGCCCCCTGATGCGCGCTCCCGCTCCTCCTCCTCGGCGGGTGCGTCTCCTCGCTATGGCCGGGCGCGCGCTCTCCCCCACCTGAGGACGCGCGTCTCCTCCTCCAGCTGGAGGTCATGACCTGGAAGGCCTTCGCTCTCCCTATATCAGGCCGCCTCCTTCTGGAGGCGATGCCTGACTATCATTAGTACTTGCTAGTGACTCGGGCCGCTCTCCTAGCGCTCCCCTGCCTTTTCCCGTGCATTTACCTAGTTCCTCTTGTGCTTCCCCTCCTAGGTTCTGTGGCTTCGGTTCTCGTCTGTGTCCCTCCTGTGTCTTCAAGCCTTGCCATCCCTCCTGTCTCGCCAAGACGTGCCGTCTCTCCTGTGTCTCCGAGCCGTGTCATCTGTCCAGTGCCTGCTCTTTGGATCTACCTGTCTGTCCGCTCTGACTTTCCCGGGTACCGGCTACCGTGGTGATAGTTCCCCGTGGGCCTGCCCCATACACTCCCTGTATAGGGGGTGGTCCACCTGGTCAGCTCGCCCTCGGGAGGTTCGTTGCCACGGTCTAGTGGGTCCACCCCAGGAGTACCTTACAGTATAGTCAGGCCATGGATCCCGCTGGTACCTCGACCCCGACCCAAAAGGAACTTTTGTTCCTTCGTGAGAACCAGGCGAGGATCATGTCGTTCCTCAAATCGATGGAGTCCCGACTTTCCTCTTTGCAGACCTCCGATCCGGGAATTGCCTCCCAGATCTCCGGCCTGCAGCAGGAACTGGCCCAGCAGCGTGACACCCAGGCCCATATTTTGAACTACATTGCCTCTGTAGATAACCGCTTACTAGCCCTACAGGCGGCAGCTGCAGTTCCGGCACCTGTGGCAGTTCCACACTCCTCTCCCCGGTTGGCCAAACCCCCACATTTTAGCGGAGATCCCAAACTCTGTCGGGGGTTCATCAACCAGTGCCAGTTGCATTTCGAGTTGGCTCCCCTACAGTATCCCTCCGACCGGGCCAAAGTGGCCTTTATGATTTCCCACTTTGAGGGTGAGGCACTGGCCTGGGTGAATCCCTTGTGGGAACGCGATGACCCGATAGTCTCCCAGCTCGCGACTTTCTTGGAGACCTTTCGTAAGGTCTTCGATGAGCCCGGTCGCCTGGTCTCTGCTACCGAGTCTTTGTTCTGCCTTCGCCAGGGTACCCTCTCGGTAGGACAGTACGCCATCCAGTTCCGTACGTTATCCTCGGAGCTGGGGTGGAACAATGAGGCCCTGGTTGGGGCTTTTTGGCGAGGCTTATCATCCCGAATCAAGGACGAGCTGGCAGGCCGGGATACACCCTCGACTTTGGAGGACCTCATCTCGCTGGCAACACGAGTTGATCTGCGTTTCCGGGAGCGTTCCCGCGAGATCGCCAGGGAGAGAAGGCCCAATCGTTTTTCTCCTCCTACACACAGCCCACCACGCTCACGGTCCTCCGCCGCAGCCGCAGCTCCCGAACCCATGCAAGTGGACCGACTAAGGCCCGCGGAGCTTCGCCGCCAGGACAGACTCGCTCATGGCCTTTGTCTCTATTGTGGCAGCGCCTCCCATCTCCTGCGTTCCTGTCCTGTGAGGCCGGGAAACTCCTCCGCCTAGGACAGGTAAGAGAGGCCTCCCTAGGTGTCACTGACACCTCTCTACCCTTGACCCTTTCTGTTGTGTTTTTCCTGGGCTCCAAACGTTTTTCGGAGTTAGCCTATATTGATTCGGGGGCTGCGGGAAACTTCATCCAACTCGAGGCGGTGAAGAGATTAGGGATACCTGTCAGGTCCTTGGAGGTTCCTCGGCAGTTAGCCTCTGTCGACGGTGCTCCCTTGCGCGAAGCCGTTACTCTGGTCACTGAAGAGCTGGAGTTACAGATCGGGGTCTTGCACCGTGAAAAGATAACCTTCTTCGTGCTGCCGTCTTTGTCCCACACCGTGCTTCTGGGTCTTCCGTGGTTGCGGATGCATGAACCTGTTCTGGATTGGCGGTCCGGAGACATCCTTCGCTGGGGCCGTTTCTGCCAAACCAGATGTCTTCGCCCAGTACGACCCCTCAAATGCTCGTCTCCTGTCTCGGGCCCTGCGGAGTTGCCTTCGGCTTACTGGGCCTTCGCGGACGTCTTCGATAAAAAGGAAGCGGAGGTCCTTCCTGCGCACCGGCAATATGATTGTCCCATCGAGCTTGTTCCTGGCTCGACTCCGCCCCGAGGGCGGATCTATCCGTTGAGTCCACTCGAGTCCCAGGCCATGACCGAATATGTACAGGAGAATTTGGCTAGGGGCTTCATCCGAAAGTCTTCTTCCCCTGCTGGAGCTGGCTTCTTTTTTGTCAAGAAAAAAGACGGGTCCCTGCGCCCCTGTATTGACTATCGTGGTCTCAACGAGATTACCGTTAAGAATAGATATCCGCTACCTCTCATCCCCGAGTTGTTCGACCGGCTACGTGGGGCACGAATCTTTTCTAAATTGGCTCTCCGTGGAGCCTATAATCTCATCCGTATTCGCTCTGGAGATGAGTGGAAGACCGCCTTCAACACCAGAGATGGACACTATGAGTATCTCGTCATGCCCTTTGGGTTATGCAACGCTCCCGCAGTCTTTCAGGAATTTGTGAACGACGTCTTCCGAGACCTTCTGTATTCCTGCGTGGTTGTGTACCTCGACGATATCCTGGTCTTTTCTCCTGATCTGTCCACTCATAGAAGAGATGTCCGGCGCGTGCTGTTCCGTTTGAGGGAGAATCGTCTGTACGCCAAGTTGGAGAAGTGTGCCTTTGAGCAGTCCTCTCTTCCATTTCTGGGCTATATCATCTCCGACTCTGGTCTGCGTATGGATCCTGAGAAGGTTTCGGCCGTGCTTAACTGGCCACGTCCTCAAGGGGTGAAAGCCATTCAGCGTTTTCTCAGCTTCGCAAACTACTACCGGCAGTTCATCTCCCATTTCTCCTCTTTGACTGGCGCTATCTCATCTTTGATCCGTAAGGGAGCCAACCCACACGTCTGGACCCCTGAAGCAGAAGAAGCCTTTCTATCTCTGAAACGTGCCTTTGCCACGGCCCCCGTACTCCATCGCCCTGAGGTCAACAAACCATTCGTCCTTGAGGTAGATGCATCCGCAACGGGAGCCGGAGCTGTTTTGTCTCAGAGGTCCTCCTCCGGCAGGCTCGTTACGTGCGGTTTCTTTTCAAAATCTTTCTCCACCCCAGAGCGGAATTATTCCATCGGAGACCGAGAACTGCTTGCCATGAAGTTAGCCCTAGAAGAGTGGAGGTACTTGTTGGAGGGCGCCGCACATCCCTTCACAATCTACACAGACCATAAGAATCTGGCGTACCTGCGGTCTGCACAAAGACTCAACCCTCGGCAGGCCAGGTGGTCTCTGTTCTTTGGCCGATTCGATTTTGACCTGCATTTTCGTCCAGGCAACAAGAACCTCAAAGCCGACGCCTTGTCCAGGTCCTCTCTTTCCACGGATGTCGAGGAGGAACCTGCACATATTTTGGATCCATCCAGGTTCATCACCGTGGCACCGCTTTCTCTCCTCGCTACCCCACCTGGTAAGACTTTTGTTTCTGAGAGGGACCGAAGACGAATCCTCCACTGGGGCCATGCTTCTAAACTGGCGGGTCATCTCGGCCATAAAAAGACACTTCTTCTGGTGTCCCGCTATTACTGGTGGCCGACCCTTTCCCAAGATGTCCGGGATTTCGTCGCCTCCTGTCTCTCGTGTGCCAAAATCAAGGTGCCTCGGCAGCTGCCTTCTGGTCTTCTACATCCACTTCCAGTACCCTCGTCGCCTTGGCAACACATTGCATTGCCATGGACTTTATTACGGACCTACCCTCCTCTGCCAAGTGTACTGTCGTCTTAGTGGTAGTAGATAGATTCTCTAAAATGGCCCACTTCATCCCTTTGCCTGGCTTGCCATCGGCTTCCGCCTTGGCGAAGATTTTCGTCCAGCACATCTTTCGTCTCCATGGACTGCCCCAACATATTGTCTCGGACAGAGGAGTCCAATTCACCTCTCGCTTCTGGAGAGCTCTATGCAAATCGATGGATGTCACCCTTGACTTCTCCTCATCTTATCATCCACAGTCCAACGGTCAGGCAGAACGGACGAATCAGAGTTTGGTGAACTACCTCCGGCACTTTTCTAATATCCACCAGAACGACTGGTCTGAATTACTCCCGTGGGCTGAGTTTTCCTATAATAACCACATCAGTGAATCTTCTGGCAAATCCCCGTTTTTTGTCGTCTACGGTCTACATCCTGGTGTACCTCTACCAGTTCCCCCCGCCTCGGGTGTACCGGCGGCTGATCTTCTGTCCGGCGAATTCTCCAGGATCTGGCAGGAGAGCAAGACCGCTCTCGAGTTGGTGCGTAACAGGGTAAAAGGATTCGCAGACAAGAGGCGCCTGGATGTCCCACCATATCACCCAGGTGATAAAGTTTGGCTAGCCTCCAAGTTTATTCGCCTCAAAGTCCCGTCCCACAAACTGGGCCCCCGCTATATTGGACCTTTTGAGGTCTTGTCCCGTATTAATGATGTCTCCTATAAATTGCGTCTTCCCGCCTCTCTCCGCATCCCTAATGCTTTCCATGTGTCTTTGCTTAAGCCAGCTATTTTCAATCGTTTCCTTTCTGAAGCTCCTCACTCACCTCCGCCTGCCGCCGCAGACGATGTATTTGAGGTGAGAGATATTTTGGCCATGAGAAAGCAAAAAGGGAAAACCTTTTTTTTGGTTGATTGGAAGGGCTTTGGTCCTGAGGAGAGATCCTGGGAGCCCCAGGAGAATATCCAAGCTCCTCGAATCCTGGCTAAATTTTTGTCCGGTCTGCGGGGGAGGGCGCGTAAGGGGGGGGGTACTGTCACGTGGCGGCTGCCGCGGACTTCCTCTCTTACCTCCCTCCGGCCCCGGCTCACCCGCTCTCCGGGGGTCACCTCTCTGCCGCACCGGCCGCTGCGGGTCTCGGCGCGGTCTCTCCCGGCCTCCCGTCCACGGCCCACGATCGCCTCTGTCCAGCCCCCTGGTGCGCGCTCCCGCTCCTCCTCCTCGGCGGGTGCGTCTCCTCGCTATGGCCGGGCGCGCGCTCTCCCCCACCTGAGGACGCGCGTCTCCTCCTCCAGCTGGAGGTCATGACCTTGAAGGCCTTCGCTCTCCCTATATCAGGCCGCCTCCTTCTGGAGGCGATGCCTGACTATCATTAGTACTTGCTAGTGACTCGGGCCGCTCTCCTAGCGCTCCCCTGCCTTTTCCCGTGCATTTACCTAGTTCCTCTTGTGCTTCCCCTCCTAGGTTCTGTGGCTTCGGTTCTCGTCTGTGTCCCTCCTGTGTCTTCAAGCCTTGCCATCCCTCCTGTCTCGCCAAGACGTGCCGTCTCTCCTGTGTCTCCGAGCCGTGTCGTCTGTCCAGTGCCTGCTCTTTGGATCTACCTGTCTGTCCGCTCTGACTTTCCCGGGTACCGGCTACCGTGGTGATAGTTCCCCGTGGGCCTCCCCCATACACTCCCTGTATAGGGGGTGGTCCACCTGGTCAGCTCGCCCTCGGGAGGTTCGTTGCCAAGGTCTAGTGGGTCCACCCCAGGAGTACCTTACAGGTTAGAAGGGGTACCGTATCCCCGGATAACATGTATGGATAGCGTACACATTCAAAATATATGTCTATACAGCATGAGGCAGGCTCAGATGGTGTTAGGCCCAGTATGGATTGCACGTCATTGCACAAAGGTTAGAAGGGGTACCATATCCCCGGAAAACATGTATGGATAGCGTACCCATTCAAAATATATGTCTATACAGCATGAGGCAGGCTCAGAAGGTGTTATGCCCAGTATGGATTGCACGTCATTGCACAAAGGTTAGAAAGGGTACCGTATCCCCGGATAACATGTATGGATAGCGTACACATTCAAAATATATGTCTATACAGCATGAGGCAGGCTCAGACGGTGTTAGGCCCAGTATGGATTGCACGTCATTGCACAAAGGTTAGAAGGGGTACCGTATCCCCGGATAACATGTATGGATAGCGTACACATTCAAAATATATGTCTATACAGCATGAGGCAGGCTCAGACGGTGTTAGGCCCAGTATGGATTGCACGTCATTGCACAAAGGTTAGAAGGGGTACCGTATCCCCGGATAACACGTATGGATAGCGTACACATTCAAAATATATGTCTATACAGCATGAGGCAGGCTCAGACGGTGTTAGGCCCAGTATGGATTGCACGTCATTGCACAAAGGTTAGAAGGGGTACCGTATCCCCGGATAACATGTATGGATAGCGTACACATTCAAAATATATGTCTATACAGCATGAGGCAGGCTCAGACGGTGTTAGGCCCAGTATGGATTGCACGTCATTGCACAAAGGTTAGAAAGGGTACCGTATCCCCGGATAACATGTATGATAGCGTACACATTCAAAATATATGTCTATACAGCATGAGGC
Organism: Dendrobates tinctorius; assembly: GCF_039654945.1. Lineage (NCBI taxonomy): Eukaryota > Metazoa > Chordata > Amphibia > Anura > Dendrobatidae > Dendrobates > Dendrobates tinctorius. The sequence goes on along the minus strand of NW_027361838.1, from coordinate 9,097,352 downwards.
AGGCTCAGACGGTGTTAGGCCCAGTATGGATTGCACGTCATTGCACAAAGGTTAGAAGGGGTACCGTATCCCCGGATAACATGTATGGATAGCGTACACATTCAAAATATATGTCTATACAGCATGAGGCAGGCTCAGACGGTGTTAGGCCCAGTATGGATTGCACGTCATTGCACAAAGGTTAGAAGGGGTACCGTATCCCCGGATAACATGTATGGATAGCGTACACATTCAAAATATATGTCTATACAGCATGAGGCAGGCTCAGACGGTGTTAGGCCCAGTATGGATTGCACGTCATTGCACAAAGGTTAGAAAGGGTACCGTATCCTTGGATAACATGTATGGATAGCGTACACATTCAAAATATATGTCTATACAGCATGAGGCAGGCTCAGACGGTGTTAGGCCCAGTATGGATTGCACGTCATTGCACAAAGGTTAGAAGGGGTACCGTATCCCCGGATAACATGAATGGATAGCGTACACATTCAAAATATATGTCTATACAGCATGAGGCAGGCTCAGACGGTGTTAGGCCCAGTATGGATTGCACGTCATTGCACAAAGGTTAGAAGGGGTACCGTATCCCCGGATAACATGTATGGATAGCGTACACATTCAAAATATATGTCTATACAGCATGAGGCAGGCTCAGCCGGTGTTAGGCCCAGTATGGATTGCACGTCATTGCACAAAGGTTAGAATGGGTACCGTATCCCCGGATAACATGTATGGATAGCGTACACATTCAAAATATATGTCTATACAGCATGAGGCAGGCTCAGACGGTGTTAGGCCCAGTATGGATTGCACGTCATTGCACAAAGGTTAGAAGGGGTACCGTATCCACGGATAACATGTATGGATAGCGCACACATTCAAAATATATGTCTATACAGCATGAGGCAGGCTCAGACGGTGTTAGGCCCAGTATGGATTGCACGTCATTGCACAAAGGTTAGAAGGGGTACCGTATCCCCGGATAACATGTATGGATAGCGTACACATTCAAAATATATGTCTATACAGCATGAGGCAGGCTCAGACGGTGTTAGGCCCAGTATGGATTGCACGTCATTGCACAAAGTTTAGAAGGGGTAACGTATCCCCGGATAACATGTATGGATAGCGTACACATTCAAAATATATGTCTATACATCAGGAGGCAGGCTCAGACGGTGTCAGGCACAGTATGGATTTGTCGGCCCAGATTACACAGCGGAGGAGCAGGGAGAGGTAAAGATTGCAAATGCTGGGGCCCTGGCCAAGCAAGGGGGGCCCACTCGTGGGCGTCGGTACTGGCACTGGGCCCCTCATAGTACAGCGGTGTGTCTGACGGCGGGTGTGCACCACCACCGTCAGAGACACTTGATTGCACTATGAGGGACCCTGTGCCAGTGCCCGCGCCCAAGAGTCAGCCTACCCACCTGTCCAGGGCAACGGCACTCGCACGGTGTCGTGCGCTAGGTGGTGACCCCGGCCATGGGGGGGGGAGGCAGCACAGTTAGGGAGTTTTAGAAAGTGGCATATGTTGATGTTGGACATTCAACTGATGCAAAAGGCAAAATAGGTGAAGTACCAGGAAGAGGTGGACCAAAGCAAGCCATTTTTCTGTCACCCTATGTGTCATCAGGGGAAGGTGGGACAAAATCCTCGGAAACCCATGCGTGGTTCATTTTAATGAAGGTTAGATCATCCACATTTTGGGTTGACAGACGGGTCCTTTTTTCTGTCAGGATTGATCCAGCTGCACTGAAGACTCTTTCCGATAGCACACTTGCAGCTGGGCAAGCGAGCTCCTGTAAGGCATATTGGGCCAATTCAGGCCAGGTGTCCAGTTTAGCGGCCCAATAGTCAAAGGGGAATGACCTGTGTGTGAGAACATCGATATGGGAGGAAAAGTAGTTTGTAACCATAGTTGACAACTGCTGTCTCCTGTCACTTTCCATCGATGCAGTATTACCAGTTGTGTGAGCGGTATTTGAAAAATCAGTCCACAACATTGTCATGAAACCCCTGTCTCCAATGCCACTTCTGCTGTGTGCACCACGAACACCTCTGCCAAGCTGCCCCCGGCCCTTACGGCTCGTGTGAGAACCATCACCGCTGCTGTGTGCTGGGAATGCCTCAAGCAACCGATTTACCAGAGTTGCTTGTTTATTAGCCAATATTAGGTCAAGGTTCTCCTGTGGCATGATGTTTTGTAATTTGCCTTTATAGCGTGGATCCAGGATGCTGGCCAACCAGTAGTCGTCATCGTTCATCATTTTGGCAATGCGGGGGTCCCTTTTTAGGATCCGCAAGGCATAATCTGACATGTGGGCCAATGTTCCTGGTGTAAATGATGCACTGCGAGTGCTGGGTGGAGGAGCACTTTCTGGCAAATCCACATCCCTCCAGTCACGCACAAACCCTGTACCAGACCTTGCCACGCCAACATTTTCACTTGCCCCACGAGATGCACCCTCCTCCCCTAAGTAATCATCCCCATCATCCTCCTCCTCCTCTTCTTCCTCCACCTCGTCCAGGAGAGGTCCCTGAGCAGACAATGGCTGAATGTCATCAAGGATTCCCTCCTCCTCTTCCTCCTCATCAACATTGGCTGCAGACGCCTGCTCCTTAAGGTGCGTCAAAGTTTGCATGAGCAGACGCATAAGTGGGATGCTCATGCTTAGGATGGCGTCGTCTGCGCTTACCAGCCGTGTGCATTCCTCAAAACACTGAAGGACTTTACAAAGGTCTTTCAGCTTCGACCACTGCACGCCTGTCAACTCCATGTCTGCTCTCAAAGTGCCTGGCCGTGTATCCTCCCACAAATGCATTATGGCCTGCCTCTGCTCGCACAGCCGCTCCACCATGTGCAGGTTGGAGTTCCACCTTGTTGCAATGTCGATAATGAGGCAGTTGTTGGGAAGGTGGAGCAATCGCTGCAGCTTCTGCATACGAACGGAGTGTACAGGCGACCGGCGGATGTGCGCGCACAGTCTTCGCACCTTCTGGAGCAGGGCTGTTAACTCCGGATAATTTTTGAGGAAGCACTGCACCACCAGGTTCAAGGTGTGAGCCAAGCAAGGTATGTGGCTGAGTTTTGAAAGGGCTATGGCTGCCACAAAATTACGGCCGTTATCACTAACTACCTTGCCTGCCTCAAGATGTACACTGCCCAGCCATGACTCAGTTTGTCGCTCCAAGTACTCGGCCAGCACCTCGGCGGTGTGTCTGTCGCCCAAACACATCATCTGCAACACAGCCTGCTGACGCTTTCCACTAGCTGCTCGATAGGGGGACACATCATGTGCAACAGTGGCAGCTGCAGATGGAGTGCTCGTACGACTGCGCTCTGTGGACGAGCTGTCGCTTCTGGAGGAGGAGGAGGAGGACGCCTACAGCCAACTGTTTCCTAGACCGTGGGCTAGGCAGCACTGTCCCACCACCGCTGTCCCCTGTGGACCCTGCATCCACCACATTAACCCAGTGCGCAGTGATGGACACGTAACGGCCCTGGCCATGCCGACTGGACCATGCATCAGTTGTGAGGTGCACCTTTCCGCTCACTGACTGCTTGAGTGCATGGACAATGCGGTCTTTCACATGATGGTGGAGGGCTGGGATGGCTTTGCGAGAGAAGAAGTGGCGACTGGGTAGGTCATAGCGTGGTACTGCATAGGCCATGAGTTCGCGGAAAGCTGTGCTTTCCACCAACCGAAAGGGCATCATCTCAAACAAGATTAGTTTGGCAATGTGGGCGTTCAAACCCAGTGTACGCGGATGAGAGACTGAGTACTTTCTTGACCTACTCATAGTGTCTGGGAGGGTGAGCTGGACTTGAGAGCTGCATATGGTGGAAGTAGCGGTGGACAGGGCGGACTGAGAGAGGGTTGATGATGGTGATGGAGTTGGTGTTCTTTCTGATGGCCTAGAATCAGTCTTTCGTTGATATAACAGTGGGATTCCCTGACTGCTGTGGCCTTGCAACGACACCTCAACATTTGCTGCTGTGCTAACCGGTGGGCTTACAGTGGGGGAAACAATGTAGCGTTGCTGACTACCTTCGTTGTGATCAGTTGCACATGTGGCACTTGAGGTTTGGTGTTGTGTCCACGCTTGCAAGTGCATCCTGGTTAAATGTCTAAGCATGCAACTGGTATTCAAATTTTTCAGATTTTTCCCTCGGCTAAAGGTCTTTGCGCACTTCTTACAGATAACCTTGGCCTGATCATGAGGATTTTGGTCAAAAAACTGCCACACTGCACTCTTCCTACTTTGGCAGACATTTTGCGGCCTAGCACGCTGTGATGTTTTGACCCTCTGGACAAGCTGTCCAGCAACTCTTTTGATGTTTGGAACCTGTCTTTGGAGTGCTCCGGGCCTGCCAGATAACAGCTGTTGCGATGTCGATGTCTGCTGTGGATGCTCCTCATCTGAGCTATTGGAAGCAGCACCCTCTTCCCCCAATGGATGCCAATCTGGGTCAACAACTGGGTCATCCATCACCTCCTCTTCTATGTCATGTGCACCTTTCTCTGTGTCACCGTGTATGGTGGTATAGTGTGCGGGAATGGGCACCTGAGTCTCATCAGGGTCAAAATCTGGCTCTGTACACTGCGAGGACAATGTAGTGCTCTGAGTGAATGTACCAGCAGAATCATCCATCAGCGGCTGTGCATCAGTGCACTCCATGTCAGATTCATCTTGGCCTGGGTAATTCACCATTTGACTTGATAATCCAGGCATGGTATGTGAAAACAGCTCCATGGAGTAATCAGTAGTATGGCCTGCGTCATCCTTCAATCTTGGTTGGGGTGAAGGACACAAGGAAAGGTGTGGTTCATGAACATGAGCCTCCAATGACGACTCAGTGCTTTTACTTTTTACAACTGAAGAAGAGGAGGCGATAGAGCTGGAGGCTGAGTCAGCAATGTAAGACAAAACTTTTTCCTGATGCTCTGCCTTTAAAAGCGGTTTGCCAACTCCTAGAAAACTAAGCGTTCGAGGCCTTATGTAGACAGACGATGACGCAGGGTCAGCACCTCCTGCATTTGGTCCTATTTTGCTCTTGCCACTACCATCAGATCCACCACCAACACCATCATTACCAGCTGCCAACCCCCGCCCAATTCCACGGCCTCTTCCACCAGCCTTCCTCATTTTTGGTAGAAATGTAGACAATATCCAACAAACTATATAGTAGTAATGTAAAACAAGGTACAAGGTGTCTATAGGACAGGGGAGTTTTAGAATTTCTGCACACACTTGTGGACAGTGGACACTTGTGGATTGTGTGCGGCCCACTGATATCTGAGCGCTATGTGACACGCTCAATGGCACAGCTGCCTGTGACCAAAGTGACGAGAGGATAATGGAGATTTTGAATCTCTGCGTACACTTGTGGACAGTGGACACTTGTGGATTGTGTGCGGCCCACTGATATCTGAGCGCTATGTGACACGCTCGATGGCACAGCTGCCTGTGACCAAAGTGACGAGAGGATAATGGAGATTTTGAATCTCTGCGTACACTTTTGGACACTGGACACTTGTGGATTGTGTGCGGCCCACTGATATCTGAGCGCTATGTGACACGCTCGATGGCACAGCTGCCTGTGACCAAAGTGACGAGAGGATAATGGAGATTTTGAATCTCTGCGTACACTTTTGGACACTGGACACTTGTGGATTGTGTGCGGCCCACTGATATCTGAGCGCTATGTGACACGCTCGATGGCACAGCTGCCTGTGACCAAAGTGACGAGAGGATAATGGAGATTTTGAATCTCTGCGTACACTTTTGGACACTGGACACTTGTGGATTGTGTGCGGCCCACTGATATCTGAGCGCTATGTGACACGCTCGATGGCACAGCTGCCTGTGACCAAAGTGACGAGAGGATAATTGAGATTTTGAATCTCTGCGTACACTTTTGGACACTGGACACTTGTGGATTGTGTGCGGCCCACTGATATCTGAGCGCTATGTGACACGCTCGATGGCACAGCTGCCTGTGACCAAAGTGACGAGAGGATAATGGAGATTGGATTGCTTTTAAAAAAGCAGTTTGCAGAGCAGTGGGTAAACAGCAATGCCAGCGTGTCAGGAAGCCTTAGAAGGCAGCCCAACAACCAACACCACTGATACACCACAATATAGCCTCCCCTTGCACTGCACACACAGTGACTGGTGTGTTGTGCAGGCCAAATCGCTAGCAGCAGAAGCAGTTTTTTTGTCTTCTTCCCTGCCTAACGCTCTCCCTACAGAATCAGCAGCAACCTCTCCCTATACTAAGATCGGCAGAAGTAAGATGGCGGTTGGCGTGCACGCCCTTTTATACCCCCTGTGACGCCCACCAAAGCAAGCCAATCACTTGCATGCCCTTCTGAAAGATGGTGATGACCCGTGCCTATGTCATCACGTTGCCCACAGTGTCCGTGGATCCTGATTGGCTGAAAAAGAGCGCAAAACAAACTTTTGAAACGCGACTTTGGCGCGTAAGTCGCCGACCTTGTGGCCGACCTCATCCTAGGGTCGGGTTTCGTTTCATGAAACCCGACTTTGCCAAAAGTCGGCTACTTTTGAATTTTTTCGACCCGTTTCGCTCAACTCTAGTGATTACTATTTTCCCCTTCTGCTGAAATATCAACCACCTATCTAGAGGTGATTACCACTATTTGCTACACCTAAAGTGACAAAAGCCCAGCCCTAGTTGCCTTGGTAACAAAAGAACAGTGAAAGGGATAAGGAATACATTGATTATTGTATTGCTATTCATAATAGCACCTGCACCGCACAAACCACCTCCGTATTCTCCAGAGGGGTGGACATGTGCAGTCTGCCAAAATCAGAACCCAGATTGGAGGGACATATGTGCCGTTTGTGGGGCTCCACGCCCACGCAAATCTACCTTCTCCTCTGTGCTAACACTCTGACAGAAGCTCAGACAGAGTCCATCTCCTTACGACAAGTCCTAGCACCAAAAACCCACCCTGGTCACGATTTCCTTAATTGTCTGCCTTATCTGAAAAAGAATAGTAACATCTGTTTGATGCCAGACGGGGAGTGTTCTGTCTCCGACATTTAATTCATAATCCCTGATTATCTGCTTGTTAAATGTTTACATTGTTTCTGGCTCCTTCTAGTGACCAGAGTCATAACCGCAGTGTTATTGTGTTATTTTACTTTCACTTTCTGAATCTCTTTTTCCCTCCATCTCAAGGCATTCTGGTAAGCTTTGCAAAGGATTATGGTTAATCCAGCCCCCATTTTCCCTCCAGTTCTCCATTTTTCCTCAGCCTGCATCCTGAAAGCATCTCATTTCTCTTCTTCCCTTGTGAGCGCATCGCTGGTATGTAATCATGCTTCCTGTATCTAATTTTTGTCCCATATTAGCCTGCTTAGTTAGTTTTTCCCTGCTCAGCTTGTAGTGCAGATGTTGATTTATAATGTATATATGTATTCCAATGTACCCCATACTGAGTGTATATATGTTTGTGTTGTAGTTTCACAGCGCCAATATACCATCATGTTCAATAAAGCACAGATTCAACCTACAGCCTCCTTATTGGACCCCGGTATAGCGGTTTAGCTGATCTGTATAGCTGCAAATAAGTCTGCCTTATTCATTGAGGACAGAACATATATATATATATGGGATGGAGGATGTGTGATGGGTGTATGGGCACTGGACTATGGGATGGAGATTATGTATGATGGGTATATGGGCACGGGCCTATGGGATGGAGGATAATTATAATTTGTTATAACTAACCACAGTTAGTTACTATGCCCGGGCAGCGCCGGGCTCTTCAGCTAGTATTAGATAAAGCTAAACTGTAACTAATGAAAAGTCCTAGAGCACGGAGATTGTTTGAAGTCAAACAATGGTCTTCCTGATTTTATCTTGTTTTTCTATGGATAAAATGCTTGTAAAATTACACATGCAAATTTCCATCAAAGCTGACCACTTAACATTTGTGTATATATGTGTTTTTATATACACTGTGTTCCAAATTATTATGCAAAAAATATTTCCTCATATTTTCTCTAAATTACCTATATGAATTGCAGTCATTGGTATTTTCCAGTCATTTAATATTCTAGTATAATTGCAATGTTTTTGAACAAACTGCCTATGAAAACACTATATTTTTAAAAATAAGAAACATGCAAAATGCATGTTCCAAATTATTATGCACAGCAGAGTTTTCAACCTTTTTATTTTTATTTTGAACAAAAAAATGGTCAATTGTGAAATTATAAGCATTATCAGCTTATTACAAAATTAAATCAAACAGTGTTCAAGTCAAAACTTTAGTCTAGGTGATGTTACATTTGCACATTGGACCCCTTGTTCGAAAGAAGCTTCTGAACTCTCTCGTCAATTGAATTTGTCAGTTTTTGGATGGTTTGTGCTTCAATTGTTTTGCATGTGGACAAAATACCCTCCCAGAGCTGTTGCTTAGATGTAAACTGCCTCCCGCCATCATAGACACTCCTTTTGATGATGCTCAAGAGGTTCTCAATGGGGTTGAGGTCAGGGGAAGATGGTGGCCACACCATAAGTTTGTCCTCTTTTATGCCCATAGCAGCCAGAGATGCAGATGTGTTATTTGCAGCATGAGACGGTGCATTATCATGCATGAAAATGATCTTGCTGCAGAAAGCACGGTTCTTCCTCTTGAACCATGGCAGGAAGTGCTGTTTTAGAAACTCCACATAGATTATGGAGTTCATCTTTACCCCTTCAGGGATCCTAAAGGGGCCGACAATCTCTCTCCCCATGATTCCAGCCCAAAACATTACTCCACCTCCTCCTTGTTGGCGCCTTAGCAGTGTTTTCATGGGGTGTTCATCAACCAGCCATCCTCCACTCCATCCATCTGGACCATCGAGAGTTGCATGGCACTCATCGGTGAACAAAACAGTTTGGAAGTCAGTCTTCATGTATCGTTTGGCCCACTGGAGCCGTTTCTGCTTGTGTGCAGTGGATAGAGGTGGTCGACAGGATGGCTTACGCACAGCTGCAAACCTCTGAAGGACCCTGCATCTTGTTGTTCGGGGGACGTTGGAGGCACCAGCAGCTTCAAAATCTTGTCTGCTGCTATGAGAAGGCATTTTTGCAGCTGCTCTTTTAACCTGACGCAATTGCCTGTTGGAAAGAGTCCTCAATTTTTCCTTATCAGCACGCACACGTGTGTGCTGGGAATCAGCTACATACAGTACTTCTTGATTGTGCGATGATCACGATGAAGTGTCTTGGCAATGTTGATTGTAGTCATGCCTTGACCTAAATACTCCACAATTTGTTGCTTCTCAGCAGCCGACACATCCTTTTTCTTTCCCACTTTGGCAAAAAATGTAGGCTGCTTAACAATGTGGAACAGCCTTCTTAAGTAGTCTTGCCTTTATTTGGACACACCTGCCAAACTCATTTACACAGGTATCTGCAATTGCTTTCAGTGATATAAAGAGCCCTGACACACATCACCATCAATGAGTTTAAATGACAAACAAAAAATTTCTAACCTTATCACTCCTAAACTCTTTTTGCATAATAATTTGAAACACAGTTTATATATATATATAAGCCCCACCCCTCATTACGATGTCACAATGGTTGCCATGGCGACGCTGATGTCATCATAGGTTGCAAGCCCTGCCGCCGCTCATTATGATGTCATAATGGTTGACTATGGGATGGCGGATATGTATATGGGCACGGGACTATGGGATTGAGGATGTGTGATGGGTATATGGGCACTGGACTATGGGATGGAGGATATGTATGACGGGTATATGGGCACGGGACTATGGGATGGCGGATATGTATGATGGGTATATGGGCATGGGACTATGAGATGAAGGATGTGTGATGGGTATATGGGCACTCGACTATGGGATGGCGAATATGTATGATGGGTATATGGGCATGGGATGGAGAATATGTATGACGGGTATATGGGCATGGGACTATGGGATGGAGGATGTGTGATGGGTATATGGGCACTCGACTATGGGATGGAGGAAATGTATGATGGGTATATGGGCATGGGACTATGGGATGGAGAATATGTATGATGGGTATATGGGCATGGGACTATGGGATGGAGAATATGTATGATGGGTATATGGGCATGGGACTATGGGATGGAGGATGTGTGGGTATATGGGCACTCGACTATGGGATGGAGGATATGTATGATGGGTATATGGGCACGGGCCTATGAGATGGAGGATAATTATAATTTGCTACAACTAATCACAGTTAGTTACTATGCCCGGGCAGTGCCGGGCTCTTCAGCTAGTCTAATATATAAAGCTGAAAGTGTGCATGTATGTATGTATGTGTGTATGTCCGGGATAGGCATCCGCACCGTCGCAGCTACAGCCACAAAATTTGGCACAGTTACACGTCTGGACCCCGAGAGCATCCCAGGCTATGTTGTGAAGCAAAATTTTAACCCAGCGCATTCCAATTTGGCAAACAATGTTGCCCCTATCTACATAATGGGGAAAAAGTGTGTGCGTGTCAAGCCCCGCCCCTCATTATGATGTCATAATGGTTTCCATGGCGACACTGATGTCATCATAGGTTGCAAGCCCCGCTGCTCATTATGATGTCATAATGGCTGACTATGGGATGGAGGATGTGTGATGTGTATATGGGCACTGGACTATGGGATGGAGGATATGTATGATGGGTATATGGGCACGGGACTATGGGATGGAGGATGTGTGATGTGTATATGGGCACTGGACTATGGGATGGAGGATATGTATGATGGGTATATGGGCACGGGACTATGGGATGGAGGATGTGTGATGGGTATATGGGCACGGGACTATGGGATGGAGGATATGTATGATGGGTATATGGGCACGGGACTATGGGATGGAGGATGTGTGATGGGTATATGGGCACTGGACTATGGGATGGAGGATATGTATGATGGGTATATGGGCACAGGACTATGGGATAGAGGATATCTATGATGGGTATATGGGCACGGGCCTATGGGATGGAGGATGTGTGATGGGTATATGGGCACGGGCCTATAGGATGGAGGATATGTATGATGGGTATATGGGCATGGGCCTATGGGATGGTGGATATGTATGATGGGTATATGGGCACGGGACTATGGGATGGAGGATAATTATAATTTGTTATAACTAACCACAGTTAGTTACTATGCCCGGGCAGCGCCGGGCTCTTCAGCTAGTTAGATATATAAAGCTCAATGTGTGTATGTATGTATGTATGCATGTGTGTATGTCTGGGATAGGCATCCGCACCGTCGCAGCTACAGCCACAAAATTTGGCACAGTCACATGTCTGGACCCCAAGAGTGTCCTAAGCTATGTTGTGAGGCGAAATTTTAACCCCGTGCGTTCCAATTCACCAAACAATTTTGCCCCTATCTACATAATGGGGAAAAAGTGTATGCGCATCAAGCCCCGCCCTTCATTATGATGTCACAATGGTTACCATGGCGACGCTGATTCATCATAGGTTGCAATGGGGACGTTTATAACAGTTTTGTCATAACAGTTGCCATGGTGATGATGATGTCATAATGAGTATATGGGCATGGGACTATGGGATGGAGGATAAGTATGACACGTATATGGCCACGGGACTATTGGATGGTGGATATGCATGATGGGTATATGGGCACGGGACTATGGGATGGAGGATATGTATGATGTTTATATGGGCATGGGACTATGAGATGAAGGATGTGTGATGGGTATATGGGCACTCGACTATGGGATGGCGAATATGTATGATGGGTATATGGGCATGGGACTATGGGATGGAGAATATGTATGATGGGTATATGGGCCTGGGACTATGGGATGGAGGATGTGTGATGGGTATATGGGCACTTGACTATGGGATGGAGGATATGTATGATGGTATGTGGGCATGGGACTATGGAATGGAGAATATGTATGATGGGTATATGGGCATGGGACTATGGGATGGAGGATGTGTGATGGGTATATGGGCACTCGACTATGGGATGGAAGATATGTATGATGGGTATATGGGCATGGGCCTATGGGATGGTGGATATGTATGATGGGTATATGGGCACGGGACTATGGAATGGAGGATAATTATAATTTGTTATAACTAACCACAGTTAGTTACGATGCCCGGGCAGCGCCAGGCTGTTTAGCTAGTTAGATATAAAGCTGAATGTGTGTGTGTGTATGTTTGTATGTATGTATGTGTGTATGTCCGGGATTGGCAGCTGCACCGTTGCAGCTACAGCCACAAAATTTTGCACAGTCACATGTCTGGACCCTGCGAGCGTCATAGGCTATGCTGTGAGGTGAAATTTTAACCCCGCGTGTTCCAATTCACCAAACAATTTTGCCCCTAGGTACATAATGGGGAAAAAGTGTATGTATGTATGTATGTGTGTATGTCTGTGATTGGCATCTGCACCGTCGCAGCTACAGCTACGAAATTTTGCACAGTCACACGTCTGGTCCCCGAGAGCATCATAGGCTATGCTGTGAGGCGAAATTTTAACCTCGCGCATTCCAATTCACCAAACAATTTGGCCTATTATTCTTATCATTTCTATGGTGTTATCGTCCATATGTAAAGCTGGAAATAACACAATTTATTACCGTGCCAACACAGACCACCCTCTGACACAGACTGCAGGGGGAGCCCAGTATTACACAGGATAGGTTTAGATACATGGCTCAGCAGTCAGTATCACACAGGATAGGATTAGATACACAGCTCAGCAGTCAGTATCACACAGGAGAGGATTAGACACATGGCTCAGCCGTCAGTATCACACAGGATAGGACTAGATACATAGCTCAGCAGTCAGTATCACACAGAAAAGGAATAGATACACGGCTCAGCAGTCAGTATCACACAGGATAGGATTAGATACACAGTTCAGCAGTCAGTATCACACAGGATAGGATTAGATACACAGCTGAGCAGTCAGTAACACACATGATAGGATTAGGTACACGGCTCAGCAGTCAGTATCACACAGGATAGGTTTAGATACACAGCTCAGCAGACAGTTTCACACAGGATAGGATTAGATACACTGCTCAGCAGTCAGTATCACACAGGATAGGATTAGATACACAGCTCAGCAGACAGTATCACACAGGATAGGATTAGATACACAGCTCAGCACACAGTATCACACAGAATAATATTAGATATATGGCTCAGCAGACAGTATCATGCAGAATAGGATTAGATACACGGCTCTGCAGTCAGCATCACACAGGATAGGATTAGATACACAGCTGAGAAGTCAGTAACACACATGATAGGATTAGGTACACGGCTCAGCAGTCGGTATCACACAGGATAGGGTTAGATACATGTCTCAGCAGATGGTATCACACAGGATAGGATTAGATACACTGCTCAGCAGTCAATATCACACAGGATAGGATTAGATGCATGGCTGAGCAGTCAGTAGCACACAATAGGATTAGATACACAGCTCAGCAGAAAGTATCACACAGGAGAGGATTAGGTACACAGCTCAACAGACATTATCACACAGGATAGGTTTAGATACACAGCTCAGAAACAGGATGTGCCAAAGGAGAGGACATTTTCATTCCAAGAATTCCACTCATTCCATCTGATTTGTTTTTTGATTTTAAACGCCTCCAGTGTCCAGTTCAACTGCTATTTGCAATGTCCATTAACAATGCTCAGGGACAGTCCTTGAAAGTAGTAGGGATCGATTTGCAATCTCCTTGCTTTTCTCATGGTCAACTTTACATGGTCTGTTCAAGTGTTGGAACTGCCAAAAATCTGTTCATCTTTGCACCGAAATGAAAAACCAAAAATCTTGAATGAGTTGGAAATAAAATTCTATCAATACTTGGGTAATCGTTTAGTTAATTTGTGTTGCAAATCTGTAATGTTGAATATAAGATGTGAAATGTTTTTATGTGCAATATAGTCATTATAATTTGTTATAACTAACCACAGTTGGTTACTATGCCCAGGCAACGCCGGGCTCTTCAGCTAGTAAAGAAATATAAGTGGAGAGGATAGATATTATTGTATAACTCATACAGCCATTAGAATAGGGAAATATTCTTAGAAATAGAACAATTTCAGAATATATCAATAAGTGTGAACATAAATTTAGAGTCCTCTTACTCATCATGACATATGAGTTAATATTTTGGCTGTAACTAAGGTTGTACAAGCTGCATGAAATTGGCAGTGAAAGACTTTTGCTAACAATACAGTTAAAATACACTTTATGACCTGCAGAGGAATTCTATTTTATAAAGTAGAAATTATTTTGTTAAAAAATGAATACTGCAAATAGAAAACATTTTATATCATCATGTGTCCATCAGGTACTACTTTATCAACAACACTCAAAATACTCTAATATAAAAACTCTTTCTTACACTAATGATTAACAACATACAAGTCCATAGCCATATAAAAATAACCCATTGCAAATGTTCATATATTCAAAATGAATACTATGCAGAAAGTATAATATTCTAATATAAATAATTTCTCCAAGTCTATAGATGTATGTGTGTAAAAATGTGGAAAACCTTTGCTGGTTGTAACTTCAATTCATCTGTTTTTACCGTATGTACTCGAGTAACCTAATTTTGCCATGGAAAACTGGATAAGCTTACTGACTCGAGTATAAGCAGGGTATGCATTGTCTCCTCATCCCTATCCTGGTATGCATGACTCCCCCGGTCCCTGTCCTTGTATGCATGACTCCCCCATCACTGTCCTGGCATGCATGGCTTCCCGGTTCTTGTCATTGTATGCATGGCTCCTTGTCCTGCTATGCATGGCTCCCTGGTCCCTGTTCCGCTATGCATGGCTCATCGGTCCCTGTCTTGCTATGCATGGCTCCCCCTTCCCATCCTCGTATGCATGGCTCCTTATCCCCTACCCTATTCACCCACCAGCATGCCCTGCAGCATCTCAGTGGTCCCAGCGTCTTTGCAGGATCTCCATAGTTCCAGCTTCAAGCAGCTCTTTTGGCACGATCACATGTCGCCGCTCATTAAGGTAATGAATATGTGCTCCTCGCCTATGGGAATGGAGGCGCGTGTATATTTATTACATTAATGAGCAGTGCCACGTGATAGCGCTGGATGAGCTGCTGGAAGCCGGAACCATGGAGATGTTGCAAAGATGCCGCAACCAATGAGATGCTCCATGGGCACGTTGGTGCGTGAGTAGGATGGCTTCTGGAAGCCGGTGGCTGTCACTGTGCGCTGCTGTAAGAGAAATGTATATTCATTTCTCTTTAGCAGAGGGCACAGTTACAGCCGCCGGCTCCTGCCTCCTGTGACCCGCTGCTTCGCCGCTCCCCTTCCCCCACCGGCTTTCTGGACAATTGACTAATGTATAAACTGATGGGTGTGTTTTCAGCACAAAATAATGTGCTGAAAAACTTGGCTTATACACGAGTATATACGGTATATTGAGATTAATGGGATCCATACAGTTATCAGTTATGTTTTACTTTATGTATTCAAAACATATGTAAAAAACATATGCTGTTACAGACTTAATCAACTTTTTAAACCACTGTGAACAATCTGTAGGTTTAAAAGTTGATGTTGAAGACATTTACAAACGAGAAAGGAATATCACTGCAGCTTGTAGTAGACAGAAATAACTTCTGTGGCAGTAAAAGTATCTAACGACAATATTAATTTGCACCAATCATTCTCTCAATAAATACGAGTACACATATCATTTTTCTATTAGAAATGTCAATGAAATTCTACTTTAAATAATATTGTCATTATCGATCTCCACACATATTGTTTTTTTAAATAAATTTATTTTTATTAAGTTTTTGAAAAGGGAATACAAATGTAATCACTGGGTACTAATTCTGCCACAAGTAGTAGGTCAAAAATGACCAGATAGCCATAACAATAAACAGTATTTCCAAAATTTGAAAATGAAATTAAATGAAAGAAGTAAATGCAATCCAAGGTAGAGTCACTGGTAGTACATTGGTTCAAAATGTTTTAGGATAAGCCGGCATGGTCACTCAGACTTAAACATTACATATTCCTGTGAATTAACAAAGAGGGGAAATAAAAGAAAAAACGACAAAGGGAAGTGGGGGAAGGGATGTAAGGGTAAAAGAGTAAGGGTAATGTCAGGTAATCGGCAGAAGATTTGAACTCCAGCCAGTAGAACCATGTTTTCTAAAATATTTTATGGGAATTATTGATCGTGGAGGTGAGCTCCTTCATTAACATAATCTCATTTACTTTGGAGAACCAAAGTGAGATTATCGGGATAGTATTAGTTTACCCATAGCAAGGGAATGCATGCTCTAGCACAGGGTTCCCCAACTCCAGTCCTCAAGGCCTACCAACGATCATATTTTCAGCATCTCCTTTGTATTGCACAAGTGATGCAATTATCACCTGAGCAATACTAAGGAAATCATGAAAACATGATCTGTTGGTAGGCCTTGAGGACTGGAGTTGGGGAACCCTGCTCTAGCAGATGTGATCAAGTGTCTCAGTTTACAGGTCCAAAAAATATGTAGTAGATCACCCTCCTCCTCCCCACATCTCCAACACATGGGACTAGCATCTGGAAATATAGTGTAAGCATGTTGGGACCCTATGCCCCCAAGAAAGCAGTTTATAGCTGTCCTCTTAAAATCACAAGCTGATGGATGATTTCTGTGTCAAGGTGAATATTTGCTTCCACTGATCCCTCGTTAAGGTGCAACCCAGATCTCTCTCCCATTGAGATTGAAAGTGTGCTTTAGACTGGTCCAGGGGTTCAATCAGCAGAGAATATGAGAATGACAAAGTATGTCTTAATGGGCCAGTATTTGAACATTCCACTGCAAAAATTGTTTTTTCGTTTTTATAAAAGGCTCTAGATGGGAGAGATAAAAAATGGGAAAGTTGGCAAATTCTCCAGTGTCTCAAGGGAGAAGTAGTTAAGAGACCCTGGAAATGTTCTTTTGAAGGCTACAAGTTTCTCTGTCCAAAGTGTGTCACTCTAAAATTGCCATTGTTTAACCAGGACCGAAAAATGTCATCCTCTATTTCCAAGGGGAAAAGAGGTTTTCCTAAGAAAGGGTACATAGAGGAATATTGGGGGGCAGAATTGATGAATGATTCAAGGAATTATTGCAGCATGTCAGAGTCTTCCCAATTAACGGATGTGTTTTGAGTGTAGAATTTGTAAATAAATCAAGCCAAGGGGTATTATTAGAGTGATGTTTGTAAAACTTTGATCAATACCAACCCATCATTTCCCAGATCCATTCCTACACCAATCCTGAACCCTAGGGATGTGAGAGCCCTATACCCCATGAGTACTTTGGAAGAATCAGTGTTGCCCTATCGATCCATGGAGTTTTACCTGAACCATATGAATTTGGTTTGGACTGACGCAAGACTCCTAAAGAAGAACGAGGTAATGCCGATCGTAAGAGCCTGAATGACATACTAAATGCTAGGGAGAATATTCATCATAAAGATTGCACTTCTGTCAAACCATGTAAGGCACTCCTCGTACATCACGAGCAGACACCCTGCACCGATTTAAGTAACCTAGGAAAATTAAGAGAATACGTTAGTTTAATATCATTCGGTAGCAATATTCCTAAATATTTTATGGCTGTCTTAGCCCATTTAAAATTAAAGGCTGTTTTCAAGGGCACCAAGACAGAATGTGGAATATTAATGTTCAAGGCTTCTGATTTGGAAAAGTTAGTTTTGAAGTTTGAAAGTTTGTACTTAATTCTGTCATCATGTTAGGTAAAGAATTAGTCGGTTTGTTGGTGAAGAAAAGCAGGTCATCTGCATATTCCACAATCTTATAAGGAAGACAGTGAATGCAGGGACTCACTATGTTATTGCTAGATCTAATTCTCCTAAGAATGGGTTCCAATGAGAGAATGAAAATAAGAAGGGAAAGCGGACACCCTTGAAGCGTGTTGTTACATATACTGAAATTCTTAGATAGGACCCTGTTAACTTTTACACAAGATGTTGGTTTTGAATACAATGCTGAAATCAAGTGTAACATATTGGATTTCAGGCCCAGTTGAGAAAGACTTTCACACATAAATATCCAGTTCACCCTATCGAATGCTTTTTCTGCATCGGGGAACAGAAGCATTAGGGGCTAAGATTTAAGTCAGGTTCTATATTTTAGGTTCAAAGCCTTGGTTGTATTATCCCTTGCCAATCTACCTCTCATAAATCCTGTCCAGTCCATATGGATAATATCTGATAATAGTGGAGACAGTCTGGGTGCAATCATTTTTGTGAATAGCTTAATGTCCACATTAAGAAGGAAAATAGGTCTGTAGCTTGCACATTTGGATGGGTTTTTTCCCTCCTTCTATATAACCGATATGTGTGCTCGCAGAGAATTTCCTGGGAGAGAGGATTCTTTGGATAAAACATTGAGGCTAAAGATAAGATGGGGAGAAAGAGAATCTAAAAACAACCTATAATGTGGTCAGGCAAGGGGCATTCCCCCATTCAGTTTCTCTTTCAGCTGTTTGTAGTTCCCCTATAGTAAATGGTAGTTCGAGGTAACCTGTTGCACCTTTGGACAAAGAAGGAAAACCAGACTCCTCAATGTATGTTTGAATGTGTTATTTAATGTCAGCACTTTGTGTAGAAGGAATGGTTGAGTCTTCTGTATATAGTGAAGAATATACATTTTTAAACGTTTCCACGATATTAGAGAGGAGGGGCTTGCGTCTTTGCGATTGATCCATGACAGCAGGGATATATGTGTTAGCTCTCTGTATTCTTAGGGCTCCAGCCAGAGATTTCCAACTTTTATTACCATGTTCATAATAATGACAATGCAACAACAAAACTTTGAAAGAAAGAAAGAAAGCGCAATAGGGTCTTAACTTGTAACAAAAAGGGGGCAAGGAAAAGGATCCACTCACCTTATATAATTGTTACAGAGCAACATATAACTGGCATTAAATAGACATCGGTCACTAGAAGGACCAAACAGTGCAAAATAGAGATGAGCGACTTTGCCTTTTTTAGGGTCGAGTCGGGTTACATGAAACCCGACTTTCTCAAAAGTTGAGTCGAATGAAATTGGCCGACTATAGGGAAAAGTCGGGGTCCCACTGAAACACGAAACCCAATGCAAGTCAATGGGGAAGCAAAGTCGGCAGGGAGTGGAGGACCGTACACACACCTACAGTGCCCATTTCAATGCCAAAAACATCAATTCTTATTACTGAAGCTTGTCAACCTTAATTTACTTTATAATAATAGTTACGCACTGAAAACTGGGGTGGTTATTTGGATAAAGTTGTGGGGGAATAGGGCTGGCTCCAGGTTTTCATGTGCCCTGGGCCAAAGAGCGCCCCTTTAACACATACCACAACTCATGATGCTCCGATACTGCACAAAAATATAGGTATAGTACAATGACAAATACTTCACTGCTTACATGACATGACTGATCTATTTTTAATTGTACAATAGCTCAAAAAAGGATAGTATATTACTCCATACAGTATTATGGCCACCACGTTGTGCGCCATACAGAATAATGAGCCCCATATATTTCTCCATACAGAATAATTGGTCACATATGATGTTCCATACAGTATTTGATGAGCTCCACATAATGCTTCAGTATATGATGGTCCCCATGGATGATGCTCCATATATAATGGGCCCCATTTCTAATGCTCCAGTGTATAATGTGCCCCAAAGATGCTGCTCCAGTGTCTGATCTGCTCCATTTAGAATGCTCCAGTATATGATGGGCCCCATGGATGATACTCCAGTGTCTTATGGGCCCTAATAATGGTCCATATATAATGGGCTCCATTTCTAATGCTCCAGTGTATCATGTGCCCCATAGATGCTGCTCCAGTGTCTGATCTGCCCCATTTAGAATGCTCCAGTATATGATGGGCCTCATGGATGATGATCCAGTGTCTGATTTCCCCCACTTGGAATGCTCCAGTATATGATGGGCCCCATAGATGCTGCTCCAGAGTCTGATCTGCCCCATTTAGAATGCTCCAGTATATGATGGGACTCATGGATGATGCTCCAGTGTCAGATGTCCCCCATTTTGAATGCTCCAGTATATGATGGGCCCCATTTTTAATTAACCCAGGCATGGTATGTGAAAAGAGCTCCATGGAGTATTCTGAAGTGTGTGCTGCCGCATCCTTCACTTTTGGTGTGGGTGAAGGACACAAGAAAAGGTGTTTTTCCTGGCCAGAACCCTGCATTTTTTTAAACTTCAGAAGAGGAGGCGATAGAACTGGAGGCTGTTCAGCAATGTAAGCCAATGTAAGCCAAAAACAGTTCCTGATGCTCCAGCTTTAAAAGCTGTCTACCTACTCCCATAAGATGGAGACTTACAGGCCTTCCAGAGCTACACCATGACGCAGGCTCAACACCTCCTGCCTTAGCTGCTATTGTGTTTTTGGCACTACCAGCAGATGCACCACCATCAGTACCATGCCCACTTCCACGTCCTCTTCCACCATGCTTTCTCATGTTTTAGAAAATTGACCCAAAATACCAGCAGATATATGGTACTGTATCACAAGTGTACAGCTCTACACAGTCTAGGGATAACAGTAAATCTAGGTATATATATCATGAGTCATACACAGACTCTCAAAGGCTCAGTATGGATTGCTCAATAAAATAAAAAGGTGAAAAAGGGTACAGTATCACCAGATACAAGGTATAAATAGTTTAGTGTAGACATTCTGAATCTCTGTATACATTTCAGGAGGCAGACACAAATGCTCTCAGGCCCAGTATGGAGTACACAATAATATGAAAAGCTATAAATGGGTAATGTAACACAAGCATACACCTGTATACAGTGTTGGGCAAATTTGAAATCTCGGTATATATTTCCGGAGTCACTCTCAGACGCTCACTCAGTCTGGGTTTGACCATAATAAAAAATATTGTAAAAAAGGTACTGGATAACAAGATAGCAAGTATATATATTATAGGGTACAATTGAAATCTCCGTAAACATAGTCCCGTAGTCAGTCTCAGACACTTACTCAGTATGGATTTGACTGTAATACTAAATGTCGAACCAAGGTACTGTATAACAAGATACAAGCTGTATTGAGTAAAGGGTAAAAATTGGTATCTCCGATTCACCGTATATATAGAAGGCGTAAACCACACACGCTCACTCACTATGGATGATACCGTAATACAAAATTTGGAACAAAGGTACTGTATCAGCTCATACCAGGTGTATCCAGTCTAGGGGTAATTGTAAATTTTTGTCTATACTTCCAGTCAGACACAGACACTCACAGGGTCACTATGTATTACACCAGAATTTAACAAGTAGAAAAAGGGAAAAGTAGTCAAAGCGTACAACAGTATACAGTGTTGTGGTACTTTTAAATCTTCATATATATTTCAATCTCAGTTAGCCAGTCCAGACTCTCCGCTACTGGAAACTACATGGATACAAGTACAGACGGAAATCCGAGTGTTATTAGAAATTTGGGAATCACTCATTGCGGGAAAACCTCCTGGTAGATGTTGCAGAGGCGATGCAGACCCTCAATTACTGTGTCTGTGGAGACAGCGAAAACGGTTCTTTGTGAAGAAAGGATTGCTTTATCGCAGTAGTGTGGATCACATCACCGTTACTTGTCTCCATCAAACGGTGATCACAGGGAGAGATGTTATGAATGCGTCACAGTAGGAGGCAAAAGCAGAAATACAAGCTAAGTCCAGAAAACCAGAGAAGTTGGCAACTATCAGATTGCAGACCCCTGAACCTATCAACACAACTAGCAGTCGCCGTGGGGGGTTCCTACGATGCCCTAGACCCCTCGATCACAGCCGGAGAATTACATAGGCCTAAAGAAAGAAAGGGGAAATCTAAACTGCCCCAGAGCAGACCCCAAAGCAATAGGCAGCCCCCAACATATAATGACGGTGAAGCAAGATGAAAATACTAGCACAGACAGAAAGATAGACTGAGCAAAGACGGGGCCCAAAACTACCTAGATAGGAAAGGACAGGAAGGCTGCTGTCTGCAATCTGCCAAAACCCTATCAAAGACATAAGCCAACAAGCTGATATGAAAAAGGCCCTGAAGCAGCTAGGCTTCAAAAACTAAATCAGCACTCAGGTATTTTCAGAAGACAGAGCTAAATGAATTCAGCACACCCCAGCAGGGAATGGCAGAAATCCAGAAAAACAAAGCAAAACAAAGTCAAAGCACCAAAGCAAAAGGCCGAGCAGCAAACTTAGCTTTAGAGGAGCAGGAATTCAGAATGGTCTCCAAGGATCCCACAGAGAAATCACCCGCAGAGCAGAAGGGCGCCGGCAGCCTTATATCCAGTCAGTAACTCCACTCAGCCAGTCATCATCATCAGCCTCAGGTGTTTGATAATCAGGCTCACTACCTTTCTTTACTAGAAGAGGGAGTTCCTCAGGCCTCAGTAATGAAGGGGAAAATGAACTCACAACAGTACCTCCCCCTTGAGGAGGGGTCACCGAACCCTCAACTACACCACCAGGGCGATCAGGGTGATCCCGATGAAAGGCACGCACCAATCTTTTGGCATGAATATCAGAGGCAGAGACCCAGGAATTATCCTCCTGACCATAACCCTTCCACTTAACCAAATACTGGAGTCTCCGTCTAGCCAGACGGGAATCCAGTACTTTCTCTACCTCATATTCCATGTTACCTTCAACCAATACAGGATCTGGAGGTGCCACCCCCGGAACACCAGGTTCAACAAACCTCTTCAACAAAGATTTATGGAACACATTATGGATTTTAAATGTGACAGGAAGAGCCAAACGAAAAGAGACCGGATTAATAATCTCCACAATCTTGTAAGGTCCAATAAATCTAGGCTTAAACTTAGGAGAAGCCACCTTCATAGCAATATTTTTTGATGATAACCACACCATATCACCAACCTTAAACTGGGGACCAATGGTCCTATGTCGGTTGGAAAACCGCTGGGCCTTTTCCTGGGAGAGAGATAACTTATCCACCACTTGGTCCCAGATCTGGTGCATTCTCTCCACCACAGTGTCAACACCTGAGCAGGCAGAGGGCTCCACCTGCCCTGAAGAAAATCGAGGATGAAACCCAAAGTTACAAAAAAAAGGTGACATCAAAGTGGCAGAACTAGCTCTATTATTTAAAGCAAATTCGGCCAAGGGCAAAAATGAAACCCAATCATCCTGATCAGCAGAAATAAAACATCTCAAATATGACTCAAAGGTCTGGTTTGTTCTCCCTGTCTGCCCATTGGTCTGAGGGTGAAAAGCAGAGGAGAAGGACAACTGAATTCCCAGCCTGGAACAGAAAGTTCTCCAAAATCTAGACACAAACTGGACTCCTCTGTCAGATACAATGTTCTCAGGAATCCCGTGCAAACGAACCACCTGTTGTAAAAACAGGGGCACCAACTCAGAGGAAGATGGCAACTTAGGGAGTGGTACAAGATGAACCATCTTAGAGAACCTATCACAAATCACCCAAATAACAGTCATCCTCTGAGAGACAGGCATATCAGAGATGAAATCCATTGAAATATGGGTCCATGGCCTCTTGGGGACAGGCAAAGGCATCAACAACCCACTAGAGCGAGAACACGATTTAGACCGGGAGCATGTCCCACAGGACTGCACAAAATTCCTGACATCACGAGACAAGGAGGACCACCAAAAAAACCGACTCACCAGATCTCTAGTACCAAAAATACCTGGATGACCAGCCAAAGCAGAGCAATGAACTTCAGACATCACTCTCTTCTTCCACTGGTCAGGAACATACAACTTTCCACTGGGACAACGCTCAGGTTTGTCCTCCTGGAACTCTTCCAGAGCACGTCTCAAATCGGGCGAGATGGCAGAAAGAACTACCCCTTCGCCTAAGATGGTAGCAGGCTTGGTCACCACAGGAGAATCAGCAAAGAAGCTCCTAGAGAGGGCGTCTGCCTTGACATTCTTTGTTCCAGGAAGAAAAGAAACCACAAAATCAAAACGTGTGAAAAACAAGGCCCACCTAGCCTGTCTAGGGTTCAAGCGCTTAGCCGACTCTAGGTAAATCAAATTTTTGTGGTCAGTGAGGACCACGACTTGATGCTTAGCTCCCTCCAACCAATGTCTCCACTCCTCAAATGCCCATTTCATGGCCAACAGTTCCCTATTCCCCACATCATAGTTACTGTACGTTCAGATGAAGAGAACTTTCGGGAAAAGAAAGCACAGGGATTCATTTTAGATGTTACAGGATTCTTTTGGGACAAAACAGCTCCTGCACCAATCTCAGAAGCATCCACCTCTACCTGGAATGGAAGTGAGACATCAGGTTGCCGCAAAACCGGGGCGGAGGTGAATCTTCGCTTCAGCTCCTGAAAGGAAGAAACAGCCTCCGGAGACCAATTTAACACATCAGCACCCTTCTTAGTCAAATCAGTCAATGTCTTGGCAATACTAGAAAATTTTGCTATAAATTTCCGATAAAAATTAGCAAAACCCAAAAACTTCTGGAGGGCCTTCAAAGAAGTGGGCTCAACCCAATCGTGAATGGCCTGTACCTTGGCCTGGTCCATTTCAATAGTTGACGGGGACAAAATAAATCCCAAAAAAGAAATCCTCTGTACTCCAAAAAGGCATTTAGATCCTTTGACATAGAGGGAATTCTCCCTCAAGATCCGGAACACAGTCCGAATATGTTCCACATGAGAATCCCAATCCTTGGAGAAGATCAAAATATCATCCAGATAGATAATCAAAAATGTATCGACAAAATCTCGGAAAATATCATTCATGAAGCACTGGAAGACAGAAGGGGCATTAGTGAGCCCAAAAGGCATCACCAGGTACTCAAAATGTCTCTCCGGAGTATTAAACGCCGTCTTCCATTCATCCCCATGCTTAATGCGGATAAGATTATACGCCCCCTGAGGTCAAGCTTGGTAAACCAGCAAGCACCTTTAACTCTGGAGAATAGATCAGAAATCAGGGGTAACGGATACTGATATTTAACAGTAATTTTGTTGAGGGCACGATAATCAATACAAGGTCTTAATGATCCATCCTTTTTGGCTACAAAAAAAAAACCGGCACCTAAGGGTGACGAGGATGGTCTAATATGACCCTTCTCCAACGCCTCCTTAATATAGGATCGCATAGCCTCGTGCTCGGGTACAGATAAATTGAAGAGCCGACCCTTGGGAAATTTACACCCCGGGCTCAGTTCAATTTCACAGTCATAACTCCTATGAGGAGGCAGAGACACAGACTCATTCTCACTAAATACATCATAAAAGTCCGCCAAATAATCAGGAACATCATGCGACTGAGGAGAGGTGGAAAACACCGGAGCCTCAGTAAAAAGGCACACCGACAACCCCAACTCACCACTGACACAGATTTCCAATCCAAAACTGGATTATGAATCTGTAACCAGGGAAACCCCAGAACAATAGTATCATGCAGATTATGCAACACCAAAAATCTGCAATTTTCTTGATGGTCTGGGGCGACCCGCATTACCACCTGGGTCCAAAACTGGGGTTTATTTTTAGCCAAAGGAGTAGCATCAATCCCCCTCAAAGGGATAGGCGTCTGCAGAGGTGTCATCGGAAATCCACAACGTTTAGCAAAATCCAAGTCCATTAGGTTTAGGGCTGCTCCCGAATCCACAAAAGCCTTGGCGGAAAATGTGGACAGGGAGCAGATCAGAGTAATAGCTAGAAGAAACTTAGGTTGAACACCCCCAACAGAAAACGTGTGTGCAAAGCGTTTCTCTCGTTTAGGACAGACAGAAATAATATGCAAGGCATCTCCACAGAAAAAACACAACTTATTACGCCTTCTGAACTCCTGACGATGCTCTCTGGAAAAAACTCTATCACATTGCATAGGTTCAGACATTTGTTCAACAGGTGGCAACACCTCTCGTGCAGCTTTGCGTTCGCGCAAACGCCGATCAACCTGAATGGCTAATGACATAGAATCGTCAAGACCAGAGGGAACAGGAAATCCCACCATAGTATCTTTTACGGCTTCTGACAACACCTTCCGAAAGAGAGCAGCCAAGGCATCATCATTCCAGGTAGTAAGTACTGCCCACTTTCGGAATTTTTGACAGTACAATTCTGCAGAATCACGACCCTGGCTCAATGCCAGCAGGGTCTTTTCAGCCTGATCAGCCTGATGGCATTAGGTTCGTCATACAACAACCCCAAAGCTTGAAAGAATGCGTTCACATTAGTCAGAATAGGATCATCTGGTTTCAAAGAAAACGCCCAATCCTGGGGATCGCCACGCAGCAAAGAGATGACAATTTTAACCTGCTGCGCGGAGCTCCCTGACGAGTTAGGCTTCAAGGCAAAAAATAATTTACAATTATTTTTGAAATTCAAAAATTTAGACCGATCCCCAAAAAATACATCAGGTGTAGGAATCTTTGGTTCAGCAGCATGTGAATGAGCAAGGTAGGCGGAAATTCCCCGCACTTCCGCAGCGAGCTGCTCCACACGATCAGACAATTGCTTTATCTCCATTGAGAAAAAAAAAATTCCCCCTACGGCCTCAGAGATATAGAGGAAAAAATATACACACTTTTTTTTTTTTTTTTACAATTCTTTCCTGCTATTGAGTACCCTAGGATCTGCGGTATGGCGGGTGATTCTGTTATGAATGAGTCACCGTAGGAGGCAAAAGCAGAAATACAAGCTAAGTCCAGAAAACCAGAGAAGTTGGCAACTATCAGATTGCAGACCCCTGAACCTATCAACACAACTAGCAGTCACCGTGGGGGGTTCCTACGATGCCCTAGACCCCTTGATCACAGCCGGAGAATTACATAGGCCTAAAGAAAGAAAGGGGAAATCTAAACTGCCCCAGAGCAGACCCCAAAGCAATAGGCAGCCCCCAACATATAATGACGGTGAAGCAAGATGAAAATACTAACACAGACAGAAAGATAGACTGAGCAAAGACGGGGCCCAAAACTACCTAGATAGGAAAGGACAGGAAGGCTGCTGTCTGCAATCTGCCAAAACCCTATCAAAGACATAAGCCAACAAGCTGATATGAAAAAGGCCCTGAAGCAGCTAGGCTTCAAAAACTAAATCAGCACTCAGGTATTTTCAGAAGACAGAGCTAAATGAATTCAGCACACCCCAGCAGGGAATGGCAGAAATCCAGAAAAACAAAGCAAAACAAAGTCAAAGCACCAAAGCAAAAGGCCGAGCAGCAAACTTAGCTTTAGAGGAGCAGGAATTCAGACTGGTCTCCAAGGATCCCACAGAGAAATCACCGCAGGGCAGAAGGGCGTCGGCAGCCTTATATCCAGTCAGTAACTCCACTCAGCCAGTCATCATTATCAGCCTCAGGTGTTTGATAATCAGGCTCACTACCTTTCTTTACCAGAAGAGGGAGTTCCTCGGGCCTCAGTAATGAAGGGGAAAATGAACTCACAACAGAGAGATGTATACATGGCCCTCACTGCCTATCATGATGTGTCTAGTCACTTTGGAGTGCAAAAGACATAAGCCACAGGCCGTAGGCGATTCTATTGGATTGTCATGAGAGGAGACATTGAAAAATAGTGGCAGGAATGTCACAAGTCTCTGATTATTATCACAACTGTGAAAGGTGATCATAAAGCATCACTGCATCCGCTTGTAAGTTGACGTCCATTACAAATGGTAGCCATTGATCATCTGAAGGTAGAAGCCAGCAGGACAGGGCATAGCTACATCTTAACCATCATCGATCAATACACCAAATTTCTAGTGGCCATCCCTGTGAAGAATTTAACTGCCCAGATTACACAGCGGTGGAGCAGGGAGACGTAAGTATTGCAATTTGCAAGTGCTGTGGCCATGACCAAGCAGCGGGGGCACACTCATGGTCGATGGCACTGTCACAGGGACCCTCATAGTACGCTGGTGTGTCTGACGGTGAGTGGGCCCCCCACGGTCAGAGACACTGTATTGTACTATGAGGGGCCCTGTGCCAGTGTCGTCGGCCATCTGTGGGCCCATCCACCTGTTCAGAGCAACGACACTTGCCTAGGTGCGCCAGGTGTTGACCCCAGCCATTGGGGGGGGCAGCCCACTAAGGGAGGTTTAAAAAATGGCATATGTTGATGTGTTGGCTGGACATTCAGCTGCTGCAAAGGGCGGAATTGGCAAGTCCGAGGAAGAGGAGGACAAAAGCGAGGCAGTTTTCTGGGAACCTATGTGTCATAAGGGGAAGGTGGGACAAAATCCTTTGCAACTCATGCATGGTTCATTTTAATGAAGGTTAGATCATCAACATTTTGGGTAGACAGACGAGTCCTTTTTTCTGTCAGGATTGATCCAGCAGCACTGAAGACTCTTTCAGATAACACACTAGCAGCAGGGAAAGCGATCTCCTGTAAGGCATATTGTGCCAATTCAGGCCAGGCATCCAGTTTAGAGGCACAATAGTCAAAGGGGAATGACTTGTGAGGGAGAACATTGATATGGGAGAAGTAGTTTGTAACCATATTTGACAACTGCTGTCTCCTGTCACTTTTAATCGATGCAGAATTAGCAGTCGTTTGAGTGGTACTTGAGAAATCATTCCACAAGATGGTCATTAAACCCCTGTCTCCAGCGTCACTTCAGCTGTGTACACCTCTTCCATTGTGCCCACTATGGCTCGTGGGAGAAACAGCACCACTGCTGTGTGCTGGGAAAGCCTCAAACAACCTGTTTACCAGAGTTGCTTGTTTGTTAGCCAATATTAGCTCTAGGTTTTTCTGTGGCATAATGTTGTGTAATTTGCCTTTGTAGCGTGGATCGAGGATGCTGGCCAGCCAGTAGTCGTCATCTCTCATCATTTTGGAAATGCAGGGGTCCCTTTTTAGGATACGCAAGACATAATCGCACATGTGGGCCAATGTTCCAGGTGTCAATGATGCACTGCCAGTGGTGAGTGGAGGAGCACTTTCTGACAAATCCACATCCCTACAGTCACGCACAAACACTGTACCTGACCTTGGAATGCCAACATTTTCTCTTGCCCCCTGAGAAGCATCCTCCTGCCCAAAATAATCATCCCCCTCCTCCTCCTCTTCCTCTTTCTCTTCTTCCTCCACCTCGTCCAGGACAGTTCCCTGACCAGACAATGGCTGACTGTCATCAAGGCTTCCCTCATCCTCCTCTGCAGATGCCTGTTCCTTAATGTGCCTCAAACTTTGCATGAGTAGATGCATAAGTGGGATGCTCATGCTTATGATGGCGTCGTCTGCACTTACTAGCAGTGTACATTCCTCAAAACACTGAAGGACTTTACAGAGGTCTTTCAGCTTTGACCACTGCACACCCGACAATTCCATGTCTTCCCTCAAACTGCCTGCCCATGAATCCTCCCACAAATGCATTACAGCCTGCCTCTGTTCGCACAGCCTCTCAACCATGTGCAGGGTGGAGTTCCACCTTGTTGCAATGTCTATGATTAGGCGGTGCCTGGGGAGGTGGAGCAATCGCTGCAGCTTCTGCATATGGATACGGTGCGAGCACAGTCTTCGCACCTTATGGAGCAGGGATGTTAACTCAGGATAGTTATTAACGAAGCAGTGCACCACCAGGTTCAAAGTGTGAGCCAGGCAAGGTATGTGTGTGAGTTTTGATCCCAGCAAAGAGCAAATAGATGAACGGCATACTAGGGCACACAAATCACCACATTATCAGACGGAGCTCTTTATCTGAAGTATTGCGGTATATGATTCAGTCAAAAAATGGAGGTGCTTGCATGAAAAAACATGAATATTACAATGTGAAGCAAAAAAAGAAGAAATATGCAGCACCAATGTAGCTGAAAAACTGTGAGTCTTTATTTCACATATTTTCCATCAAATATGTGGACATGCAGGACGTGGAGGAATGCTAGGGGAGTGAGGTGCCGGACAACGGCCGTTTCGCGATTACTCGCTTCTACGGGTCCTGGAGAAGCGAGTAATCGCGAAACGGCCTTTGTCCGGCACCTCACTCCCCTAGCATTCCTCCACGTCCTGCATGTCCACACATTTGATGGAAAATATGTGAAATAAAGACTCACAGTTTTTCAGCTACATTGGTGAGTGCTGCATATTTCTTCTTTTTTTGCTTCACGTGTGTGAGTTTTGCACGGGCTATGGCTGCCACAAAATTACGGCCGTTATCACTGACTACCTTGCCTGCCTCAAGATATAGACTGCCCAGCCATAACTCTGTTTGTTGCTGCAAGTAGTCAGCCAGTATCTCTGAGGTGTGTCTAAGACATCATCTTTAACACAGCCTGCTGACGCTTACCACTAGCTGTTCGATAGTGGGACTCCTCGTGTGCAACACTGCCAGCTGCGGATGGAGTGCTCGTGCGACTGCGCTCTATGGATGAGCTTTTGCTGATGGAGGAGGAGGAGGAGCGAAAGCCTACAGCCAACTGTTTCCTATACCGTGGGCTAGGCAGCACTGTTCCACCACCACTGTCCCCTGTGGAGCCTGCATCCACCACATTAACCCAGTGCGCAGTGATGGACACGTAACGGCCCTGGCCATGCCTACTGGTCCATGCATCTGTTGTGAGGTGCACCTTTCCACTCACTGACTGTTTTAGTGCATGAACAATGCGGTCTTTCACATACCGGTGAAGGGCAGAGATGGCTTTTCGAGAAAAGAAGTGCCGATTGGGTAGGTCACAGCATGGGACAGCGTAGGCCATGAGGTCGCGGAAAGCTTCTCTTACAACCAAACGGTAGGGCATCATCTCTAATGAGATTAGTTTGGCAATATAGGCATTCAAACAAAGTGTACGCGGATGAGACAATGAGTACTTTCTTGTCCTACTCAGATTGTCTGGTAGGGTGAGCTGGACTGGAGAGCTGCATATTGAGGAAGTAGCAGTGGACCGGATGGAGTGAGAGGGGGTTGGTGATGGTATTGGTGGTGATGGCCTAGATTCAGTGTTGTGTTGCAAAACCATTGTGATTCCCTGAGTGCTTTGGCCTTGCAAGGACACCTTAACATTTTGTGCTGGTGGTGTACTTAATGGTGGCGGTGGTCTTACAGTGTGGGAATCGATGGAGCGTTGCTGGCTACCTTCAGTCGGAGCAGGTGCACATGTGCTACCTGAGGTTTTGTAGTCCGTCCACGCTTGCAAGTGCATGTTGGTTAAATGTCTAAGCATGCAACTGGTATTCAAATTTCTGAGATGCTTACCTCGGCTAAAGGTCCTTCCGCACTTCTTACAGGTAACCTTTGCCTCATCAGTAGGATTTGGGACAAAGAAGTGCCACACTGCACTCTTCCTACTATGGTATACATTTTCTTGCCTTGCACGCTGTGCTAAGCTGACCATCTGGCCAAGCTGTCCTGAAACTATTTTAGTTTTTGGTCCACGTTTTTGGACAGCTACAAGCCTGCCAGATAACCGCAGCTGCGATGTCATGCCTGCTGCGGATCCTTCTCCTTATCTGAACTATTGCCAGTGCCACCCTCCTCCCTCAATGGATGCCAATCCGGGTTAAGAACTGAGTCATCCATCACCTCCTCTTCAAAGTCATCTGCACCTTCCTCTTTACCTTCCTCTGTGTCACCGTGTAAGGTGGTATAGTATGCGGGAAGGGGCACCTGAGTTTCGTCAGGGTCAGATTCTGGCTCAATAGACTGCGAGGGCAATGTAGTGCTCTGGGTCGATGTACCAGTAGAATCATCTAGCAGTGGCTGTGCATCAGTGCACTCCATGTCAGATTCATCTTGGACTGGGGAATTCAGGATTTGACAGGATAACCCTGGCATGGTATGTGAAAAGACCTCCATAGAGTAATCTGAAGTGTGGGCTGTTGCATCCTTATCTTTTGGTGGGGGTGAAGGACACAAGAAAAGGTGTTTTTCCTGACCAGAACCCTGCACTGATGACTCCGTGCTTGCAGGTTTCGAACGTTCAGAAAAGGAGGCAATAGAGCTGGTGGCTGTTTCGGCAATGTACGCCAAAACCTGTTCCTGATGCTCCAGCTTCACAAGCGGTTTTCCTACTCCAGGAAAAGGCAACCTTACAGGCCTTCTTGGGCCAGACCATGACGCAGGCTCAACACTTCCTGCCTTAGCTGCTATTGTGCTTTTGCCAGAACCAGCCGATGCACCACGACCATCAGTACCAGCTGCACCCCCCTGCCCACATCTGCAGACTCTTCCACCATACTTCCTCATGTTTGGGAAAATATACCAAAAATAACAGCAGAGAGATTGTACTGTATGAGGAGCGTCTAGCTGTGTAAGGTGTATGAAAAAAATTAAATCTACGTATATATTTTGTTAGTCACAGATGCTCTCACAGTATGCATTGGACCGTAATCCAACAAGTAGATATACGGAATTATATCAGAAGTGTACAGCTGTATGCGTTTTTTGTGTAACGAACAATCTCTGTATATGTATTTACGGAGTGTCACACACACGCTGACTCTGTATAGATGCTACTGTAATGTGAACGGCAGTTATGCAAAACTGTTTGAGAATTAGACAGCTCTATATGGAGTCTGTATAGAAAATTGTCAATCTCCGTTTATTTCTATAGGGACTGACACACGCTGTCTCTATCTAGTTTTCACCGTAGTCAAACAGCAGATATACGAAACTGTTTGAAAAGTGGACAGCACTCTAAGGTGAAGGTCTGGAAAAATGGAAAAACTCCACGGCCTTTTTTTCCAGAGTAACACACAATAGCTTCTATTTGTCCATGATACCAGCCGGTACACGGTAGTGTGTGAGGATCGTACACCACTATACGGTGTCTGTATGGAAAATTGTCAATCTTGGTCTATTTGTATAGAGACTGACCCCCGCTGTCTCTGTCTAGTTTTCACCGCAATCAAACAGCAGATATATGAATCTGTTTGAAAAGCGGACAGCACTCTAAGGTGTAGGTCTGGAAAAATGGAAAAACTCCATGGCCTTTTTTTCCAGAGTAACACACAGATAGTTTCTATTTGTCCGTGATACCAGCCGGTACACGGTAGTGTGTGAGGATCGTACAGCGCTAAACGGCGTCTGTATGGAAAATTGTCAATCTCCGTCTATTTCTATAGGGACTGACTCACGCTGTCTCTGTCTAGTTTCACCATAATAAAGCAGCAAATATATGAAACTGTTTGAAAAGCGGACAGTACTCAAAGGTGTAGGTCTGGAAAAACGGAAAAACTCCTCGGCTTTTTATTCCAGAGTAACAGATAGATAGCTTCTATTTGTCTGTCATACCAGCTAGTACACGGTAGTGTGTGAGGATCGTACAGCGCTAAACGGCGTCTGTATGGAAAATTGTCAATCTCCGTCTATTTCTATAGGGACTGACACACGCTGTCTCTGTCTAGTTTTCACCGTAATCAAATAGCAGATATATGAAACTGTTTGAAAAGCGGACAGCACTCTAAGGTGTAGGTCTGGAAAAACGGAAAATCTCCTCGGCCTTTTTTTCCAGAGTAACACACAGATAGCTTCTATTTGTCTGTGATTCCAGCCGGTACACGGTAGTGTGTGAGGAGTGTACACCGCTATACGGTGTCTGTATGGAAAATTGTCAATCTCCGTCTATTTCTATAGGGAATGACACATGCTGTCTCTGTCTAGTTTTCACCATAGTCAAATTGCAGATACAGTGGGGAAAAAAAGTATTTAGTCAGTCAGCAATAGTGCAAGTTCCACCACTTAAAAAGATGAGAGGCGTCTGTAATTAACATCATAGGTAGGCCTCAACTATGGGAGACAAACTGAGAAAAAAAATCCAGAAAATCACATTGTCTGTTTTTTTTTCATTTTATTTGCATATTATGGTGGAAAATAAGTATTTGGTCAGAAACAAGCAATCAAGATTTCTGGCTCTCACAGACCTGTAACTTCTTCTTTAAGAGTCTCCTCTTTCCTCCACTCATTACCTGTAGTAATGGCACCTGTTTAAACTTGTTATCAGTATAAAAAGACACCTGTGCACACCCTCAAACAGTCTGACTCCAAACTCCACTATGGTGAAGACCAAAGAGCTGTCAAAGGACACCAGAAACAAAATTGTAGCCCTGCACCAGGCTGGGAAGACTGAATCTGCAATAGCCAACCAGCTTGGAGTGAAGAAATCAACTGTGGGAGCAATAATTAGAAAATGGAAGACATACAAGACCACTGATAATCTCCCTCGATCTGGTGCTCCACGCAAAATCCCACCCCGTGGGGTCAGAATGATCACAAGAACGGTGAGCAAAAATCCCAGAACCACGCGGGGGGACCTAGTGAATGAACTGCAGAGAGCTGGGACCAATGTAACAAGGCCTACCATAAGTAACACACTACGCCACCATGGACTCAGATCCTGCAGTGCCAGATGTGTCCCACTGCATAAGCCTGTACATGTCCGGGCCCATCTGAAGTTTGCTAGAGAGCATTTGGATGATCCAGAGGAGTTTTGGGAGAATGTCCTATGGTCTGATGAAACCAAACTGGAACTGTTTGGTAGAAACACAACTTGTCGTGTTTGGAGGAAAAAGAATACTGAGTTGCATCCATCAAACACCATACCTACTGTAAAGCATGGTGGTGGAAACATCATGCTTTGGGGCTGTTTCTCTGCAAAGGGGCCAGGACGACTGATCCGGGTACATAAAAGAATGAATGGGGCCATGTATCGTGAGATTTTGAGTGCAAACCTCCTTCCATCAGCAAGGGCATTGAAGATGAAACGTGGCTGGGTCTTTCAACATGACAATAATCCAAAGCACACTGCCAGGGCAACGAAGGAGTGGCTTCGTAAGAAGCATTTCAAGGTCCTGGAGTGGCCTAGCCAGTCTCCAGATCTCAACCCTATAGAAAACCTTTGGAGGGAGTTGAAAGTCCGTGTTGCCAAGCGAAAAGCCAAAAACATCACTGCTCTAGAGGAGATCTGCATGGAGGAATGGGCCAACATACCAACAACAGTGTGTGGCAACCTTGTGAAGACTTACAGAAAACGTTTGACCTCTGTCATTGCCAACAAAGGATATATCACAAAGTATTGAGATGAAATTTTGTTTCTGACCAAATACTTATTTTCCACCATAATATGCAAATAAAATGAAAAAAAAACAGACAATGTGATTTTCTGGATTTTTTTTTCTCAGTTTGTCTCACATAGTTGAGGTCTACCTATGATGTAAATTACAGATGCCTCTCATCTTTTTAAGTGGTGGAACTTGCACTATTGCTGACTGACTAAATACTTTTTTTCCCCACTGTATACGAAACTGTTTGAAAAGCGGACAGCACTCTAAGGTGTAGGTCTGGAAAAACGGGCAAACTACTCGACTTTTCCTTCCAGAGTCACAACCAGATAGCTTTTATTTGTCCGTGATACCAGCCGGTAAACGGTAGTGTGTGAGGAGTGTACACCGCTATACGGTGTCTGTATGGAAAATTGTCAATCTCCATCTATTTCTATAGGGACTGACACATGCTGTCTCTGTCTAGTTTTCACCATAGTCAAACAGCAGATATACGAAACTGTTTGAAAAGCGGACAGCACTCTAAGGTGTAGGTCTTGAAAAATGGGCAAACTACTCGATTTTTTTCTTCCAGAGTCACACCCAGATAGCTTCTATTTGTCCGTGATACCAGCCGGTAAACGGTAGTGTGTGAGGAGTGTACACCGCTATACGGTGTCTGTATGGAAAATTGTCAATCTCTGTCTATTTGTATAGGGACTGACACACGCTGTCTCTGTCTAGTTTTCACCGTAATCAAACTGCAGATATATGAAACTGTTTGAAAAGCGGACAGCACTCTAAGGTGTAGGTCTGGAAAAACTCCTCGGCCATTTTTTCCAGAGTAGCACACAGTAGCTTCTATTTGTCCGTGATACCAGCCGGTACACGGTAGTGTGTGAGGATCGTACACCGCTATACGGTGTCTGAATGGAAAATTGTCAATCTCCGTCTATTTCTATAGGGACTGACACACGCTGTCTCTGTCTAGTTTTCACCGTAATCAAACTGCAGATATATGAAACTGTTTGAAAAGCGGACAGCACTCTAAGGTGTAGGTCTGGAAAAATGGAAAAACTCCTCAGCTTTTTTTTCCAGAGTAACAGACAGGTAGCTTCTATTTGTCCGTGATACCAGCCGGTACACGGTAGTGTGTGAGGATCGTACACCGCTATACGGTGTCTGTATGGAAAATTGTCAATCTCCGTCAATTTCTACAGGGACTGACATACGTTGTCTCTGTCGAGTTTTCACCATAATCAAACAGCAGATATACGAAACTGTTTGAAAAGCGGACAGCACTCTAAGGTGTAGGTCTCGAAAAACTCCTTGGCCATTTTTTCCAGTGTAACACACAGAGAGCTTCTATTTGTCCATGATACCAGCCGGTACACGGTAATGTGTGAGGATCGTACACAGCTATACGGTGTTTGTATGGAAAATTGTCACTCTCCGTCTATTTCTATAGGGACTGACACATGCTGTCACTGTCTAGTTTTCACTGTAATCAAACAGCAGATATACGAAACTGAAAAGCGGACAGCACTCTAAGGTGTAGGTCTGGAAAAATGGAAAAACTCCTCGGCTTTTTTTTCCAAAGTAACACACAGATAGCTTTTATATGTCCGTGATACCAGCTGGTACACGGTAGTGTGTGAGTATCATACACCGCTATACGGTGTCTGTATGGAAAATTGTCAATCTCCGTCTATTTCTATAGGGACTGACACACGCTGTCTCTGTCTAGTTTTCACCGTAGTCCAACAGCAGATATACGAAACTGTTTGAAAAGTGCACAGCACTCTAAGGTGTAGGTCTGGAAAAATGGACAAACTCCTCTGCTTTTTCTTCCAAAGTCACACCCAGATAGCTTCTATTTGTCCGTGATACCAGCCGGTACACGGTAGTGTGTGAGGAGCGTACACCGCTATACGGTCTGTGAAAAAATGAGCGCTCAGTAACTCACCAGGACAAAATAATAAAAATTGGAGTGCTTTGAAAAAAGCAGTTTGAACAGCAGTGTGCACACAGCAATGCAGCTAGCAGGTAGCCTTACAATGCAGCCTAATCACCACCAGCACTGCTGCACAAAAGCAAAAATCCTCCCCTTTCACTGCATACTAACTGTACAGTGAAAAGCGCTAACAGCAGAAGCAGTTTTTTTTCTTCTTCCCTGCCTAACACTTTCCCTATTCAGAATCAGCAGCAGCACCTCTCCCTATGCTAAGATTGGCAGAAGTAAGATGGTGATCGGTGGTCACAGCCTTTTATACCCACTGTGACACCACACAAAGCCAACCAATCACTTCAATGCCCTACTCTAAGATGGTGGTAGCCACTGCCTATGTCATCGCGTTGTCCACAGTGGGTGTCCTCCTTCATTGGCTGAAAAAAGGCGCTGGAAGCATCATTTGAAACGCGACTTTGGCGCTTGGGTCGCCGACCTCATGGCTGACCTCACGCTATGGTCGGGCTTCGTTTCATAAAACCCGACTTTGGCGAAAGTCGGCGATTTTTGAAATTAACCGACCTGTTTCGCTCAACTCTAGTGCAAAACGATGAAGAGGTCCTGCGTGACCTCAAAACACATTGACTCTGTAAACCTGTTTTATTAATACAGTTTTATCCATTGGAAACCATTATGGATTCATCATCAGCAGCGCAGGAGTGACATCAAACTCTCGATCGTTTCATAATAATTACAACAGCATTTAGTGAGGTCAGCTCTTGGTTTGTGTATGAGTAATGAATGAAAATATTCATGTTTTGCTATCAGAGACCTTTTTATGTCATCATTAGGGATGAGAGATATTGCCCGATATCATATCGGAATTCCGATTTCCGATATTTAAAAAATATCGGATATCGGAATTTACGATTTCCGATATCAATGCAAGTCAATGGGAGAAAAAAATCGGAATTACAAAATGACCACTACAGTGCTATATAATGGATAAAATGGAGGGGAAACACCTCAGGATAATGGGGAAGGAGTTTGCAGAGGAAGAGGAGCAAAAAAATCGCTAGAAAAATGCACAGAGCGAAAGCTGTAGCAGGAAAACTGGTCGCCTTCTTTTTAACAGCGGTGTTTTTTCTTTGGGTTAGGATTAGTTGAGGTAGGGTTAGGGTTTATGGTTAGTAGGGTAAGGGTTAGGGTAACGGTTAGGGATAGTTAGGGTTAGGGTTAGTGATTTTACATTATTAAATTAAAACTGCCGGTGGTGTTGTCATTATGCCCTTTGACTGACATGTGTCCGCGTTCAGCTCACCTTGCTTTGCAGGGAGTTTCCAGGAGCACCACGTGGAGGAATGGATACATTCCCTTTAAACCATGCTTAGCCTTCTTCTGCTGATTATATTACTGTTATTCAGTAATTCTGCATATTGATATTCTGCTTTTGGTTCATGTACATCTGCTCCTACTGCTTCCTAAACCTCTGTCTATGGTTATCCTGCTATTGGCTGGTCGCAGAATGTCCCAAACCCAGAGGAAATACGCAGAAGTAACAGTAGGCACAGGAACTTGAAAGAACCAGCTGGTGAGTCTGGAACCCGTATAGGCAGCAGAAATCAGCATAAGAGCCAATGGAACTAACGGGCATCAGCTGACGTTACCGGAGGCCGATAACTAAGCAGGAGGTAACCTGTGCCAGAATGCACTACCAAGGACCAGCAGATGTTACTGGAACTCGGATACCACAAAGGAGGGACCTAAGCCATTGACTCTACTGAGAACCAGCTGACGTTACTGGAACCCAGATAAGCAGCAGAAGGTAAAAGTGCCAGTGGCTGTACTGGGCAACAGCTGACATTACAGTAGCCCGCATACCACAATGTAGTAGTGACATAAGCCAAAAGCACTGCCGAGAAGCCCAAAAAACCCCACAAAGACGCAAGTTCAAGAGCAAAAAGACAGGAGTCCGTGGACATCTCCATCTGTCTTCTTGTCTTGGGTCTTCTGCATCTGTCTTCCTGTCTTGGGTCTTCTGCATTTGTCTTCCTGTCTTGAGTTTTCTACCGGAGTAATGTCTTTCTCGGCAGAAGGTGCAAAAGCCACATTTGCCCCCGCAACCCGGACACAGTCTTCTTTACTCTGTAGTCGCAGCAGGGGAGGAGGAGGGCCTACTGGCACTGTTGAGACCAGCCTTGAGCGCCAGGTCCCGGAGACCATGTAGGGGGCTCCTACACTGCTGACACCATGGATAACAGAAAACTGAGCTGGAATGATGTACGGCAGGGGCGTGGAACCGTGCAGAGGACACAACCGTGTAACGGCGTGCGTTGTCAAAACACGGTTTGGAGCAGGAGGTACCCGTGCCCTTGGGCACTCCCGAGAACCAGCTGGCGATGCTGGAACTCGGTTTACCCCTCGGGGGAGGCACCTGTGTCCGCACTTCACTGCCAGTAAACATCCGGCGTGGCTGTATCCCGCCTCTTGTGCTTCTGCCTATAGGTGTTTGGCATCTGTCGTCCTTTTTTTCCACTTTGGTCTAACAAGGTACAGCTGATATTACTGTTGCCAAGAAACACAGCATGCTGTGAAAGTGGCAGTCACGGAAATGGGCACTAGCTGGCGGTACTAGAGCCCAGAAACACGGCATGCTGTGAAATCAGCAGTCATGGAAATGGGCACTTGCTCTCGGTACTAAAGAAGAGCCCAGAAACACGGCATGCTGTGAAAGTGGCAGTCACAGAAATGGGCACTAGCTGGCGGTACTAGAGCCCAGAAACACGGCATGCTGTGAAATCAGCAGTTACAGAAATGGGCACTAGCTGGCGGTACTAGAGCCCATGGAAAACAGTATGAGGTGAAAGAGTCAGTCACAGAACCAGGTGCTAGATGTTGGTAGTAGAGAGCACTGGCATAACAGATGACGCTGTGTGCAACATAGGCACATGACAGAGCATGCATACTGCTACCAACCATGCATGTAGCCTGTCTACTCTGGCCCAGGGCAGCAAAAGTCACCAGAAATCCAGGCCTGGTTCATTTTTAGGAATGTAAGCCGGTCCACATTTGCAGCGGATAGTCTGGTACGTTGGTCTGTTAGTACATTGACAGCTGCACTAAAGACACGTTCAGAAATCACACTGGCACCAGGACAAGCCAGGACCACCGAGGCATACTGGCTAAGTTCGGGCCATGTATCCAACTTGGAGACCCAAAACTTGAAGGGGGCAGATCCATCCTGAAGCACACTGACAGGGGTGGAGAGGTATTGTGCCACCATGTCATGGTAACGTTGCCTCCTAGTGCGTTGCACTGTCTGTGCTGATTGTGTCCAAACTGTTTGCAGGTTCAGAAACCATTGGAACAGGTTGGGTATACTGAACCTGTCAGTAGCAGATTATTGCTTCTGCTACCGGCTTCTGAATGGATTCCGCTGGGCCCAGGACTGACTGAGGTGCCTGCTAGTGCACGCGCATCACTGCTATGCAGTGGAAAAGAGTACATGAGTGAATTAACCAGTGCATCTTGGTACTCCTGCATTTTACGCGCCTGGTTCAACGGTGTAATTAGGCTTTGAAGGCTGTCCCGGTAACGTGGATCTAAGAGGGTGGCCACCCAGTAGTCATTTGTGTGGAGAATACGAGCCACGCGTGGGTCGTTTCTCAGACACTGCAGCATGAAGTCACTCATGTGCTGAAGGCTGCCAACTGGCCATGCATCGCTGTCACCAGCTGGAGGAATGTGCTCTGGCTGCTCTGCATCACCCCATCCACGCGCTATCTGGTGACTACTAGTAGAGCGCTGTGTACTTTCCTCCTCTGGCTCATCCTCATAGTCCTCCTCATCCTCCTCGCTTGCTGTGCCCTGCCTGGACCTTTGTGAGGCACCCACAGAGCTTTGTACAACCGGGCAGATGAAGATTGTGATGTACAATATCTGCAAGATATGTTTTCTGTTGCAATGTGCTAACAAATCCTCCATCCTAGGACATTGTAAACTGTCAGTAGTAGGAATTCCTTCCCCCCAGGTTTTACCAACCCTGCCACTTCCTCTGGAAGAGCAGGAATGTTAATTAGCTAGACCATCTTCCTCACACCATTTGGCTTCTCTCAGCTGAAAGAAAAATGTGGGAAAAGGTCTTTGTTTGAAATAAAACTTTAAGAGCCTGCCCTGCGAAAACCGTACCAAGTAGAGATATGAAAATCATATTTTTGTAACCTGAGCGGTCCCAGCTTCGAGACCGCGTATGTTTCGAAGTTCTACCCTGTCCAGAACATGAGATAGGATTTGCGCCCAAATGGATGGTCATATCGCATAGATGTTTGATGTTTTCTTGATAGGCTCATTACGCTGGGAAACATGATACCACTGATGAGTCCATACCAGCTTCTCCCATAAAGTTATAGCTAATCTAAGTTTTGTAGCCAAAACATAACTCGGATGAGAGAGGAGGGATCAACCCAGAATGCATCTCTCCGTGATGTCACAAAGCAAAGCCTATAAGGCATTCCCTGGGCAAACCAGCTCAGAACAGCTGCAGAGTCCGTGCTGACAAGAACTCAGATGAGCGGAGAAGTGCAGCTCCGCCTCCACCCACCTTAGCCGCATGGTCTGCCTAAGGAACAATATGGAACTGTGAGTGTAATCTCTTTGTTTTCTCCACTTTTATTTTATACCTGTACTGTACATATTTTATGTCTCAATTTTATAGCAACTTTTATCTGTAATCACTGTCCTCTTTCGGAAAATAAATGAAATAATTATTTAGATCTGTCTCTATGCTCTAAGACTCGAACTATATGCCTTTGATAGATAATCGCTACTAATTCAAGGGGTTTGCCACGGACCCTCTTAATTTAACACTGTGAATTAAGTAACCGTGACTGGTGGCAGCGCGTTGTGTACGGCTATTACGGCTTGCTGGCAGTCTAGAAGGGTCTTATATTGCTGAGTAAGGGGCTTCAGCCACAGCATTGATAATTCCCTTACTGCAGAAGCCTAATTGCCGGTTCACAACAGGCAGCCCATCCGGCGACCAATTATCCTAGGTGCAGTTCCCTGACTGACCTGAGGGTAAGGGGGGCGCCGGAGAGCTGCGAGTTCCAAGGTGGAACTGAGAAAGTGGGATATACACAAATCCCCGCAGTACTTGGAAGATTGATAGCAGTGGTGGGGCATCCAAATTAAACTCCCCCTGGGGCAAATTGTAGAGCGAGATTAGCTTGCTGGATATTTTTGTCACATGGTGCCAGTGGTGGGATAACTAAGATAAGCCCCCCTGCGCCTGTGATAGCCGTGTGCCGGCATTGTGTCACGTCCCTCCGTCCGCTGATACACCGGTGTCAGTGGTGGGATTGTGACATAGTGGTGACACAGGGTCCGCTGTCCGTCGCGTTTTGGTGGCAGCGGGACCCCCGTTGGTGTCGCCCGTAAGTGGACGAACGGCCGTGGGCTGTTCGTCACATATTGGTGGCAGCGGTGGGATAATCCTAGAGCATTAGTGATTTGGTTTGAGCAATCATTCCTCTCACTAAAAACCTGCACGGTTCCTGCGGGAATCCTGCATCATAGGTTTTGGAGAACAGACTCAGTGGTTACTAGTTCTGAGACATTTGTGTGTACGTACAAGTATTCCCTCCCGTTTCTTCGTTTTTCTTTTTCTATCTTTTATTTGGCAACCATGGCGGCAAAAGGAGAACCTTGGTACAACCGGCAGACAAAGGAAGTTCTTGCTGCGGTATGCACGTACCAAGGCCTTGACGCCACAAACAAAAACAGAGCTCAAATGATCGCGGCTCTAGTGCAGCTGGACAACGACCAGAATCCAGCGAGCGCAGAAGTTGGCCCAAGTTGCAATGGGGCTGCAGCAGAGGCTCCACTCCTGAGCGCTGGCGGGTGGAGGCGGAGCTGCACTTCTCCGCTCATCTGAGTTCTTGTCAGCACGGACTCTGCAGCTGTTCTGAGCTGGTTTGCCCAGGGAATGCCTTATAGGCTTTGCTTTGTGACATCACGGAGAGATGCATTCTGGGTTGATCCCTCCTCTCTCATCCGAGTTATGTTTTGGCTACAAAACTTAGATTAGCTATAACTTTATGGGAGAAGCTGGTATGGACTCATCAGTGGTATCATGTTTCCCAGCGTAATGAGCCTATCAAGAAAACATCAAACATCTATGCGATATGACCATCCATTTGGGCGCAAATCCTATCTCATGTTCTGGACAGGGTAGAACTTCGAAACATACGCGGTCTCGAAGCTGGGACCGCTCAGGTTACAAAAATATGATTTTCATATCTCTACTTGGTACGGTTTTCGCAGGGCAGGCTCTTAAAGTTTTATTTCAAACAAAGACCTTTTCCCGCATTTTTCTTTCAGCTGAGAGAAGCCAAATGGTGTGAGGAAGATGGTCTAGCTAATTAACATTCCTGCTCTTCCAGAGGAAGTGGCAGGGTTGGTAAAACCTGGGGGGAAGGAATTCCTACTACTGACAGTTTACAATGTCCTAGGATGGAGGATTTGTTAGCACATTGCAACAGAAAACATATCTTGCAGATATTGTACATCACACCTCCCCCCTTAAGAGGGCGCTAAGGAGGCATTACCTCTCGGTAATCGGCCATGCGCACCTCAGCGGGTTCGCCCCGGCGGGACAACCCATCGGCATT
The DNA here is from genome assembly GCF_039654945.1 of Dendrobates tinctorius. Taxonomy (NCBI): domain Eukaryota; kingdom Metazoa; phylum Chordata; class Amphibia; order Anura; family Dendrobatidae; genus Dendrobates; species Dendrobates tinctorius. The sequence continues at coordinate 9,053,704 of NW_027361838.1, read as the reverse complement.
GCCGTTTTCACTGCCCTTCCTGTGTTTTACAGTAAAATCGTACTGTTGAAGGGCAAGGCTCCAGCGGAGCAATCTTCCATTGGTTCCGGACACTGTGTGCAACCAGCTCAGAGGGTTGTGGTCGGTTACCACCGTGAAGGCGCGCCCATACAGGTAGGGCTGCAAACGCTGCAGTGCCCACACCATGGCCAGACACTCCTTCTCGATGGTCGAGTATGCCACTTCCCTCGGCAAAAGTTTCCGGCTCAGGTACAACACGGGGTGCTCTTGGTCCCCCGAGTCGACCTGGCTAAGCACAGCACCGAGGCCAAACTCGCTGGCGTCGGTCTGTACCAGAAACGGGCGACTGCTGTCGACTGCTCTCAACACTGGAGAGTTGCACAGGGCTGCTTTCAAAGCTTGGAAAGCCGCCTCACAGTCATCTGTCCAGTTGACTGTTTGGGGTAGCCTCTGCTTGGTGAGGTCAGTCAAGGGTTTGGCAAGGGCGCTATAGTCCTGTACGAACCGCCTATAGTACCCTGCAGTGCCCAAGAAGGACTTCACCTGTTTCTTGGTCCTGGGGGTGGGCCAGGACACGATTGCGTCCACTTTTCCTGGCTCCGGACTCATGGAACCCCCGCCTACCCGGTTCCCCAGGTAGTGGACCTTGCGCATGCCTATCTGGCACTTCCCCGGCTTGATGGTCAGGCCTGCCTGGTGAAGACGCTTGAGCACCTCCTGGAGGTGCTGAAGGTGTTCCTCCCAGGTGGAACTGAAGACGGCAATATCGTCTAAGTACGCCACCGCGTACTCCTCCAGTCCCCGAAGCAGGTGGTTGACCATCCGCTGGAAAGTGGCAGGGGCATTCTTCATGCCGAAGGGCATGACCGTGGACTCGTACAGTCCAAAGGGGGTGATAAAGGCGGATTTCTCCTGCGCCTCAGGGCTCAGGGGAATCTGCCAGTATCCCCGACTCAAATCCATGATGGATATGTAGTTGGCGTTTGTCAACCGCTCGAGCAGATCCTCGATGCGCGGCATTGGGTGGGCATCAGAGGTTGTGATGGCGTTGAGCCCCCTGTAGTCCACGCAGAACCGGGTGGTTCGATCCTTTTTAGGCACGAGGACTACAGGTGAAGCCCACGCGCTTTGTGACCGTTGAATCACCCCCAGCCTTAACATCTCATCGATCTCTTGGCGCATGACTTGTTGCACCGTCTCGGAGATCCGATAGGGTGTTCGCCATAATGGGGCGTGATTCCCGGTGTCCACCTCATGAACCGCTAACTCCGTCCTCCCAGGACGGTTGGTGAACACGGGCCGGAAGAGTTCCAGGGTGGCCATCAACTGCAACCGCTGGGACACAGTGAGCGAACCACTTATCTCCATGTCCTCAATGGACCCATTGGCCTTGGCCTGGGCCAGCATGTCCAGGAGGGAATCTTCCTCCCCATCCTCTGGCAGATTGCAGACCGGTAGGATGCAAGCTTCACGTTCATAGTGCGCCTTCAGCATGTTGACGTGAAAGGCCTTGCGCCTACCCCGAGCATGGTCAAGCGTGACCACGTAGGTGACCGGGTTGAGCTGTTGGTGGACGACGTACGGGCCTTCCCAGGCTGCCTGAAGCTTATCCGTTGGTACCGGGACCAACACCCACACCTTTTGACCCACCTGGTAGGTCCGCTCCCGGGCGTTCTGGTCGTACCAGCGCTTCTGGTCAGCCTGAGCCTGCGTCATGTTGTCATGCACCAACTGCGTCAAGGTCTGCATCTTGTCACGGAAGCGCATGACATAATCCACGATGGACACTTCTGTGGGGTTTGGCTCATCTTCCCAGGATTCTCTTATCAACCCAAGGGGTCCCCGAACTCGCCTGCCATACAGGAGCTCGAAGGGGGAGAACCCGGTCGAGGCCTGCGGAACTTCTCTGTAAGCGAACAGCAGGTGTGGGAGGTACCGCTCCCAGTCGCGCCCTTGGGTCTCAACCAGTATGCGGAGCATCTGTTTGAGGGTACCGTTGAAACGTTCACACAAACCATTAGTCTGTGGGTGATACGGACTCGATACCAGCTGCGTCACCTGCATTTTCTCACAGAGAGCCTCCATTAGGCGAGACATGAATTGGGGCCCTTGATCGGTAAGCATCTCCCTGGGAAATCCTACTCTTGAAAAGATGGTCACCAGTGCGTCAGCCACCTTATCTGCCCTGGTTGAAGACAGAGCTACTGCCTCTGGGTACCGGGTAGCGTAGTCTACCACGGTGAGAATGTATCGCTTTCCGGAGCTGCTGGGGACGGACAGCGGTCCTACAATGTCCACCGCGATTCTCTGGAAAGGCTCCTCTATCACCGGCAAAGGAATAAGGGGAGCCTTAAGAGCAGGCCCCGCCTTACCCACTTTTTGACAGGTGGCGCAGGAGCGGCAGTAGTGTGTTACATCTGTCCCCATCTTGGGCCAATAGAAGTGTTGAGACAGCCGTGCCTTTGTTTTGCTGATCCCCAAGTGTCCAGCGAGTGGAATCTCATGGGCAATCCGCAACAACTCGGTTCTGAACTGATAGGGGACGACCAGCTGTCTTTCCCTCAACCACTCCTTTTTAGGATCTCCGGGTACTGTCTCCCGGTACAACCTTCCTTGTTCCCAGAACACCCTCTCCTTATCAGGCTTGGAGGTGGGCGTCTCGGCGAGACCTCTCAATTTCTCCAGGCTGGCATCTGAGTGCAGAGCAGCCTGGAACTCCATGCTGGAGGCTGCCAGAAGTGACGTCAGGGTACCTCCTTTACTGGGACCCTCTGGAACCGGCTCTGGGTTCACCTCTGGTTCAGTCTCTCCTGTATCAGCAGAGGGTCCAGAAGACAGTGCGTTACCTGCGATCTGGGCACTCTGACTGCGTGTGACAGCTGCTATGTATGCTGTCTCCCTGGGGATTTCTTCAGACCCACCAGCCGGTGCTGCCCTGGGCTCTCCCTCCCCATCCACCCCCAACACTTTAGGAGCAGTGCTACTTATGGGCCAGTTACCTTCCTCGGTGGCACTGGTCAGCTGCATGGCATTACCTTCCTCATGGTCCCCATGCACCTCCCCATTCTCTTGAGCACCGTTGCTTACTCCTGCCAGGGGTTCCTCAGCCGTCTCACTCCGCAGAGTGATGGGGCTGAGCACTTCGGTACCTGTGGACACATCTACCGCTTCAAAGAAAGGGTTAACGGGTTCAGTCGGCACAGATACATCAACATCATCATCATCCTTCCTAGGAGAAGAATGGTTATCAGTTTGCTTTGGTACATTCACATCAGCATCAGCATCGTACCTGGGGAAAGAATGGTTGTTAGTTGCATCATTACTCATCAAGGCATTAGCAGGTAACACATTCAGTTTCCCGTCATCATCATCATCATCAGGGTTAACGTTACCCTTATTATCAGTTTGGGGAAGGGTGTCAGGGACGTAGTATGCAACCATCCGCCCCAAGTCAGTCCCCAATAAAACATCAGTGGGCAGGTTTTCAGACACTCCCACCTCCCTCAACCCGCTCCCAGCACCCCAATCAAGAAAAACTCGTGCCACTGGCAAGGGACAACGGGTGCCTCCAATCCCGGTGACAGTCAGGGTTTTCCCCTCAACAAACTCTTCAGGGGCCGCCAGTCCAGGACGGATGAGGGTTCGTTCAGCCCCGGTGTCCTTGAGGCCTGTAGCAAGACGGGCCCCCACCTGAACAGGTTGAACGTTGTCGTCAGCCCTCCCAACCACACCTCCCACCAAAAGAACAGAGGCGTTGGGCCCGGGGGCCTTGGCTGGGGGGTTCTTCGGCCTGTTCGGACAGGCGTAAAAGAAGTGACCAGGCCGCTGGCAGTGGTGACACAGGCGACTGTCAGTAGCCGGCCTGTTGTTGGCAACAGGGACAGGGCCTCCGGAGGGACGGCCAGCTGGGGCATTGGGGTTGGTTGCTGGCTTACCCCCTTTCCAGCTGGTGGCGACTGGCCTCCGCGTCTCAGGCTTCCGGTTGGCCTCGTGGTTGTCGGCGATCTGCGCCGCTTTGTCCGCGTTCGTTGGTTCGCGGTCCAGGATGAACTGTCGGACCTCAGCTGGGCAGAGATGCAGGAACTGGTCTTTGATCATCAGGTCCCGTAGCTGCTCAAAGGTTTCAACGGACAGTCCATGGATCCACTGGTCAAAGTGGGTCCTGAGTCCTTGCACCACATCACTGTAGCTATCGTGTGGGCCACGTTGGAGGTGTCGGAACTTCTTTCGGTATACCTCAGGTGTCAGCCGGTATTTGGCGATCAGCGCCTGCTTTATGGCGTCATAGTCGTCATCGGCTTCTGGCGGAAGAGAAGCAAATGCCTCCAGGGCTTTGCCTTTTAGCCCTGGGGTCAAGTACCTTGCCCATTGGTCTCGAGGCAGCTGGTACTGTCTGCAGGCTTTCTCAAAGGCTCGCAGAAATGTGTCCAAGTCCCCATCCTTTTCCATCACGGGAAAATGCTCTGGCCGGGGTTTAGGAGTCTGGACGCTGCTGGGCTCACTGCTTCGGGCTGTGGGGGCATTCCCACCCCGCTGGAGTACCTCCAGTTCATGGGCCCTCTGCGCCTCCCTCTCGGCTCGCTGCTCTGCTCTCTCAGCCTCAGCCGATATTGCTGGATCAGCCTCACCCGCCCATCCCTGTCTTCGGCGGGGAGTTCGTCCAAGGCCATTTGCAGATAGGGGTCCACCCCGTTCTGGTTGAATGTGGGGCCAGCGCTCAGGAGTGGAGCCTCTGCTGCAGCCCCATTGCAACTTGGGCCAACTTCTGCGCTCGCTGGATTCTGGTCGTTGTCCAGCTGCACTAGAGCCGCGATCATTTGAGCTCTGTTTTTGTTTGTGGCGTCAAGGCCTTGGTACGTGCATACCGCAGCAAGAACTTCCTTTGTCTGCCGGTTGTACCAAGGTTCTCCTTTTGCCGCCATGGTTGCCAAATAAAAGATAGAAAAAGAAAAACGAAGAAACGGGAGGGAATACTTGTACGTACACACAAATGTCTCAGAACTAGTAACCACTGAGTCTGTTCTCCAAAACCTATGATGCAGGATTCCCGCAGGAACCGTGCAGGTTTTTAGTGAGAGGAATGATTGCTCAAACCAAATCACTAATGCTCTAGGATTATCCCACCGCTGCCACCAATATGTGATGAACAGCCCACGGCCGTTCGTCCACTTACGGGCGACACCAACGGGGGTCCCGCTGCCACCAAAACGCGACGGACAGCGGACCCTGTGTCACCACTATGTCACAATCCCACCACTGACACCGGTGTATCAGCGGACGGAGGGACGTGACACAATGCCGGCACACGGCTATCACAGGCGCAGGGGGGCTTATCTTAGTTATCCCACCACTGGCACCATGTGACAAAAATATCCAGCAAGCTAATCTCGCTCTACAATTTGCCGCAGGGGGAGTTTAATTTGGATGCCCCACCACTGCTATCAATCTTCCAAGTACTGCGGGGATTTGTGTATATCCCACTTTCTCAGTTCCACCTTGGAACTCGCAGCTCTCCGGCGCCCCCCTTACCCTCAGGTCAGTCAGGGAACTGCACCTAGGATAATTGGTCGCCGGATGGGCTGCCTGTTGTGAACCGGCAATTAGGCTTCTGCAGTAAGGGAATTATCAATGCTGTGGCTGAAGCCCCTTACTCAGCAATATAAGACCCTTCTAGACTGCCAGCAAGCCGTAATAGCCGTACACAAGGCGCTGCCACCAGTCACGGTTACTTAATTCACAGTGTTAAATTAAGAGGGTCCGTGGCAAACCCCTTGAATTAGTAGCGATTATCTATCAAAGGCATATAGTTCGAGTCTTAGAGCATAGAGACAGATCTAAATAATTATTTCATTTATTTTCCGAAAGAGGACAGTGATTACAGATAAAAGTTGCTATAAAATTGAGACATAAAATATGTACAGTACAGGTATAAAATAAAAGTGGAGAAAACAAAGAGATTACACTCACAGTTCCATATTGTTCCTTAGGCAGACCATGCGGCTAAGGTGGGTGGAGGCGGAGCTGCACTTCTCCGCTCATCTGAGTTCTTGTCAGCACGGACTCTGCAGCTGTTCTGAGCTGGTTTGCCCAGGGAATGCCTTATAGGCTTTGCTTTGTGACATCACGGAGAGATGCATTCTGGGTTGATCCCTCCTCTCTCATCCGAGTTATGTTTTGGCTACAAAACTTAGATTAGCTATAACTTTATGGGAGAAGCTGGTATGGACTCATCAGTGGTATCATGTTTCCCAGCGTAATGAGCCTATCAAGAAAACATCAAACATCTATGCGATACGACCATCCATTTGGGCGCAAATCCTATCTCATGTTCTGGACAGGGTAGAACTTCGAAACATACGCGGTCTCGAAGCTGGGACCGCTCAGGTTACAAAAATATGATTTTCATATCTCTACTTGGTACGGTTTTCGCAGGGCAGGCTCTTAAAGTTTTATTTCAAACAAAGACCTTTTCCCGCATTTTTCTTTCAGCTGAGAGAAGCCAAATGGTGTGAGGAAGATGGTCTAGCTAATTAACATTCCTGCTCTTCCAGAGGAAGTGGCAGGGTTGGTAAAACCTGGGGGGAAGGAATTCCTACTACTGACAGTTTACAATGTCCTAGGATGGAGGATTTGTTAGCACATTGCAACAGAAAACATATCTTGCAGATATTGTACATCACAAAGATTGCCTGGTTGGTGCAAGTGTCTCATCATACTCCACCTCCACCAGAGAAACCTCATCCCTTAGTCCTTTGAGTGATGATTCTATAAGGCATATAAGGGGAATAGTCAGGCTGAGTAGGGCAGCATCCATGCTCACCATCAGAGTGGAGTCCTCGAAGCACTTCAAAATGGTGCATATGTCCTTCATGGATGCCCACTCTGTGGTTGTAAAGTGGGAGGGCTCAGATGTGTGTCGCCTACTTTGCGCCTGCTGCAGCTGCAACTCCATAATTGCAGGTTGCTGCTCACACAACCTCCGCAGCATATGCAAAGTCGAATTCCACCTGGTGGGGAGGTCAACAATGATGCGGTGCTCGGGCAAGCCCAATTTGCGCTGCATGGCTGAAAGACGCGATGCAGTCATGCTTGAACACCGCAAATGAGAGCACTCGTATCTGACTTTGTGCAGCAGCTCCTCAAGGTCAGGATAGTTCCTAAGGAAACTCTGCACCGCCAAGTTTAGGACATGGGCAAGGCATGGAATGTGAGTCAGACCACCTAGGCCCAGAGCCGCGACCAGGTTTCAGCCATTGTCACACACCACCATACCTGGCTGGAGGTTGAGCGGCGCAAGCCACATGTCGCTCTGCTCCTTGAGCATGTTCCACAGCTCGGTTGCGGTGTGGCAAACATCACCCAGATAAACCAATTTCGACACGGCCTGTTGATGTTTGGCCGATGCAGTGCTGAAATCGGTTGTTGTGGTACGTCTGGGTGCAGGCGAGTCTGACGAGGAGTATGAGGAGGAGTCAATTTGTACGGAGAAGAGACCTGCAATTCGTGGAGTTGGCAGGACCCGTGCACTTGCACTGTCTACTTCAGTTCCAGGCTCAACTACATTTACCAAATGGGCGGTGATGGAAAAGTAGTGTCCCTGGCCATACTGACTGGTCCATGCGTCGGTGGTCAGGTGGACCTTGCTACTAACTGCATTTTGTAGCAGATGCTTAATTTTACGCTCCACATGCTGTTGCAGGGCGGGGACGGCTTGCCTGCTGAAGTAGAAGCGACTGGGAACGTTGTATTGTGAGATTGCAAACCCCAACATATCGATAAAGGCTGGCTTGCTCACCAGCCAGAATGGTAGAATTTCCAGTGCAAGCACTTTGGCAATGCGAGAGTTCATGCCCTGTGCTCGTGGGTGGTTTGCCGAGTACGGGCGCCTTTTCTCCCACACCTGTGTGACAGATGGCTGCACACTGGATTGGGAGTGTGAGGATGCCAGCGATTGGGATGCTGATGCTGACGAAGTACAGACAGTGTGCCGCCGTACAACACTGCCTGCAGATACACCCTGGCATTCTGGCGAGGAAGCAGGAGCAGCTGTTTGCGAGCTGGAGTAAGAGGTGGCCGCTGTGGCTGAAGAGGTGGAAGGTGGGGAACCAGCTGCAGGTGGCGAATCATCTTGGGTGTGATGCTGCCACTCCACAGGGTGCCTCTTCCTGACATGCGTCAACATATTGGTGGTATTAAGGTTGCTGACATTCTTCCCTCTCCGCACAGTTTGTCGACAAAGCTTGCATCTGATTACTGTAACGTCATCTGCAACTTGGTCGAAAAAGGCCCATGCACCTCAACTCTTGGGCGCACCCCTTGTGTTCTTTAAAAGAGCCCTGCTCCTAACGGGTGCTGAAGTTGAGGGAGCCGACAACCAATTTTTCCCTCTTCCTCTCCCACGTGGACGGCCACGCTGCGCCACACCTGCAAGCTCTTCCTCTGAGCTATCCCCGCTTGCTTGCTGCCCCTCAGCATGCCATGATGGGTCAAGGACCTCGTCATCCAATACACTATCGTCAGCAGAAACTGGCAGCTGAGTTTCATCATCATCTGCTGACTGGGGTCTGGTCACTGTGGGCACTGGCCCACCCTCCACTTCTTCCTCAGACGGACACAGTGGTTGAGCATCTGTGCATACTACCTCTTCTTCAACTGCAGGAATGCTGTCTGGATGGCACACAGATTCCAAGCCAACAGATTCTGAGAAGAGGATTAAGGTTGGCTCCAGGCCCTTGAATGTCTGAGCAATTTAGTGGGCGGTGAAGAAGCAGATGGGTGCTGCTCTTCAGTGGCCTGACCCGATGTGGTGGAGATGTCCTGGGAGGATGCTGTGCTCATTTAGGTGGATTCCTCAGCTGCCATCCAACCAACAATGGTTTCTACTTGATCCTCTCTTATCAGCCTATGGCCCTGCGCTCCTATTAAGCTGCACATAAATGACATGCTGCCAGGTGAAAGTAGCTGCTGAGTGACTTGGGCCTGCTGCTTCCTCTGGATGTGCACCATGTCTAGCTGCTGATGCACCTCTTCCGCGGCCGCCGCGGGGACGTCCCTTACTCCCTGCATTCTTCATCTCTATCGATGGATTCAGAACGGCAAGAAAGTAATTATTAGGAATTAGTGTGCTTATTCCTGTAGGACTACAAACAGGTATAAGAAACACTAGTGGCACTGTATGATGATGGTGTGTCTGCTACACTTTATTTGAATCTAGTGTGGCCTACACAAAGAGTAACGGGTGTTTGTGGTATTGGTGTACACGTTATGGTCGAATGTAACAGCGCAGTAAATGACACTGCTGTGATACAAAAAAAAAAAGGATTCTCTGGGTTGGGCCAGGTGCTATGTGGCACCAGCCACAGAGGTTGTTTGGGTCCCTCACAGCACAATCCCTATATAGTGTTTAACTTTTAGGAAAAAATAGGGGAAGGGGATTTAAGGGATGAAAAGAAAAGGCAGTGAGACACACACCACACAGTGCTGCAGCAAGAGGAGCTGCTGCAGCTGCAGTGAATGTGCTCTGCATTGTCTCACTAAACACCTCACTGAGAGCCTGCACAGCACAAAAAATGAAACTGAGCGGGGTCAGTGAGGAATAAGACTGCTTCTGTAACACACAGGGGCTGCTACAGTCGCTGAAAAACAATTTCTATTGCTATTAGATCCGAGATCTCTCCCTATCTCCAACAGCAACCTTTCCCTATCTGCTTTCACAGTAGAGTGAGGATAAAATGGCAGGCGCAGCCTTTTATACTGCCTGATCACACCATCCAGCCAGCCAATTGCAGCGCAGCCCCTAGCTAGCAAGTTTGGACGCCTCCTACCAAGCTTAGGGGAGTTACACAATGTTGTCAGCAATTCTTCAGCTCCTGATTGGCTCCACGGAGCGCTTAGAGGCTGAAGGATTATGGGATTTCCGATGTGAAAAAAATATCGGAGTCGGAAATCGGAATTCCGATATCGCAAATATCAGGTCGATTTCCGATATTTCAAAATCGGAAAGCTCATCCCTAGTCATCAGGTTGGTGTAATAAGTTTTCAATCTCTCCCAAATAGACTGGCGATCTCCTGAGCACATTCCCTATTTTTTTAAAGGAACCATGCTTAATGAGGATACTTCTAATCATGCACTTGTGTGCCTCCCATAAAATACAGGGGTCTGTTCCTTCAACAGAATTTTCTGTGAAATATGTGCCAGAGAATTTTGTAAATCTGCCCTCACTATAGAGTCATCGAGGAGGGTTGAATTGAAATGCCAATGAAACTGTAATTTTGTAATTTTTGGAAAGTTGGTACTTCTTGTGAAAAAAATCCAAAATTAAAAAAAAGTAAACATTTAACTGCACATGTCTATATTTGCACACATTTTTAGTAGACCAATTTGGCAACCGTAAATGCCATACTTATACCTATACCTAAACCTATAATATGCTATGTACAAAATGCAGACACATATACATTCACTTTGTGTCAACACAATGCATTTAATGAGTACATAAATTTCACTATTACTAAATATGAGAAAAAAAGTTAGACAGTTAACCACAATGTCAAGGGTTTATGAAAAATGCTATGTCAATGACTTGAGGTTGTTACATACAAAATATAAGAGATGCTTGAAAAAGTAATTATCCTCTGAGCATTTTTCTATATATTGATATGCTAATTGATCATTGAAAACTAAGAAAATACAAATTTGTTTATTTTGGGAAAAAAATATTTTAATCCTAACGGGGTTAAATGTCATCAAACTGATAACAGTATTTTCAATAGAATTACTGTATGTATGGAGTTTTTTCTTCAATATACTTAGATAAAACTGTCATAAATCTAATTTTACAAAAGCTCTAGAAATTGTTCTTTCAAGATAGAAAAGCACACAGTGTTTCTCTCTCCGCAGAGAAAACTCATCATTGTTAAGACAATATGAGAATATGTTATTTGAAATTTGCAACTATCAACACCATATGGTAAAGTTAGAGCATGTTTTCTGTTTCTTACATTTTCTCTTTCAGGGTCATAAAACATTCAACTAAAGTTTGGTGTGTGTCTAAATGCAACATGTGTTTCTTCTTAATGAATATTCTGATTAATAGTTTGATATTTAAAAATAAGATTTTAATCAAAATATTTCAAGTAAGATTTTTATTTTAATTTAACAATTTCTTATATCATTTCTCAAAAGAATTCTATTCTACAATAATGACACAGTGGCTTGTTCTATTGAGTTTACAAAAAATATTAGATGCATTAGTGTCAAGTGAAAAAATCATTGTGCATGGAGAGGAAGAAGGGAGGAGGTAATGAGCTGTGTTTATCATCTATTGGCAATTTTGTGATTCAGTATTATGTGTATTAATAACACAGATGTTATCTTTCTTTATATTCCTGACTTATGATAATAACTAGTGATGGGCGAGCACTAAAATGCTCGGGTGCTCGCTGCTCAGGTTGAGCAAATTGGAATACTCAGGTAATCGGACAGAACAACGAACCCAATGTAAGTCTATGGGAGACCTGAGCATTTTTATTGTGATCCCCTGGGGGTCCTTTTAAGGCCTAAAAACATCTGAAAATGATGGAAACACTGCTCAAATAATATGGGGACATCATGGGGATCACCACTGAAAGCATTTCTGACTCCTAGTTCACAGCTTTAAACAATATTGTCAGTTTCATGCCATTTTTACCGGTGCACCCAGAAACATACCAAAGCAAAACCAAAATGGATTTTGCTGGGAAATATGTAAAGGTACATCCTTTCCAGGTTAATTACTTGTATATAAGGCAAAATAATTAACCCCAGACCAAAATGTTCCTCCCCCTTGGGCTATGTTCAGATGCAGATTTTTGAAGCGTTTTTCAACTTTAACATTGCTTTCAACCAATACAAATACATTCACTAGGAAATGTCATTGCAACATTTATAAACCCTAGCTGGTCATGTGGTGTGTGACACATAAGCAGAGACATCTTGTTCATTTATGAATGAGGGACTCAAAGTCACAGAGTCTATTTCTAGAGGGGCATCAGGCGGCATTAATCTTCTTAAAGGGCCATTATTAAACAGTGGGTCTCCTAAACTGTTATAGCCTATGCAGAGAGTGGATGGGCTGCCAAGAATTACGATGCACCCCAATACCCCTTTCTGAAGATGTCCAGGAGGGCTTCCATAAAAAATGTTGCATTGAATGCAAGGCCTGTCCTGCTGCCTAGTCATATGCACCCCAATAAGCCTTTGAACCCACATACTGGATGGGCACAGGAAAATCCACTTCACATGATTCATTTTGTACTCTCATTCTGTTTTCTTATGCATTTACTGCAAAGCTTGCCCTGCTATCAAGTCATATGCACCCCAAGAACCCCAATCCCCTTTGGAAGAAACATGTAGGAGGGCCTCTTAACAAAAAATGTCCCATTATAAAGGAGCAGGTCTCCTAGACTTGTTATGGCCGTACACTAAGTGTTTTGGGCTGACAAACATTTTCCCCTGTGGGGTACATCTCAACCTTTTCCATAACAAGTATTTAATGCCCAGCAAAAACTTCCACCCTTGTTAGGATTTCGTAACTGGGTGTAGCTGCACTGAACACATTAACCCTTGTGATCTAATGGTGGTGGATGATGAGATTTGGAGGAAGGTCTGATGAAAAAATAGGCCCAATTTCTAGGAGCGGGCCTCCTATACTTGGAATGCCCATACACTTAGTGTATGGGCTGGCACACATTTCCCCTGTGGGGTACAACTCAACCTTTTTCACAACAAGTATTTTACGCACACCATAACCTCCCACCCTTGTTTTAATTTGATACTGGATGTAGCTGCAAGGAACACGCAAACCCTTTTGATCTAGTGGCGGTGGACGATGAGACTTGGAGGAAGGCCTGATTAAAAAATAGGCCATATTTTTGGAGCTGGTCTCCTGGACTTTGAATGCCCATACACTTAGTGTATGGGCTGGCAAATATTTCCAGTATGGGGTGTACATATTTTTTGTATTTTGGTGACTGGCATCATAACACCCTTGCCAAAACATAAAGTGGCAGGAGCATGACTGAATACATTCACCCTGGTGTTCAAGTGGTGGAGGACGGTGGATGAGGAGGAGGACACCAAATAGCCCAAATCAGGAAGCGTATAGCCATGTTTGGTTGTGAAGAGGTGCATGGGAATATGTCTCCCAAAAAACACTTAGTTAGGCATTGGGTTTCTCCCTCTGCACAGGAGGAATCCCGAGCTTTGCCTTCTGTGGTCTCCCATTCAGTTCTGGCCACAGAGGAGCCTGCTCTGCAAAGACGTCGTTCCCAGTGCCTTGCCCAAGTTAGTGCTGTTGGGTTGGTTGCTGCTGCCATCCCTGGTTCAGCTATAGCAGCCTTCACTAGCCAGCGGTGAGCAGCTCCTGGGACTAAGTCCCTTTTTTGCTCCACTGAGCATGCCCGTGGCTCAACCTCCCATTGGAGTTCAGGGGTTACATACTCAGATCCCGTGGCTATTCCGATTGGACCTCTGGGAAGGTCCCAGAAGGTCGCCACTATAAAAGACTCACATAGCGCTAATATAGACTCAGATGGCTAGTTGTGTGTGTGATGAAAGATGCTTGTGAACTGCTGACTGACTCATTAAGACTCCCTCCCTCTAGTTATACTTGTTTCTAGGGTTAGGGTGTAGAGTCAGCGCTGAGTAGTGGCACTACCTAGTGCCGCAGTGCTTCCAGCTCCTCTCACGTTCTAGCGCCAGTGAGTGTCAATCTGCGTAAGGCACCACTGTACCACTTATACAGAAGCATCCCTCAGTACGGCACCATGCGCAGATAGTGTGCTTTCCAGCTCTAGCTTAACAAACTGTTATCTCTGCTGCCAGCGTTTTGAGAGGGGAATTTTTTTAATAATTCTGCAACAATGGTCCTATGGTACTGCACCATTTTGGTACACCTGTCTGCCTCTGGAACAAGAGATTGAAAGTTATCCTTGTACCATGGGTCTAAAAGTGTCACTAGCCAGTAATGACTGGTACCCAATATTTTGACAATACGAGGGTCACAGGAAAGGCAGCACAACATAAAGTCAGCCATGCGTGCCAGACTGGTAACAGTCAAGCCTTCCATGTCCTCACCAACAGGATGACTGACCAAGGTGTCCTCCTCCTCCTCTTTCTCCTCTTCTTCCCTGTCCTCAGGTCATCCATGCTGAACAAATGGTTAGACAGTTGTGGTTGCAGTCCCATCTATATCGCATGAAAGTAGGTCCTGTTCTTCCTCCTCCTCCTCTTCCTCATTGTCAACCAATCCACGTTGTGATGACACGAGGCTGGGCTGTGTGTAATCACCCTGTATGGTTCCTTGATCCATGTCCTCATGCTCCACATGCAATGCCTCCTTTTTCATTGTGAGCAGAGAGCTTTTCAGAATGCAGATGAGCGGGATGGTGGCGCTAATTATGGCATCTTCGCCGCTCACCATCTTGGTGGACTCCTCAAAGTTTTGGAGGATACTACATATGTCTGACATCCATGTCCACTCCCGAGGTCTTATGTGTTGAGTCAAGCCTGAAAAACTATGGCCTTGTTGATGCTGGTATTCAACAACTGCCCGCTTTTGCGCACAAATCCTTTCTTACATATGCAGTGTAGAGTTCCAACGCGTGGGGACATCACACACCAGTCGGTGAGCCGGAATCTGCAATCACTGCTGAAGCACGGCAAGTGTGGCTGAAGCTGTAGCTGACTTTCTAAAATGTGCACACAGGCGGTGTACTTTAGCAAGCAGATTTGGCAGCTCCGGATAGCTTTCTAGAAAACGTTGAGCAACGAGGTTCAGCACATGGCCAGGCATGGTACGTGTGTCAGTTCACCTCGCCTCAAAGCTGCCACCAGGTTCCTGTCATTGTCACACACAACCATGCCTGGTTGGAGATTCAACAGTGTCAGCCACACATCTGCCTGCTCTTTCAGAGCTGTCAACAACTGTTCAGTATTGTGCGGTTTGTCACCTAAGCAAACTAGCTTCAGCACAGCCTGTTGCCGCTTTGCTTTGGCAGTGCTGCAGTGCTTCCAGCTTGTGACTGATGTGCTCATTTTGAACATGGAGGTAGAAGAGGAGGAGGTGGAGGAGCTGTACACAGTGGGGGCAACCCTGATTGGCGTAGGGCCCACAATCCTTGGTGTAGGGAGGATGTGTTCCATCCCAAGGTCTGACTGGGTCCCGGCTACCACTATGTTAACCCAGTGTGCCGTCAGCAAGATGTACCATCCCTGGCCACAAGCACTTCTCCAGGTGTCCGTAGTAAGTTGGACTTTCCCAGTAACTGCATTGGTGAGGGCACGGGTAATGTTGTGGGACACGTGCTTGTGTAATGTCGGGATGGCACAGCAGGAGAACTAGTGGCGACTGGGGACAGAGTACCTTGGGACGGCCGCCGCCATCAGGTTGCGGAAAGCTTCTGTCTCCACGAGTGTAAAAGGCAACATTTTGACCCCAAGCAGATGAGAAATATGAGCATTAAGTACTGTGGCCTGTGGGGCGTTGCCTGCGTATTTCCGCTTACGTTCCAATGACTGGGGTATGGACAACTGAATTTTGCGCTGGTACAAGGATGTGGACGTGCTTGATGATGGTGCTATTTGACTGTGGGCAATGGCAGGTGCAGGGCAGGAGGCATCTTTGCATGCACCGTGGACAGGGAATTGACTTGCACGCACAACAGTGGAAGAAGCAGTGGGTCACCCGTAGACACTGTTCCTGGAGCCTCGGTTTGGGCCCACAAAGTTGGGTGCTTTGCTGCCATGTGCCTGATCATGCTGGTGGTTGTAAGGCTGGTAGTTTTGTTACCCTTGCTGATGCTGGCATGACAGATGTTGCAACTGGTATGTTTGCGGTTATCGGCAGAGTCTTTAAAAAATAACCAGACTCGGGAAGACCTAGCAGTTGGACTGGCAAGTTCCATCAGGTTGGTGTTAGGCGGAACGGTTGCACGCCTTCTGTCTGCAGCCACCACACTGCTGTCTTGCCACAGTTCCCTAGGACTTCGACACTAAGGTCCAGCGAGAAGATGTTGGTGTTTTTGGTGGGTCAATTTCAGCTTGCCCACGGCCTTGGCCTGCACAGTCACGTCCACTTCCCCATCCCTTGCCACGCGCCTTGCCCATTGTAAATGGACTACAATATTATACATGTTCACAGCAAAAGGATGATTTGGAAGGCAACTTGTATGTGAAACGTGTGCTTGAAAAAAACACTTTTACCTATCTGGACTTTAGGTAAAAATGTTTTTTGCCTTATTAGATATAATAAGTATGGGAACAGACTGCAAAAAAAACAAAGTTTTGGCCTATACTGGGCAAACTTTGAGCATGCACAGATATCAGCTGGCACGGAGATACCACACCTAAAAATGTGTTGCCTGTATTTTTTTATTTTTTGCTAACTACTGCTGTATATAAGTACAGTGACATCAAGAACAAAAAAAGAAAACTGCAGTAAACTGGCCAAACATTGATCACGTACAGATACTATCTGACACGGAGATGCCACTATGACAAGACAAATATGTGGTATTTGTTTCTTTTTTTGCTAAATAGTGCTGTATATAAGTACAGTTTCACCCAGGACAAAAAAAGGAAAAGCTGCCTAAACTGGCTAAACTTTGAGCATGCACAGATATTAGCCGGCACGGCGATACCACTACGACAAATGTGTGGCCTGTATTTTTTTGTTTAATTCTGCTGTACTTAAGCACCGTGACAGCCAGGGCAAAAAAAGAAAGCCACTGTAAACTGGCCAAACTTTGAGAACACACAGACATGAGCTGCCACAAAGATTCCACACTGAAAAATGTGCGGCCTGTATTTTTTAAATTTTTTTGCTAAATACTGCTGTATATAAGTACAGTGACACCCAGAACAAAAAAAGAAAACTGCCATAAACTGGCCAAACATTGATCAAGCACAGATATTAGCTGGCACAGAGATACCACTATGACATATATTTGGTATTTGTTTCTTTTTTTGCTAAATAGTGCTGTGTTGTGAATACTTTTGACCTGGCTTCTGAGTTTGATGCTCCCTCTGGTGGTTGCTGCGGGTAATGCAGCTGGTCTAGCTGACAGAAGTCAATCACCTGAGCAGGATGATTGGAGGTCAGGTGTTACAGACTGGGGAGATTTAAGTGAACAAGCTTCCCTCAGCTCTTGTCAGTGATTTGGTTTGCTTCCTGAGCACATTTTGAAGTCTGCTTGTCTCCTGCTCCGTCCTGCATCTTTCAGATAAGTTATTTGTCTTCTTGAATTATTTTTGCATTGGTTCCATTTTTGCTTGTGTCTGAATTTTGCTTAGCTGGTGTGAGTTCAGCCTGGTTCCCTGTTGGGACCTGTGCTGGACTCGGTTCCATATGCCACAGCGTATGTTAGTCTTTTTAGTAATCAGTTCACACCAGAGTTCTGATTTAGTGGGGGAGAGGTCGTGTGGCCTCAGTATTTTTGCATATCAGATGTGTTGGATTTTTCTTAAGGTTTTTTGCGTGATTGCAGACAGTATCCTTTCCTGTCCTGTTTTTTCTAGACAGTTTGGGCCCCATCATTTGCTTACTCTATTCTCTGCCTGTGTTTTGTGCTTCATCTTGTCTCACCGGCAATATACACTCACTGGCCACTTTATTAGGTACACCTGTCCAACTGTGTGTTAAGACTTAATTTCTAATCAGCCAATCACATGGCGGCAACTCAGTGCATTTAGGCATGTAGACATGGTCAAGACAATCTCCTGCAGTTCAAACCGAGCATCAGTATGGGGAAGAAAGGTGATTTGAGTGCCTTTGAACGTGGCATGATTGTTGGTGCCAGAAGGGCTGGTCTGAGTATTTCAGAAACTGCTGATCTACTGGGATTTTCACGCACAACCATCTCTAGGGTTTACAGAGAATGGTCCGAAAAAGAAAAAAAATCCAGTGAGCGGCAGTTCTGTGGCCGGAAATGCCTTGTTGATGCCAGAGGTCAGAGGAGAATGGGCATACTGGTTCGAGCTGATAGAAAGGCAACAGTGACTCAAATTGCCACCCGTTACAACCAAGGTAGGCAGAAGAGCATCTCTGAACGCACAGTGCGTCGAACTTTGAGGCAGATGGGCTACAGCAGCAGAAGACCACACTGGGTACCACTCCTCTCAGCAAAGAACAGGCATCTGATGGCTACTTTCAGCAGGATAATGCGCCATGTCATAAAGCTCGA
Source organism: Dendrobates tinctorius (assembly GCF_039654945.1). NCBI lineage: Eukaryota > Metazoa > Chordata > Amphibia > Anura > Dendrobatidae > Dendrobates > Dendrobates tinctorius. The sequence goes on along the minus strand of NW_027361838.1, from coordinate 9,035,482 downwards.
TTCATCTCAGATTGGTTTCTTGAACATGACAATGAGTTCACTGTACTCAAATGGCCTCCTCAGTCACCAGATCTCAATCCAATAGAGCATCTTTGGGATGTGGTGGAACGGGAGATTCGCATCAGGGATGTGCAGCCGACAAATCTGCACCAACTGTGTGATGCCATCATGTCAATATGGTCCAAAATCTCTGAGGAATGCTTCCAGCACCTTGTTGAATCTCTGCCACGAAGAATTGAGGCAGTTCTGAAGGCAAAAGGGGGTCCAACCCGTTACTAGCATGGTGTACCTAATAAAGTGGCCAGTGAGTGTATATTTGGGGGCTATCTAATCCTTTGGGGTTCTACTCCGGTGCAGTTTAGCTTTACCATTTCTCTCTTTAGGTTTAGTTAATTCTGTGGCTGTGCCGCAGTGTCTAGGGCATCGTAGGTACATCCCACGGCTAATTCTAGTTGTGTTGTCAGTTTAGGGGTCAGCTGTCCGCTAGCTACCAACCTCTCTGGTTATCTGGTTGCCTAGGCTATTCCCCGTTGTCCTCTTCGATTACCTAATCATAACAGTGCTTTTTATAAGTACAATTTCACCCAATTCGAAAAAGAAAACTGGCCTAAACTGGCCAAACTTTGAGCACGCACAGATGTGAGCTGGCATGGAGATACCACTATAACAAATGTGTGCTTTTTTCTTTTTTGGAGGTAAATACTGCTGTATGTAAATAAAGTGACACCCAAGACAAAAAATGAAAACCGCCATATTCTGGCCAAAATTTGAGCACGCACAGATATGATCTGACACAGAGATGCCACACCAAAAAAAGTGTGGCCTGTATTTCAATTACACCTGGGGCTAGCTATATATGGCCAATAAATCCTACAGGTAGCAGCAGCACCACCACAACACAGGAAGGGAATGGACCCTCTTGATGTATGCAATGATCTATATACACACATACAGTGCCTGCAGGCCTTGCACTGATGTACAGAGAGTGACATACACTACCCTGCCTACCTAACACTGGAACCTATATACTCAGGAATTAGTCATTAGAAGGACTATTGGTTTAGCTGGATTTGAGTGGTTTAGGATGGTAGACCCCACACTAAGTAATAAATCCCCAATTCTGACCAATCTCGGCAGCAGCTCTCAGTAAACTATCTCAATCCGGAGCTGAATGCGCCGAGCAGGGCGGAGTCCAGTCTCTTATACCCCTGATGATGGTGTTCGGCCAGCCAATCACTGCACGACCACAACAAAGATGACTGCAGCATTTCAATGCCTGGCAGACAATACCTACACTTTGATTGGGTCTGTAAAGTCCACTAAAAATGCTGGGTAGAGACCCGAGTTCCCGCCGAGTAATCACAGAAATGTTCGGTGCTCACCAAGTACACTGATTACCATGAAACAGGTGAGTAACGAGTAGTGGTGAGCACGTTCGCTCATCACTAATAATAATGATTGTTGTTGGAAAATGATCTTTACAGAACAGTAAGTGTTAGTCTGTGAAGAGGCTTCACAGTTAGGCCGGCGTCACACTAGCGAATAAATTGGACGAATGCAATGCGATAAAAAATAGCATTGCATTCGTCCCAATGTTATTCTATGGGGCATGTTGGGAGTTCATTTTCCCCTTCACCATTGAGGTCTGATGAACTCCTTCTTCTGGTGAAGGAAGGTAGTGAGGCTGATTACAAAGCACCTGAGCAGAATGATGATGACTGGGTGACTGGAATTGCTGACTGGATATAAGGCAGCCGACGCCCTTCTGCCTTGTGGGTGATTTCTCCGAGTGATTCTAGGAGACCAGTCTGATTCCTGCTCCTCAAAAGCTAAGTTTTCTGCTCTTCTTTTTTTGCATTTGTGTTTTGGTTTTGTTTTGCCTTGTTTTTCTGGATTTCTGCCTTCCCCTGCTGGGTGAGCTGAATTCCTTTTTGCTCTGTCTCAGAAAATACCTGAGTACTGATATAGTCTTTTTGAAGCCTAGCGTCTTCAGGGCTTTTTTCCCTATCAGTCTGTTGGCTCTTGTTTTGAGAGGGTTTTGGCGGATTGCAGACAGCAGCTTTTCTTTCCTGTCCTATTTAGTTAGCTTGGGCCCCATCATTTGCTCAGCCTATCTTTCTATCTGTGTGAGTGTTTTTTCATCTTGCTTCACCGTCATTATATGTTGGGGGCTGCCTATTGCTTTGGGGTCTGCTCTGGGGCAGTTTAGATTTCCCTTTCTGTCTTTAGGCTATGTAGTTCTTCGGCTGTCATCGAGGGGTCTAGGGCACCGTAGGAACCCCCCACGGCTACTGCTAGTTGTTGTTGTTAGGTTCAGGGGTCTGCAATCCGATAGCTGCCAACTTCTCTGGTTTTCTGGACTTAGCTAGTATTTCTGCTTTTGCCTCCTACGGTGACTCATTCATAACAGAATCACCTGCCATACCGCAGATCCTAGGGTACTCAATAGCAGGAAAGAATTGTAAAAAAAAAAGTGTGTATATTTTTTCCTCTCTATCTCTGAGGCCATAGGGGGAATTTTTTTTTCTCTCAATGGAGATAAAGCAATTGTCTGATCGTGTGGAGCAGCTCGCTGCGGAAGTGCAGGGAATTTCCACCTACCTTGCTCATTCACATGCTGCTGAACCAAAGATCCCTACTCCTGATGTGTTTTTTGGGGATCGGTCTAAATTTTTTAATTTCAAAAATAATTGTAAATTATTTTTTGCCTTGAAGCCTAACTCGTCAGGGAGTTCCGTGCAGCAGGTTAAAATTGCCATCTCTTTGCTGCATGGCGATCCACAGGATTGGGCGTTTTCTTTGAAACCAGATGATCCTATTCTGACTATTGTGAACGCATTTTTTCAAGCCTTGGGGTTGTTGTATGATGAACCTAATGCTATTGATCAGGCTGAAAAGACCCTGTTGGCATTGAGCCAGGGTCGAGATTCTGCAGAATTGTAATGTCAAAAATTCCGAAAGTGGGCGGTCCTTACTACCTGGAATGATAATGCCTTGGCTGCTCTCTTTCGGAAGGGTTTGTCAGAAGCCGTAAAAGATACTATGGTGGGATTTCCTGTTCCCTCTGGTCTTGACGATTCTGTCATTAGTAGAGTTGAGCGATACCGTCCGATACTTCAAAGTATCGTATCGGATGGTATCGGCCGATCTTTAAAAAAAGTATCGGTATCGCCGATTCCGATACCGGAAGTCCCATTCAAGTCTATGGGACTTCCGGTATCGGAATAAGAAAAACCCTTTCCTGCCCTTGTACAGCCTCTCTGGGGTCTGTACGGGCCTTTCGGGGGGCTGTGCCGGCCTGCCAGGGGGTCTGTGCAGGCTCCGGTGGTCTGTGCCGGCCTGCCGGTGGTCTGTGCAGGCTCCGGGGGGCTGTGCCGGCCTGCCGGGGGGCTGTGCCGGCCTGCCGGGGGGCTGTGCCGGCCTGCCGGGGGGCTGTGCAGGCTCCGGGGGGCTGTGCCGGCCTGCCGGTGGTCTGTGCAGGCTCCGGGGGTCTGTGCAGGCATCGTCCGATGGGACTACAAGTCCCATCGGGCGATGCCTGCTACCATGACAGTGATTGACACATTAGCCAATGATGGGACAGTAGTAGTCCCATCATCCGGCTAATGTGTTAAATGTAAAAAAAAAAAAATTACATGCTACATACATACAACATGCATACTACATACATGCTACATTCATACTACATACTACATACATGCTACATTCATACTACATGCAACATACATACTACATATATACTACATGCATGCTACATACATACTGCATGCTACATACATACCACATATATACTACATACATACTACATGCATGCTACATGCATGCTACATGCTACATACATAACACATATATACTACATGCATGCTACATACATACTACATGCTACATACTACATATATACTACATGCATGCTACATACTACATGCTACATACATACTACATATATACTACATGCATGCTACATACATACTGCATGCTACATGCATGCTACATACATACTACATACATACTACATGCTACATACATACTACATATATACTACATACATACTACATACATACTACATGCATGCTACATGCATGCTACATACATACCACATACATAACACATATATACTACATGCATGCTACATACATACTACATGCTACATACATACCATATACATACTACATGCATGCTACATACATACTACATGCATGCTACATACATACTACATGCTACATACATACTACATATATACTACATGCATGCTACATACATACTACATGCTACATACATACTACATATATACTACATGCATGCTACATACATACTGCATGCTACATGCATGCTACATACATACTACATACATACTACATGCTACATACATACCACATATATACTACATACATACAATACATTCATACAATACATACATAGACATACAGTACATATAACATAGAGTAACATACTTACCAATACTTGTCACATTGTTCCCCGAAGCCATTGTCTTTCCGGAATAAATATTAACATAACAAACCACAAAAATACTCACCCACGATCCGAAGCAGTCCACGAGTGTGTCCCACGACGATCTTGGGTAGAGAACGGCAGCATCAGATGATGCTGCCGTACTCTACGGGCTGCAGGAATCCAATGACGGAAGGTAGGTATCCTTCCGCACTGTATTCCTCCGCCACTTAAAAAAAAAAAAAGTCCCTAGTCTCACTTTATGCCATTGCTGTGTGGGAAATTCCCACGCAGCAATGGCATAAAGTGAGACTAGGGACTTTTTTTTTAAGTGGCGGAGGAATACAGTGCGGAAGGATACCTACCTTCCGTCATTGGATTCCTGCAGCCCGTAGAGAACGGCAGCATCATCTGATGCTGCAGTTCTCTGCCCAAGATCGTCGTGGGACACACTCGTGGACTGCTTCGGATCGTGGGTGAGTATTTTTGTGGTTTGTTATGTTAATATTTATTCCGGAAAGACAATGGCTTCGGGGAACAATGTGACAAGTATTGGTAAGTATGTTACTCTATGTTATATGTACTGTATGTCTATGTATGTATTGTATGAATGTATTGTATGTATGTAGTATATATGTGGTATGTATGTAGCATGTAGTATGTATGTAGTATGTATGTAGCATGCATGTAGCATGTAGTATGTATGTTGCATGCATGTAGTATATATGTAGTATGTATGTAGCATGCATGTAGTATATATGTAGCATGTATGTAGTATGTATGTAGCATGTAGTATGTATGTAGCATGTAGTATGTATGTAGCATGCATGTAGTATATATGTAGTATGTATGTAGCATGTAGTATGTATGTAGTATGTATGTGGTATGTATGTAGCATGTAGTATGTATGTAGCATGCATGTAGTATATATGTAGTATGTAGTATGTATGTAGTATGTATGTGGTATGTATGTAGCATGTAGTATGTATGTAGCATGCATGTAGTATATATGTAGTATGTAGTATGTATGTAGTATGTATGTGGTATGTATGTAGCATGTAGTATGTATGTAGCATGCATGTAGCATGCATGTAGTATGTATGTAGCATGCATGTAGTATGTATGTAGCATGCATGTAGTATGTATGTAGTATGTATGTAGTATGTATGTAGTATATATGTAGTATGTATGTAGCATGTAGTATGTATGTAGTATGTATGTAGCATGTAGTATGTATGTAGCATGCATGTAGTATATATGTAGTATGTATGTAGCATGCATGTAGTATGTATGTAGTATGTATGTAGTATGTATGTAGCATGCAGTATGTATGTAGCATGTATGTAGTATGTATGTAGCATGCATGTAGTATGTATGTAGCATGCATGTAGTATGTATGTAGCATGCATGTAGTATGTATGTAGCATGTATGTAGTATGTACTGTATGTAGTATATATGTAGTATGTATGTAGCATGTAGTATGTATGTAGCATGCATGTAGTATGTATGTAGTATTTTTTTTTTTTTTTTTAACATTTAACACATTAGCCGGATGATGGGACTACTACTGTCCCATCATTGGCTAATGTGTCAATCACTGTCATGGTAGCAGGCATCGCCCGATGGGACTTGTAGTCCCATCGGACGATGCTTGCACAGACCCCCGGACATCAGCACAGCCCCCCGGCAGGCCGGCACAGCCCCCCGGCAGGCCGGTACAGACCCCCACAGGGTGCACAGACCACCGGCAGGCCGGCACAGCCCCCCGGCAGGCCGGCAGAGACCCCGGGCAGTCCACACAGCCCCCCGGCAGGCCGGCACAGCCCCCGGAAGGCCCGAAATGACGGCGCATCATGATGCGCACACACCGCGCATCATGATGATGTCAGGCCGTCAATCAACTGAACTTCCGATTCCGATGCCGAATTCCGATATTGAAAAAATATCGGAAGTCGGTATCGGAATTCCGATACAGCAAGTATCGGCCGATACCCGATACTTGCGGTATCGGAATGCTCAACACTAGTCATTAGCCATTCAGGTTGATCAGCGTTTACGTCAACGCAGGACTGCACGAGAGGTGTTGCCACCGGTTGAACAAGTGTCTGAACCTATGCAATGTGATAGAGTTTTGTCCAGGGAGCAACATCAGGAGTTCAGAAGGTGTAATAAGCTGTGATTTTTTTGTGGAGATGCCTCACATATTATTTCTGTCTGTCCTATATGAGAGAAACGTTTTGCACACACGTTTTCTGTGGGTGGTGTTCAACCTAAGTTTCTTCTGGCAATTACTCTGATCTGCTCCCTGTCCACATTTTCTGCCAAGGCTTTTGTGGATTCGGGAGCAGCCCTGAACCTAATGGACTTGGATTTTGCTAAACGTTGTGGATTTCCGATGACACCTCTGCGGACGCCTATCCCTTTGAGGGGGATTGATGCTACTCCTTTGGCGAAAAATAAACCTCAGTTTTGGACCCAGGTGGTAATGCGGGTCACCCCAGACCATCAAGAAAATTGCAGATTTTTGGTGTTGCATAATTTGCATGATACCATTGTTCTGGGGTTTCCCTGGTTGCAAATTCATAATCCAGTTTTGGATTGGAAATCTGTGTCTGTGGTGAGTTGGGGTTGTCGGTGTGCCCTTAGTGAGGCTCCGGTTTTTTCCACCTCTCGACAGTCGCATGATGTTCCTGACTATTTGGCGGACTTTTATGATGTATTTAGTGAGAATGAGTCTCCGTCTTTGCCTCCTCATAGGAGTTATGACTGTGCAATTGAACTGAGCCCGGGGTGTAAATTTCCCAAGGGTCGGCTTTTCAATTTATCTGTACCCGAGCACGAGGCTATGCGATCCTATATTAAGGAGGCATTGGAGAAGGGTCATATTAGACCATCCTCTTCACCCTTAGGTGCCGGTTTTTTTTTCGTGGCCAAAAAGGATGGTTCATTAAGGCCTTGTATTGATTATCGTGCCCTCAACAAAATTACTATTAAATATCACTATCCGTTACCCCTGATTTCGGATCTATTCTCCAGAGTTAAAGGTGCTTGCTGGTTTACCAAGCTTGACCTCAGGGGGGCGTATAATCTTATCCGCATTAAGCATGGGGATGAATGGAATACGGCGTTTAATACTCCGGAGGGACATTTTGACTACATGGTGATACCTTTTGGGCTCACTAATGCCCCTTCTGTCTTCCAGTGCTTCATGAACGACATTTTCGGAGACTTTGTGGATAAATTTTTGATTATCTATCTGGATGATATTTTGATCTTCTCCAAGGATTGGGATTCTCATGTGGAACATGTTCGGACTGTGTTCCGGATCTTGAGGGAGAATTCCCTGTATGTCAAAGGATCGAAATGCCTTTTTGGGGTACAGAGGATTTCATTTTTGGGATTTATTTTGTCTCCGTCAACTATTGAAATGGACCCGGCCAAGGTACAGGCCATTTATGATTGGGTTCAGCCCACTTCTTTGAAGGCCCTCCAGAAGTTTTTGGGTTTTGCTAATTTTTATCCGAAATTTATAGCAAAATTTTCTAGTATTGCCAAGCCATTGACTAATCTGACTAAGAAGGGTGCTGATGTGTTGAATTGGTCTCTGGAGGCTGTTTCTTCCTTTCAGGAGCTGAAGTGAAGATTCACTTCTGCCCCAGTTTTGCGGCAACCTGATATCTCACTCCCGTTCCAGGTAGAGGTGGACGCTTCTGAGATTGGTGCAGGAGCTGTTTTGTCCCAAAAGGATCCTGTAACATCTAAAATGAATCCCTGTGCTTTCTTTTCCCGAAAGTTCTCTCCATCTGAACGTAACTATGATGTGGGGAATCGGGAACTGTTAGCCATGAAATGGGCATTTGAGGAGTGGAGACTAGAGTTGAGCGACTTTTGGTTTTTTATGGTCGAGTTTCGTTTCGTGAAACCCGACTTTTCCAAAAGTCGGGTCGAGCAAGATCGGCCGATTATAGGGAAAAGTCGGGGTCGTCCCGAAACACGAAACCCAATGTAAGTCAATGGGGAATAAAAGTCGGCAGTGAGAGGAGGACAGGAAACACACCTACAGTGCTCATTTGAATGCCAAAAGCATCAATTCTTCTTACTTAAGCTGGTCAACCTTAATTAACTTCATAATACAAGTTACTCACTGAAAAATGGGGGTTATTTGGCTAAAGTTGTGGGGGGGTAGGGCTGGCTCCAGGTTTTCATGTGCCCTGGGCGAAAGAGCGCCCCTTTAACACATAATACCACAACTCATCATGCTCCGATACGGCAGAGAAATGGCAGTATAATACAATGAAAAATACTTCACTTTTTACATCTCATGACGAGGCCCATCTATTTCTCCATACAGAATCATTGGTCCCATATAATGTTTGAAACAGTATATGATGAGCTCCACATAATGCTACAGTATATGTTGGTCCCCATGGATGAAGCTCCACTGTCTTATGGGCCCAAATAATGCTCCAAACATAATGGGCCCCATTTCTAATGCTCTAGTGTATAATGGGCCCTGTAAATGCTGCTCCAGTGTCTGATGTCCACCTTTGGAATGTTCCAGTGTATGGTGGGCCCCATCTATCATTCTCCAGAGTATAGTGCTCCCCAAAAATTGCTGCCCCAACATTGAAAGCAATGAAATAAGTCTCCTCGCTAGGGAATCCCTGTACTATTCTGGACGCCTCGTCGTCCCCATCTTCCATCTCACTGCACAGTATTTCAGCCTTGCAAGTGCTGTGATCCTGAGCAAGCAGGGGGGCCCACTCGTTGGCGACGGCACTGGCACAGGGCCCCTGATAGTACGGTGGTGTGTCTGATGGCGGGTGGGCCGAACCTGCACTTTCATCTGCAGCTTCCTCTTTGTCACTGTGTAAGATGGAACTGTATATGGGAAGGGTAACCTGAGTTTCATCAGGGTCAGATTCAGGCCGGGTAGCGTGCGAGGGGAATGTAGTGGTCTGGGTCAATGTACCAGCAGATTCATCGAGCAGTGGCTGGGCATCAGTGCACTTGTGTCGCCCCCAGGAGTACGGTCGCCACAGTGGCATTACCTTCCTCCTAGGGAGTGTGATGTCATGCTTGGGAGCAACGAAGGATCTCTCTAGCAGGTTAACTGATTGGGCGGCGTTATTCCCACGAGTCATGACCCTCCAAACAGCGTTCATGAAGGCAAAGTGTTTGTTTTACGTGGGCAGTATGGTTGCAAAGCTGAACCTTAAAGGAATGTCCAGAAGGGCACCACCAGGAGTGGAGCCTACGGCGTAATTTGACTCAACACGGGCAACCTCAACCATGCCAGCTACAGAACAGATGCACACATTGCAAGCTTAATTCCGTTAACGAACGAGACTCCGTCATGCCCCGCGGTCCGAGTCCGGCTTACTAGAGGGACACGTGAGGCTCTGGCACATGAGATTGGCCAATAACTGGTGTGTCATGCCCTTACATGTCCGTGGCTGCATGTGCGCTACACTGAAAAGGCCAGCGTTTGTCGCTTACAGGTGCAGATAACCCGCTGAACAACGTTAGTGATTGGGATCACTGATTACAATTATTACTCGCGAACGATGATTTCCCAGTAAGTGCAGGTCAACCGCAGTTCCGGAATTAGGCCTAACCGTCATTCCTGAAAAAAATGAAAAACTTACGTGTGCAAACCACAGGTGCTGTAGCTTGCTTAACAGCTCGCCAGCAGTTCTCACGCCCAGTATGGGTTACACGTGATTGCACAAAGGTGAGAAAGGGTACCGTATCCCCGGATAACATGTATGGATAGCGTACACATTCAAAAGATATGTCTATACATCAGGAGGCAGGCTCAGACAGTGTTAGGCCCAGTATGGCTTGCACGTGATTGCACAAAGGTGAGAAAGGGTACTGTATCCCCGGATAACATGTATGGATAGCGTACACATTCAAAAGATATGTCTATACATCAGGAGGCAGGCTCAGATGGTGTAAGGCCCAGTATGGCTTGCAAGTGATTGCACAAAGGTGAGAAAGGGTACCGTATCCCCGGATAACATGTATGGATAGCGTACACATTCAAAAGATATGTCTATACATCAGGAGGCAGGCTCAGACGGTGTTAGGCCCAGTATGGCTTGCAAGTGATTGCACAAAGGTGAGAAAGGGTACCGTATCCCCGGATAACATGTATGGATAGCGTACACATTCAAAAGATATGTCTATACATCAGGAGGCAGGCTCAGACGGTGTCAGGCACAGTATGGATTTGACGGCCCAGACTACACAGCGGAGGAGCAGGGAGAGGTAAAGATTGCAAATGCTGGGGCCCTGCCCAAGCAAGGGGGGCCCACTCGTGGGCGTCGGTACTGGCACTGGGCCCCTCATAGTATGGCGGTGAGTCTGACGGCGGGTGTGCACCACCACCGTCAGAGACACTTGATTGCACTATGAGGGACCCTGTGCCAGTGCCCGCGCCCAAGAGTCGGCCTACCCACCTGTCCAGGGCAACGGCACTCGCATGGTGTCGTGCGCTCGGTGGTGACCCCGGCCATGGGGGGGGAGGCAGCACAGTTAGGGAGTTTTAGAAAGTGGCATATGTTGATGTTGGACATTCAGCTGATGCAAAAGGCGAAATAGGTCAAGTCCCTGGAAGAGGTGGACCAAAGCAAGCCATTTTTCTGTCACCCTATGTGTCATCAGGGGAAGGTGGGACAAAATCCTTGGAAACCCATGCATGGTTCATTTTAATGAAGGTTAGATCATCCACATTTTGGGTTGACAGACGGGTCCTTTTTTCTGTCAGGATTGATCCAGCTGCACTGAAGACTCTTTCCGATAGCACACTTGCAGCTGGGCAAGCGAGCTCCTATAAGGCATATTGTGCCAATTCAGGCCAGGTGTCCAGTTTAGCAGCCCAATAGTCAAAGGGGAATGACCTGTGTGGGAGAACATCAATATGGGAGGAAAAGTAGTTTGTAACCATAGTTGACAACTGCTGTCTCCTGTCACTTTCCATCGATGCTGTATTACCAGTTGTGTGAGCGGTACTTGAAAAATCAGTCCACAACATTGTCATGAAACCCCTGTCTCCAGCGCCACTTCTGCTGTGTGCACCATGAACACCTTTGCCAAGCTGCCCCCGGCCCGTACGGCTCGTGTGAGAACCATCACCGCTGCTGTGTGCTGGGAATGCCTCAAGCAACCGATTTACCAGAGTTGCTTGTTTATTAGCCAATATTAGGTCAAGGTTCTCCTGTGGCATGATGTTTTGTAATTTGCCTTTATAGCGTGGATCCAGGATGCTGGCCAACCAGTAGTCATCATCGTTCATCATTTTGGCAATGCGGGGGTCCCTTTTTAGGATCCGCAAGGCATAATCTGACATGTGGGCCAATGTTCCCGGTGTCAATGATGCACTGCGAGTGCTGGTTGGAGGAGCACTTTCTGGCAAATCCACATCCCTCCAGTCACGCACAAACCCTGTACCAGACCTTGCCACTTCAACATTTTCACTTGCCCCATGAGATGCATCCTCCTCCCCTAAGTAATCATCCCCATCATCATCCTCCTCTTCTTCCTCCAACTCGTCCAGGAGAGGTCCCTGAGCAGACAATGGCTGAATGTCATCAAGGATTCCCTCCACCTCTTCCTCCTCGTCAACATTGGCTGCAGATGCCTGCTCCTTAAGGTAACAAAAATTCTTAATAAATATAATTCTGGATTAATTATTCAACGGCTCATATACAAAAAAATCAATCCTTAAAAGATACTTTATTAACCAATCATTAAAAAGTTTTCAAAACTTCAAAAAACAGGCAAACAAAAATAGGCTTATTGCTGATTTTCAAAATCCAGCCACAAACACTAGAGAGTCGTTCCAATGTCAGGTAGAGGGTCACAAACCTATTTGTCCCAATAGGGCCCTATATCTCTCTCCTACCTGACAGCGGAGGTTGGCACCCTCTTGATACGCAAATGGCGCCCCCGCTCCTCGGCGCCTCTCCCTAATCACCCTGTTGACTTCTATCTAAATGACATCAGCTTGGAGTACAACAGATGGCCGGGGACAAAAATATAATAGATAATAACCCCATGCCACAAACCACCAAGACAAAAATATAAGGCATAGTAACTGGAAAAAACTCTAATTTTTGGCAGATTTGTAAACATTTGCTTTGGGAGGAAAAGGGGTCTAAATAACCCTATTTAGGTGTCTCCCTGCCTGACAGCGGAGCTTTTACACCCTACGTTACTCTGGTGCCCCCGCTCCACGTGGGCTGACCCTTACTGACCCCTACACTTCTCACCCAGAAAGAGGAAAGAGGGTGTCAGAACATATGGCCAAGGGAGACAGGGGTAATAACTTAGAATTATCCCTGAAAAAATCCCCCCCAAAGACAAAAAATGTTTTAATAATAATAATAAAAAAAAAATAAAAAAATGTATCTACAAACTGATGTATACAGTGTATGGGATAATAGTGCATTAGCAAATGCAGTTGCAAGTAAAGGGGGTAAGATATCAATCAGAACAGATACACAATCATTTAAATGTTCTTAAGCAGCATTAATGTACATTTCTCACATCACAAAACGCTGCTATTGCCTCTAGTCCCCAACAACACATTTTTCATATTGCATCATGCCCAAAACAATGAGCCATTGATCGCTCAGGCTCAAAATTGCACTGTCCCAAAAAAAAAAAAAAAAAAATCAGCAAATTAACAAATATGTAAGAACTTAGCTCATGGCCACTGAAAAATCACCTCAATATATATAGGCGGGGTGATAGTACTTTGACAAAGGCAGTTTCAAATAACGGGGGTAAGGTATCAATCAAAACAGATATACAACCATCTGAGTATTCTTAAACAGCATTAATAAACATTTCTCAAATCACCAACCGCTGCTATTACCTCTAATCCCCCATAACAGCATATTTTCATATTGCTTCATGCCCAAAAACAATAAGCCATTGATCACCCGGCTCAAATTGCACTATCCCCAAGTATTAAATCAACAAAATTGACAAATATGTAAGAACTTAGCTCATGGCCAATGAAAAATCGCCTCGACGCGTTTCCCTCCCGTAAAAGGAGTTCATCAGGAGGCCCATGATGTATTATGAATGCTCCCTCCGAGCATCAGATGTCATGCCTGGTTGCAGGTATCAATGGGTATGTGGTGACCACTGGTCATTTATAGCGACCTTACAACCTAGTCAAAGTGATAGAGGAAAATGGGGTCATAGTACTTATGCTCCTTATATGTCTCCACTTCATATAGTTCATCTGCGCCATGATTTTAGGTCCCAAAAATACCTCCTTTCATTTACTTCCTATCTGACGCCGCCATTATGTAGTGGATCATTTACCATTTCAGCCACATAAGTGCTGATCCGTCTCCCATGTACCCATGTGCACGCCCCAGCCGACGTCACAAATCCTCCACTATATGAAGTGGAGACATATAAGGAGCATAAGTACTATGACCCCATTTTCCTCTATCACTTTGACTAGGTTGTAAGGTCGCTATAAATGACCAGTGGTCACCACATACCCATTGATACCTGCAACCAGGCATGACATCTGATGCTCGGAGGGAGCATTCATAATACATCATGGGCCTCCTGATGAACTCCTTGTACGGGAGGGAAACGCGTCGAGGCGATTTTTCATTGGCCATGAGCTAAGTTCTTACATATTTGTCAATTTTGTTGATTTAATACTTGGGGATAGTGCAATTTGAGCCGGGTGATCAATGGCTTATTGTTTTTGGGCATGAAGCAATATGAAAATATGCTGTTATGGGGGATTAGAGGTAATAGCAGTGGTTGGTGATTTGAGAAATGTTTATTAATGTTGTTTAAGAATACTCAGATGGTTGTATATCTGTTTTGATTGATACCTTACCCCCGTTATTTGAAACTGCCTTTGTCAAAGTACTATCACCCCGCCTATATATATTGAGGTGATTTTTCAGTGGCCATGAGCTAAGTTCTTACATATTTGTTAATTTGCTGATTTTTTTTTTTTTTTGGGACAGTGCAATTTTGAGCCTGAGCGATCAATGGCTCATTGTTTTGGGCATGATGCAATATGAAAAATGTGTTGTTGGGGACTAGAGGCAATAGCAGCGTTTTGTGATGTGAGAAATGTACATTAATGCTGCTTAAGAACATTTAAATGATTGTGTATCTGTTATTAAAACATTTTTTGTCTTTGGGGGGGATTTTTTCAGGGATTATTCTAAGTTATTACCCCTGTCTCCCTTGGCCATATGTTCTGACACCCTCTTTCCTCTTTCTGGGTGAGAAGTGTAGGAGTCAGTAAGGGTCAGCCCACGTGGAGCGGGGGCACCAGAGTAACGTAGGGTGAAAAAGCTCCGCTGTCAGGCAGGGAGACACCTAAATAGGGTTATTTAGACCCCTTTTCCTCCCAAAGCAAATGTTTACAAATCTGCCAAAAATTAGAGTTTTTTCCAGTTACTATTCCTTATATTTTTGTCTTGGTGGTTTGTGGCATGGGGTTATTATCTATTATATTTTTGTCCCCGGCCATCTGTTGTACTCCAAGCTGATGTCATTTAGATAGGAGTCAACAGGGTGATTAGGGAGAGCCGCCGAGGACCGGGGGCGCCATTTGCGTATCAAGAGGGTGCCAACCTCCGCTGTCAGGTAGGAGAGAGATATAGGGCCCTATAGGGACAAATAGGTTTGTGACTTTCTACCTGACATTGGAATGACTCTCTAGTGTTTGTGGCTGGATTTTGAAAATCAGCAATAAGCCTATTTTTGTTTGCCTGTTTTTTGAAGTTTTGAAAACTTTTTAATGATTGGTTAATAAAGTATCTTTTAAGGATTGATTTTTGTGTATATGAGCTGCTCCTTAAGGTGCGTCAAAGTTTGCATGAGCAGACACATAAGTGGGATGCTCATGCTTAGGATGGCGTCGTCTGCGCTTACCAGCCGTGTGCATTCCTCAAAACACTGAAGGACTTTACAGAGGTCTTTCAGCTTCGACCACTGCACACCTGTCAACTCCATGTCTGCTCTCAAAGTGCCTGGCCGTGTATCCTCCCACAAATGCATTATGGCCTGCCTCTGCTCGCACAGCCGCTCCACCATGTGCAGGGTGGAGTTCCACCTTGTTGCAATGTCGATAATGAGGCGGTGGTTGGGAAGGTAGAGCCATCGCTGCAGCTTCTGCATACGAACGGAGTGTACAAGCGACCGGCGGATGTGCGCGCACAGTCTTCGCACCTTATGGAGCAGGGCTGTTAACTCCGGATAATTTTTGAGGAAGCACTGCACCACCAGGTTCAAGGTGTGAGACAAGCAAGGTATGTGGCTGAGTTTTGAAAGGGCTATGGCTGCCACAAAATTACGACCGTTATCACTAACTACCTTGCCTGCCTCAAGATGTACACTGCCCAGCCATGACTCAGTTTGTCGCTTCAAGTACTCGGCCAGCACCTCGGCGGTGTGTCTGTCGCCCAAACACTTCATCTGCAACACAGCCTGCTGACGCTTTCCATTAGCTGCTCGATAGGGGGACACCTCGTGTGCAACAGTGGCAGCTGCAGATGGAGTGCTCGTACGACTGCGCTCTGTGGACGAGCTTTCGCTTCTGGAGGAGGAGGAGGAGGAGGGTGGAACGCCTACAGCCAACTGTTTCCTATACCGTGGGCTAGGCAGCACTGTCCCACCACCGCTGTCCCCTGTGGACCCTGCATCCACCACATTAACCCAGTGCACAGTGATGGACACGTAACGGCCCTGGCCATGCCGACTGGACCATGCATCAGTTGTGAGGTGCACCTTTCCACTCACTGACTGCTTGAGTGCATGGACAATGCGGACTTTCACATGATGGTGGAGGGCTGGGATGGCTTTGCGAGAGAAGAAGTGGCGACTGGGTAGTTCATAGCGTGGTACTGCATAGGCCATGAGTTCGCTGAAAGCTGCGCTTTCCACCAACCGATAGGGCATCATCCCAAACGAGATTAGTTTGGCAATGTGGGCGTTCAAACCCAGTGTACGCGGATGAGAGACTGAGTACTTTCTTGACCTACTCATAGTGTCTGGGAGGGTGAGCTGGACTTGAGAGCTGCATATGGTGGAAGTAGCGGTGGAAAGGGCGGACTGAGAGAGGGTTGATGATGGTGATGGAGTTGGTGTTCTTTCTGATGGCCTAGATTCAGTATTTTGTTGATATAACAGTGGGATTCCCTGACTGCTGTGGCCTTGCAACGACACCTCAATATTTGCTGCTGTGCTAACCGGTGGGCTTACAGTGGGGGAAACAATGTAGCGTTGCTGACTACCTTCTTTGTGATCAGTTGCACATGTGGCACTTGAGGTTTGGTGTTGTGTCCACGCTTGCAAGTGCATGCTGGTTAAATGTCTAAGCATGCAACTGGTATTCAAATTTTTCAGATTTTTCCCTCGGCTAAAGGTCTTTGCGCACTTCTTACAGATAACCTTGGCCTGATCATGAGGATTTTGTTCAAAAAAGTGCCACACTGCACTCTTCCTACTTTGGCAGACATTTTGCGGCCTAGCACGCTGTGATGTTTTGACCCACTGGAAAAGCTGTCCAGCAACTCTTTTGATTTTTGGAACCTGTCTTTGGAGTGCTCCGGGCCTGCCAGATAACAGCTGTTGCGATCTCGATGTCTGCTGTGGATGCTCCTCATCTGAGCTATTGGAAGCAGCACCCTCTTCCCCCAATGGATGCCAATCTGGGTCAACAACTGGGTCATCCATCACCTCCTCTTCAATGTCATGTGCACCTTCCTCTGTGTCACCGTGTATGGTGGTATAGTGTGCGGGAAGGGGCACCTGAGTCTCATCAGGGTCAGAATCTGGCTCTGTACACTGCGAGGACAATGTCGTGCTCTGAGTGAATGTACCAGCAGAATCATCTGTCAGCGGCTGTGCATCACTGCACTCCATGTCAGATTCATCTTGGCTTGGGTAATTCACCATTTCACTTGATAATCCAGGCATGGTATGTGAAAACAGCTCCATGGAGTAATCAGTAGTATGGCCTGCGTCATCCTTCAATCTTGGTTGTGGTGAAGGACACAAGGAAAGGTGTGGTTCATGAACATGAGCCTCCAATGACGACTCAGTGCTTTTACTTTTTACAACTTCAGAAGAGGAGGCGATAGAGCTGGAGGCTGAGTCAGCAATGTAAGACAAAACTTTTTCCTGATGCTCTGGCGTTAAAAGCGGTTTGCCAACTCCTAGAAAACTAAGCCTTCGAAGCCTTATGGAGCCAGACGATGACGCAGGCTCAACACCTCCTGCATTCGGTCCTATTTTGCTTTTGCCACTACCATCAGATCCACCACCAACACCATCATTACCAGCTGCCAACCCCAGCCCAATTCCACGGCCTCTTCCACCAGCCTTCCTCATTTTTGGTTGAAATGTAGACAAAATCCTACAAACTATATAGTAATGTAAAACAAGGTACAAGGTGTCTATAGGACAGGGGAGATTTAGTTTTTCTGCAGACACTTGTGGACACTGGACACTTGGATTGTGTGAGGCCCACTGAATATCACAGCGCTATGTCACAGGCTCGATGGCACAGGTGTGAAAAAAGTGACTACAGGATAAGGGAGATTTTGAATTTCTGGGAGATTTTGAATTTCTGCAGACACTTGTGGACACTGGACACTTGGATTGTGTGAGGCCCACTGAATATCACAGCGCTATGTCACAGGCTCGATGGCACAGGTGTGAAAAAAGTGACTACAGGATAAGGGAGATTTTGAATTTCTGGGAGATTTTGAATTTCTGCAGACACTTGTGGACACTGGACACTTGGATTGTGTGAGGCCCACTGAATATCACAGTGCTATGTCACAGGCTCGATGGCACAGGTGTGAAAAAAGTGACTACAGGATAAGGGAGATTTTGAATTTCTGGGAGATTTTGAATTTCTGCAGACACTTGTGGACACTGGACACTTGGATTGTGTGAGGCCCACTGAATATCACAGCGCTATGTCACAGGCTCAATGGCACAGGTGTGAAAAAAGTGACTACAGGATAAGGGAGATTTTGAATTTCTGGGAGATTTTGAATTTCTGCAGACACTTGTGGACACTGGACACTTGGATTGTGTGAGGCCCACTGAATATCACAGCGCTATGTCACAGGCGCGATGGCACAGGTGTGAAAAAAGTGACTACAGGATAAGGGAGATTTTGAATTTCTGGGAGATTTTGAATTTCTGCAGACACTTGTGGACACTGGACACTTGGATTGTGTGAGGCCCACTGAATATCACAGTGCTATGTCACAGGCTCGATGGCACCGGTGTGAAAAAAGTGACTACAGGATAAGGGAGATTTTGAATTTCTGCAGACACTTGTGGACACTGGACACTTGGATTGTGTGAGGCCCACTGAATATCACAGTGCTATGTCACAGGCTCCATGGCACAGGTGTGAAAAAAGTGACTACAGGATAAGGGAGATTTTGAATTTCTGCAGACACTTGTGGACACTGGACACTTGGATTGTGTGAGGCCCACTGAATATCACAGCGCTATGTCACAGGCTCGATGGCACAGGTGTGAAAAAAGTGACTATAGGATAAGGGAGATTTTGAATTTCTGGGAGATTTTGAATTTCTGCAGACACTTGTGGACACTGGACACTTGGATTGTGTGAGGCCCACTGAATATCACAGCGCTATGTCACAGGCTCGATGACACAGGTGTGAAAAAAGTGACTACAGGATAAGGGAGATTTTGAATTTCTGCAGACACTTGTGGACACTGGACACTTGGATTGTGTGAGGCCCACTGAATATCACAGTGCTATGTCACAGGCTCGATGGCACAGGTGTGAAAAAAGTGACTACAGGATAAGGGAGATTTTGAATTTCTGGGAGATTTTGAATTTCTGCAGACACTTGTGGACACTGGACACTTTTGGATTGTGTGAGGCCCAATGAATATCAGAGCGCTATGTCACAGGCTCGATGCAGCAGGTGTGAAAAAAGTGACTACAGGATAAGGGAGATTTTGAATTTCTGCAGACACTGGACACTTTTGGATTGTGTGAGGCCCACTGAATATCAGAGCGCTATGTCACAGGCTCGATGGCATAGGTGTGAAAAAAGTGAATTGTAGAATTGGGCAGAATAGGAATCTCCCTAGAGTGTAGGTCTGTAAGAACGGAACAAGTCCTCCACTTATCCTTCCACAGTGACACACAGATAGCTTCACTGTGGCTGTGATAACAGCCATTACACGGTACTGTGTGAGGAGCGTACACCGCTGTATGGTGTGAATAAATGCACGCTCAGTACCTTAGCAGGACAAAAGAAAAATTGGGATTGCTTTTAAAAAAGCAGTGTGCAGAGCAGTGGGGAAACAGCAATGCAGCTGTCAGGAAGCCTTAGAAGGCAGCCTAACAACGAACACCGCTGATCCACCACAATATAGCCTCCCCTTGCACTGCACACACAGTGACTGGTGTGTTGCACAGGCAAAATCGCTAGCAGCAGAAGCAGTTTTTTTGTCTTCTTCCCTGCCTTGCGCTCTCCCTACAGAATCAGCAACCTCTCCCTATGCTAAGATCGGCAGACGTAAGATGGCGGTCGGCGTGCACGCCATTTTATAACCCCTGTGACGCCCACCAAAGCAAGCCAATCACTTGCATGCCCTTCTGAAAGATGGTGGCGACCCCTGCCTATGTCATCACGTTGCCCACAGTGTCCGTGGATCCTGATTGGCTGAAAAAGAGGGCTAAACAAACTTTTGAAACGCGACTTTGGCGCGTAAGTCGCCGACCTCGTGGCCGACCTCATCCTAGGGTCGGGTTTCGTTTCATGAAACCCGACTTTGCCAAAAGTCGGCGACTTTTGAATTTGTTCGACCCGTTTCGCTCAACTCTAGTGGAGACATTGGTTGGAGGGAGCTAAACATCAAGTCGTGGTCCTCACTGACCACAAGAATTTGATTTACCTAGAGTCGGCCAAACGCTTGAACCCTAGACAGGCTAGGTGGGCCTTGTTTTTTACACGTTTTGATTTTGTGGTCTCTTTTCTTCCTGGCACTAAGAATGTCAAGGCAGATGCCCTCTCTAGAAGCTTCTTTGCTGATTCTCCTGTGGTGACCAAGCCTGCTACCATCTTAGGCGAAGGGGTAGTTCTTTCTGCCATCTCACCCGATTTGAGACGTGCTCTGGAAGAGTTCCAGGAGGACAAACCTGAGCGTTGTCCCAGTGGAAAGTTGTATGTTCCTGACCAGTGGAAGAAGAGAGTGATGTCTGAAGTTCATTGCTCTGCATTGGCTGGTCATCCAGGTATTTTTGGTACTAGAGATCTGGTGAGTCGGTCTTTTTGGTGGCCCGCCTTGTCTTGTGATGTCAGGAATTTTGTGCAGTCCTGTGGGACTTGCTCCCGGTCTAAACCTTGTTCTCGCTCTAGTGGGTTGTTGATGCCTTTGCCGGTCACCAGGAGGCCATGGACCCATATTTCAATGGATTTCATCTCTGATATGCCTGTCTCTCAGAGAATGACTGTTATTTGGGTGATTTGTGATAGGTTCTCTAGGATGGTTCATCTTGTACCACTCCCTAAGTTGCCATCTTCCTCTGAGTTGGTGCCCCTGTTTTTGCAACAGGTGGTTCGCTTGCACGGGATTCCTGAGAACATTGTATCTGACAGAGGAGTTCAGTTTGTGTCTAGATTTTGGAGGACTCTCTGTTCCAAGCTGGGAATTCAGTTGTCCTTCTCCTCTGCTTTTCACCCTCAGACCAATGGGCAGACGGAGAGAACAAACCAGACCTTGGAGTCGTATTTGAGATATTTTATTTCCGCTGATCAGGATGATTGGGTTTCATTTTTGCCCTTGGTCGAATTTGCTTTAAATAATAGAGCTAGTTCTGCCACTTTGATGTCACCTTTTTTTTGTAACTTTGGGTTTCATCCTTGATTTTCTTCAGGGCAGGTGGAGCCTTCTGCCTGCCCAGGTGTTGACACTGTGGTGGAGAGAATGCACCAGATCTGGGACCAAGTAGTGGATAAGTTATCTCTCTCCCAGGAAAAGGCCCAGCGGTTTTCCAACCGACATAGGACCATTGGTCCCCAGTTTAAGGTTGGTGATATGGTTTGGTTATCATCAAAAAATATCGCTATGAAGGTGGCTTCTCCTAAGTTTAAGCCTAGATTTATTGGACCTTACAAGATTTTGGAGATTATTAATCCGGTCTCTTTTCGTTTGGCTCTTCCTGTCACATTTAAAATTCATAATGTGTTTCATAAGTCCTTGTTGAAGAGGATTGTTGAACCAGTTGTTCCTGGGGTGGCACCTCTGGACCCTGTATTAGTTGAAGGTAACATGGAATATGAGGTAGAGAAGATACTGGATTCCCGTCTGGCTAGACGGAGACTCCAGTATTTAGTTAAGTGGAAGGGTTATGGTCAGGAGGATAATTCATGGGTCTCTGCCTCTGATATTCATGCCAAAAGATTGGTGCGTGCCTTTCATCGGGCTCACCCTGATTGCCCTGGTGGCGTGGATGAGGGTTCGGTGACCCCTCCTCAAGGGGGAGGTACTGTTGTGAGTTCATTTTCCCCTTCACCATTGAGGTCTGATGAACTCCCTCTTCTGGTGAAGGAAGGTAGTGAGGCTGATTACAAAGCACCTGAGCAGAATGATGATGACTGGGTGACTGGAATTGCTGACTGGATATAAGGCAGCCGACGCCCTTCTGCCTTGCAGGTGATTTCTCCGAGGGATTCTAGGAGACCAGTCTGATTCCTGCTCCTCAAAAGCTAAGTTTTCTGCTCTTCTTTTTTTGCATTTGTGTTTTGGTTTTGTTTTGCCTTGTTTTTCTGGATTTCTGCCTTCCCCTGCTGGGTGAGCTGAATTCCTTTTTGCTCTGTCTTCAGAAAATACCTGAGTACTGATATAGTCTTTTTGAAGCCTAGCATCTTCAGGGCTTTTTTCCCTATCAGTCTGTTGGCTCTTGTTTTGAGAGGGTTTTGGAGGATTGCAGACAGCAGCTTTTCTTTCCTGTCCTATTTAGTTAGCTTGGGCCCCATCATTTGCTCAGCCTATCTTTCTATCTGTTGAGTGTTTTTTCATCTTGCTTCACCGTCATTATATGTTGGGGGCTGCCTATTGCTTTGGGGTCTGCTCTGGGGCAGTTTAGATTTCCCTTTCTGTCTTTAGGCTATGTAGTTCTCCGGCTGTGATTGATGGGTCTAGGGCACCATAGGAACCCCCCACAGCTACTGCTAGTTGTTGTTGTTAGGTTCAGGGGTCTGCAATCCGATAGCTGCCAACTTCTCTGGTTTTCTGGACTTAGCTAATATTTCTGTTTTTGCCTCCTACGGTGACTCATTCATAACAGGGGCAGCTCCCATCATCCGATTTTTTTTCAGATCGTTTCCTCGGACCGAGACAATCGCAGCATGCTGCAATTGTCACTAATTTTCGGATCGGACTCGCAATGCAAGTCTATGGGTGCGAGAAAAAATTGGATTACAAACGGACCAGATGTGTGACTTGCGATAAAATCGCACCCGGTGTCCTTTACAAAAAGCCGGTAATTCATTTATCAATACAGTAAAATCACACTGACAGGTTAAATAAAGAAATGAAAGAATAGATATAGACACATATATATATATACACATACATGTCATAGAGACATATACATATATATATATATATATATATATAATTATAACTCATACAGTTCTTCATAGCTGAAAAGCTGCTGAAACATTTGCCGGCTTTTGTAAAATCATTCCCCAACCCAATATGAAATGACACATGGTTTACATACAGTTAACCATTTCATTTCATGCTTTTTTTTATATGTCTATCACTAGTAATTAGATGAGGGTTTGTGTGGAAAATTTTGGAGTTGTAGGTGTTAATTTAAGGGGTTAATTCATTGTAAAAATTTGCGGGGACTCCCGCTGCCGTCACTGAGGCTGCAGGGAGTCGCCGCAATTTTTCATCAAAGCTTTATAGGTGATAGGAAACCA
Source organism: Dendrobates tinctorius (assembly GCF_039654945.1). NCBI lineage: Eukaryota > Metazoa > Chordata > Amphibia > Anura > Dendrobatidae > Dendrobates > Dendrobates tinctorius. The sequence goes on along the minus strand of NW_027361838.1, from coordinate 9,012,037 downwards.
CAGGAACTTGATAAAATTGTGATAACACAGTTCATCTCAGCATCATAGGATCATCATCCTCTGCAGTTGTTTTTGTCAGTGGTGGATGCTGCAATTATAGTTGTCAGTGATGAAATAAATTGTAATTGACACAGTCCATTATTACTCAGAAATCTTATAGTATTTTTACCTTCTGGGACTTCTGTATAGCGGCTTTTCCTTCTTGCAACTTTTAAGAATCAATTTAATTTAGAAATGTGAAAAGTCTTTACTAAGGGTGGTTTCACATTAGCGCTTTTTAAGCGCACGCACGGCCGGGGGTAGCTCCGCCCCCGAGCCGGCTCTCTGCCCGGCGTGCCCGCCCCTTGCTTGTAGCGCCGCCTCCTAGCGCACAGCAGCGCCTGCGATCGGCGCACCCTATCTTTAGCATAGGGTGCGCAGATCGTGCGCAGGCCATGCGCTAGTTGCGCTTTGACCTGCGCTGCGCACTTTTGACGGTGCGCCGTGCGCGCCAAAATCCGAAAAGTCGGATTTTTGTATCTTGCTTGAAGTCTTCATTCCCTATTCTATACAAAATCTGGTAATTTTCCTAACCTATAATATCACAGCGTACCATAGCAATCAGTAATATCCATATAATTATTATCAGAATATTAATGTGGAATTCATGTTTGGAATAATAAAACAATAATAAATGATAATACATTATTAACCATATTCTTCATGTGATAGAACATTTTTTTTTATGTCATAGGTGTAATTACCTTTTGAAACCACAGGTATCAGTGTGTATTTATGTCGCAAGTGTTTCCATCTTTATTACTAAAACTTTATTAATAGAATATATTTATTAGACCAATAATACGCAAGAATGTATAGACATGAATCAAAATAAGAATATATGAGTGAATAAAATAATGAATTGTTGTATATAACTCAGAATTGAAACATTTTTCCTTTATAATGAAACCATAGCATTGCTATATTTAATAAAGCAGTATTCTTGTACTAGACATTACTTTATTAAATATTGATTTTTTTTTCTAGATTGAGAGAAAAAATAAAAATTAAATATTAAGAAATAAAAATAAAGTAAGAATAATAAAAATTGAAAATGAAAAATAAAAATAAGAATAAAAATAAGGCTTTTATGTTGATAACAACTGCAGAGTAGCTATGTTCTCAGTAACATATACGTTTAATATTTCCATGATCTGGATTATTTCATATTTGTCAAACTTGTGTTACCAAAATATTCAAATGATGCAACATTGCATGTAATACCCTTCTTAGTGTAAAGAAATGATTCTTTATAATACTCAATGTTATTATACCCAATACTTATACCATTGTGCCTTAGGCTACTTTCACACATCAGGTTTTCGGCGTCAGGCGCGATCCGGCGTCGTGCCGGAGCGCCGGATCCGGCAAATATTTCATAAAACCGGATGTGACGGATTCGTTTTTCTGCCGGATCCGTCTTGTTCTTGACAGACAAAACCGGATCCGTCTCATCCAGTTCATCCGTTTTTCGATCTGTTTTTCGACGGATTACGCCGGATCTGGTTTTTAAAAACACCCCTTGTGGCCTTCCGAACGGGATTGGCTACTGGAAAACTATATATAGCGTGTTCCTACAGCCCTTCTTTGACAGGTTGTAGAGGAGAAAGTGCAGGTTGGAGAGAAGAGCAAGTTACTGGCGAAGATGGATGTTGTCATTGGAAATATTTTGAAGAATTTGGCGGATATTACAGCGGAGGCGAATCGTTTGAGGGTGATTGTTCTGGAGAAGGCGAGAGCGAGACAGCAGCGCATCAGGCATCGTAGACGACGTTTGTGGATCCACCCCATCACAGCCAAGAGAATGACGCGTGGGGTCTATTCTACACTCTGCATGGACCTTCGACGAAACCCGGATAAATTTTTTGGATATGTTCGGATGAAACTTGGTGGAGCGCATTGCACACCTCATAAGAAAAGCAGACACCTATTGCCGCTTCTCTGTTTCACCCGCAGAGCGTCTGATGGAGACTTTAAGGTAAGCCACATTTATTGGATATGCTCGCATCAGAGCACACTTTCACTGCAATCTTGTTGGTGGTAGTTTGTATCTCCAAGTGTTATAGCTGAGTTTTGGTATGTAATGCTGTGATTTAAAACTAATTGATTGTTTTTTAATTCCCCACAGATTTCTTGCAACTGGAGAATCCCTTTCGTCACTGCATTTCCAGTACAGACTCGGGATTTCCACCATATCTGGAATAGTGAAGTACACATGCCGTGCACTGTGGGACTCCTTAGCTGAAGAGTTTTTACCAGAGCCCATAACAGAGAGGTGGATTGAAATTTCAGAAAAGTTTCAACAGATATGTCAGTTTCCCAACTGCTTGGGCGCTGTGGTTGGGAAACATATCCGCATTGTGAAGCCAGCCGGATCGGGATCGGAATATTTCAATTACAAGAAATATTTTTCAATTGTCCTCATGGCCATCGCTGACGCGGAATACAAATTTATTGCTGTTGATATTGGGGCCTATGGCCGCTCCAATGACTCTCAAGTTTTCAAACTGTCTGCCATGGGGCGTAAACTGTATGGAAACACCTTCCAGTTCCCACCCCCTAGACCGCTGCCGCAAACATCTGGTCCACCTATGCCATTTGTCTGTGTAGGGGATGAAGCCTTCCAGCTGTCAGAACACCTTTTGAAACCGTACGGTAGCAGAGGATTGTCAAGCACAAAACGCATTTTTAATTACCGCCTCACAAGAGCAAGAAGAATGGTTGAATGTACCTTTGGTATTCTGACAGCCAAATGGCGGGTCCTATTGACTGCGATCAACCTCAAGACAGAAACTGTGGACGAGGTGATCAAAGCTTGCGTGGTACTCCACAATTTTGTTATCTGCAAGGAACCCATTTCCATTGAGGACACCTCTGAAGAAACCACCTTGCAAGATTACCATGACATTACCACTAGAAGTTCTGTGACGGTTTCAGTAATGAGGGACAATTTTGCACTATACTTTATGTCACCTCAAGGCAGAGTACACTGGCAGGATGACAGAGTGTGAAAGATTTGTGCCCTAACCAAACTTGTGTACCTTCTGTACCAACAGTATATACCTTTGCCAACCAAAGTTGGCTATCTTGTCATGGTCTTACTATTTTTAGCTTTAGGCCACAGGTGTGTACCTGGTTGTGTTTTATGCAAAGTATTTCACCTTTTAACAAAAGTTGTGTACATTGTTAGGAAATCACCAACAATAAACACAACTTTTTAGGTGAAATACTTTGCTTCGAACACAACCAGGAACACAACTGTGGCAAAAAGCTAAAATTTACCCACAGTTATATACCTAGTTTTGAATACCATTTTACCTTTTAAATACCCTGTATTTAACCTTTTTGGCCGCAGAAAGAAATGACAGACAACCAGTGTAAAATAATTTAACTTTGATTGAAAAATGTTTTTTTATGGTAAACTGTTTTTAAATTTTAATAAACTTTTTTAATAAAGCTTTGAAACCATAAAACTGGTCATTTTTATTAAAATACACACATATTATAAATCTGTGTAGTGTGGGGTGGAAATACTGCTGGAGGGGCTGCAGGACACTTCGACACTGGGAGTGTGGAGAGAGGACTGGGATCGTGGTGGGGAAGGAACAGTTAGAGGTGAAGGTGTGGAAAAAGCTACAGAATGGGTGGACATGTGGGAGGCAGAAGAGGTGGTGGGCGGTGGAGTGGAGGGTTGGGCAGGGACTGTAGGAGCAGATGATGTTGATGGCAAGTCGTATGGGGAAGGAGTTTGGTATGGGGAAGGTTGCTGGAAGTGGGGAGATGTCTGGTACTGGGGAGGTTGCTGGTACTGGGGAGGTTGCTGGTACTGGGGAGGTTGCTGGTACTGGGGAGGTGGATGGTATGTAATAGGAGGGGGAGGATGGAAAGTGGCTGGAGGGGGTGCAGGTGGAGGAACTACTTGGGTGGGAAGAGGAGGTTGGGAGGTAACGTGCTGGAGAGCACCGTGGCATGAATGCATTACATGCATCTGCTGGGTAGGAGATAGCGTTTCCATGCGCTCCACAACAGACCTGAAAAAGGTGTGGTTTGGCGAAGATCTTGCTTCTGAATGCATGGTTTGCAGAAGTGTCTTCACCTCCAGAATGCTGGAGTTGATCTGCTGAAAGCCTGCGGAGATTTGCTCTGACAAGACTTTTAGACAGTTCTGGAAAGATGCATTCAGATGCAAGAACTCTGGCGCATAAGTCTTTTCCTGACCCTGCTGCCGCCCAGTACCCGCAGGTGTACTAGAGGTGGTAGGGGCAGAAGGGTGGGGTAAAGGGAAAGCGATCTCCTCACCAGCAGCTTAATGTAATGTAGGCGGCCACGATGCTCCTGTGCTGGTGAATGGGACAGAGGGGTCGAATGTGTGGGAAGGCTGTGAAGGTGCAGATGTACCGGGGCGGTCGAAGTGTCCCTCGGTGCCGGTCTCCTCAGGGATCGCCTCAGAAGGGTCCAACCATGCAGGCTCCCGAGTGCTGCTCACCATGCTGTGGAATAAAGAGAAAAAAAAGCAATTAAAAAAGTGACATGGCATGGCCCTGGCTGAAAAAAAATTGTTACATCTAAACATTTTTTTTTTCACATGTGGTGTGTAATATTTACCTTCTGGTGACCATTGTATCCCGGAGGAACGACAGGGCTTGTGCATACTTGTACTTGCTCCTGCGTCCTCCAGATCCACTCGGGGCCCGCATCTCTTTATTGAACTCCTTCTTGAAACGATCCCTCACAGACTGCCACCGCTTCACAATTCTGTCCCCTGAAACGAGAAAGGAGTGGTTAGTATACAACATCAGTGTTTCCCAAACTCCAGTCCTCATGGTCCCCAGGGGTCATGTTTTCAGGATTTCCATAGTAAATAGAAATCCTGAACACATGATCCGTGGGGACCACGAGGACTGTTGTTCGGGAAACACTGGTTTACATCAAGCAACCGGTACTGTATATACTTACGCTCTTTAATCTGGGCCCGAGCATCGAGGTCCTCCCAGCGGTCCACAAGGAGTGAACAGATTTCCTCCCAGAGTCGTCGGGTAACGATCAGGTCAGCGTGGCGGCGGTCAGCCATATTCCAGAGCGGCTCCCTTTCTCTGACGAGATCGATGAGGTGGTCCACATCGATCCCTCCATCCTCACCATCAGAGTCAGGAGCACGCTGTGAAGGCTGTTAAAGAAAAAGACAAAAATAACATAATTAGCCTCCACAAAAGAAATGAAATAAAAAGTGCAAAAAAACAAAGCAAAAATATTTATACTTACACGCTGGTGACCGCCGCGTTGCTGTCGCCGACGACCTTGTGAGGCACTGCGAGGACCTCTTGGCCGAGCACCAGATTGGGAAGACTAGAGAAGAAAACAAAAAATGTTATGTCTTTGGATGTAGGCATTTGTTTGCTGTGTGTGGTCTGCAGAACATTGTTTTCTATGTGTTGTGTGTAGTGTGATGTTGTGTTTCTGCGTTTGATGCCAAAAACTTACCAATTGTGAGCCCACTCCAGGTGTCTGTCCACCCCTTCCTTCTTCTTCTGGGAGCTCCTCTTCATCTTGTGATTCCTGTTTTGAAATAAAAGGCAATGAATAGACATATATTACAGAGATGATGGATTTTGGAAATAAAAACTTACCGTCAAACGCTGACGATGCGAAGGAGGGCTCCCAGAAGAAGATGTGCTGTCCTCTTGCTGGCCAGACTCCATGCCTGTGGGTGGTGTTACAGCTGCTGCCAGTGCTGCTGCTGCTGCATCTCTTGGGCGGCTGTTGAATAAAGAGAAACAAAGGGCCAATGAATATCTTGATATTCCATGGCCCTAGTTTGGAGGAATGGGGGATTTGATAATTACCGTCTCTCATCTGCTGCTGGACTCCCCTCCTCAGCATGTTCCATTTGCTGCTCCATTTGGCGTGGTGGTGGTGCTGATGGTGCTGCAGTGGTCTCCTGCCTTCTCCTGCGCCTGGTTGCTGTCTTGGGTGGCATGTTGGGTGTGGCTGAGGGTCCCACTGTCTTGCTTTTATATATGTGTCTTGTGGGCAGAGCTACTGAGCATGCTCAGACCAAAAAAAACGGATCCGGCGCATTGCGGCGCTCATAGGCTTTCATTGTGTGAAAAAGCCGGACGCGCCGGATCCTGCGTGTCCGGCTTTTTCGCCGGAGACAAAAAACGTTACAGTAGCTGTTTTTTCCAGACGCCGGATTGAGACACATTGCCGGATCCAGCGAAAATCGGATTAAACGCATGGCCATCCAGCGCCATCCGGCGCAAATGCAAGTCAATGGGGGGGAAACCGGATCCGGCATTGCATTTCGCCAGATCCGGTTTTTGTCAAAAGCGCCGGATCGCGCCTGACGGCGAAAACCTGATGTGTGAAAGAGGCCTTAGTCATATTTCTTCTGTATTAAAATGTGTGAAGAAGAGGTAATAATCATATGTGATGATGTAATCAGGATTAAAAACACATTTCCTTCTTAAAACCAAAAAATATTGTTTTATGAAATAATTCATTTATCAAAAACAAAATTAAATTGATTATTTATAAATTCTTTGTGTAAATTCTATGCTTGCTTTATACCATATATTTGTCTGAGGATGTGTACCTATCTATGTAACCATTAAAAATATCATTGAATATCAAAAAATTATCCTTTGGAAAAAATAATCTAAATGTAGATTTTTCTGATAACCCATTTTGATGTGTGATTACACTTATCCACGATTAATTAGATCAAGAAATAATTACTAAAGAAATATAGAAATATATGTTTTGCAGATGATATTTCATTTTGCATCTTAATATTCTAATAATTTAGCTGATTTGCATTATTTCCCATAAACACAAGGTTTTTTTGGTTTCTCCTAACATACCATGCCTCTCATACATCACACATACCATGTTATTCTCTCAGCAGCTGCTCATCCTCATCTGTCACTCAGACTGTGACACATATAAGTTCACACCACAGATTCCACATACAAAAGGTATGAATACATGTATTTTAACCAAAATTATTGTATCCTAATTATCAATGTGCATTGTAAACTTTGTAAACCGTTTATAGATAGAATACTACATAGAAAATTAAACATGAGTTGTAGCTATTAGAGATGAGCGACTTTGCCTTTTTTCGGGTCCTTTCGCAAAAGTCGGGTAGAACGCAATTGGCCGATTATCGTGAAAAGTCGAAGGCCGACTGAAACACGAAACCCAATGCAAGTCAATGGGGAAGAAAAGTCGGCAGTGAGTGGAGGACAGGAAACACACCTACAGTGCCCATTTTAATGCCAAAAGCATCAATTTTTATTACTTAAGCTTGTCAACCTTAATTTACTTTATAATAATAGTTAGGCATTGAAAACTGGGTGTTATTTGGCTAAAGTTGTGGGGGGCTAGGGCTGGCTCCAGATTTTCATGGACCCAGGGCCAAAGAGTGTCACTGGGCTCCTTTAACACATGCCACAATTCATGATCCTCTGATACGGCAGAGAAATAGCAGTATAGTACAATGAAAAATCCTTCACTTCTTACATCATATGACTGATATCCATTTTAAATTCTCCAATAGCTCCAAAAATGGACAGTATATTGCTCCATACAGTATTATGGCCACCGCATAGTGCGACATACAGAGTAATGAGGCCCATATATTTCTTCATACAGAATCATTGGTCCCATATAATGTTTGATACAGTATATGATGAGCTCCATGTAATGCTACAGTATATGTTGGTCCCCCATGGATGAAGCTCCACTGTCTTATGGGCCCAAATAATGCTCCATATATAAAGGGCCCATTTCTAATGCTCCAGTGTATAATGGGCCCTGTAAATGCTGCTCCAGTGTCTGATGTCCCCATTTGGAAAGCTCCAGCACATGATGGGCCTCACGGATGATGCTCTAGTGTACGATTGGTCCAAATAATGCTCCATATATAATCTGCCCCATTTACAATGCTCCAGTATATGATGGGCCCCATGGATGATGCTCCAGTGTCTTATGGGCCCAATTAATGCTCCATATATAATGGGCTCCATTTCTAATGCTCCAGTGTATAATGGGCCCTGTACATGCTGCTCCAGTGTCTGATGTCCACCTTTGGAATGCTCCAGTGTATGGTGGGCCCCGTATATCATTCTCCAGAGTATAGTGCTCCTCAAAAATTGCACCCAACCTTTAAAACAATTAAATAAGTCTCCTCGCTAGGGAATCCCTGTACTTTGGACTCCTCATCGTCCCCATCTTCCATCTCTCTGCACTTGGACTGTTTAGGCAGAAGGCGTACAGATGTGATGTCATCACGCTCTCTGACCAGAATGTCACTGTCAGGAAAAGCGGAAGACATCACGGCGGTGGAGCAGGGAGAGGTAAGTATTTCAACTTTGCAAGTGCTGTGATCCTGAGCAAGCAGGGGGGCTCACTCGTTGACGACAGCACTGGCACAGGGCCCCTCAAAGTACAGCGGTGTGTCTGACGGTGGGTGTATGAGTATGCCCCCCACCTACTCAAGGAACCTGCACTTTCATCAGCAACTTCCTCTTTGTCACCGTGTAAGGTGGTATAGTATGCGGGAAGGGGAACCTGAGTTTCATCAGGGTCAGATTCTGGCTGTGTAGAGTGCGAGGGGAATGTAGTGGTCTTGGTCAATGTAACAGCAGAATCATCTAGCAGTGGCTGGGCATCAGTGCACATGTGGCGCCCCCAGGAGTACGGTCGCCACAGTGGCATTACCTTCCTCCTAGGGAGTGTGATGTCATGCTTGGGAGCAATGAAGGATCTCCATAGCAGTTAAACCAACACACAACACAGTTCCCACTCCAGGCCAGCAGGGAGAGCTCTGAACCTGACTGCTGAGGAGCTGCTCTCTGTGGTTGGGAGGAGGGAAGTTAGGGCAGTCTGTGAAGGGAAGGGGAAGTGTGTGGACGTGAGAAGGGGAGCTGGAGGATGAGCAGAGTTAAGGCTCACTCCCAGCTGGAGCGCATGGTCTGGATTCCATTCTCTGAGTTTGTAGGGACACTGATGGTCCTGCAGCAGAAACCGGAGGAAGTAGCAGCTGTAAATGCTCTGTTCCCAACTAAGGCTCGGAGGCCCCAGCAGTGACGTGTGTGAGCCAGAAGGAAAAGGCTACGGCTGCCTGCCATACGAGAAAGTTCCAAAAGAAAGTCAACAGGGGGAACTTCAGTGAACTCAGTACTGCGAGTACCTCAGTTAAGCGCTAGAACGGAGGTCACACTACCTGTCTGCAGAGAGAGAATTCCTAATTTGCTTCCAGGCTGACCAACTCTTTCTCCATCTGTACTCTGGGTCCTGGATGGCACTTACCAAGTACAGGTAAAGGAACTGCACGACTGTGTCTGTCATCTTTCTCCTGCGCCTGGCGCACGGCTCTGCTACATCCTGCACTGCACACCATCTACCAACCTGTGCAGGGCTTCTACATCTTAGCTGCACCACAACATCTGTCCCAGAGAAGCGACACTGCAGTGCTGGTCAATCTGATCAGAAACCACAGGTGGCGTCACGTATCATTCACCTATAAACGTTATTCACCCCTTTGCATGGACGCCCAGGGCCACGGACCTGGTCACCACCACCGTGACACATCCCTCTGAGACACCGGCCCTGTACCAATTAACCCCACTGCCCTGGCTGGCGACACACACTCCATGTCAGATTCGTCTTTGACTGGGGAATTCATGATTTGACTTGATAACCCAGGCATGATATGTGAGAAAGAGCTACATGGACTAATGTGAAGTGTGGCCTGCTGCATCATTCACTTTTTGTGGGGGTGAAGGACACAAGGAAAGGCATTCTTCCTGACCAGGAGCCAGCACTTGATGACTCAGTGCTTGCATTTTTTGAAACTTCAGAAAAGGAGGGCATATTAGCTGGAGTCTCTTTCGGCAATGTAAGCCAAAACCAGTTCCTGATGCTCCAGCTTTAAAAGCGGTTAACCTACTCCCAGAAAAGGTAGCCTTCCAGGCCTTCTGGGGCCAGACCATGACGCAGGCTCAACACCTCATGCCTTAGCTGCTATTGTGCTTTTGCCACTACCAGCAGATGCACCACCACCATCAGTACCAGCTGGCCCCCCCACGCCCACGTCCGCGGCCTCTTCCACCATACTTCCAAATTTTGGAGAAAATGTACCCAAAATAACATCAGATATATGGTACTGTTTCAGAAGCATACAGCTCTATACAGTCAAAGGATAATTGAAAATCTCCGTATATATATATACAAGTATGTGCAAGTTTAAACAGGTGCCATTACTACAGGTAATGAGTGGAGGAAAGAGGTGACTCTTAAAGAAGAAGTTACAGGTCTGTGAGAGCCAGAAATCTTGATTGCTTGTTTCTGACCAAATACTTATTTTCCACCATAATATGCAAATAAAATGAAAAAAAAACAGACAATGTGATTTTCTGGATTTTTTTTTCTCAGTTTGTCTCCCATAGTTGAGGTCTACCTATGATGTAAATTACAGACGCCTCTCATCTTTTTAAGTGGTGGAACTTGCACTATTGCTGACTGACTAAATACTTTTTTGCCCCACTGTATTTCATGAGTCACACAGAGACGCTCACAGGCTCAGTGTGGATTAGACAAGAATATAAAAAGTAGAAAAAGAGTACAGTATTATAAGATAGCAGGTATATATAGTATAGTTTAAACATTCTAAATCTCCGTTTATATTTCAGGAGGCATACACAGACGCTCTCAGACTCAGTATGGATTACAACACAATATAAAAAGCCATAAAACGGTAATGGATCTGAAGCGTACAGCTGTATACAGTGTAGGGGTCATTGTCAATCTCAATATTTATTTCCAGAGTCAGAAAGAGACTCTCACTTGGTCAGTTTGGATTAGACAAGAATATAAAAACCAGTAAATGGGTAATTTATCACAAGCGTAGAGCTGTATACAATTTTGGGGTAATTTTTAAATCTACAAATAAATTGCAGGAGTAACCCACAGAATCTCACATGCTCAGGATGGATCACACCACAATATAAAAAGAAGATCCGCAAGAAATAATCACACATGTGGGCCAATGTTCCAGGTGTAAATGATACAGTTAGAGTGGTGGGTGGAGGACTTTATGGCAGAAAGGGTACAGTATCACCAGATACCAGGTATATATAGCATAGTTTAATGTACGTCTATATATCAGGAGTAGTGTTGAGCCACCCCGCTAGTGTTCGAGTTCGGTTCAGTTCGTCGAACAGGAGGCAAGTTCGTCGAATGTTCGTTGAACCCCATTGAAAGCAGTGGCAGGCAAACACAAACACATACAAACACATAGAAAACACATGCAAAACACCTTAAAAGGTGTCCCAAATCAGATAAAATGCTCAGAAGACACAAATAACATATGGAAAAGGGCAACTACATATAGAAAAGAGGTGGAGGAGTAAAAGGAGGAGGAGACACAGATATAGGCATGTCATGCCCTTATAAAGTCAAGAAAGGCTGGAATAAAAATCTAAATTACAAAAAAAATTCTAAAATTCTAAAATCGAAGATGATCATATACCGTCGGACTTCCCACCATAAATTATGCCAACTGCCAATCGGGCGGCATTATTCCCACCACCCTCCGAACAGCGTCCATGAAGGCAATGTGTTTGGTTTACGGGGGCAGTATGGTTGCAAAGCTGAACCTTAAAGGAATGTCCAGAAGGGCACCACCACAAGGAGTGGAGCCTGTGGCTTAATTGGACTCCACATGGGCAACCACAACCATGCCAGCCATGGAAAGGAAGGACAGATTGCAAGCTTTCTCAATTCTGTGGGTGGTGGTGCATGGCCGTTTTTAGTTGTGATATCGATTTGTCAGCTTAATTCCGTTCCATAGCTAGGTTCACAGGTGGGCTCCTCTGCTGAGCATTAGACACAGGTACTAGGCCCAAAGTATTCACTGGGATAAATCGAGTTAAAAAATGGTTCTTACATAAACAGGCAGCACAGCTCGGTTCACGGTTGGGCTCCTCTGCTGAGTAGCAGACACAGTTACTAGGCCCAAAGTATTAACTTGGCTAAATGCAGTCAAAAACTGGTTCTTTCATAAACAGGCGGCATAGCTAGGTTCATGGGTGGGCTCCTCTGCTGAGTAGTAAACAGTGCTACAAGGCCCAAAAGGATTTTCTGGACAAGATGCGGTAAAAAATTATTAGAAACACACATGGTGTAGCTCCTTGACAGGTGTACTACACCGCTGGCTACCAGACACCGCTACTATGCCATGAAACTGAAAACCATTATTATTGTGAAAATAAAGTTACGCTTTTGGTGAACGAACCGTTCTCGAACGGAACCTCGAACAGCCGAATTTTAAGCAAAGTGTTTGAGTTCGATGAACGGCTCGAACACTGCCCAAAATATCTTGAATTTGAAGTTGGCGAACAGTTTGACTCAAACACCGCTCATTTCTAATCAGGAGGCAGACTCCGACAGTCTCAGGCCCAGTATGGATTCCACAAGATTTTAGAAAATTGAGAAAGGGTACAGTATCACCGGATACCAGGTATATATAGCATAGTTTACACATTAAAAATCTATGTCTATGTATCATGAGGCAGACTCAGACAGTCTCAGGCCCAGTATGGATTCAACAAGATTGTAGAAAGTTAAGAAAGGGCACAGTATCACCAGATAACAGGTATATAGAGCATAGGTTAAACATTAAAACTCTCTGTGTATATTTCCGGAGTCCGACAAAGACACTCACAGCCTCAGTATGGATTAGACAAGAATCTAAAAAGTAGAAAAAGGGTCATGTATTTGAAACGTACACCAGAATACACTGTTGGGGTATTTGTAAAAGTAAGACAGTCCAGACTCTCCACAAGAGGAAACGAGATGGATCCATTTACAGATGGAAAGTCGAGTGATTGCAGAAATTTTGGAATTACTAATCACGGGAAAAACTCCCGGGAGAATTCTCAGAGGCAATGCTGACCCTCAATTACTTTGTCTGTGGAGACAGCGAAAACAGTTCTTGTGAAGAAAGGGTTGCTGTATCGCAGTACCGTGGATCCCATCACCGTTACTCATCTCCATCAAATTGTGATCACAGGGAGAGATGTAGACATAGTCCTCCCTGACTATCATGATCTGTCAGGTAACTTTGGAGTGCAAAAGACAGAAGCCACAGGCCATAGGCGATTCTATTAGATTGGCATGAGAGGACACATTTAAAAATGTAGGCAGGAATGTCACACGTCTGTGAGTAGGAAAACTGTGAAAGCTGATGATAAACCACCACTGCATCTCATTGTGAGTCGACGTCCATAACAAATGGAAGCCATTGATCATCTGAAGAAAGAGCCCAGCAGGATAGGGCATAGCTATGTCTTAACCATCATCTATCAGTTCACCAAATTTGTAGTGGCAGTCCCAGTGAAGGATTTAACAGCCCAGACTACACAGCGGTGGAGCAGGGAGAGGTAAGTATTGCAAGTGCTGGGGCCCTGAGCAAGCAGGGGGGGCCCACTCATGGGCGGCGGTACTGGCACAGGGCCCCTCATAGTACCCTGGTGTGTCTGATGGCGGGTGTGCACCTCCACCATCAGTTACACTTCATTGTACTATGAGGGACCCTGTGCCAGTACCGTCGCCCAAGAGTGGGCCCACCCACCAGTCCAGGGCAACGGCACTCCCACGGGTGCGGGCACCAGGTGGTGACCCCGGCCCTGGGGGAAGGCAGCCCAGTTAGGGAGGTTGAAAAAATGGCATATGTTGATGTTGGACATTCAGCTGCTGCAAATGGAGGCATTGGAGAAGTCAGAGGATGAGGACGACAAAAGCGAGCCATTTTTCTGGCAACCTATGTGTCAGCAGGGGAAGGTGGGACAAAATCCTTTGAAACCCATGCATGGTTCATTTTAATTAAGGTTAGATCATCAACATTTTGGTTTGACAGACGGGTCCTTTTTTCTGTCAGGAATGATCCAGCAGCACTAAAGACTCTTTCAGATAGCACACTAGCAGCAGGGCAAGCGAGCTCCTGTAAGGCATATTGTGCCAATTCAGGCCAGGTGTCCAGTTTACAGGCCCAATAGTCAAAGGGGTATGACCTGTGAGGGAGATCATCGATATTATGGGAGAAGAAGTAGTTTGTAGCCATAGTTGACAACTGCTTTCTCCTGTCACTTTCAATCGATGCAGTATTACCAGTCGTGTGAGCGGTACTTGAAAGATCAGTCCACAACATGGTCATGAAACCCTTGTCTCCAATGCCACTTCGGATGTGTGCACCATGAGCACCTCTTCCATGTTGCCCCCTACTGCTCGTGTGAGAACCATCACCGCTGTTGTGTGCTGGGAATGCCTCAAACAAACGGTTTACCAGAGTTGCTTGTTTGTTAGCCAATATTAGCTCTAGGTTCTCCTGTGGCATGATGTTTTGTAATTTGCCTTTATAGCGTGGATCCAGGATGCTGGCCAACCAGTAGTCGTCATCGTTCCTCATTTTGGCAATGCGGGGGTCCCTTTTTAGGATCTGCAAGGCATAATCACACATGAGGGCCAATGTTCCCGGTGTCAATGATGCACTGCGAGTGCTGGGTGGAGGAGCACTTTCTGGCAAATCCACATCCCTCCAGTCACGCACAAACCCTGTGCCTGACCTTGCCACGCCAACATTTTCTCTTGCCCCCTGAGAAGCATCCTCCTTCCCGAAATAATCATCCCCCTCATCCTCCTCCTCCTCTTCCTCTTCTTCCTCCACCTCGTCCATGAGACTTCCCTGAGCAGACAATGGCTGACTGTCATCAAGGCTTCCCTCCTCCTCTTCCTCTTCCTCCTCGGCTGCAGACGCCTGCTCCTTAATGTGCGTCAAAGTTTGCATGAGCAGATGCATAAGTGGGATGCACATGGTTATGATGGTGTCGTCTGTGCTTACCAGCCGTGTGCATTTCTCAAAGCACTGAAGGACTTTACAGAGGTCTTTCAGCTTCGACCACTGTGTCTGCCCTCAAACTGCCTGCCCATGTATCCTCCCACAAATGCATTACAGCCTGCCTCTGTTCGCACAGACTCTCAACCATGTGCAGAGTGGAGTTCCACCTTGTTGCAACGTCGATAATTAGGCGGTGCTTGGGAAGCTGGAGCAATCGCTGCAGCTTCTGCATACGACTGGAGTGTACGGGCGACCGGTGGATGTGCGAGCACAGTCTTCACACCTTATGGAGCATGGCTGTTAACTCTGGATAATTATTGAGGAAGCAATAAGGTGTGAGCTCAAGGTGTGAGCCAGGCAAGGTATGTGTCTCAGTTTTGAAAGGGCTGTGGCTGCCACAAAATTCCAGCCGTTATCACTAACTTCCTTGCCTGCCTCAAGATGTAGGCTGCCCAGCCATGACTCAGTTTGTCGCTGCAAGTAGTCGGCCAGTACCTCCGCGGTGTGTCGGTTGTTGCCCAAACACATCATCTTCAACACAGACTGCTGACGCATACCACTAGCTGTTCGATAGTGGGACACCTCGTGTGCAACACTGGCAGCTGTGGATGGAGTGCTCGTGCGACTGCGCTCTGTGGATGAGCTTTCGCTTCTGGAGGAGGAGGAGGGTCGAATGCCTACAGCCAACTGTTTCCTATACCGTGGGCTAAGCAGCACTGTCCCACCGCCACTGTGCTCTGTGGACCCTGCATCCACTACATTAACCCAGTGCGCAGTGATGGCCCTGGCCATGCCTACTGGACCATGCATCTGTTGTGAGGTGCACCTTTCCACTCACTGATTGCTTGAGTGCATGGACAATGCGGTCTTTCACATGCAGGTGGAGGGCTGGGATGGCTTTTCAAGAAAAGTGCCGACTGGGTAGGTCATAGCATGGTACTGCGTAGGCCATGAGCTCGTGGAAAGCTCCGCTTTCAACCAACCGGTAGGGCATCATCTCTATCGAGATTAGTTTGGCAATATGGGCGTTCAAACACAGTGTATGCGGATGAGAAGATGAGTACTTTCTTGTCCTACTCAGAGTCTCTGGTAGGGTGAGCTGGATTTGAGAGCTTTATGTGGTGGAACTAGCAGTGGACATGGCGGACTGAGAGAGGGTTGGTGATAGTGATGGTGATGGTGTTGATGGTCTTGCTGATGGCCTAGATTCAGTCTTTCGTAGCAATAACAGTGTGATTCCCTGACTGCTTTGGCCTTGCGATGACACCTCAACATTTGCTGATGGTGGTGTGCTAACCGGTGGGCTTACAGTGGGGGAAGTGATGTAGCGTTGCTGATTACCTTCATTCGGAGCAAGTGCACATGTGGTACGTGAGCTTGGTAGTCCGTCCACACTTGCAAGTGCATGGTGGTTAAATGTCTAAGCATGCAACTGGTATTCAAATTTCTCAGATTTTTCCCTCAGCTAAAGGTCTTTGCGCACTTCTTACAGATAACCTTTGCCTGATCATTAGAATTTTGTTCAAAAAAGTGCCACACTGCACTCTTCCTACTATGGAAGACATTTTGAGGCATTGCACGCTGTGCTAATTTGACCGTCTGGCCAAGCTGTCCTCCAACTCTTTTGGTTTTAGTAACCAGTTTTTGGACTGCCACA
This sequence comes from Dendrobates tinctorius, assembly GCF_039654945.1. NCBI lineage: Eukaryota > Metazoa > Chordata > Amphibia > Anura > Dendrobatidae > Dendrobates > Dendrobates tinctorius. The sequence goes on along the minus strand of NW_027361838.1, from coordinate 8,995,439 downwards.
GGCCTGCCAGATAACAGCTGTCGCGATGTCGATGCCTGCTGCGGATCCTCCTCCTCCTCTTCTGAGCTATTGGCAGCGGCACCCTCTTCCCCCAATGGATGCCAATCTGGGTCAACAACTGGGTCATCCATCACCTCCTCTTCAATTTCATGTGCACCTTCCTCTGTGTCACCATGTAAGGTGGTATAGTATGCGGGAAGGGGCACCTGAGTTTCATCAGGGTCAGATTCTGGCTCAGTACACTGTGAGGAAAATGTAGTGTTCTGAGTGAATGTACCATCAGAAAAATCTAGCAGTGGCTGTGCATCAGTGCACTCCATGTCAGATTCATCTTGGACTGGGGAATTCACGATTTGACTTGATAACCCAGACTTGGTATTTGAAAAGAGCTCCATGGAGTAATCTGTAGTGTGGCCTGCCGCATCCTTCACTTTTGGTAGGGGTGAAGGACACAAGGAAAGGTGTTGTTCCTGACCAGGAGCCTCCACTAGCGACTCAGCGCTTTTATTTTTTGAAACTTCAGAAGAGGAGGCGATAGAGCTGGAGGCTGCGTCAGCAATGTAAGCCAAAACTTATTCCTGAAGCTCTTGCTTTAAAAGCGGTTTACCTACTCCCAGAAAAGGGAGCCTTCGAGGCCTTGTGGAGCCAGATGATGACGCAGGCTCAATACCTCCTGCCTTAGGTGCTATTGTGCTTTTGCCACTACCAGCAGAGGAACCACCACCACCATCAGTACCAGCTGGCAACCCCGCCCACGTTTACGGCCTCTTCCACCATACTTCCTCATTTTCGGGAAAATGTACCCAAAATACCACCAGCTATAAGGTACTGTAAAACAAGGTACAAGGTGTATATAGTTTTAGGGAGAATTTGAATCTCCCTAGAGATTTTAGGAGGCTGAACAATTATCTCAGGCCCACTCTAGATTACACCTCAATTTAACAGGCTGAAATTGGCTGGTGTATGACAAAGTACAAGGTGTATATAGTATTGGGGAGAATTTGAATCTCCCTAGAGATTTTAGGAGGCTGAACTATTATCTCAGGCCCACTATAGATTACACCTCAATTTAACAGGCTGAATGTGGCTGATGTATGACAAAGTACAAGGTGTATATAGTATTGGGGAGAACGTGAATCTCCCTAGAGATTTTAGGAGGCTGAACTATTATCTCAGGCCACTATAGATTAAACCTCAATTTAACAGGCTGAAATTGGCTGGTGTATGACAAAGTACAAGGTGTATATAGTATTGGGGAGAATGTGAATCTCCCTAGAGATTTTAGGAGGCTGAACTATTATCTCAGGCCCACTATAGATTACACCTCAATTTAACAGGCTGAAATTGACTGGTGTATGACAAAGTACAAGGTGTATATAGTATTGGGGAGAATGTGAATCTCCCTAGAGACTTTAGGAGTCTGACAATGATGCTCTCAGTCCAAGTATGGCAGCAGGCAGCCTAATAAGCAGGACTGCTGCACACAAAAGCGTGGAAAAATGAACACTTGGTAACTGTGCAGAAAAGAGGAAGAAAAGTATTTTGCTTTTAAAAAAGCAGTTTGCACTGCAGTGTGCAAACAGCAATGCAGCTATCAGGGAGCCTTATAAGGCAGCCTAATAACCAACAGAGCTGATGCACAAAGATATAGCCTCCCCTAGCACTGCACACAAACTGTTGTGTTGTACAGAGAAAATCTCTACCAGCAGAAGCAGTTTTTTTGTTCTTCTTCCCTGCCTAACGCTCTCCCTTATTCAGAATCAGCAGCAGCAACCTTTCCTTAATGCTAAGATCGGCAGAAGTAAGATGGCGGTCGGCGTGCACGCCCTTTTATAGCCCTTGTGACGCCACACAAAGCAAGCCAATCACTTACATGCCCTTCTCAAAGATGGTGGTGACCGCTGCCCATGTCATTGCGTTGCCCACAGTATGCGTCCTCCATCATTGGCTGGAAAAGGGCACTGGAAGCATCATTTGAAACGCGACTTTGGCGCGCTGGTCGCCAACCTAATGGCCGACCTCACGCTATGGTCGGGTTTCGTTTCATGAAACCCGACTTTAGCGAAAGTCGGCGACTTATGAATTTGACCGACCCGTTTCGCTCAACTCTAGTAGCTATACTTGGTACAAGGGTTTGCAAATGTAAGTGAACCCTGAAACTTAAACCTTAAAAAATAATTCCTTTGACTTGCAAAGGGTGAGGTCCCTCAAAAAATTCTTATCACTAAGGCTACAGGCTTTAACAGGGACATAGTATCCTTATTATTAGAACAAAGTTCAGATGTCACCTGCTGTGACTGTCATGTCATGCCATGCAGTAAAGGCATACAATATTAGTAGAGCACAGAGAAAACTAAGTTTAGATTCAGTTAGTTACATATTATTTCTTTTAAGTGTTAAATATATGAAATCATGCAGTTATTACAACTTCCTGTGTATACAAAGGCATAAATCATGTAAGAGAATTTTTTCTGCTTAAGTCCTGCTTTGAAATGAAAATTCTAAGGAAAAGTAAAAGTAAAAGATAAAAGTTAAATATCAAATTCATACAGAAACAAAACAATTGTAATATCTTATACATATATGTATTGACTTTAATGTAATTTTAAATATTACTGGAGTTCATTTTAATTTTTACTATACATAAAAAATACTGTTTTACAGTCTCTACTTATACAAGCATACTATATATACTGTATGAGTAAATATATCTACAAAACTATAGAACTTCAGAATTATACTCTGTAAAATAATTACAAATAACTGACTAATACATTGTATAATACTTTTACACAACATATAATTACATTTTTAGCCAATTCCTAAACCAAATCTTATTTCTCTGTCAAAAATGTCCTGAAAAACTCTTGCCATTTTTAAGCTACTGGATTCTCTGAGCAGCTCTGAAAATTGAGTCTTCAGCTTACAGCCCATGACGTCACTCCGAGAAGTCACCTGTTTCTGTCTGTCAATTTCCGCCATTTGTCTTTTTACAGAAAGGTCTGAACTTTGAATTTTTAACTCTTTCTGTGAAGTTCTTTCTGTGGTCTCTTGCAACATTTCTTAGGGCTTAAAGCAAATATGTGATTTTCTTCATTCTTCATAGATTTGATTACGGGGATAACTCAGTTTAGGAGATTTTTATACTGCATTCTGAGAAGATTTTACTCTGCCTGATTTTACAAAATTAGCACGATTTATTTTCCTTTCATGATTCTCATGTTTTCTAGCAAAATCAAGGAATTGCGCACATTCAAATAAGGAATCTTTTTGTGACGCAATAACACGAGATACAGGATTTAGAAACCCAAATATATTTACAAAACTTTTTATCATTGATTGTGCTTTGACATATTTAATGAGAGTTCTGTACAACCGTTCAAATATGGACATGAATGTAAAAGTACATTCTTTCCGACCAATCCTTAATTTTTGAAGAATATCAATATCTGGGCAATTTTCATTCGATGCACAAAAAAAACAGAAAATTTAATCTGTCTTTAACATTTAAATTTTCATGTGACTCACCAGATACCTTTACTGTTACTCGTCTGGAAAAGGTTACAGGGAGCCACATTTTAAACAACTGATTTTTCTCCTCATTAGTTAAATCAAACTTATCAGCAAAACTCTCAAATATCTCTGAATTTCTGCACACATGGATTTTGTTATTGTCACGGGGCAGTTGGGACAAAGCAGGAGACGTGGAACCTGGGCCCCTGAACTGCCCCTCAGGCTAAGGGGGGGACTGTCCTTAACTTGGGGGTACACTTGAAGGTAGTGAGGCCCAAGTCCCCGACCTGTCCCTATCTCCTGTTTAGCCCTGAGCTAAACCACCAACCCCCTCCCCAGGAGGTGAGACAGGGAATAAAGTGAACTGCACCCAATAACTCACAAAGAAAAATAAAACAGATACCATGGGGTTAAAGCAACTAAAACCCAAAACTTAGCTTTGCTCTGCTGCAAATGCTCCAAGCAACAGAGTAAGGATCCGATCAGCATCCAGCACCAACTCCACTGCTGCAGATAAGCTGAACCCCCTCTCCACCAGGTAGGTCCAGTCTTCACCACGGTTGGATAACAAATTAACAATATTACCCTCAGGGATTTACTGCACATGACGACCTTTTATAGGAAGGAGGGGGGAGTAGTCATCACCTGTTGGTTAATTCAAACGTGTAGTAACCCCAGCGGCCACCGGGGGCTAAACCAGCACCAAAACAACTACAGTTGTAGTAAAACCCAAGCGGCCACCGGGGGAAAAAGGAAAAAGGTTTCTATAAGAATCCACGTTCTGCCACAGCTCCAAAAATGGACCGTGACAGTTATCATATGCAGGAATGATTTTGCATAATGTTATCAAATTTTTTCTAACTTTAATTTGGAGTTGGGCCTCTGAGTGGTCTATTTTTAGTGGTACGTCATCTATGTCAGTTTCTATATCTCTTCCCACATTTACTCTTGGATCATTTTCCATGTCTTCACACATAAGGTCACCTTAATTGGCTGTTACAGGCACATGTTTCACATCTTGTTCAATCTCCCTAACTTTACAGTCAATCTCGGGAACATCAAAAGTATTGTTTGACACTATTCTTACAGCATCATTTTTGGATTTCTCTGACACAAACTTGTGAAATACATCAACCAACTGTAAAATATTTTTCAATTTCTCTCTTTCTCTATTAAAGGACACCAGCTTAGAATCTAACGTTAGATTTTCCATTTCACATTCTGCATATAAGCTGAGCCATAAAACTTCTAAATTTGACTCGTCTACAGACATACGTTTCAGTTTACTTTGCTTAGAAAAAGAAGTAATGACATTCATGTTTCTTACCTTGAAATATCTTAGCTTGTAATTCCTTTGTTGGACAATGCTGGGCTCGGGTCATCAGCACATCTACCTTGTAGTACGTCTGGTTCTTGAAGCACTTTTGGTACTAATCAATCCATATAGCAACTCTTAGTCCTCTTAGTTCTTTCTGACCCTGAAATATCATAGTGGAGTTCCTGATAACTGTCACGACAGCGACCGCGATCACAGTCGAGCCGGTGCTTCCACATTGACCGACCACACCGACGTGGAGCGAGCGTCCCAGGTGGGGATGGAATGTGGACCCACTGGACCACAGGGGGTACCGGGCCTACCTGGACTAGGGAAGGGTAGTGACCAGGGTCTGTGGCAGCTGAGCATGTGGATGAGGTAGCAGAATGACATTACACCGCACAACTTCAGGTATAGACAAAGTTTAGGCTTCCGGTTCCGCACATCAGGGAAGGGTACACATCTCAGGATAACAGATGTAGGCAGGAGGACATTACGGGTTGATGCAGTCCAGGTTGTCTGGCACGGCATACTAGGGCGGCCTCTTCCTCAGGCCTCAGTCGTAGCACAGGCTCAGCAGGAGAACATCAGACACCAACCTCAGAGAGACTTCAGACGATGGCAGGGGACATCACGGGTTGATGCAGTCCAGGGTCATCTGGCATGGGCATATCAGGATGGCTTCTCTCTCAGGCCTCAGGCATAGCACTGGCTCAGCAGGAAAACATCAATCACATACTCAGGACAGACGTCAGACGATGGCAGGAGTCATCACGGGTTGATGCAGTCCAGGATCCTCTGGCATGGGCATACTAGGATGGCCTCTCTCTCAGGCCACAGGCATAGCACTGGCTCAGCAGGAGAACATCAAACACCGATCCCAGAAGGACGTCATTACTAGGTGGACCTCAGGGAATTCAAGGAACATCGGGACACAGGCAGGGCATCAGGAACACGGACTGGACATCAGGAACATGGACTGGACATCAGGAACATGGACTGGATATCAGGAACACGGACTGGGCATCAGGACACCAGGCAGGACATCGGAACATCAGGCAGGACATCATGACACTAGACAGGACATCAGGAACACGGGCAGGACATCAGGACACCATTCGGGACATCAGGACACCAGGTAGGACATCAGGTCATCAGGACACCAGGCAGGACATCAGGACTCGGATCTCAGATAGAGCATAAGCACACTGGCATCGGACTCCAGACATCTGGCAGTGATCGACAGGCTCCGGACATGAGGCTGCGGACATCAGCTCCGGACATCAGGCAGCAGTCATCAGGCTCCGGACCACTGGCAATGATCGGCAGGCTCTGGACATCGAGCAGGAAAACATAGGATCTGGACATCTGGCAGAGGACATCAGGCACAGCACATCTGGAAGAAATCACTGGCCGTATTCATCAGACTCCGGACGAGAGGCCACAGTCATCAGGCTCCGGTCATCTGGCAGTGACCTAGAAAGGAACCCCAGCGGTCTGGTGCAAACCCTGCCGGGTTGGACTGGAACCAGCAGGGAATTGCACCGAATCTGCAGCTGAGCACAGAGTGACAGAAACTCAGTGGTAAAGGACTGTTGCCTGGTAAAACTGGGGGATGCTGAGTCACTGGTGCCCGCAGCAGGCACAGAATCCCCACATCCTCTCCCTGCTGAAACTCCACGCCCACGTGCCTTACTCCCTGCCTTCTTCATCTTGGTAGACTGATAAAGATAGGCAGAAAAGTACAAGGGGGGGCTTAGTGTGCTTATTCCCGAACAGCTGCTAACAGGTATAAGAAACACTAATTTTATAAAGTGTGTGGACTACACTTCAATATGAGCTAATGTGGCCTGCACAACTGTCAAGCGGAGTGTTTGGTGAACTTTATTTATGTGGTTTTTTTTTCAAAAAAACAAAAAGGATGTGACCAAAGATGTGAAAGCAATAGTATCACAAACTTTTTGGAGCTATTACAATGCAGGAAGGTAACCTACAATGCAATGGATGAGGCTCCAAAAAATAGGCTAATACTAATCTGGCTGCGGCTGCAGGGCACAAGCCAGCAAAAAGGCTCCTCTGTCTACTCCTATATAGTGTTTGCAACCAACCAATGTAGATGGATATGGATGGAAGCACACTAATAGGAGAAAAAAATCTGGAAAAATGAGCTGCAATAAAACAAAAAAAGGACTATGTGACGCACGCTGAGCGGACTACAACCAGAGGTGGCTGCAGAACACACTACAACGTGAGCTGCAATCACACAGAGACCTCTCAGACAGCCGTGAACAGTGCAAAAAACTGAGCACTAGCACTGAAAGGCTGCAGAAAGGCTCCGCTGTCTACTTCTATAGTGTTTGCAACCAATGTATATGGATACGGATGGATGCACACTAATAGGAGAATTAATGAAAAATGAGCAGCAATAAAAGAAAAAAACCAGAGGTGGCTGCAGGACACACTACACAGCGTGAGCTGCACTCACACAGACCTTGCAGACAGCTGTGAACAGCGCTGCAAGGCAAAAGAAAGCTACAGTGATTGATAATGTAGCCTGGGTAAAGCACAATATTATATAGCAAATCGCTATCTCTAACTGTCCCTCAGAGTCTTGAACAGCATCTTGTCCCTAACTGAATTCACAGCAGAGTGAACCCAAAATGGCGGCGGCGGCTTTTATAGTGCATCATGACATCATTTCAGAAGCCAATCACAGCCATGCCATTAGTTAACAAGCCTACATGCCTAACAGGATGTGCCCACACTTCTGAGGATTCCTCATTGGCTGAATCAAATCAAACTGGCTCATAGCATTATGGGAACTTCCGATTCTGGTATTCGATATGCTAAAAGTATCGGAACTCAGTATCGGAATTCCGATACCGCGAATATCGGCCGATACCCGATATTTGCGGTATCGGAATGCTCAACACTAGTCATTAATAATTCCTCCAACTCTCCTTCTCATAAGAACTCCTCTCCCTCCATTAGCCATGCAGCAATATAGTTAGCTCTGACAAGGATTTGTAACAGAGCCCAGATTTTAAAGGGGAAAGGAGTGGCTAATCAAGCACAGCTGAGCACAGGGATTTCCAACATGGCCTATTAACCCCGTTCTGGAAAAAGGAATAAACATTTAAAATGTAGGAGAAGTGCTTCTTCTCAGCACCAGAGTAGGAGCAATCAGACACTACTGTCTTCTGGCTCCACACTGTCGCAGTAACTCTGTGACAACTATACTGTTGTCGGTACTGCAGTTGTGAGCCCTACATTACCAGACAATCCCATGCCTACCCATTTATACTTTTCTACTATGTGACACTGCCATTGAACAGCCAAACACCTCATGGCTGCTCATTGTAGTGTGTAGTATTACACTGTACTGCTGCTGCCATGCCTGCTATTGCAGGTGCTGCACTGCCAGACATCTCATTGCCTAGCAACTCCAAAATTATTGGTAATTTTTCATGGCTTGTTGACAAGCCATTGCTTCTTCAATGTGATAATAGTTATCCTGACCCTGTATTCTAAAAATAGGGATAGTTTTTGGACAGGTTGATAAAAAGCCATTTTAACAGTTTCGAAAAAAGGATGCATTTTGTTTTTCAAAAAGAGCTTGGTGTGAGCACGAAGCGCTTAGGAATAAAAAATACAAAGCTGCTATTCCACTATGGAATTACTTCCTTTATACAGCAGCGCAGTCTACTCTGAAATGTCAATTTCATTTTATTTATTTAGTTATTTTCTGAATGGCAAACCAATAGTGGATTATCCATCTATCCATTTTTGGAGTTGATAAGCCATTGCCCTTTACGGAATTATCGGAAAAAGTTTTTAAAGCTTGTAAGAAAGCTATCACTTTAACATCACAAATAAAAAAATCTTTTGATACTCCAAAAACAGGGATAATCTTCCCACCACTCCTTGTCAAATAGCTACTACCTTTTGCTTTTACACTGCCTATGTGTAAATTGGAATAACAAAAAAGAAGGACATGATAAAAAATGTAAATTCCAAAAAATTAAATATATATCCTAATTTATTATATAAAAAATAATAACTAATATATAGAAAGATATATGTAAAAACCATGGCCAACCAGAGAGATAAAAGAGTGGAAACCACTCGAAACTTGATAAACCTAAAAACTGGGAGATGGTTTAAGAAAAAACTGGGAAATAAAATGCATCTAAAAATAAAAATGAATTAGTCTATAAATAGATATATAGACACAGAAATATGACTGATTATAATTTGCCTTTATTGGATGTATTGGCAAAGAAAGTGCTATAAAAAGGTGCACCACACTTATAACATAAAAACAACATGATATGCAGGAAAATTAAAATATAACTGGGACCAATATATAAAAAAATCAATATTGAATCTGAGGTGCAAAACATGTTAATACAAATGATAACAAAATCAATAAATGAAATACTTATGTCACCTTAGATAAAATTTCATGCTGACGAAGGATCTACCGAAACGCGCATCGGGAAGTGCGTCCAAACCTCTCCCGAGACCACTTCCATACTCAGGTAACCTCTTCCATGCTGCATATTTCCAGACATATCTTGATAATTTTACTGATGTTGGCTATTTTTAATCCTATGTTTTTTGGCTTGGTGACATAAGTAATTAATTTATTGATTTTTTTATCATTTACATTAACATATTTTGCACCTTAGATTTAATATTGATTTTTTATATATTGGTCCCGGATATATTTTAATTTTCCTGCATATCATGTTGCTTTTATGTTATAAGTGTGGTGCACTTTTTTATAGCACTTTCTTTGTCAATACTTCCAATAAAGGCATTGTTATTGTTGTTATTATTTATTGTTATAGCGCCATTTATTCCATGGCGCTTTACATGTGAGGGGGGTATACATAAAAACAAGTACAATAATCTTAAACAATACAAGTCATAACTGGTACAGGAGGAGAGAGGACCCTGCCCGCGAGGGCTCACAATCTTCAAGGGATGGGTGATAATACAGTAGGCGAGGGTAGAGCTGGTCGTGCAGCGGTTTGGTCGATCGGTGGTTACTGCAGGTTATAGGCTTGTCGGAAGAGGTGGGTCTTCAGGCTCTTTTTGAAGGTTTCGATGGTAGGTGAGAGTCTGATATGTTGTGGTAGAGAGTTCCAGAGTAGGGGTGATGCGCGAGAGAAATCTTGTATGCGATTGTGGGAAGAGGAGATAAGAGGGGAGTAGAGAAGGAGATCTTGTGAGGATCGGAGGTTGCGTGCAGGAAAGTACCGGGAGACGAGGTCACAGATGTATGGAGGAGACAAGTTGTGGATGGCTTTGTATGTCATGGTTAGGGTTTTGTAATGGAGTCTCTGGGCAATTGGGAGCCAGTGAAGGGATTGACAGAGGGGAGAAGCTGGGGAATAGCGGGGGGACAGGTGGATTAGTCGGGCAGCAGAGTTTAGAATAGATTGGAGGGGTGCGAGAGTGTTTGAGGGGAGGCCGCAGAGCATGAGGTTGCAGTAGTCAAGGCGAGAGATGATGAGGGCATGGACTAGGGTTTTTGCAGATTCTTGGGTGAGGAATGAACGGATGCGTGAAATATTTTTGAGTTGAAGTCGGCAGGAAGTGGAAAGGGTTTGGATATGCGGTTTGAAGGAGAGATCAGCATCAAGGATTACTCCGAGGCAGCGGGCTTGTGGGACTGGGGAGAGTGGGCAGTCATTTACTGTAATTGATAGGTTCGTAGGGGGGGTCACGTGAGATGGGGGAAAGATGATGAATTCTGTTTTGTCCATGTTGAGTTTCAGATATCTAGTGGAGAAGAAGGATGAAATAGTGGACAGACATTGAGGGATTCTGGTTAGTAGGGAGGTGATATCTGGTCCAGAGATGTAGATCTGTGTGTCATCAGCATAAAGATGATACTGAAAGCCATGAGATTCTATGAGCTGTCCCAGGCCAAAGGTGTAAATAGAGAACAGCAGGGGCCCTAGGACTGAACCTTGTGGGACTCCGACAGATAGGGGGCGAGGTGAGGAGGTGGTGTGTGAGTGGGAGACGCTGAATGTCCGGTCTGTTAGGTATGATGAGATCCAGGAGAGGGCCAAGTCTGTGATGCCGAGGGATGAGAGGGTCTGTAATAATAGGGAATGGTCCACTGTGTCAAAGGCAGCCGACAGGTCCAGGAGGAGGAGGACAGAGTAGTGTCGCTTGCTCTTGGCAGTTAAGAGGTCATTGGTGACCTTAGTAAGGGCAGTTTCAGTGGAGTGGTGTGACCGGAAGCCAGATTGTAAGCGGTCGAAGAGGGAGCAAGAAGAGAGATGGGAGGACAGTTCAAGGTAGACGTGTTGTTCCAGTAGCTTGGAGGCGTATGGGAGAAGTGATATAGGGTGATAGCTAGATACAGAGGATGGGTCAAGAGAGGGCTTTTTGAGGATAGGTGTGATGGAGGCATGTTTAAAGCTTGAGGGGAAAACACCAGTTGTTAGTGATAGGTTGAAGAGATGGGTTAGGGTTGGGATGAAGACTGTGGTGAGGTTTGGGATGAAGTGGGATGGGATCGGGTCGAGTGCACAGGTGGTGAGATGTGATCTTGAGAGTAGAGTGGAGAGTCGATCTTCTGTAATGGTGGAGAAGTTGGTTTTGAAGGTGGAGGGCTGGGAAGTCGGGAGGAAGGGCTCTGGGGGTTGTTGACCAAAACTGTCCCTGATGTTATCAATTTTCTGCTTGAAAAATGAGGCAAAGTCTTCAGCTGAGATGAGTGGGGAGGGAGGAGGTGCTGGGGGGCGGAGGAGAGAATTGAAGGTGTTGAATAACTGTTTAGGGTTGTGAGACAGGGAGGATATGAGAGATGAGAAGTAGGTTTGTTTAGCTGTGGCGAGTGTGGTCTTGAAAGTAGTGAGGGACTGTTTGAATGCGATGAAATGCTCGTTGGAGTGGGATCTTTTCCATCTGCGCTCAGCAGCCCTGGAAGCTCGCCTCAGCTCTTTGGTCAGGCTGGTGTGCCAGGGCTGTCTGTTGATTTTGCGAGTTTTGGTATGTGTAAGTGGGGCAGCGGATTCCAAAGCTACAGCTATTGTGGTGTTATATAGAGCGGCAGCGTCATCCGCATTGTGTAAGGAACTTATATCTGTAAGAGGGAGGAGGGATTCGGAGAATGAGTGTAGGTCAAGGTGTTTAAGATTCCTGCGAGGGTGTGAAAGTTTGTGGGGTGGGGATTGTAGACATGGAGTGAAGAGGGAAGAGAATGTGAGCAGGTTGTGGTCAGAGAGAGGAAGAGGTGAGTTAGAGAGGTTAGATAGGGAGCATAGGCGGGTGAAGATGAGGTCCAGTGTGTGGCCATCTTTGTGGGTGGCTGTAGAAGACCATTGAGTGAGGCCGAAGGAGGAAGTGAGAGATAGAAGTTTAGTGGCAGCTGAGAGGGAAGTGTCAATGGGGATGTTGAAGTCGCCCATGATGATAGTAGGGATGTCCGCGGAAAGGAAATGAAGTAACCAGGTGGTGAAGTGGTCAAAGAAGGTGGTGGCTGGCCCTGGGGGGCGGTAGATGACAGCCAGTTGGAGGTTGGAGGGGGAGTAGATGCGCACAGAGTGCACCTCAAAGGAAGGGAGGGTAACAGAGGGTGGCAGTGGGATTGGGGTGAAGGAGCAGGTATCTGACAGGAGAAAACCAACTCCTCCACCATGTTTGCTGCTGGGGCGGGGGGTGTGAGAAAGGTGGAAGCCGCCATACGAAAGTGCAGCAGGAGAGGCTGTGTCAGAAGGGGTGAGCCAGGTTTCGGTGATGGCGAGGAAGGAGAGTTTGGTAGTAACAAAAAGATCATGGATGTAGGAAAGCTTGTTGCAGACAGAGCGAGCGTTCCACAGAGCTCCTGTTAGTGGGACTGGGGAAGCGGGGGCTGGGTGAATGGGTATAAGGTTGGAGAGGTTACGGAAGGTTGTGATAGAGCGTGGATGGGAGGTAGAAATGACTGTGGGAATGTGGTGAGGAGGACCAGGATTTGGAGAGATATCACCAGCAGTGAGAAGGAGCAGAGAAAGTGTTAGCAGGTGGGAGCAGGAGAGGGCATGAGGGGGCTGTCTGTGTTTGGAGACAGAGGATTGTATGTTAAGGAACAGTTTTGAGGCGGAGGTGAGGTGGATGGGGAGGATTGAAGAAGAGATGAACAGTTCCTTACTAGGAGTAGGGATTAGGGGAATTAGCAGAAAGTGAAGGATTATTGGGGTGAAAGTGAAAACAAACAGAAACATTGTTTACAGTGACTGTGTCCAGTTACCTTCAGTTCCCTTCTGGTTCAATTCTGGTTTTAATTCTTAAATTAATCTTCACACTTCTAGCACACACTTATAGCAATCACAATGCAGACTGAAGTCTATGCAGACTTGTACTCTGCAATATATGTACAACTAAGTGCAGTCAGGTGTGAAGCAGAGAGGAGTGGTCTCTGCTCATCTTGGCCAGACAATTAAGAGTGGACCAGATGTATATGATCAAGCCAGAGTAAACAAGGTCATAAATAACACTGGGGTAAGCTGGGGTTAGCTGAAAGGCATACCATGTGAATGCTAGGTGCAGAGGCAAGTCTATGTGCAAAGCTGGGTGACGCACTGTGTGTCCTTCATAGACAGACAGCAGGAGAGCAGGAGAGCTGGGTGGATGGACATACCATGTGAATGCTAGGTGCAGAGGCAAGTCTATGTGCAAAGCTGGGTGACGCACTGTGTGTCCTTCATAGACAGACAGCAGGAGAGCAGGAGAGCTGGGTGGATGGACATACCATGTGAATGCTAGGTGCAGAGGCAAGTCTATGTGCAAAGCTGGGTGACGCACTGTGTGTCCTTCATAGACAGACAGCAGGAGAGCAGGAGAGCTGGGTGGATGGACATACCTGTCGGAAGAATAGAGATGCTTGTTAGAGTGCGATGGTGGCAGGTAGCAGGGCACAGTCTGTATTCATCCTTCTGGTTTTAATTCTTAAATTAATCTTCACACTTCTAGCACACACTTATAGCAATCACAATGCAGACTTATTTTAATCAGTCATATTTCCTTGTCTATATATTTATTTATAGACTCATTTATTTTTATTTTTAGATGCATTTTATTTCCCAGTTTTTTCTTAAACCATCTCCCAGTTTTTAGGTTTATCTATGTGTAATTGGTGGAATTGCATACTTGGCTATGGTGCACATCCATGCCCTGCTGCTCTACAGGAAAATGGGGATCCTGGCTGCATGTGTATGCTGCTGTTATCTTGTCGATACGTCTCTGCAGACCGCATGCTGCCACATGATATGGCAGGCCAGAACCAGGTGAAAAACAGTAGAAATGAGTAAAGGAGAACAGGGTTCAAAGAAGTATATACTGTCACGGTCACGTGTGTCTGGACGCAGCGAGTACCGCAAGGCGAACTCATGACACGCGTGACCCTGGATACGCTTCCAATTAGGGTGAATTTAAATAATAAAACGTGCAGCTGGATACACCGCCTCCAACTGGCGAATTTAGGTAATACACGTTATATATACAATAGTCTGGAAACCCTGCCTCCAGTAAGGCGAATTTAAATAATAAAGGGGAAACCTGGGTAACAATAACAATGGTGGGCGCTGCAATAGGGAAGAGGGATGTGGAGACCTCCTGTACTCCCCTGAGTCAGTGTCCCTGCACTCCTAACGTTCCTTATGCCGGTTCCACACCGGGCGACGCATGCGTACCTCAAACCCTGACTCGCCCTGCACCTAAACTCTCACTAGGGAATTGGTCGGTGCAGAAACTAATCCCACCACTGCACTAAACACACATAAGGGAAAATGACAATACAGGGGGAACAACACTTAGCTTTGCTCTGTTGCCTGTGCTCCCCACAACAGAGCCCACCACCTGCGTGCATCTTCTTCAACCGGATCCATCACCATAACCGGATCCATCACCATAGTGCAGCCTTAGAGCAGAGTCCACCACCAGTTGCAGCTGCCCAGTAAACAGAGTCCCAAAGATGAGTCCAGCTTCTGCCAAAAAGTCCAGCATGCTTGAGTCCAACTTTTCTGCCAATAAGTCCAGCATGCTTGAGACTTCAGTAAACTTTATGCTATTGTTTTTAATAGACTACTTAATGTTATATATTATTAACCAATACTTACAAGAACTGATAAAAATCCTCTCTCTTCCATCCAGCCACAGAAGGAGATTTTAAAATTGTATTTTACTGTCACAACAAATAATTAATGCATGCAAGTCTAGAAAGCTTCTAGAAAGCTATTAAAATATGTTTTTTTGCATTTTATTCCTAGAAAGTATTTATCCACATGACATTAATAATAAACCAAGTTGTACTGATCTGTAGGTAGCTCCTTGCCTTTGATTTTTATACCCATCCATATGGTGTTTTTTAATGTAATTTAATATAGAATTCATGAGAAAAGATAGTGCTGTCATATAACAGATATTCTGCGCTTAAAGTATTGATTCTAAGATTACATTTTGTGTTGTATGGAGGCATCAAACAGGCATAAATGGCATGTCAATGTCTTCATAATACAAACACATTAGAGGCTTCATGTTGTTTCATACTAGCTTCATGAACAATTTTATAAGATATATAAAACAAAAGCTGGTGACTAGCAAAAAGTCAATAAACATGCCATTAAAACAGAAATTGTCAAAAACAGAAATATATATATATAGTCCATCAAAAAAGAAAGCAGCACACCATAGAAGATTTCAATAAAGTGCTTTTTCAATAGCCCATATGGCTATGTGCCCATGCATAGGCAAATAGCCATATGGGCGATTAAAAAAGCACTTTATTGAAAACTACTATGGTGTGCTGCTCCCTTTTTTGATGGACTATTTGGGGGTTTGGTATGTACCTGTAGGGCCTGCACCCGAATTCTTTTTAGTTTGTGCTGTTTTTTCAATTTTCTATGTATATATATATATATATATATATACTAGCTGAAGAGCCCGGCGTTGCCAGGGCATAGTAACTAACTGTGGTAAGTTATAACAAATTATAATGGTTGTATTGCACATAAAAATATTTCACATCATATATTAATCACTACAGATTTACAGCACAAATTAACTAAATGATTACCAAAGTTTTGATAGTATTCAGTGATGAGCGAACGTGCTCACCACCTCTTGTTACTTGCCCGAGTATCACGGTACTCGGTGTACTCGGCGAGCACTGAGCATTTCCGGGATTACTCTTCGGGAACTTGGGTCTCCACCTAGCTTTTTTGGCAGACTTTACAGACCCAATCACGATGCAGGGATTGTCTGCCAAGCAATGAAACACCGCAGCCATCTTTGTTGTGGTCAAGCAGTGATTGGCTGGCCACACAGCATCATCAGGGTTATAAGAGACTGGACTCCGCCCTGCATGGAGCTTTCAGCTCCGGATTGAGATAGTGTAGGGAGAGCTGCTGACGAGATAGAGTCAGAATTGGGGATTTATTAGTTAGTGTGGGGTCTACCATCCTAAACTACTCAAATCCAGCTGAACCAACAGTCCTTCTAAGGACTAATTCCGAAGTATATAGGTTCCAGTTTTAGGTAGGCAGGGTAGTGTATGTCGATCTATACACATCTGTGCAAGGCCTACAGGCACTGTATGTGTGTATATAGATCATTGCATACATCAAGAGGGCCCATTCCCTTCCTGTGTTCTGGTGCTGCTGCTGCTACCTGTAGGATATATTGGCAGTATGTAGCTAGCCCCTGGTGTAATTGGAATACAGGCCACACATTTTTTGGTGTGTTATCTCCGTGCCAGCTCATATCTGTGCATGCTCAAAGTGTCATGATCCAGGACGGGGTTTTGTCTTTGGCCCGTCCTGGTCAGACAGGGGTTAATTGTTTCTGCCTCTCTCTGGCAGAGAGCGGCTATTTAGAGGCCAGTCGACCTAGGTCCAGAGTTAGTTATACTCCTGCCCTCGGCTGAGTTAGTTGACCTCTTGCGTACGTGTGCCTTGTGCCTGTTAACTTGTTGCTTGTTTGGCTTTGATCCAGTTCCGTCCCTGTTGCAAGTTCTGCCTGTCCCTCTTGTACTGCGCTACCCTCTCTGTGTATGACTCTCTGCCTGTGACTTGACTATTCTCTGCTCGTCCCTCTGGTACCGCACTGCCCTCTCCGTGTATGACCTCTGCTTGTCTGACCTGAGTTTCCCTCTCCTCTACTACAGTATCTCTGCAGTAAGTATATTACATCATCTGCAGCTGTAGGATGCTAAGCCCCGCCCCTTGCAGTCACATGATCGTAGGTCCTTGTACTCCTTACTATTTTCAGTGTCGCAGGTTCTGTCTGCTTGAATTTTCACTGTAGTATCGGACCCCGGGCCCACCCGTTGTGTGGGTAAGTCACCCTGCTCAGCTGTGGCAGTTTGCCAACGCTGACAGGATCCTGACACAAAGATTGTCCAGTTTACAGCAGTTTTCTTTTTTGTCTTGGGCATCACTGTACTTACATACAGCAGTAATTAACCAAAAAATAAAAATTATACAGGCCACACATTTGTCGTAGTGGTATCTCTGTGGCAGCTCATATCTGTGTGTGCTCAAAGTTTGGCCAGTTTATGGCGGTTTTCTTTTTTGTCACTGTGCTTACATACAGCAGTATTTAGCAAAAAAAATATAAAAAAAACAGTCCACACATTTTTCGGTGTGGTGTCTCCGTGGAGCTCATATCTGTGTGTGCGCAAAGTTTGGCCAGTTTATGATGTTTTTCTTTTTCTGTCCTGGGTGAAACTGTACTTATATACAGCACTATTTAGCCAAAAAAACAACAAAAAAACACATTTGTCGCAGTGGTGTCTCCGTGTCAGCTCATATCTCTGCATGCTCAAAGTTTGGCCAGTTTATGGCAGTTTTCTTTTTTGTCCTGGATGAAACTGTACTTATATACAGCACTACTTAGCCAAAAAAAGAAACAAAAAAACACATTTGTCACAGTGGTATCTCTGTTCCAGCTCATATCTGTGCGTGCTCAAAGTTTGGCCAGTTTACGGCGGTTTTCTTTTTTTGTCCTGGGTGTCACTGTACTTATATTCAACACTGTCTTGCATTATTTTAAAAACAGGCCACATTTTACAGTGGGGTCTAACTGTGATACACCTCATACATCCGTGTGCCAAAAATTGAGGCATTTCAAGCCAAAATTTCCTTTTTTGGGCAGTCTGTTACTCTTGTTATATCCAGCACTCTTTTGCATCCACTAAACAAAAAAAAACATTTTTTACAGTGTGGTATATCTGTGACAAGCCTCATATGTCCGTGTGATAAAAATTTCTGGATTTTAGGCCGGTACTCCAGTGTTTTTCTGTCTGGTACTTAAGTTATATACAGCACTATGTTGCATTATTTAAAAAAACAGGCCACATTTTACAGTGGGGTCTATCTCTCACACGCCTCATACATCCTTGTGCCAAAAACTGAGGCATTTTAGGACTAAATTTCCTTTTTTGGGCAGTCTGTCACTCTTGTTATATCCAGCACTCTTTTACATTCACCGAACAAAAAAAAACATATTTTACAGTGTGGTATATCTGTGACACGCCTCATACATTCGTGTGATAAAAATTTGTGGATTTTTAGGCCGGTAGGTCAGTGTTTTCCTGACTAGTAGTCAAGTTATGTACAGCACTATGTTGCATTATTTTTAAAAACAGGCTTCATTTTACAGTGAGGTCTGACACACCTCATACATCCGTGTGCCAAAAATTGAGGCATTTTAGGCCTAAATTCCCTTTATTTTGCAGTCTATCACTCTCGCTATACCCAACACTTTTTATCAAAGAAAAAAAAAAAAATTTTACAGTGGAGTATGTTGGTTAAAAGATTTCTGTTTCAAGTTGTTATGGCAGCTTCATGACTGTGTTAAATGTTCTAACTACTACTACCATCATCATCTTTAGCCTAGAGGCAGTAACTACGCAGATAGAAAGTCTGAGTAGCAGAGGGTGAACGCTTAGGCGGTGTTGTACTCTGTCTCTGTATTATGAAGGCTAAATCTTCTTGATGAAATCATTCCTGTAAGATCCATAGCAAGATAACGTTGAAGATCACGGGGACAGGACTCACACCTACTGAAGCCTGGTGTTCCTGGGCAGGATTCTGACAAGTCCTCACCTAGTAATACTGAGCTGGTTGGACGATGACGTTTATAAGGAGCCCATGCATTTTCTATAACTGAAGCTAGAGATTTTGACGTTTCGGATGCATTTCCAGAGATGTCAATTGGAGAGCTTGGTGGTCGGAGATGTGACTTCTACACCACCACACGAGCTGCCGCCTCTCCACCACCCGAGGTGCCGCACCCATCACCTTCTGTCTCTTTCCCATTCTCCCGCAGAATGAAAGTGGGCAAGAACAAGGTCCTCTCCCCTCTGTAACAATCTGTCATTGTAATTTGTTTTTGGGCAAACGATACCTATTACTATGTATGTAACCCCTTGTCATGTACAGCACCATGGAATTAATGGCGCTATATAAATAATAACAATAATACTATTTGGGTGTTTCCACTAGACAATCTATCAAATATGTTATTGAACGATATTTTTTTTCTGACAAATCTGTTCAGCTGTACACAAACTATGTCAACTTGGTAGCTATATCCCAGTGGGTGTTGGCACAGTGTCATGTTGACTACAGTCCCCAGATGTTATGTAGGTCCCTCACCTCTCCTTCAGCAGCAATTAATTGGAAAAGCACATGGTATTGGTGTATGTTAGGTGTCGAGTTTCCCCCACTGCACAAGGGGAATCTCAAGCCATGTCCTCTGTGGTCTCCCATTCCTTTGCAGCCACAGAGATTCCTGCTCAGCAAAGACATCAGTCCTGGCATTTTGCCCAGGATGATGCTAGGAGTCTGTTTGCTTCTTCTGGATCTGCTATAACTCCATCCTTGAGTCAGCAGCAAGTAGACGCTTCTGGGACTAAGTCCTGTCTTTTGTGTACTGTGCATGCCCATGGGACGACTTCTCATTGGAGGCCGGAGGTCACATGCGCAAGTCCCGTTCCTGCTCGGATTGGTCCACTACCAGGAAGTACTGGGAAGGACGCCGATATAAAGGAGCCACATGGCCACTCGGCCAAGTGCTAGTATAGACTCTTATTGTATATTGTGTGAGTGATGATGGATGCATGTATCTGGTGACTGACTCATTATGACTCCCCTCCCTTGGATACGTATGGTATAGGGCTATAGAGTTAGAGTCAGCACCTACTAGTGGCTTGGTCTGTGCCACAGTGCTTCCACATCTCAGCACCTCACTCAGTGCCATATGGGCACCTTCCGTACTGCATTTAGCGGCTGCATCCACCAGTGCAATGCCGTGCGCCAGTCTAGCGCTTTCCTACATTGTTCCAGGTGGTTAGTGGCATCCGCCAGAGTGGTGCAGTTCGCACATAGTGCGCTTTAGTTATTTGTTTCTTCTTGGCACGATTGTTCCGGTGCCGAGCACTAGTGTGACTAGAGGGACTCTAACCCAATGTCTCAGGGGTAGAGTTCTGTGTCTATACATCAGTGCTCACATTGCCAAGCTCTGTGAGCATAAACAGGCTGTGGCATTTGTGTTTGGCAGACGGGCGGCTCTGTGAGGTAACAGAGTCCGCCTCTGTACACACTAGGTGGAGTTAACCCCATGTGTTCCTCTATTGTACCGCCATATAACATCCGCCATTACCGAGCAGCAGTTTGTAACCTCTGCATGGTGGACTCCGGGTTGCGATCGCACTTTATTATATTTTATATTTAGTGTGATCCGCAACCCTAACAGGTGTAGCTGTTGTTTTCTTGACAAAGAAACTCAATAACATCAATGAGGTGGTTAGCCGCACATGGAATGGAGAAATAGTAAAGATGACAATTGACCAGTAGTTTCACATTTGAGGTAAAACACACTTCAACAAGTTGCTTTAACTCTTACAACATTATATTCCAAAGCCTTGAAGAAAAAGATGAATATATTGTAAACCAAATAGGTATGAATAATTAATCACACAAATGATATAACATAATTCTAAACATACAAAAAGCTATCAGTGGGGAAATTATTTTCCACCAAAAATTTTAAGTATGAGACTCGTGTCATCTTGTGGAATTATATGAGCCAAAAAGTCCTTCAAATTGAAACTGTTCTTGATGTACTGTACAATTGTCTCTAGAAAATTGGAAGTACATGTCTTCTATGCTGCTTGCATTAAAGAGCTGATTTGCCAGATATGTACAGAGTCAGGATGACCGGGCTTCGGGTACCTGTGCTGCGCCATTTCTGGAACTGCAAGGCTGCGTCCCCTGTTTCCCGGCAGAAGGAATAGGGTAACAGACAGGCCCCATTTCACAGAAAGAGGGGTCATGATTAGACAGGGAACCTGGCAGGGAGCTGAGGTAAAAAAAGCAAAGCAGGAGTGAGTCCCCAGCTGTGACCGTGTGAGCAGCAAGGGGGCAGTGCACTATGCACCCAAAGCGCCGACACTGCAGCGAAATGCAGCAGACAGACCCGGTGACCTAGAGACATGGGGCCAGCTTAAGAGAAAGCTAGCAAGACATCAAAGATTTTTGGCATGGACATGCAGTGCATAGGATGCTGAGTAGCGTGCTCCATCCTTAGAGCAGTGGGGCTGCAAAGGACAATTCCCATTGTCTCCCACCACTAAAAGCGGTACTGCCATTTACCAAGGCGCCATTTGGCCAGTAACTGCCAGAGAGCGAGGTGCCATTTGCGCAGTAGAGAGAGCCAGTTCATGCCACGTGTTCAGCGTGGATAACCAATAATTAGAAGGCACAGAGGAATGACAGAGGACGTTGGTACGGTCAGCAAGGTACTCCCTCAGCATTTTCAAAAACTTGCACTCCATGTGAGAGACCCTGTGCCTCAGGAACATAGCGATGGGAGGATCTGAGAAAACTCTCCTGAAACTTTGCCAGTTTTGCACTGTCTTTGCTGGCTTGAGTTGTCTCTCTCACCTGTACTCCTTGCCTCACCAACAAACTTTGACCTCTGCTGCCAGCATTTTCAGATGTGAATTTTTTTTAACAATAATGCTAGAAGGGCCCTCTGTTCCTCCAACATTTTAGTACACCTGTCTGCTTCTGGAATAAGAGATGTAAAGTTCTCCTTGTAGTGTGGGTCTAGAAGTGTCACCAATCAGTGTTGCCCATCACCCAAAATTTTGATAACGCAAGGGTGATGGGAAAGGCAGCGTAACATAAACTCAGCAATGTGTGCAAAACTGCTAACAGTCAATACTTCCATTTCCTCAGCAAGAAGAAGACTGACCTTTGTTGTGAGTTCATTTTCCCCTTCACCATTGAGGTCTGATGAACTCCCTCTTCTGGTGAAGGAAGGTAGTGAGGCTGATTACCAAACAGCTGAGCAGAATGATGATGACTGGGTGACTGGAATTGCTGACTGGATATAAGGCAGCCGACGCCCTTCTGCCTTGTGGGTGATTTCTCTGAGGGATTCTAGGAGACCAGTCTGATTCCTGCTCCTCAAAAGCTAAGTTTTCTGCTCTGTTTTTTGCATTTGTGTTTTGTTTTGCCTTGTTTTTCTGGATTTCTGCCTTCCCCTGCTGGGTGAGCTGAATTCCTTTTTGCTCTGTCTTCAGAAAATACCTGAGTACTGATATAGTCTTTTTGAAGCCTAGCGTCTTCAGGGCTTTTTTCCCTATCAGTCGGTTGGCTCTTGTTTTTGAGAGGGTTTTGGCGGATTGCAGACAGCAGCTTTTCTATTCTGTCCTATTTAGTTAGTGTGAGTGTTTTTTCATCTTGCTTCACCGTCATTATATGTTGGGGGCTGCCTATTGCTTTGGGGTCTGCTCTGGGGCAGTTTAGATTTCCCTTTCTGTCTTTAGGCTATGTAGTTCTCTGGCTGTGTTCGAGGGGTCTAGGGCACCGTAGGAACCCCCCACGGCTACTGCTAGTTGTTGTTGTTAGGTTCAGGGGTCTGCAATCTGATAGCTGCCAACTTCTCTGGTTTTCTGGACTTATCTAGTATTTCTGTTTTTGCCTCCTACGGTGACTCATTCATAACAGACCTTGCTCTCCTCCTCCTCCTTGTCCTCATGCCTCCAACACTTAGAACTAAGCTCAGTAATATCATTGTACAAACATCAGTAAAGTGCGCCATATATATGCTTTATAATACATTTACAGGATAATTATGTATGCACTTGGCATGTTTAGAAAAAGATATATCCTGCAGTAAAGTACGTTGTATACACTCACTGGCCACTTTATTAGGTACACCTGTCCAACTGTGTGTTAAGACTTAATTTCTAATCAGCCAATCACATGGCGGCAACTCAGTGCATTTAGGCATGTAGACATGGTCAAGACAATCTCCTGCAGTTCAAACCGAGCATCAGTATGGGGAAGAAAGGTGATTTGAGTGCCTTTGAACGTGGCATGATTGTTGGTGCCAGAAGGGCTGGTCTGAGTATTTCAGAAACTGCTGATCTACTGGGATTTTCACGCACAACCATCTCTAGGGTTTACAGAGTATGGTCCGAAAAAGAAAAAAAATCCAGTGAGCGGCAGTTCTGTGGCCGGAAATGCCTTGTTGATGCCAGAGGTCAGAGGAGAATGGGCATACTGGTTCGAGCTGATAGAAAGGCAACAGTGACTCAAATTGCCACCCGTTACAACCAAGGTAGGCAGAAGAGCATCTCTGAACGCACAGTGCGTCGAACTTTGAGGCAGATGGGCTACAGCAGCAGAAGACCACACTGGGTACCACTCCTCTCAGCTAAGAACAGGCATCTGATGGCTACTTTCAGCAGGATAATGCGCCATGTCATAAAGCTCGAATCATCTCAGATTGGTTTCTTGAACATGACAATGAGTTCACTGTACTCAAATGGCCTCCTCAGTCACCAGATCTCAATCCAATAGAGCATCTTTGGGATGTGGTGGAACGGGAGATTCGCATCAGGGATGTGCAGCCGACAAATCTGCGCCAACTGTGTGATGCCATCATGTCAATATGGTCCAAAATCTCTGAGGAATGCTTCCAGCACCTTGTTGAATCTCTGCCACGAAGAATTGAGGCAGTTCTGAAGGCAAAAGGGGGTCCAACCCGTTACTAGCATGGTGTACCTAATAAAGTGGCCAGTGAGTGTATGTGCTCTATAATACATTTACAGGATCACTATGTATGCACTATAGTGTATTCATAGGACCATCAGTGCATGATGTCAATGTATATATATGAAATAAGATATATCCTGCAGTAAAGTACGCTATATATATGCTTTATAATATGTTTACAGGATTACTATGCATGCACTATATTTGTGGGACCATCAGTGCATGATGCCAATGTATACAATAAAAAATAAATATACTGTATATCCTGCAGTAAAATATGCTATATATATATGCTCTATAATACATTTACAGGATTACTTGTGCATATTGGCATCCTATAAATAAAAATATGTATCTTGTAAGAAAATCACTTGTCTTATAATCATTGCGATATATTGATAGACCATCATCAATTAATAAATGCTGTTGGAAATGAAGTTCTGCACAGGGGCAGTGGTAGTATAATATATTAGTATCTACAAGCCTATATTGTATCGCAATAATTTAGCACTCTGTACAACTATTCTTTATATAGTGATAGCATAGGCATTTATTTTTTCTTTGATCAAACTGCCCGATATCCTGTATTCCATTACACAGACACGCCCTGCTCATGCGCTGTGCCTGTTCCATGGCGTCGCAAGCAGGGACGCGATGCCATGGTGATGTTGGGTGATGACGCACGTTCTCTCTCCCATCATGCATGGCGCGTGCCTGCTTGCTCCTCCATGGGGCGGGATATCATGTCAGGAAGCACGCCGTTTTGCCGATGGATCCACATTTCCTCTATTTAACTCCATACCCTTCACATTTTAACCACGCCTCCTGATGAAACCGAGGGCGGTGAACGCGCGTTGGGGCTTCAGTGTGTCTCACGGGCGTCACTGCAAACATCTAGGATCATGTCACAAGGTACTTATTCTTATATATATTAGATTTTTTGACGCCATTATTATATGCCTTGTATTGACCCGTGTAGCCACTAGCCAGGTGTTATTTGATATCCTACAACCTCACTCTTAGGTTATAGGTCCTGCTTCAGGGCATCATTAGATGTCACTAGGACTACTTTTCTGACTATTAATTGGGATTAGTTACTATTTCTCCATTTTTTTCACCCTAGTATTTTCTAGGGTCTCTTTTTTACCTTTGAGTTGGCCTATCTTACAAATTAGGCTCATGGTCTTTTTCATTATCTCCCTGCTTCTGTGCAGACTCCAGCCCTGAGACACTTATTCTGTCTGGCATTATGTTTACCATCTCTTTATTATGCCATTATTTTTTAGCTGCTACATTCTATCTACCTCACTGTAAATACCTAAGTTTTGTCTATAATATAAAGTATGTGCAATAAAGTTTGTTATTGTTTAAAAATCCTCTCTCTATTGTGGTATATCTCTATCTTATTTATATGGTATTCAATGTGAAATTCACTGTTGACTTATTTAAAGTCATTAGTAGCTCTATATTTATTTTAGATTCAGTTTTTTGGTTTAAGGGTGAATGGTTTTGCTGGACATAAAAAACTTGTTATGGAAAAGGTGGAGGTGTACCACACAGGGGAAAATGTTTGTCAGCCCAATACACTTAGTGTATGGGCATTACAAGTCTAGGAGACCTACTTCTTTAAATTGGGCATAGTTTTTAATCAGACCTTCCTCCACGTCTCATCATTTGCTGCCACTAGATCACCATTATTAGCGTGTTCTGTGCTGCTAATGCCAGTGTTGAAATCCTAACAGGGGTGGGATTTTTTGCTGGGCGTTAAATACTTGTTATGGAAAAGGTTGAGGTGTACCCCACAGGGGAAAATGTTTGTCAGCCCAATACATTGCCATTACAATCCTAGGAGACCCGCTTCGTTTTAATGGGGCATTTTTTGTTAAAAGACCCTCCTACATGTTTCTTCCAAGGGGATATTGGGGTTATTGGGGTGCATATGACTTGGTAGCAGGGCAGGTCTTGCAGTCAATGTATAAGAAAACAGAATGGGAGTACAAAATGAATAATGTGAAGTGGATTTTGCTGGGCACATCCAGTACCTTGGTTCAAAGGCATATTTGGGTGCATATGACTTGGTAGCATGGCAAGCCTTGCATTCAATGCAACATTTTTTATGGAACCCTCCTGGACATCTCATGAAAGGGGTATTGGGGTGCGTCGTAATTCTTGGCAGCCCAACCAGTCACTGCATAGGCTATAACAGTTTAGGAGACCCACTATTTAATAATGGCCATTTAAGAATATTAATCCGCCTGATTCCCTGGTAAAAATAGGCTCTGTGACATTGAGTCCCTCATTCATAAATGAAACAAGATGTGTCTGCTTATGTGTCACACACCACATGGCCAGCTAGGGTTGCTAAATGTTACAATGACATTTCCCAGTGAATACATTTGTAAAGGTTGAAACCAATGTTAACCCCTTCCTGACATCCGACGTACTATCCCGTCCATGGGACCCAGGCCCCTATGCCCATGGATGGGATAGTACGTCTACCGCGATCAGCGGCGCCCACGTGATGAGCGCCACTGATCGCGGCCGGGTGTCAGCTGATTATCACAGCTGACACCGGCACAATGTGTCAGGGGCGGTCACGGACTGCCCCCGACACGTTAACCCCTTGCACTCCGCGATCAAACATGATCGCGGTGTACCGGGGGTTAAAGGGAAGCATCGGCAGGGAGGGGGCTCCCTCCGTGCTTCCCTGAGCCCCCCACGGCAGCGCAATGTGCAGCGCTGCTGCCGGGGGCTCCTTTCCTGCAGGCCCCCGAATCCAAGATGGCTAAGGGGGCTTTTGGGGGCCTGCAGGAAGCTGGCTTCCTCAGTGCCTGCAAAGCGCAGGCATGAGGAAGCCTTGTGCACTGCCTGTGACAGATCGCTGATCTGTCACAGTGATCTGTGATGTGACAGATCAGCGATCTGTCACAGAACAGTGATGTCCCACCTGGGACTATTTAATAAAGTAAAAAAAAATAAAAAAATGTTAAAATAATTAAAAAAAAATCGCCAAATAAATTACAAAAAAAAAAAAAATATTCCCCCAAATAAATCCATTTTTTGAAAATAAAAAAATAAATAAAAGTACACATATTAGGTATCACCACGTCCGTAACGACCCGCCCTATAAAACTGTCCCATTAGTTAACCCCTTTAGCGAACCCCTTAAAAAATAAAAATAAAAAACGAAGCAAAAAATAATGATTTATTATCATACCGCCAAACAAAAAGTGTAATAACGCGCGATCAAAAAGACGCATATAAATATCCATGGTACCGCTGAAAACGTCATCCTGTCCCGCAAAAAACGAGCTGCCATACAGCATCATCAGCAAAAAAATAAAAAAGTTATAGCTCGCAGAATAAAGCGATGCAAAAATAATTATTTTTTATATAAAATAGTTTTCATTGCATAAAAGCGCCAAAACATAAAAAACGACCTAAATGAGGTATCGCTGTAACCGTACTGACCCGAAGAATAAAACTGCTTTATCAATTTTACCGCACGCGGAACAGTGTAAACGCACCCCCCAAAAGAAATTCATGAAACGCTGGTTTTTGTTCATTCTGCGTCCCAAAAATCGGAATAAAAAGCGATCAAAAAATGTCACGTGCCCCAAAATGGTACCAATAAAAACGTCAACTCGTCCCGCAAAAAATAAGACCTAACATGACTCAGTGGGTCAAAATACGGAAAAATTATAGCTCTCAATATGTGGTGATGCAAAAACTATTTTTACAATAAAAAGCGTCTTTTAGCGTGCGGCAACCGCCAAACATAAGAACCGCCATAAATAGTAAATCAAACCCCCCGTTATCATCCCCTTAGTTAGGGAAAATTAATAAAATAAAAAAAATGTATTTATTTATATTTTTCCATTACGGTTAGGGTTAGGGCTATGGTTAGGGTTAGGGTTAGGGTAGGGTTAGGGTTAGGGTTAGGGCTAGGGCTAGGGCTAGGGTTAGGGCTAGGGTTAGGGTTAGGGCTAGGGCTGAGATTAGGGTTAGGGGTGTGTTGGGGTTCGGGTTGGAGTTAGAATTCGGGGTTTCCACTGTTTGGGCACATCAGGGGCTCTCCAAATGCAACATGGCATCTGATTTCAATTCCAGACAATTCTGAGTTGAAAAAGTCAAATGGTGCTCCTTCCCTTCCAAGCTCTGACATGCGCCCAAACAGTGTTTTACCGCCACATGTAGGGTATCAGCCTACTCAGGACAAATTGCAAAACAATTTTTGGGGTCCAATTTCTCCTGTTACCCTTAGGAAAATAAAAAATTGGGGGCAAAAATATCATTTTTGTGGAAAAAAATGATTTTTTTATTTTCACGTCCGAGCGTTATAAACTTCTGTGAAGCACTTGGGGGTTCAAAGTGCTCACCACTAGAGTTGAGCGATACCGTCCGATACTTCAAAGTATCGGATCGGAATGGATCGGCCGATCTTTAAAAAAAGTATCGGTATCGCCGATTCCGATACCGGAAGTCCCATTCAAGTCTATGGGACTTCCGGTATCGGAATAAGAAAAACCCTGTTTTTGCCTTGTACAGCCTCTCTGGGGTCTGTACGGGCCTTTCGGGGGGCTGTGCCGGCCTGCCAGGGGGTCTGTGCAGGCTCCGGTGGTCTGTGCCGGCCTGCCGGGGGGCTGTGCCGGCCTGCCGGTGGTCTGTGCAGGCTCCGGTGGGCTGTGCCGGCCTGCCGGGGGCTGTGCCGGCCTGCCGGTGGTCTGTGCAGGCTCCGGGGGGCTGTGCCGGCCTGCCGGGGGGCTGTGCCGGCCTGCCGGTGGTCTGTGCAGGCTTCGGGGGTCTGTGCAGGCATCGTCCGATGGGACTACAAGTCCCATCGGGCGATGCCTGCTACCATGACAGTGATTGACACATTAGCCAATGATGGGACAGTAGTAGTCCCATCATCCGGCTAATGTGTTAAATGTTAAAAAAAAAAAAAAAAAATACTACATACATACTACATACATACTACATACATACTACATGCTACATACATACTACATGCTACATACATACTACATGCATGCTACATACATACTACATGCTACATACATACTACATATATACTACATGCATGCTACATACATACTACATGCTACATACATACTACATGCTACATACATACTACATATATACTACATACATACTACATACATGCTACATACATGCTACATACGTACTGCATGCTACATACATACTACATACATACTACATACATACTACATGCATGCTACATGCATGCTACATACATACTACATACATACTACATACATACTACATGCATGCTACATACATACTACATGCTACATACATACCACATACATACTACATACATACTACATACATACTACATACATACTACATGCTACATACATACTACATATATACTACATGCATGCTACATACATACTTCATATATACTACATGCATGCTACATACATACTGCATGCTACATGCATGCTACATACATACTACATACATACTACATGCTACATACATACCACATATATACTACATACATACAATACATTCATACAATACATACATAGACATACAGTACATATAACATAGAGTAACATACTTACCAATACTTGTCACATTGTTCCCCGAAGCCATTGTCTTTTCCGGAATAAATATTAACATAACAAACCACAAAAATACTCACCCACGATCCGAAGCAGTCCACGAGTGTGTCCCACGACGATCTTGGGTAGAGAACTGCAGCATCAGCTGATGCTGCCGTTCTCTACGGGCTGCAGGAATCCAATGACGGAAGGTAGGTATCCTTCCGCACTGTATTCCTCCGCCACTTAAAAAAAAAAAGTCCCTAGTCTCACTTTATGCCATTGCTGTGTGGGAATTTCCCACGCAGCAATGGCATAAAGTGAGACTAGGGACTTTTTTTTTAAGTGGCGGAGGAATACAGTGCGGAAGGATACCTACCTTCCGTCATTGGATTCCTGCAGCCCGTAGAGAACGGCAGCATCAGCTGATGCTGCAGTTCTCTACCCAAGATCGTCGTGGGACACACTCGTGGACTGCTTCGGATCGTGGGTGAGTATTTTTGTGGTTTGTTATGTTAATATTTATTCCGGAAAAGACAATGGCTTCGGGGAACAATGTGACAAGTATTGGTAAGTATGTTACTCTATGTTATATGTACTGTATGTCTATGTATGTATTGTATGAATGTATTGTATGTATGTAGTATATATGTGGTATGTATGTAGCATGTAGTATGTATGTAGCATGCATGTAGCATGCATGTAGTATGTATGTAGCATGCATGTAGTATGTATGTATGTAGTATGTATGTAGCATGCATGTAGTATGTATGTAGTATGTATGTAGTATGTATGTAGTATGTATGTAGCATGCAGTATGTATGTAGCATGTATGTAGCATGTATGTAGTATGTATGTAGTATATATGTAGTATGTATGTAGCATGTAGTATGTATGTAGCATGTAGTATGTATGTAGCATGCATGTAGTATATATGTAGTATGTATGTAGAATGTAGTATGTATGTAGCATGCATGTAGTATATATGTAGTATGTATGTAGCATGTAGTATGTAGTATGTATGTAGCATGCATGTAGTATGTATGTAGCATGCATGTAGTATGTATGTAGTATGTATGTAGTATTTTTTTTTTTTTTTTTAACATTTAACACATTAGCCGGATGATGGGACTACTACTGTCCCATCATCCGGCTAATGTGTTAAATGTTAAAAAAAAAAAAAAAAATACTACATACATACTACATACATACTACTACTACTGTCCCATCATTGGCTAATGTGTCAATCACTGTCATGGTAGCAGGCATCGCCAGATGGGACTTGTAGTCCCATCGGACGATGCTTGCACAGACCCCCGGACATCAGCACAGCCCCCCGGCAGGCCGGCACAGCCCCCCGGCAGGCCGGTACAGACCCCCACAGGGTGCACAGACCACCGGCAGGCCGGCACAGCCCCCCGGCAGGCCGGTACAGACCCCCACAGGGTGCACAGACCACCGGCAGGCCGGCACAGCCCCCCGGCAGGCCGGTACAGACCCCCACAGGGTGCACAGACCACCGGCAGGCCGGCACAGCCCCCCGGCAGGCCGGTACAGACCCCGGGCAGTCCACACAGCCCCCCGGCAGGCCGGCAGAGACCCCCGGAAGGCCCGAAATGACGGCGCATCATGATGCGCACACACCGCGCATCATGATGACGTCAGGCTGTCAATCAACTTTGAACTTCCGATTCCGATGCCGAATTCCGATATTGAAAAAATATCGGAAGTCGGTATCGGAATTCCGATACAGCAAGTATCGGCCGATACCCGATACTTGCGGTATCGGAATGCTCAACACTACTCACCACACATCTAGATAAGTTCCGTGGGGGGTCTAGTGTCCAAAATGGGGTCACTTGTGGGGAGTTTCAATAGTTTAGGTAC
The DNA here is from genome assembly GCF_039654945.1 of Dendrobates tinctorius. Taxonomy (NCBI): domain Eukaryota; kingdom Metazoa; phylum Chordata; class Amphibia; order Anura; family Dendrobatidae; genus Dendrobates; species Dendrobates tinctorius. Next base: position 8,964,081 of record NW_027361838.1, on the reverse strand, counting down.
ATCAGGGGCTCTCCAAACGCACATGACACCCGCAGACCATTCCATCAAAGTCTGCATTCCAAAACGTCACTACTTCCCTTCCGAGCCATGACGTGTGTCCATACAGTAGTTTTCTCCCACATATTGGGCGTCAGCGTACTCAGGACATGTTTGTGGAAAAAATACGATTTTTTTATTTTCATGCCCGGGCATTATAAACTTCTGTGAAGTCCTTGGGGGTTCAAAGTGCTCACCTCACATCTAGATAAGTTCCTTAGGGGGTCTAGTTTTCAAAATGGGGTCATTTGTGGGGGGTTTCCACTGTTTAGGTACATTAGGGGCTCTCCAAAAGCAACATGACACCCGCAGACCATTCCATCAAAGTCTGCATTCCAAAACGTCACTACTTCCCTTCCGAGCCCTGACGTGTGTCCATACAGTAGTTTTCTCCCACATATTTGGCGTCAGCGTACTCAGGACAAATTGGACAACAACTTTTGGGGTTCAATTTCTCCTGTTACCCTTGGGAAAATAAAAAAAATGGGGACTAATTGATCATGTTTGTGGAAAAAATACAATTTTTTTATTTTCATGCCCGGGCATTATAAACTTCTGTGAAGCCCTTGGGGGTTCAAAGTGCTCACCTCACATCTAGATAAGTTCCTTAGGGGGTCTAGTTTTCAAAATGGGGTCATTTGTGGTGGGTTTCCACTGTTTAGGTACATTAGGGGCTCTCCAAAGGCAACATGACACCCGCAGACCATTCCATCAAAGTCTGCATTCCAAAACATCACTACTTCCCTTCCGAGCCCCGACGTGTGCCCATACAGTAGTTTTCTCCCACATATGGGGTATCAGCATACTCAGGACAAATTGGACAACAACTTTTGGGGTCCAATTTCTCCTGGTACCCTTGGGAAAATAAAAAAATGGTGACTAAAAGATCATGTTTGTGGAAAAAATACGAATTTTTTATTTTCACGCCCGGGCGTTATAAACTTCTGTGAAGCACTGGGGGGATCAAAGTGCTCACCACACATCTAGATAAGTTCCTTGGGGGGTCTAGTTTACAAAATGGTGTCATTTGTGGGGGGTTTCCACTGTTTTGGTACATCAGGGGTTTTCCAATCGCGACATGGTGTCCGATCTCAATTCCAGCCAAAACGTCAAATGGCGCTGCTTCCCTTCCGAGCTCTGCCATGCGCCCAAATAGTGGTTTACCCCCACATGTGGGGTATCAGCGTACTCAGGACAAATTGCACAATAACGTTTAGGGTCCTGTTACCCTTGGAAAAATGAGAATTGAGGGTGAAAAGATCATTTTTGTGGAAAAAATATGATTTTTTAATTGTACTGCTTTATGTTATAAACTTCTGTGAAGCCCTTGGGGGTTCAAAGTTCTCACCACACATCTAGATAAGTTCCTTAGGGGGTCTAGTTTCCAAAATGGTGTCATTTGTGGGGGTTTCCACTGTTTTGGTACATCAGGGGTTTTCCAATCGCGACATGGTGTCCCATCTCAATCCCAGCCAAAAACGTCAAATGGCGCTGCTTCCCTTCCGAGCTCTGCCATGCGCCCAAATAGTGGTTTACCCCCACATGTGGGGTATCAGCGTATTAAGGACAAATTGCACAATAACTTTTAGGGTCCTGTTACCCTTGGAAAAATAAGAATTGAGGGTGAAACGATCATTTTTGTGGAAAAAATATGATTTTTTAATTGTACGGCTTTATGTTATAAACGTCTGTGAAGCCCTTGGGGGTTCAAAGTTCTCACCACACATCTAGATAAGTTCCTTAGTGGGTCTAGTTTCCAAAATGGTGTCATTTGTGGGGGGTTTCCACTGTTTTGGTACATCAGGGGTTTTCCAATCGCGACATGATGTCCGAACTCAATTCCAGCCAAAAACGTCAAATGGCGCTGCTTCCCTTCCGAGCTCTGCCATGCGCCCAAATAGTGGTTTACCCCCACATGTGGGGTATCAGCGTACTCAGGACAAATTGCACAATAACTTTTAGGGTCCTGTTACCCTTGGGAAAATAAGAATTGAGGGTGAAACGATCATTTTTGTGGAAAAAATATGATTTTTTAATTGTACGGCTTTATGTTATAAACTTCTGTGAAGCCCTTGGGGGTTCAAAGTTCTCACCACACATCTAGATAAGTTCCTTAGGGGGTCTAGTTTCCAAAATGGTGTCATTTGTGGGGGGTTTCCACTGTTTTGGTACATCAGGGGATTTCCAATCGCGACATGATGTCCGATCTCAATTCCAGCCAAACCGTCAAATGGCGCTGCTTCCCTTCCGAGCTCTGCCATGCGCCCAAATAGTGGTTTACCCCCACATGTGGGGTATCAGCGTACTCAGGACAAATTGCACAATAACTTTTAGGGTCCTGTTACCCTTGGGAAAATAAAAATTGGGGTGAAAAGATCATTTTTGTGGAAAAAATATGATTTTTTAATTGTACCGCTGTACGTTATAAACTTCTGTGAAGCCCTTGTGGGTTCAAAGTTCTCACCACATATCTAGATAAGTTCCTTGGGGGGTCCAGTTTCCAAAATGGGGTCACTTATAGGGGGTTTCCACTGTTTAGGTACATCAGGGACTCTCCAAACGTGACATGGCGTCCGATCTGAATTCCAGACAATTTTGCATTGAAAAAGTCAAACGGCGCTCCTTCCATTCTGAGCTCTGCCATGCGCCGAAACAGTCGTTCCCCCCACATATCAGGTATCAGCGTACTCAGGACAAATTTCACAATAACTTTTGCAGTCCAATTTCTCCTGTTACCCTTGGTAAAATAAAAAAAATTGAACCTGAAGTATTTTTTCTGTGAAAAAAAGTTAGATGTTCATTTTTTTAAATATTCAAAAAAATTCCTGTGACGCACCTAAAGGGTTAATAAACTTCTTGAATGTGGTTTTGCGCACCTTAAGGTGTGCAGTTTTTAGAATGGTGTCACTTTTGGGTATTTTCTATCATATAGACCCCTCAAAGTGGCTTCAAATGTGATGTGGTCCGTAAAAATAAAATGGTGTTGTAAAAATGAGAAATCGCTGGTCAACTTTTAACCCTTATAACTTCCTAACAAAAAAATTTTGGTTCCAAAATTGTGCTGATGTAAAGTAAACATGTGAGAAATGTTAGTTATCAAGTTTTTTGGGTGCCATATCTCTGTGATTTAAGGGCATAAAAATTCAAAGTTGGAAAATTGCGAAATTTTCAAAATTTTTGCCAAATTTCCATTTTTCTCACAAATATACGCAAGTTATTTGAATGAAATTTTACCACTACCATGAAGTACAATATGTCACGAGAAAACAATGTCAGAATCACCGGGATCCATGGAAGCGTTCCAGAGTTATGACCTCATAAAGGTACAGTGGTCAGAATTGTAAAAATTGGCCCGGTCATGAACGTGCAAACCACCCTTGGGGGTGAAGGGGTTAAAGTTGAAAAACGCTTCAAAAACGCTGCACCTGAACATAGCTCAAGTGGGGAGGAACATTTTGGTCTGGGTTTAATTATTATGCCTTATATACAAGTCATTAACCTGGAAAGGATGTACCTTTACATAGTTCCCAGCAAAATCCGTTTTGGTTTCGTTTTGGTATGTTTTTGGGTGCAATGGTAAAAATGGCATGAAACTCTGACAACATTGTTTAAAGCTGTGAACTAGGAGTCAGGAATGCTTCCAGGGGCAATCGTCATGATGTCCCCGTGTCAGTATTTTATTTGTTTGGTGCCATTACTCCAGCCCCCTGCCTGTGATGACCCCTCCAACCCTCATCCCCGCCGCTGGTGACACCTCCAACCCTGGCTCCTGCCTGTGGTCCTGGGATGACCCCCTCCATCCCGCCTGTGGTGACCCCTCCAACCCTAGCCCCTGCCTGTAGAGACCCCTCCAAACCTGGCCCCTGCCTGCGGTGACACCTCCAACCCTGGACCCTGCCTGTAGTGACCCCTCCAACCCTAGCACCTGCCTGAGGTGACCCCCTTCAACCCTTGCCCCATCTGTGGTGACCCCTCCAGCTCTGGCCCCTTCTTGTGGTGACCCCTCCAAACCTGGCTCCCGCTTATGGAGACCCCTCCAACTCCGGCCCCTGCCTTTGGTGAATCCTCCAATCCTGACCTGTGGTTACTCGTCAAACCCCAGCCCCCACCAGTGTTGACCACTCCAATCCCTGGCCCAGCTTTTGGTGACCCCTCTAACCCTGACCCCTACTTGTGGAGACCCCTCCAGCTAGCGTGCATCCAGTGCAGAACTCCACTCACCTGGGACACATTTACCTCCTGGTGTGCTCATTTTTTGTGTGTTAGTATGGAGCTTGCCCAACACAGACCCCCTGATGCACCAAGCAGTGTACAGATGGCCACTCAGTGATAAGAGCCACACTGCCCATATGTTGAATACACCCAGAAGTGTACAGTTGGCCGCTCCGTAATAGGAGCCGCACCGCCCACACATTGTATACATCCTGCAGTTTGCAGGTGGCCACTCCACAATGTGATGACCTCTCTAAGGGTACCGTTACACATAATGATGTCCCAGTGATCCCACCAATGATCCGATGTGGATGGGATCGCTGGGACATTGTTAGCTGATCGCTGGTGAGCCGTCACATAGACAGCCCCTCCAGCGATCAGGACCAGCGAGATCGCTGTGTGCAATGGGCCCTTAACCCTGGCCCCTACTTGTGATGACCCCTCCAGCCAGCATTGCATCTAGTGCAGAACTCCACTCACCTGGGACACATTTACCTCCTGGTGCATTCATGTCTTGTGTGTTACTGTCCTCCCTCTTTCTCTAGTGTGTATGCACCGCACATACTGTCTGTCTCCTGACATGGGCAGGCTAATCTTTGCAAAGATTGCATGAATCAAGCCACATACAAGGTTATCCTGGAAAAACAGTTGATTCGTTCTGCTCAGGCAATGTTCCCCAACTCTGAGGACTGGTTTTTCCAGCAGGAAAATGCGCCATGCCACACAACTAGGTCAATCAATGTGTGGATGAAAGACCACCACATCAAGTCCCTGTCATGGCCAGCCCAATCTCCAGACCTGAACCCCACTGAAAACCTCTGGAATCTAATCAAGAGGAAGATGGACAAGCCATCAAGCAAAGAAGAACTGCTTAAATTTTTGTACCAGGAGTGACATAAGGTCACCCAGAAGCAATGTGAAAAACTGGTGGAAAGCATGCCAAGATGCATGAAAACTGTGATTAAAAATCATGGTTATTCCACAAAATTTTGATTTCTGAACTCTTCCTGAGTTAAAACATTAGTATTGTTGTTTCTAAAAAAGTATTGCTGTTTCTAAATGATTATGAACTTGATTTCTTAGCATTATTTGAGGTCTGCAAGCACTGCATTTTTTGTTATTTTGAATATTTCTCATTTTCTGAAAATAAATACAAAATATAGTGATTGGAAATTTGAAGACATGTCAGTAGTTTATAGAATAAAAGAGCAATTTACGTTTTACTCAAAAACATACCTATAAACAGAAAAATCAGACAAACTGAAAATGTTGCAGTCGTCTCTTAATTTTTGTTATTGATGTAATAATTACTTTGCTTTAATTATTGTATTGTTAACGTTGTTACTTATGACTTGTATTTTGAAACTGTTAAACTGTAAAGTGCTGTGGAATATGCTGGCGCTATATAAATAAAGTTTATTATATATAAATATCAGCTATGAACCTGTTCTACGCCCGGGTGGCGAGCAGTTATATTGGTATATGGTCTCCATCCTTGTATGTGCTGCTTCCATCCTGAGCCCTAATCTTGTCATGTGCTGCTGCCATCTTGCGCCCCAACCTGTCATATGCTGCTCTCATCCTGCGCCCCCTTCCTGTCATGTGCAGCCACCATCCTGCGCCCTCATCCTGTTTTGTGTGCTTCCATCTTGTCATGTGCTGCTCTCTTCCTGTGCCCTCATCCTGTCATGTGCTCCCATCCTGCGCCCCAATCCTGTCATGTGCTCCCATCCTGCACCCCAATCTTGTCATGTGGTGCTCCCATCCTGCGCCCCCATCCTGTCATGTGGTGCTCCCATCCTGCACCCCCATGCTGTCATGTGCTGCTCCCATTCTGCGCCCCCATTCTGGTATGTGCTGTCCCCATCCTGGTATGTGCTACTCCAATTCTGTGCCCTCATCCTGTCATGTGGTGCTCTCATCCTGCGTCCCCATCCTGTCATGTGTTGCTCTCATCCTGCATCCCCATCCTGTCATGTGTTGCTCTCATCCTGCGTTCACATCCTGTCATGTGGTACTCACATCCTGTCATGTGCTGCTCCCATTCTGCACCCCCATCCTGTTATGTGCTGCACCCATCCTGCACCCCCATTCTGTCATATGCTGCTCCCATCCTGCGCCCCATCCTGTCATGTGCTGCTCCCATCCTGCATCCCCATTCTGTAATGTGCTGCTCCCATCCTGCACCCCCATTCTGTAATGTGCTGCTCCTATCCTGCGCCCCCATTCAGTAATGTGCTAGTTTATCTTGAATATATGAATAAAATTTAAGAATATTTTATTTTTGCTCCGATGTATATTTTTTCTTTTTGGGTTTTCATGTATATATATGGATGAGCTTTTTGTATTTAGCCTTTCTTGGGATTTTCTTATCTATATATAGTATCCTCTATAGCTATATACTTATAGATATGTGTGTACTATATATGTATATATATAGTAGAAAATGTTTTTTAAGACAGAGAACAGAGGCACTGTGTGGCACAAAAATGTTGTGTTTTTAAAATGGCGGCGAAGTGTGGGCATCCGTTACATATTTAAATAAATCAGTGATGTCAGCAAAGGGGGCAGGGGGACACTGTGGTGCCGGAATCAGCACCTGCGCAGACCACACTGTCCAGCGCCATTTTGTTGGTGGGCAGAAATGCCGTGATGTCAGGAGAGGGGGATTTGGCCTCGAAAATTGGCACCTGCGCAGTCCGCGCTTTCCGGCGCCATTTTGTTGAAGACACACTACAATGTGTTTACAACAAAATGGCACCAGAAAGTGCGGACTGCGTAGGCGCCGATTCTGGCGCCACAACCCGCCCTCTCCTGACATCACGGCGAGACCCCGCGGCAATATCAGATCGATAAGTTGTTGTGCCGGAGATCGCGGTACGTGTTCAGTGCTTATGTGTACCGCGATCTCCTGGGCTGCACTCTTCATCCCCGGATGCGTAACTAGGTGGGGTCCAGAATTCGCATGCGCATCACGCTTGCACAGTCTATAAAGGCTTCGGACCGAGTGACGCTCTTAGCATTATATTATAAATTTACTGCTATTTAGTCATGTGATGGCAATGTTGTTTTATGTACTTTTTATATAAATTAAAAATGTAATAAAATATTTCTGTCAATATTGAAATAAATTACCAATATAATAAAATATCGCTGTAAATGACCACATTCTTCTCTTATCACTTACTTTCTAAAATAATGCTGTTTTTCAACAAGAATAGCAAAAAGGTTTGCTAATTTGTGAAGAAAGTAGCAAAAGTGACTAGATCATTAGAAAGAAATTCTGAATCCATAAATATATATAAAATTGTATTTACACTTAATTCATAATGCGTACTGCAAGATAGCACTTACGTGCTTCATTTTCATGTTTTCTGTACTTTGTGGTTTTAAATGGAGGAAGCATGTGCAAAAGAAAAAAAAAACTATTCAGTAATTCCAGTAAAATGCAGCATATTTAACACTTAACTGGGAATAATTCCTTTACTTAGGTTACTTTAGAGATTGAATCTCAATAGATTTTATCATTTCTCTGTTGATAACAAGAAGTACCTCACTTTTTAAAAGTAAATTATTGACAAACATTCATTAGAAAGTCATTTAATATAGTGAGATATGAGTGCAAAAAAGGGAAAAAAATCAAAGACAATATGAATGTGACTTGGGAGGAAGTGTTACACTTAGACATGGTTTGCATTGATCAAATTTATATGGAATCTGTTGTATTCTATTGAATTTATGTATTATAGAACCAATGAATTCTCTTTTTTAATACCTGTACCCCCACGGGTGGTTTGCATGTTAATGATCAGACCAATTTTTACAATTCTGACCACTGTCCCTTTATGAGGTAATAACTCTGGAACGCTTCCATGGATCCTGGTGAATCTGACATTGTTGTCTCGTGACATATTGTAATTCATGATAGTGGTAAAATTTCTTTGATATGACTTGAGTTAATATGTGAAAAAAACAGAAATTTGGCGAAATTTTTGAAAATTTCGCAATTTTCCAAAAAGTACTTAATAATTAACATTTCCCACATGTTTACTTTACATCAGCACAATTTTGGAGCCAATTTTCTTTGTTAGCAAGTTATAAGGGTTAAAAGTTAAACAGCGATTTCTCATTTTTACAACACCATTTTTTTGGGGGGACCACATCACATTTTTAGTCACTTTGAGGGATCTATATGATAGAAAATACTTGGAAGTACTTGGGGGTTCAAAGTGCTCACCACACATCTAGACAAGTTCCTTAGGGGGACACACAAAATCCCACATATTTAAATCTCATGGGAAAATATGAAGAGATCCCAGATATTAAAAACCAACATTTTATTTAAATACTCATAATAAAAATTAATGAAATAATAATAAGCAAAATACTGTCTAGGGGACACCAAGGCACAAGAATCAATCAAAACAATAATTTTTGTACAGAGAGACATGCACAGGGTGCAACAAGACTGCCAATACTGGGTGTAAAGGGAAAACCTAATATATCGGTATTGTGATCAGCATTTTAAATAACCTTATATTTATTTAAAATGCTGATCACAATACCGATATATTAGGTTTTCCCTTTACACCCAGTATTGGCAGTCTTGTTGCACCCTGTGCATGTCTCTCTGTACAAAAAATATTGTTTTGATTGATTCTTGTGCCTTGGTGTCCCCTAGACAGTATTTTGCTTATTATTATTTCATTAATTTTTATTATGAGTATTTAAATAAAATGTTGGTTTTTAATATCTGGGATCTCTTCATATTTTCCCATGAGATTTATATATGTGGGATTTTGTGTGTCCCCCTAAGGAACTTGTCTAGATGTGTGGTGAGCACTTTGATCCCCCAAGTACTTCACAGAAGTTTTTTAACGTACAGCCGTAAAAGTAAAAATCCTATTTTTTTTACAAAAATGATCTTTTCGCCCCCAATGTTTTATTTTCCCAAGGGTAACAGGAGAAATTAGACCACAAAAGTTATGCAATTTGTCCTGAGTATGCTGATACCCCATAAGTGGGGTTAAACCACTGTTTGGGTGCATGGCAGAGCTCGGAAGGGAAGGAGCGCCATTTTACTTTTTCAAAAGATGGCTGGAATTGAAAGCGGATGCCATGTCGCCTTAGGAGAGCCCCTGATGTGCCTAAGGCCTGTTTCACACTTGCTTTTTTTTGCAGCGCGTTTTTCCCGCAAAAAAACGCATTGAAAAACGCATACAAAAGCATACAACTGCTGCGTTTTTTTCAAGCATTTTTATGAGCATGCATGAAAAAAACGCAGCGTTTTTATGCATTTGTATGCGTTTTAAGTGCGTTTTTACCGCGTTTGCGTTTTTTTCCAACATTAGGTGGCCCCTCACACTAACCCAAACCATGACTTTACTAACCCTAACCCTGACCCTAACCCTAACCCTAACCCTAACCCTGACCCTAACCCTAACCCTAACCCTAACCCTTAACCAAACCATACTTAACCCTAACCCAAACCCTAACTAACCTTAACCCTAACCCTAACCCTGACCCTAACCCTAACCCTAACCCTGACCCTAACCCTAACCCTAACCCTGACCCTAACCCTAACCCTAACCCTGACCCTAACCCTAACCCTGACCCTAACCCTTAACCAAACCATACTTAACCCTAACCCTGACCCTAACCCTGACCCTAACCCTAACCCTGACCCTAACCCTAACCCTAACCCTAACCCTAACCCTGACCCTAACCCTAACCCTAACCCTGACCCTAACCCTTAACCAAACCATACTTAACCCTAACCCTGACCCTAACCCTAACCCTAAGCCTAACCCTGACCCTAACCCTTAACCAAACCATACTTAACCCTAACCCTGACCCTAACCCTGACCCTAACCCTAACCCTAACCCTAACCCTGACCCTAACCCTAACCCTAACCCTAACCCTGACCCTAGCCCTAACCCTAACCCTAACCCTGACCCTAACCCTTAACCAAACCATACTTAACCCTAACCCTGACCCTAACCCTTAACCAAACCATACTTAACCCTAACCCTGACCCTAACCCTAACCCTAACCCTGACCCTAACCCTTAACCAAACCATACTTAACCCTAACCCTGACCCTAACCCTGACCCTAACCCTAACCCTAACCCTAACCCTAACCCTGACCCTAACCCTTAACCAAACCATACTTAACCCTAACTCTGACCCTAACCCTAACCCTAACCCTGACCCTAACCCTTAACCAAACCATACTTAACCCTAACCCTGACCCTAACCCTAACCCTAACCCTGACCCTAACCCTAACCCTAAACCCCCTTAACTAACCCTAACTTTTCCCAAACCCCTAAATTCCATTGTCTAAACTAATGGTAAAAAAAAAACGCATGTGCAAAAAAACGCATACATAAGCATGCCAATGCGCACATATGCTCACCATAGACTTATAATGGGTGTCTTGCTGTAAAAAAACGCATTGCGCGCGCATGCATTTTTTTGAGGCAAATCGGACGCACAAAAAATGCAACAAGTTGCATTTTGTGCGCCCGAGCGCATACCGCAAAAAAAGCATGCGCGGTAAAATGCGTACAAACGCATGTTAGCGCACATAAGCGCATCCCATGCAAAGTATAGGAAAAAAAAATGCATGCGCTATTTAGCGCTAAATTACCGCGAAAAAAAACGCAAATGTGAAACCAGCCTAAACAGTGGAAAACCCCCACAAGTGACACCTCTTTGGAAACTAGACCCCAAGGAACTTATCTAGATGTGTGGTGAGAACTTTGAACCCCTAGGTGTTTCATTATAGTTTATAATGCCTGGGTGTGGAAATAAAAAATCATATTTTTTCTACAAACATGATCTATAGTACCCAATTTTTTTATTTTCCCAAGGGTAACAGGAGAAATTGGACCCCAAATGTTGTCCAATTTGTCCTGAGTACACTGATACCCCATATGTGGGGGGGAACTACTCTTTGGGCACAGAAGGGAAGCATCGCCATTTGACTTTTTCAAACCAAAATTAACTGGAATTGAGATCAGACGCCATGTCGCGTTTGGAGAGCTCCTGATGCGCCTAAACAGTGGAAACCCCCCACTAGTGACCACATTTTGGAAACTAGACCCCCTAAGGAACTTATCTAGATGTGTGGTGAGCACTTTGAACCCTCAAGTGCTTCTCAGAAGTCTATATCGCAGAGCCGTAAAAATAAAAAATCATATTTTTTTCATAAAAATCATATTTTTGCCCCCAATTTTTTATTTTCACATGGGTAACAGGAGAAATTGGACCCCAAAAGTTGTTGTCCAATTTGTCCTGAGTACGTCGATACATCATTTGTAGGGGTAAATCACTGTTTGTGTGTACAGCAGAGCTCGGAAAGGAAAGAGCACTGATCTTTTCAAAGCAGAATTGGCTGGAATTGAGATCGGACGCCATGTGGAAACCCCCCCCCAATTCTAATGCCAACCCTAACCCCAACACACCCCAAACCCTAATCCCAACCATAACCTTAACCATAAACCTAACCCTACCACATCCCTAACCCTAATCCCAAACCTAACCCTAATTCAAACCCTAACCTCAACCCTAACCCTAACTTTAGCCCCAACTCTAACCCTAACTTTAGCCTAACTCACTTTAGCCCAACTCTAACCCTAATGGGAAAATGTAAATAAATACATTTTTCTTATTTTATTATTTTTCCCTAACTAAGGGGATGATAAAGGGGGTTTTGATTTACTTTTTTTATTTTGATCACTGTGATAATGTCTATCACAGTAATCAAAATAAAACAATAGGAAAAAAGCTATTGTAGCCAGGTGCCAGCCAGCAGATCGTGGCGGGTGCACTGCACATGTGCCTGCCATTTTCTCCTGGAAGAAGAAGCCGGCTGCCCGTGGGACTTCAGTGGGGCCTGCAGGGACAAAGGAGGTACCGTGGGGGTGATCATGGACCCTATTTCTCTCTCCTCAGATGTGCGATCACATCAGAGGAGAGAGAAATTAAATGGAAAATGTGATGAACAACAGGAGAAACAAGGAGGGAGCAGTAGTCTAGCATCAGAGCATGCAACCGCACACTATGTGCGAGCCACAAGAGAGCAGGACCTGACACATGTGACCACTGGGGGAGTGGCTGGAGGTGGAGCTAACTCCCGTACGAGAGAAAAAAATGAAAGCGGAACCCGGCGGAGCCAGGAGCAAGGTAAAACAAGCCGAGATCAGTAACCGGAGGGTAACGCATGAACTTAGGGATGAGACAGAAGGATTATGCAAAACAAGCCGAAATCATAAACCAGACAGGAACACGGTAACCAGGGGCATAGACAGGAAGGAAGTCAGAGAATTTAGCCAAGGGTCAGAACCAGAGATATAACATCAGTACAGAATCACCAAGCAGACACAGAACATGGGAAAAGCCAAATCATACACAGAAAAAGCACACAGAGGAACAAAGCGTATACACCAGAGCCACTAGGTCAGCTGCTCAGCCGAGAACCGAAGTATCACTGACAAAGAGCCAGCACCAGAGCAGGTTCAAATAGCCCTTCCCAAACCAAAGGGAGGCCATGCAGAGTTAACCCCCACAAGCCCAGGACAGAGAAGGAAATCCCGTCCTGAGCTATGACAGTACCTCCCTCTTAACGGGAGGCCACTGGACCCCAGGCTTCCCAGGATGCCTGACATGAAACGCCTGGATCAGGCGATCAGAATTTACAGAATGAACAGAGACCCACGACAGATTCTCCAGAACATACCCCTTCCAGTGTATGATATACTGCAAGGTACCACGCACCAACCAAGAATCCACAATGCATCCCACCTCGTACTCCTCGTGAGCATCTATCAAGACTGGGGAGCAGCAGACAAAGAACCCTCATCAACTGTTCCCAAAGGCTTCAGAAGAGATTTGTGAAAAACATTGGAAATCTTAAAGGAGGCTGGGAGACTTAACCTAAAGGCAACTAGATTGATAATCTCACTAATTTCATATGGACCGATGAACTTAGGACCCAATTTATCAGAGAGAACCTTAAGTTTAATGTTTTGAGTGGGACTACCACACCTTCACCCCTACCTGGAAAGTTGGGCCTGACACTCGCTTCTTATCCGCAAAAAACTTGTACCTATTCTGAGCCTTGGTAATGTTTTGAAGTACCTCAGTCCACAACTCCTTTAAATGCTGCACAGACCCATCAGGCCCAGGACAACCAAAATCCAAGCACGAAAACTCCCCAAAATGCAGATTAAACCCATAATTGGCAAAAAAGGGTGATATACCCTTGGTCTGACTAACACGGTAGTTAAAACCAAACTCAGCTAGAGGCAAGGCATCACAACAGTCATCCTGTCTACTGGAGGATAGACATCGCAGAATTTGTTCCAAAGACTGATTTGTACATTCGGTTTGACCATTCGACTCCAGTGATATGCAAAAGAAAAGGATAGGGTAATACCTAATTTTTTACAAAATGCCCTCCAAAACTTAGAGATGATTTGAACGCCCCATCAGACACCACATTCAATGGCACACCATGCAGATGTTCTAACTCAGATGTGATATCAGCCACAACCACCCCAGATTGAAGAATGGGGAATGAAGGTTCGGAAGGGTAGACTGAATCCAAACTCTGGGACAATGTATTGGCCTTGACCCCAGACGAAACGTAATGGAAAACTGAAACCAGGAAAAAAAAGGTGACCACCGGGCCTGCCTAGGAGTTATTCTTTTGGCGGACTCGATGTAAGCTGAATTTTTATGATCAGTAATGACAATGATGGGATGAGCCACACTCTCCAAAAAATGCCTCCACTCCTCAAAAGCCAACTTAACCGCAAGAAGCTCTCTATTGCCCACATCATAATTTCTCTCGGCTGGAGAGAACTTCTTGGAAAAGAAGGCGCATGGTCTTAGATTGGTCAGGGTGGTGGGTCCCTGTGACAACACTGCCCCCACCCCCACCTCAGAAGAGTCAACCTCCACAATAAATGATCTGGTTGGATCCGGGATCCAGTTGCACCAGCAACGGAGCGGACATAAAAACTTCTTTAATGCCAAAAAAGGTTCCAAATCTATTGAGCCCAATGGTCTTAATATCATCAATGATGTTTTTTATTGATTTTATTTTGACCTTGTGTTTTAATTCCTTTATATCATCATCTTCGTTTTTAAAGAAAAAAAAATTTTATGCATTTTTTTTTTTTTTTTACCCATGAATTTTTTTTTTTTAATTTTAATTTTTTTTATTTTTTATTAACACTTAATTTTTAACCATTTTTATATCACCTATTCCAGAGAGTTTCTTCTTGTTGTTCTTCTCTTTTCTCCACCTAGAAAAAAGATATTTGAGACTTGTTTTATCTATTTACACATGATTTTAACCATTTTCTCCTTACTTTCCAGTTTCACATGTAGCATAGTGGACTAATACCATGAATTATATCCTCTGAGGCAAGTTCTAATCCACTCCAGGGCTCGAGAGCCATTTTTTAATCTTTTACCTCGTGATCCCCCCGTGTCTTTTTATTTTTTATTTTTTAATTACGTTTTTTATACCAACACTCTTTTTATGGCATTTTAAACATCATTTTTAATATGGTTGTAATACAGTTTTATTGTCTTGTATGATTCATGTATATGTATCCATGCTGACGTGTCACCCCACTATTCTTGGCTCCTCCCCCTTTTTTTTTTTTTGTGTATATATACCCCTGAAATGATCTTCTGTAACATGCCCTGATGAAGTGAGCTGGGACTGGCTCAGGAAACGCGTTGGCAATAAAGATACCTTGAATTCTACCGCAGCAGCGCAGTCTCTTATTGCACTACCAGCCTTCTCTTTGTAAAAAAGGTTCCACGGCAGATGTTGACCAATTTTTTACGTCAGCACCCTTAAGCATAAGATCCATCGTGAGAGGCTTAACCACCTGTGAAAATCCCCTGATAAATTTCCGGTAATAATTTGCGAACCCCAAGAAGTGCTGTAAACCTTTCAAATCCCGAGGCTGAACCCAATCAATGATAGCCTGGACTTTCTTTGGATCCATGCAAAAACCCTCCTTAGACAAAAACCCCAACAATGACAAATCTTGCACAAAGAACGAACATTTTTCCAACTTAGCAAAAAGTTGATTCTTTCTAAGTCTCTGGAGAATGGTAAGCAAGTGGCCCAAATGGGCTTGTCTATCAGAGGAATAAATCAAGATGTCATAAATATATATAACCACAAAGCGACCGATGAGGTCAGAAAACACAAAATGTATACAATTTTGAAAAATGGCTAGAGCCATTGTCAAGCCAAATGGCATAACTAGATTCTCAAAGAGACCTTTGGATGTGAGAAATGCCATCTTCCACTCATCCCCCTCTCGAACCCTGATCAAGTTATAGGCTCCCCATAAATACAATTTAGAAAACTATTTTGCCCCGGACAACTGGTTACATAGATCGGGAATGAGAGGGAGAGGGTAAGTATTTCTCACCATGATCTTATTGAGTTCCCGAAAGTCAAGGCAAGGGCGCAAACCACCATCTTTTTTTTTACAAAAAAAATCTGTCTGCCACAGGAGAAACAGAAGGGTGGATATGCCCCTTATGTAGGCTCTAAGAAATATACTCCTTCATGGCAACCTGCTCAAGACCCAAAAGATTAAATAAATGGGCCTTTGGCAATTTAGCACCCAGAATTAAATCAATTTTGCAATCAAAAGGCCAATGTGGTGGCAAAACCTCAGCCTAGCTTTTGGAGAACACGTCTTTGAAATCCTTTAGGTATTCCGGAATACCCTCCGGACAGACAGACGAAACAGATACAGAATTACAACATTGGATAACACAATTTGACTCCCAGTGGACAATTTCTCTGGTTTCCCAATTAATGACAGGATTGTGAGGTTGCAACCAGGGAAAACCCAGAACTAACCCCGCAGGTAAATTGTCCAAAACAAAACAAGTTATATGTTCCACATGTACAGGGCCCACTTTGAGCAAGAACACCTCAGAGACATAAGTGATTCCCAACTTGGTGACAGGAGTGGAATCAATGGCCACAACTTCAATGGAGTCTCAAGCCTAACTGTCCCTATTTTACAATGAGTCTCCAAGTTAGTGTCAATCAAATTAATGGTTGAACCACAATCCACAAAAGCCGTAGTAGGGAATATACCACCATCTACCCCAAGCTCCACCTGGAGCAGAATTTTAGAAATTGAGGAAAAGTGTACCTGAAGTCTGAGTAACCTCCTCGACCGTTACCCAGACCTAGACGTTTCCCAACACCTTGGAGGATAAAGGGCAAGAAGTGCAGTCCTTTCTCCAGTGTCCCGGAGCCCCACATTAGAAACAAAGTTTGTTTTCCTTGTGGTGTCTCCTTTCCTTTTCTTTTAAAGAAACACCTCCCACCTTCATGCGTTGAACAGATGAAGAGGAATCAACCTTAATGGGGTACAAGGGGGTCTCCTGTTGCATCACTCCCCTAGCGCGGAGTCTTCGGTCCATGCGGACGGCCTGTGTCATAGCTTCCTCGAGGGAGTCCGGAGGAGGTTGCAAAGCCAATGTGTCCTTAAGATGCTCAGACAGACCTCGATGGATCAATCCCCTGAGAGCTGAATCATTCCACAATACTTGTGCGGCTCACCAACTAAACTCGGAACAAAACTGCTTGGCT
Source organism: Dendrobates tinctorius (assembly GCF_039654945.1). Taxonomy (NCBI): domain Eukaryota; kingdom Metazoa; phylum Chordata; class Amphibia; order Anura; family Dendrobatidae; genus Dendrobates; species Dendrobates tinctorius. Next base: position 8,947,182 of record NW_027361838.1, on the reverse strand, counting down.
GAGTGCTTTCCCTGGGAAAGACTCATAACCATGTCCTCAGCCAGTTGCACATGATCAGGTTCATCATAGATTTGCCCAAGGGCCTCAAAGAACCAATCCAAAGACATTCTTTCAGTAGGGGAAAGAGAAAAAGCCCAAGCCTGTGGAGCCTCCCTTAATAAAGAGATGATAACCCCCACCCTTTGACTCTCATCTCCTGAAGAATGAGGTCGCAGAGAAAACAGTAACTTACACCCCTCTTTAAAGGCCCAAACCTTTTTCTTATCCCCAGAGAAGGTATCAGACAACTTAACTGGAGGTTCAGGAGAAAATAGCGAAACATCAGTAGTTTCCCCACCCTGAGCCCCAGAGAGAGGAGCACCCCAACCGGCATCTGGAACCTCCCTCTGAACCTGCTCATGGGACTTACCTAAAGCCCTCTGCTCTACAGATAACTTTTGCATCATCTGGGTGAAATTAGTAGCCTGCTCTGAGAGAGAATGAAGAGGATCCATAATTAACACAAGAAAACTTTACTGCCCCGTGTGAGGGAAATATTTTAGGTCAGTGATAATGTGACAAGCACCAGGAGGAGAAAGGAGGGAGCAGTAGTCTAGCGTCAGAGCATATGGCAGCATGCTAAATGCGAGCCGCATGAGAGCAAGACCTGACACACTTGACCACCGGGGGAGTGGCCAGAGGTGGAGCTAACTCCCGTACGGGAGAGAGAAATGAAAGTGGAACCAGGCAGGGCTGGGAGCGAGGTCGGATAAGCCGAGATCAGTAACCGGAGGGTAATGCAGGAGCCTAGAGATGAGACAGAAGGACGGTGAAAAACAAGCCAAAGTCAGAAACCAGACAGGAATGCGGTAACCGGGGGCATAGACAGGAGGGAAGTCTGAGAACTTAGCCAAGGGTCATAACCGGAGATGTAACAGCAGTACAGAATCACTAAGCAGACACAGAATGTGGGACAAGCTGAATCATATGCAGAAAAAGCACACAGAGGAACAAAAGGTATATACCAGAGTTACTAGGTCAGCTACTCAGCCGAGAAAAGAAGTATCACTGATAAAGAGCCAGCACCAGAGCGAATACAAATAGCCCTCCCCAAACCAAAGGGAAGCCATGCAGAGTTAACCCCCAACAAGCCCAGGATGGAGACGGAAATCCCATCCTGAGCTATGATAGAAAATCAAACTTTTTTTGCGGTCGCCATTAATAACGACGATTGCAACACCGGAGTCGATAGAAACTGGCCCGAATCAAGTTCTCTGGGGTCTCGACTACTCCCGGCAACCGAGACCCCAGAGAAATTCCGACGCTGGAGGGCGCTATAACCTTAAACCTCAGGGCCATTAAAAGCAGCACTGTGGTTCAATTACCCTTAACTACCACTGTTAAAAGATGTATTGGTGGTCGTTAAAGGGTTAAATGTAACTCTCATCATTCTCCCCTGTTTGCGCCGAATGCCAGCAGAGCAGGGAATTTTTTGGCGTTCACTGAAGGGGTTAACTAGTGGGACAGTTTTATAGGTCGGGTCATTACGGACGTGACAGGAAGTTTCTCAGCTCTAGTAACCCAGATGTCATCATGACGACACCGGGTTACCGTGGGAGCGATCGGGATCCCACATCATGCTGCAGGGTCTCCGATCCAAAGGCAGAGGGGCTGTCAGCTTAGTGCTGGGTGTCAGCTGACATCCGGCCGCGCCCCCCAGTGTGCGTGTGGCGCCCCCAGGGGTATGGTCGCCACACTGGCTTTGCCTTCTTCCAGGGGAGGGTAATGCCAGGCTTGGAGGCAATGATGGGTCTCTCTCACAGTCAATCCATACATGCAACACAGTTCCTCTCCAGGCCAGCAGGGGGAACTCTGAACCAGGATTAAGGGGAGGAGTGCTCTCTGGGGGCCAAGAGGAAGGAGTGGTAAGTTAGTCTGCGGAGGGTGAAGTGTGCAGACATGGAGAGAGAAGTTGGAGGTTGAGCTAGGAAAGGAGAGCTCCCTCACAGTGAGCGCATGAACTGGAGCCTGGTCTCCACGGTTATACGGATACTGGCGGTCCTACAGCAGATACCAGAGGAGTAGGAGGCTGTAAATGCCCTACTCCCATCTAAGACTTGAGGCACAACAGTAGTTGGATAGAGAGCCAGGACTCAGGAGATAGGAGTCACCAAGATAGGCTACAGCTAAACAATCAGTAGATTTGGTTTCCAGTACCATCTCTATGCTGATGACACCCAATTATACGCTTCTTCTACTGACATCACGCCAGCCTTTCTAGAAAACACCGGTGATTGTCTAAACACTGTGTCTAACATCATGTCCTCACTATATCTGAAACTGAACCTGTCAAAGACTGAACTCCTGGTGTTTCCTCCCTCTACTAATGTACCTATACCCGACATTGCCATTTCTGTGTGTGGTTCCACTATTACTCCCCAGCAACAGGCCCACTGTCTTGGGGTCATACTTGATTCTGAGCTTTCCTTTGCCCCCCACATTCGATCACTGGCTCGCTCTTGTCACCTGCACCTCAAAAACATTTCTAGAATTCGACCTTTTCTTACTTTTGACTCTGCAAAAACTCTTACTGTTTCTCTTATTCATTCTCGTCTCGACTATTGTAACTCTCTTCTAATCGGTCTCCCTCTTACCAAACTCTCCTCTCTCTAATCTGTCTAATGCTGCAGCCAGGATCATATTCCTCACCAATCGTTACACCGATGCCTCTACCTTGTGCAAGTCATTACTCTGGCTACCCATCCACTCCAGAATTCAGTATAAACTTATTACCCTCTCCCACAAAGCCCTCCTTGGCTCAGCACCACCCTACATCTCCTCCCTTGTTTCAGTATACCACCCTACCCGCACCCTCTGTTCTGCTGGTGACCTGAGGTTAGCATCCTCAATAATCAGAACCTCCCACTCCCGTTTCCAAGACTTTACACGTGCTGCGCCAATTCTTTGGAATGCACTTCCCAGGTCAATACGATTAGTCCCCAATCCCCACAATTTTAAGCGTGCCCTGAAAATGCATTTATTTAGACTGGCCTACCGCCTCAACACATTAACCTAACTTATCCCTGTGTGGCACAGCCAAAAGTTTTACCATAACCAGGTTCCCCGAATCATGTTCTCACATGCTTTATGCATCCATTAGCCCTCTGTGTCTGTACTGTTACACACTTAACATTATGGCTGGTCCATACAATCAGGGCAACTGTTACCACCCACCTTTCGTGTCTACCTCTTTCCTCATAGACTGTAAGCTTACAAGCAGGGCCCTCTTTCCTCTTGGTATTTGTTAGAATCTATGTGATTATTGTTATGCTGTAATGTCTATTGTCTGTACCAGTCCCCTCTGAAATGTAAAGTGCTGCGGAGTATGTCGGCGCTATAGAAATAAAATTTATTTAACGTCTGTCAGGAGGAACTTCAGTGTAATTCAGTACTTGGAGTACTTCAATCAAATAAGCGCTAGGGAAGGAGACTGCACAGCCCATCTGCAGAGAGAGAATCCCGGAGTTGCTTCCAGGCTAGCCTGCTCCAATACCATCTGTAATTAGGATCCTGGACTGCAGTTATCAAGTAAAGGTACAGAAATTGCACCCCGCTGTGTCTTGTCTGCTTCCTACTTTTCTGGCACTGCTACATCCCCGTGCTAGCCACATCTACACTGCCCTGGCACTACAGCTTCACCTGTGGGAAGCTTTTACATCTTTGCTGCAACATACAATCAGTCCCAGTGGATCTGCATGCAGCGTCGGCTTAACATCTCACTTGCCGAACACTACGGGTGGCGTCACGAACTACTCATCTAATTCCATTCCCCTATTACTTGGGCACCCAGGGCCACGGACCGGGTCACTGCTGCTGTGACATATCCCCCTGACACTGGTCCGGTACCGAGTACCCCACAGCCCTGGGAGGGCGACCCATGTGCGGTCGATTGCTATGACGTACTATCCCGTCCTTGGTCAAATTGCCCCGGGTCTCATGGATGGGATAGTACATCTAATGTCAGAGGCGTTAAATGACAATGAAGGGAAATTAACTTTATTTCGATCATTTTGACTTTCAACTGTGTAAATAAGTATTTCCATGTACTTTACTCTCAGTAATGTTTTGTTTCAATTTTGGTATAAACTAAGTTCCACCAGTGAAAAATTTTTTTTGTATATAATCAATAAAAGAAATATAAATTAAATAAAATAGAGTCTACATCTATTGCGACAAACAAAATTGATCAACACCCACTAGAGAAATGAAATAAATTCCAAGGTGCAGCTTGCTGTGCCTATATTGGGGTAGCATACAAACTGAAAGACGCAAGCTTATGAATGAGCAAACCTTGAATATATGAATATTGAATTTTTAATTGCATTACTGCTTTATAGACTACACTTATTGATTTGAGAGTCTTAGCACACATTTCGATCAAATCATGTGAGCCCATTTATCAACCACAAGGAGACTTCTTCATTTAGGAACCCATTGCTATTAGAATTACCACTCCTGGGCCTAGCCCTACAAATTTAAAGGGCAGTTCGGATTCAGCTTTAAGTAATTAAAAATAGTCTAAATCTAATGTTTCCTGTTAATAATATCTTTCAAGAAGAGATGATTAACCTGATTAACAATTAAAATGTGTAAATGTTCAGAAAAGCCCTGAGGTCATTATCATAATTTCTTAACTGCAAGTTGGGAAGACTTCATAAAATAAAAATATGTGTAGACTTAATTAAAATGTGTAATTAAATATGGGAAAAATAATAACCTCTAAAGCAACCTATTATGAGATTAGGGTACATATCCTCTCACAAATAAAACCAATGAAGTAGATAATTTCCCCACCTACACTCTACATGCCCTAATAAAGTATATCATAGTTATTTTTGTACTCAGCCATACCCTAACTATATATCAATATCATATAGTATCTTTGCTCAAGCAATAAAACTTGCTTATGCTCAGCTGCATTAATATTCTTGATTTTCCTGTGGCCATCCAGTACATGTGTTCAAAGGCTTATTGGGGTGCGTGTAACTTTGGTGCAGGGCAGGCATTGCATTCAATGCATAAACAAACAGTATGGGAGTACCAAATGAATACTGGGAACTTTGGTTGCATGTGGCCATCCAGTACCTCGGTTCAAAGGCTTATTGGGGAGTATGCAACTTTAGTGCAGGGCAGGTCTTTCATTCAATGCATAAGAAAACAGTATGGAAGTACCAAATGAATAATGTGAACTTAGTTTCCCTGTGGCCATCCAGTACGTGTGTTAAAAGTCTTGTAGCTGTGCGTGTAACTTTGGTGCAGGGCAGGCCTTGCATTCAATGCATAAGCAAACAGTATAGGAGTACCAAATGAATACTTGAAACTTTGGTTGCATGTGGTCATCCATGATTTCTGTTCAATGTGTTGTTGGAGTGCATCCAAATTTTGGGCAGCCCTGCCACTCTCTGTATTTGCAATAAGAGTATAAGGGACCCAATGCATAATAATGGGAACAACAAAGCATAGCCGGCTGATGGATCTCTAGCAATAGTGAGGGCCGACTGCTGGCCCTATAAAAATAGACTTTGTGACTTTCAGAGTCCCTCCTTCATAAATGAAACAGGATGTGTCTGATGATGTGTCACAAACCACATGGCTAAATAAGGTTGTAAACTGTTAAAGTGACATTTCCCAGTAAATGCATTTGTCTTTGTTGAAAGCAATGGTAAAGATGAAAAACGCATCAAAAACGCTATGTGTGAACATAACCCAAGTGGTAGAGAAACATTTTTGTTTTGGGTTATTCATTTTGCCTTATATAAAAGTCATTACCCTGGAAAATCCATTTTGGCTTTGTTTTTGTATGTTATATTGTGCACCTGTAAAAATGGAGTAAGACTCTGACAACATTGTTCAAAGCTGTAACCTGGGAGTCAGAAATGCTTTCAGAGGTCTTCACCATGATGTTCCCATATAATTTGATCACTGTTTCCATCATTTTCAGATTTTTTTAGACTCTAAAAGGATCCCTGGGGGGTTGTCAGGGTAAAAATACACAGTTTTCCCATAGACTTACATTGGGCTCATTGCTCGGGTCGAGTACCCGAGTATTCCAATTTGCTCAACCTGAATAACGAGCACCCGAGCATTTTAGTGCTTTCTCATCACTAATTATGACTTATCTTCAAAGATTCCATTAAACTTTTGATATTGTTGTATGTAACAAGAACCACTTCATTAAGAATTATTGAATAAGATCTTTAAAATGGCTGTAGAACAAAAAGTCCTGCTTGGAAATCTCACTGCTGTAGCCTGGATCCTAAGAACAAAAGCATTACTCTTGAGCAGATCGAAAACTAACAAGATCGTTCATTTCATCTTGTGTTATAAGGTGTGGTGTGGTTCAGTTGAGATTGCTGACATAAAGTCTGGGCTATGAGAGGAAGATGCTTCATGACCCCCAAGCACCCTCTTCTTCCTCAGTTGACTCAAAAAGTTTGTTGAGATTTTTTAACCACCAATTCTTCTGTATGTGGTACTGGGTGAATTGCAGATGGTACATTTGGATACTGTAAAGTTCACTTCTTTATCCTTGAAACTTATTTCCTAAAATAGGGAAAAAAAATAATGTGTCAAATGGCGGTCTGTCTTACAGTCCGAATTCAGCTTATCAGGGAAGGGAATCGGCACAGGTGGAGGAGTGGTCCCAGGGGTTGTTCGGTGGTCCAGGCTGGTGCGGTGGCCTCCAGGAAATCCCACCCCAAGCTAGTTTGGTGGCGGGTGGCTCTGTGCTGGGGCAGGGATGGCGGCTCTGTTCTGGCACTCTGTGCTGGGGCAGGGGGGCTGTGCTGGGGCAGGGGGGCTGTGCTGGGGCAGGGGGGGCTGTGCTGAGGCAGGGGGGCTGTGCTAGGGCAGGAGGGGCTGTGCTGGGGGTTGTGCTCTAGTGCAGGGGAGGTTGTGCTCCAGCGCAGGGGGGCTGTGCTCCGATGCAGTGGCCGCAGCTCTCTCTGCTCCACCGGCATTTTGTCAAAGCCTTGTGGCCCCCGCACATCCGTTGCTGCCATGTTGCGGTGGTCTCCGGGAACATGGCCGCTGGCCCGGGGGGGGCGGCGCATGCTCAGATTCAAATCTCGGCAATGAGATCTTGTCCTGAGATGTTGTCTCCTGAGATATCGGGATGAGATCTGAATCTGAGCATGAGCTGCCTCCGGCCCGGCGGCCATGTTCCCAGAGCCCACCCCAACATGGCAGCAATGAATGTGTGGGGCCTCCAAGCTTTGAGGAAATGCAGGTGGAGCCCCTCGTGGAGCACAGAGAGAAGCTGCCACTGCACCAGAACACAGCCCGCCACCACTACACCACAGAGTCCCGCCGCACCCGCACCAGCCACAGGATTTGTAAGTATATTGCGACCATAAGAAGCACCCCCATGTTCCCCAAAAAATTTTTGGGAAAAAGTGCATTTTATGGTCTGAAAAATACAATATTCAGTCAGAATAAATCCCCAGATCTACGTACTTCTAAAGAGGGTGTTAACTGTATGATACAATATTGTTACACTTCAGGAAGACATCCAGGCCTCTCTTGAACCCCTCGACTGAGTTTGCCATCACCACCTCCTCAGACAAGGAATTCCAGATTTTCACTGCCGCAACAGTAAAGAATCATCTTCTATGTTGGTGGAAAAACCTTCTCTCCTCCAAAAGCAGAGAATGCCCCCTTGTGACCGTCACATTACTTGGTATAAACAGATCCTTGGAGAGAAATTTGCAATGTCCCCTTATAGACTTATACAGGGTTATTAGATCGCTCCTCAGTTGTTTTTTCTTCTAGACTAAATAATCCTAATTTTGCTAATCTCTCTGGGTATTGTAGTTCCCCCATTCCCTTTATTAATTTTGTTGCCCTCCTTTGTACTCACTCTAGTTCCATTATATCCTTCCTGAGCACCGGTGCCCAAAACTGTGCACAGTACTCCATGTGGGTTCTAACCAGGGATTTGTACAGAGGCCGTATAATGCTCTCATCATGTGTATCCAGACCTCTTTTAATGCAGCCCATGATCCTGTTTGCCTTGGCAGCCGCTGCCTGGCACTGACTGCTCCAGCTAAGCTTATCATTAACTAGGATCCCCAAGTCCATCTCCATGTCAAATTTACCCAGTGGTTTCCTGTTCAGTGTGTAATGGTGATATTGATTCCTTCTTCCCATGTGTATAACCTTACATTTATTATTATTAAACCGCATCTGCCACCTTTCAGACCAAGTTTCCAAAATATCCAAATCCATCTGCAGCAGAATACTATCTTCTCTTGTATTGACTGCTTTACATAGTATCATATCATCTGCAAATATCGATATTTTATGGTGTAAACCTTCTACCAGATCGTTAATAAATATGTTGAAGAGAATAGGTCCCAACACCGACCCCTGCAGTACCCCACTGGTCACAGAGACCCAGTTAGAGAATATACCATTTATAACCACTCTCTGCTTTCTATCGCTAAGCCAGTTACTTACCCATTTACACACATTTTCCCCCAGACCCAGCATTCTTATTATGTGTACCAACCTCTTGTGTGGCATGGTATGAAATGTTTTGGAAAAATCAAGATATACTGTCACGCTGTAGTACTGCGGGTTACTGCAGAGTAACACAAACTCCACTAGATGGCAGCAGAGTGGAGAATGAGCTGAAAATCCTGCAATAAAGCAGACCCACAGAAATACAGTGAAACCACCACTAGGTGGCAGAGGAATAGTCAGAGTACCGAGTCGATATCAGAGAATAATGCAGTACAAAGGGGAAATCCAAAACACAGAGTCAGAAACAAGCAAAAGGTCAGTGCCAGTCAATAGCTGAGCTAACAGATGGGAGAGACAGGATCAGGTCAGGAAAGAGCTAAAGTCAAATACCGAGGAATACAGACACACAGGGAACTAAGGAGCAGAGTCGGGTAGTAGGAAGGTCAGCAGACATGGGTAGGGTCAGATGAATGCAGCAGGACAGATCAGGAACTCACCAGAGCCAGCTACACATGTCAAAGGAAGCAATATAACTGGCACTGCACACAGGTTGCAGCACAGAGATATAGGAAACTAGACACAGGTATGAGGCAGGGAAAATTAATCCCTGACATGACCAGACCGGGAAAGGAGAGACAAGACAAAAACCCAGCCTGGATCATGACATATACCACATCCAATGACTCACCTTGGTCAAGTCTATAGCTTACCTCTCCATAAAAGCTAAATCAAGAAAAAGGAATCCAGCCCATAAATGGCAGAGCTTCCCAGGACTCACATCCAAAGATGATATTCCATATTTTTTTATTTCATAGCTTAAAAAAGAGATACAACGCGTTTCGGATACAGTGTATATCCTTCATCAGGTATCATAAAAACACAGTACAAATCCTAATAGTATAAAATTCAGTTACACTTATATATAGTAGCAACCTTTTTTCCTCTCCATAAAAGCTGATTAGATTGGTTTGACAGGAGTGATTCCTCATAGACCCATGTTGATATGGAGTTAAAGTTATTCTCATTGAGATAATCCAGAATAGCATCCCTCAGAAACCCTTCAAATATTTTTCCAACAATAGAGGTTAGACTTACTGGGTTATAATTTCCAGGTTCACTTTTAGAGCCCTTTTTGAATATTGGTACCATATTTGCTATGCGCCAGTCCTGTGGAACAGACCCTTAAATATAAGAAATAATGGCTTGTCTATTACATTACTTAGCTCTCTTAGTACTTGAGTGTGTATGCCATCCGGGGCCGGAGATTTATCTATTTTAATCTTATTTAGTAGGTTTCGCACCTCTTCTTGGGTTAGATTGGTGACCCTTAATATAGGGTTTTCTTTGTCTCTCGGCATTTCACCAAGCATTTCACTTTTATGGGAGTTCTTAAAATTGCAAAGCTTGCATGCTTGGCAGTAATGTGATAGATTTTTTTTTTAGCGGTTCTTGTGTCTATTAGATGTTTGAAGCATATCTTGCAATTAACAAAGAAGTCTAAAAGCATCTTATTTTTTTATATGAATCAGTACATATATAAATCATTATATGCATAGGCGAACTACTATTTTTTCCATATATTATTGAAGACAAATAGACATGAACCTAACGCATAAGAAGCATAAAAGATGGAGTGTACAGAAGAAAACATTTTCTATTTATATTGTTGTTTACTGGGCCAGATAAAGGTAAGCAGGTGATATTTCAATGGGTTATAGATGCAATTAAAATCAGGGAAGTCCTCATAGCAGAATAGATTTTAGTTTAATTGAAAGGATTTCCAACTGAGAGCTTTCCATTTCTGCTAATCCTCAATTTAAATTTTCATTAATCCCAGCAAGAACAATGTCTCAGGGGGCAGAGCAATGACTGGCTAATACAAAATACCAGGTATCCCTCTCTCTGCAAAAATGACCTTTATCTGCAGATGGCTGAGATACACTTCATCACGTTGATAAAACCATGATTCAACATAATACACAAAAATCATTCAAGATCATGACCAGGTCTAATTCAAAAGGAATATAAGACACCTTCAGACTTTATATGCTGGATTTAGTTGTCTAGAAGTTGAAAAAAAAATAGCACCTCAAATTCTTTTATTTTGTATGTGTATTAACCAACAAAATCAGTTACATATATTATTTCTAATACAGAAATTAGCACTTTGAACGTATTTTCTTTTATGTTCAAATGATACTTCATAATATCAAATGACTGACAGTAAATATTCTGAAGAAGACTTTTTTTACTTTAAAAACGTAATTCTCTTAATTCCAGGCAATAAACTATCCCATATGCTAATGTTTTCTAACAGGTAGCTGACAAACCACTTGTGGCAACAGGACCTCTAATGATCCCTCCTCTTGTGGCAGGAGTATTTTTTGGCAAGCATCACCAGTTTTCTTACAGGTTTTTGGGGCATGTTGGCTCAGTGGTTAAATTTGTTGACTTGCAGCACTTGACTCCTTGATAGAGATGAGCAAATAGATTCAGGTGGATTGAGTTTACTCAAATTTCCTGAAAAATTCATTTTCATGCAAACTCAAACATTTGAGACATGATTTGTTGTTTGCAAAAAAAAAATTGCCCAGTACCATTTACCACATTGTTGAAGCAACAGAGAGCAGACTAACGTCATTTTACATTGTGAAGCTGGCCTCCCCATAATGCCCTGACGCTAAGACATCTTACGGATTATCATACTTTGTACAGTGCTGGTCAGTACCTGGGCCATCACGGGTCAGTGGTTCCCAGTGGAGCAAAGTTTGTATGGCAGAGTTGTTTTCTATCTCCAAAGTCACTGGGTAAGTCTCTCCTGCTGTAGAATGTAAGCTCTTATGGTCAGCATGGTCCTCTTTCTCCCTCTCTCTCTCCTTTCCCTAAGTGTATTTTCAGAGTAATTAGAAGCCTAACAATTTTTGTACAAAATTTTGTGAAGTTGGCAAATTTTATTTTCAAAAGATCTGTTTCTAGTGCTGGACACAGATCAGATCAATAGCATTAACTGCATAAAGATTGTATATTTTCACCTTTCTTTGAGGGGTACTTTGGTTACCTTTAACATTCCAAAAATATATTAATAGGTTAATTGAAATCCAATAAATTTGAACTACCTGGTGTGCCTAAGATACAAAAATCAAATAGTAAGGGCTTTCATATAGATGAGGCTAACAGTGGCACAGGTAATTATCTAATGTGTTTAAGAGCCCTTTGACTCTCTCTACGTTGTCGGGGAAAACAAGCATCTGGCATGTCCCATTCCAGACTGCCATTTCCTTTGTTTTTGATGAGATAAACCACAGGCAGAGGAGTTTTCCAGCATCTCTCTCATAGAGAGCACAGGAGCACTCTATAAAGAGCAAGCAGCGCCTGCGCATGGAGGATATGAGAAAGATAGCTGCTTACCGAAATAATGGTCAAGCCATCATTAAACTAAGGCTATGGCCACACTATCAGTATTTGTTTAGTATTTTTTCTCAGCATTTGTAAGCGAAAACCAGATGAGGAACAATCAGAGGACAAGGTATAATAGAAACAAGTGCACCAACTCTGTATGTTTGAACCACTCTGGATTTTGGCTTTGGTTTTGGTTCATCGGTTGTTAATTGGTCTCTGTGTTTCGCATTGCAGACGCTTTCTTAATCCTTTTGATTTTTGGAACCAGTGGCAACCTCCCACCAGCTGTAATTGACAGACATGAACCTGGGTGTTTAAAGACTCCCAATCAGGGAGTCACTGTGATATTCACATTTTCACAATGTGAAGGTTTGGAGCTATAGCAGTCAGCTTACTTCCTCTCTGTGGCTGTTGGAGGATGTTTGATGTTATCTCTCTGGAGTCTGCTCAAGTTAAGTAAACAGCACTCAAATAATATGACTATTCCGCCACCCCTTTTTTGCACTCTGTGCAACCCCTGTTTTGCACTCTGCCACCCCTCTTTTACACACTCTGCCAACCCTTCTTTTGCACTCTATGCAACCTCTGTTTTGCACTCTGCCACCCCTCTTTTGCACACTCTGCCAACCCTTATTGTGTACTCTATGCAACCCCTCTTTTGCCCTCTGCCATCCCTCTTTTGCACTCTCTGCACCCCCATTTTCCCATCTTTTAGCACACCCTCCCATCTCTCTATGGCCCCCATGACAGCAAAAAACAACACTACACACAGTCCCCCATAATAACATGCAGCCTCCCTACACTCCTCTACACCGAAGGAGGGGGCAGGGGGCCTTTTCAGCACCCCTACATACCTGAGTGAGAAAAATTATTCTCTCCAGGTCCATCTTGTGTCTCTGCAGGCATGAGTGATAAACTCCATCAAAGTCACTAACAGGAAGTACAGCTGAGTGTCCTAGCAAAAATACGGCATTCTGCAAATACAGTCTTCACAGTGTCCCGCAAAATCAACACACTGGGCAAGCTTCCATTGTTTTTGCGACCCCATTGATTTTCAATGGGGGCTGTGTCCATAATCCGTGAAAAATAATGAGCAAGCTCGATATTTTTTCACGACTGTAAATATGGCCCTCACAGCCACATGGCATACAGCGCTCCTACGATTTTTTTGTGGCCCGTTTTTGCGGCCCCACAGAAATCTATTGGGGACACAAAAATGGGACACAAAACCATGGCAAGAGTAAAAGAAGCCTAACAGCAGGAGAAAATCAATAATATAATTTGTTATGCAAGTTCTCCTGAATTACCAATACCCCATATATGTTGTATTGGAAAAACACTGTATGTATGCACTACAGGGCTTGAAAGGGAAAGAGCTCCATTTGACCTTTGCAACACAAAATTGGCTGGAACAGATAGATAACACCATGTCGTGTTTGTAGAGCCCCTAATGTGCCTAACAGTGGAAACCCCCCGAGGGTGACCCTATTTTGGAAGGTACACCTCTAGAGGATTTCATCTTGGGGAGCAAAGAGTTTTTAGCCCTCAGGAAATTCACAGAATTGTATAACATTGTGCTGAGTAAATTAAATATTACCATTTTTTCCACTAAAATGTTGCTTTGGCACAAAGCTTGTAATTTTCAAAAGGGCTAACATGAAAAAATGTACAGTACAGTTTGTTACTCAATTTCTCCTAACTACTCGAACACCCAATAGTGGTTGAATACTACTTTTGAGGCAAAGCGCAAAGCTCATATGGGAAGTAGTACCATATTGCAGCACACATTTTGCTGTTATGGTTTCCTGGTGCCATGTCACATTGGCAGAGCCTCTGAGTTCCTAGAATAGCAGAACCCCCATAAGTGATCCCATTTTATAAACTACACCTCTCAGTATATTAATCTAGGGGTGAAGAGATCATATTGAAACCACAGGTGTGTCATAGAATTTTACACCATTGGGCGGTGAAGAAAAAATAATTACATTTCTACCACAAAAAAATTTTAATCCCCTGATTATACATTTTCACAAGGGGTAATGGTAATGAGTAAAAAGGGCACCTAAATTTGTCACACAATTTCAGGTGACCATGTCAATATCCCGTATACAAAAAACCACGGCACTCCAGAGAAAAACAGGAGCATTGGTGCTCAAGTAACGTTTCCAACCCATAGACATATACAAAAATACTTGGCACTCAAAATTGGAGAAGCAATTTTTTCTTTATTTTGCATCCAGACAAAAATAGACTCATATCATATGAACGTTTTTGGTCCAACAGCGGACCTTCATCAGAAAGGTCTTTTTGTTTCTTTAGAGTAGACTATAAGTTACAAAAAGTATACAAGAGAACAAACCAATATGTCAGAACAATGCCATAGACATATAATGCACTTTCAAAATAATAAATAATAATCTGACGTCAGAAGCAGGATCTATAGCGAAAGAAAGTGACTACATCCCTTTTGTTAGCATCTATCACCCCTTCTCCAACCAGATACAGTCGTCCATCAGAAGACACTCGAATCTCCTAACTAAAAGTTATCCTAACATTCCGGAGTTCCAGGTGCCATTCCTTTTCTGTTATCGCCAGCCCAGAAATCTGAAGGATAGATTGGTAAAAGCTGATGTAGGGTCTAGTACTATACAACCTAAACAGACATTTCTTCAGACTCAAAAAACAAGGCACTTTCCCCTGCCTACACTGTTTACAGTGCAACAATGTACAAAAAGGTGCCAAAGTTTTTCACCCACATACAGGACAGGGGATCCCCATTCAGGGCTTTTACACGTGTGAGTCATCATATGTCATTTACGACATCAAGTGTCCTTGCGGATTCACCTATGTAGGGGAAACGACACAGGCCATCAGAGACAGGGTGTCCCAACACAAATCAAACATCCGATGTAAGAAAACTCAGCTTCCCCTCCCACACCACTTCCATCAAAAAAATCACAATATTTCGCAATTAAAGTTTCAGGTCTTGTAACAAGTAGATATCTCGAGGAGGGGTGCTAATAGGATTAAAATCCTTAAAAAAAAGGGAGGCCTACTGGATCTTTATCTTGCAAACCCTAGAACCTAAGGGCTTGAACAGAGATTATGAATGTGTCGGCATTTTTATAACTTTTCTATAACTTTGTTATAACATGTTCATCATGCTCATTATAATGTTAATAACCATACTTTGATTTTGTTTATAACATTTCTGGAACATGTTTATCCTGCTCATTACAATGTCATTAACCCTGTTGTGTTCTGTTTACCTCCTTCTCTTATAGAATCATTAACCGTGTCTTTCACTTTACCGCTGGGCACTATCTCTATCACTTATGGTATAGTATGTATTTGCACCCACTTTGCATCTTACAACATATTCCCTCAAAATCAACCATGCATGCGTGTATGTGCACATAACTATGTGTATATATGGACATGCATCCACTCATATTTATACCTCATTACACATAGACTCCTGTGATACTCGAGACTGACTACATATGATTCACTCCAATTGCCTCAATCATACCCCAATCGGTAGCTTGCCCCACTATATTGCAGATACGTCACTCTGCTAAATAATCCACTATCCCTTCCTTGCAGTTTCCCTTTTTTTGCCACTGGCATATCATCAGTGCATTATAAATCGCCATTTTTTTACCTAATCCCCTTTAAATATGGCCAGCATTTCACAACAGGCTCCCCAGAACACTACAGGGTTAAATGCCTTCCTTGCTTACATGAATACTAACACATGAGACATGACCGCTTTAGAGGCGGTCTTCCTATTTTGCCTTGGAATCTGTGGGCATGCACAGTAAGCTCCCCACGGTCATGTGACCGCTATGACGTTCTCATGACGCAGCTACAGACGGGCATTTAACCCGGAAGCATAGCTCACACAGCATCCTCCTCTCACGGCGGCACCCTGGATTGTTTCAGCGGCCTCTTAGGTAAAATTTTGAGAAACAGGCTGACAGCCTGACGCTTTGATCCCTAGTACATTAATCTTCCCTCCTCCTTCTTCACAGTGCTGCAGCCCTTTGCAGACAGCTCCATACAGCGCTGCCACTCTCTCCCTAAGGCCTGCTTTATCCAGGTACACAGCGCCGTTACTTATTGGTCTCTTCTGGCCACCATTAAGATGTTTTTGCACATTTTAGCATCATTTAATACCCGTGTTTTCTTCCTTATGCAGTCATATTGTATCCAGCCCCTTTGATAGACTCGAGCTCCAGCCATTACAAAATAAACAGGTACAGAGGTTTACAGCTCACCATTCAACCACATTATCTTGGTCACTCATGCTAATCGTTAACCCCTTGGTATTCTCTGTTTACCATTCAGCTGCATACCATGCTCTTATTTGCTCTTTTTCTTATTGTCAGCATTATAGGATTTCATTCCTGCCTTAGGATATCTTTTACCCTACTGTATCTCTTACAGGTATATACTCCTTGCCATCCATATTTGTCAGCATGGATATTTCTATTCTATTATAGTGATTAACACTCTGGGAGCACATAGATATCCTTTTTACTTATAGTCATTTCACCATAGTTGTGGACTTCGGTCCCTGGAAAAAAATTTTCTGTTACTCATAAATCCATTTTCCTTAACCATGTTCTCACCCTCATTTATGGCACAGATGAAATCTGAAAACTGCATCTACACTTATGGAATGAATTTCTGCCGTCACTTTCCTTCACTATAGATCCTGCTTCTGACGTCAGATTATTAATTATTATTTTAAAAGTGTATTATATGTCTATGGCATTGTTCTGGCATTGTTTTGTTCTCTTGTTTACTTTTTTGTAACTTATAGTCTACTCTAAAGAAACAAAAAGAACTTTCTGATGAAGGTCCGTTGTTGGACCGGAAACTTTCATATGATATGAGTCTATTTTTGTCTGGATGCACAATAAAGAAAAAATTGCTTCTGCTATTTTGAGTGCCAAGTATTTTTGTACATGTCAATATCCCATCTCTGGCTGTACAGTACTACATATCCACATGGTGAGACTCGGGAGGAAAGGAGTGTTATTTGACTTTTGGAGAACAATGTTTAGTAGAATAGTTTACTGACTCCACATACAGAGCCCCTAAGTGCTAGAATATCAGAATCTGCCTTCAAGTGACCCCATTTTGGAAATTATACCCCTCTTGGAATTTATCTACAGGTATATTGACAACTAAGACTCCAGTGTGTGTTTTCTAGAAACAATCAGCAATTGATGTTACTTAGTGAAAATTGCATATCTGTCATTGTAGTGCCCAAACTTTGTAGTGCCCGTACATTATGCCCAGCTTGTACTTCTTGAGATGCGAACCACACAAATTAGGTGGGCTCTCATCGCTACAGAAATGTGAAACATGGATGCTAAATGGGGTTTAGGCAAATTGAGGTGCTCAGAAAGGAGGTGAGCATTTGAATTCGAGAGCGCAGAATTTGACAGATATTTTTAGGTGCAGAGGGGAGCCATAGAGCTTTTTCAAAGTCTTTATGTTCCCGGGAACATGGAGCTCCCCTTATTTCCATTGACAGATGATGGACCTGAGTGGGGATTTGCTTTTTTGTGGATTAAGTTGAAACTTTTATTAGGAATGTTTTACGTAACATATTCAGGCTCGGACTGTCCCATAAGGGTACAGGGGAATCCCCCAGTAGGCCCCTGTGCAGACATGGGTCCCAAACCCCAATGTATGGGCAGTACTTGGCATAATTCAATTGATTCAATCTGTAAAGATAAAAGCAGCATCTCATCATTCATTTACTAAACTACCCAATTTATTATTATATACAGTTGTAGGTAAATTTGTGACTGAGGGTAGTGTAATATTTGCATGCAGGTGAATAGTGGGCCCCCAAAGTCAATGTTACTGGTGGACCCTTGGCACCATAGTCCGACACTGATCACATTTATCCTGCACTCTACTCTGAGCACTTACATCAGGGTTTCCATCTTCATCTCTGAATGACATAATTCAGATGAAATCCCTGAGGGATCCATTCACGATAATGACGCAGCAGTGTTACTCTGGACTCCATCTGCGGTGTCCTTCTTTTTAGAGGTGCAGAAAACTGTGGCCCACAGTGCTTTTATGCCTGCTTAAAAAGATGGACACCACCGGATTATAGGCTATACAGAGTCCATCTCCATCTGCCTCATTTTAGGAAATTTTATGTTGAGGTTTCCATCTACATCATGTATTTCAGAGATTTACACAGAAACCAGGTGTAAGCATTCAGCATATGGTGCAGGATAAATGTATGCCGAGCCTTACTATGATCTTTGTGAGGCAGAATGAACAAATCAACAGAATGTTAAGAATTAGCTTTATTTATTTTTGACACCTTTCACTGTGTGGTATAATTAGATGGCTTTATTCTTGGGGTCAGTGCAATTACAGCAATGCCACATTTACTTTTTATGTTTGGCTGCTGTCACACACTAATAAACACTTTTTATACAAAAAGAAAGTTTTTGCATCACTGTATTTGAGTGCTGTTATTTTTCTATATTTCAGCTGACAGTCATGTGAGAGCTTGATTTTTTGTAGGATGAGTTGTTGTTGTTTTTGGGAGGCAGAATGAACAAAAATAAGCAGTTCAAGAGTTGGTTTTTGAGTTTTTTCAATGCCCTTCACCATATGACAGGTTGAGCCAACATATTGTAGCTTGCAGCTGTTACAGGTTAAAATATAAACTGCAAACTTGGTGTTACAATTCAAAAATGTGAAAATTTTATATTTTTTGGCTAAATGCATTGAAGAAAAGGCACGTGATTTCATGACAAATTTCCAGGCGTTACATCTAGATAGGCTGCATTTGTAGTAGCTTTGCAAATCCAACCAAGTATGTTTATTTAAAGTATTAACCCCTTCACTCCCGGAGCTTTTTTCGATTTTTAATTTTCATTTTTCGCTCCCCTTCTTTCCAGAGCCATAACTTTTTTATTTTTCCATCAATATGGCCATGTGAGGGCTTATTTTTTGCAGGATCAGTTGTACCTTTAAATGACACCATTGGTTTTACCATGTCATGTACTCAAAAATGGGAAAAAAATTCCAAATGCGGTGAAATTGCAAAAAAGTGCAATCCCCCACTTGTTTTTTGCTTGGCTATTTTGCTAGATTCACTAGATGCTAAATCTAACCTGCCATTATGATTCTCCAGGTCATTACAAGTTCATAGACACCAAACATGTCTATGTTCTCCTTTATCTAAGTGCTGAAAAAAAAATTCCAAAGTTTGCAAAAAAAAAAATTGCGAAATTTTCTGAGACTCGTAGCATCTCCATTTTTTGTGATCTCAGGTTAGGTGTGGACTTATTTTTTGCGTGCCGGTCTGATGTTTTCAATGATAACACTTTTGTGCAAATATGTTCTTTTGATCACCCGTTATTGCATTTTAACAGCTGACATGTCGCGGCTTTGAGGTGGGCTCACTGGCGGAGCCCACCTCAAAGAGGGGATCCTTAACGATGACGTACTATTCCGTCATCGGTAAGGAAGGGGTTAAATGTACTAGGGGAAAATTTATTAGCTAATGTCATTGATTTCCTAGCTACAAATATAATTCTTCCACCCAACACAGATGCCAGTTTTTTATCCTGTTGTAATAATGGAAGATTTTGTTTTATTATGGCCACAATGTCATTAAAATCTGTAGAGTAAGGAGTAGAAAAAACAATTCATATAGGGGAATCCTTGCCATTAGTTTCCTTAAAAAGGCAATCAAGACTTCTCATTACAAATGGATGTGGCATGTTTTATAACATTTTTTGAATAACCCCTTTGTTTAAATCATTTAGAGATTATACCACATTCACACTTGAAAGTTTCCTCTGTAGATCAAGCTCTTTTTGCTCTAAAAAAATTCCCTATTGGAAGATTTTTAATTAAATGTGATGGGTGTAAACTTGAAGCATGCAGCAGAGTGCTACCTGCACCAGGTTTCCTATAGAGTTTAGTGACAATTTTTGCTGTACATTTATTACCCAAAGGATGAATATCCAGGAAAGAAGTGATGTTGTTTTTTCTCTCTGAAATAAACTTTAAATTGTGATCATTATTATCCAAGTACTTGAAAAAAGCATCACAACAATTTATTTTAGTTTTTTGCACAATAAAGACCAGATCATCATTGTAACGACCCATCCAAATTATAGCCTCTGAGAAAGGAATTTCCACTGAAAAAAGAAAATCCTTCTCTCATGATGCCATATAAATGTTTGCCAATGTAGGTGAACACTTACCTCCCATTGGGCAACCTCAGATCTATAGAAAAATTACCCATTGAAAAAAAATAGTTGTGGGATAGTAAGAATGAAATAGTATAACCAATAAATTCATTCACCATACCTGGCAATTTGTTATACATTCTTAGATAACTAATAGTCGCTCGAATAGTCAATTCATGTGGCATATACGAAAATAGAGATTTTACATCACTGGTTGTCCATTCATAGTCGTCAGACCATCTCAAACAATCAAATACACACAGAAAACTTATTGTAACATTTATATAAGATGGAGTGAATTTCACAAGAGGCTGGAGAAACCCGTCGACCCATGCTGAAAGATGTTCACAAAGTGAACATATATCAGACCCTATAGGGCGGAATGTAGGTGGAAAATCCACCATATCAGCAAACATCAAAGTTCCATGACTGCATAAAAAAGTCAACATTTCAGATTCTTGACCAACTAAAGAAAAACACGTAAGTCAACCCATAGGTAGCAGTCTATTTTTCCTGGCTTGCTTAAAATAGACTTCTGGTTAATGAAGATAAAATGCTGTGTCTCGTCAGTTACTAATGTACTGTTTTGTCAATCTTTGTATTCTCTTTTTTTGTATTTTTAATGATATATGTCTAGTGTTGAGCGATACCACCCGATATTGAAAAATATCGCATCAGATTGGATCGACCGATCTAAAAAAAGTATCGGGTATCGCCGATTCCGATCCCGGAAGTCCAATTAAAGTCAATGGGACAGAAATATCGGAATTAAAAAAAACCCTTTCGAGAGGGGGGAAGAGTGTGGGCGGACACTGTGTGTGTCTGTGTGTGCGGGTGGGGCCTGTGCGGGCTGTTGGTGGTCTGTACGGGCCTCTCGGGGGCCTGTGCTGGCTGCCGGTGGTCTGTACGGCCCTCTCGGGGGGCCTGTGCCGGCTGCAGGTGGTCTGTACGGGCCTCTCGGGGGCCTGTGCCAGCTGTCGGTGGTCTGTGCGGGCCTGCCGGGGGCTTGTGCTGGCTGCCGGGGGTCTGTACGGGCCTGCCGGGGGCTTGTGCCGGCTGCCGGGGGTCTGTACAGGCCTGCCGGGGGCTTGTGCCGGCTGCCGGTGGTCTGTATGGGCCACTCGGGGGCCTGTGCCGGCTGCCGGTGGTCTGTGCCGGCCTGCCGGGGGCCTGTGCCAGCTGTCGGTGGTCTGTGCGGGCCTGCCAGGGGTCTTGTGTCTGTGCAGGCATCGTCCGATGGGACTACAAGTCCCATCGGGCTATGCCTGCTACACTGACAGTGATTGACACATTAGCCAATGATGGGACAGTAGTAGTCCCATCATCCGGCTAATGTGTTGAACGTAAAAAAAAAATATATATATACATGCTACTTACATACTACATACATACTACATACATACTACATTCATACAACATACATACTACATTCATACAACATACATATATACTACATACTACATACATGCTACATATTTACTACATTCATGCAACATACATATATACTACATACATACTACATACATACTACATACATACAACATTCAGACAACATACATACTACATTCATACAACATACATATATACTACATACTACATACATACTACATATATACTACATTCATACAACATACATATATACTACATACAACATACATGCTACATACTACATTCATACAACATACATGCATACTACATACAACATACATGCTACATATATACTACATTCATACAACATACATATATAATACATACATACTACATATATACTACATTCATACAACATACATACATACTACATACAACATACATGCTACATACTACATTCATACAATATACATACATGCTACATACTACATACATGCTACATATATACAACATTCATACAACATACATACATGCTACATACTACATACATGCTACATATATACAACATTCATACAACATACATATATACTACATACTACATACATATATACTACATTCATACAACATACATATATACTACATACATACTACATACAATACATTCATACATTCATACAATACATACATATAGACATACAATACATATAACATAGAGTACATATTCACCAATACTTGTCACATTGTTCCCCGAAGCCAGTGTCATCTATGAAAAAATATGAAAATAACAAACAAGCCATATACTCCCTGATCCGCAGAAATCCACGAGGGTCCCACGCCGATTTCCCGTGGAGAACAGCAGCATCAGCTGATGCGACCGCTCTCTAGGGGCTTCAATAATCCAATGTTGGAAGGTAGGTATCCTTCCGCACTGTATTCCTCCGCCACTGTAAAAAAAGTCCCTAGTCTCACTTTATGGCAAAAGCTGTGTGAGAAAGTTCCCAGGCAGCTTTTGCCATAAAGTGAGACTAGGGACTATTTGTTTTAAAGTGGCAGAGGAATACAGTGCAGAAGGATACCTACCTTCCGTCATTGGATTATTGAAGCCCCTAGAGAGCGGTCGCATCAGCTGATGCTGCTGTTCTCCAAGGGAAATCGGCGTCGGACACTCACTCGTGGATATCTGCGGATCAGGGAGTATTTGGTGGTTTATTTTTTTCTAATTTCTTTCATAGATGACACTGGCTTCTGGGATCAAAGTGACAAGTGATGGTGAGTATGTACTCTATGTTATATGTGCTGTATGTCTATTTGTATGTATTGTATGAATGCATGAATGTATTGTATGTAGTATGTATGTAGTATGTAGTATGTATGTAGTATGTATGCAGTATGTAGTATGCATGTTGTATGAATGTAGTATATATGTAGTATGTATGTAGTATATATGTATGTTGTATGAATGTCTGAATGTATTGTATGTAGTATGTATGTTGTATGAATGTAGTATATATGTAGTATGTATATAGTATGTAGTATGTATGTATGTTGTATGAATGTAGTATATATGTAGCATGTATGTAGTATGTAGTATATATGTATGTTGTATGAATTTAGTATATATGTAGCATGTATGTTGTATGTAGTATGTATGTATGTTGTATGAATGTAGTTTATATGTAGTATGTATGTAGTTTGTAGCATAAATGTTGTATGTAGTATGTATGTATGTTGTATGAATGTAGTATATATTTAGTATGCATGTATGTATATTGTATGAATGTAGTATATATGTATGTAGTATGTATGTATGTTGTATGAATGTTGTATGGTGTATGAATGTAGTATATATGTAGTATGTATGTACGTATGTATGTTGTATCAATGTAGTATGTATGTATGTTGTATGAATGTAGTATATATGTAGTATGTATGTATGTATGTTGTATGAATGTAGTATATATGTATGTAGTATGTAGTATGTATGTATGTATGTATGTTGTATGAATGTAGTATATATGTAGTATGTATGTATGTTGTATGAATGTAGTATATATGTATGTAGTATGTAGTATGTAGTATGTATGAATGTAGTATGTATGTAGTATGTATGTATGTATGTTGTATGAATGTAGTATATATGTAGTATGTATGTAGTATGTATGAATGTATTATGTATGTAGCATGTATGTATGTTGTATGAATGTAGTATATATGTAGTATGTACGCAGTATGTATGTATGTTGTATGAATTTAGTATATATGTAGCATGTATGTAGTATGTAGTATGTATGTATGTATGTTGTATGAATGTAGTATATATGCAGCATGTATGTTGTATGTAGTATGTATGAATGTTGTATGAATGTAGTATATATGTAGTATGTATGTAGTATGTAGCACGTATGTTGTATGAATGTATGTTGTATGTATGTAGTATATATGTAGTATGTATGTAGTATGTAGCATGTATGTTGTATTTAGTATGTATGTATGTTGTATGAATGTAGTATGTATGTAGTATGTAGTATATATGTATGTTGTATGAATGTAGTATATATGTAGTATGTATGTAGTATGTAGTATGTATGAATGTAGTATGTATGTAGTATGTATGTATGTATGTTGTATGAATCATAGAATCATAGAATCATAGAATCGTAGAGTTGGAAGGGACCTCCTGGGCCATCTGGTCCAACCCCCTGCTCAAAGCAGGATTCGCTAAATCATCACAGTCAGATGTCTGTCCAGCCTCTGTTTGAAGACTTCCATTGAAGGAGAACTCACCACTTCTCGTGGCAGCTTGTTCCACTCATTGATCACTCTAACTGTCAAAAAGTTTTTTCTAATATCTAATCTGTGTCTCCTCCCATTCAGTTTCATCCCATTGCTTCTAGTCTTTCCTTGTGCAAATGAGAATAAAGTTGATCCTTCTACAATGTGACAGCCCTTTAGATATTTGTAGACAGCTATTAAGTCTCCTCTCAGTCTTCTCTTTTTCAAACTAAACATTCCCAAATCCTGCAACCTTTCCTCATAAGACAGGGTTTGCAGACCGGTCACCATTCTGGTCGCTCTTTTCTGAACTTGCTCCAGTTTGTTGATGTCTTTTTTAAAATGTGGTGCCCAAAACTGGACACAATATTCCAGATGAGGTCTGACCATAGAGGAGTAGAGGGAAATAATGACTTCACGTGATCTAGACTGTATGCTTCTGTTAATACATCCTAGAATTGCATTTGCCTTTTTTGCTGCTGCATCACACTGTTGACTCATATTCAGTCTGTGATCTATTAGTATACCCAAGTCTTTTTCACATGTGCTGTCACTTAGCCCTATTCCTCCCATTCTGTATATGCTTTTTTCATTTTTATTGCCCAGATGTAGTACTTTGCATTTCTCCCTGTTAAAAACCATTCTGTTAGTTGCTGCCCACTTCTCCAGTTTATTTAAATCTTTTTGAATTCTCTCTCTCTCTTCTCTAGTATTAGCTATCCCTCCTAGCTTTGTGTCATCAGCAAATTTAATCAGTTTACCCTCAATTCCTTCATCTAAATTGTTGATAAAGATGTTGAACAATACAGGGCCCAGGACAGAGCCCTGTGGTACCCCACTTGAGACATTCTTCCAACTGGATGTGCAGCCATTTACGACCACTCTTTGGGTCTGATCACTAAGCCAGTTATGAATCCACCTAACAGTTGCCTTGTCCATTCCATACTTAGTCATTTTTTCAATAAGGATTGTATGAGAGACTTTGTCAAATGCTTTGCTGAAGTCAAGATATACTATATCTACAGCATTTCCTTGATCCACCCAATCAGTGATACCGTCATAGAAGGAAATTAAGTTAGTCTGACATGACTTATTAGTTACAAACCCATGCTGACTCTGTTTAAGCACTTCATTCTTATCCAGGTATTGACATACATGTTGTTTAATAATTTGTTCAAAGATCTTTCCTGGTATAGAAGTCAGACTCACCGGCCTATAGTTGCCTGGGTCCACCTTCTTCCCCTTTTTGAAGATAGGAACAACATTTGCTCTTCTCCAGTCTTCTGGCACTTCTCCTGTTCTCCAAGAATTTTCAAAGATTATGGAGAGGGGTTCAAAAATTTCTTCTGCTATCTCCTTCAGTACTCTGGGGTGTAATTCATCTGGACCTGGAGACTTGAATTCATTTAGGTTAGCTAAGTGTTTCCTCACTATCTTTCTGTTTATAGATATCCTGGATTCTTCTATTCCCTTAATAGGACAGTGAAGATCAGTTGATGTTACATTTCCTTTCTGAGAGAAAACAGATGCAAAATAGGAATTTAAAAGTTCAGCCTTCTCAACATCCTGTCTTACCATTTAATCATTTTCATCCTGTAAAAATCCTATAGCATCTTTGACTTTTCTTTTACTTTTGACATATCCCCAAAATCCTTTATTATTGCTTTTGACATCTCTTGCAAGCCTCAATTCATTTTCAGCTTTAGCTAATCTGATTTGTGCCCTGCAGGTTCTGCAGACAGCATTATATTCTTCTTTAGATATGCCTCCCCCTTTCCATTTTATGAACATTTTTTTCTTCCTTTTTAGCATGTGCTTAAGTTCTGTGTTCATCCATCCTGGTTTCCTTAAATGCTTCCTATTCTTCCCTCTTTTCGGAATTGTTAACAACTGTGCTTTGAGAATTTCATTTTTCAAGATTTCCCATCCTTCCTGGACATTTTTGTCTTTAAGGATATCCAGTCATTGGATCCCTCCAATTCTCTTTCTGAATCCCTTAAAATCTGCCTTTCTGAAATCTAACCTTGACGTCTGAGTCTTCACAGGTCTTCCGCCTCTAGTTATCCAAAATTCTAAAATAGCATGGTCGCTACCTCCTAGGGTCCCAGCCACTTTTACCTCCTCAACCATTTCCTCCCTGTTTATAAGGATTAGATCCAAGGTAGCAGATCCCCTTGTTTTCTCCCCTACCTTTTGGCAGATAAAGTTGTCAGCAAGAGAGGATAAGAATTTCCTTGACCTGTTAGTTTTGCCTGAGAGAGATTCCCAACAAATGTCTGGATAGTTGAAATCTCCCATGACAACTATGTCATATTTTTTGGAGAACTTGGCCATTTGATGCATAAAGAGTTCATCCATATCTTCAGCTTGCACAGGCGGCCTGTAGTAAATGCCTACAATGGTGTCCTTTCCATTGTTCTGTCCTTGTATTCTTACCCAAACAGTTTCCACAGAACTCCCAGTCTCTGAAGCTTCAATCTCTGTGCAGATATACGCGTTTCTAACATACAATGCGACACCTCCTCCTCGTTTATCAAGTCTGTTTCTTGCAAATAAGTTGTATCCTTCTAGTCTTGTATTTCAATCATGGGTATTGTCCCACCAAGTTTCAGTGATTCCAATGACATCATATTTCTTTTCCTGTGTTAGTAGTTCCAATTCTCCTTGTTTGTTGCCCATGCTTTGTGCATTAGTATAGAAACATTTTAGTTTGTGATTGGTTTCTCTTTCTCCAATATTTTCATTAATTAGATACTTTTGTCTTTGTTCTTCCTTTCCACTTCTAATAGCAGAGTTCTCAATAGCATTTGTCAGGTGTATGGCTTTTTCTGGTCTTTCGCTTCCCTTCCCATGTTGTTCTAGTTTAAAGCTCTCCTTACAAGTGTAGCAAGGCGACTTCCAAATACATGCTTTCCAGTCTTCGTAAGGTGCACCCCATCTCTAGCAAGTAGTCCATCGTATAAGTAATTCACTCCGTGATCCAGAAATCCAAATCGTTGCTGACGGCACCATCGACGTAGCCAGTTGTTCACCTGCAGAATCTTATTCCACCTCCTTGTTCCATGGCCATCCACTGGGAGGATGGAAGAGAAGACCACCTGTGATCCCAGTTCTTTCACTTTCTTGCCTAAGTCTTCAAAGTCTCTGCAGATGGTTTCCAGATCATTTCTTGCGGTGTCATTTGTCCCCACATGTAGTAGCAGGAATGGGTAGTCATCTGTAGGTCTGAATGTAATATATATGTAGTATGCATGTAGTATGTATGTATGTATGTTGTATGAATGTAGCATATATGTAGTATGTATGTAGTATGTAGTATATATGTATGTTGTATGAATGTAGTATATATGTAGCATGTATGTTGTATGAAGTATGTATGTATGTTGTATGAATGTAGTATGTATGTAGTATGTATGTAGTATGTAGCATGTATGTTGCATGTAGTATGTATGTATGTTGTATGAATGTAGTATATATGTAATATGTATGTAGTATGTAGTATATATGTATGTTGTATGAATGTAGTATATATGTAGTATGTATGTAGTATACACTCACTGGCCACTTTATTAGGTACACCATGCTAGTAACGGGTTGGACCCCCTTTTGCCTTCAGAACTGCCTCAATTCTTCGTGGCAGAGATTCAACAAGGTGCTGGAAGCATTCCACAGAGATTTTGGACCATATTGACATGATGGCATCACACAGTTGGCGCAGATTTGTCGGCTGCACATCCCTGATGCGAATCTCCCGTTCCACCACATCCCAAAGATGCTCTATTGGATTGAGATCTGGTGACTGAGGAGGCCATTTGAGTACAGTAAACTCATTGTCATGTTCAAGAAACCAATCTGAGATGATTCGAGCTTATGACATGGCGCATTATCCTGCTGAAAGTAGCCATCAGATGTTGGGTACATTGTGGTCATAAAGGGATGGACATGGTCAGCAACAATACTCAGGTAGGCTGTGGCGTTGCAACGATGCTCAATTGGTACCAAGGGGCCCAAAGAGTGCCCAGAAAAAATTCCCCACACCATGACACCACCACCACCAGCCTGAACCGTTGATACAAGGCAGGATGGATCCATGCTTTCATGTTGTTTACGCCAAATTCTGACCCTACCATCCGAATGTCGCAGCAGAAATCGAGACTCATCAGACCAGGCAACGTTTTTCCAATCTTCTACTGTCCAATTTCGATGAGCTTGTGCAAATTGTAGCCTCAGTTTCCTGTTCTTAGCTGAGAGGAGTGGTACCCAGTGTGGTCTTCTGCTGCTGTAGCCCATCTGCCTCAAAGTTCGACGCACTGTGCGTTCAGAGATGCTCTTCTGCCTACCTTGGTTGTAACGGGTGGCAATTTGAGTCACTGTTGCCTTTCTATCAGCTCGAACCAGTCTGCCCATTCTCCTCTGACCTCTGGCATCAACATGGCATTTCCGGCCACAGAACTGCCGCTCACTGGATTTTTTTTCTTTTTCGGACCATTCTCTGTAAAAACTAGAGATGGTTGTGCGTGAAAATCCCAGTAGATCAGCAGTTTCTGAAATAGTCAGACCAGCCCTTCTGGCACCAACAATCATGCCACGTTCAAAGGCACTCAAATCACCTTTCTTCCCCATACTGATGCTCGGTTTGAACTGCAGGAGATTGTCTTGACCATGTCTACATGCCTAAATGCACTGAGTTGCCGCCATGTGATTGGCTGATTAGAAATTAAGTCTTAACACACAGTTGGACAGGTGTACCTAATAAAGTGGCCAGTGAGTGTATATGTAGTATGTATGTTGTATGTATGTATGTTGTATGAATGTAGTGTATATGTAGTATGCATGTAGTATATATGTATGTTGTATGAATGTAGTATGTATGTAGTATATATGTAGTATGTATGTTGTATGAATGTAGTATATATGTAGTATGTATGTTGTATGTATGTTGTATGAATGTAGTATATATGAAGTATGTATGTAGTATGTAGTATGTATGTAGTATGTATATATATATATATATATATTTTTTTTGCATTCAACAAATTAGCCGGATGATGGGACTACTACTGTCCCATCATTGGCTAATGTGTCAATCACTGTCAGTGTAGCAGGCATCGCCCGATGGGACTTGTAGTCCCTTCGGACGATGCCTGCACACACACACAAGACCAACGGCAGGCCCGCACAGACCACCGGCAGCCGGCACAGGCCCCCGGCAGCCGGCACAGACCATCGACAGCCCGCACAGGCCCCCAAGAGGCCCGTACAGACCACCGGCAGCCGGCACAGACCACCTACAGCCGGCACAGGCTCCCGAGAGGCCCGTACAGACCACCGGCAGGCCCGCACTGACCGCGCATCATGATGCGCACAGACCGCGCATCATGATGACATCATTTAAGCAGCCAATCACAGCCATGCCAATAGTTAACATGCCTACATGCCTAACAGGATGTGCCCACACTTCTGAGGATTCCCATTGGCTGAATCAAATCGAGCGGGCTCATTGTATTATGGGAACTTCCGATTCCGGTATCCGATATAGAAAAAATATCGGTACTCGGTATCGGAATTCCGATATAGCGAATATCGGCCGATACCAGATATTTGCAGTATCGGAATGCTCAACACTATACATGTCAACTAATAAATCAGATTCACTAATAGGATTTTTTATGGATTAAAACGTGCGCTGCCAGACCATTGGTCTGGCAGCGCACGTTTTAATCCATAAAAAATCCTATTAGTGAATCTGAAGATTTATGGCCACAGCGTGGTCATTTGGATGTGCAGCAAGCTGACCGCGTTTCTTTATGCCTGTTACTCTCCTATATATGGTGAGTATAAACTATTGTTTGATATCTTGGTTTTCTCAGATAAGACCCTATTGCGCTTTTTTTCCTTGCAGTTTCAATTAAACTAATAAATCAGGAATTTTTATAGCTTAAAATACGGTGTTTTTTCTCTTTTTTTCAAGGAACATCAAATTTGTCTGTTATTTTCTGATTTGTGGTGTTTATTATTAAAAAAACATTAATTTATTGTAATTGTTTTTTTTATTATTTTTTAGTAATTTTATAGGAAGAAAAAAATGTACTTTGTATTTTCCCTCTATAATATAAGTACAAAGAAATACAATGCTATATACAATTTATCTCCATGTGTCAGTGAAGACTGTGACTCATAGTTTTAGCTACAGACTAAAATGAGGAAGGTTGTGGGTTTAATTCCAAGGGAGATCATATCACAGGAAAATAAAAGGTTGTTTATTTAATTAATGTAATTGTATGTAGAGGAGAGAGATGCAAACCCCACACCCTACAAGAGGACACCAGAAAAAAGACATCGCACTGAGAGGGTAAGTGGAATTTTGGGATAAAGCCCTGATTTCAAATTGTGACAGTCCAGAGAAATATGGGACAAATGGAAGCTATGTGCTTATAACCTAACTCAAGGACACTGCAACTGCAATAAGCAAGTTGCAAAGAATCTGATGGTTGGACTTCTTGAGACTTTCTTATTGAAGTCGCAGTACCTTTAGGGTCGAAATTTGATCCCATTCACTTTTATTGCATTGCGATGTAGCAGTGACATCATGCAAACTTTGTTTGCGTGACAATTAGCTTCAGCCTTATCATTTTCTAAATCAGAAAAAATGATGTGCTCGCCATTGTAGAAATCCAT
This sequence comes from Dendrobates tinctorius, assembly GCF_039654945.1. Lineage (NCBI taxonomy): Eukaryota > Metazoa > Chordata > Amphibia > Anura > Dendrobatidae > Dendrobates > Dendrobates tinctorius. The sequence goes on along the minus strand of NW_027361838.1, from coordinate 8,916,217 downwards.
CATTGCATGGGTTTCGGAGATCCAGCAAGCCCCTCGGCCTGGCAAATAAATCCAATATAACCTTGGACTTAACATTTTCTATCAATGTTGTATGAAGCCCTTGGGGTTAAAATAAAATAAACAATTACTAAAATTTAAAAATGCTGGAGATTTCAACTCTGGCTGTTTTGTGTCAAACAAACACGACACATGATATTCAGTGGCCTGCACGCAGGCGAACAGAGAACCTGGAGTTCCATACTACGTAGATACCTCTTGTGCACCTGTATGTTTGGTGATGGTTTTATATGCTCAAAAAGAAAAAACAAATTTTTAAAAAATTCCTTTATTCTCAGTTTGTTAAAAAAATCTCAAAAAAGTATTAGAACCAGAGCCACCTTAGATGCTATACACACTCCATTATAATCCAGCCTATACAAATATGTTTCTCACAACACTCGGTAGTGAGTATTAATCTGACTATCCCTGTGGGGCCCTGTGACTCACCCCTACCTAACAGCGGAGGTTGGCACCCTCTTGGAACGCAAATGGCGCCCCCCGCTCCACGGTGGCTGTCCTTACTCCCCTATTCAAATCCTATCAAATGGGTAACAAGGGTAAACGATTAACCAGATTGTCTCATATATTAATAGGGCAATCCCGATAGGACACCCAGCACCGCAGACCAACAAAAATACAAACCGAAAAAACAGGGCTACAACCAGTAGCTGAAAAACAAATTACTTTTTGGGGTATGACAAGGAAAAAGGGATACTCTCAGTCCCTAATTACTTTATCCCTACCTGACAGCGGAGCTTTTTCACCCTGAGTTGTACTGGTGCCCCCGCTCCGCGTCGACTGTCCCTTATTGACCCTTACAAGTACACCCCAATTCCAAATTTAGGGGTGATAAAAAAGGGGGGCTTAGACCATATTGAGGGACTACTTGATAATACAAAACATTCCCTAAAAACCCAAAAAGAAAAGTCACAAAAATAGGGTTTATGGAAAATGAGGGGTAATTGGTGAGCCGGGCGTCTGTCACATTTTCTGACCCAAAAATTCTGACCTCCTTATAATCCTATAATGATAGATATTAGGGTTAATAATTTATAAGGTCTCTGGCTCTAATCACATCCACTCCCATATGAAAATCACCATTATCATCAAGTCTCATATCGCTAAATACCCTAATATTGCACCATATCCAAAAATAAATTGGCCAGTATATAATGGATTAAAGAGAACTTTACTTAATGCCGGCTAAATCTCATCATGCCACAGATTTTAAGGCAGGTGGGGGCTATTGGAGGAGACAGGCGTTTATCAAAATTGCTATCAATCAAACAGTAACCTCCTCATAGTCCTATAATAAGGACCTTATCCATTTATGAGGACTCTGAATGTAATCACATCCACTCCCCAATATGTAAGTTGATACCATCACAAATCATATCAGTCGCTCCCCACATATTGCACTATGCCCAGGGGCATCCGATCAGCCATCATATAACAGATTAGAAAACACTTAGCTCAATGCTGATTCAATCCCATCATGCCTCGCCTCTACACGTTTCCCTCCCATGAAAGGAGTTCCTCAGGAGGCCCAGAGTACAATAACAGATGGTCATTTATAGTCGCCCCGCTACACTTTACAAAATAACTGGGCAAAATGTAGTACCATAAAAGCCTAATACATGTCTCCACAAATGCGACCTCCTGGGCTGGTTGGAGGAAACTATGGTCTTTACCGGTGCCAAAGAGTGGTGGGTGAATAAAGTGGCCACCTGGTACCGATACATAGACGATGTGTTTGTTATATGGGTGGGGACAAAGGAGGAGTTTGAAAAATTTGTACGAGATTTGAACGTGAATCCTATTGGATTGAGATTTACTTCTGAAAGTAGTGATAAAGAGCTGGCCTTCCTTGACGTGAAAATTATGAGAGATCACCAAGGAGCTTTGATAACAAGTGTATATCGGAAGCCCACAGCCACGAATTCCCTCCTGAGGTGGGACAGCTGTCATCCTGTCCCTCTCAAGAGGGGTATTCCTTGAGGACAATACCTTAGGACTAGGAGGAATTGCTCGAACTCAGAGACTTTTAGAACACAAGCTTATGAACTTAGACAGAGATTTAGGGAACGGGGGCACCCTGATTGTGTTTTGAACCCCTCCTTCAGAAATGCTTTAGGGAAAGAGAGACAGACGCTGTTGCAATCAAACACCCCAATGGAAAGTTATAACACTGTAAGAGTGATAGGGACATATGACAATCAAGTGGATCAGATATTTAGAATCCTTAGTAAACACTGGAGTATTTTGCAGGCTGATGTAGGATTGTCAGGTATGGTCTCTAGAAGACATGAGATCACATTTCGTAAAGGCTGTTCCATCAGAGACAGACTGGTACATAGCAACTACAAAAGAGCTAAAAAGGAAGGTACGTGGCTAGATAGGAGGGTCTGTGGTACTTTCAGATGTGGAAATTGCTCATTTTGTAGGTATGTGTTATCCAAAAAAAAACTCACACAACAAGATATGGCCTTACCAGAACCTTGTCTGATGACAAATGCACATATAGCAGGATGCAGCTGGCCTCCACTAATAGAGGAAAGGGGCAGCTCAGGTGCAAACTACTGATAAAAACAGCCACCCCACACCTAACAAACCATGGTGGGGTTGGCTGCCTAGTAGGAAAAATGCACATAGATAAGGCTTGCATAGGAAGTCAGTCACACATATATAAGTGTGATGCAAAGTGTCTGGCTTGCAACCTATTAATTTCACCCATAGTATTAGCAGGTGGGCTGCTACAGCACTAAAATATGCAACACACAGTGACAGATGCCCCAATAGACCAAACCAACAAAAAGAGGCCAGACTGCATCCTGCAAAAAATGATGTAAGTGCAAAAAAATAATTAATGCATACAATGAGTACATTAAATGGATAACGTCCTTATTATAGGACTATGAGGAGGTTACTGTTTGATTCATAGCTCCTCCAATAGCCCCATCTGCCTTAAAATCTGTGGCATGATGAGATTTAGCCGGCATTGAGTAAAGTTCTCTTTAATCCGTTATAGACTGGCCAATTTATTTTTGGATATGGTGCAATATGAGGGTATTTAGTGATATGAGACATGATGAAATTGGTGTTTTTCCTATGGGAGACCTTATAATTAACCCTAATATCTATCATTATAAGGAGGTCAGAATCTTTGGGTCAGAAAATTTGACAGATGTTCAGCTCACCAATCACCCCTCATTTTCCATAAATCCTATTTTTGTGACTTTTCTTTTTGGGTTTTTAGGGAATGTTTTGTATTATCAAGTAGTCCCTCAATATGGTCTAAGCCCCCCTTTTTTATCACCCCTAAATTTGGAATTGGGGTGTACTTGTAAGGGTCAATAAGGGACAGTCGACACGGAGCGGGGGCACCAGTATAACTCAGGGTGAAAAAGCTCCTCTGTCAGGTAGGGATAAAGTAATTAGGGACTGATAATGTCCCTTTTTCCTTTTCATACCCCAAAAAGTAATTTGTTTTCAGCTACTGGTTGTATCCCTGTTTTTTCGGTTTGTATTTTTGCTGGTCTGCGGTGCTGGGTGTCCTATTGGGATTGCCCTATTAATATATTAAACAGCCTGGTTAATGGTTTACCTTTGTTACCCGTTTGATAGGATTTGAATAGGGTGAGTAGCGACAGCCACCGTGGAGTGGGGGCACCATTTGCGTTCCAAGAGGGTGCCAACCTCCGCTGTTAGGTAGGGGTCAGTCACAGGGCCCCACAGGGTCAGTCGGATTAATACTCACTACTGAGTGTTGTGAGAAACATATTTGTATAGGCTGGATTATAATGGAGTGTGTATAGCATCTAAGGTGGCTCTGGTTCTAATACTTTTTTGAGATTTTTTAACAAATTGAGAATAAAGGAATTTTTTTAAAATTAGTTTTTTCTTTTTGAGCCGTTATATAACTAATTTGTACGTATGCAAAAAATATTTTTTGGCATGGATGGTTTTATATGGTCTGAAAATGTGAAATGCAAAAAAGATTGTATGCAATTTTTTAAAACAGTCAACTCATATCTTTCATTGTCTAATTTAAAGGGGTTTTCTTATAAGGACTGTTGCTGTCCATATTCCTTATTAGGTCATATGGATGTCATACAACTGCTGTGAGAGCACCTCTTTTTTGACTCAATTTATCATTATTCGGTATTATATAATACTTTCAACTGCAGTGATTTCTTAATGTAAGAGAAAAAACCCAGATTTGTGGAGTGGTACACAAGTAAACATGACCTAAGAGGTGTAGTCACTAAGTTCTAACAATTGTTTTAATGGCAAAGTCATTTTAAAGGGAATCTGTCACCTATTTTTTCAACTATAAGCTGCGGCCACCACCATCAGGGGCTTATCTACAGCATTCTGCAATGCTGTAGATAAGCCCCTGATGAAAGCTGAAAGAGAAGAAAAACGAGTATTATACTCACCCAGGGGTGGTCCGAGTCCGGTCCAGTCCGATGGGTGTCGCGGTCCGGGCCGGCGCCTCCCATCCTCTAGCGATGACGTCCTCCTTCTTACTTCTGCCGCAGCTCCTGTGCAGGCGTACTTTATCTGCACTGTTGAGGGCAGAACAGAATACTGCAGTGCCCAGGTGCCGGACCTCTCTGACCTTTCCCGGCGCCTGTGCACTGCAGCATTCTGCTCTGCCATCAACAGGGCAGAGCAGTGCGCCTGCGCTGGAGCCGTGATGGGAAGCAAAGAAGAGGACGTCATCGCTAGAAGATGGAAGGCGCTGGACCCGGACCGCGACACCCATAATTTTTCTTATCTTTCAGGTTACATCGGGGACTTATCTCCAGCATTACAGAATGCTGTAGATAAGCCCCTGATGGCGGTGGCCGCAGCTTATAGTCGAAAAAATAGGTGACAGATTCCCTTTAATTCAGTTTACAATTGATCATAGATATTCACATTTGCGTTGATTTGCTCTTTCTAAAGTGGCAAAACACATTAAATATGGTAGTATTTTTTTTATACACATAATCATAATTTAATATGTTATTTTTTAACATGATTAACATAAACAATCTAAAAAACAGGAAGATTGAGCAGTGAATAAAGTTGTTTAAAAAATATTAGAAGACTATCTGATTACGATATTATAAATGTTAGATTTTTTTTTTTTAGAACCAATTATTAGCAAAGAAAGAAATAATAAATTGAAAGGGCAATGGTTGACAGATAAAATGACATTAAGTCAATGTAGCTAGAGTTATATTTATAGTGCTGCAGTATAGTTGTTTCTATATTTACACTGCAATTTATGTTAAGGCCTTGTTCCCAGATAGTGTAAATATTGCATTCTTTTTTTTCTGGAAAAATCTGCTGTATTTAATTGTTTAAGTAAGGTGAATGCGATTTCATGAAAACTCATGGCCACTGTGCTTTTAAATCTGCCCCAAAAATGCATCAAATGAAAGGGAAAATACATAAAAAAAAACAACAAAAATGCTGCTATTGAGTATTTTGGAGAGGACACCTGCAGAAAACATGCAGGTAAAAAGCATCAAAACAAAAACCCAGCAGTTTCACCAACATTTGAACAGTCTAAACTATTAAAATCTCTGTGCATGTTATCAATAACTGCAGTATTATGATGAAAGTCCTTCCTTCAATGTTTTGTTCAATTACTATTTTATTTACTTTTAATGTGGTATATCAGAAAACAGAATTATAAATGAGAACTGCTGATTTTTAGTCACTTTGTCTCAAGAATAAATGAACGAAAAGGAATAAAAAAGTCAGAAGATTCACAAAATTATTGCAATAAGATACGATTGTAACCATTCACACACCTTTTGTAGATTAAAAAATACAAATTGATAGCTCTTGGTATATTGAAACACATACAAATATAAAAAATTGACGCAAACTATACAATGTGCAAGCGATATAAATTTGGTATCACCATAAAAAGTTAATATGTCACTTACAATAGCTGTCAAAGTTAACTCTCAATCATTTTTTAGCCCCCTAATGACTTGAACCTGCAACATTTTATTTTTTTTGTATTAATTTTTGTATACAGCCAATATCTGCCTCTAAAGATAGAAACAGGACTAATAATATAGGCTCTATATTGAAGCTCTGAAATCTACTCTTTAACCCCTTAGTGACAGAGCCAATTTGGTACTTAATGACCAAGCCAATTTTTACAATTCTGACCACTGTCACGTTATGAGGTTATAGCTCTGGAACACTTCAGCGTATCCCACTGATTCTGAGAGTGTTTTCTTTCATGATATGTTGTACTTCATGTTAGTGGTAAAATTTCTTCAAAATAACTTGTGTTTATTTCTTTAAAAAAATGGAAATTTGGGAAGAATTTTGAAAATGTTGCAATTTTCAAACTTTAAATTTTTGTACTCTTAAGTCAGAGAGTGGTGTCACACAAAATAGTCAATAAATAACATTTCCCACATGTCAAGTTTACATCAGCAGAATTTTGGAAACATAATTTTTTTGTTAGGACAGTATAAGGGTTAAAATTGACCAGCGATTTCTCATTTTTCCAACAAAATTTACAAAACCATTTTTTTTAGGATCACTGTGATAGGATCTATCACAGTGATCAAAATGAACAAATAGGAAAAATTTCCTATTTTTGCCGGGTTCCTGCTGGCATATCTCAGCAGGCGCACTGCACATGCTCCCGCCATTTTTTTCCCTGAAGAAGAGTCTGGCAGCCAGGGGACAGGACTGGGGGATGCAGATGCAGGAGGGTCCTGGGACACCGGAGGTACCGGGGAGGGATCAGGGGACCCCATTTCTCTCTCCTCTGAATCACATCAGAGCAGAAAGAAATTAAATGATAAATCGGACTTTTATTTTTTGCGGTTGCTATTATCCTGTTAATGGAAATCGCAACAATGGGGTCAGTAAAAACCATGTTCTCTGGGGTCTCAGCTACTCCCGGCAGGAGACCCCAGAGAAATTCTGACTCTGGGGGGTGCTATACACTTATTTCTGAGCGCCGTTAAAAAGCAGCGCTGAGGCATAAGTACCCTTATTGCCTCCATTAAAAGGCATATCGGCGGTCGTAAAGGGGTTAAAAGGGTTGCCTGGTCCAAATCAATAAGCGTTACTGAACATACATTTAAGTAGACCAACATTTTGGATTTTAAAAGGATTTTTTAAGCTGGGGTTATTAAGTATTCTAATTTACTGAGATAATGACTTTTTGGTTTTCATTGGCTGTAAGCCATAATCATCAACATTAACAGAAATAAACACTGGAAATAGATCACTCTGCTTGTAATGACTCTATATAATATGAGTTTCACTTTTTGTGTTGAAGAAATGAAATTAATTAACTTTTTGATATTTCATTTTTTGAGAAGCACCTGTACCTTTCCTTCTAAGCACAAATAATCCATGCTTCAATGATGTGTTAACTCGGTGTTAGGTAGAGTGATTATTGGTGGACCCTTTCACTCAACACTTGGACCACGTGCTCTCCTTAAGCCTGTTTCACACATCAGACCGTTGTTCAGACGGATCCAGCGAAGGCTGAATTTTAAAGGAACCCGTGCCCGGAAAAAAGGAGAGAGAGAGAGCTTTTTCAGCCGCCAGAACTGGATTTAGGGTTAAATTTCCGGCAAAGGCAATTCTTCCGGGCATGCGTAGTGTACAAATGGGGATCCGGCCAGCAAAAAAAATGTTTCATTGTCCGTTATGTCATGTCAGCGGACGCCAAAATTTTGGCGGATCCATAAAAAAACGGATCCAGTGGATGACTATCCATCAAGATCCGCCGATAATGCAAGTCAATGGGAAAAAACGGATACGTCAAGAAAAATGGCGGTTCCGTTTTTTTTGCAAAACGGCGGATTTTGACTGATGGAGACAAACGGATGTGTGAAAGAGGCCTTAGCATGATGCTGGCATGGAGTCACAACATAGGTGTCAATGGAGTTTGTTAGGTTTTATAGTACAAAGCTGCAGGGTCTTCACAATCTCTGTGAAAGGAAATACGTAATAATTCACCATATTAATTTTATCATCAATTCTACATAAGAAGTATCTAATAATAGTTCTTTAAAATAGTCTATAGTGAGTTAATAATGTTGTTTTTTTTGTGAATCTAAAGTAAAATACAATGATTTCTAAGTGCAGTTACTGAGCAGCAACATTCCAGTTTGTGCTCTTTAAACAATTTTCTATTTAGTTCAAGAAGTTGGTGCACAGTAAATTGTTTTTGGACAAAAGTTAATGACCCTATCACTGACAGGTGTGTGTCTTGTTTCTTCCATTTCCATCAAATTCTCAGAGTAATCAGCATGTATAGCCTTGGAGGATGATCAATATAGAGGAGCTGACTTTATTGATTATACAGAGATCTTTGATCTGGTGATTCACCACCACGCATTGCTATTCCGTTGGCCTTTAGTGTTCTGAGAGCAGCAGTGGCAGAATGGCTGTTTAATTGTGGCACTGTATGTCAGTTGTAAATAATGATCAAAATAGAGTCATGCTAAGGTCAATACTTAATCTCTTCAAACACATTCAGCTCTTTCACCATCTTTGAGTGAAGATATAAATTACATTTTGTTTCACCCATTGTCTCTGTATTGTTGGGAGTATTAATCATTTTATTTTTTATTTCTGTGTTATTTGTTTTGTGGATTTGTTTCTTTTTTCTGTGTTTAATATAACAGAAGTAAAGACAATGCTGATTTTTAATCAGAGCAAAATCTGAAAATGTATTGATGATTTGGAAAAATGAAAATTTTGTAATGAAAAACAATTACATGTAAATGTGATAATGGCAAAATAGCAGCTCAAAAATGTTATTATAATAGTTGAATAATGTAATTAAAGTGGTTGTGCAGAATTGATATATTAATATCAGATTGTTGGGTCTCATTGCCCAACACCCCCACTAATCAACTGTTATCTGCTCCTATAGCTCTCTGATACAATGTACTGAGCTGAAACAATGCGGCTTTGTACATTGTTTAGCAGCTGCTTCTGGATATCACAGCTTATTTTTAACCCCTTAATGACAGCCAATACTTTTTTTTACTGACCTGAGATATAAGAGAATATCATCCTCATACAGGTGACAATCAAGCAGCTGTCAACTGTACGCTACAGCTGACAACTTGCTGCATCACAAACGATCAGTGTTGGCACTGGCCATATCTGTTTAACCCCTTAGCTGCTGCTGTCAAAAGTGATTACATCAAATAAATGGTTAATAGATTGTGGTGGTTTATGCTTTAATCTAATTGACACACCGAGATCATGATTGTGTGGTCCTCATGTTTACCATAGCAGTTCATGGCCAAATAGCGGCCTAAAGGGCCTTTTACACATAGCGATATCACTAGCGATATTGCTAAAGCATCACCAATTTTGTGATGCAGCAGCGATATCACTACTACTTCTACTCACCTCTGACTGGCTCCCCCGCTGGTTATCGGTGATCGCGCGAGAATGTCCTGGGCCGTTTTCTCGTCGTCGGCTTCCTGCTGGCGCTGACAAGCGAGCAATTGACGCGGGCGGAAGAAGTCATCATCGCCATGCCTGACAGGTAAGTATCGACTGCTGCTGCATCGCTAGTGAGATCTGTCTGTTTGGCAGCTCACTAGCGACCATTTAGCAATGCACCAGCTATCCTGACAGGGTCGTATCATTGTCGGGATTGCTGGTGCATTGCTAAATGTAACGGGGCCTTTAGAGTCTCCCGGATATAGCCATCAGTTCAGAAGTTAGTGACATTTAAGTGGTAAACACTTTTTCATTCCTGCTGTATCAATTTGCATTAATTCCTGAAAATCACCTGAAGGGTTAATAAACTACCTGACTGCAGTTTTCAATATGTCAGGGGGGTGCTGTTTTTAAAATGGTATCATATTTGGGGTTTTCCAATATATAACACCTCCAAACTCACTTCAAACCTGGATAGGTCCCTCAAAAAAAATAGATTTTGTAAATTCCCTTGAATTGCCATGAAAAAACAATCTCAAAATCAAAGGGATTTGTTGAAGCGTTCCAGAGTTATTACCACATAAAGTGACATTGGTCAGAATTTAAAAAATTGGCCCCATCACTAAGGGGTTAATTCAGTTGAATAGAAGAAAATATGCAGTATGATAGAGTGGCCACAAAACATTGTACAGAACCATGCTGCTCTGGCTCCACACATTGCTGACATTCCATCTCTACTGAAACAGATAGAAACTGATCTGGGGATGCCGGACGCTGAAACGCCACCAATCTGATATCGATGACCTATCTAGTTGATAGGTCATCGATATGTTAGCCTCAGACAACATCTTTAACATTTAAGGGCAAGTCCAGGAAAAAAATGGAAGCCAAAGTAATAAGCCAAATGTTAAGCGCTGAAAAGGAAAACTGAAGTGATAACTTCAATAAACAAAGCGTTTTGTTGTGCCTAGTCCTGCCAAATCATATCAGTTTAGTAACTTCATTAGGTCACGAACACGGATTCAGTATTTGGTCAGTATTTCACATCAGTATTTATAAGACAAAACCAGGATTGCAACCGTAAGAGGAAAAGTATAATGGAAACACAAATAGACATGAAGAAGGATCAGCACATCTAAGCTAGTGTGAATAGGCACTAATCAAAGTTAGCATACAAATCAAATGATTTTAAGGCTCTGAGATAAGCTTATATAATTTAAACAAGTTTTATCTGGATTTGGGATACAAGAATATACTTATTTGACGAATAAAGTCACACAAAACACATTTTACCATTCTACAGAGGGACCTGCAATGTATAACATAATTTATACAACGCACAAGGAATATCATGATTTAAAATATTATTTATATTTAATTTACCAATTTTTAATAGACAATAGTTGTGGACAATGATAATGGTTAAAAAGTGAACTAATTCATGTGGAAAAATAAAACACAAGAAAAAATAAAATCAGGGATGTGATAGGTCAGTTCTCTCAAATTGGATACTAAATTAGCAGTCAGAACAATGAGACATGATACAGATACCAACGCAAGTGGGATTATTTTTGTAGGTGAGAGCATTTTGACTGCAGTGGTATATCCATGGATCAACTCTTTTTACTTCAGATGTCTCTGTTCTCAAAAAAGTACGACATAGTGATCATGGGAGATTTTAACTATCTAGATAATTATTGGGAATCTCTCTTAGGCAAAAGTAATGGGTCCAGAAAATTCTTATCTTCTCTCACTGACAACTTTATATTTCAAAAAGTACAATAGAGAACAATTCTTACCAACAGGGAGGAAATGGTTGAGGAAGTAAAGGTGACTGGGAATTTAGGAGGCAGCGATCATTCTATCCTCGAATTTTGGATTGCAAGAGGAAGAAAACCCAGCAAGGACTCATACTTTAAGGTTTCACTTTAGAAAGGCAAATTTTAATAAACTTAGAAAGAGGGTAGGAAAGGTCCAATGGCTGAATGTTCTAAAGGACATAAATGTCCAAAAGGGATGGGAGATTTTGCTAAATGAAATTCTCACTGCACAATCAGTAACAATCCCAAAAAGAAGGTATAATTGGAAGCACATAAAGAGACCAGGATAGATGAACACAGAACTTAAACACTTGTTAAAAAGGAAAAAAGAAATGCATGTTAAATGGAAAGAGGGGGCATATCTAATGAAGAATATAATTCTGCTTGCAGGGAATGCAGGACATGCGTTAAATGAGCTAAAGCCAGTAATGAAATGAGGCTTGCAAGGGAGACTAAATGCAATAAAATTTTGAATAATGTCAAAAGCAAAAGAAAAGGCAAAGATGCTATAGGATTTTTACAAGACGAAAAGGATGAAGTGGTCAAAAATAATGCTGAGAAGGCCAAACTTTTAATTTCCTATTTTGCACCTGTGTTCTCTAAGCAATTGTAGCATCAACTGATCTTCACGATGCTATCTAAGGAACAAAAGAATCCACACTATCTATAAACAAAGAGATGGTGATGGAACACGAGTGTTCAGCAAGGGCTACCTAGCCTTGGCATTTTTTGAGACTGCCAAGAATAACCCAACATACACTATTTGCAATTTGCAAAAAAACCTCTGCAGTTGCAAAAAAGGCAATAATTTAACAACTACATGCAAGAACCAGCACATGCACGATCAACATGCCTTAGAGTGGGAATCTCGCTACACTAAAATGCAGACTAGCGGGTCTCGCCAACCACTGCCCGATCCATCAACTCTATCTGCTGCTTCTTCCTCCTCCGTCACCATTCCAAGTGTTCACACAAAGGTCTCCATTCACAGAAACTACAATTGTTAACCTACCACAGTCGAGGTAAGTGAGAGCTGGTCAGCTGTTATGGAAGTAGACTTGACTGCTGCTTTTGTGTCACCTAGCAAAACACATCTTTTTCAATCCACCATAACATCTTGTGCACCCCACTCACAGTCCATCAGTTTGTCCTGTTCTCTGTACTCTGTCCTCTCTCAGCACAGCAGCCAGCTCTCAGTCCTGCAGTCAACTAAAAGAATGTTTCCTCCTACACATGCCAAAACTAAGAGCTTGAACTCCACCACTGCACCATCTCCAATCTGTTGACCACGGAAATGCTGACTTTCCATCTGATGGATGCAGACGGTTTCCAGAAGCTGTGCCTGCACTACACCAGCATGTCACCAACAACATCACATGTTTCCTGAAAAAATCTGTCTGTCAGGGTGCATTTCACCACTGATGCCTAGATGAGCAAACAAGGGAAGGGGCATTACATCTCACTGACTGGGCACTTGCCTACTCTGGTGGCTGTGAGCGCAGGAGTTCAAAGGGCTGCTCCACAAATCTTTAAATCTCTAAGGCTTATGGGACAAACCTTTCTATCTAACAGTTCCTCCACTACTTTTGCCTCTTTCACCTACTCTAGGACCTCCACCTATGCCCTCAACCTCTCCCTTAATTAGGCACACATTAAACAATGAAGATAGAATCCCTACCTGCGTACAGAACAGACATGGCTCACCGCAATCAGGCAGTGTTTAAATGAATATTCCTTGGAGATTGCAGTCACACAGCTCAAGAGTTGTGAACAGGTAACATGCCGAGAAAGAGCAATGGCTGTCTTTACTAAACCTGGAGCCAGGAAGGTCATGTGCGATAACGGTGCAAACTTTGTGGTGCCCCTCACTGTGGCAACCTCACACATACAGTCATGGCCAAAAGTATTGACACCCCTGCAATTCTGTCAGATAATATTCAGTTTCTTCCTGAAAATGATTGCAAACACAAATTCTTTGGTATTATTATCTTCATTTAATTTGTCTTAAATGAAAAACACAAAAAGAGAATGAAGCAAAAAGCAAAACATTGATCATTTCACACAAAACTCCAAAAATGGGCCGGACAAAAGTATTGGCACCCTCAGCCTAATACTTGGTTGCACAACCTTTAGCCAAAATAACTGCGACCAACCGCTTCCGGTAACCATCAATGAGTTTCTTACAATGCTCTGCTGGAATTTTAGACCATTCTTCTTTGGCAAACTACTCCAGGTCCCTGATATTTGAAGGGTGCCTTCTCCAAACTGCCATTTTTAGATCTCTCCACAGGTGTTCTATGGGATTCAGGTCTGGACTCATTGCTGGCCACCTTAGATGTCTCCAGTGCTTTCTCTCAAACCATTTTCTAGTGCTTTTTGAAGTCTGTTTTGGGTCATTGTCCTGCTGGAAGACCCATGACCTCTGAGGGAGACCCAGATTTCTCACACTGGGCCCTACATTATGCTGCAAAATTTGTTGGTAGTCTTCAGACTTCATAATTCCATGCACACGGTCAAGCAGTCCAGTGCCAGAGGCAGCAAAGCAACCCCAAAACATCAGGGAACCTCCGCCATGTTTGACTGTAGGGACCGTGTACTTTTCTTTGAATGTCTCTTTTTTCTCCTGTAAACTCTATGTTGATGCTTTTGCCCTAAAAGCTCTACTTTTGTCTCATCTGACCACAGAACATTCTTCCAAAATGTTTTAGGCTTTTTCAGGTAAGTTTTGGCAAACTCCAGCCTGGCTTTTTTATGTCTTTTTTTTATGTGTTTTTTATGTCTCTTATGTAAGAAGTGGAGTCTTCCTGGGTCTCCTACCATACAGTCCCTTTTCATTCAGATGCCGACGGATTGTACGGGTTGACACCGTTGTACCCTCGGCCTGCAGGGCAGCTTGAACTTGTTTGGATGTTAGTGGAGGTTCTTTATCCAACATCCGCACAATCTTATGTTGAAATCTCTTGTCAATTTTTCTTTTCCGGCCACATCTAGGGAGGTTAGCCACAGTGCCATGGGCTTTAAACTTCTTCATGACACTGTGCACGGTAGACACAGGAACATTCAGGTCTTTGGAGATGGACTTGTAGCCTTGAAATTGCTCATGCTTCCTCACAATTTGGTTTCTCAAGTCCTCAGACAGTTCTTTGGTCTCAGACAGTTCTTTGGTCTTCTTTCTTTTCTCCATGCTCAATGTGGTACACACAAGGACACAAGACAGAGGTTGAGTCAACTTTAATCCATGTTAACTGGCTGCAAGTGTGATTTAGTTATTGCCAACACCTGTTAGGTGCCACAGGTAAGTTACAGGTGCTGTTAATTACATAAATTAGAGAAGCATCACATGATTTTTCAAACAGTGCCAATACTTTTGTCCACCCTCTTTGTTATGTTTGGTGTGGAATTATATCCAATTTGGCTTTAGGACAATTCTTTTTGTGGTTTTTCATTTAAGACAAATTAAATGAAGATAATAATACCAAAGAATTTGTGTTTGCAATCATTTTCAGGAAGAAACTGAGTATTATCTGACAGAATTGCAGGGGTGTCAATACTTTTAGCCATGACTGTATGACTTGCATGGCTCACATCCTCAACCTGGTGGTACTGCTATTTTTCTGCCATTATCCCTGTCTGGATGCGCTGCTGCAGAAAGTACAGTCGCTGTGTGCTCACCACCGCTGATTGCACCCAGCAGTTCGAGTTGCATCTCTACAAGGTTCTCTTGGCTTACAGGTTAACTGTTTGATTAGAGATGTTTCGAAATTGTGAAGTTCCACTCCATATTGCAGTGACTGTGGCAGCAGTTAACAGCCCTGGTGCCGTTTGTCGTTTTGCATAGCCTAGGCTAACACAGTCCTGATGTGGTGCAAATCACACTTACGGAGTGGGCACAGATGAAGGGCACAGATGAAGGACCTATGTGTTCGCACCACGCCGGATCCCTACTCTGACAGGCAGGGTCTCCGGCATGTCACTTCACTCACACGTGCTGCAGTTAGTTCCTCCCTTCCTCATGCTCTACATGCTTTCAGCAGAGCTTCCAGCTGGGCTTCCAACCATGTCCTTAGAGCACGAGTGTGCGCTCTCCTGCCCTCTTAAAGGGCCAGCGTGTGCACTTGCTAATTCCTCCTCAGCCAATGGGTGAGAGGCATTGTGTATATATTGCTTCCTTCCCACTGGGGAGGTGCCTGAGCAACCTTCCTGTTTGCTGTCTATGTTGTGCAAAGTTGCATACCAGTCTCTGCTGCACTCTGGTCCAAATACCTGCCTGCTGCACTCGGTGCAAATCCTGCCTGCTGCACTCTGGTGCAGACCCTGCCTGCTGCACTCTGATGCAAATCCTGCCTGCCGCACTCTGGTGCAGAATCCTGTCTGCTGAACTCTGGTGCAAAATCCTGCCTGCTGCACTCTGATACAAACTCTGCCTGCTGCACTCTGATACAAACTCTGCCTGCTGCACTCTGGTGGCAATTTACAGTGGCGGAGGAATACAGTGCGGAAGGATACCTACCTCCCGTCATTGGATTCCTGGAGCCCGTAGAGAATGGTAGCATCAGCTGATGCTGCTGTTCTCCACACAAGATCGTCGTGGGACACTCGTGGACTTCTGCGGATCAGGGGTAAGTATATTGGTGGTTTGTTATTTTAATATTTATTCCACAGATGACAATGGCTTCAGGGATCAAAGTGACAAGTGATGGTGAGTATGTACTCTATGTTATATGTACTGTATGTCTATATGTATGTATTGTATGAATGTATTGTATGTAGTATATATGTATGTTGCATGCATGTAGTATATATGTAGTATATATGTAGCATGCATGTTGCATGCATGTGGTATATATGTAGTATGCATGTATGTTGCATGCATGTAGTATATATGTAGTATGCATGTTGCATGCATGTGGTATATATGTAGTTTGTATGTAGTATGTATGTTGCATGTAGTATATATGTAGTATATATGTATGTTGCATGCATGTAGAATATATGTTGTATATATGTAGTATGCATGTTGCATGCATGTAGTATATATGTTGTATGTATGTATGATGCATGTAGTATATATGTGGTATATATGTAGCATGCATGTGGTATATATGTAGTATGCATGTTGAATGCATGTGGTATATATGTAGTATGTATGTATGTATGTTGCATGCATGTAGTATATATGTAGTATGCATGTTGCATGTAGTATATATGTAGTATATATGTATGTTGCATGCATGTAGTATATCTGTGGTATATATGTAGTATGCATGTTGCATGCATGTAGTATATATGTTGTATATATGTATGTTGCATGCATGTGGTATATCTGTAGTATGCATGTAGTATGTATGTAGCATGTATGTAGTATGAATGTTGCATGTATGTAGTATATATGTAGTATGCATGTTGCATGTAGTGTATATGTATGTTGCATGCATGTAGTATATATGTAGTATGCATGTTGTATATATGTATGTTGCATGCATGTAGTATATATGTAGTATGCATGTTGCATGCATGTAGTATATATGTTGTATGTATGTATGTTGCATGCATGTAGTATATATGTAGTATGCATGTTGCATGCATGTGGTATATATGTAGTATGTATGTATGTTGCATGCATGTAGTATATATGTGGTATATACAGTATGTAGTATGCATGTTGCATGCATGTAGTATATATGTTGTATGTATGTTGCATGCATGTAGTATATATGTAGTATGCATGCTGCATGCATGTGGTATATATGTTGCATGCATGTAGTATATATGTAGTATGCATGTTGCATGCATGTGGTATATATGTAGTATGTATGTATGTTGCATGCATGTAGTATATATGTAGTATGCATGTTGCATGCATGTAGTATATATCTAGTATGTATGTAGCATGTAGCATGTATGTAGTATGTATGTAGCATGTAGTATGTATTTTTTTTTTTACATTCAACACATTAGCAGGATGATGGGACTACTACTGTCCCATCATTGGCTAATGCATCAATCACTGTCATGGTAGCAGGCATCGCCCAATGGGACTTGTAGTCCCATCGGACGATGCCTGCACAGACCCCCCGCAGCCTGCACAGACCCCTGGCAGTAGGCACAGACCCCCGAGCAGTCGGCACAGACACCCAGACAGTCGGCACAGACCACCGGCAGGCCAGCACAGCCCCCCGGCAGGCTGGTACAGACCCCCGGGCAGTCAGCACAGACCCCCGGCAGGCCGGTACAGACCCCCGGGCTGGCCGGTACAGGCCCCCGGGCAGTCGGCACAGACCCCCTGGAAGGCCCGAACTGACGGCGCATGATGATCTACACAGACCGCGCATCATGATGACGTCATTTCGGCAGCCAATCAGAGCCACAACAGTGGCTCATTGCATTATGGGAACTTCCGATTCCGATATACGATATTGAAAAAATATCGGTACTCGGTATCGGAATTCCGATACAGCGAATATCGGCCGATACCCGATATTTGCAGTATGGGAATGCTCAACACTAGCCATGAGACATGGGGCAATTCGAACATAGTATTCGAACACGCCAAAGATAGTCTATTAGCACTCAAGCATGCTCAGAAAACATCTTATCAGAGGACACTTGCTCATCACTATTTAGACTACAAACATTTTGTTTTAGACCCAGATTTTACATATTCACACAAGTAAATGCTTGAAAATGGTGTTAAAATTTCTCAATTTTGGC
This sequence comes from Dendrobates tinctorius, assembly GCF_039654945.1. Taxonomy (NCBI): domain Eukaryota; kingdom Metazoa; phylum Chordata; class Amphibia; order Anura; family Dendrobatidae; genus Dendrobates; species Dendrobates tinctorius. The sequence goes on along the minus strand of NW_027361838.1, from coordinate 8,898,203 downwards.
AATTTCTGCTGAACGCGGCAATACTGCATATATGACTACACAGTACTGTTCAGTCATATAGCAAGACTCGGGATGGACAAAGCTCTATTTGACTCTCAGAGAACAAATTACTTTAGAATAGTTTGCGGACTAAATATACAGAGCTCCTGAGCGCAAGAAGAGAAGAATCCTCACCTCAGCTGACCCCATTTTAGAAATTACACTCCTTTGGGAATTTAACAACAGGTGGAATGACCATTTTGACTCTATGGGTGTTTTCCAGAAACAAACAGCAGTGGATGTTGCTGAGTGAAAATTGCAAATCTGTCATCGTAGTGCCCATACATTGCAGTGTTCAGTACGTTGTACTGCCCGATATGTTGTAGAGCCCAGTACAATATGGTGTCCATACATTGTGGTGCACATACATTTTGCCCAGCTCGTACGATATTTCTGGAGACACACATCAGGTACATTAAACAGTCTCTCACTTCTACAGAAATGCTAAACGTGGACCATAAATGTGGTTTAGGCACTCTGTGGGGCATTTGGAAATGTGAGCACAGAACTTGTTGGTTTCTTTTGGGGTGAGGAGCCATAGCGCTTTTCCAAAGCCTTTGTGCTACCAGTAACATGGAAGCTCCCTACATTTCCATTGACATATGATGAACCTGAGAAGGTACATTCTTTTTTGTGGACTGAGTTGAAGCCTTTATTAGGAACATTCTGCATAACATTTTGAAGCACATTTCTGCTGATGCGATTCAGATGATATCCCTATGGGATCGATCACTGTGATGAGGCAGCAGAATTAAGCTGGACTCCATCTTGTTTTTACAAGACAAATAACATTTTCTGATCACCTTCTATTCCAATTTTTGGGAGGCAGAATGAACAACCAGCAATTTAAGAATTTTTTTTGAGGGGGTGGGTATATGCTGTTCATGATACGGTAAAAGTGATAAGGCAACTTTATTCTTCCGCATGATTACAGCGATGCCACATTTATAAAATGTTTGTATGTTTTGACACTTTTACACAACAAGAACTGAACAAAGAATTGTTTTGCATCGCTATATTCTGAGAGCTATAGCTTTTTTTATTTCTCCACTGATGGATCTGTGCTGCAGCTTATTTTTTTGCGGGACATGAAGGTTTTAGAAATATTTTTATTTCCATTCAAATTTTTGGCTGTGTTTTATTCTTCTTTATTTTTCTGCAGCATGATGGAAAATCATAGTTTTTTGTCACGTTTTGTATTAATTTTTTTTCCCCATTTTCACTGAAAGGGTTAGCTAGTGTGACAATTTCATAGGTTGGGGCATTCCGGACTCGGCGATACCAAACATTTGTAATTTTTTTGTTTATTTTTGTTTTTACAAAAATATACCTATTTATTGGTAAATATTATTTTCATTTTTTTTATTCTGTAATATTACAAAAAATATTTCTACAATTTTTCACAAGCATTGCAATTTTCAATGCATTATACTTATCAGCATTGCGCTGGTAGAAGCTGATTAGACCACTCTAGCCTCCCAAGTGCTGTGATCGATATCAATTGCTGCATTTAGGAGGTAAAACAGCCAGGGTCAGTACAGGCACAGCTCCTAGCAGTGACAGCTGGGGCTCGGCTAAAACATAAGCCAATCTCCCTACAGCAGTCACACGGGTACATCTGCTGTGCCACACATGATTTCCATGTTGTACTCAAGCATCAAAGTTTGGTAGCCCCTAACCAACCATGACATATGGGTACGTCAAAGGTCGTGAAGGACTTAAATGGGTTTTCCACCCTTGAGGGTAATATTTTTTTATTTTTTAAATTGTAAAACTCTTACAGTTTCTTTGTATGTATTTCTCTTGGAAGAAGGGGAGAGGAAAAAGTAATGTGTAAAAAGAAAAATTGACTCAGAGCAGAAAAGAGTGAAGGCAGCCTCAAATTAGGGATTATTCCTAATATGTATTAAATTCCACTTTATCAGATACCTAATATAATTTTTTATGACCTGTGTTTTATAACTAAATTCTTGCCTTGCTGGGATGTCCGTCACTTTGCTGTAGGCTTTCTCCCAGCATACTGTTACATTGATTGATAGCAGCACTGGACTAAGTCACTAACTTCAAGCAGCCAGAGCAGGGAAAATTTAACATAGGTTTTAAACACACATGTAATGTTCGGGTATAACAGATGGATCATTAAAAATTATATTCTGAAGCTGTTAAAGCTCTTCCAATACCTCCTGAAAAACTTGATTTGCGGAGAAAAAATTTGTGGCAAATCACATAACTAAAAAGCCTCTAATTGCTAGGTAAATATATATACAATGCTCACAGTTCCTCTTGAAGCCTATTAAACCTGTTTTGAGCTTTGCAATGAAAGCACGGAGTTTTTAATATCCAAGTGACCACAATCTATTTAGCTAGGGGGAAATGGATGGTAAACAGTGGTAAGCAGAAGCCTCTTTAACCACGCAGAGTTTTAGGCTTTGTATACTTTTTATATTGTTTAAATCAACAAAACATTATCCCTATTTTGGGCAGTTGCCAATCTTGCTGTAATTTACAAGTGGTCAGAACAAAAATGAAGCTGTGGCACATTCACATAGTTTGGTGTAAAACTTATCTTTCTTTGGAAAGTGTCAAAAGCTTAGCACTTTCCTAACAAAGAAACTGTAGCTTTTTCACAAGCTTTCCAAAAATGATCTGTTTAATTAGAGATAGAAACAATTGTATAATTTTGAATATAAAGAATTTATTGTTTTCCAACTTTGATTGAAAAATGAATCCTTTATTTGGGGTTCACAACAGTTTTCCTGATCTCAAAATGATTAGGTAATTAATATTAAAATGATTGATTAGGTAGTTACAAAGTATAAAACCTTTGAGGGAACAAAAATACCATTGTGTGATACCCTTTTAGCTAGAATAGAAAGTAAAAGGAAGGTGCTCACCTGAGCAGGTTGTGTGCAGGCACAACTCCTATGAACAACCTGACGAAGCCGTGGCGAGTGAAACATATTTCGAGGCTCTAGCGTGTCTCACTCCTACCTCCTGCAAGTGGATAACATCATGTCACAAGATAAAGCTGCCTTTTATTTTCCTGTCATTTGGGCATTTTCATGTTTGGGATTACCATGCCTCTGATGCTAGTTTTGGTCTTTGACCAGGTATATTTATATCTTTATGATACTATATGGCTTAATATTGTTTCAGTGATTCATACTGTGGCATCTGCAGGCTAGCCGTGGATAGCTGGTGTTATTGTCATCTTGTTTATATATTTCTTGTGGACATATACTACCCGGTGCAGGTATTTGCAGTGAGACACTAGTTTTCTCTTCCCGGTGCCTCATTATTTCCATCTACAAACGAGGTCAAAATTGTTGGTACCCCTCATGTAATGACAGAAAAACCCACAATGGTGACAGAAATAACTTGAATCTGACAAAAGTAATAATAAATGAAAAATCTATGAAAATGAACAAATAAAAGTCAGACACTGCTTTTCAACCATGCTTGCACAGAATTTAAAAAAAAAAATAAAACTCATGAAATAGGCCTGGACAGAAATTATGGTACCCTTGAAAATAATGTGACAAAAGGAACATGTTAAATCATGGTGTGACCACTAGAGTTGAGCGAAACGGGTCGAAAAATTTCAAAAGTCGCCGACTTTTGGCAAAGTCGGGTTTCATGAAACGAAACCCGACCCTAGGATGAGGTCGGCCACGAGGTCGGCGACTTACGCGCCAAAGTCGCGTTTCAAAAGTTTGTTTTGCGCTCTTTTTCAGCCAATCAGGATCCACGGACACTGTGGGCAACGTGATGACATAGGCACGGGTCACCACCATCTTTCAGAAGGGCATGCAAGTGATTGGCTTGCTTTGGGGGGCGTCACAGGGGGTATAAAAGGGCGTGCACGCCGACCGCCATGTTACTCATGCTGATCTCAGAATAGGGAGAGCTGCTGCTGCTGCTGATTTTGTAGGGAGAGCGTTAGGCAGGGAAGAAGACACCAAAAACTGCTTCTGCTGCTAGCGATTGTGCCTGTACAACACACCAGTCACTGTGTGTGCAGTGCAAGGGGAGGCTATATAGTGGTGTATCAGTGGTGTTGGTTGTTGGGCTGCCTTCTAAGGCTTCCTGACATTCCTGCATTGCTGTTTACCCACTGCTCCACAAACTGCTTTTTTAAAAGCAATCCCAATTTTTTTTTTTGTCCTGCTGAGAAGAAAAAAAAACTGCTTCTGCTGCTAGCGATTTTGCCTGTACAACACATCAGTCACTGTGTGTGCAGTGCAAGGGGAGGCTATATAGTGGTGTATCAGTGGTGCTGGTTGTTGGGCTGCCTTCTAAGGCTTCCTGACATTCCTGCATTGCTGTTTACCCACTGCTCCACAAACTGCTTTTTTAAAAGCAATCCCAATTTTTTTCTTTGTCCTGCTGAGAAGAAAAAAAAACTGCTTCTGCTGCTAGCGATTTTGCCTGTACAACACATCAGTCACTGTGTGTGCAGTGCAAGGGGAGGCTATATAGTGGTGTATCAGTGGTGCTGGTTGTTGGGCTGCCTTCTAAGGCTTCCTGACATTCCTGCATTGCTGTTTACCCACTGCTCCGCAAACTGCTTTTTTAAAAGCAATCCCAATTTTTTTTTTTTGTCCTGCTGAGGTACTGAGCGTGCATTTTTTCACACCATAAAGCGGTGTACGCTCCTCACACAGTACCGTGTAACGGCTGTTATCACAGCCACAGTGAAGCTATCAGTGTGTCACTCTGTGAGAATAAAACGAGGACATGTTCCGTTCTTACAGACCTGCACTCTAGGGAGATTCCTATTCTGCCCAATTCTACATACACCTTGTAGTTTGTGATATACTAGCCAATTTCTGCCTGTGACATAGCGCTGTGATATTCAGTGGGCCTCACACAATCCAAAAGTGTCCAGTGTCCACAAGTGTCTGCTGAAATTCAAAATCTCCCTTATCCTCTAGTCACTTTTGTCACAGCTGTGCCATCGAGCCTGTGACATAGCGCTCAGATATCAGTGGGCCTCACACAATCCAAAAGTGTCCAGTGTCCACAAGTGTCTGCAGAAATTCAAAATCTCCCTTATCCTCTAGTCACTTTGGTCACAGCTGTGCCATCGAGCCTGTGACATAGCGCTCAGATATCAGTGGGCCTCACACAATCCAAAAGTGTCCAGTGTCCACAAGTGTCTGCAGAAATTCAAAATCTCCCTTATCCTCTCGTCACTTTTGTCACAGCTGTGCCATCGAGCCTGTCACATAGCGCTCAGATATTCATTGGGCCTCACACAATCCAAAAGTGTCCAGTGTCCACAAGTGTCTGCTGAAATTCAAAATCTCACTTATCCTCTAGTCACTTTGGTCACAGCTGTGCCATCGAGCCTGTCATATAGCGCTCAGATATCAGTGGGCCTCACACAATCCAAAAGTGTCCAGTGTCCACAAGTGTCTGCAGAAATTCAAAATCTCCCTTATCCTCTCGTCACTTTTGTCACAGCTGTGCCATCGAGCCTGTCACATAGCGCTCAGATATTCATTGGGCCTCACACAATCCAAAAGTGTCCAGTGTCCACAAGTGTCTGCAGAAATTCAAAATCTCCCTTATCCTCTAGTCACTTTGGTCACAGCTGTGCCATCGAGCCTGTCACATAGCGCTCAGATATTCATTGGGCCTCACACAATCCAAAAGTGTCCAGTGTCCACAAGTGTCTGCAGAAATTCAAAATCTCCCTTATCCTCTCGTCACTTTGGTCACAGCTGTGCCATCGAGCCTGTCACATAGCGCTCAGATATTCAGTGGGCCTCACACAATCCAAAAGTGTCCAGTGTCCACAAGTGTGTGCAGAAATTCAAAATCTCCCTTATCCTCTAGTCACTTTGGTCACAGCTGTGCCATCGAGCCTGTGACAGAGCGCTCAGATATTCAGTGGGCCTCACACAATCCAAAAGTGTCCAGTGTCCACAAGTGTCTGCAGAAATTCAAAATCTCCCCTGTCCTATAGACACCTTGTACCTTGTTTTACATTACTATATAGTTTGTTGGATTTTGTCTACCAAAAATGAGGAATGCTGGTAGAAGAGGCCGTGGAATTGGGCGGGGGTTGGCAGCTGGTAATGATGGTGTTGGTGGTGGATCTGATGGTAGTGGCAAGGGCAAAATAGGAGCGAATGCAGGAGGTGTTGAGCCTGCGTCATCGTCTGGCTACATAAGGCCTCGAACGCTTAGTTTTCTAGGAGTTGGCAAACCGCTTTTAAAGCCAGAGCATCAGGAAAAAGTTTTGTCTTACATTGCTGACTCAGCCTCCAGCTCTATCCCCTCCTCTTCTTCAGTTGTAAAAAGTAAAAGGACTGAGTCGTCATTGGAGGCTCATGTTCATGAACCACACCTTTCCTTGTGTCCTTCACCCCAACCAAGAATGAAGGATGACGCAGGCCATACTACTGATTACTCCATGGAGCTGTTTTCACATACCATGCCTGGATTATCAAGTGAAATGGTGAATTACCCAGGCCAAGATGAATCTGACATGGAGTGCACTGATGCACAGCCGCTGATGGATGATTCTGCTGGTACATTCACTCAGAGCACTACATTGTCCTCGCAGTGTACAGAGCCAGATTCTGACCCTGATGAGACTCAGGTGCCCCTTCCCGAACACTATACCACCATACACGGTGACACAGAGGAAGGTGCACATGACATAGAAGAGGAGGTGATGGATGACCCAGTTGTTGACCCAGATTGGCATCCATTTGGGGAAGAGGGTGCTGCTTCCAATAGCTCAGATAAGGAGCATCCACAGCAGACATCGACATCGCAACAGCTGTTATCTGGCAGGCCCGGAGCACTCCAAAGACAGGTTCCAAACATCAAAAGAGTTGCTGGACAGCTTGTCCAGAGGGTCAAAAGATCACAGTGTGCTAGGCCGCAAAATGTCTTCCAAAGTAGGAAGAGTGCAGTGTGGCACTTTTTTGAATAAAATCCTCATGATCAGGCCAAGGTTATCTGTAAGAAGTGCGCAAAGACCTTTAGCCGAGGGAAAAATCTGAAAAATTTGAATACCAGTTGCATGCTTAGACATTTAACCAGCATGCACTTGCAAGCGTGGACACAACACCAAACCTCAAGTGCCACATGTGCAACTGATCACAACGAAGGTAGTCAGCAACGCTACATTGTTTCCCCCACTGTAAGCCCACCGGTTAGCACAGCAGCAAATGTTGAGGTGTCGTTGCAAGGCCACAGCAGTCAGGGAATCCCACTGTTATATCAACGAAAGACTGATTCTAGGCCATCAGAAAGAACACCAACTCCATCACCATCATCAACCCTCTCTCAGTCCGCCCTGTCCACCGCTACTTCCACCATATGCAGCTCTCAAGTCCAGCTCACCCTCCCAGACACTATGAGTAGGTCAAGAAAGTACTCAGTCTCTCATCCGCGTACACTGGGTTTGAACGCCCACATTGCCAAACTAATCTCGTTTGAGATTATGCCCTTTCGGTTGGTGGAAAGCGCAGCTTTCCGCGAAATCATGGCCTATGCAGTACCACGCTATGACCTACCCAGTCGCCACTTCTTCTCTCGCAAAGCCATCCCATCCCTCCACCATCATGTGAAAGACCGCATTGTCCATGCACTCAAGCAGTCAGTGAGCGGAAAGGCGCACCTCACAACTGATGCATGGTCCAGTCGGCATGGCCAGGGCCGTTACGTGTCCATCACTGCGCACTGGGTTATAGAATCATAGAATCATAGAATCATAGAATCGTAGAGTTGGAAGGGACCTCCTGGGCCATCTGGTCCAACCCCCTGCTCAAAGCAGGATTCGCTAAATCATCCCAGTCAGATGTCTGTCCAGCCTCTGTTTGAAGACTTCCATTGAAGGAGAACTCACCACTTCTCGTGGCAGCCTGTTCCACTAATTGATCACTCTAACTGTCAAAAAGTTTTTTCTAATATCTAATCTGTGTCTCTTCCCATTCAGTTTCATCCCATTGCTTCTAGTCTTTCCTTGTGCAAATGAGAATAAAGTTGATCCTTCTACAATGTGACAGCCCTTTAGATATTTGTAGACAGCTATTAAGTCTCCTCTCAGTCTTCTCTTTTGAAAACTAAACATTCCCAAATCCTGCAACCTTTCCTCATAAGACAGGGTTTGCAGACCGGTCACCATTCTGGTCGCTCTTTTCTGAACTTGCTCCAGTTTGTTGATGTCTTTTTTAAAATGTGGTGCCCAAAACTGGACACAATATTCCAGATGAGGTCTGACCAAAGAGGAGTAGAGGGAAATAATGACTTCACGTGATCTAGACTGTATGCTTCTGTTAATACATCCTAGAATTGCATTTGCCTTTTTTGCTGCTGCATCACACTGTTGACTCTTATTCAGTCTGTGATCTATTAGTATACCCAAGTCTTTTTCACATGTGCTGTCACTTAGCCCTATTCCTCCCATTCTATATATGCTTTTTTCATTTTTATTGCCCAGATGTAGTACTTTGCATTTCTCCCTGTTAAAAACCATTCTGTTAGTTGCTGCCCACTTCTCCAGTTTATTTAAATCTTTTTGAATCCTCTCTCTCTCTTCTCTAGTATTAGCTATCCCTCCTAGCTTTGTGTCATCAGCAAATTTAATCAGTTTACCCTCAATTCCTTCATCTAAATCGTTGATAAAGATGTTGAACAATACAGGGCCCAGGACAGAGCCCTGTGGTACCCCACTTGAGACATTCTTCCAACTGGATGTGCAGCCATTTACGACCACTCTTTGGGTCCGATCACTAAGCCAGTTATGAATCCACCTAACAGTTGCCTTGTCCATTCCATACTTAGTCATTTTTTCAATAAGGATTGTATGAGAGACTTTGTCAAATGCTTTGCTGAAGTCAAGATATACTATATCTACAGCATTTCCTTGATCCACCCAATCAGTGATACCGTCATAGAAGGAAATTAAGTTAGTCTGACATGACTTATTAGTTAGAAACCCATGCTGACTCTGTTTAATCACTTCATTCTTATCCAGGTATTGACATACATGTTGTTTAATAATTTGTTCAAAGATCTTTCCTGGTATAGAAGTCAGACTCACCGGCCTATAGTTGCCTGGGTCCACCTTCTTCCCCTTTTTGAAGATAGGAACAACATTTGCTCTTCTCCAGTCTTCTGGCACTTCTCCTGTTCTCCAAGAATTTTCAAAGATTATGGAGAGGGGTTCAAAAATTTCTTCTGCTATCTCCTTCAGTACTCTGGGGTGTAATTCATCTGGACCTGGAGACTTGAATTCATTTAGGTTAGCTAAGTGTTTCCTCACTATCTTTCTGTTTATAGATATCCTGGATTCTTCTATTCCCTTAATAGGACAGTGAATAACAGTTGATGTTGGATTTCCTTTCTGAGAGAAAACAGATGCAAAATAGGAATTTAAAAGTTCAGCCTTCTCAACATCCTGTCTTACTATTTCATCATTTTCATCCTGCAAAAATCCTATAGCATCTTTGACTTTTCTTTTACTTTTGACATATCCCCAAAATCCTTTATTATTGCTTTTGACATCTCTTGCAAGCCTCAGTTCATTTTCAGCTTTAGATAATCTGATTTGTGCCCTGCAGGTTCTGCAGACAGCATTATATTCTTCTTTAGATATGCCTCCCTCTTTCCATTTTATAAACATTTTTTTCTTCCTTTTTAGCATGTGCTTAAGTTCTGTGTTCATCCATCCTGGTTTCCTTAAATGCTTCCTATTCTTCCCTCTTTTCGGAATTGTTAACAACTGTGCTTTGAGAATTTCATTTTTCAAGATTTCCCATCCTTCCTGGACATTTTTGTCTTTAAGGATATCCAGCCATTGGATCCCTCCAATTCTCTTTCTGAATCCCTTAAAATCTGCCTTTCTGAAATCTAACCTTGACGTCTGAGTCTTCACAGGTCTTCCACCTCTAGTAATCCAAAATTCTAAAATAGCATGGTCGCTACCTCCTAGGGTCCCAGCCACTTTTACCTCCTCAACCATTTCCTCCCTGTTTATAAGGATTAGATCCAAGGTAGCAGTTCCCCTTGTTTTCTCCCTTACCTTTTGGAAGATAAAGTTGTCAGCAAGAGAGGATAAGAATTTCCTTGACCTGTTAGTTTTGCCTGAGAGAGATTCCCAACAAATGTCTGGATAGTTGAAATCTCCCATGACAACTATGTCATATTTTTTGGAGAACTTGGCCATCTGATGCATAAAGAGTTCATCTATATATTCGGCTTGCACAGGCGGCCTGTAGTAAATGCCTACAATGGTGTCCTTTCCATTGTTCTGTCCTTGTATTCTTACCCAAACAGTTTCCACAGAACTCCTAGTCTCTGAAGCTTCAATCTCTGTGCAGATATACGCGTTTCTAACATACAATGCGACGCCTCCTCCTCGTTTATCAAGTCTGTTTCTTGCAAATAAGTTGTATCCTTCTAGTCTTGTATTCCAATCATGTGTATTGTCCCACCAAGTTTCAGTGATTCCAATTACATCATATTTCTGTTCCTGTGTTAGTAGTTCCAATTCTCCTTGTTTGTTGCCCATGCTTTGTGCATTAGTATAGAAACATTTTAGTTTGTGATTGGTTTCTCTTTCTCCAATATTTTTATTAATTAGATTCTTTCGTCTTTGTTCTTCCTTTCCACTTCTAATAGCAGAGTTCTCAATAGCATTTGTCAGGTGTATGGCTTTTTCTGGTCTTTTGCTTCCCTTCCCATGTTGTTCTAGTTTAAAGCTCTCCTTACAAGTGTAGCAAGGCGACTTCCAAATACATGCTTTCCAGTCTTCGTAAGGTGCACCCCATCTCTAGCAAGTAGTCCATCGTATAAGTAGTTCACTCCGTGATCCAGAAATCCAAATAGTTTCTGACGGCACCATCGACGTAGCCAGTTGTTCACCTGCAGAATCTTATTCCACCTCCTTGTTCCATGGCCATCCACTGGGAGGATGGAAGAGAAGACCACCTGCGCTCCCAGTTCTTTCACTTTCTTGCCTAAGTCTTCAAAGTCTCTGCAGATGATTTCCAGGTCGTTTCTTGCGGTGTCATTTGTCCCCACATGTAGTAGCAGGAATGGGTAGTCATCTGTAGGTCTGAAGAGTCCTGATATCCTGTCAGACACATCTTTAATTTTTGCACCTGGAAGACAGCACATTTCTCTTGTAGTTATATCCGGTCTGCAGATAGCGGCCTCTGTTCCTCTCAGCAGGTAATCCCCCATGACCACCACTCTCCGTTTCTTCTTCACAACATTTTTCTTTCTCCATCCAGGAGGACTCTGAAGGCGTACAAGGTTGCTGTTTGTTGGCAAAGTCTTATCCTGATGTATTTCTTCATCGTTTTCCTGCGTGAGAGCCTGGTACTGGTTTCTGAGCAGTATGGGTGCTGACTGCCTCCTGATCCTCCTGCTTCTCTGGGTCACATGTCTCCATTCCTCTGTTTCTTCAGGTGCACTTCGAATTTCTTCTCTTTCTGTAACATGAAGAGATAATTCTGCTCTGTCCAAGAACTCTTCACCTTCCTTAATGATCTTCAACGTAGCTAACCTCTCTTCGAGATTTTGCAACTTTTCCTCCAACAGGGACACAAGCTTGCATTTGTGGCATGTGAAGTTTGGCTTTTCCACTGGTAAATCTGTGAACATGTAGCAAGAAATGCAGCTCACCAAATGGCTCCTGGCCTCTTCCATCTTGAGATTTCTTAAAAACAATGAAAGATGAGCCAAATTAATGTGGTGGATGCAGGGTCCACAGGGGACAGCGGTGGTGGGACAGTGCTGCCTAGCCCAAGGTATAGGAAACAGTTGGCTGTAGGCGTTCGACCCTCCTCCTCCTCCTCCTCCTCCAGAAGCGAAAGCTCGTCCACAGAGCGCAGTCGTACGAGCACTCCATCTGCAGCTGCCACTGTTGCACACGAGGTGTCTCCCTATCGAGCAGCTAGTGGAAAGCGTCAGCAGGCAGTGTTGCAGATGATGTGTTTGGGCGACAGACACACCGCCGAGGTGCTGGCCGAGTACTTTCAGCGACAAACTGAGTCATGGCTGGGCAGTGTACATCTTGAGGCAGGCAAGGTAGTTAGTGATAGCAGGCGTAATTTTGTGGCAGCCATAGCCCTTTCAAAACTCAGCCACATACCTTGCTTGGCTCACACCTTGAACCTGGTGGTGCAGTGCTTCCTCAAAAATTATCCGGAGTTAACAGCCCTGCTCCAGAAGGTGCGAAGACTGTGCGCGCACATCTGCTGGTCGCCTGTACACTCCGTTCGTATGCAGAAGCTGCAGCGATTGCTCCACCTTCCCAACCACCGCCTCATTATCGACATTGCAACAAGGTGGAACTCCACCCTGCACATGGTGGAGCGGCTGTGCGAGCAGAGGCAGGCCATAATGCATTTGTGGGAGGATACACGGCCAGGCACTTTGAGAGCAGACATGGAGTTGACCGGTGTGCAGTAGTCGAAGCTGAAAGACCTCTGTAAAGTCCTTCAGTGTTTTGAGGAATGCACACGGCTGGTAAGTGCAGACGACGCCATCCTAAGCATGAGCATCCCACTTATGCGTCTGCTCATGCAAACTTTGACGCACCTTAAGGAGCAGGCTTCTGCAGCCAATGTTGATGAGGAGGAAGAGGAGGAGGGAATCCTTGATGACATTCAGCCATTATCTGCTCAGGGACCTCTCCTGGACGAGGTGGAGGAAGAAGAGGAGGAGGAGGAGGATGATGGGGATGATTACTTAGGGGAGGAGGATGCATCTCGTGGGGCAAGTGAAAATGTTGGCGTGGCAAGGTCTGGTACAGGGTTTGTGCATGACTGGAGGGATGTGGATTTGCCAGAAAGTGCTCCTCCAACCAGCACTCGCAGTGCATCAATGACACCGGGAACATTGGCCCACATGTCAGATTATGCCTTGCAGATCCTAAAAAGGGACCCACGCATTGCCAAAATGATGAACGATGACGACTACTGGTTGGCCAGCATCCTGGATCCACGCTATAAAGGCAAATTACAAAACATCATGCCACAGGAGAACCTTGACCTAATATTGGCTAATAAACAAGCAACTCTGGTAAATCGGTTGCTTGAGGCATTCCCAGCACACAGCAGCGGTGATGGTTCTCACACGAGCCGTACGGGCCGGGGGCAGCTTGGCAGAGGTGTTCGTGGTGCACACAGCAGAAGTGGCGTTGGAGACAGGGGTTTCATGACAATGTTGTGGACTGATTTTTCAAGTACCGCTCACAAAACTGGTAATACTGCATCGATGGAAAGTGACAGGAGACAGCAGTTGTCAACTATGGTTACAAACTACTTTTCCTCCCATATCGATGTTCTCCCACACAGGTCATTCCCCTTTGACTATTGGGCCGCTAAACTGGACACCTGGCCTGAATTGGCACAATATGCCTTACAGGAGCTCTCTTGCCCAGCTGCAAGTGTGCTATCGGAAAGAGTCTTCAGTGCAGCTGGATCAATCCTGACAGAAAAAAGGACCCGTCTGTCAACCCAAAATGTGGATGATCTAACCTTCATTAAAATGAACCACGCATGGGTTTCCAAGGATTTTGTCCCACCTTCCCCTGATGACACATAGGGTGACAGAAAAATGGCTTGCTTTGGTCCACCTCTTCCTGGGACTTGACCTATTTCACCTTTTGCATCAGCTGAATGTCCAACATCAACATATGCCACTTTCTAAAACTCCCTAACTGTGCTGCCTCCCCCCCCATGGCCGGGGTCACCACCTAGCGCACGACACCGTGCGAGTGCCGTTGCCCTGGACAGGTGGGTAGGCCGACTCTTGGGCGCGGGCACTGGCACAGGGTCCTTCATAGTGCAATCAAGTGTCTCTGACGGTGGTGGTGCACACCCGCCGTCAGACACACCGCCGTACTATGAGGGGCCCAGTGCCAGTACCGACGCCCACGAGTGGGCCCCCCTTGCTTGGGCAGGGCCCCAGCATTTGCAATCTTTACCTCTCCCTGCTCCTCCGCTGTGTAGTCTGGGCCGTCAAATCCATACTGTGCCTGACACCGTCTGAGCCTGCCTCCTGATGTATAGACATATATTTTGAATGTGTACGCTATCCATACATGTTATCCGGGGAAACGGTACCCTTTCTAACCTTTGTGCAATCACGTGCAATCCATACTCTGCCTAACACCGCCTGAGCCTGCCTCCTGATGTATAGACATATATTTTGAATGTGTACGCTATCCATACATGTTATCCGGGGATACAGTACCCTTTCTAACCTTTGTGCAATCACGTGCAATCCATACTGGGCCTAACACCGTCTGAGCCTGCCTCCTGATGTATAGACATATATTTTGAATGTGTACGCTATCCATACATGTTATCCGGGGATACGGTACCCTTTCTAACCTTTGTGCAATCACGTGCAATCCATACTGGGCCTAACACCATCTGAGCCTGCCTCCTGATGTATAGACATATATTTTGAATGTGTACGCTATCCATACATGTTATCTGGGGATACGGTACCCTTTCTCACCTTTGTGCAATCACGTGTAATCCATACTGGGCGTGAGAACGGCTGGCGAGCTGTTAAGCAAGCTACAGCACCTGTGGTTTGCACACGTAAGTTTTTCATTTTTTCAGGAATGACGGTTAGGCCTAATTCCGGAACTGCGGTTGACCTGCACTTACTGGGAAATCATTGTTCGCGGGTAATAATTGTAATCAGTGATCCCCATCACTAACGTTGTTCAGCGGGTTATCTGCACCTGTAAGCGACAAACGCTGGCCTTTTCAGTGTAGCGCACATGCAGCCACGGACATGTAAGGGCATGACACACCAGTTATTGGCCAATCTCATGTGCCAGAGCTTCACGTGTCCCTCTAGTAAGCCGGACTCGGACCGCGGGGCATGACGGAGTCTCGTTCGTAAACGGAATTAAGCTTGCAATGTGTGCATCTGTTCTGTAGCTGGCATGGTTGAGGTTTCCCAGGTGGAGTCGAATTTAACCATAGGCTCCACTCCTGGTGGTGCCCTTCTGGACATTCCTTTAAGGTTCAGCTTTGCAACCATACTGCCCATGTAAAACAAACACTTTGCCTTCATGAACGCTGTTTGGAGGGTCATGACTCGTGGGAATAACGCCGCCCAATCAGTTAACCTGCTAGAAAGATCGTTTGTTGCTCCCAAGCATGACATCACACTCCCTAGGAAGAAGGTAATGCCACTGTGGCGACCGTACTCCTGGGGGCAACACAAGTGCACTGATGCCCAGCCACTGCTCGATGAATCTGCTGGTACATTGACCCAGACCACTACATTCCCCTTGCACGCTACACGACCTGAATCTGACCCTGATGAAACTCAGGTTACCCTTCCCATATACAGTTCCATCTTACACAGTGACAAAGAGGAAGCTGCAGATGAAAGTGCAGGTTCGGCCCACCCGCCATCAGACACACCACCGTACTATCAGGGGCCCTGTGCCAGTGCCGTCGCCAACGAGTGGGCCCCCCTGCTTGCTCAGGATCACAGCACTTGCAAAGTTGAAATACTGTGCAGTGAGATGGAAGATGGGGACGACGAGGAGTCCAGACAAGTACAGGGATTCCCTAGCGAGGAGACTTATTTGATTGTTTTCAATGTTGGGACAGCAATTTTTGGGGAGCACTATACTCTGGAGAATGATAGATGGGGCCCACCATACACTGGAACATTCCAAAGGTGGACATCAGACACTGGAGCAGCATTTACAGGGCCCATTATACACTAGAGCATTAGAAATGGGGCCCATTATGTTTGGAGCATTATTTGGGCCCATAAGACAGTGGAGCTTCATCCATGGGGACCAACATATACTGTAGCATTATGTGGAGCTCATCATATACTGTTTCAAACATTATATGGGACCAATGATTCTGTATGGAGAAATAGATGGGCCTCGTCATGAGATGTAAAAAGTGAAGTATTTTACATTATCGGAGCATGATGAGTTGTGGTATGTGTTAAAGGGGCGCTCGTTCGCCCAGGGCACATGAAAACCTGCAGCCAGCCCTCCCCCCCACAACTTTAGCCAAATAACCCCCATTTTTCAGTGCGTAACTTGTATTATGAAGTTAATTAAGGTTGACAAGCTTAAGTAAGAAGAATTGATGCTTTTGGCATTCAAATGGGCACTGTAGGTGTGTTTCCTGTCCTCCTCTCACTGCCAACTTTTATTCCACATTGACTTACATTGGGTTTCGTGTTTCGGGACGACCCCGACTTTTCCCTATAATCGGACGATCTTGCTCGACCCGACTTTTGGAAAAGTCGGGTTTCACGAAACGAAACTCGACCCTAAAAAACCAAAAGTCGCTCAACTCTAGTGACCACTAATTAGCATCACAGGTGTCTACAATCTTGGAATCAGTGAGTAGGCCTGTATAGAGGGTGTGAGGTAGCGCTGTCATTTACTTGGGGAATTCTCGCTTGGCAGCAAACAAAACACATCCGGCACGGGTTTTCCATCAAACATAGCAGTCCATGTGGTTTATTATGCAGCATAAACCGATAGAAGAAATCAACAAAACTTCACATAAACAGCAGAGCATCCATTATAGCTTGCCACTGTAAACCCAGTGTTCACACAGGTTGTTCAATGTCCAGTATACAGGCTCTCTTAGCCTCATTTATCTCACCCATGTCAGGGTCTCCACATGGTTCCGTCACTCATGCTGCAGACGTCCATATCCCTCCAGGGAACTTTCAGGCTCTGGCAGCCATTACACACAGCCACACCCTGGCTGTTAGCCAGGAGACAATCCTGCGTACGGGACCTTCCGCTCTGGACCAACCAGATCCCTGCATTCACCACTTGTGACTCACCCTGGCCACATTATATCGTTCATAGCCATGCCCACTGGGTCACATGACTCTGACCTCATCAGAGGGCCTTCAGGCATTTTCACACTCTTTACAACCGTGCTTTAAACACACCCCCTGGGTGGGTTTCTAGGTAACCAGGCCCCCCCAACTCTCTAGTTACCTGGAGACTTCTCCCTCACATATTAATGCAGCACCTCAGCAGCGTCCTTGCTGACCACACATACATAAGTCTCCATCTCAAAGCCACCCATTTTGAGATACCTAATGGCCATTCAATATTCTCCCATTCATCTTTTCTCCTGGAACCTCCACACTGCGCCCCCTAGCAGACACAGTGGTTACTACACCACATACCTTGCCCCTCTGTTCAAACTTGTGGGGTTGAACACACAACATTACATCAGGCTCTCGAGACCGGGCACTCATCACACCTTGCCCCACAGGTCAAGAGAACCTTTTCCAACTGTCATATGGCCTCCTCTCTACGTTAGGCCTCCCCCACCCCCAGCAGTCAGAATATCGGTCCTGCTCTTTGACCCTCCAGTTACAGTCTGTCTGCGTCATCAGACACTGTCTAGTCACCATCTTCCTCTCTTTGTTTGTTCCGTTCCCCGACCAGCTCCCCCGGTTGGTATGGTCATCAGTCTTAAACAGGCCTACTGTCTGGCCTGAGTCTGACTCATTTAGGGTCTCACAGGAAATATGGTCTCTCAATGTCATCCTGCTAGTCAAACAACCACTTGCTGACATTGTTTGGCCATCTGCCCTGTCACTTCTTGGCGGAACTCCTTGGGTCCTTACATCTAGTTGGGTTGCAGGTGGCCGCCACCTGGTATTCCGCACTTTTTTATTAATTTGCCGGCTGTCCTGCCTTAACTGCTCAATTTCTTGCAGGTACCCCACTCGATACTCCAAGAGCATCCAAAAGTCTCTCAGGCTCTCCACGGAGCCAACCACCAGGATGGGAATCCTACCCACTTCACTGGATACTTGGTCTTCATCATCACGAGGGATCCTCACTCTCACCACACCGGAGATATTCACAAGGTCTTGCATTACCTTCCCGGATCTTCCAATGGTTCTCCCAATCAGAGCTTTGGGTACTGGCACCACATCTTTCCGCAAACCCTGCTGATCCATAGCCTCCCTTGCTAACTCTAGGCGTCGAGCAGCCTTCTCTGCCTGACCCGCTGTTTGGTGTGGAGACATTGTAGATGCATCTCTTAAAGGACAGCTACTCGGTTTGATGTATATTCTCTGTTTGATACTATCACCAACTGCTGAGTCTCAGGTGCCCAGTGCACCTTACATGCTTTGACCGCCTCTTTGAAAGCCTCATGCACACCTTCCTCCGCACAGGCTTCTTGCATGTCCTCTGGTACATCAATTACAGGCTGGAAGGTTGTGGTCTTGCTCTCTTCCTGGACCGAAGGCTCTAGCTTTACCACGGACACTTCCCTCACTAAGGTTGACCCGACCGGGTGACTATCTTCCTCAGTTCTTAACTCACCAACTTCACACGATTTGACCACTTCATGACCCTTTGCCACGAGGGCTACTGGCCGTTCTGTCCTGTTATCACTTGCGCTCACCCGCGGTAAGTCTTCGTCCAATTTCTCCCGCAGAAGACATTTAACTACTCCTCTGAGTTCTTCCATTTCTTCCCTAAGGGTCTTGTTCACATTTTGCCACATTGACAGGTGACCTCTGAGCTCCAAGACTCCTTTCTCAAGCCCTTCCACATCTTCTCTTAAGGTGGTGTTCGCGCTGTGCCACGTTCACAGGTGACCTCTGAGCTTCAAGACTTCTTTCTCGAGCTCCTGCACTCTGTGCTCGGCCATTTGTCTCATCACAATTCCTCGCTCGAGATGTTCCTTCACTGTCTCTTTTATTAACCGTATCTCCTGCTCTAGTTCTCTTTGGCCAGTATGTGTTGCACCATTACTTCATTAATTATATCGTCAAAAGGTACCCCGGGGTTAGTCCCGTCAGTTGAGTGAAGCCCTCAGTTACCCTCTGACTGTGTCTCTACTCCCGTTATCTTCTCGATCAGGTTCCATCCATCCTGTCACGAGTTTCAGTCAGCACAGCACTAGATTCTGTCCTAGTGGTGGCCACTGGCAACAACACGTCACAGTCACACCACACCGTACGGTAAACCCCCAAGACACTCTC
Source organism: Dendrobates tinctorius (assembly GCF_039654945.1). NCBI lineage: Eukaryota > Metazoa > Chordata > Amphibia > Anura > Dendrobatidae > Dendrobates > Dendrobates tinctorius. The sequence continues at coordinate 8,879,159 of NW_027361838.1, read as the reverse complement.
TATCCGTGTGTCAGCTCCACTCTTTTTGTTTACCACACCCTTCTCATTCACACTGATGTACCCTTCAGGTGACGTCAGGTCAGTAACTTCGTCCGACGCCATTCTTTCTCCGGTCACCCCTACGTCTGGCCTGTTCACGTTAGGAAGAGTCAGCGTCTCAGTGTCTGCTAGCCCTACAGTAGAAACGTCTCAATCCTCCTCCCCCACATCATCAAATATGACAAAGTCCCGGCGCTTCTCAAAGATATGCACTAAGTTTGGTGGTATCCTACCGCCTTGGCACTCCCCTTTTTCATCTCAATCAGGACTCTGTCCACCTTATAATTCACAACGCCCCCGTGGACGCAGCGAACTCTGACGTTTTTCTCGGTCAGAGATAAAACGAGCGGAGTTCCTGTCAGAGTCACCTGACTCTTGGAGTCCAGTCTGCCAGAGACTTCTTCCTGGTACACCATCACGGTACACACCTGGGGCCCATCATTACTACCCGTAAAGGATATCTCACATTCCTCCCAAGACATACACATACACTGCGGTCACATACACTGCGGTACTCCAGACATACCCACTGAGTCAACCAGTGCTGCCATTTCCTGAACCACCCCAATTTGGGTTACCGTCCCCTCCTGGGACTCCACCCCTTTTTGGGTTACCACCCCAATTTGGGTCACCGCCCCCTTATGGGACTCCACTCCCTTTCGGGATCTCCCCATGTTCGTTATACCGGTCTTCTCAGACCACAGTTCACACAACACAGTTAATGTCTTAACGATACCACACAAGTCCTTGTTGGCACCACCACAGCTCCTGCTGTCACCGATCACTGACAACACCGGCTGCTGTTCACACACACTGCGGCTGGAGTCACTGCAGCTCCTGCTGCGCCGTCTTCGTGGACCCGCCGATCCACCGGAAGCCGCTTGTCCCCTTCATATCCCCACCGAGTTACTTGTCACCTTTGTGACCCCACTGAGCCACATCAAGCCGCTTGTCACCTTCTTGACTCCCACTGAGCCACCACAGGCTGTTTTGAGAAAAGAAGAAAAGAAAAACACCACACAAAAAACTCAAAAAACTCACGTGTCCTTTCTTTGTGCTATTCAGGAAGTACCGTCTCCGCCTGAGACCGTCCAACACACAGGGCGCACCGGGTGCTATTCAGGGAGCGACCCTCCTCCCAGAGTTTTCCAACACACCGGCCACACCAACACAAAACTCACGTGTCCTGTCTGTGTGCTATTCAGGATGTACCGTCTCCGCCTGAGACCGTCCAACACACAGGGCGCACAGGGTGCTATTCAGGGAGCCGACCCTCTTTCCAAGGTTTCCCAAGACACCAGCCTCACCAGGTCCAGGGGCATAGCGGGTGCTATTCAGTACATCCGTCTCTGCCTGAGACTGCCCAACACTTACGTCTCACCAGGTCCAAGGTCATACCACTTGCTCCAGGGATCCAATTCTTCTCCCAGAACCTCCCAACACTGACACTCCAGGACCTTGCTCACTGAACCCTCCAGGAACACAGTCTTTCCCACTGACCCAGGTCAGTACAACACGAACACCTGTTTGTTACCTGTGTCGGCCACACAGGTCCTTGGATACCTCTTCTCCTCAGAGGCACCCTATAGCAATCACCAGTCTCTTTCTCACTCATCCTGGTCAGTACAACACGGTTTTCACGACCGTCACCTGCTGGCCGCGCAGGCTCTCGGACCCCTCTACAGCAGAGGTATCCTAGTAAACACCAGTCTCTTTCTCCTGAGGAAACGGCCGCACTGGGCTCACCGATTCGGACAGTGCCTTACTCACTAGGTTGCCCCATGGTTCCAAAACCACAGCCAGGCAGTGGCTTCCCCAGCCGTCAGCCTTCAGGGCTCAGCGTTGCCAGCACTGCAACATACGCCTTTGGAAATCGTTGCCCTTAGCAACTGAAACTTTGCAGTCCTCTTCTGTTGCTCCCAGCAATAAGGCTACAACAATGCCCATAGCTTTCTCCACCAAGTGTGAGGTAGCGCTGTCATTTACTTGGGGGAATTCTCACTTGGCAGCAAACAAAACACATCCGGCACGGGTTTTCCATCAAACATAGCAGTCCATGTGGTTTATTATGCAGCATAAACCGATAGAAGCAATCAACAAAACTTCACATAAACAGCAGAGCGTCCATTATAGCTTCCCACTGTAAACCCAGTGTTCACACAGGTTGTTCAATGTCCAGTATACAGGCTCTCTTAGCCTCATTTATCTCACCCACGTCAGGGTCTCCACATGGTTCCGTCACTCATGCTGCAGATGTCCATATCCCTCCAGGGATCTTTCAGGCTCTGGCAGCCTGAATAATACGAATGGTAGCAAAAGAGCCCAGAAAAACTTCTAAACAGATTAAAGGTGAACTTCAAGCTCAAGGAACATCAGTGTCAGATTGCACCATCCATCGTTGTATCAGCCAAAGTGGACTTCATGGGAGATGACCACGGAGGACACCATTGTTGAAAAAAAATCATAAAAAAGCTAGACTGGAATTTGGCAAACTACATGTTGACAAGCCACAAATCTTCTGGGAGAATGTCCTATGGACAGATGAGACAAAAAAGGAACTTTTTGTCAAGGCATATCAGCTCTATGTTCACAGTTGGAAAAATGAAGCATATCAAGAAAATAACACTGTCCCTACTGTGAAACATGCAGGAGGCTCTGTTATGTTCTGGAATCTGTGCAGGGTACGATGAAATCTCAAGACTGTCAAGGGATTCTAGAGAGAAATGTGCTACCCAGTGTCAGAAAGCTTGGTCTCAGTTGCAGGTCATGGGTCTTGCAACAGGATAATGACCCAAAACACACAGCTAAAGACACCCAAGAATGGCTAAGAGGAAAACACTGGGCAATTCTGAAGTGGCCTTCTATGAGCCCTGACCTAAATCCTATTGAGCATTTTTGGAAAGAGCTGAAACATGCCATCTGGAAAAGGCAACCTTCAAACACGAGACAACTAGAGTAGTTTGCTCTTGAGGTGTGGGACAAAATACCTGTTGAAAGGTGCAGAAGTCTCATTGACAGTTACAGGAATCGTTTGATTGCAGTGATTGCCTCAACACTTCTATTTATTGGATGTTATTTTATTGGATGTAATATTATTTCTATAGATCTACGTTTTTCTCGATTGGTTGTTTAGGCTTAAGGGGATGTCCCATTTTGCTATGTGGACATAGGTTTATGCAACTCTTATAAACACCTGATGATATCAGCTTCCTCATGACTGTGGGATGATCTTCTCCAGGATAAGTTGGGAAGATAACATGATATCTTACTGCCCTGCAGTAATAAAGAATCCTTGGGACCAAAATGAATTAAAGGGTTTTTACTTCTACAACATGTTTCAAAGCTGGACTAGCTTTTTTTCAAGTGAAAAAAAACAGTTTCAATCTTTTTTTTCACTTGAAAAAGACACTTGTCTTGCATTGAAGCAAATTGTGGAAATAAAACCCGTTTATCTCATCTAAGTCCCAAAGATTCTTTTTTACAGCACTGAATGGCATAAAATAGGAGCACTTTGAAGAACCTATGGCTTTTTGACATCAACCCTTTTCAAAAATAGCCCTATTTTGGGAGCTGTTTCATGATAGTGTACCTTCAAGAGACTATGTTTCCTGCACTCAAACAAATAGTATAGTATTCAATATGACCATTTCTGCCTTTTTTTATTGGACAAGCATCACTTCCATTTAGCCCAGGCAGTTTTAATTAGCTGCAAAAGGGTTGCTGCCTATTTTTGCTCTCAGTTCATAGTCTGAGAAGATGTGGAAGATGAGGTTTTTAGCTGCTTTCACTCTGCGTTGTACTATCGATGTGTTAACCATTGTTGCTGTGGTGCTGTGGCCGTCGTCTGATATGGCCTGGAGTCATGGGGGCTGAGCCTTTCAGCATGGGTGCTGTTGGGCAACAGGTCACTCACCTGGTGTACTATCACTGCACTAGAGCTTGCAACACAGCAATGCACCTTTAGGGTCATGGACCCACTGAGGGGTTTGCCATCATGGGCTTTATACAGTCTTACCCGAATTTTAAAGTAACAACCTCATGTTCATGTTAATTTTAGCTTCAGCCAATCTCAGGCTTCAGTGGACCTGTGACATCTGTATCTGACCAATAGAGTGGTTTGCATTATATTCATGGGGTGACAGGAGGAGTGCTATTTTATGTCAACCCATTTAAAAAAATGTTAACACTGGACAACACTTTTAATGTCCTCATTTTCTTAATACGGCATTAGAAAGATAAGGTTAATCTGGAAACCTAAGGCAAAATGAGCTGCAGATTAGATTCACTAAAGCCTGCGGGATTTACAAAACTATGCAGGGTTTTTTTTGCATATATTTCAAATTAGCTTATACAATACTGATATTACACCTGAACCTGTCACATTATTCATGATGCCTGAAGAGGAGACCGGCTCTTGCAAAATAAACTTAGCTGAAAGCGCAGTCAGGGATGAGGTAGTTAGTCCAAGCTATGTCCCTGCAGGCTTCTCCCAGCCCACTTAGCTTGGCAGACATATCTGTATCTATAAACATGCATATTTTGAGATCTGCTAGCCTAGATGAGCAGGAGTTGAGAAGCCGCGAGAGACATACCTCTTGGACTAGTCATCTCATTTCCTACCATGCTTTCAACTATGTGTTTCTCTGGAATACAGAAGAATAAAACATACATGCTTGCATTGCAGGAGTCCCTGATTCTTGCTACTCATGGTTCAGACAGCAAGAATTTGTATAAATATTCATCAGTACATGGTTTATGATGTCCTCATGTGCACAATCATACTATGCTAGTGTTTGAACATACACTGTGCATGTTTTAATGAAATATTCATATTTTATAGACCTTCAATAAATTTTGCTTACATTTATATGGAAGGTGGTTCATTACATTTAAATACCGTATGTAGAACTATTACAGAATCAAGTGTACATTATCTAGCAATTTTGTATAAAAAGAAACCTATAAAAGATACGTAACTTTACCCAAGTTTAGATCAAGTATCAGCTTCAGTTAAATGATTGCATCCCAAAATGACACAATATGGGGACTGATAAGTGAGAATAGTATTGTATGTCTTATTAAACACTCAATCTTATGACTAATGGATTTGTAAAATGATACCGACACGGCTAGCGCGTAAATGTCATAGAGATTTGGCTTTGGTCCAGAGTTGTATTCTGATCGTGTTTATTATTCTCTGTGCTTCCTTATACTGGTTATATGAAAGTATTCCTAATAATAAATATTCCTAAAGGCTTTGTCTAAAAGGAATCTGTCACCAGGTTTTAGCTACCCCATCTGAGAGCAGCGTGATGTAAAGGCAGAGACCCTGAATTCTGTAATATATCACTCACTGGGTTGCATGTTGCATTTTTTAGAAAATTATTGTAATATCTGTTGCAGATTCAGCAGTTCCCTGAATGCCAAGCTCTGTATAACCCCACTTATACCTTTCTTTTTACATTGTGCATAGGCAGAAAGTTGCCAATCAGAGGTGGTGGTGAGGTTATATAGAGCTCATGAATATGGAGGACTGGATAGCAGGTTTATTAGTCTTCCATGATTATCTCCTGATGATAAAACAATGATGTTATCCAAAGTTTATCAATCAGCCCAGTAAGTGACACATCACTGTATTCATGGTCTCAATCTCAACAATATAGTCTCAGATTAGGTGGAAAAGATCTGATGACAGATTCCCTCTAAAATTATGTGGAGAATGTAAATGAATGTAAAGTTATGTGAAAAGTGTTTGTCTCCTTCCTGGTTTCCTATTCTTTTGCATGCTTGTCACACTTAAATGTTTCAAATAACCAAACAAATGTAAATATTAGACAGAGATAACACAAGTAAGCACAAAATGTAGTTTTTAAATGAAGGTCTTTATTAATAAGGGAAAAAGAAATCCAAACCTACAGGGCCCTGCATGAAAATGTGATTGCCCCCTCTCATAAAACATAAAATAACTGTGGTTTATCACATCTTTGGGATGCTGAGTTTAAATTCCCTTTGGGACTACAGTGAACCACAGTGAGAGCCATTATCCACAAATGGCGAAAACATGGAACAGTGGTGAACTTTTCCAGGAGTGGCCAGCTGACAGAAGTTACTCCAAGAGCACAGTGATGACTCATCCAATAGGTCACAAAAGACACCACAACAACATCCAAAGAACTGGAAACCTTGCTTCTGTTAAGGTCAGTGTTCATGACTCCACCATAAGAAAGAGACTGGGGAAAATAGCATGCATGGTAGAGTTCTACAAAGAAAACCACTTCTGAGCATTAAGAACGTACACTCCCTGACAGAAGTTATGTAGCTTATCCATGTTATTTAAATAAAAGCTTATAACTTGACGTTAAATTCATCCATTGGTTGTATAAATTATTCTTTTGAAAGGTGAAACACTCCTAAATGTGATTTAGGTTAAGAAAATAAATTGGCATCAATGCAGAAATATTGATCATTTAATGGACACAGAATGGTCAGATTTTGGCTGCACCCTGTGCTAATTATCAAAAATAGAAGAGGCCCCACGTCAGTTTCAAAGAAAAATTATTTATAACATGTCAGCAATACCTGCTCTCGATGTTTTCATGCAGATGACAGTGTGGCAAACAATGGATGTTTGTGCCCCCAAACCAAACTTTTTTTAGATGTTCAACTGAACCCACCAGACTTGAACATCCACAGTTTTGTTCATCACTACTTTTGAGAGAATATTCTATGGACTGACTAGACAAAAGTTTAACTTTTTGGAAGGTGTATGTATCATTAAATCTGGTGTAGAAGTAACAAAGCATTTCAGAAAAGGAACATCATACCAACTGTAAAATATGGTGGTGGTAGTGTGATGGTCTGGGGCTGTTTTTCTGCTTCAGGATCTTGATGACTTGCTGTGGTAAATGGAACCATGAATTCTGCTGTCTACCAAAAAATTTGGAAGGAGAATGTCTGGCCATCTATTCGAGACCTCAAGCTGAAATGCACTTGGGTTATGCAGCAGGGCAATGATCCAAACACACCAGCAAGTCAACTTTTGAATGGCACATGAAAAATAAAATAAGATTTTGGAGTGACTTAGTCAAAGTCTAGAACGTAATGCAATTGAGATATTGCAACATGATCTTAAAAAGGTGGTTTATGCTTAGAAACCCTCCAATGTGGCTGAATGACAACAATTGTGCCAAGATAATTCTGCCAAAAGAATTCAAGTGTGTTGTAAAAGACTCAATGGCAGTTATCGCAAATGCTTGATTGACCTTGTTTCTTCTAAGGGTAGCCCAACCCGTTATTTGGTTTAGGGGGCAATCACTTTTCCACACAGGGTCATGTAGGTTTGGGTTTCTTTTTATCTTAATATTAAAGACCTCCAGTTAAAAAGTGCATTTTGTGCTTACTTGTGTTATCTTTGTCTAATATTTAAATTTGTTTGCTTATCTGAAACATTTAAGCGTGACAAACATGCAAAAGAATAGGAAATCAAGAAAGGGGCAAACACTTTTTCACAGAACTATATACAAGAGTACATCTAGCCTTACAGCGAGAGTCACTTCCACACCCTGCAAAGAAAAAAATATATACCTAATGTTCACAGATTACAGATTCATGATACTGAAATCTGTTTCATATATATCTTTATAAATTGACAAAATTCCTAATACCTATTTTGGCACTTTGATTTGTTCCCAAACTGAAAAATTTTGTCTGTGATTTGTCAGGCCTTTGAAATCACAATATATCTTATGTGTTACAGAATTTTGCAGACATTTTTGCAGGGGGTTGTGTTTTGTTAACTTCAAAAATCTTCAGGATTTGCCTGGCTTCGTATTGTGTAGGAGGCTGAAAAAGAAATATTTTTAAGATGGCATCCTGTTTTAAAAGAATAGGATCTAGTGGTGCTTGTTAATACAGTGGTTCCTAACTGAAGGATTATTAAAGGGTGCAGACATACACAGATAATGGCAATTCAAAAATTTTTTTCACAAAGAGGCAGCAAGTTTGGTAGTACACAGTCATATATAACTCTACCAGATTGATGATTTCACCAGTCTTACATGAGGCATCAGGGATAGATCTAAAAATATTTACAGACATTTTCCCTAGCAACCCTTTTGTTTCTCTGTAAAATGTCCACTGTCGCTATCTCAGCAGGGTAGTCTATACTCTCATTACTGGTCATAGAAGCCCTTCTGACACACTGCAACAGCCACAGTGTTACTATCTCAGCATGGAAGCCCTTGGTACTGGTCAAAATAGAGTAAGCCCAATGGGAAAATATTCCAGACAATAATGTCTTGTGCAACTGCATCAGTTAAGAAGGTGACTGTAGCAGTCTGTTGAAATTAGAAAGATTCAATTGGTTGGAGGAAATAGAGAAAGAAAAGGTGTTAGCAGCACATTTACAAATTTTTCTTATAGAGCTTGTCCGGTCTTAACTTGCAAGTCTGCAATCACTTTATTCTCTGGTGCCTGTGTAGGAAGGTGGCCCAGCTTGGGGGGTGGTCCCTTGTTTACCGCGAACAGACGTCACAGACACGAGACGGATTCAGATTTCGGGTTCAACAGGTCCAAGTTTATTGGTCGTCCTTCTGATGACCTCAGCAATAAACCACAGCACTCCCACAGACCCGGGTACACACACCTTTCTTCTGTCATTGTGACGTTTCTCATGGTTCTGTCACTGGGGGCCGCCCTAGGCCTATCTACCACCAGCACTTCACTGGTCAGAGGTCGTCGTCAATTCAGTACCCCCGGGGCCTCGTCTATTCTGCAATTTTTTGTGTCGGGGCCACCTCCCTGACTTCTTTTCTCCTCAGTCCCCTAGTTGAGCTCTCCACACTGTCCATACTCCTTCACTGACTCCTCTCCTTCTGAGCTCCTCCCGAGACTGGAACTTTCTGGAACCCTCCTGTCCTATTTATCACCTTCCCGATTCCCTGTAACCCCGCCCCCATGACTAATGGTTTATTGAGCCATAAGCTGCTGTCAAGTCCTGTACTCACACCTGCCATCTTGTGGTCAAACCAGGGTACTGCACCCATTCTACACTTTTCGTAGCTGTTTCCCTTCTAACATCTGTCTAAAGTGCACAATCCTTCCCCTCTTTCTTCTCACAAGTCCGTTCGTCCGGTCACCTTCCCCACACCTGTGCCTGTAGAGGGCAGTCATATGACTGCATGTATGCAATATGGATACTCCTGGCCACATTTCTACTAGACTGTTTCCGGCCTTGCTAAATATACTTGCTTTGAGCGAGAATGTGACCACACATTGCATATAACATGCTAGTGGTTACACGCCCGCCACTGACACCAGAGAAGCCTTTTCCGACTTTAGTCCAGATACTTCTGCAGCATCCAACCCACAGCATCCAGATGTTACAGCATACTGGATGGGATTCAAGAAATCCCATGCCCACTATGCATCTACAACTGCCCACGGCTCACCCGCGGAGATGGACATGCAGCGCGTCTCTCCAGATCACAGCATGTCAATTTCTTTTGCAGAGACGAAGGTTCCCACAAGAGAAACTTCAGCCATACAATGTATTAAACACAGTGAAACCACATGGTTCAGTGAACACATGCGAATTCACCTGCGTTCAATAGCCGGCAGCACTTTGGATGCAGCAAACATGTGCTATGTCTAAAGCGCTGACAGTTCCTAATTGTCTGCATATACCTTAATTGTGTTTTTTTATTTCATTTTCAAGGAAAACAGCAGAATAAGAGTTGTGGCTTCTGTCCTGAATCTATGCTGCATCAGGGTAAGAAAAATGTTTCAGTATGGACAAGTCTTTTTTACTCTTAGTATAACAGAAATTTATTAAACAGACTGCAAGAGAATTGAGCTTTCACTTGCTAGTGCACATTACATAATGCTGAAAAGATCTAAAGCAAACTGACATACAAATATGTGAACATCTGTTTCGTGAGGAGAAAAAGCCTCTTAGGCCGGAATCAAACATGCAAGGAATACGGCCGAGTCTCACATGTTAATACCTAGCACTGCCACCGACACTCAGGTGTGGAACGCGTGGCCGAATAGCAATGCATGGAGCCGCACGCTACAATCCGAATGCCGGCGGCACTGCCAGGTATTAACATGCGAGTGTTACACCGCTCCGTCATACCCACCCGGTCTCCGCTCCCACACCACAGCCGGTCTATGCTCCCACGCCGCAGCCTCTCCCTGCCCGGCGGCCGCGGCGGTCACCTCTGACGGGCTCGCGGCCGACGCCATCCCTGCATGCAATGCGCATGCGCCATAGGCCGCGGCTGCGCCTCCCTTCTGATACTTATGCCCTGGCTGTGCCCTGACCCGGAAGCACCTTCGGACCAATGGCAGTCCAGTCGGGGCCATATCAGGCCGCTTCCCCCTAAGGGAGGCGCCTGATCATTGTGTTACCTTGCACACTGGGCCCTGCTTCCTCCTGTGCTCTCTGCAGCCTCTCGGTTCCTTCCGCAGTATTCCCTGCAGCAGCCTCGCAGTCCTGTTCCTGTGTTCCAGTTCCATTATTATCCGGTCCTGCTCCAGCGTTCCTGTTCCTTTCTACTCCAGCCCTGTTCCAGTCTTCCATTCCATCCTACTCCAGTCCTGTTCCTGCGTTCCTGTTTCATCCTACTCCAGTCCTGTTCCTGTGTTCCAGTTCCATCCTACTCCAGTCCTGTTCCTGTGTTCCAGTTCCATCCTACTCCAGTCCTGCACCAGCGTTCCTGTTCCATCCTACTCCAGTCCTGTTCCTGTGTTCCAGTTCCATCCTACTCCAGTCCTGCACCAGCATTCCTGTTCCATCCTACTCCAGTCCTGTCTCCTGGTGTTCCTGCTCCATCCAGTTATCCATACTCCTACAGTCCTACATCGCTCCATATTCCAGCCTTACAGTCTACGCTTCAGTCCCGCACTCCTACTCCAGTCCATTCTGAGCCGCCCCTCTCGGTATTGGCTACCATGGTACTTGAACCCCTGGGCCTGCTCCTAACGGTCCCTGTATAGGGGTCGGTTCCACCTGGCAGCTCGCCCGGGGCCCCTCGGTGCCACGGTCCAGAGGGTCCACTCCTGGAGATTCCGGCTCCCGACCACCCACGATAACAGTACGATCAGGCCACGAACTCTGACGGTACTAAGGCTGCTACCCAGAAAGAGTTGCTCTTCCTGAGGGAGAATCAGGGATGCATAATGTTGGTCATGAAGTCTATGGACACCCGATTGTCGGTCCTGCAGGTGGCCAATCCTGGAAATGCCACTCAGCTGGCCAGTCTCCAACAGGAGCTGGGTCAGCAACAAGATACTCAAGCCCACATTTTGTCTTACATGGCCTCCTTTGACAGTCGCTTGTCAGCCCTCCAGGCTGCCACTGCAACCCCGACTCCTCCCCCTGCGTCTACAGCTCTCCCGACGCCTTGCCTCGCCAAACCGTCTCGCTTCACCGGGGATCCCAAGCTCTGCAGGGGGGTCTTAAATCAGTGTAGCCTCCACTTTGAATGGCTGCCGCAGCAATGTCCCTCTGACCGGGCCAAGGTGGCCTTCATCATGTCCCATCTGGAGGGGGAGGCCCTGTCTTGGTTGAATCCCCCCTGGGAATGTGACAACCCTGTAGTCTTGAGTCTCCCGGCTATTCTGGATACTTTTCGCAGAGTCTTCGATGAGTCGGGCCGATTAGCCTCTCTCACTGAGTCACTCTTTAACTTACATCAGGGTTCTCGAACGGTCTCACAATACGCTATTCGCTTTCTCCTCGAGCTCGGCTGCAATAACGCGGCTTTGGTAGGGGCATTCTGGCGCGGTCTTTCAGGCAGAATAAAAGATGAACTCACAGGTCGAGATACCCCGTCCACCTTAGAGGACCTTATCTCACTAGCTACCCGCATTGACCTACGCTTCCAGGAGCGAGCTCGGGAGTCAGCGAGAGACAGGAGGTCAACCAGGCCAGTTCCCCTTTTCACCCGTTCTGCCAGTCCCCATTCGGCTGTGTCCTCTTCTCCCTCCTCGGTCGAATCTATGCAGATAGATCGCCTAAAGTTGGCCGAGTTGCGTCAGAGAGAGAGGCAGGCACAAGGTCTATGCCTCTATTGCGGTGATTCATCACACTATGTCTGCACCTGTCCTCAGCGACAGGGAGACTTCTCCACCTAGGTCAGGTAAGAGAGGCCTCCCTAGGTGATGATGATCCCTCTCAACCTCTTAAGATTTCTGTGCTTTTGGTTTCAGGGGAGAGACGTGGTTCCGAGGTGGCCTAGGTGGATTCGGGCTTGGCAGGTAGCTTCATTCGACCTGAAGAGGTGGACAAATACCAAATTCCCGTGGTTACTCTATCTAACCCTATCCAGATTGCCGCAGTGGATGGCAAACCGCTACAGGTGACCATCACCTTGGTCACTGAAGAAGTGGAGTTGCATGTCGGAGCCTTACACCGAGAGAAGATAGCCTTTTACGTTTTGCCTAAGCTCTCACGCCATTCTACTCGGTCTTCCATGGTTAAGGACTCATCAGCCTGTTCTCGACTGGTCTTCTGGGGAGATACTCCGCTGGGGGCACCCGTGCCAAGCTCGCTGTCTGACTCCTGTCCGCCTGTCGGCCGCTCCTCGGTCACCTTCAGTCCTTCCGGGTCTTTCTCCAGCCTACAGCTCCTATGCTGATGTTTTTGATAAGAAGGAAGCGGAGGTCCTTCCTCCACACTGGCCATTTGACTGCACAATCGAACTTGTTCCCGGTTCAACCCCTCCAAGGGGTAAAATCTACCCCCTGTCTCCAGCAGAGACCACTGCCATGTCCGAGTACGTCCGAGAGAATCTCGCCAAAGGTTTTATACGGAAATCCTCTTCGCCCACGGGAGCCGGGTCCTTCTTCGTCAAAAATAAGGACGGAACTCTTCGGCCGTGCATTGACTATAGGGGCTTTAATGAAATTACCATCAAGAACAGGTACCCTCTTCCACTCATTCCAGAGGTGTTTGACTGTCTCAGAGGGGCTCGGGTCTTCTCCAAGCTAGACCTCAGAGGAGCCTATAATCTGGTCCGTATCCATGCAGGTGACGAGTGGAAGACCGTTTTCAACACTCAAGATGGCCATTACGAGTACCTGGTCATGCCCTTTGGTCTCTGCAATGCTCCTGTGGTGTTTCAAGAATTCGTCAATGAGATCTTCTGGAATCTCTTGTACTCCTGTGTGGTCGTGTAATTAGACGACATCCTCGTCTTCTCGCCGGACCTCTCGTCTCACAGAAAGGGTGTCCACCTGGTGCTACAGCGTCTTCGCGAGAACTGCCTGAATGCGAAGATCGAGAAATGTCTCTTCGAACAGACCTCTCTGCCGTTTGTGGGATACATTATCTCTGACGTTGGTCTAAGGATGGACCCCGAGAATTTGTCTGCCATTCTCAAATGGCCTCGCCTCTTTGGAGTAAAGGCGATACAATGATTTCTCGGATTCGCTAATTATTACCGGCAATTTGTCTCCCACTTCTCCGCGATCACAAGACCTATCTCTGCTCTCACCCGTAAAGGGACTACCCCCAAAGATTGGACTCCTGAGGCGGAAGAGGCCTTTCTGACCCTAAAGCGGGTGTTCTCCATGGCTCCGGTCCTGCATCGCCCTGAGAGCAATCGACCTTTTGTACTCGAGGTGGACACTTCCTCGACAGGTGCTGGGGCAGTATTGTCCCAGAGAACTGCCTCCAGTTGCCTGCACCCTTGTGGCTTCTTCTTGAAGGCCTTTTCTCCATCCAAGTGTAACTACTCATTCGGCGACCTTGAACTCCAGGCCATCAAGTTGGCCCTGGAGGAATGGTGTCAACTCCTGGAGGGAGCTGTCCATCCCTTTGTCATCTTCTCGGACCACAAGAATCTGGCCTATCTCCAGTCTGCCCAGAGACTCAACCCTCGTCAGGCCAGATGGTCCTTATTTTTCGCCCGATTTGACTTCGAGCTCCGTTTCCATCCTGGCAACAAGAATACCAAAGCTGACGCCCTGTCCAGGGTCTTCCAGCCACATGAAACCATGGAGGAACCTTAGCATATCATTGATCCCTCTAGGATCATCACAGTGGCTCCAGTGAACTGGCTTACTCCTCCTCCAGGCAAGACGCTTGTGCCTGAGAACCTCAAGCGAAAGGTCCTTCTATGGGGGCACTCCTCCAAACTGGCCGGCCATGCCCAAACTAAGAAGACCCTTGACCTTATCACGTGTCACTACTGGTGGCCCACGCTTCGCCAAGATGTACTCAACTTTGTGGCTTCTTGTCCATCCTGTGCTAAAAACAAAGTGCCACAAAGACCTCCGTCCGGCTTGTTGCTTCCATTGCCCGTCCCTGCGGTTTCTTGGGAAAACATCGCCATGGATTTCATCACCGACCTTCCCCGCTCTTTGGGTTGCACAGTCATTTTGGTGGTGGTGGATCATTTTTCCAAGATGACTCACTTCGTCCCTCAGCCCAGTCTTCCCTTGGCGCCGGAGCTGGCCAAAGTTTTCATTCACCAAATCTTCAGACTCCATGGACTACCTCAACGCATTGTGTCTGACCGAGGGGTTCAGTTTACCTCCAAGTTCTGGTGATCACTTTGTAAGCTCATGAACGTTTCCCTCACCTTCTCCTCGGCCTACCATCCACAGTTCAATGGACAGGTAGAGCATACCAACCAGACGTTGACGGGGTACCTATGTCATTTCTCCAATGCCCCCCAGAACGATTGGGTCGACTTACTCCCCTGGTCAGAGTTCGCTTACAACAACCATGCTGGCGAGTCCTCGGCCAAGTCTCCGTTCTTCATTGTTTTTGGCAGACATCCTGGTGTTCCCCTTCAGATAACCCCTGCCTCCGAGGTACCCGTGGTAAACACCTTGTCCTCTGAATTTTCCAAGATTTGGGCCGAGACCAATACGTCACTCAAGAGGTCCGCTGATCAGATGAAGAATTATGCCGACAAAAGGAGATTGGATCCTTCACCGTATCGTGTTGGGGACAAAGTCTGGCTCTCCTCCAAATTCATCCGGTTGAAACTGCCCTCCTACAAGTTGGGACCTCACTACATCGGTCCGTTTGAAATTCTTGGTCGTATCAACGAAGTCACCTACAAATTGAGGTTGCCTGCTTCGCTCCGGGTCCTGAACACCTTCCACGTCTCCCTCCTGAATCCTGTGGTGCTTAATCGCTTCCATTCCTTGCCTGATCCTTGTCCTTAGCCGATGAGTGCCGATGATGTATTTGAAGTGCAGGACATTCTCGCTATGAAGAGGGTTAGAGGTAGGACATTCTTTCTTGTTGATTGTAAGGGCTTTTGTCCTGAGGAGAGATCCTGGGAGCCCCGGGAGGATATTAATGCTCCCCGTATCCTCAAGAGATTTCTTGCTAATCTCTGGGGAGGGCGGCTTAGGGAGGGGGTACTGTTACACTGCTCTGTCATACCCACCTGGCCTCCGCTCCCACCCCACAGCCGGTCTCCGCTCCCACGCCGCAGCCTCTCCCCGCCCGGCGGCCACGGCGGTCACCTCTGATGGGCTCGCGGCCGACGCCAACCCAGCATTCAATGCGCATGCGCCATAGGCCGCGGCCGCGCCTCCCTTCTGCTTCTTGTGCCTCGGCTGTGCCCTGACCCGGAAGCACCTTCGGACCAATGGCAGACCAGATGAGGCCATATCAGGCCGCTTCCCCCTGAAGGAGGTGCCTGATCGCTGTGTTACCTTGCACACTGGGCCATACTTCCTCCTGTGCTCTCTGCAGCCTCTCGGTTCCGTCCGTGATGTTTCCTGCAGCAGCCTCGCAGTCCTGTTCCAGTTCCATTATACTTCGGTCCTGCTCCAGCGTTCCTGTTCCTTCCTACTCCAGCCCTGTTCCTGTGCTCCATTCTATCCTACTCCAGTCCTGTTCCTGCGTTCCTGTTCCATCCTACTCCAGTCCTGTTCCTGTGTTCCAGTTCCATCCTTCTACAGTCCTGCACCAGCGTTACTGTTCCATCCTACTCCAGTCCTGTTCCTGTGTTCCAGTTCCATCCTACTCCAGTCCTGCACCAGCGTTCCTGTTCCAATCTACTCCAGTCCTGCCTCCAGGTGTTCCTGCTCCATCCAGTTATCCATACTCCTACAGTCCTACTTTAGTCCTGTCTCCTGTGTTCCGCTCCAGCCATCTCTCCATATTCCAGCCTTACAGTCTACACTTCAGTCCTGCACTCCTACTCCAGTCCATTCTGACCCGCCCCTCTCGGTACCGGCTACTGTGGTACTTGAACCCCTGGGCCTGCTCCTAACGGTCCCTGTATAGGGGTCGGTTCCACCTGGCAGCTCACCCAGGGCCCCTCGGTGCCACGGTCCAGAGGGTCCACTCCTGGAGATTCCAGCTCCCGACCACCCACGCTAACAGCGAGACTCGGCCATATTTCTCGCATGTGTGATCCCAGCCTTACAGAGATGTCTGTCTCTTTCCATGGAATAAAAAAAGAATTATGTGCTGCTAATCTGAAAGTCTACATTTATGGCAAGGAAATGACTGTTAGCAAAACTAGTTTTAAGTAGAGGTAAGGACTCATTCACACAAAGATTTGCACACAGAACTTTGTTTTAGGCCATGTTCAAAAGTTCAGCATTTGGTCAGTATGTTACCTCAGTATCTGTAAGCCAAAACCAGGAGTGGGTGAAAAATACAGAAGTGGTGACGTGTTTCTATTATACTTTTCTTCTGATTGTTCCGCTCCTGGCTTTTGCTTACAAATGCTAATGTGAAATACTGACTAAAATACTGTCATGTGAATGTTGCCTTAGCTTGTTTTTAGAGATGAGCTAATCAATCCACGTAATAACAAATTTGAACAAAATCTCCAGAAATTCGCAGTTTCACGCAAGGTCACACATTTTGATATTCGATACATGGTTCTCAAAAAAGAAAACTTGCCTACACAACTTCCCACTCTCATTTTGCATTATCGCGCGTGCTTCCCTATAATTCAATGCAGCTATGCAATCTTAAGGATTATCATACCTTAAGTAAGGAAAAAAGACAAATCCAGCTCACCGACAGCCACCACAGGTGCACGGAACTCCGTCTTGATGAGACGCGGAAGACATGTAGAAAAAAGAGAAGTTGGGTTCCTGCTCCTTAAACATTATTTTTAAGCTTTATTGAGCCATTATAAAACAACAATGGATGCTCCTTTTGTTGTGTGAACAAGAGGAAATAAGCGACATGTTTTGACTGTAATGATGATCTTTGTCCTCATGTGTGAATTTATTCACCACAAATCGAATTTAGGGTTAACGTTTGGAAAGGCTGGCGAATTCAAATTTCAAAAGATCCACTCATCTCAAGTGTTTATTTATTTATATGGTCAATGAGTTGCAAAAATGTAATAGAGTTTTTGAAATGAAATCTATTTAAAAAAGAATCACACTAAATCTAACTTAAAACTTTTGAAATAAAATAATAAGCTAGTGAAACCATTTTTTTTATTTTAACTTCTTTTCAGTCTGTTCATAGTTTTCTCAACTAAAACAAGGAACGTAACAACACAACAAGAGTAGAGCAATAAAACAAACTGAGGAACAAAACCTCACAGCACATCTGTAGGATTGAAGAATATTTGGACTCATAGCCTAGGGCAACACTGTTTGTACTGCAGCGGTGCGTCTATGAATGCTTTATTCTTTTCACACAAGAAAAGATAAAATATCAATAAAATAAATATATACTGATAAGTCAAATGACTTTCATTGAAATCGTCTTTACTATCTATATGTCAGACTGAAATATGGAATTAGTATTGTGAACCAATGCATAGCAATTTCATGTACTCAAAGAGTATTGATATGAAATATGATGACACATTTTAAAACAAAAGCAAAAAAAAGGTTTTTAATTAATATTATTGAATAGTAGTTTCAAATAGCATCAATACATAATATATTATACTTTGAAAAAATTCCTATACAGTTAATACAATTAATATAGTAACTTAGTAAAAAAAATAATGGCCACAAACTTTATTAAACAAAATATAATGTAGCAGCTCCATAGCCTGTGGGCATATTAAATAACAAAATCTTAGTGCTCACATTCTAGCCAAAGGCGCATTGTCTGCCAGGCTGAAAGTTGCTACCTAAGCCTATTGCTGGTAATGAATCCATATAAACCTGGGTTGCCCCAGCAGGCGATTCTTTAATATGCAACAATCAAAATTGTAAAAATGTAGAAAATTATGCTCATTAAAATGTGAACACTTAGACCATGAAATGGAAATGTTTGCGCGCTCACTAATTTTATTTCTGGACCAATGCAAGTCAAATAGAATATAACAAATTATTTGCTCAAAAGCAATGGGTAATACTAATATTCTATAGCTATTCTTAAAATGGGCAATTAAATTATTCCATACTTAGGTGTAGCATGAAAATACTTTTTAGAAAACGTGCTTACTAAATCAGAGCTGTCTTCTTTTCAAATAATTTTATTGGTTTTCAGTAATTAAACAGGGTAAGGGAAGGGAGGTAGGAAGGGAGGAAAGGGAATGGGAAGTAAAGAACCTTGTACAGGTACGGAAAATTTAAAACTAGAGAACCCACAAGGAAAAGGAAATCGCCAATCCTTATTATGGGGTAACATTCTTGGAAGGAGATACAACATCCCGGTACTACAACGGCCATGTTTAGGCCTCAAAATATAATACCTCTTAATAGGTCTATTTGATATGAAATTTGTTGTTCCAAGTCTTCCATTTTTTTGTATATTTGTGGATGTGATTGTTGTTAATTGCAAATCTGAGTTCTAAATCACTATGTTGGCCTATCTTATCAAGTATGTCCGAAAACTTAGGAACCTCGACTTTCTTCCACCATTCTGCTAACATGGTCTTAGTCACTAAGAGTATGTGTATGATAATGTATCTTACAGGATCATCAAACTGTTCCATGTCTAATGAAAGAAGTGCTCTTTCAGTCGTAATTGTGAAGTCCTTAGCAATGAGGTTAATGTGCTGTGTGACCTGGAACCAGAGGTTTTTGATCTTTGAACAACCCCAAAATATATGGTAGAGGTTCCCTTGATGTCCACAGCCTCTCCAGCACAAGGAAGATAATTCTGTGTTAAAATGTGATAACCTTGTCGGGGTATAGTACCACCTATTTAACAGTTTAAAGTAACCCTTGTGAAGACCCATTGATATGTTGGAATTGTAAGTGAATTTGATGGCATCGTTCCAATTCTCGAGACGGATATCTGCACCTAAATCGGACTCCCATCTCTTCATGTATATGTTTTTGTGGCTCGTTAGGTCCTTGACGACAGATCTATACAAACTATGCAGACTCCAGAGGTTTTTATTTTTAAGTTTGCACAACAGTGAAGTTAGCATTTCATAATTTAAAGTCTTCCCTTTTATGATTTTCAAAATTCTGTCTTTCAACATGGTGTAAAAGACCAGCTCAGATGATGGTAGATTATATTTAGCCTTGATCTCCCTGAATTTCAAGAACTCCACTCCACTAAAAACATCCCACACCTTTTTGATTCCAGATTTCCCCCATACCTCCGGCATCGGGAGATCATCCATCAGTGCAAATGAAGATAGGGGTAGTTTTAAGATTTGCTCTGCTTTTTTTGATCTTTTTAGTCGGCTTAATGAGTTCCCTCCAGGCTGAGATTATCGACCGAAACATAGGATGCGATGAGTTCGCACTGTGCTTTTGCAGAAGGAAGTAAAAGAAAAGCTTTCATGTGGAACCTCTATCACTAGCATTTCTCTCCAAGCCATACCAAGTCGGATGTGTCATGTTTTCCATAAACCAGTGCCAGCTCTGTTTAATAAGTGAGGCCTGATAATAAGCGTATATGTTGGGCAGTCCTGCGCCTCCATGTTTTTTATTTTTATAAAGTAAGTCTGCAGATATTCTTGCTTTCTTATCTTTCCAAATAAATAGTCAGATGAGCTCTTGAATTTTATCAATGGATTAGCGTGGAAAGCTAACTGGCAAAGTCCTAAATATGTATAAAATTTTGGGAAGGATAAAGGCTATGACTGCCAGTATCTTCCCAAAAATGGAAGTCTCTAACTAAGCCAAAAAGGATAGATTGCCTGTAATAGTCTTTATAATGCTGTCTAAATTGGCCCTAACTGTGGCTTGGATTGATCCTGCTATTCTAATCCCTAGATAGACAATCTCTTTCTCCTCCCAAATGAACTGGGTTTGAGTCTTTATTTCGTTAATTTTGGATTGTTTCATGTTTAGAGTTATAAATTTGGATTTGTGTGGGTTTATCTTAAAATAGGATGCTCTAGAGAATTTTTCTAGTTCATCTGAAAGGGCTTTAATGGTATTTGCGGGATCAAGAAGTGTGAGGAAGAGATCATCTGCGAATAACCCGATTTTAAAATTTTGTGATGGCAGTTCAAAGTGGGTCGCCCTCCCAGGGCTGTGGGGTACTTGGTACCGGGCCGGTATCAGTCGGACGTGTCACAGCAGCGGTGACTCGGACCATGGCCGTGGGCGTCCAAATAATAGGAAGATGTGAATGGTGGAATGTAGTTAGTTGAATAGTACGTGACGCCACCTGTGGTGCTTGGCAAGGGAGTTGTTAAGCTGACGCTGCATGAAGATCCGCTGGGACTGGTGGTATGGCGCAGCAAAGATGTAAAAGCTCCCCACAGGGGAAGCTATAGTCCCAGGGCAGTGTAGATGTGGTTGGCACAGGGATGAAGCGGTGCCGGAAAGGTAGGAAGCAGACAAGACACAGCGGGGTGCAATTTCTGTACCTTTACTTGATAACGGCAGTCCAGGGTCCTGATTACAGATGGTATTGGAGCAGGCTAGCCTGGAAGCAATTCAGGGATTCTCTCTCAGCAGATGGGCTGTGCAGTCTCCTTACTAGCGCTTATTCAAATGAAGTACTCCCAGTACTGAGTTACACTGGAGTTCCTCCTGACAGATGTTACCAAGAACCTCACTTGCACGGCAGACAGCTGTAGCCTATCTCGGAGACTCCTCTCTCCTGAGTCCTGGCTCACCATACAAGCTGCTGTTGTTCCCTCAAGTCTTAGATGGGAGTAGGCCATTTACAGCCTCCTACTCCTCTGGTGTCTGTTGCAGGACCGTTAGTATCCGTACAATCGTGGAGACCAGGCTCCAGTTCATGCGCTCTCTTCAGAGATGAGCTTGTCCTCTCCGCTCTATCTCAGCGCTCCTTCCACACGTGTGCACACTTCACCCTCCGCAGACTAACTAACTTTCTAACCACCCCTTCCTCTTGGCCCTCAGAGAGCACTCCTCCCCTTAATCCCGGTTCAGAGTTCCCCCTGCTGGCCTGGAGTGGAAATGTGTTGCATGCATAGATTGACTGTGAGAGAGACCCATCATTGCCTCCAAGCCTGGCATTACCCTCCCCTGGAGGAAGGCAAAGCCACTGTGGCGACCATATTCCTGGGGGCGCCATAAAAGCCTTTAATAATATTGCTTACTCTAATTTTTTCGGCAAGGGGCTATATGGCAAGCACAAATAGAAGGGGAGACGGGGGCACCGATGTCTTGTGCCATTAGTAATGTCGAATGAGTCAGAAAGGAAGTTGTTTGCATAGATTCTGGCACTAGGACCCGAGTATAGGGCAAAGACTGTTAATAGAAACTTCTCGTCAAAGCCAAATCTAGCGAGAGTTGTTTTTAAATATAGCCAGTTTAGTCTATCGAACGCCTTCTCGGCGTCCAGTGCCAGGAAAGCAGTTTTGGTTCTCGAATTGTTAGCTAAATTTATCAAGTTCAACACCCTTCTAGTCCCTTCTGAGGTCTGGCGGCCCTCTGTGAACCCTATTTGATCATCCACCAACAGACGTGGAGGTATGTTTTTTAGTCGGTTTGCGATGATCTTTGAGTAGATTTTAATATCGCTGTTTATGAGCGAAATTGGCCTATAGTTCTGTATCCTCTAGGGGTCTCCCCCCTCCTTTGGAATCTGTCACCCGGGGCTTAGGTCGGCTAAGGCTGAAATACCCGGGGCCCCTGTGGTGTCCCTTTAACTAGGGGAAACCCTGACTGACCCTCAACCCAGGGTTTTTGCTAATGGTGCAAATGCCTGAGCCTCCAACCTTTCCTTATCTCCTGCTAAGCCCTAAGCTTAACCCTCCACCCTCCACCCAGTGAGGAGACAAACCACCAAAGCCCAACACAGTAATGACAGACGGGGAGAACTTAAACTGCACCGCGCCGCATACACACAGGACTATACAGTAATGTGAACAGGGCACAACAAAACACAGATATGGGAAGGCGAAAAAGTAACAACGGATCATACGCCACCAGATACGAATCTCTCTCTCTCCAACACCTCCACTCCAGACCGGAACCACTTGGTATGTAACACAAGCTATAATCAGTGACGCCCATAGGCCAGCATGACTATTTAAAGACCGTGGGCGTGACCAAACATCCAACCTGATCTCCAGCTAGAATAACCCCCGATAGCCTGAGACAATCAAGGCGGCGCCACTGAGGCTATAGTGGACGGAGGTGAAACTACATCTGCCTGCCGGACGCTGTGGTGTGAATAGTGTCCGACATGACAGTACCCCGTCTTCTACGAGGGACCCCAGGGCCCTCAAGACTCATAGGACCTGGCTTGTCCGGATGACGATGGTGAAAAGAACTGACCAGCCAATCCGCATGTATGTCCGGGGCTGGTACCCAAGACCTCTCCTCCGGACCATACCCCCACCAGTGTACCAAATACTGAAGAGTACGGCGCACTACTCGAGAGTCCACTACCTTGGAGACCTCAAACTCTAAATTGCCATCCACCATGACCAGAGGTGGCATCGGCGTCGTGTCCACAGAGCCTACCACCTTTTTCAATAAAGCCCTGTGAAACACGTTGTGTATTTTGTATACCGCAGGAAGTTCCAACCGATAAGCAACTGGGTTAATGATGGCAGCAATCTTTAAAGGGCCAATAAACCTTGGACCCAATTTTAAAGATGGAATTTTGAGTTTTATGTTTTTAGTCACTAACCACACCCATTCACCCACACGCAGGTCCGGACCTGGCACGCGTCTACTGTCAGCCACCCATTTGTATCTCGCACTCATGCTCAACAATCGCTGTTTCACCTTCCTCCAGACCGATGATAATTGAGCTCCTAGCTGGTCCTCCTCCGGGACGCCCCCCGAGTCACCCTGACATAAGGTACAAAATTGAGGATGTTGACCGTAAACACAAAAGAACGGAGACTCTCCCGATGATTCATGGCGGTGATTATTTAACGAGAACTCAGCCAGAGGAAGAAAAGTAGACCACTCCTCTTGGTTGTCGGACACAAAGCATCGTAAATACTGCTCCAGATTTTGGTTCATGCGCTCAGTTTGACCATTAGACTGTGGATGAAACGCCGATGAATGTGACAACTTGATCCCCAAACGTGAGCAAAAAGCTTTCCAAAACCTCGCCACAAATTGAGTTCCCCTATCAGATACTATGTCCGACGGAACTCCGTGGAGTCTGACCACCTCCTGCACAAACACCTGAGCCAACGTCTTTGCATTGAGCAAGGAAGGCAACGACACAAAATCTGCCATCTTTGAGAATCGGTCAACCACCACCAGGATGACCGTGTTCCCCGCTGAGGCTGGCAAGTCAGTGATAAAATCCATGGAGATTTCTGTCCATGGCCTATTAGGTACCCCCAGAGGCTGTAGCGTGCCAGCAGGATGGGCTCGGGGCGACTTGGCCCTAGCGCACGTGATGCAAGCCGCCACGTACGAGACCACGTCCTGCCGGATTTTTGGCCACCAGAAACGACGCGATACCAGCTCCAAGGTGCCCTTAACCCCTGGATGACCAGCCAGTACTGAGTCGTGGTGTTCCCTCTACACCTTAAGACGAAGATGAAGGGGTACAAATGATTTGTTGGTGGGAAGTCCTGGCAGTATCTCCTCTTGGGCCTCTGCAATCTCCGCCTCTACCTCAGTCGTGAGAGCCGAGACCACTACACCTTCCTGGAGGATGGGTACCGGCTCTTCCCGAGGTTCTCCCCTCAGAAAACACCTGGACCAGGCATCTGCCTTGGTGTTTTTAGCCCCGGGACGGTAAGTCACCAGAAAATTGAAACGTGTAAAAAACAGTGCCCAGCGAGCCTGCCTAGGAGACAGACGCTTGGCAGACTCCAAGTAGAGCAGGTTCTTATGGTCGGTGATGACTGTGACCTGGTGAGCCGCCCCCTCCAAGAAGTGTCGCCATTCCTCAAAAGCCAATTTGATGGCCAACAACTCCCTGTTGCCGATATCATAATTCCATTCGGCCGGCGACAGGTTCTTGGAGAAGTAGGCGCATGGATGCATATCGCTCAAGGACGAGCCCTGTGACAGTACTGCCCCCACTCCCACCTCAGACGCATCAACCTCCACAACAAAAGGTTTAGACACGTCCGGTTGCACCAGAATGGGGGCTGAAGCAAAACTGTTCTTCAGACGCTCAAATGCACGTATCGCCACCTCAGACCAGCTAGCCAGATCAGTACCTTTTTTTGTCATGTCGGTGAGCGGTTTGGCTATAGTAGAAAAGTGTTTTATAAATTTCCCATAATAATTAGCAAACCCAAGGAACCGCTGGAGCGCTTTCAGATTATCAGGCCTTTCCCATTGCAGCACCGCTTGCACCTTCGCGGTGTCCATTTTAAACCCTGCGGCGGACACAATATATCCCAAAAAAGGCAACTCCTGAACAAAAAATAAACCTTTTTCCAGCTTAGCATAGAGCTTATTCTCCCGGAGCAACTGTAACACCTGCCTGACATGCTCTAAATGAGTGTTCCGGTCGATCGAATAAATGAGGATATCATCCAGGTATACAATCACAAATTTCCCCAGGACATGAGCAAATACATCATTAATAAAATGTTGGAAAACAGCAGGCGCGGTTGTCAACCCAAATGGTATAACCAGGCTCTCAAAATGACCCTCAGGAGTGTTAAACGCCGTCTTCCACTCATCCCCCTGACGGACCCTTATGAGGTTATACACCCCCCTGAGGTCAAGCTTGGAAAACCACTTCGCCCCCGCCACCTGGTTGAACAAATCCGGGATCAAAGGCATCGGGTAGGGATCACGGATCGTAATCTGGTTTAACTCCCGGAAATCCAGACACGGGCGTAACCCCCCATCTTTCTTCTTAATGAAGAAAAACCCCGCTGCTACAGGCGAGGACGAAGGCCGGATGTGTCCTTTGCTCAGACTCTCTGCGATGTAGTCTTTCAGAGCTTGTCTCTCTGGACCAGAATTATTAAACATCCTGGCCTTAGGTAATTTGGCCCCGGGTTTTAACCTAATCACACAGTCATAGACTTGATGTGGAGGCAGTTCTGAGCAACCCTCTCAGAGAATACATCCGCGAAATCCTGCAAAGCCTCCGGAAGGCTTGGCATCACGGCGGACACACATGTGGCCAAGCAATTGTCCTGGCAGAAACCACTCCATTGGACTATGTCCTGAGTTTTCCAATCAATCACCGGGTTGTGCCTGGACAACCATGGAAAACCCAGGACCATTTGTGCTGGGAGATTACGGAGGACCCTACATGTAACCCACTCAGAATGTAGGACCCCAATGTGGAGTTTCACCTCAGCCACAAACTCCGTAATCTCCCCTTGTGGGAGGGGAGCAGCATTAATGGTAACCACCTGAATGGGATGAGGAAGTTTTTCGATCTTAAACCCGTCAGTGCGTGCAAACTCCTCATCCATGAGATTGGTGGCGGAACCGCTATCCACAAACACTGATATTGGTAGCTCTCTGCCCGCGATAATAACCTTGGCAGGGAGCATACATTGAGATACCATCATGGAGGATATGCATACGCTCAGTCGGGCCTCCTCAATACCCTCTGAGCTTAACAGTTTTCTACCGGTGTGACCTTCTTAGGAAGCACAGGACAAGCGTTAACATAATGATCTCTTTTACCACAGTAAAAACATGCTCCGGGCTTCCTGAACCCAGGAACGCGACGCTCAACCTGTGACACCCCCGCAATTTGCATAGGTTCAGTGGGCTCACCTGCAGCAACCTCACTTGCACCTCTGCTTTCCCCCAGGGGTAGCGTCTCCTGTGCCCCCTGACGCAAACGGCGATCAATATGTATAACCAAACTCATGGCAGACTCCAACGATGCAGGAGTCTCATATATCAGGAGGGCCTGTTTAACGTTCCCTGAGACCCCATGAATAAACTGGCTCCGCAGCGCTGGGTCATTCCACTGTGTGTCTACTGCCCAACGGCGAAATTCCGAACAATAGTCCTCCGCCAAGTGCTCCCCCTGGCGGAGGGCGCGGATTTTAGATTCCGCTAGAGCCAATCTGTCAGGATCATCATAAATGAGCCCGAGTGCAGAAAAAACATTATCAACGACAGAATGAAATGTAGCAGAGTCAGCTGGTAAGGAAAATGCCCATGCCTGGGGGTCACCACTCAGTAAAGATAACACCAGACCCACCCGCTGAGCCTCATTACCTGAGGAGATAGGGCGCATGCGGAAGTATAACTTGCAGGCCTCCCGAAATATGACAAATTTGCTGCGTTCCCCTGAGAATCGTTCTGGCAGCGGAATCTTCGGCTCTGCACCGATACCTGCAGATGCCATTTGCACCTTCGCTACTACCAGGCCCTGCTGCTGAACTGCCCTTTTCAACTCGGAGACCTGTAAGGACAGTGCCACCAACTGGCGGGTGATGGAATCTATGGGATCCATGGACTCCTGAAAAATGTAGGCCGATTAAAATGTCACGCGGGGCTTAGGTCGGCTAAGGCTGAAATACCCGGGGCCCCTGTGGTGTCCCTTTAACTAGGGGAAACCCTGACTGACCCTCAACCCAGGGTTTTTGCTAATGGTGCAAATGCCTGAGCCTCCAACCTTTCCTTATCTCCTGCTAAGCCCTAAGCTTAACCCTCCACCCAGTGAGGAGACAAACCACCAAAGCCCAACACAGTAATGACAGACAGGGAGAACTTAAACTGCACCGCGCCGCATACACACAGGACTATACAGTAATGTGAACAGGGCACAACAAAACACAGATATGGGAAGGCGAAAAAGTAACAACGGATCATACGCCACCAGATACGAATCTCTCTCTCTCCAACACCTCCACTCCAGACCGGAACCACTTGGTATGTAACACAAGCTATAATCGGCGACGCCCATAGGCCAGCATGACTATTTAAAGACCGTGGGCATGACCAAACATCCAACCTGATCTCCAGCTAGATTAACCCCCGATAGCCTGAGACAATCAAGCCGGCGCCACTGAGGCTATAGTGGACGGAGGTGAAACTACCTCTGCCTGCCGGACGCTGTGGTGTGAATAGTGTCCGACATGACAGAATCATGACAATTGTTGCCTCTAACATCTCCTTTGGGAAAGAACCCCGTGAGGATGCCAGACCAAAGATGGAAGCCAAATGTGGAGCCAGAATTTTTGAAAAGGATTTATAGTATTCCCCAGAGAAGCCATCCGGCCCTGGTGATTTTTGGGACTGCAGTTTCTTGATAACGTCAACTATTTCACTCTCTGTAAAAGGGCTATTGACATAATTCAAGTCCAGCTCATCAACTCTTGGCAAATCGATACTCTGTAGAAAAGAATCCACAAAATTCGAGTTAACCACCGGTGTTTGGGGGTCATCTTTCAGGTTATAAAGATTTTTAAAGAAATCTGCAAACGAGTTGACAATGTCCCTAGGGTGAATTTTGGGAACACCCGAGGGAGATACAATCTTAATTATCCTTTTTTTGATTCTTTCTCTTTTTAATATCCTCATCATAAGCTTGTTGAGAGATGTATACGATTTGTAGCTAGATGCTTTGATGGCTGCATCGTATTCCTGGTAGATTTCAGATTTCAGACTCTGTCTGAGTCTCAAAATCTCAGCCTGGATGGTTTGGGAAGGAACTTTCAAGTTGGTTTGGTTTTTTTCTAGATCATTAATTTGGGCCTGTAGGTTTGTATTTTTTTACCTATTTCTCTTCTTATGTTTAGAGAGGATCTGCATAAGGCATCCCCTCAGGACCGCCTTATGGTCATTCCAGACCGTGAACTGATCTACTTCACCAGATACATTTTCCTATAAGTAGTTTAAGAGAACGTTTTCTGTCTCTTGCTTGCACTCTGGTATATATAACAAGGCTGGGTTAAGTCTCCAGCGGAATGGCTTGTCAGAGGGAGGACCTACGAGGAACTCAGCGAGAACCGGGGTATGATCCGAGATGGTCTTTTGCATGAACCGTATATCTTTAATTTTGGTTAAAGTAAATATATTAGTAAGTATTAGATCGATTCTAGATGCTGTCTTATGTACACCTGAAAAGTGAGAATACTCAAGAGACGATGGAGTAAGCATATGAGTATATGAAACCTGCCCAACGAGTCTGGTATCTCTTTAATTAGCTGAAAAGGAACGTTGCCACCTACCAATGTAATGACCCCAGCCTTTTTTCTTTGTGGACAGTGACTTGTACATTTGTGGAAAGTTCTTGTGCTGGAAGATCGGGTGTTGATCGGAGGCCAGTTTAACCTCCTGGAGGCATACCAATTCGGCATGGGTTCGGTTGACCGCCTTCCATACCTCTTATTTGGACTGTTGAGCCCCCTAACATTGTATGATAAGATTTTCATCGTTAGAGTGCAATATCAAAACAGAAAAATGAAACAATCAAAACAGTGAAATACAAAAAAAAAAAATAGGAACTTAAGCGGTCTCCTGGAGGACTCCAAACCGGTTGGTGACTCACTTTAGTGTGGGGGAAAAAGTGAGAAAAAATTAAGTGGCAAGTTCCCACAGTGACATCAATAAACCGTAAATACGGGTCATAAGATATTCATATTCATGAAAAGGAAATTAATAGTATACACCAAGTAAATTTGAACATAAGATAAAAATCAGTCCTAATCCCTATCCCTAAATGCTGGGTCATCCATCAGACATGTAAGGAACTTCTGACCCTCGTGTGGAGTGTAGATGGGGTAGTTTTTGTCATTATACCAGACTAATAGCTTGGTAGGGAAACCCCATCTATATGACACTCTGAGCTCTCTAAGTTTAGAGGTCAAATCTCTGAAGGACCTTCTTGCATCCATTGTCTCTTTGGAGAAGTCTTGGAAAATCTTTATATGGCTCTGGAGGTGAACCTCTCTCTCAGAGATTTTAGAACCTTCCCCTTTGTTTCAAAAACATGGACTCTGAGGATAGTGTCCCTAGGCTTTTCCTGTGGGACCCCTTTTGGACGTGGGAGGCGGTGTATATGATCAATATTTACTTCTAATTCTGTCAATTTTGGCGATAATTTTTTAAATAAATTTTTAGTGTAATCTGAAAGATCTGCCTGGGAGACCGACTCAGGAATACTTCGTATTTTTAAGTTATTTCTCCTGCTTCGGTCCTTCGGATCCGTTAATTTGTTTTAAGGGAAATAACCTCAGTTTTGAGGAGAGAATTTTCCTTTGAGAGGTAGACTATGTCCCTCTCTGCCTGTACCATCTTTACCTCAAATTTCTCAACCTTTTGGCTAAGATTCCTGCAAGTTTCCTGTAGGGCCATAGCCTGAGTCTCAAATCCTATTTTTAGGGCATCACTGAAGGACTGGAAGAGATCCGCGATGAATCCTTCGGTGGCTTGTTTATTGGACCCCTTGTATTCCCCCAGGTTGATGGATGGAGGAGGAACCTCAAACGAAGGAAATGGACCTCCAGTGTCCCTTCTAGGCCTCTGCCTTTCAGGGCCTGTGTTTGGGGTATAGTCAGCTGAGACACTGTCGGAGTTCTCAGAAGAAAGACTGCTGGTGTTTTCCTGATCGTCTGGGCCCTTCCTTTTGTTTGATTTGGAAGTGTCCATTTCCTCCGTGAGGAGCTGATTTAGAGGAGGAGTTTTAATGTGTCCCCCCAAATTTTTCTTTTTTTGAAGTGTTTCAGGTTGTGTTTTAGGCAGTGTTTTGGTCAATGGGTTATTGATACCTGATCCCCCTTTTGCAGCTTTGACAGGTGCAGGGTTATGGGATTGTTTTATATAAGGCGTTTTGGGCTCACCTCTTTTCAAAGGTGACCTAGCTTTTGTGGGGCTTAACACATTAGGGATATCATCATAGGATTTTGAATATGCCCCCAAATTGTGCCTCGTCACCCTGTGTGAGCTATTATTAATTCTGCCCCTGCCTGACTGCATCTTAATTTGCCACACAGCCTTCCCTGGCCTCAGATCTATGACCCTTTTAGCTTGATCAATCAGACAAGTTAAGTAAAATGGTCTAAAAACAAGTTTCAGAAAAGGAGTCAACTGAGAAACCCTCAGTAAGAGTGCAAAAAGTCACACAATTCCTCAATAATAATGCAAGCAGTCCACTGTAGCTCTGATCCTTGCTTGAAGAGTGGATAATCCTCTATTATGGTGCACTGCACAGATGAGTATAGGGCACCGGGGCCACAGCCAGAAACTGCGGTCACTATTGTGTTATAAGTCTGCGCTGCTGGTAAGTGCAGAATAGTCAGTATTCCTTTATTGTGTGGGGATAGTGAGGGCCCTCCCCGCAATCTATATCCTTCTCCTCAGTACTCTTTGGGATGACTACCTGCTGCGCCGCACAGTTCTGGGGTATAGCTGAGCCTATAGTACCGGGGGCCACTTGCTGTGTGCTGCAGGACCTGTGATGTTAGGTTTCTGCAACACTGACAGGCTGGACATAGCCAGAACTACTTCCCATTGAGTTCTATTGCAGCTGTGATCAGTGTGCAGCGTCCGGTTCTAGTGACCAGATTTCAGTTGGGCCTCACCTCAGCAGTTTTTAGTGGCTCCCCCGGTGCTAGTCACCTCTGATCCGGTCCTTTATAAGTCTGTATAGCGCTGTTCTTGGCCGGTTCCGGGGTCTGGTCCTAGAAGTCCGGTGGTATCGCTCCGCCCTTCAGCTCCTTGGCAAAGAAAGAGTCCCTGCTGGTGTATTTGCTTTCCTCTTCAGCGTGCCATGCTAGAATATGTCAAGGGAAGCTCCTCTGTCCCCGCTAACCTCACCCTGATGTTACAGCAGTCAGAATTCAGCAGCACTCAGGTGTAATCAGCAGGGATGAATATGCAGGAGTCTGTATCCCTCCGCCACAGCCACACTGTTATCCTCCACAAACCACAGACAGAAAGCCGTGCAGACAGCTGGATTTACGTTGTGCCTTACTGGGGGGTCCAAATAAAGTCCTCAGTACCAATAATGATCCTCCAAATCAAGCCTGCGCTGGCACTCCGGTCTCTTCACAGGAGGGCAGATGATGTGGGGAGATGTCCCTCAGCTTCTGCTGCACCGCAGCCATCCAGACTTGTAAAAGCTTATTTCTTCAGTTCTCTTTGGACCAGAGTCCTGCTTTTTGTCTCAAAATGGGCACCTAAACTTCATAAATAAAATAGGG
Organism: Dendrobates tinctorius; assembly: GCF_039654945.1. Lineage (NCBI taxonomy): Eukaryota > Metazoa > Chordata > Amphibia > Anura > Dendrobatidae > Dendrobates > Dendrobates tinctorius. The sequence goes on along the minus strand of NW_027361838.1, from coordinate 8,847,723 downwards.
TCCAGCAAGGTTATTTTGGTTAACCCTACACACGCTTATTTTGTAGCTTTAGAATTTGACTGTGGGAGGTTAGAGCTTTTGCTGCCTACATGCTCAGAACCCAGGCCACGCCCCCAATCAGAACTGTCTTCAGTTCTGACAAATTTTAAGCAAAAAGATACTGCAGAATGCAACTAGCAGATAGAAGCATTCTCTAAAGGGTTTACTTTTTACACATAGTTGTCTTCCTTTCATCACTTCAAAACTGGGCAAATTGCCCTCATTCCTGACCAGGTATATTTTCAGATTTTTTTCATACTTGAGAGTTGAAAAGCTATATGATTTTTTATTTTTATGGCACTCTCACATTCTCTACTTTATTTTATTAATTTTTTTGCTGATATTGAGTGATATCCATGGAAAAATACTGTTAAGAGAAATAATTGTCTGTATTGCCATTATATTTATGACCACACAGGATCACTAAAATACATTCTGTAGAAATTATTTTTGTATATATTGGACATACTTTTTTTACAGGGGCAGGGCTAATAACAGTGATTTGGATTGACAGTGGCATTTTTATTTATTTATTTATTTTTACCTGTTTTTTATTTATTTACTCATTTTATTTTTCCATTATTTTACACATTGTGCTTCCATAAGGGCATAAAAGACCTTTATGGAAGCATATAATTGTTTAAATATTGTTTATTTCCCTTGTTAATGGGGGCTGGCATATTAGCTGCTTTTACAATGAAAATGCAGCCTCTTGGCTGCATAACAGAGATTTTTGGATCTCCTATGAACCAGCAGCTCCTGCTGTCTCCTCTAAATACAGGAATCATGTAAGTGCCATCTCCATTTCCTATTAATGAACAAAAAATATACAAATACTTTTGCTGTGTATATAGGGCTGGGGAGAGCATGGCCTGTATTAAACTTTCTCATCTTTGTTTTTGAGGACTCTGGCTCAACATCACTGCAGAGTAGTAGCTGGACTGCATGGACCTTTGAAGACCATGGGCAGTAAAGAAGCAGTTAAAAAATTATTTCAGGAACGTTATTGCAATTGACACATAACATTTTCAGACACGCAACCCTCTTCTTAAAATAAAGGTCACACCTAGAGTTGAGCGGATTGTTTAGCATTGTAATGAACTTGCCTGCTTCCCTGAATTTTCCCCAAAAATGTGATTTTTGTAGAATAAATTTGATATGAATCGCAATACTAAAATTCCTCTAATTGCCCTGAAAATATTTCTATAACCTGCTGAGTTTTCTTTAGAGCATATGGAATTCTTTTGAGCCTGTAAGGCAAACACAGATTTTAAAAATTGTGACCTCAACTTATCAGGTTATCAGGTTAAGTATAAGCAGATAGTAAGCGGTGGTAAGTAGCAGCCTATTTAAACATACACTGCACTTTCAGACTTTTCCATGACAGGCAGTGGTCTGCTGAAGAATCGTGTGACTGTCATGAATGTACTGCTGTGGAAAACTGGTGTTCATAGAAGACAGTGATTTTTGCTATTTACAGCATTATTGCTGCATTTTTAAGCACTTTGCCTCAACTGTGAAGTGCCTTATCACCCTTGTCTGTTTTTTTGCTATTGTCCACTATAGGATCATCATGATCACCTTTATCATCATCCATGATTCGGCTGACATTTGCCTCTGTGTGGGAAATTGAGAAGTGATTCCCACTTTGAGATTTGCCCTGGCTCAAAATGTTACTTCCAGTGCCAACAACCATGGGAGAATGTTAATTCTGTTATGTACAAAGTGAGTGTTATGGTGGCAAAAGACTGGGAAGAACAAACTGAAGCTGATGGTGTCACTGTCAGAGGCTACAAAATCGTGCTGCAATTGAGATGAGTGGTGTGACAGATGTTCCCTTCGCTTCCTCTCTATTAATATGCTTGCCAGAAACCAAGTGGGCTTTGCTTTTGGTACGTGTAGTGTTGCTGCTGCTGGTATCTCAAACATTTGAGGTCTTTTATATTACACTTGCCATGCTTGGGTATAGCCCTGACACAAGTATAACATTTAATCAGTTTACAAAACTTTGTTAACACACCAAGTCAGCCCAGACAAAATATAACACTAACCAGATATGGCAGGCACTGTAACGGTTCACATAATGGACAAACAGGCTAATTGAGCAGTAGACAGCTTATAATATTGGTGAGGTGGGCATGTGTCTCCAATTTGATTATTTAAGCAGGTGTGGCAAAATAGATTTGAACATTTAAATGTTTTCATTCACTGTACATTTATTTGCACATTTTGGGTTAAAGTAAAGCACATAAATCCCTCCTTTTCAAAAGGAACACGCAAAAACAATTGCCAGTAGGTAGGCACACAGCCTAAACTGCTGCAACACACCACACTATAGTTATATGGTGTACATTTGCCATACTAAAAAAAAGCATAAAAAAGAAAAGTGTGTGTAATTGTGTATGGTTTTTGTCAATTTTTGGTGGAGGGGAAGATAGTTTTGGTTTAAAATTCTCCCACACTATTAATAATAATTTAATAATAATTTTATTTCTATAGCGCCAACATATTCCGCAGCACTTTACATTATAGAAATTATTAAACTATTATGAAACTATTAAAGAAATATGTAATTATATACTTTTTGGGCAACAGCCAAGCAGTATGATTGTGACACCTATGATTGCTAAATGGAGCTAATAAAACCTTAGCCGCTTTTTAAATATTAATTACTCCCTTCCTAAAAAAAGGCAACATAATTTAAGGAATCTTAAAATGTTTTCTAGAGGAGTAGCAACAGAAATGAACATGGAGCAACAACGTGAAATATTGATGTGAGGCATGCGGACGCTAAATTAGATAATTAAAATATATTCAAAAACTAAAATGTGACCTTTATCAGATTTAATAACATGGCCTATGTGTCTCAAAATGCAGGAATTACTCTTTGTGCGACACACAAGCCTTGGATTCAAAATTTGCTATTAGTAGCAAAATTAACATTAGGGAGTTTAATACTGTGTCTCCTAGTTTTCAGTGTAGGAAGAAAAATTTAAAAATAAATATTAAAGGATTTGTCCACTACATTTTTTGTTCAAATCTTTATTTAAACTTTTACATTTTCCCAAAAAAAGCATATCACAGTGATATTACATGAACAGAAACAGACAAAAATTACCAAAAACAAGACTAGGAAGGAAGGTGGATGGGGGAAGGACTAAGTAATTGGAGGGGAAGGGAGGGAATGGGATAGAGGGTTTAGTTGCTGACTGATAACGGAAAGTTACAGTTTAATAACCATGAGTACAAATAACGACAGAAAGCCATTCTCCACAAACTTACATAGCTATCTAAAAGAAGGTGATATCTCTGTAGCTAGTAGGGAAAGGAGTGACAAGGCTAGAATGAGCCCACAGCCTCCAAGATTTCAAGATTTACTGATTTTTATTCTGGAGGAGCTGTCAGAATCAAGATAATATTGATGGTGGAAATGGACATTTATTTTATTCTGAAAAAAGAGAGAGGACAGCACCTCCAAAAATCATACAATGATCTAATGCCGCTAGGCAAAATTATATAACTGAACATGAGGTTCTCAGTTTAACATTTTGATCAGACTGTATGAAGCCCACTGCCATGTCACGGCAAACCTCATAGTGGGTCCTACCGCCCTAATGGAGCAGAGCCATGTGCTGACCACCGCCACAGCAGCAATGCACTAGCAGAGCAGATGGCCCAGTATCACCAGACTGTGCCGCTTCACCAGCACAAAACCAGCACCTAGCAGAAATAGTTCAACTTATGATTTTTGGAGGTGCGGTTCATGCTCTTTTTTTGGTGTATAGTAGAGATGAGCGACTTTGCCTTTTTTAGGGTCAAGTCGGGTTTCATGAAACCTGACACTCAAAAGTCGAGTCGAACGAAATCGGCCGACTATAGGGAAAAGTCGGGGGTCCGACTGAAATACGAATGAAACCCAATGCAAGTCAATGGGGAAGCAAAGTCGACAGGGAGTGGAGGACAGTAAATACACCTACAGTGCCCATTTCAATGCCAACAACATCAATTCTTTTTACTTAAGCTTGGCAACCTTAATTTACATTATAATAATAGTTACGCATTGAAAACTGGGGGTTATTTGGCTAAAGTTATGGGGGGGTAGGGCTGGCTCCAGGTTTTCGTGTGCCCCGGATGAAAGAGTGTAAGTGGGCCCCTTTAACACATACCACAATTCATGATGCTCCAATACGGCAGAGAAATATTGGTATAATAGAATGAAAAATACTTCACTTCTTACATGACATGACTGATATCTATTTTCAATTCTACAATAGCTCCAAAAACAGACAGTATATTACTCCATACAGTACTATGGCCACCACATAGTGCGCCATAAAGAATAATGAGCCCCATATATTTCTCTATACAGAATAATTGGTCCCATATAATGTTCCATACAGTATATGATGAGCTCCACATAATGCTACAGTATATGTTGGTCCCCATGGATGATGCTCCAGTGTCTTATGAGCCCAAATAATGCTCCATATATAATGGGCCACATTTCTAATCATCCAGTGTATAATGGGCCCCATAAATGCTGCTCCAGTGTCTGATGTCGCCCATTTGCAATGCTCCAGTATATGATGGGCTTCATGGATGATGCTCCAGTGTATGATGGGCCCAAAGAAAGCTCCATATATAATCTGCCCCATTTAGAATGCTCCAGTATATGATGGGCCCCATGGATGATGCTCCATTGTGTTATGGGCCCAAATAATGCTCCATATATAAAGGTCCCCATTTCTAATCCTCCAGTGTATAATGGGCCCTGTAAATGCTGCTCCAGTGTCCGATGTCCCCCATTTGGAATGCTCCAGTATATGATGGGCCTCATGGATGATGCTCCAGTGTATGATGGGCCCAAATAATGCTCCATATATAATGGGCCCCATTTCTAATGCTCCAGTGTATATTGGGCCCCGTAAATGCTGATCCAGTGTCTGATGTCCCCCATTTGGAATGCTCCAGTATATGATGGGCCTCATGGATGATGCTCCAGTGTATGATGGGCCCAAATAATGCTCCATATATAATCTTCCCCATTTAGAATGCTCCAGTATATAATGGGCCCCATGGATGATGCTCCAGTGTATGATGGGTCCCATATCTCATTCTGCAGTGTATAGTGCTCCCCAAAAATTGCTCCCAACCTTTAAAAACATTAAATACCTCTCCTCGCTGGGCACTGCTCTACTCTGGACTCCTCAGCATCACCATCTTCCAGCTCTCTGCACTTGGACTGTTTAGGCAGAGGGCATACAGACGTGATGTCATAGCGCTCAATGTCACCGTCAGGAAACGCGGAAGACGTCACGGCAGTGGAGCAGGGAGAGGTAAGTATTGCAAGTGCTGTGGCCCTGAGCAAGCAGGGGGAGCCCACTCGTGGGCGACAGCACTGGCACAGGGCCCCTCATAGTACGCCGGTGTGTCTGACAGCGAGTGGGCCCTCCCACCGGCAGAGACACTTTTGTGTACTATGAGGGTCCCTGTGCCAGTGCCATCACCCACGAGTAGGCCCCCCCACCTGTTCAGGGAACCGGCACTTTCATCTGCACCTTCCTCTGTGTCGCTGTGTAAGGTGGTATAGTATGCGGGAAGGGGCACCTGAGTTTCATCAGGGTCAGATTCTGGCTCTGTAGAGTGTGAGGGGAATGTAGTGCTGTGGGTGAATGTACCAGCAGAATCATCTAGCAGTGGCTGTGCATCAGTGCACTCCATCTCTGATTCATGTTGGACTGGGGAATTCAGGATTTGACTTGATAACCCAGGCATGGTATGTGAAAAGAGCTCCATGGAGTAATGTGAAGTGTGGGCTGCTGCATCCTTCACTTTTGGTGGCGGTGAAGGACACAAGGAAAGGTGTTGTTCCTGACCAGAAGCCTGCACTGACGACTCAGTGCTTGCATTTTTTGCAACTTCAGAAGAGGAGGCGATAGAGCTGGAGGCTGCTTCGGCAATGTAAGCCAAAACCAGTTCCTGATGCTCCAACTTTAAAAGCAGTTTACCTAATACCTGAAAAGGGAGCCTTCCAGACCGTCCAGAGCTAGACCATGCCGCAGTCTCAACACCTCCTGCCTTAGCCGCTGTTGTGCTTTTGGCACTACCAGCAGATGCACCACCACCACCATCAGTACCAGCTGGCCCCCCATGCCCATGTCCATGGCCTCTTCCACCATACTTCCTAATTTTTGTGAAAATGGACCCAAAATACCAGCAGATATATGGTACTGTATCAGAAGCGTACAGCTGTATACAGTCTAGGGATAATTGTAAATCTCTGTATGCATTTCATAAGTCAAACACAGATGCTGACAGGCTCAAAATGAATTAAACAATACTATAAAAATTTGAAAAAGGGTACAGTATCACCAGATACAAGGTATATATAGTATAGTTTAAACAATCTAAGGCTAAGTGCACACGTAGCAGAACATTTCTGCTAAAAAACCTGACTCCCTTCTGAGAAACCGCGCGCTTTTTCTGCACGTTTTCTGTGCGGTTTTTGCTCAGAAAGCACACGGTTTTATGCGATTTTCCCGCTCATTTTCAAAACGCATAGAAATAGCCAAAATCGCGCAAAAATCCGCTAAATTAATGAGCATGCTGCGTTTCTTACCGCAATGCGATTTTTTCGTGGTAAAAATGCATCAGTATGCACAAAAAGTGCAAAATGTATAGAAATGAATAGGAAGCTTATTTTTAGCGGTTTTATTGGAAAAACCGCTAAAAATACCGCTAAAAAAAGCTGTGTGTGAACACAGCCTAAATCTCCGTATATATTTCAGGAAGCAGACACAGACTGTTGTGAGTTCATTTTCCCCTTCGTCACTGAGGTCTGATGAACTCCCTATTCTGGCAAAGGAAGGTAATGAGCCTGATTATCAGGCACCTGAGCCTAATGAGGATGACTGGCTGAGTGGAGTCACGGACTGGATATAAGGCTGCCGACGCCCTTCTGCCCTGCGGGTGATTTCTCTGTGGACTTCTAGGACACCAGTCTGATTCCTGCTCCTCTAAAGCTAAGTTTTCTGCTTTGCCTGTTAGCTTTTCTGTTTTGTTTTTGTTTTCCTTGCTTTTCTGGATTCTGCCATTCCCTGCTGGGGTGAGCTGAATGTCCTTTTGCCGGTTGCTCTGTCTTCAGAATGTTCCTGAGTACTGACATAGCTTTTTTGAAGCCTAGCGTCTTCAGGGCCTTTTTCACTGTCAGTCTGTTGGCTCTTATTTTCATTGGGATTTTCACGGATTGCAGACAGCAGCCTTCCTGTCCTTTCCTATCCAGTTAGCTTGGGCCCCGTCTTTGCTCAGTCTATCTTTCTGTCTGTGTTAGTGTTTTCATCTTGCTTCACCGTCATTATATGTTGGGGGCTGCCTATTGCTTTGGGGTCTGCTCTGGGGCAGTTTAAATTTCCCCTTTCTTTAGGCCTATTTAATTCTCTGGCTGTGATTGAGGGGTCTAGGGCATCATAGGAACCCCCCACGGCAACTGTTAGTTGTTGTGGATAGGATCAGGGGTCTGCAATCCGATAGCTGCCAACTTCTCTGGTTTTCTGGACTTAGCTAGCATTTCTGTTTTTGCCTCCTACGGTGACTCAATCATAACAGAATCACCCGCCATACCGCAGATCCTAGGGTACTCAATAGCAGGAAAGAATTGTGTTTAAAAAAAAAAAAAAAAGTGTGTGTATATTCTTTCCTCTATATCTCTGAGGCCGTAGGGGGAATTTTTTTTTCTCTCAATGGAGATAAAGCAATTGTCTGATCGTGTGGAGCAGCTCGCTGCGGAAGTGCGGGGAATTTCCGCCTACCTTGCTCGTTCGCATGCTGTTGAACCAAAGATCCCTACACCTGATGTATTTTTTGGGGATCGATCTAAATTTTTGAGTTTCAAAAATAATTGTAAATTATTTTTTGCCTTGAAGCCTAACTCCGCGCAGCAGGTTAAAATTGTCATCTCTTTGCTGCGTGGCGATCCCCAGGATTGGGCATTTTCTTTGAAACCAGATGATCCTATTCTGACTAATGTGAACGCATTCTTTCAAGCTTTGGGGTTGTTGTATGACGAACCTAATGCTATTGATCAGGCTGAAAAGACCCTGTTGGTATTGAACCAGGGTCGAGATTCTGCAGAGTTGTACTGTCAAAAGTTCCGAAAGTGGGCGGTCCTTACTACCTGGAATGATAATGCCTTGGCTGCTCTCTTTCGGAAGGGTTTGTCATAAGCTGTAAAAGATACTATGGTGGGATTTCCTGTTCCCTCTGGTCTGGATGATTCTATGTCATTAGCCATTCAGGTTGATCGGCGTTTATGTGAATGCAGGATTGCACGAGAGGTGTTGCCACCAGTTGAACAGACGTCTGAACCTATGCAATGTGATAGAGTTTTGTCTAAGGCGCAATGTCAGGAGTTCAGAAGGCATAATAAGCTGTGTTTTTTCTGTGGCGATGCCTCGCATATTATTTCTGTTTGTCCTAAACGAGAGAAACGCTTTGCACACACGTTTTCTGTTGGTGGTGTTCAACCTAAGTTTCTTCTGGCAATTACTCTGATCTGCTCCCTGTCCACATTTTCCGCCAAGGCTTTTGTGGATTCGGGAGCAGCGCTAAACCTAATGGACTTGGATTTTGCTAAACGTTGTGGATTTCCGATGACACCTCTGCAGACGCCTATCCCTTTGAGGGGGATTGATGCTACTACTTTGGCTAAAAATAAACCTCAGTTTTGGACCCAGGTGGTCATGCGGGTCGCCCCAGACCATCAAGAAAATTGCAGATTTTTGGTGTTGCATGGTCTGCATGATGCCGTTGTTCTGGGGTTTCCCTGGTTGCAAATTCATAATCCAGTTTTGGATTGGAAATCTGTGTCTGTGGTGAGTTGGGGTTGTCGGTGTGCCTTTAGTGAGGCTCCGGTTTTTTCCACCTCTCCTCAGTCGCATGATGTTCCTGACTATTTGGCGGACTTTTATGATGTATTTAGTGAGAATGAGTCTGCGTCCTTGCCTCCTCATAGGAGTTATGACTGTGCAATTGAACTAAGCCCAGGGTGTAAATTTCCCAAGGGTCGGCTCTTCAATTTATCTGTACCCGAGCACGAGGCTATGCGATCCTATATTAAGGAGGCGTTGGAGAAGGGTCATATTAGACCATCCTCGTCACCCTTAGGTGCCGGTTTTTTTTTTGTAGCCAAAAAGGATGGATCATTAAGACCTTGTATTGATTATCGTGCCCTCAACAAAATTACTGTTAAATATCAGTATCCGTTACCCCTGATTTCTGATCTATTCTCCAGAGTTAAAGGTGCTTGCTGGTTTACCAAGCTTGACCTCAGGGGGCGTATAATCTTATCCGCATTAAGCATGGGGATGAATGGAAGACGGCGTTTAATACTCCGGAGAGACATTTTGAGTACCTGGTGATGCCTTTTCGGCTCACTAATGCCCCTTCTGTCTTCCAGTGCTTCATGAATGATATTTTCCGAGATTTTGTCGATAAATTTTTGATTATCTATCTGGATGATATTTTGATCTTCTCCAAGGATTGGGATTCTCATGTGGAACATATTCGGACTGTGTTCCGGATCTTGAGGGAGAATTCCCTGTATGTCAAAGGATCGAAATGCCTTTTTGGGGTACAGAGGATTTCATTTTTGGGATTTATTTTGTCTCCGTCAACTATTGAAATGGACCCGGCCAAGGTACAGGCCATTTATGATTGGGTTCAGCCCACTTCTTTGAAGGCCCTCCAGAAGTTTTTGGGTTTTGCTAATTTTTATCGGAAATTTATAGCAAAATTTTCTAGTATTGCTAAGCCATTGACTGATCTGACTAAGAAGGGTGCTGATGTGTTGAATTGGTCTCCGGAGGCTGTTGCTTCCTTTCAGGAGCTGAAGCGAAGATTTACCTCTGCCCCGGTTTTGCGGCAACCTGATGTCTCACTCCCGTTCCAGGTAGAGGTGGATGCTTCTGAGATTGGTGCAGGAGCTGTTTTGTCCCAAAAGGATCCTGTAACATCTAAAATGAATCCCTGTGCTTTCTTTTCCCGAAAGTTCTCTCCATCTGAACATAACTATGATGTGGGGAATCGGGAACTGTTGGCCATGAAATGGGCATTTGAGGAGTGGAGACATTGGTTGGAGGGAGCTAAACATCAAGTTGTGGTCCTCACTGACCACAAGAATTTAATTTACCTAGAGTCGGCTAACCGCTTGAACCCTAGACAGGCTAGGTGGGCCTTGTTTTTTACACGTTTTGATTTTGTGGTCTCTTTTCTTCCTGGAACTAAGAATGTCAAGGCAGACACCCTCTCTAGGAGTTTCCTTGCTGATTCTCCTGTGGTGACCAAGCCTGCTACCATCTTAGGCGAAGGGGTAGTTCTTTCTGCCATCTCGCCCGATTTCAGACTTGCTCTGCAAGAGTTCCAGGAGGACAAACCTGAGCGTTGTCCCAGTGGAAAGTTGTATGTTCCTGACCAGTGGAAGAAGAGAGTGATGTCTGAAGTTCATTGCTCTGCATTGGCTGGTCATCCAGGTATTTTTGGTACTAGAGATCTGGTGAGTCGCTCTTTTTGGTGGCCCACCTTGTCTCATGATGTCAGGAATTTTGTGCAGTCCTGTGGGACTTGCTCCCATTTTCCCCTTCGTCACTGGGGTCTGGTGAACTCCCTATTCTGGTAAAGGAAGGTAATGAGCCTGATTATCAGGCACCTGAGTCTAATGAGGATGACTGGCTGAGTGGAGTCACGGACTGGATATAAGGCTGCCGACGCCCTTCTGCCCTGCAGGTGATTTCTCTGTGGACTTCTAGGACACCAGTCTGATTCCTGCTCCTCTAAAGCTAAGTTTCTGTTTTGCCTGTTAGCTTTTTGTTTTGTTTTTTGTTTTCCTTGCTTTTCAGTATTCTGCCATTCCCTGCTGGGGTGAGCTGAATCTCCTTTTGCCTGTAGCTCTGTCTTCAGTATATTCCTGAGTTCTGACATAGCTTTTTTGAAGCCTAGCGTCTTCAGGGCCTTTTTCACTGTCAGTCTGTTGGCTCTTATTTTCATAGGGTTTTTCACGGATTGCAGACAGCAGCCTTCCTGTCCTTTTCTATTTAGTTAGCTTGGGCCCCTCTTTGCTCAGTCTATCTTTCTGTCTGTGTTAGTATTTTCATCTTGCTTCACCGTCATTATATGTTGGGGGCTGCCTATTGTTTTGGGGTCTGCTCTCTGGCAGTTTAGATTTCCCCTTTCTTTCTTTAGGCCGATTTAATTCTCCGGCTATGATCAAGGGGTCTAGGGCATCGTAGGAACCCCCCACGGCTACTGCTAGTTGTGTTGATAGGTTCAGGGGTCTGCAATCTGATAGCTGCCAACTTCTCTGGTTTTCTGGACTTAGCTAGCATTTCTGTTTTTGCCTCCTACGGTGACTCAATCATAACAGGTGGTACTGGAATCCCTGGGACTTTATGAGTTACCCCAGGCGAAGTGTATAGATTGAGAAGAGTAGGGGTCCTAGAACAGAGTCTTGGGGGACTCCAACAGAGAGAGGGTGGGATGAGGAGGTAGTGTGGGAGTGGGAGATGCTCAATGTGCGGTTGGAAAGGTATGAGGAGATTCAGGATAGGGTGAGATCTTTGATGCCAAAAGAGGAGAGAATCTGTAGTAGGAGGCAGTAGTCAACTGTGTCGAAAGCAGAGGACAGGTCTAGAAGGAGGAGTATAGAGTATTGTCCATTAGTAGAGTTGAGCGACTTTGGTTGGATCGGGTTTCATGAAACAAAATTTGTTTCAGATGAAACTGGTCCGACTAGGGCAAAAAAAGTCGGAGTTTCGTCCGAAACCCGACCCCAATGCAAGTCAATGGGGAATAAAAGTCGGCATTGAGTGGATGACATTCATCCGCTCAATGCCAACTTTTATTTCCCATTGACTTGCATTGGGGTCGGGTTTCAGACGAAACTCCGACTTTTTTTTGCCCTAGTCGGACCAGTTTCATCTGAAACAAATTTTGTTTCATGAAACCCAATCCGACCAAAATCGCTCAACTCTATCCATTAGCTTTGGCTGTAAGTAGGTCGTTGGTAATTTAGGTCAGGGCTGTCTCAGTGGAATGATGGGGCGCAAGCCATATTGTAGATTGTCAAAGAGCAAGTTAGATGAGAGGTGGGAGGAAAGTTCAGTGTGGACATGCTGCTCAAGGAGTTTACAAGCAAATGGGAGCAGCGATATTGGGCGATAGCTGGACGTGGCTGTTGGATCGAGGGTTGGTTTTTTAAGGATAGGCGTGATTGTGGCATGATTGAAAGCACCATAAAATTTGTTGTGCAATTTCTCCTGAGTACGCTGATATCCCATATGTGGGGGAATACTACTTTTGAGGTACAGTTAGAAGAGCTTACCTACAAAAATAAAGAATTAATATAAATCTTTACATAATCTAACCATAATAAAAAATATTCCAAATACATAGAGTAATAATGCCAAATCAGAGGCTGCAAACCCAATAACAGTCTAGGGAGACCTTAGTTCATCTTAAACTCACTGGTGAAGCCCTCATAAGCATGAAAATATATTAAATGCTAGAAAAATTTTAAAATGCTGCTATAAAAGCATGCTGAGTAAATACTGCATATAATATAATCCTATAAATTGCCTTTTTATTTTAAATATAAAGTGCTATAGCTTAGAGTAGAGTAGAGTAGAGTCTGATGCAGGTGCTCCTGCTGCCCCAACGCCTCCTGAGGAAGTGACACTCACAAAACATGCATTGGGGCGGCGGGAGCACCTGCATTTGACTCTACTCTTTTGGGTAAGTTCCTCATTCCCTCATGTTTCATATTTATGTGCATATAATGCCTTTGCACTTTGCATTTGAGACAAAGCGCTTTAAAGGATTTCAGTATATATAACACTCTTTGTGCATGCTTTTCAGCAGCAGCTTATATTTAATTGGGCGTTAATTCAAGCATTTTATATATATTTAATATGCCTGTATTTTACTTATGTGCAAAGCTATAGCACTTTTTACTTAAAAAAGCACTTTATAGGATTACATTATATGCAGTATTTACTCAGCATGCTTTTATAGCAGCATTTTAATATTTGAGGCTTCCAGCGGGACTGCAGTCTTAATTAACTTTGTGGAACTTTCTCCCATTTCCCTACTGCACCTGTGCAGCTCAGCCACAGTGATCTGGGGGTTCTTCTTTACCTCTCTCACCAAGGCTCTTCTCCCATGATTGCTCAGTTTGGTTGGACGGCCAGGTCTAGGAAGACTTCTGGTGGTCCCAAACTTCTTCCATTTAAGGATTAAGGAGGCCACTGTTCTCTTAGGAACCTTGAGCACTGCAGAAATTCTTTTGTAACCTTGGCCAGATCTGTGCCTTACCACAATTCTGTCTCTGAGCTCCTTGGCCAGTTCCTTTAAACTCACGATTCTCATTTGGTCTGACATGCACTGTGAGCTGTGAGGTCTTATATAGACAGGCGTGTGCCTTTACAAATCAAGTTCTATCAGTATAATTAAACACAGCTGGACTCCAATGAAGGAGTAGAACCATCTCAAGAAAGATCACAAGGAAATGGACAGCATGTGACTTAAATATGAGTGTCTGAGCAAAGGGTCTGAATACTTATGACCATGTGATATTTCAGTTTTTCTTTACCTAACAAATTTGCAAAAATTTCTACATTTCTGTTTTTTTTTCAGTCAAGATTGGGTGCAGATGCAGAGTGTACATTAATGAGGAAAAAATTAACTTTTTTGAATTTACCAAATGGCTGCAATGAAACAAAGAGTGAAAAATGTAATGGGGTCTGAATACTTTCCATGCCCACTGTATGAGATTGCCAAGTTGATTGTCTATAAAATTATGGTAGTCTCACGTTCGAAGCAGTAGTGGATGGTGAGATATGGAGCCTGAAGGTCAAAAGTTCAAAACATTGTTAGTTACCCTTTTGCTCTTCGGTGTTCTTATAATTATGAGTCTAGTATAGTCTTTAATAGAAGTTATGACCAAATAGCACAATATTTTTGGGCTAATTGTACAGAGGATGTCTCTAAGCTTTCCAGCCTTTTAACTTCTTCTTTTGCTATTTTTTTCTGTAATTGAAATGTAGGTAAATTCAGTGGACTGACTATTGTCACTGTTGAGCAGTGGAATTTGACAATTGAAGGTTCAGAACTGCCTAACTTCTTTGTAGTCTAAAATGCATCCTAAGCATCTTTAACAGCAGTTGCTCTAGTACTTGAAATGCATTACTGAGAACAAATGAAGTCGCTATAAGTATATTATATTGATTTAGCATAACACAATCATTCTCAGTTGACTATAAGCAGGAAGTATTTCAGCACTATTATTAGCAGGCCCGTTGAACAAAACGATATCTGTATGCATTGTCCTTTCTACTTTTCACCTTTATTCAAATGCTCTGTAATCAATTAGAAAAAAAAACATATTTACAAATGCTCATTTTTTCACTTCGGAAGATCTGTGTTGGATTTGCCTTATGAAGCTGGCTGAATGTGACATGTTAGTCAGTCTTTTTAATCGCTCTAAGCAATATTAATAACGCATAATTATTTAAAATGGGAAATGTAGACTTTATTAGTAACTAATAGAGTTGAGCGATTTTGGTCGGATTGGGTTTCATGAAACAAAATTTGTTTCAGATGAAACTGGTCTGACTAGGGAAAAAAATGTCGGAGTTTCGTCCGAAACCCGACCCCAATGCAAGTCAATGGGAAATAAAAGTTGGCATTGAGCGGATGAATGTCATCCACTCAATGCCGACTTTTATTCCCCATTGACTTGCATTGGGGTCGGGTTTCGGACGAAACTCCGACTTTTTTTGCCCTAGTCGGACCAGTTTCATCTGAAACAAATTTTGTTTCATGAAACCCGATCCAACCAAAGTCGCTCAACTCTAGTAACTAATATTTAATATCATGAGAACTGAATGTGAGTCAGTGTAGAGTACTATTATAAAAAGGCAAGAAAGAAGGGTCACTCCCATATCATTGCATTTTTTTCATATGATGCCTCTGTTAGGCAAAGGAATTCTCATTATAGTTTTTGGAACATTGTTGCATTTACTGTACATAAGAAAAAAGTTACCTTCCCCTACTATTCTACCCTATTCCCCCCTTTTAGCCATTGTAAGTTCAAGTAAAATCTTTAAGTCATTGGTGTATTCTTGTGTTGCACAACTTAAATTGTTTGGCTTATTACTATTTGTAGATTAACTTTAATATACAGTTGAAACCAGAAGCTTACATGCACTATTTAAAAAGACACAAATGCATGTTTTTCTCAATATCTGATATGAAATCAGAATAAACATTTCCCTTTTTAGGTCAATTAGGATTACCGTAATTATGAATATTTGCCAAATGCCAGAATAATGAGAGAGAATGTATTAAGGCATTTTTCTTACTTACTGCAAAGTCAAAACTTTTTACTTTTTATATAGTGTATGTAATTTTCTGATTTCAACTGGAGATACATTGCCAGGCGTTTCTGTGTGTGCCTCTTATTTCAAGTCCTGTAACCAGTCACTCATGGACCCTGATGTTTTAAGGTGGTCAAAGTCTCTGCACCTCATTAAAGGATTCCACCAAACTAAGGCTAGGTTCACATTACGTTAACACAGCCCTTTCAACGCATAGCGTTGACAGGCTGCGTTAACACTATAGCATAACGCGATGTGCGTTATGCTATATCGCTAGCGCTGATGATTCATCAACACTAGCGGTGACGGAGCCTCAGACGCTGCAGCCCGTGTCCGAGGCTCCGTCACTGAATGACGGCACATCGCGAATGAATGGAGCTGTATGGCAGCGTTAACGGTCTGTGTTACACTGCGTTATACCCCGGTGTAACGCAGTCCATCTAACGGACTTCTACAACGTAGTGTGCTCCCTTCCTAAGTGGCATTTGTTAGTTGGAGGAACTATGGAAGATTTTGCATTGGCACCCAAAAGTATAAGTTACATGTCAATCAACAGAAACATCTTATTTGACGATAAAGTTGAATAAGCCAATCCAAAACTTCAATTTTGACTGTCTTTATTCCTTCAGATGTATATGTAAATTTGCTGTAGTTTTGTTAAAATGCTTAACTGTTGAACAGAACGGCATCATTAAAAAACTGATGGTACAGTTCACAAGTTAATGAGATAAGACTGCATCTGAATGAAAAGTAACTGAGCTTGGATTATTTTTCCATTCTCTACCCAAAAAAATTCTTAAAATGGCAAGTTCTCTTGGGATGGGCTGTGGAGTTTCTTTACTATGTGTTTCCAGTTTTATCTAAAAAAAACTGTTACCATTAACTAGAGTAATAAAAAGTATTTAAAAGCTGAATTTTAAAAAGCAGTAGTAAAAAGATAGTTACAAAATCATTTTAGGAGTGTGAATCTAGCATGCAGATGGTCCCAAGTGCATCTGTGTAATCGCTGTTTCATATGAGAATACCAGTAAGAGTCTTTCTCTTGTGTGCGGCGAACATATTTATATTCCACAGCACCTTATAATTCAGATGGTACATGCACAGACAAAATCTGACATTTCATAGTAAAAAATTAACAATTCAAACAATTTCCGAGGATAATGTAGAAAGGGAGAAATAAAGAAAAGTCAATGTAGCGAATGAATTATATATTTTGAGGGCAGGCTTAAAGCTGTGGACTTTGAGAATTAATAAAACTGCCAAGGGTAGTGCATTCCGGAGAACTGGTGAAGCTTGAGAAAAATCTTATTAATGGGAGTTTATCATATAAAAAGCATCAGAATTATAAATGGCGCAAAGCAATTGGACAACCCTGTTATAAGGTTTGATATGAGCTCCAGAAACTTTAAGGTACAGCTCTGAGCACAAAGTTGCATCCAGCATAAATGCTGAGAGATTATCTGAATGTGTCCACATTTGACGCTATCTACAATAAAATATTAGATAATGGGAATTGCCATCTTCAGGCCACATCATCATGTAACAGCTTGTTATTTTGTTAGTTTCTTCCATATGAACTGCTTCAAAAAGTATGAAGGGGCAAAAACTGTTAAAATGTAAGAATATTGCTTAGTGCATGGTACAGATAATTGAGTTTGTTGTTTGACAGCTACTTATGCAGTGTATTTCTTTTTATTAAAAATAAACATAAAAACAATGAAATTATCTAAAAGTAAGATGGATGTAGAAACTGCATGAATCAAGGTATCAAAGTACCAGGCAATGGAAATGTATTACTTTGATTACTTAGTTAAACAATCTCAATATATATTCAATAAAACCACTTTCTTTAAGTCTATAGATGTAATTAGTCATATTTTAAATAAATGTACAATTACTTTTGTACAAGATCAGCAGAACTGCTTAACTTTACTAATCACATATATGACATTCAAAAGTATAATTCTAAAAGTACAGGCATAAAAGTTCAGATTTCCATGGCAACATTCTTATTAGCACAGCAGATAACTTGATTTCATTAAATATCTTACGTCCAAGACACTGAATATATGAATAGTTTTAGGTTTGCAAGAGATGAAGAGTACCGGAAAAACTTCTGGGATGTTAAAAACCTTCACAAAAAGATGTTCTTTATGTTTTTTTTTAATTATACAATTATTTCTAAAAAGTGCTACATTTTGCCAGAAGCCACCCAAAGTAAACTTGTAAGTACTCCAACAGTGCTAAAATAAATTAAGACTTTGTAGCTATAGGAAGACATCTGATGAACATCTAAAAGTATGCAATTATTAATTAAAGCCCATTTAGTAAATGCATTGAGAATAAAAATATGATTACCACGGTAAAGCAGACTGAATCAAAAACTTTCATCATCATGATTATTATTATTATTACTATTATTATTATTATTATTATTATTATTATTATTATTAATAATAATAATAATGATAATAATAATAAATTTAGCGCACCATTAACTCCATGGTGCTATACATGTGAACAAGGTTGTATCAACAAAAAACCATAACTCAACTATTAAGTGAGAATTAGAGACTAGAGGAGTTTTAGCTAAAAAAATTAAATTTTATTACAAAAATATTAAAAACAACAACAGAGCATCAATGCTGAAGCAGGCAGTGATAGACATAAATAATAGGTGATATCTAAAGAAGAAATCCAAGTGGAGAGAATGATAATAGAGAGCGTTACTCCCTTAAGGTACTCTATAAAAAGTCGCATCCATATAATATAAATAAGATCTAGAAAGCCTTATTCATTAAACTGCCATATTTATGAAGTAGAGATAATGAGGAATATTTCTTATGCCAAAGAATTTATTATACTAAATTCACTAAAGTGTTGGTTATCAGCTAGGGAAAAAACACACAGAGTCAGTATTGTATAGTGTGCATACCGCCGTAAGCAGTTTTCACCGCACGGAGGATAGATTTCAAAAAGCTACACCAATCAGACCGCTTATTAAAGTAAATAAGACTGGGCGCAATTTGAGAGGAAAATACACATAATAACCTCGACAATTACTGGCAAAAGTAAGCCCATAGGAGTAACCGACCAAGGGCAAAGTAAGATATACTCTACTGTGCAGAGAAAAAAAGACCTAATGATACAAATAGGACCAGATAACAAATAAGCAATAGAGTACCGTAACACTTACATTAAAGTGACTATGTGCTGCCGCTGCCTGCCGCCTCTACGCGCGTTGCGCCTTGGCTTCCTCAGGAGGCGTAACTCACAAATGCCCCGGAATTAGTATATATAGAGTCAATGGACAATAAACCACATCGCGCATCAGGTGTCATCCTGATTAAGCACATGCGCAATGACAGACCACAAGACTCCCCATTCAAAAGTCTGAAAATAGGTGACGCATGCGCTGATGTATCCCGACTCAATAAATCAGAGATTCTCCTTCAGCGCTCATGGGGAGCAAATGGATCCTGCTGCATGAGCAGCAGGACACCACGAGCGCACCTGGTGAGCGTGTCTGGAGATCTCAAGTAGGGAGAATCCTGGGCATGCGTATTAATCAGACTGGAAAGACAGAATGAAAAAGAGGAAAAAATATATATACAAAATGTGAGCAACATTTGTTGAAATGTAACTAAATAAATAAAGTGCGTAGGTGAATGGAAAAAAATTAAATGCTGATGACAAAAAAGTTTTGCAAAGAAAGTGACTGGGTGATTAAAGATTTATAAAATTAATATTCCCAATGTTCAATCCCCAGAGTGATGGGGACAAAAACCCTACCCACCGGTTTGAACAATACCAAATACATAAAAAATTAATTGGTGCAAATAAATTAAACAGTCTATGTGGCTAACAATACTGGTGAACAGTAGTAAAATACACATTATTAAATAATATTAAAAATATCCCCAATATTCATTCCCAAAATTGAGAAAGACGAAAATCCCGAAAGTTATCTTCTTAGTGAGTGAATATACTTCATTTTCTGTATAATGAAACGAGATCCACGCAAATCCTAATGTCTTCTTCTTTGTGAGTGAGATATACTTCATTTTCTGTATAATGAAACAAGATCCACAACCAGGAACCGGCTGAATGAGGTGAGTCAAATAAAATGGAAACTAAAAATAATAAAAATAAAAAGGATTAAAAAACCGAAGCAAGAGTAAAAATCATTATACACAATATGAGAATTTTTTTTATAGAAAGGATCCAAAACCATTGTTCTCATTTAAACCCACTGGTATCATCGTATTGAGCCTATAAATCCATCTGCTTTCTACCTGTGAAAGAGTTTGAAATAAATTTCCACCCCTCATACCCAACGATACCTGATCAATTGCAAAAACACGGAGATCATCAGCTCGAGAATGATGAAATGCACGGAAATGTCTCGGTAGTGTCTTCAATTGGTCCAGATCCTTGGCCTCCTTAGATTTTTCAATATCTCGAACATGCTCACGAATTCTAATTCTAAGCTCTCTTGTAGTCATTCCTATATAAATTTTTTTGCAAGGACAACTTGCATAATAAATCACACCCTTAGATGAACAGGTAAGACATTTTCTGATTGAAAAGGTCTTGGAATGATCTGAATTTTGAAATTTATTCATTTTTAGTGTATTAGAGCATGCTTTACAAGTTCGACAAGGAAAAAATCCTTGGAGTTCACCAAAAATACCTTTTTGTACTTTTTCGTTGGAGGTTAGATGACTCCTTACAAGTAGGTCAGATAGATTTTTGGATCTTTTAGCTGTAATGCAAGGTCTAGCTGGCAATGTCTTTTTCAAAATAGGATCTATTTGTAACACATGCCAGTGTTTATTAATTATACCAGTAAAGTTATCCCATTGATCATTAAAAGGGGTAATTAAACGAACTTGATTGTTATCCCTAGATTTGGAGTTTCTTTTGTAAAGTAATTGATCCCTAGAGACTTCTTGTATTCTATTGTAAGCTCTACGAATTTGCCTGTGACCGTATCCTCTTTCTCTAAATCTGGAGTATAAATCTGCAGCTTGATTTTGATATGTCTTTTCCGAAGAACAAATTCTCTTTGCTCGCAAAAACTGCCCCACTGGAATTGAACGTATAGTAGATTTTAAATGAGAGGACTTAGCGTGTAGAATTGAATTGGTGGCCGTAGGTTTTCTATATATATCAGTCGATACAGATCCATCGTCATTGACTGAGATATCGATGTCCAAAAAACTAACTCTCCTCCCATAGGAATATGTAAGTTTTATGTTCAAATCGTTGTCGTTTAATACAGACATGAATGTTTTTAATTCATCTAACGAGCCCTCCCATACAAACATCACATCATCTATATATCTCATCCAGTTATGGGCCTTTTCAATATTGGCAACAGGAGAACACTGAAAGATTTCCCTCTCCCAGAAGCCCAAAAATAAATTGGCATAAGCCGGAGCACAAGCCGCCCCCATGGCTGTACCTTGTGTCTGCAAAAATACTTGTTCTTTAAATAAAAAACAATTGTGCGTCAGAATAAATTCTAACAGAATAATTATAAGGGCTGCCAAAGGGGGGTCCACATTGCTATTTCTCAGAAACCAGGAGGTAGCTCTAAGTCCCTGGTCATGGCGAATGGAGGTGTATAACGCCTCCACATCAGCCGTGACCAGGATCATGTCATCCCCCAGATGTAACTGATCTAACCTCCGTAAGGCCGCAGTTGTATCAAGAATATGAGAAGGTAGAGTGGTCACCAGAGGCTTAAGATAGTAATCTACTATCTGACAAATCAATTCACTAAGTCCTTCCTTTCCAGACACGATAGGACGGCCAGGCGGATCCTCAATGTTCTTATGTATTTTTGGAATTAAGTATAGAGTGGGCAATTTAGGTTTTAGAGATTGAACAAACTCCAACAATGATTTGGGGATAATGCCCTTCTCATGTGCCTCTAACAGAATATCATTTAGTTCTTTATGATATACAGGAAGAGGACTACAAGTCAATTTTTTGTAACAATTAATGTCAGATAATAATTTATGAGCCTGTTTTTCATAGAGATCACGTGGCCAAAGAACAAGATTGCCACCTTTATCGGCTCTTTTAAAGATTACATCTTTCCAATCTTGCATTTCCATAATTGCTTTTTTATCGCTTTTAAAAGTTGGATTAAAGTGATAATTTTTCTTAAGTTCCTCTATATCATGGGTGACCAATCTAACAAAAGTTTCAACGGCCGAACATGTGTTAAGGTTAGGAAATTTTTTTGATTTATTGAACAAGGAGACGGGAAAGGAACTCACCGCTTCCACAGGGTTGCTCTCCTCTGCTAAGGATTCTAAAATCTCCAGAGCAGCTTTCTCTTCCTCAGAATTAAGTGACAATCCCATAGTGCTTTTCTCATGGAATCTCTTTAGTATCAGTTTTCTCGCGAACAGATGAACATCTTTTATGACCGTGAAGGGATCTAATTGTTGAGATGGAGAAAAGGATAAACCTTTTTCTAACAATTCCACCTGTTCATTAGATAGAATATGCGATGATAGATTTATTACCTTAGGTTTATCATTTCTCCTGGTACCAGAGTTAGATTGATGTCTAGCATTTCCTCTGCCTCTACCACCATATCTTGTTTTAATACGTCTGGGAGTGTAATATTCCCTTTCATGAATTGAAGTGGTATTACTGGATATAGAAGACACCGAAGACACCGATGAGCTTCTAATCTCTGATTGTTTCTGATCTTCAGCTGAAGTTCTATTTTGCCAACGGAAAACTTTTTTCTGATCATAATCCAACACATCACGTTGATATTTTTTCATTTTATTTTTACTGATCTGTTGTTCCCATTTTTCCATATCATGATTGAGATCCTGAAAAATTTTTTCCAGGACCTCTTTAGACAATTTGGCTACCAACTCTTCTTGTAATTTGTGCAGCTCAATATCTAATTCTTCCAAGATAGAAGCGTTTTTGATATTAATGATCTCCATAAAGGACATAGAGCATGCTGAGGAAACACTTTCCCATTTAGATATTAACTCAGTATCATCCAGACTAAAAGTGGGATACAGTTGTATCCGCAAGCCACGTGGAATGATTTTTTGTTTAATATAATTATCTAGGGATGTTTTTGTCCACCAAATCCTAGTTTTTTTATTAACCAAGTTTTTATATTTCATCATTAATCCTTTATCATCATATTGGGTATGATTAAAATTAGCAATAGAGCTCTGTTTGAATAAATCCGATGCTTTATCCTGCCAGACTTTTTCCCTGGCTTTGAAATCCATCATAGGGAATTAAACTGTAGTAAAACAGAAATTATACATTAAGTACCAAAAAAATCCCCTGTTAATGGGAAATAAATAATAGCATAACTCAAACAACAATATGTATCAACAAAAAACCATAACTCAACTATTAAGTGAGAATTAGAGACTAGAGGAGTTTTAGCTAAAAAAATTAAATTTTATTACAAAAATATTAAAAACAACAACAGAGCATCAATGCTGAAGCAGGCAGTGATAGACATAAATAATAGGTGATATCTAAAGAAGAAATCCAAGTGGAGAGAATGATAATAGAGAGCGTTACTCCCTTAAGGTACTCTATAAAAAGTCGCATCCATATAATATAAATAAGATCTAGAAAGCCTTATTCATTAAACTGCCATATTTATGAAGTAGAGATAATGAGGAATATTTCTTATGCCAAAGAATTTATTATACTAAATTCACTAAAGTGTTGGTTATCAGCTAGGGAAAAAACACACAGAGTCAGTATTGTATAGTGTGCATACCGCCGTAAGCAGTTTTCACCACACGGAGGATAGATTTCAAAAAGCTACACCAATCAGACCGCTTATTAAAGTAAATAAGACTGGGCGCAATTTGAGAGGAAAATACACATAATAACCTTGACAATTACTGGCAAAAGTAAGCCCATAGGAGTAACCGACCAAGGGCAAAGTAAGATATACTCTACTGTGCAGAGAAAAAAAGACCTACAACTTAGGTACAACTGCGGCCTTACGGAGGTTAGATCAGTTACATCTGGGGGATGACATGATCCTGGTCACGGCTGATGTGGAGGCGTTATACACCTCCATTCGCCATGACCAGGGACTTAGAGCTACCTCCTGGTTTCTGAGAAATAGCAATGTGGACCCCCCTTTGGCAGCCCTTATAATTATTCTGTTAGAATTTATTCTGACGCACAATTGTTTTTTATTTAAAGAACAAGTATTTTTGCAGACACAAGGTACAGCCATGGGGGCGGCTTGTGCTCCGGCTTATGCCAATTTATTTTTGGGCTTCTGGGAGAGGGAAATCTTTCAGTGTTCTCCTGTTGCCAATATTGAAAAGGCCCATAACTGGATGAGATATATAGATGATGTGATGTTTGTATGGGAGGGCTCGTTAGATGAATTAAAAACATTCATGTCTGTATTAAACGACAACGATTTGAACATAAAACTTACATATTCCTATGGGAGGAGAGTTAGTTTTTTGGACATCGATATCTCAGTCAATGACGATGGATCTGTATCGACTGATATATATAGAAAACCTACGGCCACCAATTCAATTCTACACGCTAAGTCCTCTCATTTAAAATCTACTATACGTTCAATTCCAGTGGGGCAGTTTTTGCGAGCAAAGAGAATTTGTTCTTCGGAAAAGACATATCAAAATCAAGCTGCAGATTTATACTCCAGATTTAGAGAAAGAGGATACGGTCACAGGCAAATTCGTAGAGCTTACAATAGAATACAAGAAGTCTCTAGGGATCAATTACTTTACAAAAGAAACTCCAAATCTAGGGATAACAATCAAGTTCGTTTAATTACCCCTTTTAATGATCAATGGGATAACTTTACTGGTATAATTAATAAACACTGGCATGTGTTACAAATAGATCCTATTTTGAAAAAGACATTGCCAGCTAGACCTTGCATTACAGCTAAAAGATCCAAAAATCTATCTGACCTACTTGTAAGGAGTCATCTAACCTCCAACGAAAAAGTACAAAAAGGTATTTTTGGTGAACTCCAAGTATTTTTTCCTTGTCGAACTTGTAAAGCATGCTCTAATACACTAAAAATGAATAAATTTCAAAATTCAGATCATTCCAAGACCTTTTCAATCAGAAAATGTCTTACCTGTTCATCTAAGGGTGTGATTTATTATGCAAGTTGTCCTTGCAAAAAAATTTATATAGGAATGACTACAAGAGAGCTTAGAATTAGAATTCGTGAGCATGTTCGAGATATTGAAAAATCTAAGGAGGCCAAGGATCTGGACCAATTGAAGACACTACCGAGACATTTCCGTGCATTTCATCATTCTCGAGCTGATGATCTCCGTGTTTTTGCAATTGATCAGGTATCGTTGGGTATGAGGGGTGGAAATTTATTTCAAACTCTTTCACAGGTAGAAAGCAGATGGATTTATAGGCTCAATACGATGATACCAGTGGGTTTAAATGAGAACAATGGTTTTGGATCCTTTCTATAAAAAAAATTCTCATATTGTGTATAATGATTTTTACTCTTGCTTCGGTTTTTTAATCCTTTTTATTTTTATTATTTTTAGTTTCCATTTTATTTGACTCACCTCATTCAGCCGGTTCCTGGTTGTGGATCTTGTTTCATTATACAGAAAATGAAGTATATCTCACTCACAAAGAAGAAGACATTAGGATTTGCGTGGATCTCGTTTCATTATACAGAAAATGAAGTATATTCACTCACTAAGAAGATAACTTTCGGGATTTTCGTCTTTCTCAATTTTGGGAATGAATATTGGGGATATTTTTAATATTATTTAATAATGTGTATTTTACTACTGTTCACCAGTATTGTTAGCCACATAGACTGTTTAATTTATTTGCACCAATTAATTTTTTATGTATTTGGTATTGTTCAAACCGGTGGGTAGGGTTTTTGTCCCCATCACTCTGGGGATTGAACATTGGGAATATTAATTTTATAAATCTTTAATCACCCAGTCACTTTCTTTGCAAAACTTTTTTGTCATCAGCATTTAATTTTTTTCCATTCACCTACGCACTTTATTTATTTAGTTACATTTCAACAAATGTTGCTCACATTTTGTATATATATTTTTTCCTCTTTTTCATTCTGTCTTTCCAGTCTGATTAGTACGCATGCCCAGGATTCTCCCTACTTGAGATCTCCAGACACGCTCACCAGGTGCGCTCGTGGTGTCCTGCTGCTCATGCAGCAGGATCCATTTGCTCCCCATGAGCGCTGAAGGAGAATCTCTGATTTATTGAGTCGGGATACATCAGCGCATGCGTCACCTATTTTCAGACTTTTGAATGGGGAGTCTTGTGGTCTGTCATTGCGCATGTGCTTAATCAGGATGACACCTGATGCGCGATGTGGTTTATTGTCCATTGACTCTATATATACTAATTCCGGGGCATTTGTGAGTTACGCCTCCTGAGGAAGCCAAGGCGCAACGCGCGTAGAGGCGGCAGGCAGCGGCAGCACATAGTCACTTTAATGTAAGTGTTACGGTACTCTATTGCTTATTTGTTATCTGGTCCTATTTGTATCATTAGGTCTTTTTTTCTCTGCACAGTAGAGTATATCTTACTTTGCCCTTGGTCGGTTACTCCTATGGGCTTACTTTTGCCAGTAATTGTCGAGGTTATTATGTGTATTTTCCTCTCAAATTGCGCCCAGTCTTATTTACTTTAATAAGCGGTCTGATTGGTGTAGCTTTTTGAAATCTATCCTCCGTGCGGTGAAAACTGCTTACGGCGGTATGCACACTATACAATACTGACTCTGTGTGTTTTTTCCCTAGCTGATAACCAACACTTTAGTGAATTTAGTATAATAAATTCTTTGGCATAAGAAATATTCCTCATTATCTCTACTTCATAAATATGGCAGTTTAATGAATAAGGCTTTCTAGATCTTATTTATATTATATGGATGCGACTTTTTATAGAGTACCTTAAGGGAGTAACGCTCTCTATTATCATTCTCTCCACTTGGATTTCTTCTTTAGATATCACCTATTATTTATGTCTATCACTGCCTGCTTCAGCATTGATGCTCTGTTGTTGTTTTTAATATTTTTGTAATAAAATTTAATTTTTTTAGCTAAAACTCCTCTAGTCTCTAATTCTCACTTAATAGTTGAGTTATGGTTTTTTGTTGATACATATTGTTGTTTGAGTTATGCTATTATTTATTTCCCATTAACAGGGGATTTTTTTGGTACTTAATGTATAATTTCTGTTTTACTACAGTTTAATTCCCTATGATGGATTTCAAAGCCAGGGAAAAAGTCTGGCAGGATAAAGCATCGGATTTATTCAAACAGAGCTCTATTGCTAATTTTAATCATACCCAATATGATGATAAAGGATTAATGATGAAATATAAAAACTTGGTTAATAAAAAAACTAGGATTTGGTGGACAAAAACATCCCTAGATAATTATATTAAACAAAAAATCATTCCACGTGGCTTGCGGATACAACTGTATCCCACTTTTAGTCTGGATGATACTGAGTTAATATCTAAATGGGAAAGTGTTTCCTCAGCATGCTCTATGTCCTTTATGGAGATCATTAATATCAAAAACGCTTCTATCTTGGAAGAATTAGATATTGAGCTGCACAAATTACAAGAAGAGTTGGTAGCCAAATTGTCTAAAGAGGTCCTGGAAAAAATTTTTCAGGATCTCAATCATGATATGGAAAAATGGGAACAACAGATCAGTAAAAATAAAATGAAAAAATATCAACGTGATGTGTTGGATTATGATCAGAAAAAAGTTTTCCGTTGGTAAAATAGAACTTCAGCTGAAGATCAGAATCAATCAGAGATTAGAAGCTCATCGGTGTCTTCGGTGTCTTCTATATCCAGTAATACCACTTCAATTCATGAAAGGGAATATTACACTCCCAGACGTATTAAAACAAGATATGGTGGTAGAGGCAGAGGAAATGCTAGACATCAATCTAACTCTGGTACCAGGAGAAATGATAAACCTAAGGTAATAAATCTATCATCGCATATTCTATCTAATGAACAGGTGGAATTGTTAGAAAAAGGTTTATCCTTTTCTCCATCTCAACAATTAGATCCCTTCACGGTCATAAAAGATGTTCATCTGTTCGCGAGAAAACTGATACTAAAGAGATTCCATGAGAAAAGCACTATGGGATTGTCACTTAATTCTGAGGAAGAGAAAGCTGCTCTGGAGATTTTAGAATCCTTAGCAGAGGAGAGCAACCCTGTGGAAGCGGTGAGTTCCTTTCCCGTCTCCTTGTTCAATAAATCAAAAAAATTTCCTAACCTTAACACATGTTCGGCCGTTGAAACTTTTGTTAGATTGGTCACCCATGATATAGAGGAACTTAAGAAAAATTATCACTTTAATCCAACTTTTAAAAGCGATAAAAAAGCAATTATGGAAATGCAAGATTGGAAAGATGTAATCTTTAAAAGAGCCGATAAAGGTGGCAATCTTGTTCTTTGGCCACGTGATCTCTATGAAAAACAGGCTCATAAATTATTATCTGACATTAATTGTTACAAAAAATTGACTTGTAGTCCTCTTCCTGTATATCATAAAGAACTAAATGATATTCTGTTAGAGGCACATGAGAAGGGCATTATCCCCAAATCATTGTTGGAGTTTGTTCAATCTCTAAAACCTAAATTGCCCACTCTATACTTAATTCCAAAAATACATAAGAACATTGAGGATCCGCCTGGCCGTCCTATCGTGTCTGGAAAGGAAGGACTTAGTGAATTGATTTGTCAGATAGTAGATTACTATCTTAAGCCTCTGGTGACCACTCTACCTTCTCATATTCTTGATACAACTGCGGCCTTACGGAGGTTAGATCAGTTACATCTGGGGGATGACATGATCCTGGTCACGGCTGATGTGGAGGCGTTATACACCTCCATTCGCCATGACCAGGGACTTAGAGCTACCTCCTGGTTTCTGAGAAATAGCAATGTGGACCCCCCTTTGGCAGCCCTTATAATTATTCTGTTAGAATTTATTCTGACGCACAATTGTTTTTTATTTAAAGAACAAGTATTTTTGCAGACACAAGGTACAGCCATGGGGGCGGCTTGTGCTCCGGCTTATGCCAATTTATTTTTGGGCTTCTGGGAGAGGGAAATCTTTCAGTGTTCTCCTGTTGCCAATATTGAAAAGGCCCATAACTGGATGAGATATATAGATGATGTGATGTTTGTATGGGAGGGCTCGTTAGATGAATTAAAAACATTCATGTCTGTATTAAACGACAACGATTTGAACATAAAACTTACATATTCCTATGGGAGGAGAGTTAGTTTTTTGGACATCGATATCTCAGTCAATGACGATGGATCTGTATCGACTGATATATATAGAAAACCTACGGCCACCAATTCAATTCTACACGCTAAGTCCTCTCATTTAAAATCTACTATACGTTCAATTCCAGTGGGGCAGTTTTTGCGAGCAAAGAGAATTTGTTCTTCGGAAAAGACATATCAAAATCAAGCTGCAGATTTATACTCCAGATTTAGAGAAAGAGGATACGGTCACAGGCAAATTCGTAGAGCTTACAATAGAATACAAGAAGTCTCTAGGGATCAATTACTTTACAAAAGAAACTCCAAATCTAGGGATAACAATCAAGTTCGTTTAATTACCCCTTTTAATGATCAATGGGATAACTTTACTGGTATAATTAATAAACACTGGCATGTGTTACAAATAGATCCTATTTTGAAAAAGACATTGCCAGCTAGACCTTGCATTACAGCTAAAAGATCCAAAAATCTATCTGACCTACTTGTAAGGAGTCATCTAACCTCCAACGAAAAAGTACAAAAAGGTATTTTTGGTGAACTCCAAGGATTTTTTCCTTGTCGAACTTGTAAAGCATGCTCTAATACACTAAAAATGAATAAATTTCAAAATTCAGATCATTCCAAGACCTTTTCAATCAGAAAATGTCTTACCTGTTCATCTAAGGGTGTGATTTATTATGCAAGTTGTCCTTGCAAAAAAATTTATATAGGAATGACTACAAGAGAGCTTAGAATTAGAATTCGTGAGCATGTTCGAGATATTGAAAAATCTAAGGAGGCCAAGGATCTGGACCAATTGAAGACACTACCGAGACATTTCCGTGCATTTCATCATTCTCGAGCTGATGATCTCCGTGTTTTTGCAATTGATCAGGTATCGTTGGGTATGAGGGGTGGAAATTTATTTCAAACTCTTTCACAGGTAGAAAGCAGATGGATTTATAGGCTCAATACGATGATACCAGTGGGTTTAAATGAGAACAATGGTTTTGGATCCTTTCTATAAAAAAAATTCTCATATTGTGTATAATGATTTTTACTCTTGCTTCGGTTTTTTAATCCTTTTTATTTTTATTATTTTTAGTTTCCATTTTATTTGACTCACCTCATTCAGCCGGTTCCTGGTTGTGGATCTTGTTTCATTATACAGAAAATGAAGTATATCTCACTCACAAAGAAGAAGACATTAGGATTTGCGTGGATCTCGTTTCATTATACAGAAAATGAAGTATATTCACTCACTAAGAAGATAACTTTCGGGATTTTCGTCTTTCTCAATTTTGGGAATGAATATTGGGGATATTTTTAATATTATTTAATAATGTGTATTTTACTACTGTTCACCAGTATTGTTAGCCACATAGACTGTTTAATTTATTTGCACCAATTAATTTTTTATGTATTTGGTATTGTTCAAACCGGTGGGTAGGGTTTTTGTCCCCATCACTCTGGGGATTGAACATTGGGAATATTAATTTTATAAATCTTTAATCACCCAGTCACTTTCTTTGCAAAACTTTTTTGTCATCAGCATTTAATTTTTTTCCATTCACCTACGCACTTTATTTATTTAGTTACATTTCAACAAATGTTGCTCACATTTTGTATATATATTTTTTCCTCTTTTTCATTCTGTCTTTCCAGTCTGATTAGTACGCATGCCCAGGATTCTCCCTACTTGAGATCTCCAGACACGCTCACCAGGTGCGCTCGTGGTGTCCTGCTGCTCATGCAGCAGGATCCATTTGCTCCCCATGAGCGCTGAAGGAGAATCTCTGATTTATTGAGTCGGGATACATCAGCGCATGCGTCACCTATTTTCAGACTTTTGAATGGGGAGTCTTGTGGTCTGTCATTGCGCATGTGCTTAATCAGGATGACACCTGATGCGCGATGTGGTTTATTGTCCATTGACTCTATATATACTAATTCCGGGGCATTTGTGAGTTACGCCTCCTGAGGAAGCCAAGGCGCAACGCGCGTAGAGGCGGCAGGCAGCGGCAGCACATAGTCACTTTAATGTAAGTGTTACGGTACTCTATTGCTTATTTGTTATCTGGTCCTATTTGTATCATTAGGTCTTTTTTTCTCTGCACAGTAGAGTATATCTTACTTTGCCCTTGGTCGGTTACTCCTATGGGCTTACTTTTGCCAGTAATTGTCGAGGTTATTATGTGTATTTTCCTCTCAAATTGCGCCCAGTCTTATTTACTTTAATAAGCGGTCTGATTGGTGTAGCTTTTTGAAATCTATCCTCCGTGCGGTGAAAACTGCTTACGGCGGTATGCACACTATACAATACTGACTCTGTGTGTTTTTTCCCTAGCTGATAACCAACACTTTAGTGAATTTAGTATAATAAATTCTTTGGCATAAGAAATATTCCTCATTATCTCTACTTCATAAATATGGCAGTTTAATGAATAAGGCTTTCTAGATCTTATTTATATTATATGGATGCGACTTTTTATAGAGTACCTTAAGGGAGTAACGCTCTCTATTATCATTCTCTCCACTTGGATTTCTTCTTTAGATATCACCTATTATTTATGTCTATCACTGCCTGCTTCAGCATTGATGCTCTGTTGTTGTTTTTAATATTTTTGTAATAAAATTTAATTTTTTTAGCTAAAACTCCTCTAGTCTCTAATTCTCACTTAATAGTTGAGTTATGGTTTTTTGTTGATACATATTGTTGTTTGAGTTATGCTATTATTTATTTCCCATTAACAGGGGATTTTTTTGGTACTTAATGTATAATTTCTGTTTTACTACAGTTTAATTCCCTATGATGGATTTCAAAGCCAGGGAAAAAGTCTGGCAGGATAAAGCATCGGATTTATTCAAACAGAGCTCTATTGCTAATTTTAATCATACCCAATATGATGATAAAGGATTAATGATGAAATATAAAAACTTGGTTAATAAAAAAACTAGGATTTGGTGGACAAAAACATCCCTAGATAATTATATTAAACAAAAAATCATTCCACGTGGCTTGCGGATACAACTGTATCCCACTTTTAGTCTGGATGATACTGAGTTAATATCTAAATGGGAAAGTGTTTCCTCAGCATGCTCTATGTCCTTTATGGAGATCATTAATATCAAAAACGCTTCTATCTTGGAAGAATTAGATATTGAGCTGCACAAATTACAAGAAGAGTTGGTAGCCAAATTGTCTAAAGAGGTCCTGGAAAAAATTTTTCAGGATCTCAATCATGATATGGAAAAATGGGAACAACAGATCAGTAAAAATAAAATGAAAAAATATCAACGTGATGTGTTGGATTATGATCAGAAAAAAGTTTTCCGTTGGTAAAATAGAACTTCAGCTGAAGATCAGAATCAATCAGAGATTAGAAGCTCATCGGTGTCTTCGGTGTCTTCTATATCCAGTAATACCACTTCAATTCATGAAAGGGAATATTACACTCCCAGACGTATTAAAACAAGATATGGTGGTAGAGGCAGAGGAAATGCTAGACATCAATCTAACTCTGGTACCAGGAGAAATGATAAACCTAAGGTAATAAATCTATCATCGCATATTCTATCTAATGAACAGGTGGAATTGTTAGAAAAAGGTTTATCCTTTTCTCCATCTCAACAATTAGATCCCTTCACGGTCATAAAAGATGTTCATCTGTTCGCGAGAAAACTGATACTAAAGAGATTCCATGAGAAAAGCACTATGGGATTGTCACTTAATTCTGAGGAAGAGAAAGCTGCTCTGGAGATTTTAGAATCCTTAGCAGAGGAGAGCAACCCTGTGGAAGCGGTGAGTTCCTTTCCCGTCTCCTTGTTCAATAAATCAAAAAAATTTCCTAACCTTAACACATGTTCGGCCGTTGAAACTTTTGTTAGATTGGTCACCCATGATATAGAGGAACTTAAGAAAAATTATCACTTTAATCCAACTTTTAAAAGCGATAAAAAAGCAATTATGGAAATGCAAGATTGGAAAGATGTAATCTTTAAAAGAGCCGATAAAGGTGGCAATCTTGTTCTTTGGCCACGTGATCTCTATGAAAAACAGGCTCATAAATTATTATCTGACATTAATTGTTACAAAAAATTGACTTGTAGTCCTCTTCCTGTATATCATAAAGAACTAAATGATATTCTGTTAGAGGCACATGAGAAGGGCATTATCCCCAAATCATTGTTGGAGTTTGTTCAATCTCTAAAACCTAAATTGCCCACTCTATACTTAATTCCAAAAATACATAAGAACATTGAGGATCCGCCTGGCCGTCCTATCGTGTCTGGAAAGGAAGGACTTAGTGAATTGATTTGTCAGATAGTAGATTACTATCTTAAGCCTCTGGTGACCACTCTACCTTCTCATATTCTTGATACAACTGCGGCCTTACGGAGGTTAGATCAGTTACATCTGGGGGATGACATGATCCTGGTCACGGCTGATGTGGAGGCGTTATACACCTCCATTCGCCATGACCAGGGACTTAGAGCTACCTCCTGGTTTCTGAGAAATAGCAATGTGGACCCCCCTTTGGCAGCCCTTATAATTATTCTGTTAGAATTTATTCTGACGCACAATTGTTTTTTATTTAAAGAACAAGTATTTTTGCAGACACAAGGTACAGCCATGGGGGCGGCTTGTGCTCCGGCTTATGCCAATTTATTTTTGGGCTTCTGGGAGAGGGAAATCTTTCAGTGTTCTCCTGTTGCCAATATTGAAAAGGCCCATAACTGGATGAGATATATAGATGATGTGATGTTTGTATGGGAGGGCTCGTTAGATGAATTAAAAACATTCATGTCTGTATTAAACGACAACGATTTGAACATAAAACTTACATATTCCTATGGGAGGAGAGTTAGTTTTTTGGACATCGATATCTCAGTCAATGACGATGGATCTGTATCGACTGATATATATAGAAAACCTACGGCCACCAATTCAATTCTACACGCTAAGTCCTCTCATTTAAAATCTACTATACGTTCAATTCCAGTGGGGCAGTTTTTGCGAGCAAAGAGAATTTGTTCTTCGGAAAAGACATATCAAAATCAAGCTGCAGATTTATACTCCAGATTTAGAGAAAGAGGATACGGTCACAGGCAAATTCGTAGAGCTTACAATAGAATACAAGAAGTCTCTAGGGATCAATTACTTTACAAAAGAAACTCCAAATCTAGGGATAACAATCAAGTTCGTTTAATTACCCCTTTTAATGATCAATGGGATAACTTTACTGGTATAATTAATAAACACTGGCATGTGTTACAAATAGATCCTATTTTGAAAAAGACATTGCCAGCTAGACCTTGCATTACAGCTAAAAGATCCAAAAATCTATCTGACCTACTTGTAAGGAGTCATCTAACCTCCAACGAAAAAGTACAAAAAGGTATTTTTGGTGAACTCCAAGGATTTTTTCCTTGTCGAACTTGTAAAGCATGCTCTAATACACTAAAAATGAATAAATTTCAAAATTCAGATCATTCCAAGACCTTTTCAATCAGAAAATGTCTTACCTGTTCATCTAAGGGTGTGATTTATTATGCAAGTTGTCCTTGCAAAAAAATTTATATAGGAATGACTACAAGAGAGCTTAGAATTAGAATTCGTGAGCATGTTCGAGATATTGAAAAATCTAAGGAGGCCAAGGATCTGGACCAATTGAAGACACTACCGAGACATTTCCGTGCATTTCATCATTCTCGAGCTGATGATCTCCGTGTTTTTGCAATTGATCAGGTATCGTTGGGTATGAGGGGTGGAAATTTATTTCAAACTCTTTCACAGGTAGAAAGCAGATGGATTTATAGGCTCAATACGATGATACCAGTGGGTTTAAATGAGAACAATGGTTTTGGATCCTTTCTATAAAAAAAATTCTCATATTGTGTATAATGATTTTTACTCTTGCTTCGGTTTTTTAATCCTTTTTATTTTTATTATTTTTAGTTTCCATTTTATTTGACTCACCTCATTCAGCCGGTTCCTGGTTGTGGATCTTGTTTCATTATACAGAAAATGAAGTATATCTCACTCACAAAGAAGAAGACATTAGGATTTGCGTGGATCTCGTTTCATTATACAGAAAATGAAGTATATTCACTCACTAAGAAGATAACTTTCGGGATTTTCGTCTTTCTCAATTTTGGGAATGAATATTGGGGATATTTTTAATATTATTTAATAATGTGTATTTTACTACTGTTCACCAGTATTGTTAGCCACATAGACTGTTTAATTTATTTGCACCAATTAATTTTTTATGTATTTGGTATTGTTCAAACCGGTGGGTAGGGTTTTTGTCCCCATCACTCTGGGGATTGAACATTGGGAATATTAATTTTATAAATCTTTAATCACCCAGTCACTTTCTTTGCAAAACTTTTTTGTCATCAGCATTTAATTTTTTTCCATTCACCTACGCACTTTATTTATTTAGTTACATTTCAACAAATGTTGCTCACATTTTGTATATATATTTTTTCCTCTTTTTCATTCTGTCTTTCCAGTCTGATTAGTACGCATGCCCAGGATTCTCCCTACTTGAGATCTCCAGACACGCTCACCAGGTGCGCTCGTGGTGTCCTGCTGCTCATGCAGCAGGATCCATTTGCTCCCCATGAGCGCTGAAGGAGAATCTCTGATTTATTGAGTCGGGATACATCAGCGCATGCGTCACCTATTTTCAGACTTTTGAATGGGGAGTCTTGTGGTCTGTCATTGCGCATGTGCTTAATCAGGATGACACCTGATGCGCGATGTGGTTTATTGTCCATTGACTCTATATATACTAATTCCGGGGCATTTGTGAGTTACGCCTCCTGAGGAAGCCAAGGCGCAACGCGCGTAGAGGCGGCAGGCAGCGGCAGCACATAGTCACTTTAATGTAAGTGTTACGGTACTCTATTGCTTATTTGTTATCTGGTCCTATTTGTATCATTAGGTCTTTTTTTCTCTGCACAGTAGAGTATATCTTACTTTGCCCTTGGTCGGTTACTCCTATGGGCTTACTTTTGCCAGTAATTGTCGAGGTTATTATGTGTATTTTCCTCTCAAATTGCGCCCAGTCTTATTTACTTTAATAAGCGGTCTGATTGGTGTAGCTTTTTGAAATCTATCCTCCGTGCGGTGAAAACTGCTTACGGCGGTATGCACACTATACAATACTGACTCTGTGTGTTTTTTCCCTAGCTGATAACCAACACTTTAGTGAATTTAGTATAATAAATTCTTTGGCATAAGAAATATTCCTCATTATCTCTACTTCATAAATATGGCAGTTTAATGAATAAGGCTTTCTAGATCTTATTTATATTATATGGATGCGACTTTTTATAGAGTACCTTAAGGGAGTAACGCTCTCTATTATCATTCTCTCCACTTGGATTTCTTCTTTAGATATCACCTATTATTTATGTCTATCACTGCCTGCTTCAGCATTGATGCTCTGTTGTTGTTTTTAATATTTTTGTAATAAAATTTAATTTTTTTAGCTAAAACTCCTCTAGTCTCTAATTCTCACTTAATAGTTGAGTTATGGTTTTTTGTTGATACATATTGTTGTTTGAGTTATGCTATTATTTATTTCCCATTAACAGGGGATTTTTTTGGTACTTAATGTGAACAAGGTTGCATACATAAAATACAATGCAAGTACAAAAACATGAATAGTGAAAGACTGATGTTGAGAGTTGACTTGGCCCTCGCCATCCTACAATCTATAAACTATGGGGAAAGAAGACAGTAGGCTAGGAGTTCTATAGTTAAGCTCCTACTGAATTGATTATGAGATGGGATACAGTACTCACATATAGCCACTTCACAGTGTATGGTGCTGTGATGTTCCAGCTTTTATTACTGTAAAGGGGTGACTAGCTGAGTCACATGCTCCCCCATCGTGTGTGTTGTGTATTTTTACCATACCATGTTATATATGTAATGATTATTGGATAGGGACTAAGATAGGGACAGTTAGTCGCTTAGTTAGGCCTAAACTGTAGGATAGTACGGGTTTTGTAGTGTTCAGGACACTAGGGGGCACTCTAGAGTATAAATAGGAGGCAGCAATAGTTAAATTAGAGGACCAATGGGGTGGTTTTATGGGTGGAGATCAGGAAGTTACACGGGAAGACAGTCCTGAGAGAAGTGTGGAAAGGTCCATACAATAGTTGCAAGCGGCAACTGGATATTCGCTCAGGATGAGGAATATGAACGGGGAGCACTTGGAGATAGCTAGTCGGAGGATTCGGGAAGCTTCGGGCTTGGACATCAGGATGCAGGAGAAGAAGCAGATGGGGCAGACCAGGGAGAGTGTAGGAGATGAGATACTGATGTATAAAGAAAATGGATGGACTGTAATTATCCTGAAGAAACCTGAACTTAGTAAAGTTTATTTGGAAAAGAACCAGGACTCTGAGCATGTCTGTGTGTGCATAAAAGGACTGAGGTGCTGCAGTGTAAGTAGAACCCTGATCAACAGGTGGGTGCAGCACCGTACATACAGAACACTTCACAAGACAAACACCCTATTTTTGTAGTGACGGAGTGTCCGGGAGTGGAAGAGTTAAAGCCCCTCGCCACAGCTGACACCCGGGCGCCCGTTACATTACTGTCAACATGAGGTGAAAAATAGCAGCATCTATGTGTTGGACAACCCCATTAATTCATGCTGCTGAAAGAGGATGCAAAAGAGCAGGTGATGTCAGAGACAACTTATGAAACAGAATGAGCTACAAACATGAAAATTAATATTAACAGTGACATAGCTTAGAAGGAACTTAAAGGATTAGTCCGTCAGCCCAGTCCAACAGAAAAAAAAGCTGCTTTACAATTGGAAAAGAGGGATTCGCAGGACTCGTCACTGCTCTTACACCACCAGCCATTTTATGGTCTGGCAAAACACAAGACAAAAACAAAATGAGCAAATACCCTGTAGTAAATGAATATATAAATAGCAAAAGTGCATGAAAACAACATAGGGCACTTGGTTAACATAATTTTGATAAAACATAACAGCCATCTCACCACATTACAGTGATCCTATTCATGTCCTTACCTCTATTATTAAACCCTTACTTTTTGTTATTGATGTAAGTGTGAATGAGGGCTGAGAAGGACCACGGTCCCAACTAATAGACATCCCGCAGTGGGGAGCTTTTTAAATGAAATGTTCAACTCAAAGAGAAGGGAGGCCATGCCTTTATTAGAACAGAGTGCAAAAACTGAAACCGAAACTAAAAAGCAATGAACGGGAATACAGTATAATTTGGTGTGCGTGCAGCATGTAGGTGCAGGCTCACACCGGCCAAACAGACAAAACCCAAGACAAAAACAAAATGAGCAAATGCCTTGCAGTAAATAAATACTGTAACTGTCAACAGTGCATGAAAAAAACATAGGGCTCTTTATTAACATCATTTTGATAAAAAAGCATAGCAACTATTATACCACATCATGGTGACCCTATTTAGGACGGTCTTAAGTTTAGTCTGTTAATAATAGAAGTTAGAACCATCCTTAATAGGGTCACTGTGACGTGGTGAGATGGCTTTTATGTTCAGATCATCCGTCGAAACGCGTTGTGGTTTATCCCCATCTCTTATCTGAGTCTTTCTTCTGTGCTCCTAAGACCGTTTTCCATATTCTCATTGCTCCTATCCTCTATTGGAGGTTTTCGGCTGGAGCTGCGGTGGAGACCCGACATCCTATCTGCCCCTGGGTTGCTTCCTAAGTGCTCCTCTATGACCGCTCTTTACTGACTCTTAGGATAAAATCATTGGCACCTTTATAAAATAGTGGGTAAACAACTTTGTTTCAAACATGTGATGCTCATTCAAATTCACCTGTGGCAAGTAACAGGTGTGAGCAATATAAAAATTGCACTTGAAACCATATAAGAAGGGGAGAAGTTGGCTCAATCTTTGCATTGTGTGTGCCACACTAAGTATGGAAAGCAGAAAGAGGTGAAGAAAACTGGCTGAGAACTTGAGAACCAATATTTTTGAAAAATATCAACAACCTTAAGGTTATGAGTCCATCTCCAGAGATCTTGATGTTCCTTTGTTCATGGTGCACAATATAATCAAGAACTTTACAACCCAACTAACTGTAGCTAATCTCCCTGGATATGGATGGCAGAGAAAAATTGGTGAAAGGTTGCAAAGCAGGAAAGTTCAGATGTTGGATAAATAGCCCCAATCAAGTTCTATAAAAATTCAAGCTGTTCTGCAGGCTCAAGGTGCATCAGTGTCAGAGTGAAATATCTGTTGACATTTGAATGAAATGAAACCATATGGCAGGAGACCCAAGAAGACCCACCTGCTGAAACAAAGACATAAAAAATCTAGACTGCAGTTTTCTTAAATGTACATGAGTAAGCCTAAATCCTTCTGGGAACGTGTCATGTGTGTAGGTGAGACCAAGATAGAGCTTTGTAGCGAATCAAATAATTCTATTGTTTGCTGAAAGCAAAATGAGACCCAGAAATAAAAGAACACAGTAACTACAGTCAGATATGGTGGAGGTTCAAAGATGTTGTGGTGTTGTTTTGCTGCATCTGGTACTGGGGTCCTTGTCTGTGTGGAAGGCATTATGAAATCTGAAGACTACAAAAGAATTTTGTGTCACAATGTAGTGCCAAAAGCTTGGCTTGCGTCCTAAGCTATGGGTCTTGCAGCAGAAAAATGACCCCAAACACTCATCAAGAAGAACCTACAAATGGACACAAACAAAGTGCTGGAGAGTTCTGAAGTGGCCAACAATGAGTTTGGATTTAACTCCAATTGAATTCCTGTGGAAAGATCTTAAAATTGCTGTTGAAAGAAGAACCTTTCATATATCTTGATAAAGACCTTACGCCGAAACACGTAGATCTGTGTTTCCATGCAGTGTTGCCAGACATTATGTGCCTGAGAATATTTTAATGCCATTTTGGCAATAAATATTTGCTTTTAACCGTCACCTGACATCACTGGATCCTTCCATTTTTTGTACTGTTATTTGGCCATGTGGTGTGTGACACATCATCAGACACATCCTTTCATTTATGAAGGAGGGACTCTGAAAGTCATAAAGTCTATTTTTATAGAACCATCAGTCGGCCCTCATTATTCTTAGATAGCCATCAGCTGGCTATGCTTTGTTGTTCCCATTATTAAACGGTGGGTCCCTTATACTGTTATTGCGTATGCAGTGAGTGGCAGGGCTGCCCAAAATTTGGACGCATCCCAACAACCCATTGAACAGACGTCATGGATGACCACATGTAACCAAAGTTCCCAGTATTCATTTGGTACTCCCATACTGTTTGCTTATGCATTGAATGCAAGGCCTGACCTGCACCAAACTTATACTCAACCCAATATGCCTTTGAACCCAAGTACTGGATCGCCACAGGAAAACCATGTTCACATTGTTATGACTTTTTTAAGTCACATAAAGCTTGCCCATGAAGTGAATGCAAGGCCTTGCCAAAATTTCCACACACTCCAAACCCTCAAAGATGAAATGTGGAGGTGGCCTCTGAAAACCGTTTTCCCAATTTAAAGGAGTGGGACTCCTGTTCTTGTAATGCCCATACACTAAGTGTATGTGCTGCCAAACATTTCCCCCTGGGGGGTACACATCAACATAATGTGTAAAAGTTTTTTTTACGGGCATCAAAAGCACCCTTTAACACAATAACGTGGCTGTTGCATCACGGATCACGGTCACCATGGTGATCTAGTGGTAGTTACTGATGAGGATGAGGAGAAGGAGGAGGATAACAGCAAATAGGCAAAATCAGGATGCATATACCCATGTGTGGGTGTGAATAGGTGCATGGGAATTTACCTCCCAAAAAATGACACTGGATTTGAGGTTATATTTCGCTATTATCATTC
This sequence comes from Dendrobates tinctorius, assembly GCF_039654945.1. Lineage (NCBI taxonomy): Eukaryota > Metazoa > Chordata > Amphibia > Anura > Dendrobatidae > Dendrobates > Dendrobates tinctorius. Next base: position 8,807,034 of record NW_027361838.1, on the reverse strand, counting down.
GGTGGTGTAGAGAAGTGTGGCCCAATCCAGCCCTTGTTCATTTTTATAAGAGTCATCCTGTCAGCATTTTCAATTGATAGGTGGATGCACTTATCAGTTATAATGTAGAATGTAAGTCCGCAAGGACAGGGTCTCCTCCCCTCTGTACCAGTCTGTCATTGTAAATTTGTTTACTGTTAACGATATCTATAACTTTGTATGTAACCCCCTTCTCATGTACAGCACCATGGAATTAATGGCGCTATATAAATATATAATAATAATAGTAAGAATAATAATAATTCCACCAGCGGCACTAAAAAAAACGCTCTTCGTTGACCAACGAATTGTGACCTCTGCCACCAGCATTTTCAAATGGGAATTTTTTAAATAATTCTGCAACAGTGGCCTTCTGGTAAACTTTTACCATTTTACATTTTTACATTTTAGTAAACTTGTCTGCCTCTGAAAGAAGAGATTGGAAGTTCTCCTTGTAGCGTGGGTTTAGAAGTGTCACCAACCAGTAATGACTGTCACCCAAAATTCAGAGAATACGAGGGTCATGGGAAAGGCAGCACAACATACTGTAAAGTCAGCCATGCGTGCCAGACTGCTAACAGGCAAGACTTTCGGTGTCCTCACCTCACTGACTATGCTCTCCTCCTCCTCCCTGTCCTCAGGTCATCCATGCTGAACAGACGGTATGACAGTTGTGCTTGTAGTACCATCTAAAGAGTGCCAAACATGCAGGGTGGAGACCAGAGCTCCCGCCGAATAATCCTGGAAATGCTCAGCGCTCATGAGTACCGTGAGTACAGCGATGCTCGGGTGAGTACCAAGCATTACCCAGTATGTTCGCTCATCACTAGTCATCATCAATAGGGATGAGCTTACCCATGGAAGTTTGGATTCTGGTACCTAACAGGAACTTCAGTCCAATATTCGATTCGGGAATCAGAACTGTACACAAACTTTAACCAAAACCCCTTTGAAAGCAATGAAGACCCAAACTTTTGATTTCTCTCTCTCTCCAACTGACTTCTCCAGGAACACTGAGTATTGCAATGGACTTCTGGGAGGAGTCCGTGTTCAGCGTTTAATGCTGGACACTAACTGTTCAGTACGGACCTAGAACTTTTAAGTTCGGGTTTCCTCATCTCTAATCACCAATAAAGGCATGAGCACAAAGTATTAAATAAATTTGAGTAAGCAAGTTCAAAACTTTTTCCCTGTGTCATTTATCAATATTACACGTAACTTAATTTATGGACATGTATGATTTGACTTCTTTGCATGTGAGGGATGTTACTGACATCTGGTGAAAACTTCATGTCAATAGCGCCTTTAAAAATATATTTACTAAAAAAATTGGTGATATATTCACTACTTATTTCACCTGCTGTTTATGTGTACAATGCACATGCTGCATTGAAGCACGAACAATGAATCTATTACCTCCCTAATTTAACCCAGTTGATTAAAATTATTCATTTTGACCTCTACATTTCTTTACACCTCCAGGAAAGTTTTAGGTAATAGGCAAAATGTTTTTTCAATTTACTGCTATCTCAACCATGCATCTTATGGTGTGGTGTCTGAAAAATATAATATGCTGCATAATGTCTAATAATTATACTTGTAAAGAATTAACAAATACTACTTTGAGACTATCATGTATAAAAGCTAAGAAGAAACAAAAGCAGCCATCTTGGTCATAACTTCAAAGTCCAAGTTGAACTTTTCCACTACACCTGAAATTGGTAGCTGGTTGTTTTCAGCTTTAAAACAATTTTTCCTTAGCCATGGGCAAAATAAACATACCTTACTTTAAGTACACAATTATCATGTTTAATATAGTATTTATTAAAACCCCTTCTGCTTCTGCACCTCCTACTTAAGGTTTAGTGACTAAACTGTATGTTTGGTGCCAAAGACAGTATCCAATCCCATATAAAGATATTAGGAAAGCTTTCCCTAACACCATATTTTGGCCATATTATTTCCCAGAATGTCATCTAACCCTTTCCTTAGCATAAAGTAGAAACTTCTTGAACTGAACTGTAGTATATAATGGCAGTGTGCATGAGCTGCAATAAAAACAACATTAAAAATAAAATAATTGCTAATTAGTTATACTTATTTGCATTTAATACTTGTTCTGGATCCTTAAACAATTCTAAGATCTACAAAATATACTATGGCATGATATCTCTACCTAGAATTATAAAAAAAAAATATTAATTAGCAATTAATTGTGCAATTGTTTAGCATTATAATGATAAAAATCCAAGGATCAAATGAATTAGGGGTGACCATTTGAATATTTTCTGTAAGGCATATCGAAAAACAGAATGTGGCTTATTAGATTTATCCTTCCTGAACTGTTAGAGTCAGATTGAGGAAACGTATGATGAGAGTCAAACAAAGTAAACAAACAGTCCCACTGTGACATATTAGCTGCTGCTTAATAGGCTTCATTTCATTGCCTAATAGGAAAACAATTAACAAGATAATACAGGTTATCGTGTGTTTGATTTTTTAAGGGAAAATGGCCATAGTGTTTGCATTTCATAGTCTTAGTGAATCCACATTACTATGTTATTGTCAGGACTCTAATGTCAGGACCCTATCACCGTCGGCAGACTGCCACGCAGAGCAGGGTGACTTACCCACACTATGGGAGAGCACGGGGTCCTGTACTGTAGTGATGGTTCAAGCAGACAGGACCTGCGGCACTGAAAATAGTAAGGAGTCCCAGGACCTACGATCATGTGACTGTAGGGGGCGGGGCTTAGTGTCCTACTGCTGCAGATGATGAAATGTACCTACTGCAGGGCAACTGTTGTAGAGGAGAGGAAAACGCAGGTCAGATAAGCGAGGGTCGTACACGGAGAGGGCTGTGCGGTACCAGAGGGATGAGCAGAGAATAGTCAAGTCACAGGCAGAGGGTCATACACAGAGAGATAGCGCAGTACAAGGGGGACAGGCAGAACTCGTAACAGGGACAGAACCGGGTCAAAACCAAACAAGCAATAAGTTATCAGGCACAAGCCACATGTATGCACGAGGTCAACTAACTCAGCCGAGGGCAGGAGTATAACTGACACCGGACCTAGGTCGAGTGAGCATTAAATAGCCGCCCTCTGCCAGAGAGAGGCAGAAACAATTAACCCCTGTCTAACCAGGACAGGCAAAAGACAAACCCCATCCTGGATCATGACAGTACCCTCCTCTCAACGGGGGGCCACTGGACCCCCGGGTCTCTCAGGATACTTGGCGTGAAATGCCCAGACCAACCGATCTGCATGAACCGATCGAGCAGGAACCCACGACCGGTCTTCAGGACCGTAGCCTTTCCAATGTGCAAGATATTGAAGGGCACGACAGACCAAAATAGAGTCAACAATTCGTTCCACCTCATACTCAGACTGCCCGTCTACCAAAACCGGTGGCGGGGAAGACACTGATCCCTCCCCACAGGACCCCACAGGTTTCAAAAGGGACCTATGGAAAACATTGGGGATCCATCACACACACAAGAGAAGGGGAGCGGAGAAAAAAAATAGTAACAGTCAGTTATAATGTCAGGACTCTAATGTCAGGACCCTATCAACATCGGCAGACTGCCACGCAGAGCAGGGTGACTTACCCACACTATGGGAGAGCACGTGGTCCTGTACTGTAGTGATGGTTCAAGCAGACAGGACCTGCGGCACTGAAAATAGTAAGGAGTCCCAGGACCTACGATCATGTGACTGTAGGGGGCGGGGCTTAGCGTCCTACTGCTGCAGATGATGAAATGTACCTACTGCAGGGCAACTGTTGTACAAGAGAGGAAAACGCAGGCCAGACAAGCGAGGGTCGTACACGGAGAGGGCTGTACGGCACCAGAGGGACGAGCAGAGAATAGTCAAGTCAAAGGCAGAGGGTCATACACAGAGAGATAGCGCAGTACAAGGGGGACAGGCAGAACTCGTAACAGGGACAGAACAGGGTCAAAACCAAACAAGCAGCAAGTTATCAGGCACAAGGCACACGTACGCACGAGGTCAACTAACTCAGCCGAGGGCAGGAGTATAACTGACACCGGACCTAGGTCGAGTGAGCATTAAATAGCCGCCCTCTGCCAGAGAGAGGCAGAAACAATTAACCCCTGTCTGACCAGGACGGGCAAAAGACAAACCCCATTCTGGATCATGACAGTTATATTATATTTTATGATGATAAATGTAAATTAGGGTATGCAAAGCCTAAAAGAACATGACATGTGCTGTACTTAGGAATATTCCGTGTAACAAAAGAATATTTATTTACAGCTGATATATGAAATGGACAAGACAAGATTTCCGACATTTCGGCTCTCAGGCCTTTATCAAGGATGTCTATTAGCAAATCAATACAACGTACAGATAAACTGAAGCATACTATTTATATGCAAAAACTCTAGGTTATGTTACAGGATCTGTATATCATATATCATAAAATAATGAAGGATGATTTTACATCAAAATGTGTTATCCAACAGCACAAAATGACCCAGGAACATGATCTACTTTGGTAGTTTTACTTTAAATCATTACTCTTTCTAGTTATCTTTTGCCTTTGCTCTTACCATCCCCTCCTGGATCTGTGTAGATTTTTCATTTACTATAACCTTTCAGAGATTGCAAGTGTTCTCTTTGCAGATATTTACCTTAACAATGGGGGTTTTGATATTTACCTCATTGGCTTTATATTTTTGTTCACTTTATCTAGAAACCCTTAGTTTAAGAATATTCACATAATTATGTTATTTTGTATCCTTGAATAATACATTTTGATGTAAAGGTGTTATTGTCACGGTTCCACCCCTCAGGGTGTCTGGGATGCAGTTACTGACAGCTCGACCGTCCAATTCGGTACAGGGTCGTGCTGAAGCTGTCAGTACTTTGACAGCATTGACATCTAATCTGTTTCAGGGGTGTGCTGAGCTATCAGTGTGTTGATTGACAGCTCGACTAGCCATTCTGTGACTGGGAGGCATCGACTGTCTCCAAGTGTTCATTATCCCGGGTGATTGCCATGCCTACTTAACTAAGCAGCTTCTCCCAGACGTACATTCAACAAGTGAGGTTTATGCTTCCTGTGCCTTGGGTTCTGTATGTTTGATCTGTTGTCTGACATTGAAATTTGTTCTGATCTTCGGCCTGTTTAACCCCTTCTGCTATGACCTGTTATCCTTCTGGTACTCTGACCTCGGAATGTTACCTTACTACACTTTTGTTTCTTCCTTCTGTTTATGACGTACCCTCCTGGCTTCTGACCTTGACCACTCTGACTCACGGCTTGACCATGAGAAGTGACTAGCGTCACATTACATTTGGCATATACATTTTTTTTTTCCTGGAATGGATCCTGGTCACACGCTTTGTGACCAGGTGGAGAATTTGATGCAGATGACTCAGGATCTGGTGAAGCACTGCAGATTCTAGAGTCATCACATTATCATTTGCAGGGTCAGATAAATAACTTAATGAAGACCTCCATAGCCACCCAATGCCGGCAGTAGCTGTGATGTCAGTACCCTCTGATGTACAGTTGGTATATCCTGAACTTGTGATATCCCTCCCTAATAAATTTTCAGGATAGAAAGACCAGTTTAGGGTATTAAGGGATAGTTGTAAGTTATTTTTTACCTTGCGTCTCTGGTCGACAGGGGAGGAATTCCAATGGGTGGGAATAATCATGCCCCTACTGAGAGGGGTCCTCAGACCTGGGCATTATCTTCGTCCCCACAAGCCCCAGAACAGTTTTCTGTTGATGCCTTTTTTGACAGTTTAGGTCTGATCTTTGATGTACTCAACAGAATCCAGGTCGCTGAGGCTAAGATCATGAACCTGGCACAGGGAGGTAGCACAGCTGCGGACTACTGTACTGAGTTTCGACAGTGGTCCACCAATGTTCTATGAAACAATGCTGCTCTCAGATGCTAGTACCAAAGAGGTCTTTTCGAGACAATCAAGGATGCGCTGGTCCTCCATGACGCCCCTTGTTATCTGATTAAGGCCATGGACTCAAGCCATATGAATGGACCACAGAATCTGTGAGCTACAAAGTGAATAGAAGGCCGCAGGTTATACTTCCCCAGAGCAGGTCCATTTATCCGAGGTTAGAGTTTCCAGTCTTCGCGTTCCAGAGAGATGACAGAGACAAGATCTTGGACTCTTATACTCAACAAGTGGTAGTTCACAGCACCTCATATAAGCATAGAGATGACTTTACCCACAATGGAAGCGAACGTCATTTCCAAGGAGTCCTTCTTGGCAATTATCCAGTTTTTAATGCTATTAAGGTATACTTTCAATTGATAATTGGATGGGATGTTTTTAAATGTGTTTTTTGTGATTTATTTACACAATTGTCTTTGCATGTTATTGATTGGTGTTTTGCTAATGAAGGGGTGGTACATATAGTATTTATATGAGTTAATGCATGGTGTACTGAGCTTGCTAAATTAGATCTTTGTAGATCAAAACGTCGCAATAGAAGGCAGAATAAAAGTGATTTGGATTCACCAACTTGGGAAGCGCTGTCCTTGCTTATTTTACACTATTAAGATCTTGGACTCTGTCTATACTGTGCTCTATCTGGACATTTTCGTAAGAATTGCCCAACTTGTCCACAAGCTATCGAACCATCAGGAGAACATCTCAGTCTGGATGACGAATGAGGAGGTCACCCAAACTCCCAGATACCTTTTCCTTACTCTGATAAAGTACTGATAAATACGATGCTTTCCTTCGAGAGCCAGGTGTTATCAACATTGATTGTGGGTCTGCTGCTAACTTTATTGATTCGAGACTGATTCTGAAGTTAAGATTAGGGACAGTTAGTTTAGAAAGACCCATTCAAATCATCACCCTTGATAAGGCACCGTTAGCTCACAATTGTGGTCAAGAGAGCCATGGTGGATTTCACAGAAGGGTGATGAGTGGAAAACGGCGTTTCTAACGTCTAAGGGTCTGTTTGAAAACCTTATCATGCCTTTAGGATTATCCAATGCACCTGCTGTGTTTCAAAATGTTATGAATAATATTTTCTCTGATTGCATTGGAAAATTTGTTGTAATATATGATGACATTCTAATTTTCTCGCCAGACTTGGACACTCACCAGGAACATGTCCGTATTGTGTTACAGAGATAAAGGAAGAACTCTATGTTTGCTAATTTAGAGAAATATGTTTTTTTCTGTGCAGGAGATCTCTTTCTTTAGGTTTATCTTGTCAGCAGAGGGGTTTAACATGGATCCTGGCAATGTGCAGATCACAATTGATTGAGTTCAACCTCGGGATCTTAAGGCTTCACAGCGTTTTCTGGGATTCACCAACTATTATAGAAAATGTATTAAGGGGTTTTCACAGATTGCTAAACCACCTACAGACCTTACACATAAGGAGGCAAATCTCAAGATTTGGTCACCGGGTGCTATCAGGACTTTTGAAACATTAACCCCTTAACCCCCAAGGGTGGTTTGCATGTTCATGACCAGGCCAATTTTTACAATTCTGACCATTGTCCTTTTATGAGGTAATAACATTGAAATGCTTCCATGGATCCTAGTGATTCTGACACTGTTTTCTCATGATATATTGTACTTCATGTTAGTGGTAAAATTTCATCATATAACTGGCGTTTATTTATGAAAAAAATGGAAATTTGGCGAAAATTTCGCAATTTTCCAAATTTGAATTTTTATGCCCTTAAATCACAGAGATAGGGCACACAAAAAACGTAATAAGTAACATTTCCCACATGTTTACTTTACATCAGCACAATTTTGGAACCAATTTTTTTTGTTAGGAAGTTATAAGGGTTAAAAGTTGACCAGCGATTTCTCATTTTTGCAGCGCCATTTTATTTTTACGGACCACATCACATTTGAAGCGGGAAGGGGAAGAGTCTTGAGATCATTTGCATATTCCCAGTGCCTTCTGGGATAAGTGAAGAGTCTCCGCGAGCTCAACGATCACTGGGTTTTGGCCAATGCAGCTGAAAAGAGGAAATCGGAAAACCCGCGCGCCTATCGAATTTTGGCTCATCTTTCATCGTTTTTAAGAAATCTCAAGATGGAAGAGGCCAGGAGGCATTTGGTGAGCTGCATTTCTTGCTACATGTTCACAGACTTACCAGTGGAAAAGCCAAACTTCACATGCCACAAATGCAAGCTTGTGTCCCTGTTGGAGGAAAAGTTGCAAAATCTCGAAGAGAGGTTAGCTACGTTGAAGATCATTAAGGAAGGTGAAGAGTTCTTGGACAGAGCAGAATTATCTCTTCATGTTACAGAAAGAGAAGAAATTCGAAGTGCACCTGAAGAAACAGAGGAATGGAGACATGTGACCCAGAGAAGCAGGAGGATCAGGAGGCAGTCAGCACCCATACTGCTCAGAAACCAGTACCAGGCTCTCACGCAGGAAAACGATGAAGAAATACATCAGGATAAGACTTTGCCAACAAACAGCAACCTTGTACGCCTTCAGAGTCCTCCTGGATGGAGAAAGAAAAATGTTGTAAAGAAGAAACGGAGAGTGGTGGTCATGGGGGATTCCCTGTTGAGAGGAACAGAGGCCGCTATCTGCAGACCGGATATAACTTCAAGAGAAATGTGCTGTCTTCCAGGTGCAAAAATTAAAGATGTGTCTGACAGGATATCAGGACTCTTCAGACCTACAGATGACTACCCATTCCTGCTACTACATGTGGGGACAAATGACACCGCAAGAAACAACCTGGAAACCATCTGCAGAGACTTTGAAGACTTAGGCAAGAAAGTGAAAGAACTGGGAGCGCAGGTGGTCTTCTCTTCCATCCTCCCAGTGGATGGCCATGGAACAAGGAGGTGGAATAAGATTCTGCAGGTGAACAACTGGCTACGTCGATGGTGCCGTCAGAAACTATTTGGATTTCTGGATCACGGAGTGAACTACTTATACGATGGACTACTTGCTAGAGATGGGGTGCACCTTACGAAGACTGGAAAGCATGTATTTGGAAGTCGCCTTGCTACATTTGTAAGGAGAGCTTTAAACTAGAACAACATGGGAAGGGAAGCAAAAGACCAGAAAAAGCCATACACCTGACAAATGCTATTGAGAACTCTGCTATTAGAAGTGGAAAGGAAGAACAAAGACGAAAGAATCTAATTAATAAAAATATTGGAGAAAGAGAAACCAATCACAAACTAAAATGTTTCTATACTAATGCACAAAGCATGGGCAACAAACAAGGAGAATTGGAACTACTAACACAGGAAAAGAAATATGTCATTGGAATCACTGAAACTTGGTGGGACAATACACATGATTGGAATACAAGACTAGAAGGATACAACTTATTTGCAAGAAACAGACTTGATAAACGAGGAGGGGGTGTCGCATTGTATGTTAGAAATGCGTATATCTGCACAGAGATTGAAGCTTCAGAGACTGGGAGTTCTGTGGAAACTGTTTGGGTAAGAATACAAGGACAGAACAATGGAAAGGACACCATTGTAGGCATTTACTACAGGCCGCCTGTGCAAGCTGAAGAGATGGATGAACTCTTTATGCATCAAATGGCCACGTTCTCCAAAAAATATGACATAGTTGTCATGGGAGATTTCAACTATCCAGACATTTGTTGGGAATCTCTCTCAGGCAAAACTAACAGGTCAAGGAAATTCTTATCCTCTCTTGCTGACAACTTTATCTTCCAAAAGGTAAGGGAGAAAACAAGGGGAACTGCTACCTTGGATCTAATCCTTATAAACAGGGAGGAAATGGTTGAGGAGGTAAAAGTGGCTGGGACCCTAGGAGGTAGCGACCATGCTATTTTAGAATTTTGGATAACTAGAGGCGGAAGACCTGTGAAGACTCAGACGTCAAGGTTAGATTTCAGAAAGGCAGATTTTAAGGGATTCAGAAAGAGAATTGGAGGGATCCAATGGCTGGATATCCTTAAAGACAAAAATGTCCAGGAAGGATGGGAAATCTTGAAAAATGAAATTCTCAAAGCACAGTTGTTAACAATTCCGAAAAGAGGGAAGAATAGGAAGCATTTAAGGAAACCAGGATGGATGAACACAGAACTTAAGCACATGCTAAAAAGGAAGAAAAAAATGTTTATAAAATGGAAAGAGGGAGGCATATCTAAAGAAGAATATAATGCTGTCTGCAGAACCTGCAGGGCACAAATCAGATTATCTAAAGCTGAAAATGAATTGAGGCTTGCAAGAGATGTCAAAAGCAATATTAAAGGATTTTGGGGATATGTCAAAAGTAAAAGAAAAGTCAAAGATGCTATAGGATTTTTACAGGATGAAAATGATGAAATGGTAAGACAGGATGTTGAGAAGGCTGAACTTTTAAATTCCTATTTTGCATCTGTTTTCTCTCAGAAAGGAAATGTAGCATCAACTGTTATTCACTGTCCTATTAAGGGAATGGAAGAATCCAGGATATCTATAAACAGAAAGATAGTGAGGAAACACTTAGCTAACCTAAATGAATTCAAGTCTCCAGGTCCAGATGAATTACACCCCAGAGTACTGAAGGAGATAGCAGAAGAAATTTTTGAACCCCTCTCCATAATCTTTGAAAATTCTTGGAGAACAGGAGAAGTGCCAGAAGACTGGAGAAGAGCAAATGTTGTTCCTATCTTCAAAAAGGGGAAGAAGGTGGACCCAGGCAACTATAGGCCGGTGAGTCTGACTTCTATACCAGGAAAGATCTTTGAACAAATTATTAAACAACATGTATGTCAATACCTGGATAAGAATGAAGTGATTAAACAGAGTCAGCATGGGTTTGTAACTAATAAGTCATGTCAGACTAACTTAATTTCCTTCTATGATGGTATCACTGATTGGGTGGATCAAGGAAATGCTGTAGATATAGTATATCTTGACTTCAGCAAAGCATTTGACAAAGTCTCTCATACAATCCTTATTGAAAAAATGACTAAGTATGGAATGGACAAGGCAACTGTTAGGTGGATTCATAACTGGCTTAGTGATCGGACCCGAAGAGTGGTCGTAAATGGCTGCACATCCAGTTGGAAGAATGTCTCAAGTGGGGTACCACAGGGCTCTGTCCTGGGCCCTGTATTGTTCAACATCTTTATCAACGATTTAGATGAAGGAATTGAGGGTAAACTGATTAAATTTGCTGATGACACAAAGCTAGGAGGGATAGCTAATACTAGAGAAGAGAGAGAGAGGATTCAAAAAGATTTAAATAAACTGGAGAAGTGGGCAGCAACTAACAGAATGGTTTTTAACAGGGAGAAATGCAAAGTACTACATCTGGGCAATAAAAATGAAAAAAGCATATATAGAATGGGAGGAATAGGGCTAAGTGACAGCACATGTGAAAAAGACTTGGGTATACTAATAGATCACAGACTGAATATGAGTCAACAGTGTGATGCAGCAGCAAAAAAGGCAAATGCAATTCTAGGATGTATTAACAGAAGCATACAGTCTAGATCACGTGAAGTCATTATTTCCCTCTACTCCTCTTTGGTCAGACCTCATCTGGAATATTGTGTCCAGTTTTGGGCACCACATTTTAAAAAAGACATCAACAAACTGGAGCAAGTTCAGAAAAGAGTGACCAGAATGGTGACCGGTCTGCAAACCCTGTCTTATGAGGAAAGGTTGCAGGATTTGGGAATGTTTAGTTTGCAAAAGAGAAGACTGAGAGGAGACTTAATAGCTGTCTACAAATATCTAAAGGGCTGTCACATTGTAGAAGGATCAACTTTATTCTCATTTGCACAAGGAAAGACTAGAAGCAATGGGATGGAACTGAATGGGAGGAGACACAGATTAGATATTAGAAAAAACTTTTTGACAGTTAGAGTGATCAATGAGTGGAACAGGCTGCCACGAGAAGTGGTGAGTTCTCCTTCAATGGAAGTCTTCAAACAGAGGCTGGACAGACATCTGACTGGGATGATTTAGCGAATCCTGCTTTGAGCAGGGGGTTGGACCAGATGGCCCAGGAGGTCCCTTCCAACTCTACGATTCTATGATTCTATGATTCTATGAAGCCACTTTGAGGGGTCTATATGAGAGAAACTACCCAAAAGTGACACCATTCTAAAAACAGTACCCCTTAAGGTGCTCAAAAGCACATTCAAGAAGTTTATTAACCCTTCAGGTGCTTCACAGGAATTTTTTGAATATTTAAAAAAATAATGAACATTTAACTTTTTTTCGCAAAAAAAATACTTCAGGTTCAATTTTTTTTATTTTACCAAGGGTAACAGGAGAAATTGGACTGGAAAAGTTATTGTGCAATTTGTCCTGAGTACGTTGATACTTGATATGGGGGGGAACCACAGTTTCGGCGCATGACAGAGCTCAGAAGGGAAGGAGCGCCGTTTGACTTTTTCAAAGGTAAATTGGCTGGAATTCAGATCGGAGGCCATGTCACGTTTGGAGAGCCCCTGATGTACCTAAACAGTGGAAACCCCCCACAAGTGACCCTATTTTGGAAACTAGACCCCCCAAGAAACTTATCTAGATATGTGGTGAGAACTTTGAACCCACAAGGGCTTCACAGAAGTTTATAACGTACAGCGGTACAATTAAAAAATCATATTTTTTCCACAAAAATGATCTTTTCACCCCCAATTGTTATTTTACCAAGGGTAACAGGATTCTAAAAGTTATTGTGCAATTTGTCTTGAGTACGCTGATACCCCATATGTGGGTGTAAACGACTTTTTTGGCACATGGCAGAGCTCGGAAGGGAAGCAGCGCCATTTGACTTTTTTGGCTGGAATTGAGATCAGACACCATGTCGCGTTTGGAAAGCCCCAGATGAACCAAAACAGTGGAAACCCCCCACAAATGACACCATTTTGGAAACTAGACCCCCCAAGGAACTTACCTAGATGTGTGGTGAGAACTTTGAACCCCAAAGGGCTTCACAGAAGATTATAACGTACAGCCATACAATTAAAAAAATCATATTTTTTCCACAAAAATGATCTTTTCACCCTCAATTCTTACTTTTCCAAGGGTAACAGGACCCTAAAAGTTATTGTGCAATTTGTCCTGAGTACGCTGATACCCTACATGTGGGGGTAAACCACTATTTGGGCACATGGCAGAGCTCGGAAGGGAAGCAGCGCCATTTGATGTTTTTGGCTGGAACTGAGATTGGACACCATGTCACGTTTGGAAAGCCCCTGATGTACCTAAACAGTGGAAACCCCCCACAGGTGACCCCATTTTGGAAATTAGACCTCCTAAGGAACTTATCTAGATGTGTGGTGAGCACTTTGAACCCCCCCAGTGCTTCACAGAAGTTTATAACGCCCGGACGTGAAAATAAAAAAATCATATTTTTTCCACAAACATGATCATTTAGTCCTCAATTTTTTTATTTTCCCAAGGGTACCAGGAGAAAATGGACCCCAAAAGTTGTTGTCCAATTTGTCCTGAGTACACTGATACCCCATATGTGAGAGAAAACTTCTGTATGAGCACACGTCGGGGCTCGGAAGGGAAGTAGTGACGTTTTGGATTGCAGACTTTGATGGAATGGTCTGCGGGTGTCATGTTGCCTTTGGAGAGCCCCTGATGTACCTAAACAGTGGAAACCCCCCATAAATGACCCCATTTTGGAAACTAGACCCCCTAAGGAACTTATCTAGATGTGTGGTGAGCACTTTGAACCCCCAAGGGCTTCACAGAAGTTTATAATGCCCAGGCATGAAAATAAAATCGTATTTTTTCCACAAACATGATCATTTAGTCCCCAATTTTTTTATTTTCCCAAGGGTACCAGGAGAAAATGGACCCCAAAAGTTGTTGTCCAATTTGTCCTGAGTACACTGATACCCCACATGTGGGAGAAAACTACTGTATGGGCACACGTCGGTGCTCGGAAGGGAAGTAGTGACGTTTTGGAATGCAGACTTTGATGGAATGGTCTGTGGGTGTCATGTGCGTTTGGAGAGCCTCTGATGTGCCTAAACTATTGAAACTCCCCACAAGTGACCCCATTTTGGAAACTAGACCCCCCACGGAACTTATCTAGATGTGTGGTGAGCACTTTGACACCCAAGTGCTTCACAGACGTTTATAACGCCCAGGCATGAAAATAAAAAAGTCATTTTTTTTCCACAAAAATGATATTTTTGCCCCCAATTTTTTATTTTCCTAAGAGCAACAGGAGGAATAGGACCCCAAAAGTTGTTTTTCAATTTGCCCTGAGTAGGCTGATACCCCATATGTGGGGGTAAAACACTGTTTGGGCGCATGGCAGAGCTTGGAAGGGAAGGAGCACCATTTTACTTTTTCAACGCAGAATTGGCTGGAATTGAGATCAGACGCCATGTTGCGTTTGGAGAGCACCTGATGTGCCCAAACAGTGGAAACCCCCAATTCTAACTCCAACCCTAACCCCAACACACCCCTAACCCTAATCTCAGCCCTACCCCTAGCCCTAAACCTAGCCCTAGCCCTAACCCTAGCCCTAGTCCTAACCCTAGCCCTAGCCCTAACTTTAGCCCTAACCCTAGCCCTAGCCCTAACCCTAACCCTAATGGGAAAATGGAAATAAATATATTTTTTTAATTTTATTATTTTTCCCTAACTAAGGGGGTGATAACGGGGAGGTTGATTTACTATTTATAGCTGGTTTTTATGTTTGGCAGCTGTCACACACTAAAAGACGCTTTTTATTGTAAAAACAGTTTTTGCATCATCACATATTGAGAGCTATAATTTTTCCATATTTTGACCCACCGAATCATGTGAGGTCTTATTTTTTGCAGGATGAGTTGACGTTTTTATTGGTACCATGCTCGGGCATGTGACATCTTTTGATCGCTTTTTATTCTGATTTTTGTGACGCAGAATGAACAAAAACCAGCGTTTCATGAATTTCTTTTGGGTGGTGCATTTACACCGTTCTGCGTGCGGTAAAATTGATAAAGCGGTTTTATTCTTCGGGTCAGTACGGTTACAGCGATACCTCATTTATGCCATTTTTTTATGTTTTGGCGCTTTTATGCAATGAAAACAATTTTATATAAAAAATAATTATTTTTGCATCGCTTTATTTTGCAAGCTATAACTTTTTTATTTTTTCTCTGATGATGCTGTGTCATGGCTCGTTTTTTGCGGGACATGATGACATTTTCAGCGGTACCATGGATATTTATATACGTCTTTTTGATCTTTTTTTATTTCCAAAAGATCTATTTATTAGGGAATATTTGTTTTTAAAATTTATTTAGCGATTTTTAAAAAAATATTTTTACACTTTTTTTTTTAACTTTATTAGGTTGACCCAGGGGGACATCACTGTCCTGTGACAGATCGCTGATCTGTCACATCACAGATCACTGTGACAGATCAGCGATCTGTCACAGGCATTAAAGCAGACTTCCTCTTGCCTGCGCTTTGCAGGCTCTGAGGAAGCCAGCTCCCAGCAGGCCCCCGAAGGTCCCCGTCGCCATCTTGGATCCTGGGACCTGCAGGGAAGGAGCCCCCCGCAGCAGCGCTGCACATTGTGCTGCTGTGGGGGGCTCAGGGAAGCACGGAGGGAGCCCCCTCCCTGCCGATGCTTCCCTTTAAGCCCCTGTATACCGCGATCATGTTTGATCGCGGTGTGCAAGGGGTTAACGTGTCGGTGGCGGTCCGTGACCGCCCCTGACACATCGTGTCGGGTGTTAGCTGTAATAATCAGCTGACACCCGGCCGCGATCAGCGGCGCTCACCATGTGGGCGCTGCTGATCGCTGTGACTTACTATCCCATCCCTGGGAATTAAGTCCCAGGGCACATGGACGGGATAGTACATCACATGGCAGAAAGGGGTTTATAGAGTGTTTTATGTCTGTACACATTCTGATCCAACCTGATCTCAAAGAACCATTCATTTTGGAGGTGGATGCTTTGGAGATCGAAGTGGGGGCAGTCTTATTGCAGGAATCCAAAACTCTGACTAACCTGCGTCCATGTGTTTTTTTATCTTAAAAATTTTCACCGGTGGAGAAAAATTAATATTTTGGGAATTACTTGCTGACAAATTGAAGGGGGCCGTTCATCCAATTATGGTGATCACAGATCGCAAGAATTTAGCTTACATTGAATCGGCTGAAAGGTTAACTCCCAGACAGGCCAGATGGTCCTTGTATTTTTCTCGATATAATTTTTCTATTAAATTTAGACCAGGGTCTAAGAATGTGTAAGCTGATGCTTCATCTCATAGTCTAGATTCCATTTCTCCTCCAGACCCTCCATTCTCCATTATTCCTCAGGGTATTGTGGTGTCTATGGTAACCTCGGAGCTGGAAGTGGAGATTCGTAAAGCCCAGTTGTTGTCTCCTTCTACTACCCCAATGTCTAAATTATTTGTTTCTGTGTATCTAAGATTGTGGGTGTTACATGAATTTCATGATTTCATTTTAAGTGGCCATCCTGGAGCTACTGCCATAAGGAAAGCCATTGCTAGACTTTTTTGTGGCCATTCAAGCATAAGGATATTAAAGATTTTGTATCTGCTTGTTAAGTCTACTCACGTGTCATAGTCAGTCATAGCTGGCCTGCTGGGGAATTGGCTCGATTGCCTATTCCAGAAAGACCATGGACTCATTTTTCCATGAATTTCATTACAGATTTGCCTCTGTCTGATGGGAAGACTGCTATTTGGGTGTTAGTTGAATGATTCAGCAAGCAAGCTCATTTTGTTTCTTTGTCAGGATTACCTAATGCAGAGACACTCTCCAGGTTGTTTATTTCTCATATTGTAAGATTACATGGGATCCCTCTGAATATTGTGTCTGATAGGGGAGTACAATTTGTCTCTAAATTTTGGAGATCTTTTTGCAATAAACTAGGGATTGACTTATCGTTTTCATCTGCTTATCACCTTGAAACCAATGGTCAGAGAGGACAAATCAATCTTTGGAACAAATTTTAAGGTGCTTTTTGGCAGCACGACAGGAGAACTGGTTGTTGTGAACTCATTTTCTGGTCTGCCTCTGGTTTCTGGTGAAGGAGCTGGTTGTGCTGACAGAAGAGTTGTGAGTTCTCTTTCCGGGCTCCCTCTGGTGGTGGCAGGAGGTAGTGAAGCTGATCTAATTAACAGAGACCTGCCACCTGATAATGAGGAAGAGAATTGGACATCTGGAGTCTCAGAATAGATTTAAGACAGCCGACTCCCTATTCCCATGCTGGTGATTTTTTCCTGCCTATTGAGGTCTTAGTTTCCAACTCAGTTCCTGCCTTCTCAAGCTAAGTTGTTCTCTGCTTATGTTCTCATTTGATTTGGTTTGGTCTATTCAGTTTTTTGTGCGGTCAGCCAGCCCCGGCTGGGGCTGTGCTGAATTTCCACTCTTATGTCATTGTATGTGCTAGTTTGCTTTTTGTCCCTTATTAGATTGCCTCTTTTTGCTCTGTTCTCAGAATATGCCAGAGCGCTGATATAGTGGGAGAAGTCTAGTGACTTTAGGGTATTTTTTGCTATCTGAAGTGATGGACATTTTTGCAGGGTTTTTTGGCATGATTGCAGACAGTATCTTTCCTTTCCTGTCCTTTCTAGTTAGTGTGGGCCCCATCGTTTGCTCAGCCTATTTTCCTACCTGTGTTTGTGCTTTCATCTTGTCTCACCGTCAATACATGTGTGGGGGCTGTCTATTCCTTTGGGGTCTGCTATGGGGCAGTTTAGATTTCCCCTTTTCTTGCTTTAGGCTTATTTAGTCCTCCGGCTGTGACGAGGCATCTAGAATCATCGTAGGTACGCTCCACGGCTGCTGTTAGTTGTGTGGTTAGGATCATGGGTCTGCAATCTGCGTAGTTACCAACCTCTCTGGTTTTCTGTGACTTAGCTTGGTCTTGTTTTCCTCCTCGATGACCCATTCATAACAGAATCACCAGCCATACCACAGATTCTAGGGTACTCAAAAGCAGGAAAGAATTCTTAAAAAAAAGAAAAAAAAGTGTAAGAATTTTTTTTATATATATGTATTTTTTTCCTCTTTTTCTCTCGGGCCGTAGGAGGATTTTTTCTCTAATGGAGATTAAGCAATTGTCTAATCATGTGGAGCAGCTCAGTGCTGAAGTGCGGGGAATTTCTGCCTATCTCACTCAGTCACATGCTGTTGAACCAAAGATCCCTACTCCTGATGTGTTTTATGGGGATCGGTCTAAATTTTTGAATTTTAAGAATAATTGTAAATTATTTCTTGCCTTGAAGCCTAACTCATCGGGGAGCTCTGTGTTAAAATTGTCATCTCCTTGCTGTGCGGTGATCCCCAGGTTTGGGCTTTTTCTCTGACACCTGAAAATCCTATTCTGACTAATGTGGACTCATTTTTTCAAGCCTTGGGGTTGTTGTATGATGAACCTAATGCTGCTGATCAAGCTGAGAAAACCCTATTGGCATTGAACCAGGGTCAAGATTCTGCAGAGTTATACTGTCAAAAATTCCGAAAGCGCATTGGCAGCTCTCTTTCAGAAGGGTTTATCAGAGACCATCAAAGATGTTATTGTGGGATTTCCTGTTCCCTCTGGTCTTGATGATTCTATGTCATTAGCCATTCAAGTTGATCGTCGTTTACGTGAAAGTAAAACTACATGAGAGGCGTTGCCACCTTTTGAACAAACGTCTGAACCTATGCAATGAGATAGGGTTTTCTCTAGGGCGCAGCGTCAGGAGTTTAGAAGGCGTAATAAGCTGTGTTTTTTCTGTGGAGACGCCTCTCATACTATTTCTGTCTGCCTTAAATGAGAGAAACGATTTGCACACACATTTGATGTGGGCAGTGTACAACCTAAGTTTCTTTTGGCAATTACTCTGATCTGCTCCTTATCCACATTTTCCGCTAAGGCTTTTGTAGATTCAGGAGCAGCTTTGAATCTGATGGATTTGGACTTTGCTAAACATTGTGGTTTCCTATGATACCTCTGCAGATGCCAATTCCTTTGAGGGGTATTGATGCTACTCCTTTGGCGGAGAATAAATCTCAGTTTTGGACCCAGGTGATAATGCGAGTTGCCCCAGACCACCAAGAAAATTGTAAATTTTTGGTGCTGCACAATTTGCATGATACTATTGTTCTTGGTTTTCCCTGGTTGCAAACTCATAATCCAGTTTTGGATTGGAAATCTGTGTCTGTGGTGAGTTGGGGTTGTCAGTGTGTTCTTAGGGACACTCCTGTTTTCTCCACCTCTCCTCAGTCTCATGATATTCCTGATTATTTGGCTGATTTTTCGGATGTATTTAGTGAAAGTAAGTCTGCGTCTTTGCCTCCTCATAGGAGTTATGACTGTGCAATTGAGTTGATGCCTGGGTGTAAATTTCCCAAGGGTCGGCTTTTCAACTTATCAGTACCCGAACATGATGCTATGCGATCCTATATTAAGTAGTCGTTGGAGAAGGGTCATATTAGACCATCCTCTTCACCCTTAGGTGCTGGGGTATTTTTTGGGGCCAAGAAAGATGGTTCATTAAGACCTTGTATTGACTATCGTTCCCTTAACAAGATGACGGTTAAATATCAGTACCCGTTACCCCTGATGTCTGGTTTATTCTCCAGAGTTAAAAGTGCCTGCTGGTTTACTAAGCTTGACCTCAGGGGGCGTATAATCTTATTCGCATCAAGCACGGGGATGAATGGAAGACGGCGTTTAATACTCCGGAGGGACATTTTGAGTACCTGGTGATGCCTTTTGGGCTCACTAATGCCCCTTCTGTCTTCTAATCCTTTATGAATGATACTTTATGGGACTTTGTGGATACGTTTTTGATCATCTTTCTGGATGATATTTTGATCTTTTCCAGTGATTGGGATTCTCATGTGGAACATGTCCGGACTGTGTTCCGGATTTTGAGGGAGAATTCCATTTGTTAAGGGATCGAAATGCCTCTTTGGTGTACAGAGGATTTCATTTTTGGGATTTATTTTGTCTCCGTTGACTATTGAAATGGCCAAGGTACAGGCAATTTATGATTGGGTTCAGCCCACTTCTTTGAAGGCTCTTGTGGTGTAGTAACCACTGAGTCCGCTAGGGGGTGCTGTGTGGATGTCTCAGGAGAAAGGAAGAATGGCAGAATACGGAATGGCCGTTATGTATCCCAAAGTGGGTGGCTTTGGGATGGAGACTTATGTGTTGTTCAGCAATGATATTGCTGAGGTGTTGCTTCAATGTATAAGGGAGAAGTCTCCAGGTAACTAGAGAGATGGGCGAGCCTGGTTACCTACAAACCCACCCAGGGGTGTGTTTAAGAGTGTCATAATAAAGTATATGTGTGACTGTGTGTAATAGGACCTTTAGTGAGGTCATAGCCATGTGACCCTGTGGGCGTGGCTACGGACCATAAAAGGTAACCAGAGTAGGTCACATGAGAGAGAGCACATGGATCTGATTGAGCCATGTGGAAGGTCCCGGCAGGCCTAGGTGGAAGAAGGTGTGCTACCTTCCTGAAGACCACGTGCTGAGGCTACTGACAGGGGAGGCCTATGTATATTGGCTGTATGTGAGGAGGGATAAGCCTCCTGTGTTTGCTGAGGCTCTAGGTCTGAGCCTGAAACAATGGACACTTATACTTACTTTCGCCTGAGCTAAAGGCTATTCCTTATGTTATGTGCTGGTTTATAGGTTATGAAGCATTAAACCCTATGAACTTTTAAAGGAACGTGCCTCCTGATTGTCTCCCATTACTCCTGAGCGAGTTGAATCCCTACACTCTCCAGAAGTTTTTGGGTTTTGCTAATTTCTATTGCAAATTTATAGGTAATTTTTCTGGTATTGTCAAACCACTGACTGATCTGACCAAGAAGGGTGCCTGATGTGCTGAATTGGTCTCCAGAGGCTGTCTTGGCATTTCAGGAGCTTAAGAGGAGATTCACTTCTGCTCCGGTTTTACTGCAACCTGATGTCTCACTTACATTTCAGGTGGAGGTAGATGCTTCTGAGATTGGTGAGGGAGCTGTTTTGTCCCAAAAAGATCCTGTGACTGCTAAAATGAATCCTGAAAGTTCTCCCCATCTGACCGCAACTATGACGTGGGGAATCTGAAATTGTTGGCCATGAAATGGGCATTTGAAGAGTGGAGACATTGGTTGGAGGGAGCTAGACATCAAGTTGTGGTCCTCACCGACCACAAGAATTTGATTTATCTGGAGTCGGCCAAATGCTTGAATCCTAGACAGGCTAGGTGGGCCTTGTTTTTCACGCATTTTAATTTTGTGGTCTCTTTTCTTCCTGGCACTAAGAATGTTAAGGCACACGCACTTTCTAGGAGTTTCTTTGCTGAATCTCTTATTGTGACTGAGCCTACTAACATCCTTGGTGAGGGGGTAGTTCTTTCTGCCATTTCACCTGATTTGAGACGCGCCCTGGAGGAATTTCAGGAGGATAAACCTGAGCGTTGTCCTAAGGGAAAATTGTATGTTCCTGACCAGTGGAGGAAGAGAGTGTTGTCTGAAGTTCATTGCTCCGCATTGGCTGGTCATCCAGGTATTTTTGGTACCAGAGATTTGGTGAGTCGGTCTTTTTGGTGGCCTGCCTTATCTCGTGATGTCAGGAATTTTGTGCAGTCCTGTGGGACTTGTTCTCGGTCTAAACCCTGTTCTCGTTAAAGTGGGTTGTTGATGCCGCTGCTGGTGCCCAAGAGGCCATGGACCCATATGTCAATGGGTTTTATTTCTGATCTTCCTGTCTCTCAGAGAATGACTGTTTTCTGGGTGATTTGTGATAGATTTTCTAAGATGGTCCATCTTGTACCACTCCCAAAGTTGCCATCTTCCTCAGAATTGGTGCCCTTGTTTTTACAACAGATGGTTCGGTTGCATGGGATTCCTGAGAACATTGTGTCGGACAGAGGAGTCCAGTTTGTTTCCAGATTCTGGAAAGCCTTTTGTTCCAATCTGGGAATTCAATTACCTTTCTCCTCTGCATTTCATCCTCAGACCAATGGGCAGACTAAGAGAACAAACCAGACTTTGGAGTCCTATTTGAGATGTTTTATATCTGCTGATCAGGATGACTGGGTCTCATTTTTGCCCTGGGCCGAATTCGCTCTAAACAATAGAGCTAGTTCTGCCACTTTGATGTTGCCCTTTTTCTGTAACTTTGGGTTTCATCCTCGATTTTCATCAGGGCAAGTGGAATCTTCAACCTGCCCAGGTGTGGACACTGTGGTAGAGAGAATGCAGCAGATTTGGGACCAAGTGGTGGATAAGTTGTCACTCTCTCGGAAAAGACCCAGCGGTTTTCCAACTGGCATAGGACCATTGGTCCCTGGTTTAAAATGGGTGATATGGTTTGGTTGTCGTCAAAGAATATCTCTATGAAAGTTGCGTCTCCAAAGTTCAAGCCAAGATTTATTGGACCTTATAAGATCTTGGAAATTCATAATCCTGTTTCTTTTCGATTGGCTCTTCCAGTTACGTTTAAGATCCATAACGTATTTCACAAATCTCTGTTGAAGAGGTTTGTTGAGCCAGTAGTTCCTGTGGCGGCGCCTCCTGACCCTGCATTGGTTGAAGGCAATGTGGAATATGAGGTAGAGAAAATATTGGATTCTCATTTGGCTAGACCGAGACTCCAGTATTTGGTCAAATGGAAGGGTTATGGCTAGAAGGATAATTCTTGGGTCTCTGCCTCTGACATTCATGCCAATAGATTGGTTTGTGCTTTTCACCGGGCCCATCCTGATCAGCCTGGTGGTGTGGATGAGGGTTCGGTGACCCCTCCTCAAGGGGGAGTACTGTTGTGAACTCATTTTCTGGTCTGCCTCTGGTTTCTGGTGAGGGAGCTGGTTGTGCTGACAGAGGAGTTGTGAGTTGTCTTTCCGGGCTCCCTCTGGTGGTGGTAGGAGGTAGTGAAGCTGATCTAATTAACAGAGACCTGCCACCTGATAATGAGGAAGAGGATTGGACATCTGGAGTCTCAGAATGGATTTAAGACAGTCGACTCCCTATTCCCATGCTGGTGATTTTTTCCTTCCTCCTGAGGTCTTAGTTTCCAGCTCAGTTCCTGCCTTCTCAAGCTAAGTTGTTCTCTGCTTATGTACTCATTTGATTTGGTTTGGTCTATTCAGCTTTTTGTGCGGTCACCCGGCCCCGGCTGGGGCTGTGCTGAATTTCCACTCTTATGTCATTGTATGTGCTAGTTTGCTTTTTGTCCCTTATTAGATTGGCCTCTTTTTGCTCTGTTCTCAGAATATGCCAGAGTGCTGATATAGTGGGAAAAGTCTAGTGACTTCAGGGTATTTTTCGCTATCAGAAGTGTTGGACATTTTTGCAGGTTTTTTTTGGCATGATTGCAGAGAGTATCTTTCCTTTCCTGTCCTTTCTAGTTAGTGTGGGCCCCATCGTTTGCTCAGCCTATTTTCCTACCTGTGTTTGTGCTTTCATCTTGTCTCACCGTCAATACATGTGTGGGGGCTGTCTATTCCTTTGGGTCTGCTCTGGGGCAGTTTAGATTTCCCCTTTTCTTGCTTTAGGCTTATTTAGTCCCCTGGCTGTGACAAGGCGTCTAGAATCATCGTAGGTATGCTAAACGGCTCCTGTTAGTTGTGTGGTTAGGATCAGGGGTCTGCAATCTTCGTAGTAACCAACCTCTCTGGTTTTCTGTGACTTAGCTTGGTCTTGTTTTCCTCCTCGGTGACCCATTCATAACAACTGGTCTTTGTTTTCACCTCTCACTGAGTTTGCGCTCGACAGTTGAGTAAATCAATCTACCAGAACCTCACCATTCTTCTGTAATTGTGGTTTTCATCTCCATTTTGGCATATTTCTAGGATTAGTTCTGAATGCCCTGTGGTGGAGGTCACCGTGCAGAGACTTGGGGATGTCTGGAGAGAGGTTCAAAATAATATTGGGACTGCCCAGATTCGCCAAAAGCGAAAGGCCGAAAGAATATGGTCAGTGAGTCCTGTTTTTAAGATTGGGGATAAGGTTTGGCTGTCGTCTAGAAACATTAAACCTAAAATGCCGTCGGCAAAGTTGGTTCTTAAGTTTTTTGGTCCATATGAGATCCTAGAGGTGGTCAATCCTGTGGCATTTAGATTAAAGCTTCCTACATCCCTTTGCATCCCTAATTCCATAAATCCCTATTAAAGGATTATGTCCCTTCTGCATTGTCTCCCTCATACTTAATCCACTGGAGGAGATACGGCCCTGAGGAGAGTTTCTGGGTTGTTACTCGTGATGTGAAGGCCAATCGATTAGTCAGGGTTTTCCATCTAAAATTTCCTGGGATGCCTGGGATTCCAGTGGCCCCCCTAGAATAGGGGGTACAGTCACGGTTCCACCCCTCAGGGTGTCTGGTATGCAGTTACTGACAGCTCGACTGTCCAATCCTATACAGGGGCAACCTGAAGCTGTAAGTACTTTGACAGCATGGCCATCCAATCTGGTTCAGGGGTGTATTGAGCTAGCTCGACTAGCTAATCTGTGACTGGTAGGTGTTGGCTGTCTCCAAGTGTTCAATATCACGGGTGATTGCCATGCCTACTTAACTGAGAAGCTTCTCCCAGACCACTACCAGATGTACATTCAACAAGTGAGGTTGTGCTGCTCTGTGCCTTGAGTTCTGTATGCTTGATCTTTTGCCTGACTTTGAACTTTGTTCTAAACTTCGGCCTGTTTAACCCCTTCTGCTCGGACCTGTTATCCTTCTGGTACTCTGACCTTGGAATGTTACCTGACTACGCTTTTGTCTCTATCTTCTGTTTATGATATACCCTCCTGGCTTCTGTCCTTGGACTCCTTGACCACTCTGACTCACGGTTTGACCGCGAGAAGTGACTACCGTCACAGTTACATCCTTTACTGTTTTATGATATATGATATACAGGTCCTGTAACATAACCAGGACTTTTTGCATAGAAGTGTCATGATTCAGTTTATTTGTACTTATTATTTGTTTTATAATGATTTGTTAATAGACATTCTTGATAAAGGCCTGAGAGACGAAACGTCGGAACTCTTGTCTATTTCATATATCGGCTGTAAATAGTCTTTTGTTACACAGAAAATTCCTAAGAGTGCCGGAGGTGTTTTCTAGTACTCTATATTGTCTTTCCTTCTGAGCACCTACTCAATGAATTGAGTGCAAAAGCTTCTGACTACTTCTACTATGTGCTGTACTTATACTTGTTATAATAACCTAATAGCACATAATAATTCAAGATATTTTGCTATCATTGAAAGAAAAAAATAATCTCTACCCTAACCTACTGTATCCTCACCCATCCCATGTAGACTGTGAACCCTCATGGGTGGGGTATTCTCTCCTTCTGTACCAATTGGTGACTTTTTTTTTTCAAGATTATTGTACTTATTTTTTATTATGTATACCCCTTTTCACATGTAAAGCACCATGGAATAAATGGAGCTATAATAATAATCTCACTTGTACCGTATTTTTAAATATCACAAAGTAGAAACCTCTAATTTATTATTGCTATTAAAAGCTTTATACATCCAAATAAAAACTTTCTTAGATTTATTAAATTTAAAGGGGTTGTCACAAGACCTTTTTTCAGAAGCAGGTTGCGTTCTTAAATATTTTAAAGTTTAGACCAATGGCTTGGCTGACATGCTTGCCCAAAATATGTGCTCTCCAATGCTGCAAGCTCAGTTCTGCTGGTGGATTTATGTTATGAGCTTAGTTCTTGAGCTGTATATTGCTTCTTGTATTGTATTTAAGTGATGAGTTTGGTTCTGACACTTCATCTATGTTATGAGCTTAGTTCTGGTGTTGTATTTATGTTATAAGCTTGATTCTAGAACTACGTTCATGTTATGAGTATGGTTCTGGCACTGTATTTATGTCTGTATTTATGTCATAATTTGTTTCTGAAGCTGTAATTTTGTTTTTGGTAGATATGAGCAGTTGTTTTTAAGTGGAATTGAATTCTACTCAAATTTAACAAAAATCTATATTCTAGAGAATATATACATTGTAATTTGCTCTATGCAAATTCAGCAAAATGACCACCAATTTGCTAAACCATAGAGGACCAAGAATTGGTTAGAAAAAGAAAGCTACAAGCAGGTTCAGGATGTCTATCTGCATGAGCATCATAAGGTTGTGATGTTCTGATGTCACAATGTGTACCTCAACATTATAACTGATTCTTAAGGCCCAGTATTAGACTGACAGACTAACGGCACAATACAACTGTTTTTTGGTAAATAAGAGGCCAAGGTAAACAAGCACACAAAGCAATTTATATTAGATTGGTCAGTGCAGATAAGCTGCCATTTTTCTTGGTAGTTATACAGGACAATGCACTGCCAACAACGATGATTTTTTTATGCCGCATAATAGATCATTTCACCCAATGAACAAAAGTTTTGCTTGATTGTTAACAATGCTCATTCATGATTATCTTATAATGTAAATGCCTCTTAAGTAGCGATGGGTGAACCCGAACAGTACAGTTCGGTGTCTGTACCGAACACCTATTGTTCAGGCATGGACATCAAAAACGGACTTCATCAGGAAGTCCGTGTTACTGTTTGGGTTTGGCCCTCCAAACACCGTGTGTTTGCCATGCTGTCATATGCATGACAGCATAAGCCCGCAGCTGTGAATGGAGGTACCTCCAGTCACTGGTGTCAAGTGATGGGACTACTGCTCCCATCAGCAAGTTCCTGCTGCCACTAATAACAGTGAGAGCATAAGTGGCTGATGAGTGTATTCATCAGCCAGTGCCTGCACTCTAAACAAATAATTAAAGAAAAAAAATGACACGGGTTCCCCTGTATCATAGCTGGGGGCTGAAACTCTCAGCTGTCAGCAATGCTGGTTATCAAGAACAAAGATTTTTTTAATTATTTAAATAAATAATTTTAAAAAATGGTGTCTGGTCCTCCTCATTTTTTGACAACCAGCCTTTGCCAAAGCAGACAGTTGAGGGCTGATATTCTCAGGCTGGTAAGGGGCCATGGACATTGCCCCCCCAGCATAAAAATAGCAGCCCAGAAAAGGCGCTCATCTCCTGTAATAAAAAAAATAAAAACCAACAATATACCTCACCTGTCAGTTGTTCTGTCCCACGTGGTAATCCATGTCTGGGGATTAATAATTTTCAACCTTGACGGTGCCAAGATGTGACAGTCCAGGCTGAGAGCCACTCATAAATGAGCTGCTGCGAGAGCAGCATCAGTGAGCAGTGATTACCTCATCAAAGTTACAGAGGCTGTATTCCCAGCTGGGCCCCTTTACTGCAGTGACCTCCCTCCGGTGAGATCACCACTAGTACAGTGAGAAAAAGTCTCATGGTGCAGAGGAGAGTTCACTGCAGTTCACCAAGAGAATTTTACTGTGGTGAATTTGAACTGTGGTGAACTCACCTCTGCACCGTGAGACTTTTTCTCACTGTGCAAGCGGTGATCTCACCTGAAGGAGGTCACCGCAGTTCAAGGTCCCATCTGGAAATGCAGCCTCAGTGACTTGCACTAACCCCAATGACAGCTGACGAGCTCGCAGCAGCTCTTTCATCAGTGGTTCTCAGCCTGGACAGTCGAATCTTGGCACCATCCAGGTTGAAAACTATTAATCCCCAGACATGGATTACAGCGTAGGACAGAACAACGGACAGGTGAGGGATATTGTTGGTTTTTTATTTTTGTTTCATTACAGGAGAAGAGAGATTCAATGGATTGGGCATTAGGTAAGTATAACTGTTGTGGGGATGTGGCTCGCTTAGGTGCAGCGGGAGACAAATGTGAGACAGGTTCTTCCACAGTGCTTGCAGTTTATTCACGGCATAAACGTACAAGGCAACGTAACAGCAAACAACTAGCCATTTAGCTCAGGCAAAATAACACAATGTCCATAGTTGTAGACTCAGAGCAGGAGTCTCAGCACACATGGGAGGCTTAGTCCTCCCCACACACAACTCCTTGGTTCAGGAGCAGGCCACATTATAAGGCTGTAGCCACACCCACGTTCCCAGCAGCTGACTGGTCACCTGACTGTGACCTCACCACAGGTCCTTCAAACAAAAACAATAACAATATCTGTTATGCTTTACTTCTGCCTTACATTATAGAGACAAGCCATTTATGAGACACATATCTCCCATCGATTACACGACCCTTAGCCTTGCCACATACCTCCCCCCTCTGCCTAAAGCCGTGGGGCTTGGCACTTTCACCTACCAGGCAAGGGATTCTGGAGAGGGCATCGGCATTCCCATGTAGCTTCCCGGCCCTATGCTCTACATGGAAGCTGAAGTCTTGTAGGGCTAAGAACCAGCGGGTGACCCTAGCATTCTTGCCCTTGGTTTCCCTCATCCACCTGAGTGGGGCATGGTCGGATATTAACCTAAACTTCCGTCCCACCAGGTAGTACCGTAATGTGTCCACTGCCCATTTTATGGCCAAACACTCCTTCTCTACAACTGAGTAATTTCTCTCACAAGAAGTCAACTTCCTACTCAAGTAGAGAACAGGATGCTCCTCCCCACGTATCTCTTGGGAAAGGACAGCTCCTACCCCGACATCTGAGGCATCTGTCTGGAGGACAAATTCACGTTTAAAGTCTGGGGCCACCAAAACGGGTTGCTTACAAAGCGCTCCCTTCATTTCTTGGAAGGCTGACTCTGTTTCTTCGGACCAGCTGACCATCACTGACTTTGTCCCTTTAAGCAGATCAGTTAGAGGTGCAGCCATTGTGGCGAAGTTTGGGATAAACCTCCTGTAATATCCCACAATCCCCAGGAAGGCTTTAACTTGCTTCTTTGACAGAGGTCTCGGCCATGTTTGAATTGCCTCCACTTTATTGATTTGGGGTTTGATCTCGCCACGCCCCACTACATATCCGAGGTACTTGGCTTCTTCTCTCCCCAAGGCACACTTCTTCGGGTTTATTGTAAACCCTGCCTCTCTTAGAGCGTCAAACACTGCTTGGACCTTTTCCAGGTGAGTCTCCCAGTCCGGGGTAAAGATGACGATATCATCCAGGTATGCAGCAGCGTATAGCTTATGAGGTGCAAGGATTCTATCCATCGCCCTCTGGAAGGTTGCTGGAGCTCCCTGTAGGCCAAACGGCATCCGGACATACTGGAAGCACCCGTCTGGTGTGGAGAATGCCGTCTTCTCCTTGGCTTCCTGTGCCATGGGGATCTGCCAATATCCCTTGGTCAGATCCAAAGTGGTTATGTACCTGGCAGGTCCAAGTCTCTCGATGAGCTCATCAACGCGTGGCATGGGATAAGCGTCGAACTTGGAGACCTCATTCAGCTTCCGGTAATCGTTGCAGAACCTCCATTCACCATCAGGTTTTGGGACCAGGACAATCGGGCTCGACCAGCCGCTCTTGGATTCCTCAATGACCCCGAGCTTCAACATACGCTGCACCTCCTTGGAGATTACCTCTCGCCGGGCCTCAGGAATACGATATGGTTTCACGTTCACCCGCACATGTGGCTCGGTCAGAATTTCGTGCTCCACCACCTTCGTGCACCCCGGCAACTCTGAGAACAGGTCCCGGTTTTTCTGGAGTAACTCCCGGCACTGCTGCTTCTGGGCCTTCGATAGAGTCTCCGCTATGGTAACGGCTCCAACCTCCCCTTCTAGGTTGCCCAGCAAGCACGGAGTTACCGCTGGTTCTCTATCTTGCCACGGCTTGATAAGGTTAACATGGTAAACCTGGTATGGCTTCCGTCTTCCGGGTTGGTGGATCTTGTAGTTTACGTCTCCCAGTTTCTCCACCACCTCATATGGCCCTTGCCACTTGGCCAAGAACTTACTTTCCACCGTCGGAATTAGCACGAGAACTCGGTCTCCCGGATTGAACTGCCTCACTCTGGCTGACCGGTTGTAGACCCTGGCCTGAGCCTCTTGTGCCTGGCGGAGATGTTCTTTAACAATGGGCATCACCTTTGCAACCCTCTGCTGCATCAGTGCCACATGCTCAATGACGCTTCTGTGGGGCGTGACTTCGGCTTCCCAGGTTTCCTTGGCTATATCTAGGAGACCTCGCGGATGCCGGCCGTACAGAAGCTCGAAGGGGGAGAACCCCGTGGAGGCCTGGGGAACTTCACGGATAGAAAACAGTAAATACGGTAAGAGACAATCCCAGTCTCTACCATCTTCCTCTATGACTTTTCTCAGCATGCTCTTCAGGGTCTTGTTAAACCTCTCAACAAGGCCATCTGACTGTGGATGGTACACTGAAGTCCTCAGCTGGGAAATTTGCAAGACTCTGCACAATTCTCTCATCACCTTGCTCATAAAAGGTGTCCCCTGGTCGGTCAGGATCTCCTTCGGCAAACCCGTCCGGGAAAACACATGGACCAGCTCACGGGCTATACTCTTCGCAGAGGAGTTTCTCAGGGGAATGGCCTCAGGATAGCGTGTGGCATAGTCCAGGATGACTAATATATACTGATGGCCCCGAGCTGATTTAACTAAGGGACCGACCAAGTCCATGGCAATTCTCTCAAATGGCACCTCAATAATGGGCAGTGGCACAAGAGGGTTCCGAAAATGAGATGTGGGGGCAGTTAACTGACATGTCGGGCAGGGCCTGCAATAGTTTACTATTTCCCGGTGACACCCAGGCCAATAGAACCTCTGTACAATCCGTTCCTGGGTTTTTTCCACCCCCAGGTGTCCCCCCAAGATGTGTGAATGGGCCATGTCCAACACTTTTCGTCTATAGGGGCCTGGTACTATTAACTGCTCTGCCACCTCCTCCCTTATTTTTGTGACCCGGTACAACAATTCCCCACTCAACATAAAATGGGGAAACCTTGTGTCTGCTCCCAGCTCTTGTGCAACCCCATTAATGATGGTGACATTGTTAAAGGCTTCCCTTAGTGTGGGGTCCCTATGTTGGGCAGTCCCAAAATTCTCCCCGGCCACCCCTAACTCCGGGATGTCAGGTACAGGGGACCCTTCCTCTTCATCCCCAACAAGGACACATAAAGGGAACTCGTCTGCCTCTGGTGGTGGCGATACCTCAGTGGGGTGGATTGGTTCCCTGCTCTTGCTAGCACACTCAGAACCCATCCCCCACAGATCCCAAAACAGACAGAAATCCCGGCCAATAATTATGGGATGCAACAAGTCTCGAACAACGCCAACTTCATGCGACTCGGTGCCATGCGCCATTTCAATCTTCACCCTAGCCATAGGGTAGTCCTTTGCATCGCCATGTATGCACCGAACACCAATCTTTTTACCCGGGAGTATGTTTAGAGGAAAACTGGCCCTCACAAGGGTCACCAAGCTCCCGGAGTCCAGAAGCGCCATTACTGCTCGACCGTTCACCTTCACGGGACACGCTTGTGGCCCCTTGTTAGGTAGCGAGTTCACACTGCAAGCTGGATATGCGTAGTATGAACTACGGCGTCCCATGCTGCAGTCCATCTGCTCGGTGGTCTGGGGACAACGGGCCGCTATATGTCCTGGCCCATGACACTTCCAGCAAATAACACCCGAGGGGACCTTGGGCACCGCCTCCCCCGCCCCTTTTGACCTTGGACGCACCACCCCTTTTTGTGACTCCGCCCCCTGCTGGGACCCCCAATATGGAATGGGCTGCTTCCCCAAGGAACCTTCCATCCCCTGGTATCTCTCGACCAGCCCAACCAGTTCATCAGCATTTTGGGGATCACCCTGGGCAACCCAAGTCTGTAGAGGTCTCGGCAGAGAATGCACAAACCGATCCATCACAACTCGCTCTACCATCTGTGCAGGGGAAGCCGACTCTGGCTGCAGCCATTTCTGGACCAGGTGCAACAGGTCAAACATTTGGGAGCGCGGGGGTTTGTCCCGGTGATAGGCCCAACGATGCACTCTCTGTGCCCTGGTAGTCATTGTTACCCCCAAGCGGGCGAGAATTTCCGCTTTTAATTTGGGATACTCTCTGGCATCTTGTACCGTCAGGTCAAAGTACGCCTTCTGGGGCTCCCCCGTTAGGTAAGGGGCCAGTACCTCCGCCCACCGCTCTGGCTGAAGTTTTTCCCTCTCAGCCACCCTCTCAAACACCGTCAGGAAGGCCTCCACATCATCCTCAGGGGTCATTTTTTGTAATGCGCGTCTTACCGCCTTCTCGACGTCGGTGGCATCAGCCCGACCTGGGGTTGGGGCGCTCGTCCTGCCCTCCTGGATGGCGGTTGCCAGAAGCTGCATCTGCTGCCGTTGTTCCTGCTGGCTTTGCTGGAACTGCTGCCGCTGCTCCTGCTGGCTTTGCTGGATCTGCTGTAACAACAGCTTGTTGGTTTCCTGCTGCAGTGCCTGGGACTGGACCAGGTGTTTCATGAGGTCCTCCATTATTCCAGGCAGTGCTTGTTGCCCCGCTGCAAACTTCACCCAGGACATGCAGAAACTGTCTCAAGTCTCTGCTGGGACCGCTGCCCGCATTCTCCACCAATTGTGGGGATGTGGCTCGCTTAGGTGCAGCGGGAGACAAATGTGAGACAGGTTCTTCCACAGTGCTTGCAGTTTATTCACGGCATAAACGTACAAGGCAACGTAACAGCAAACAACTAGCCATTTAGCTCAGGCAAAATAACACAATGTCCATAGTTGTAGACTCAGAGCAGGAGTCTCAGCACACATGGGAGGCTTAGTCCTCCCCACACACAACTCCTTGGTTCAGGAGCAGGCCACATTATAAGGCTGTAGCCACACCCACGTTCCCAGCAGCTGACTGGTCACCTGACTGTGACCTCACCACAGGTCCTTCAAACAAAAACAATAACAATATCTGTTATGCTTTACTTCTGCCTTACATTATAGAGACAAGCCATTTATGAGACACATATCTCCCATCGATTACACGACCCTTAGCCTTGCCACACTGTGCTTGTTATTTTTAAATAAAAATGAAAAAGTGTGTTTTGTCTTTATTTTAAATAAAATGCTTTATTCTTGCTGTGCATTTATTTACAATAAAACTATAGGATTAGTAATGGATAAATGTCTTATAGACTCCTCTCCATTACTAAGCCGTGGGCTTGATGTCACCAGACAATACAAAGGTGACATGGACCCCACAAATATGAACTCCATTTGCCAACACTATAGGTCAAGTGGGAAGAGTCAGGCAAAGTGCCAGAATTGGCACATCTAATAGATGTGCCCTCTCTGGGAGGCTGTGGGCTGCTATTTTTAAGGCTTGGGGGGCCTGTGCATGCCAGCCCCCAGCTATTTGCTTTTGCAAGGCTGATTGTCAAAAATGGGAGGACCCCATGCTGGTGGGACCACTGTATTCTTGATAACCAACCTTGCTAAAGCTGACAGCTGAGGGTTGCCGGGGAACACAAGGGAACCCACACAGTTTTTTTTAAATTATTTATAGCGCAGGTGCCAGTTGATGATTAATTCCATCAGCCGCTCCTGTTCTCACTGTTATTAATGGGAGCAGGCATAGGCTAATGGGAGCAGTAGTCCCATGACAGCGTGGCAAACACTGGATGTTCGGGCTCCCCCATTCAAGTGAATGACGTCTGAGTTTAGGTCCGGGTACTGTTCTGGTACCCGAACCCAAACAGTTTTTTAACTTTTCAGCCGGACCCTCTGAACCTGAACATCCAGGGATCTGCCCATCTCTTCTCTTAAGTAGGTATTGGCTGTTTGGTAGCAACTCTGTTAGCTTGATCAAGGCATGCTCTGTGAAGATGTAGCCAGTGCAACTTGCAGTACACCAATAAAAGTTACCACAATTGACTACATTAATATTTATAAATATATTGTTCAGTTTTGTTGCAAACATATAAGTGCAATTTAACCAGCTCAAATCTAGGCCATTTAACCATGGCATTACCAAGCTTATTTTCAGGTTATTATAGAACATGCAGTTTAAAGGACCAATTTTTTTTGTAACTTTTTTTGTTAACAACAAGCAATATTGGTGAAAATAAAATAAATGTTTCTTTTTTCACTTTTTTTTAACACAAAGGACCACTAAAGTAAGTTTTAAAAACTGTTCCCTTTTAAATATCAATGGTTTTTATATACTGAACACAATTTTTCAACTTTTTCAATGGGGGCAGGGATATTAAGAGAAATTTATATTAGCAGCGACTTTTTATTTATTTTCCCCAACATAGACTTTGTATTAATTTATATTTCATTTATTTCACATATTGTACCAACCCCCATAATGTCATAGGAGACCTTTGGGGGTAATTTCAACATTTTAATTCCTTTTTTTGTTTTTTACATTTGAATTCCCTTATAACTCGAATTCCTTGGATCCAGCAGCCCCTGCTCCCTCCCTACACCCAGTTATTAAATGACCTCCAAATGAGAGAGCCTATTCTGCATACACAGTGCTCTTTCAGCCATGTATACAGCGATAAAAAAGGCAGACACATTAATAAACCATCTCTGCTTTCTCTTTGGTGAGTCTGGCTATTGTTGACAGCTGGCTCACTGCAGCTGCAGGACAACTACTATACATTGACATTTTAGAATATCACTAAAGAGTGCGGCCCATTTGGATGTTTATTGTCTATGAGCAATCCAAAACTAGTTAATCACAATATAACAGTTTACAGTTTTATGTCATATAAATGTTCTTTATAATCATTAAAGCCTACTACTGTGTCATATGTTCAGTTAACCATCGGATACATTATAAATTACTATTGTATGAAAATTCTCAATTTTCACATATAAGGATATAATCGTACAGCTACACTATATAGCATGGATATTCCCTGATAACTGAAATTTACAATGCCATTATTAACAGATGTAGAATTCAGCATACTGTGTATTTTTGTGTTTAGGCATTTGGTGCTGACACTGCATTTAAATATGAGAGACTGTAAATCTCACATTATGATGTGACTATAAATAGGCATTTAATCATGGGACAAATTACTATATATTTAGTGTGAGTCACCTATGAAGCAAACAAAACACTTGGCAAAAAGCATGATTCAAATCTGTTCTCTTATTAGATACAGTAGATGCTTGAGGTACAACTGAAATCTACAAAAAAAAGTATAATGTGTTATATTCATTTTCAATATACCGTTCTTCAGAAAGTTTCAGCCATTTGTAATAAAATACAGAGTTTGTAAAGAAAAAGAAAGTACGAGAAAAACACTTCTAAATAGCGCTGTTTTTGTAAAGTGTAGTGTGTAGGAAATACACACTCACCTCTGAATGAAGCACAATCATTATGCAGATGTGCATTATTCTGGTATGTTTATGGATTTCTGTCATGAGAAGGTTATTAATAAGGTTTCTAGAAATGATTGAAATTTGAAATTGCTGGGTTAGTTAGATTTAAAAAAAAATCGCAAAATTGCAAAGCTTACGATACCCGTGAAAAGACATGTGCAACAGTCTGAGGTCTCATAGGACTGCATCTCCTAGGACTCTGACAAGATGGGTGATGTATTGTATATTCCATAGTGCCCTCTGCTTCCTCCCTACCAGGGCTGCAACTAGGAATTTTGGGGCCCCATACTTGCAAAAATTTTTTGGCCCCCTTGAGACTCCGCCCAGGCTCCACCCCAGCCCCACCCCCACCCCTCGACTGTCCACAGTCCCACGTCCTCTCTTAGGAAAACTCAATTTCTGCATCATGTCCTCAACAATCACACATTAACAGTTCCCATCACCAGTTAACACATATAGCCAGCAGCTTTTGTTTTTGCCAAAAGAATTTTGAATCCGCCACCATGACAAGGCCAACTCTTTTGGTCGAGCTCTAGTCTACTCTAACCTATTAATCATTTGTTAAAATATCCAATACAATTTAGGTATATTTGTATTTATTTTTCAAAGTAAAGTTTAAAGCGACCAATAATGCCACACTAATACCACATACAAGGGTCAAATACCACCGCACCATGACCAGATCACATGTTACCACCAGAGTGACCGAATAATACTACATACAAGGAATAACTACCGCCGCACCATGACTAGACCACATATTACCACCACAGTGACCGAATAATACTACATACAAGGAATACCGCCGCACCATGACCAGACAACATTTTACCACTACATAGTGACCGAATAGCACCACATACAAGGAACAAATACAACCACACCATGACCAGACCACATATTACCACCACATACTGACCTATAATACCACATACAAGGAAGAAATACAGACACACCGTGACCAGGCCACATATTACCACCACTTAGTGACTGAATACTACAGTACTGATCATTTATAAAAAAAACCACAATACTAATATCATCATAAGTGCTATTATACACAGGAGATCTGTACTTCGTATACAATGTCCATGTAAGATAATACAGTGGTCAGTGACATTATACAAAGGAGCTCTGTATACAGAATATAATGTATAGTGTCAGTGTACAGATAATACAGTGATCACTGGTTACTTTATACACTGGAGCTCTGTACATAGTGTCAGTGTACAGGTAATACAGTGATCACCAGTGACATTATACACAGGAGTCCTGTATATAGTGTCAGTGTACAGGTAATGCAGTGATCACCAGTGACATTGTACACTGGAGCTCTGTATATAGTGTCAGTGTACAGATATACAGTGATCACTGGTGACATTATACACTGGATCTCTGTATATAGTGTCAGTGTACAGGTAATACAGTGATCACTGGTGACATTGTACACAGGAGATCTGTACTTAGTATGCTATGTCCATGTACAGGTAATACAGTGATCAGTGACACTATACACATGAGCTCTGTATACAGTGTCAGTGAACAGGTAATACAGTGATCACTGGTGACATTATACACAGGAGCTCTGTATATAGTGTCAGTATAAAGGTAATACATAGTGATGAGCAAGCATGTTCGCCACTACTCGGTACTCGCCCAAGTATCGCTGTACTCGCAGTGCTCAGCGAGCACTGAGCATTTCCAGGATTATTTGGTGGGAGCTCGGGTCCCTGCCCTGCATTTTTGGTGCTCTTTAGAGTGCCAGTCAACATGCAGGGATTGTCTGTCACGCACAGTAATGCCACAGCCATCTTTGTTGTGGCATTACAGTGATTGGCTACCACACAGCGTCATCAGGTCTTTATCAGACCTGGAGCTGCCCTGCTAGGCCCAGTCACCTCTGGAATCAGACAGCGTATGGAGAGCTGCTGCTGAGATAGGGAGAGATTTGTGCTTTTATTAGTTAGTGTGGGTATACCATCATTGAATCCACATATCCAGCTAAACCAGCAGTCCTTCAAAGGGTCATGCCGCTCTCACCCGGAGCTGGAGCACAGTGCCCGATGTCATCACCTCCGATGTAGCGGCCGCTCCGGGGTCCCATCGGGTGTGCACGCATGCCTCTCTCATTTGATTCTATGGCTGCAAGCTCGGCTCCAGGGCCTTGTCCAGCGCGCATGCACTCACTCCACTATCCCTATACTAGTGGGTTCTTATGAACGAATGCCGGTTAAATTTTGAGCTCCTGCCGCAGCAATATCCCATCGATCGCACTAAAGTGGCCTTTATAGTTTCCCACTTAGGGTGGGAGGCGTTAGCCTGGGTGAATCCCCTCTGGGAGTGTGAAGATGTGCTCGTCTCTCAGCTCTCCACCTTTTTGGACACCTTCCACAAAGTGTTCGACGAGCCGGGTTGTCTAGCTTCCACCACTGAGTCCCTTTTCAACCTCCATCAGGATACCCTATAAGTTGGACAATATGCCATCCATTTTCAAACTTTGTCCTCCGAACTCGGTTGGAACAATGAGGCCCTCGTAGGAGCCTTTTGCTGAGGTCTGTCTGGTTGGATTAAAGATGAACTGGCGTGTCGGGATATCCCTAGCTCTTTGGAGGATCTAATCTCTCTTGCAACACGCATTGATCTGCACTTCCAAGAGCATACCCGTGAAGTGGCCAGAGAGAAAAGACCTCCTCGTCTCTCCTCATCTACTCGCAGCTCTTCCCCCTTGCAATCCGTGCTATCTTCTGCGGGCCCTGTATCTGAGCCTATGCAGGTGGACCGACTCTAGATGGTTGAACGGAGTCATAAGGAGAGGCTTGCACAAGGGCTCTGCTTTTACAGTGGGAGTCCTTCTCATCTCCTTCACTCCTGTCCCGAGAGACCGGGAAACTCCTCCACCTAGGACTGGTAGGAGAGGCATCCCTAGGTGTATGTTATTCCTCTCCCCCCGACCGCATCTGTCTTGCTGAATTTTGGTTCCAAACGTTATTCTGAGGAGGCTTCAGGATGTGGATTCAGGTGCAACAGGGAACTTTATCAGGCTCGAGGCGGTTAAAAAATATCGGACTCCTGTCAGATCCCTGGAGACTCCTCAGCTAATAGCTTCAGTCAACGGTAAACCCTTGCAGGAGACTGTTACTCAGGTCACCGAAGAAGTTGAGATTCAGATTGGAGCCCTGCATTGAGAGAAGATCTCCTTCCACATCTTGTTGACGTTGTCTCACACGATTCTTCTTGGTCTTCCTTGGTTATGAGCACATGAGCCAACTTTTGACTGGCGATCCAGCGATGTACTCTGTTGGGGACCATCTTGTCAGAAGAAGTGCCTGCTGCCCGTTCATCTGACGAGTTCCGCCCATCGGTCCTCAGCACCTACTGGTCTGCCGTCGGCTTATTGGTCTTTCGCAGATGTCTTCAACAAGAAGGAGGCCGAGACTCTGCCTCCACATCTACCATACAACTGTCCAATTGACCTCATCCCTGGCTCAACCCCACCTAGGGGTAGAATATATATGCTATCTGCTGCCGAAACCCAAGCTATGTCGGATTATATCCAGGAGAATCTTTCCAGAGGTTTCATCCATAAGTCTTCCTCGTCTACAAGAGCGGGGTTTTTCTTCGTCAAAAAGAAGGACGGCTCTCTCCATCCCTGCATAGACTACAGAGGTCAAAAACATTGATCTGCTGCCACTGATCCTGGAGCTTTTTGACTGGCTAAGAGGAGCACAAATTTTCACCAAGCTGGATCTTCGCAGGGCCTACAACTTGATCCGTATTCGTTCCGGTGACGAGTGGAAGACCGCCTTTAACACCCGAGACGGTCACTATGAATACCTGATCGTGCCCTTCGGCCTCTGCAATGCTCCAGTGGTATTCCAGGAGTTCATGAATTACATTTTCTGTGATATGCTGTACTCCTGCGTGGTGGTCTACATGGATGATATCCTCATTTTTTCCCCAGATCTGTCTGCCCACAGAAAGAACGTGCGCCAAGTACTCCTGTGTTTGAGGGAGAACCATCTTTATGCCAAGATCGAGAAATGTGTCTTCGAACAAACATCCTTATCGTTCTTGGGGTACATTATCTCGGACTCTTGTCTATGCATGGATCCTGCGAAAGTGTCCGCCATTCTCAATTTGCCTTGGGCCCATGGGGTGAAAGCAATGCAACGCTTCCTTGGCTTTGCGAACTACTATCGGCAGTTCATCCCCTATTTCATTCGCCCTATGTTATCCATTATTCGCAAAGGAGCTAACCCAAATGCTTTGCCTTCTGAGGCAGAGGATGCCTTCCTATCCTTGAAGCAAGCCTTCGCCACTGCTCCAGTGCTTCATCCTCCTGAGGTTAGTAAACCTTTCACTCTGGAGGTGGACGCATCCTCTACCGGGGCCAGTGCTGTTCTTTTGCAGAAGTCTTCTTCAGGACATCTAGTCACCTGCGGCTTCTTTTCCAAAGTATTCTCCCCATCTGAGCAAAATTACTCCATTGGTGACAAAGAATTATTGGCCATTAAGTTGGCTTTTGAGGAATGGAGATGCTTACTAGAAGGCGCCATACATCCATTCAAGATCTTCACGGACCACAAGAACCTGGCGTACATTCAGTCTGCACAAAGGCTCAATCCCCTGCAATCCAGGTGGTCTTTGTTCTTCACCCATTTTGACTTTGAACACCATTTCCGGCCTGGCGATAAGAACACTAAAGCCGATGCTTTATCTAGGTCATTCCAGTCGACCGATATTGAAGAAGAACCTTCACATATCATCAATCCCACCAAGATAATTACTGTGGCTTCTGTCAACTTGACCTCTTTACACACGGCAAGAACCTTTGTGGCAGAGAGCAATCGAAAGCGAGTGTCACGCCGCCGCCGCCTGTCAGGTCGGTATCAGCGCCACCTGTCAGGTCGGGGCCAGCGAGCCTGTCATGCTGGGTCCCGCTCTGCCTGCTCCTGCTCCCCGGGTCTCCCCCCGGCTCCCTGCTCCTCTGCTCCTGTCTCAAGCATGCTCCTTAGGCCACGGGCGCGCGCTCTTCCCCTCACTTAACCCCTGCTGCACCAGCCCTGTGGAGCGATTACGAATCAAGCTCCAGCACAGGGTATATCAGGCGGCTCCTCCCTCATGGAGGCACCTGCTTATCGTGTGCCTTCCGTACGGTACTCTGACCCCATTCGGTCACTCCTGACTCTGGTCACTCCTGACTCTGGTCACTTCTGACTCCGGTCACTCCTGACTCCAGTTGCTCCTGACTCCTGTCACTCCTGACTCCGGTCACTCCTGACTCTGGTTACTCCTAACTCCTGTCACTCCTGACTCCTGTCGCTCCTGACTCCGGTCACTCCTGACTCCAGTCACTCCTGACTCCAGTCGCTCCTGACCTTCTGCCTAGGTTGTCTCATCCACATCTGAGCCACCCCTCTTGGTACCAGCTGTCACGGTATTCGACTCCTTCGGGCCTGCTCCTAATGGTCTCTGTATAGGGGTCAGCACCACCTGGCCAGCTCGCCCCAGGGATCCCGATACCGTGACCCAGAGGGTCCACTCTTGCTACTCCTGACAGCGAGTCTTATGCTGGGGAAATTCTTCCAAAATTGCCGGCCATATTGAAGTCAAGAAGACTCTCTCCCTGTTATCTCGCTACTACTGGTGGCCATCTCTTTCCCAAGATGTCAAAGACTTTGTGGCCTCTTGTCCTTCCTGCGCCAAGAACAAGGTACCCAGAAAACCACCTTCTGGTCTTCTGCTGCCTCTTCCTGTACCTTCGGCTCCATGGAAGCACATAGCCATGGATTTTATTACCGATCTGCCTCGTTTCTCTGGTTGTACCATGATCCTGGTGGTTGTAGATCGATTTTTGAAAATGGCCCGGTCTACCCTCTGCTCCTGAATTGGTGAAGATTTTCAGCACTCACATCTTTAGAATTCATGGCTTCCCTCTGCACATCGTGTCGGACAGAAGAGTTCAATTCACCTCCCGGTTCTGGAGAGCTCTTTGTGGGCTTATGAAAGTGACGCAGGACTTTTCCTTCACCTACTATCCTCAAAGCAACGGGTAGGTGGAGCGAACGAATCAGATTCTTACATCTTATTTCCGTTACTTTACAAATGTTCATCAGAACGACTAGGTAAATTTACTTCCATGGGCAGAGTTTGCATATAATAACCACATCAGCGAATCTTCCTCCAAGTCTCCCTTCTTCATTGTTTTCGGACAACATCCCAGTGTGCCTTTGCCGGGACCTCCTGTCTTGGGAGTGCCTGCGGCCAACTCTCTGTCCGTGGGTGTCACGATCCATTTCTTGGATCTGTGTCAGGTCTGGATTTCCTCATATTTAAACCTTTTTTCTCTTTTCGCCCATCAGGTGTTTACTTTAATATGAGTTTTTGCCCCGGTGGCTGCTGGGGTTTACTGCAACTGTAGTTGGTCTGCTGATGTATATTCCGCCCGGTGGCTGCCGGGGTTACTGCAGGGAAACTGCATGTGATTAATTATTTATGCAGGTGGTAACTTCTCCCCCTTCTTCCCATAAAAGGAGTTCAGGTGCTGGAAATAACTGTTGGTTATACACTTGCTCTTGGGAGACCAACCAAGCTGGAGTTCTAGGAGCTGAGTTCTGTGGTGCTTCAGTTGTTTGCTGTTGTCAAGTGGCTACTCTGCTGTCCAGGAGCATTGCAGCAGAGCAAGCTAAGTTTTATTTTATTTTACCCTGTCTGTTGTATCTTTCCTTTGGGTTATTTGTGTAGTACACTTTTCCCTGTCTCACCTCGTGGGGAGGGGGTTGGGGGTTTAGCTCAGGGCTAAACAGGAGATAGGGACAGGTCGGGGACTTGGGCCTCATTACCTTCAAGTGTACCCCCAAGTTAAGGAGAGTCAGGGCACCCCCTTAGCCGTAGGGGCAGTTAAGGGGCCCAGGTTCCACGTCTCCTCCTTTGTCCCAACTGCCCC
Source organism: Dendrobates tinctorius (assembly GCF_039654945.1). NCBI lineage: Eukaryota > Metazoa > Chordata > Amphibia > Anura > Dendrobatidae > Dendrobates > Dendrobates tinctorius. Next base: position 8,764,961 of record NW_027361838.1, on the reverse strand, counting down.
GTGACAGTGGGGTTGTCCAGGGTATGGCAGGAGGCCAAATGCGCTTTTGAAAAGCAGGGACAGGATGAAGCAACATGCAGATAAAAGGTGCCTGGACTCTCCTCCTTATCTCCCTGGTGACAAGGTGTGGCTTTCCTCCAAATGTATTTGACTTAAGATACCATCATACAAACTAGTTCCCTGATACATTGGTCCTTTTGAGGTCCTCAGGCGTATTAATGATGTAGCATACAAATTGAAGTTACCCGCCTTGCTCCGCATTCCCAATTCCTTCCATGTGTCCCTTCTCAAGCCCATGGTGCTCAACCAGTTCCATTTTTCTCCAGGCCACACATCCCAGCCTGTTAGCATAAGGGATGAATTTGAGGTGAATGATATCTTGGCCATGAAGAAGGTAAGAGGGAGAACACTCTTCCTAATTGATTGGTAGGGTTTTGGCCCTGAAGAGAGGTCTTTGGAACCCAGGGAAAATATTCAAGCACCCCAGATTTTGTCTAAGCTCCTTTCCAGCCTTAGAAAGAGGGGGCGTAAAGAGGGGGGGTACTTTCATACTGGTCTCGTCGGGTGCGCATGCGCACTTCTCTCACTTGATTCTATGGCTGTGCGCTCAGCTCCAGAGCCTTGTCCAGTGCGCATGTGCTCACTCCACTATCTCTGATGTCTCTATGGTCCAGGAGGACCTGACCCGGAAGTCCCAGCACATTTGCCCTATATCAGGCCACCTCTTCCTTTAGGCGGCGCATGATTATCGTTCTGGCTCCCTTGCTTGACCTGCTTGGTCCTTGCTGGGCCGCTGTCTGTACTCAGGTCCCCTGTCCTGTACTCCGGCGTGCTTCCATGCACGCTCTCTGCTTTGCACCCAGGCGTGCTTCCTTGCGTGCGCCGTGCCTTGCATTGTTCCCAGGTGTGCTTCCCTGCACGTGCCCTGCTTTGCCTTGTACCCAGGCATGCTTCTCTGTGCACGCTATACGCACTCCTGTACCCACCATATCCCTGTGTACATGCCCTGCACTATCCTGTACCCTGTGTGCCCCCATGTACATGCTCTGCACCATCCAGTACCCGACGTGTCCCCGTGTCCACACTTTACACTCTCCTGTATCCTGTGTGTTCCTGTCTTTTCCTTACTGACATAGTCTCTCACGTCTTCTGTGAGCCAGCCACCTGCTTCCAGCATTCATGGTACTTTTCCCCCTGGGACTGCCCCTGACACTCCCTGAATAGAGGGTGGTCCTCACTAGGTCAGCTCACCCAGGGTGGGTTGGTATCACGACCCAGAGGGTCCACTCCAGGAGTTGTCACACTAAGGACTAATTATGGTGTATGTAGATTGCAGTGCTAGGTAGGCAGGGAGTGTATGTGGCTATATACACATCAGTACAAGGCATGCAGGCACTGTGTGTGGGTATATAGATATTATTGCATACATCAAGAGGGTCCATTCCATTATTGTCTGCTGCTGCCTATTACATATATTTTCTGCATATATATAGCTCCAGGTATCAGTGGGCAGGAATATTTTTTTTGGCATCTTAATGCTGATTATTTTATTCCAAAGAAATCCAGAGCTCCCATTTTTTTCTCCATTTGCTTGTTGACAAAGCAGAATACAGTTAGAGCCTTTTCATAGTACAGTGTGAAAATCCAGGTATTTTAAAGGGGTTGCTCGTCCCAGCCATCACATCTGAGTGCGCAGAAATTTCTGACATTTTTGTGGTACTGTTACATTTTTTTGGAGTTTCTTATAGAAATTCTAGACACCATTTTACTGCCCAAAAAATACTTAGCTGCTGCCAAAAAATATTTAGCTACAGGGCAGTTATTTTATACCGTGTTTTGTCCGCCACATGGATCGCATATCACTGCGCTTAAAATTGTGCCATTTCAGGCCTGCATAGAATTTTTTTTGTTGTGTCTTATCTTAGCCTACTTGTTAACACAATTTAGCTGGGCAAAAAAAAATACAGGCCACATATTGAACAGTGTGGTATCTCCATCAGACGCCTGATCTATCTGTTGGCTACAGATTGTGGCATTTCAGGCCTCCATTCTACTTTTTTGCCTGTGTCTTACCGTAATTTTATACAGTATTTTTCTGTGAAAAAAACAAACATATAGGCCACATTTTGAACAGTGTGGTATCTCCGACAGACACCTGATCTATCTGTGGGCTACAAATTGTAGCATTTCAGGCCTACAATCACTTTCTTTTGCTGTGTCTTACACTAGTACTATGCACTATTTTGGGGGAAAAATTAAAAAAATTCAGGCTATGTATTGAACAGTCTGGTATCTTCGTCAGGCGCCTGATCTATCTGTGGGCAACAAATTGTGGAATTTCAAGCCTCCATTCTCTTTTCTTGGCTGTGTCTTACCGTAATTCTATAAAGTATTTTTCTGTAAAAAAAGAAACATACAGGCCACATATTGAACAGTGTGCTAACTCAGACATCTGATCAATCTGTGGGCTACAAATTGTGGCATTTCAGGCTTACATTCAACTTTTCCAATATTTTTATTGACAAATGTTTAAAACCATACAGTAATGACAAAAGTGTTTCACAGCTGGATATTAATAGGAGGGGGGGAAGGAGGGGGACAGGAAAGGGGGAGGGGGATGAGAAAAGGGTAAGGGAGAAGGGGGAAAAACACACAGAGAACTTATGCTATATTAAATATTACCATATTAGAAAACAGTGAGATAATGAGATCTACAATAATATGGCAATGCTCTTAAGACATTGTTATGGTTCAAAATTTTACATTAACAAAAAGACTATCAAAGCCTAAAAAATAAAACAAAAAACAAAAGCAATAATAGCACAAAGGTTTTCTAACCAAAGGATAGACTATAGACGAAGGAAATGTCAGGTCCCATCTAGACCACTTTTTATAGAATTTTGATAAATTGGTCGTTTGCCAAGGTGAACTTCAGCTCATACGATCTGTGTAGAGCTATTTTCCAGGTAATGTCATCCTTGTTCGGAAGAGTTTGACTTTTCCAATGAAAGGCAATTGTATTTTTAACTACCAGGCAGATGTGAATGAACAATGGTTTTATTACTGTGTCTATATTTTCCAAATCAAGAGAAAGTAAGGCCGATGGTGGGGAAATATTTATGTTTTTACCAGTTAATTTATTTATAATGGAAGAGAAAATTTGTGACCAGAGTGTTTTAACAGTAGGACAATACCAAAACATGTGAAGTAAGTCGCCTCGTTGACCACAATTTCTCCAACATGTGGGTGAATTATCAGAGTCAAAGTGTGCCAGTCTAACTAGTGTACAATACCAACTTGATATTACCTTAAAGTGAGTTTCCTGTAGTGGCATTGACAAAACTGAGGCATATGTCATTGTTAGGGCATCTTCCCAATTTTCAGGGGAATGGAGGTTTTGGTTTCTTTTTCCCATCTATCCATAAATGGGCTTTTGACCGAATTAGTGTCTTGGTTAAACCAATCATAAATGAAACTATGACTCCAAAAGATCCCATAATTAATATTGCTTAGGATCTTTAAGGAGGCTTCAGAAAAACTTGCTTTCAGTCAGAGAAACAACAAAATTTCATCCTTCAAAATTGTGTATTCTAGAAACAGTTATGAAGGTTCACCATATTTAGTTTTTACGTTGCTGAAGTCTAGAAATTTCTCTCCGTCAAAAATATTTCCAAGCCTTTTGATTATTGATTCTGACCAGATAGGGGAAGATTTTTGTTTAATAGAGAACAAAAGGGTGAGGGGTAACATCTTTAAAATTATTATTTTGGGGGTCCCTCTTTTTGGTTTGGATATTTTTTTCCACACTTGTAATAGGGCATGAAAAGTAAGATGGGCTGTTGAGCTGGGTAGACGGTTAGAAATAGCATTGAAAATTATATTTTTTTGGTGTTTGTTGTTGTTCAACACAATCTCTAAATCAAACCATGCAAGGCGGTTATCATGGGATAACCAATGAGTGCTTTGTTTTGTCAAGATGGTGAAATAATGAGCTGTAATGTTTGGTATTCCCATGCCGCCGTTCAATTTCTTTTTGTATAAGGTTGAGGAAGCCGTTCTAGGTTTTTTGTTCTGCCAGATGAAGGCGCTTATTAACGACTGGAGATTCGTTAGGTAGATTGTAGGTATCGGAAGGGGCAGGCATCTCAAGACATATAATTTCTTGGGGAGCATGAAAGTTTTAACTGTAAAGCTTTTACCCCACCAGGAAAAGTCCTTATCCTTAAAAATGATGCAGTCTTTATTAATGGTTTCCATTAAAATTTTTAAATTGGACGTCATTGTATCTTGTAAGTTTTTGCTTAGGACTATGACTAGATTTGTAATATCTTTGTTGGACCTATTTAAGGAGATCCTTTTAATTAAATTGACCTAATGCGTGTTTAAATTAATTGGAAGAATGTTGGATTTTTCTTCGTTTATTTTAAAATTTGAGAGTACTGAAAACTTTTAACGCTTTGAAAGCTTCTAATGTGGAATTTGTGGGATCAGTAAGGGTGAGGATAATGTCATCCGCAAAAAGATTCAATTTGTGTTGTTGAGTAGGGGTCTTTATTCCTTTGATTTTTGAGTTTTGTCTAATATGTTCCGCCAATGGTTCCAGTGCCATGATAAGCAAGAGAGGGGAGAGCGGGCAGCCCTGTCTAGTACCATTTGATACAGAAAAAGAACCAGATATATGGTTATTAGGCTACTTTCACATTTGCTTTGTTTTGTAGCGCGTTTTTCCCGCAAAAAAACGCATGGAAAAAACGCATACAAACGCATACAAATGCTGCGTTTTTTTCAAGCATTTTTATGAGCATGCATGAAAAAAACACAGCGTTTTTATGCGTTTGTATGCGTTTTTAGTGTGTTTTTACCGCATTTGCGTTTTTTTCCAACATTGGTTGGCCCCTCACACTAACCCAAACCATGACTTTACTAACCCTAACCCTTAACCAAACCATACCCTAACCCTAACCCTTAACTAAACCATACCCTAACCCTGACCCTAACCCTAACCCTTAACCAAACCATACTAACCCTAACCCTAACCCTTAACCAAACCCTACTAACCCTAACCCAAACCCTAACCCTAAACCCTAACTGACCCTAAACCCTAACCCTTAACCAAACCATACTAACCCTAACCCAAACCCTAACCCTAGCCCTAAACCCCTTAACTAACCCTAACTCTAACCCAAACCCCTAATTTCCATTGTCTAACCAATGGTCAACAAAAAAACGCATGCACAAAAAAACGCATACATGAGCATGCCAATGCGCACATATGCGCACCCATAGACTTATAATGGGTGTCTTGCTGTAAAAAAAACGCATTGCGCGGGCATGCGTTTTTTTGAGGCAAGTCGGATGCCAAAAAGATGCAACAGGATGCATTTTGTGCGCCCGAGTGCACACCACAAAAAAACGCATGCACGTAAAAACGCATACAAACGCATGTGTATGCGCACATAAGCGCATCCCATGCAAAATATAGGGAAAAAAAGCGCATGTGTTTTTTAGCGCTAAAATACAGCGCAAAAAAATGCAAGTGTGAAACCAGCCTTAGAGATAATTTTTGCTATGTTGTTGGAATATAGGGCCATAATAGTAGAGGTGAGACTATCATTGAAACCGTGTTTTTGTAATGTTTGCTTCAGAAAGCCCCAATCTAAGCGATCAAAGGCCTTCTCTGCGTCAAGCAAAATGAAAACGGTTGGTTCTTTGGACAGATTAACCATTCTGATGGAATTAATAACCCTTCTAGCAGCATCAGAGGATTGGGGTCCTTTTATAAATCCATTCTGGTCATTCCCAATGAGAGTGGATAGTAATGTGCTTAACCTATTTGCCAAGATTTTTGAGTAAAGTTTCAGGTCAGTGTTTATCAAAGAGATAGGGCGATAATTAGTTATTTTTTCAGGGTCACCTTTCGGTTTGGGTATAAGAGTTATTGAAGTTTCAAGCATCTTGGCTGGACAAGATCACATTGTTGAGGCTAAATTAAATGTTTCGGCAAGATGGGGGATAGTAGACTACTGAATACTTTGTAGTATGTATTGCCGAATCCATCTGGTCCAGGTGATTTAAACTGGTGGAGTTTTTTAATAGTCTCCTCAGTTTCTTGGGGAGTAAATGGAGAGGTCATAAATTCAAGGTCTTCTGGGGATAATGTGGGTAAATTAATTGATGTAAGGTAAGCTTCTATGTCTGTTTTATTTGGTTGGGAAGAGGATGGGTTAGATTTTAAGTTACATAATTTTTTGCAGAATTTAGCGAATTCGTCTATTATGTCTTGGGGCTGAGATAAAATATTATTGTTGGAGGTGATTATTCTATTGATCCTGTTGTGAACTCAATTTTTATTTATGTGATTAGACATATAACTGTTGGGTTTATTGAGTGATGCGTAAAATTTGTACCTGGAAGATTTGATTGCTGCGTCATAAGAGGAATAAAGTAAAGCTTTGAGATCTTGCCACAATTTAAATATCTCGGATCAACATGCAACTTCTTTTGCTGTGTCTTACGCTAGTTCTATACACTATTTTGGGGGAAAAAAAATAAAAAAGTTCAGGCCACATATTGAACTGTGTGTTATCTCAGTCAGATGCCTGATCTTTCTGTGGGATACAAATTGTGGCATTTCAGGCCTCCATTCTACTGTATTTGCAGTCTGTTACCCATGGTCTATACACTACTTTGGGGTAAAAAAAATAAATACAGGCCACATATTGAACAGTGTGGTATCTCTGTCAGATGCCTGATCTATCTATGGGCTACAAATTGTGGCATTTCAGGCCTACATTCTACTTTTTTGCCTGTGTCTTACCGTAATTTTATACAGTATTTTTCTGTAAAAAAAACAAACATACAGGACACATATTGAACAGTGTGGTATCTCCGTCAGACGCCTGATTTGTCTGTGGGCTACAAAATTGTTGCATTTCAGGCCTACATTCACCTTCTTTTGCTGTGTCATACACTAGTTCTATACACTATTTTGGGGGGGAAATTTTAAAAATTCTGGCCATATATTGAATAATCTGGTATCTCCATCAGATGCCTGATCTATCTGTGGGCAACAAATATTGGTGTTTTAGGCCTCCATTCTACTTTTTTGGCTGTAACTTACCATAATTCTGTTTTCCTGTAAAAAAAACAAGCAAACATACAGGCCACATATTGAACAGTGTGGTATCTCCATCAGATGCCTGATCTATCTGTAGGCTACAAATTGTGGCATTTCAGGCTTCCATTCTACTGCATTTGCTGTCTGTTACTCTAGGTCTATACACTATTTTGGGGTAAAAAAAACACCACATATTGAACAGTGTGGTATCTCTGTCAGACGCCTGATCTGTCTGTGGGCTACAAAATTGTTGCATTTTGTGCCTAAATTCACCTTCTTTTGCTCTGTCATACACTAGTTCTATATATACACTATTTGGGGGGAAAAAATTGAAAAAATTCAGGCCACGTATTGAACAGTCTGGTTTCTCTGTCAGACGCCTGTTCTATCTGTGTGCAACAAATTGTGACATTTCAGGCCTCCATTCTTCTTTTTTGGCTGTGTCTTACTGTAATTGTAAACAGTATTTTTCTGTAAAAAAAATAAACATACAGGACACATATTGAACAGTATGGTATCAAAACGGACATATCTAACTCAATGGGAAAAAGACATGGGTACCTCATTTTGTGAAACACAATTTAGACATATGTATAGAAACTCTCATGGTCCCTCACACTGTGTACAAATTCAGGAAAATTCATTCAAATTATCACTAGATGGTATGTTACTCCCAATTGGATTCATACATGGCACCATGCTGCAGCGACAAATTGTTGGAGATGTGGTGGGGCGGATGGCAGCTATATCCACATCTGGTGGTCCTGCCAGATTCTTCTGCCCTTTTGGGAAGACGTATCCACAATCATAAACAAGGTGCTGGGCAAACGTGTCATCTTGAAACCAGAAAATTTTTTATTAAACCTTCCACTATGGCAGAACGATAAAGATGCTACTAAACTTGCACAATACTGTATATCCTAACAGCCAGGAAATCTTTGATCCCTATTAACTGGCACTCCTCAGCGCCGCCCACTACACAGCAGCTTTATACTAAAATTGAACAAATTTTTCACATAGAAGAATTAGCAGCGAGAGTAAATCATTGCAACATTAATTTCAATAACATTTGGAAGGGCTGGACTAAGGTTAGATCCCAGTCATCCTTCTACTCGGTAATTACAACCTGTCGGACAGGGCGTTGGAATGGGCAACTGTGGGAGCGTGATGATCATGTGGTGCAGAGTGCTCCACGATTCCTGAGCACTCTGAAACCGGTCTTTTTGGGGCCTCGAGTCACCCATGATAGGGTGCTTCAACTGCTGACACTGACACAGGGCTCGTCCATGGTCAGCCATTTTGCCGTCCACTTCCAGACTTTAGCATCTGAGCTGAAGTGGCCGGACAAAGTCCTTATCCCTATATTTTGGAGGGGACTGGCTGACCATGTGAAAGACGCTTTGGCCACTAGGGAGATTCCTGCCACACTGAAGGAGCTAATAGCAGTGTCAACTCGCATCACCCTTAATTTTAATGAGCGGAGGTTGGAGCAAGCCCAGTATAGGCTGGCTCCCACCTTCGCCAAACCTCTGGAATATCCAATCCAGGCATCCGAGCCACATGAGGCCATGGAGGTGTCTCGAGTGGGATCTAAGTCCCGGACCGCTCGTGCACTCAAGGTCTGTCATATCTGCCGGCAGTCAGGACATCTCACCTCCAGATGTCCTCAGCAGTCGGGAGAACGTCCTTGTTTAGTGATCTTAGGAGCTGGTTCACTACAGTCATGGCCAAAAGTTTTGAGAATGACACAAATATTATATTTTCACATGATCTGCTGGCCTCTGGTTTTTATGTGTGTTTGGCAGATGTTTTTATCACATACAGAAATATAATTGCAATCATATTATGAGTAGCAAAAGGTTATATTGACAGTTAGAATGAGTTAATGCAGCAAGTCAATATTTGCAGTGTTGACCCTCCTTCTTCAGGACCTCAACAATTCTCCCTGGCATGCTCTCAATCAACTTCTGGATCAAATCCTGACTGATAGCAGTCCATTCTTGCAAAATCAATGCTTTTATTTTGTCTGAATATGAAGGTTTTTGTTTGTCCACCCGTCTCTTGATGATTGACCACAAGTTCTCAATGGGATTTAGATCTGGGGAGTTTCCAGGCCATGGTCCCAAAATCTCTATGTTTTGCTCCCTGAGCCATTTAGTTATCACCTTTGCTTTATGGCAAGGTGCTCCATCATGTTGAAAAAGGCATTGTTGATCGCCAAACTGCTCTTGGACGGTTGGGAGAAGTTGCTCTTGGAGGACATTCTGGTACCATTCTTTATTCATGGCTGTGTTTTTAGGCAAAACTGAGAGAGAGCCCATTCCCTTGGCTGAGAAGCAACCCCACACATGAATGGTTTCAGGATGCATGACAGTTGGCATGAGACAAGACTGGTGGTAGCGCTCACCTGGTCTTCTCCGAATAAGCCAGATGTCCAGATGTCCCAAACAATCGAAAAGGGGATTCATCAGAGAAAATGACTTTACCCCAGTCCTCAGCAGTCCACTCCCTGTACCTCTTGCAGAATATCAGTCTGTCCATGATGTTTTTCCTGGAGAGAAGTGGCTTCTTTGCTGCCCTCCTTGAGACCAGCCTTGCTCCAAGAGTCTCCGCCTCACAGTGCGTGCAGATGCACTCACACCTGCCTGCTGCCATTCCTGAGCAAGCTCTGCACTGCTGGTAGCCCGATCCCGCAGCTGAAACACTTTTAAGAGACGGTCCTGGCGCTTGCTGGTCTTTCTTGGGCGACCTGGAGCCTTTTTGGCAACAAGGGAACCTCTCTCCTTGAAGTTCTTGATGATGCGATAGATTGTTGACTGAGGTGCAATCTTTTTAGCTGCGATACTCTTCCCTGTTAGGCCATTTTTGTGCAGTGCAATGATGACTGCACGTGTTTCTTTAGAGATAACCATGGTTAACAGAAGAGAAACAATGATGCCAAGCACCAGCCTCTTTTTAAAGTGTCCAGTGGTGTCATTCTTACTTAAACATGACAGATTGATCTCCAGCCCTGTCCTCATCAACACCCACACCTGTGTTAATGGAGCAATCACTGAAACAATGTTAGCTGGTCCTTTTAAGGCAGGGCTGCAATGATGTTGAAATGTGTTTTGGGGGATAAAGTTCATTTTCTAGGCAAATATTGACTTTGCAAGTAATTGCTGTTAAGATGATCACTCTTTATAACATTCTGGAGTATATGCAAATTGCCATTAGAAAAAATGAAGCAGTAGACTTTGTAAAGAGTAATATTTGTGTCATTCTCAAAACTTTTGGCTATGACTGTACACTCAGCAGTGCTTTCTTCCAAAGTGTCCTTCAAGGGGACAATTACTATTGGCCCATGAACCCATGTGGAAGAGCTTTGCGTGGATTTCGGGGTGGAGGGCAACTTTAGGTCTTTTGGCCTCGCCCGACGGCATGCAATTCCACTGGTGATGCTCGCCAAACCAGTAACCATGCAGGTGATAAATGGGTTGACACTGCCCTCACAGATAGCTCATCGGACCATCCCTTTACTCTATCCATGTCTCCATACCATCAGGAGATCATCTCCCTGCTAGTCATTCCCAAGGGAATTGATGAGGTCCTCTTACGAATACCATGGCTATGCTACCACTCCCCTCATATAGAGTGGTCCTCAGGGAGAATTCTGGGATGGAATAAATCCTGTGAGGGTAGATGTCAGAGGGAGTGCATTCAGGTTGCTACTACAGATGTACCCACAGGTCTTTCCTCTCTCCCCAAACACTATTGGCCATATGCGGATGTGTTTTCCAAGAAGGCTGCGGAGACCCTTCTGCCTCACCACCCCCATGACTGCCCTATTGACGTCTTGCCTGGGGCTGAGCCTCCCCGGGGTCGAGTATATCCCCTATCTCTCTGGGAGACAGAGGCCATGTCTCTATACATCAGGGAGAATCTGGCAAGAGGATTCATTAGGAAGTCAGTGTCACTGGCAGGGGCCCCTATGTAGATAAACCATTTATAATCGAGGTGGATGCCCCATTTGTCGATGTTGGAGCAGTCCTCTTCCAAAAGGATGCTCAAGGTCGGAAGCATCCTTGCTTCTTTTTCTCCAATACCTTCACACCGGCGGTGAGAAATTATTCCATCTGGCACAGGGGTTGCTAGCTATGAAGTTGGCTTTCTCGGAATGGAGACACCTCCTGGAGTTGGCTCGTTTTCCATACCAAGTTTACACTGACCACAATTTGGTGTACCTACAAACCGCCCAGTGGCTAAATTCTCACCAGGCTAGATGGTCCTTTTTCTTCTCCCAGTTCCACTTCACCCTCCACTTTCTTTCCGAGGAGAAGAACGCTCACTCCCAGCGAATCTGGTAAATTGAAATAAAAAAAATAGCTCTGGTCTTATAGTAATGTATCCTTATTAGAATGTGCTTATTGTACCATGCTCATTTTCCAAAATTTCAGCAAAATGTTGCTAAACTGGAATAATATATTGACACATAATCTCTACTACCTGCTGGGAATATCAAAACAGCAATCAATGCCATTCATTGTGGTGATGTGATTGAGCAGCTGCAAATTAGCACCAAGAAAATGTTAGATTGATTTCTATGAGCCAGTCTATTAGGCCTGACTATGATGACAGTACTGTCCTATTGTGTGTTAACCCTTTCGAATCCACTCTCAGCCAACTAGTAGCATGTGTACTATTAGAGAGGTTTGGAATCTTCAGTATTTGGCAACTGTGAAAAATGCAGTAGCTTCCAGTGCAACCATTTTCCTATTAGAAAGCATATAAATATTTCATTACAGCTTTTTGTGACTGAAAATGAAGAAAGTTTGAAAGTTCTCTAATGTTTGAGGAACAGCTTCAATTATGCTTGGTGGTAATGGGAAAATATATATTTGATGGATATTTGAAAAGTAGTAGATGAATCTGAACAAGGAATCTAATGTTCTAATGTGTGTGGGTTGTTGAATTTCATCCTGCTTTCTGAGCAGCAAAATTTTTGGCTAAGATTTCAAGCTATAATAATGCATGCAGATTATATTACAAGTAAAATACATGACAAAAATATTAACACTAAACATTCAAATCAATGTCCCCTTTAAGCCTTTATAGCTATCACAGAAAAGTAAGGAACCTGGGCACTGCTTCTTCTAAAGTAGGGAATCCAAAATAGCATAAAAAATATTGCTTTACAGTTCTAAAAAAATTGCAGTAATCAGTTGACGAAGTTAATTCATTTAAGGTGGCATCCTTAGATTTGGGCATAAGAGACTTAAGGCCCCTTTACATTTAGCGATGCACCAGCGATCCCGACCACGATACGACCCGGTCAAGATCGCTGGTGCTTCGCTAAATGGTCGCTAATGAGCTGCCACACAGGCAGATCTCACAGTGATGCAGCAGCAATACAGCGGTTGTTACTTACCTTTCAGACGCGGCGATCCTGACGTCCTCCCGTCCGTGTCCACTCGTCGCTCATCGGCGCCAGTAGGAAGCCCAGCAGGAAGCGCCCGACGAGAAATGGAGCTGCGCGATCTCGCGCGATCAGCGACAGACAGCGGGGGGAGCCGGTCGGAGGTAAGTATCACACATAGCGATATCGCTAGCGATATCTCTGCTGCGTCACCAAATTGGTGATGCTTTAGCAATATTGCTAGCGATATCGCTATGTGTAAAACCCCCTTTAATGTCTGCATCCTTGGTGGTGTATAATAATCAAGGGATTAATATCAGTATCCCTGGTAGCCTGTATCAAAGAATGGCTAATGTGTACATGCTTTGTGGCCTATAGCTGTGTGGAGGAGTTAATATCAATATTGCAATTGGTTGTGGGAGAGAAAAAAGGAAAATGTTACATACAAGGTGTCACATGAGGTTCTCATCCCACTTAACTCCAGCAATTACCTTGTAGTAGGAAGACTGAAATTAAAACAGACAGACATCCACCATCACAGACTACGCCCCATTGTCCACCATCACATAGGCTGCAGTCTATGCCTCTATTTATCTCACATACTGCTCCTCATAATGTCCCCTCTCCTGGAAATGGCTTCTTATGGTTCTACTTCTTTTGCTTGTGCTAATCATAGAGCCAAGTAAAAGGTAAGAGCCAAAAAAAGTGCCCAGTTTACTCTGGAAATTGGAGCTTAAAATCCTTGTAAAAATCACCACCATCGCTTCTATACCATGTTTGACAGTAAAATGAAAAAATGGTGGGGAGAGAAGATGGCACAAAATAGGGTTTTATCCACATAAAGTAGGGGTAAAGGCGTTAGATTGTGCTAACCTGATTAGAGTTATTTTGCGCTTGTAGTATGTTACAGCTGCTGCAGATCCATGGGTTACAAATGAACCTAGAAGACTCTTATCCAGAAGAAATGTTTAATGGAAATCCTCTCCGCTGCTGAATGATTGAAGAAACATGAGTCCATGTGTGGTTTATTAATAAATGTCACATGTAGTCCTTTTATTTTCCTGAAGAAGTTTTTGTAACTTCAAAATGCTTAAAATAAAGCCAAATTTTATTAATAAACCACACATGGACTTATGTCTCTTCAATCATTCAGCAGCACAGAGGATTTCCACTAAACATTTCTTCTGGATAAAAGTTTGACAATAGGCATCATCCATTTGGATAGGTAACATCGACCAAATCCAGACTCACCCACAATGAAAGAAAATTTATGACTCCAAACAACATGTTTTCACTGTTCCAAAGAATTTGGCATTGTGCTTGAGGATCTAAGGCTTATGTGCAGATCTCTGACCATAGATGTATACATGTCACTTTCAAAGGAAGTTTGTAAGTCTGTAGTGAGCAATTCAATAAAGGGTTCATTTTTACACACCTCACACTTTAGTACTTGTGGTCCTCACTCTGTAAGTTGGCGTGGCCTACTACTTTGCAGTTGAGTGTTTCTTACCTCTAGACACTTGTTCTTCACAAATAAAGCCCTTACTTGACCAGGCCAGATTCAGCACATCAAAAAGTTTACAAAACTGATTTGTGGCAAATGTGACATTTAGCGACGGTGCTGAGTTCAAAAACACTTCTTCTCCTTTACATTCAGTTAACAAAAAAGTATATACAGTGGAGGGGGGAGTATTTGATGCTTTGCTGATTTTGTAAGTTTGCCCACTATCAAAGACATGAAAAGTCTATAATTTTAAGGGTAGTTTAGTTTTAACACTGAGAGATAGAATATCAAAAATAAATTATAGAAAATCACATTGTATAAAATATATAAATATATTTGCATTTTGCAGTGAGAAAAAAGTAATTGATCCCTTACCAACCATTAAGAGTTCTGGCTCCTACAGACCAGTTAGACGCTCCTAATCAACTTGTTACCTGCATTAAAGACAGCTGTCTTACATAGTCACCTTTATAAAAGACTCCTGTCCACAGACTTAATTAATCAGTCAGACCAAAGAGCTTTATAAGGATGTCAGGGACAAGATTGTAGACTTGCACAAAGCTGGAATCGAATACAAAATCATAGCTAATACACTGGGTGAGAAGTAGACAACTGTTGGTGCAATAGTAGGAAAATGGAAGAAATACAAAATGACTGTCAATTGACATTGATCTGGGGCACCATGCAAAATCTCACCTCGTGGGGTATCCTTGATCATGAGGAAGGTGAGAAATCAGCCTAAAACTACACGGGGGGAACTTCTTAATGATTTCAAGGTAGCTGGGATTACAGTCATCAAGAAAACCATTGGTAGCACATTATGCCGTAAAGGATTAAAATACTGCACTGCACCCAAGGTACCCCTGCTTAAAAAGACACATGTGCAGGCCTGTCTGAAGTTTGCCAATGAACATCTGGATGATTTCTGAGTGATTGAGAGAAGATGCTGTGGTCAGATGTGACAAAAATTGATCTCTTTGGCATTAACTCAACTCACTGTGTTTGGAGGAAGAGTAATGCTGCTTATGACCCAAAGAACACTGTCCATACTGTCAAGCATGGAGGTGGAAACATGTTTTGGGGCTGCTTCTCAGCTAAGGGCACAGGACTACTTCACCACATCAATGGGAGAATGGATGGAGTCATGTACCGTAAAATTATATACCACTCGTAACAGCTAAATCTAATGGTCACTACTCCCTGCTGATTATCCAAGATCTTTCTGAAGCATTTGACACTGTAGATTACCAGCTCCTCTTCACTAAGCTCTGCTCTTCTGTCTCAAGGACACTGCTCTCTCCTCACTCTCCTCCTATCTCTCTGATCGCTCCTTTCTGTATCTTTTACTGGCTCCTCTACCTCTCCTCTTCCCCTTACTGTTGGGGTTCCTCGAGGATCAGTACTAGACCCCCTCCTCTTCTCATTATATGCTACCCCTATTGGACAAACCATCAGTAGATTCGGTTTTCAGTACCATTTCTATGTGGATGACACCTAATTATACACATTGTCTCCTGACCTCACCCCTGCATTACTTTAGAATTCCAGTGATTTTCTTTCCACTGTCTCTAACATTGTCTTCACTCCATCTCCCCTCTCCATTTCATCCTGAATGCAGCAGCCAGTATCATATTCCTTTCCAACCGCAAGACCGATGCCTCCACCCTGTGCAAGTCACTACACTGGATGACCATCCGCTACCGAGTTCAATATAAACTTATCACTTTCACCCACAAAGTGCTCCAGGGTACAGCACCATCCTACATCTCCTCCCTCGTTTCAGTATAATACCCATTCCCTCTTTTCTGCTAATTACCTAAAACTAATATCCTCAATAATCCAAAACTCCCATTCTTGTCTCCAAGACTTCTCGCGTGTTGAGCCAATTTTTTGGAATGCACTACCCAGGACAATTTGATCCATCCCCAATATCCACAGTTTTAAGTGTGCACTAAAATCATATTTCTTAAGTCTGGCCTATGACCACACCACAATTATTCTACTATCCCTGTTTTACCCATACAACATTTTCATCCAAATCAGGACCCTATAAGCATTTGTCCACACACTATCCACTTACCTATTAGCCCTCTGTGTCTGTATTTATATTGTTAATGGCTGGTAACTGTTTCATGCAGTGTTGTGAATTCCCCTAAGTATTTTATTGATGGCTGGACCATACAATTTGTGTTTCCCTATTTCCTCATAGATTGTAATCTTGCAGCAGGGTCCTCACTCTTTTTGGTATCTGTTGATTTTATGTGTCATTCTGTAATGTCTTTATTGTCTCTACAAGTCCCCTCTAAAATGTGCTCTGAAATATGTTGGTGCTATATAAATAAAAATCATTATTATTATAATCATTACCTACAGTCATTGAGCTGCGATCCAAATTTGGGCATGTGCCGACCCTGCGGCCATTTCCCTGACGACCACCACTGGGAAATCAATGGGCAGAGTGGGGACTCCACTCCTGCCTTACCGACGACATTTTGTTGAAGCCCAGGGCCTGCAGCCTTGCACCATTGGGACAACCCCTCCTCCCAGCCCAGAGCCCACAGCATTGCCCCACTCCTAATGCTGCTGGCTTCCTGCAACAGCAAACCAGCCTCCTGTAATCCCACTGCACTGCAGCCTCCCCACATAAGCTACATTTGGACTATAAGCCCCGACTCCATTTTCCTCCGAAATGTGGGGGAAAAAGTGTGTCTTATAGCCCAAGAAAAACGATAATTTGATACACATTCAGATAGGTGATATGTGGAAAATGAAGTTTTTAATGTCTGAGGGTCTATTTGAGATTCGTGTCATGCCTTTTGAGTTAACCAATGCGCCAGCAGGTTTTTCAAAGTTATGAAGTTGTTGACAACTTTATCGTTATCTTTATCTTCCAAAAGGTAGGGGAGGAAACATAGGATCTGCTAACTTGGATCTAATCCTTATAAACAGGGAGAAAATGGTTGAGGAGGTAAGAGTGGATGGGACCCAAGGAGGTAGCAGCTCAGACATCAAGGTTAGAAAGACAGATTTTAAGTGACTAAGAAACAGAATCGGAGGGATCCAATGGCTAGATAGCCTTAAGGACAAAATAGGAATTTAAACGTTCAGGAAGGATGGGAAATCTTGAAAAATGAGATTCTCAAAGCACAATCATTAACAATGCCAAAAAGAGGGAAGAATACGAAGCATTTAAGGAAACCAGGATGGATGAACATAGAACTTAAACACATGCTAAAAAGGAAGAAAGAATTGTTTATCAAATGGAAAGAGGGAGGCATATCTAAAGAAGAAGATAATGCTGTCTGTAGAACCTGCAGGGCACGAATCAGATTAACTAAAGCTGACAATGAATTAAGTCTTGCAAGAGACATCAAAAATAATACAAAATGATTTTGGGGATATGTCAAAAGTAAAAGAACAGTCAAGGATGCTATAGGATTTTTACAGGATAAAAATGATGAAATGTTAAGAAAAGATGGAAAAATATTTAGAATTGAGAGTCCTCAGTGGTTGATACCTTTTAATGGCTAACTGAAAAGATGGTAACAAATTGCAAGCTTTCGAGACTACTCATGTCTCTTCATCAGGCTAAACTAATACAACATCTGAAGAATCACATATTTATACACAAGACAAGTGATGTGAAGCAGAATTGTCATTATGGGAAAGGGATAAACATAAATATTGGAACAATTCATATATAAGGAGCGTGAAAGTTTTATTGCCCTCTAACACAGTACAAAGATATATATCTTTCCTGTAAGAAAAGATGTTAAGAATGCTGAACGTTTAAATTCCTATTTTGCATCTGTTTTCTCTCAGAAAGGAAATGTAACATCAACTGATCTTCACTGTCCTATTAAATGAATAGAAGAATCCAGGATATCTATAAACAGAAAGATAGTGAGGAAACACTTAGCTAACATAAATGAATTCAAGTCTCCTGGTCCAGATGAATTACACCCCAGAGTACTGAAGGAGAAAGCAGAAGAAATTTTTGAGCCACTTGCCATAATCTTTGAAAATTTTTGGAGAACAGAAGTCCCAGAAGACTGGAGAAGAGCAAATGTTGTTCCTATCTTCAAAAAGGGGAAGAAGGTGGACCCAGGGAACTATAGGCCAGTGAGTCTGACTTCTATACCAGGAAAGATTTTTGAACAAATTAGTAAACAATATGTATGTACTTACCTGGATAATAGTGAAGTGATTAAACAGAGTCAGCATGGGTTTGTAACTAATAAGTCATGTCAGACTAGCTTAATTTCCTTCTATGACAGAATCACTGACTGGATGGATCAGGGAAATACTGTAGATATAGAATATATTGACTTAAGCAAAGCATTTGACAAAGCATCTCACACCATCCTTATTGAAAAAATGACTAAGTATGGAATGGACAAGGTAACTGTTAGGTGGATTCATAACTGGCTTGGTGATCGGACCCAAAGAGTGGTCGTAAATGGCTGCACATCTAGTTGGAAGAATGTCTCAAGTGGGGTACCACAGGGTTCTGTCCTGGGCCCTGTATTGTTCAACATCTTTATCAATGATTTAGATGAAGGAATTGAGGGTACACTGATTAAATTTGCTGATGACACAAAGCTAGGAGTGATAGCTAATACTAGAGAAGAGAGAGAGGATTTAAAAAGATATAAATAAACTGGAGCAGTGGGCAGCAACTAACAGAATGGTTTTTAACAGGTAAAAATGCAAAGTACTACATCTGGGCAATAATAATAAAAAAAGCATATACAGAATGGGAGGAATAGGGCTAAGCTGCAGCACATGTGAAAAAGACTTGGGTATACTAATAGATCATAAACTGAACAAGAGTCAACAGTGTGATGCAGCAGCAAAAAAGGCAAATGCAGTTCTGGGATGCATTAACAGAACATGTATTGGATACAGAAATAGATATATATCACTATTAACATAAAGTAGGACAGATAGTCAATAGTTGATATGTATCTGTTGTATCAGAAAGAATAGCAGACCATTCGGGAATAGTGTAGAAACAAAAGAGGGACACCAAACAAGGATCAAAAATTATAAGGACTATAAAGATTAAGGCTAAAATACCTTTATTAGAGAGGGAAAAATGTATAACTAAAAACAAAGACATGCCCATACGGACAGCAATTAAACCAAATAATAAAAAATTGTCAACATTTCAAATAAATACAAACTAAATATTAAATTGATCAATGAAAGCCAATACACCAGGTGTTATATATCACCAATTAATATAGACATTGCACTAAATCGATAAAAGAGGGGGGAAAGAAAGAAAGGACACATAAATAAACAAAATGTGGCAAAAGTGACAATTATTGAAAAAAATTAATATATGTGCAAACCTCAATAAAATAAAAAATAAATAACATCAATCACAATATAAAATAAGTGCACAGTGACAATAAAGACTAACCACGAAAATAGTTAGAAGCTTGGACATTCAGAACTCATGGTGATAAAATTGATGTTTGATTATATAAAACCACTCTGGAAATATGATAAATAAAGTGCATGTGCAAGGAAAAAAGGGGTGGAGGGGAAAGGGGACAAGAGAAGCACGAATTGGTCACAATATAATGTGCAATGTTTTGATTGTGTAGAGGGTGCTGTAAATCCCTAATATAACAATAATTAAGAAAGGAAATGATGGCTATTTATAAAAAGGAAACAGCATCCATTAGCCACAAGCAAGAGACAAATAAAGCCGAATACCACATGCCAACAAAGCAATTAATTTTCTAGGTGTATAGTGGTCACAGTGTGAGAAATGCCCCAACGTGCATTTTGGAAGTTTTCTACGTCAGGGGTTAACAGAAGCATACAGCCTAGATCACGTGAAGTCATTATTGCCCTCTACTCCTCTTTGGTCAGGCCTCATCAGGAATACTTTGTCCAGTTTTGGGCACCACATTTTAAAAAAGACATCAAAAAACTGGAGCAAGTTCAGAGAAGAGTGACCAGAATGGTGACCGGTCTGCAAACCATGTCCTATGAGGAAAGGTTACAGGATTTGGGAATATTTGCAAAAAAGAAGACTGAGAAGAGACTTAATAGCTGTCTACAAATATCTCAAGGGCTGTCACATTGTAGAAGGATCATCTTTATTCTCATTTTCACAAGGTAAGACTAGAAGCAATGGTACGAAACTGAATGGGAGGAGACACAGAATAGATATTAGAAAAAACTTTGTGACAGTTAGGGAGATCAATGAGTGGAACAGGCTGCCACGAGAGGTGATGAGTTCTCCTTCCATGGAAGTCTTCAAACAGAGGCTGAACAGACATCTCTCTGGGATGATTTAGTGAATCCTGATTTGAGCAGGGAGTTGGACAAGATGACCCAGGAGGTCCCTTCCAACTCTACCATTCTATGATTCTATATCTTTTCAGATTGCATTGGAAGGTTTGTTGTGGTGTACCTAGATGATAGTCTAAAATTTTTGTCCAATTTGGATTCTTACCATGAATATGTCCTTTTTGTATTACAAAGGTTGAGAGAGCATTTTTTGCCTACCAAGTTGGAGAAATGTACTTTTTCTATTCAAGAAATCTCATTCTTGGGGATCTTTGTATCGGTTGAAGGGTTTATGATGGATCCTCGGAAGGTGCAAGCCATAATTGATTTGGTTCAGCATTGTAACCTTAAAGTGTTGCAACGGTTTCTAGGATTTACTAACTACTATACAAATGTATGAGCAGTGAGCTGCTCACTCAGATCTAAAGCCCCCATCACACATAGCGATCTCGCTAGCGGGATCACTGCTCAGTCACAAGTTTTGTGACGCAACAGCGATCTCACCAGCAAGATCGCTGTGTGTGACACTTACCAGTGACCGGCCCCCCTGCCGGGTATCGCTGATCATCCTGGAATGGCCATGACATTTTTTTGATTGCTGGTCTCCCACTGGCCAGCACGCATCGCTGCGTGTGACAGGCGGGAGACCAGCAATCAGCGAGCAGGAGCTGGTAACTAAGGTAAACAGAGGGTCTCTAAGCAGCGCGCGGCGCTTAGAAACCCGATGTGTACCTTGGTTACCAGCTCCTTGCACCAGCGCGCTGGTAACTAAGGGACACAGTGGGTAACTAAGCAACATGCATTGCTTGTTACCCCCGTGTCGCTGGTGCAGATCTCTGGTGGAGCTGCCTGTTTGGCAGCC
The DNA here is from genome assembly GCF_039654945.1 of Dendrobates tinctorius. NCBI lineage: Eukaryota > Metazoa > Chordata > Amphibia > Anura > Dendrobatidae > Dendrobates > Dendrobates tinctorius. The sequence continues at coordinate 8,743,774 of NW_027361838.1, read as the reverse complement.
CACTAGCGATCATGAGTCTAAATTGCCAAATGTACAAATTTTATTAAATGCAATAGCATGATATACATCACTCAATAAAGAACATAAATAAAATAGGAACACTGCTATCCAAATAGGGAGCCTATATTGCACAATTGCCCAAAACAGTATATACTAATAGAGTAAGTGCATAAAGACTTCATACATATGCTAAATAGAGTTTAGAACCATAAAAAATGCATCTGAACTGAAAAGGACTTTCCACAGTGGAAACAGGCGTAACCAATCAACAGGTTCATATGGATTCAAGGTATACATATTGTACAACTCAGCTATCACTAAGTACCTCAACCATATAGCATTACGATATGAACCTAATCAAAGTTTGGTAGATAAAAGGTATTTAAACCAAGGCACTTACATAGTTAAAGTGTGTGGCACTGGCTTCCCTGTTGACCCAACGCGTGTTTCGCTTCTTCGTCAGGAGAAGCGAAACGCGCATTGGGGCGACAGGGAAGCCAGTGCCACACACTTTAACTATGTAAGTGCCTTGGTTTAAATACCTTTTATCTACCAAACTTTGATTGGGTTCATATCGTAATGCTATATGGTTGAGGTACTTAGTGATAGCTGAGTTGTACAATATGTATACCTGGAATCCATATGAACCTGTTGATTGGTTACGCCTGTTTCCACTGTGGAAAGTCCTTTTCAGTTCAGATGCATTTTTTACGGTTGTAACCTCTATTTAGCATATGTATGAAGTCTTTATGCACTTACTCTATTAGAATATACTGTTTTGGGCAATTGTGCAATATAGGCTCCCTATTCTACCCAGGGTGGCATATATAATTGGGGCATCCAGGCAAGATACATAGGGGCACAATAGTTCATGTATCAAGTAACTACACTTATTAACTTGGTTGGCTAGGAGGATGAGGAGCTTGTGGGCTGGGCCAAATTATGGCAGTGTAAAACCATGGGTCACATAAAAATCTACCTGCCTCATGAGGCAAAAAGTACAAGCACAGGAAGGGGGGGCTGATTCTAAATGCATTTTTTGAAGTGAGGTAATTTTGAATAGTTTTTGGGTTGTACTTACTCAGTTGCTGCTGCTCCTCACGTGGCCGATCACCAAAATTGTGGAACATCTGGCGACATATGCGCCTCCATAATGCCTCCTTTCTTGCCCGGTTGGCATAATGGGCATCACGATGGTCCCAGATTTCTGGCCGCTCCTGCACTAAGACAATCAGCATCTCCACATTGAGAAAATATGGCGCCATGACGCTGAAGGACTCCGTGGAGGCGTACTTCCTGGATGTCTGGAGCGCTTTTTGAGCTCATTTGCATGTCTAAGCTTCCTGATGATGGATTGGCCCATTTCCTGTCACCTGCCAAAAGACCTGCACATTTCTCGCAAGTCACACATGTGGTCCGTGTGTAATCCGTTTTTTTTGCGCACCCATAGACTTGCATTGGCGTACTACAGGTATAGTACGCTGACAATCGCAGCATGCTGCGATTGGCACGGACCGTAGAATACGGGCGAGAATTATACGGCTGTTGGGAGCTGCCCCATAGAGAATCATTTGTCCGTGTGTAATGCATGCTTTTAACACCTCTCACTTGTCCGTATTCCTCTCTAGTGTGACCCCGGCCTTAGACATCAAAGAGTATGGTAAGTATAAGGTATAACTTACAAGCTACACTGCACCTGGTCTGGACAGCCACCCTCCCCAACAGGTGTTTTGGCCCTTAGCCTTCATCACCCCCTGACCAGGTGCAGTGTAGCTTGTAAGTTATACCTTATACTTACCATACTCTTTGATGTCTAACACTGTTTTCAGAAATGTTCCTGGTCCATGACATAAACTATGCATATACTGACACCTATTGGTGCTATTGGGTATTATTCACATTATTCATGTGGTATATCTATGCAGTGACACATATGGTGTTCAGTATTTTTGCACTAATATTGCACTTTAATACCTATACATTTTTTGCACTTTATATATGTTTACTTATTTCTATAATTATGATGTACATCTATAGGGAATTGATATACAATTTTTACTAATTTGTATGCACCCTACTTATGAATATACAGTATATTATCATTTTGGTTTTTAATTTTTTTTTCACTGTTGAGATATATATATTTGTTAGCACCATTTACTGCAATAATATGCCCTTATGAAATGGATAGTACTGAACTCTTATGTATATTTTTATATTATAAAACACTGATGCTTTGCTACTTTTAAAATTCCTCAAGTACCTTTATTTATAAAATAATAAATTATATATATTTTTACATTCAGGACTTATGGTCAATGTGTTCTTGTGTGTTGTGCTGTGTTCAGTGATTTGACTGTCCTGACAATTATAATTATACAGTTGTGGCCAAAAGTATTGACACCCCTGCAATTTTGTCAGATAATACTCAGTTTCTTCCTGAAAATGATTGCAAACACAAATTCTTTGGTATTTTTATCTTCATTTAATTTGTCTTAAATGAAAAAACACAAAAATAATTGTCCTAAAGCCAAATTGGATATAATTCCACACCAAACATAAAAAAGAGGGTGGACAAAAGTATTGTCACTGTTCGAAAAATCATGTGATGCTTCTCTAATTTGTGTAATTAACAGCACCTGTAACTTACCTGTGGCACATAACAGGTGTTGGCAATAACTAAATCACACTTGCAGCCAGTTGACATGGATTAAAGTTGACTCAACCTCTGTCCTGTGTCCTTGTGTGTACCACATTGAGCATGGAGAAAAGAAAAAAGACCAAAGAACTGTCTAAGGACTTGAGAAACCAAATTGTGAGGAAGCATGAGCAATCTCAAGGCTACAAGTCCATCTCCAAAGACATGAATGTTCCTGTGTCTACCGTGCGCAGTGTCAGCAAGAAGTTTAAAGCCCATGGCACTGTGGCTAACCTCCCTAGATGTGGCCGGAAAAGAAAAATTGACAAGAGATTTCAACGCAAGATTGTGCGGATGTTGGATAAAGAACCTCGACTAACATCCAAACAAGTTCAAGCTGCCCTGCAGTCCGAGGGTACAACAGTGTCAACCTGTACTATCTGTCGGCGTCTGAATGAAAAGCGAATGTAAGGTAGGAGACCCAGGAAGACCCCACTTCTTACCCCGAGACATAAAAAAGCCAGGCTGGATTTTGCCAAAACTTACCTGAAAAAGCCTAAAACAATTTGGAAGAATGTTCTCTGGTCAGATGAGACAAAAGTAGAGCTTTTTGGGCAAAGGCATCAACATAGAGTTTACAGGAGAAAAAAAGAGGCATTCAAACAAAAGAGCACGATCCCTACAGTCAAACATGGTGGAGGTTCCCTGATGTTTTGGGGTTGCTTTGTTGCCTCTGGCACTGGACTGCTTGACCGTGTGCATGGCATTATGAAGTCTGAAGACTACCATCAAATTTTGCAGTATAATGTAGGGCCCAGTCTGAGAAATCTGGGTCTCCCTCAGAGGTCATGGGTCTTCCAGTAGGACAATGACCCAAAATACACTTCAAAAAGCACTAGAAAATGGTTTGAGAGAAATCACTGGAGACTTCTAAGGTGGCCAGCAATGAGTCCAGACCTGAATCCCATAGAACACCTGTGGAGAGATCTAAAAATAGCAGTTTGGAGAAGGCACCCTTCTAATATCAGGGACCTGGAGCAGTTTGCCAAAGAAGAATGGTCTAAAATTCCAGCAGAGCATTGTAAGAAACTCATTGATGGTTGCCGGAAGTGGTTGGTCGCAGTTATTTTGGCTAAAGGTTGTGCAACCAAGTATTAGGCTGAGGGTGCCAATACTTTTGTCTGGCCCATTTTTAGAGTTTTGTGTGAAATGATCAATGTTTTGCTTTTTGCTTCATTCTCTTTTGTGTTTTTTCATTTAAGACAAATTAAATGAAGATAATAATACCAAAGAATTTGTGTTTGCAATCATTTTCAATAAGAAACTGAGTATTATCTGACAAAATTGCAGGGGTGTCAATACTTTTGGCCACAACTGTATAGTCTTTGGGGTTATCAGCTGTAGATACCACTGGGTCTGCATATATCACTGTGTGATTGCTGCTGCTGGTTTTTTCCCTGTTTTCCTTTATGTGTGGTGTTCTCAAAGTGTTGTAATTCTGTCTAGCTTTTGGGACTGAACTTGTTGGCAGGCAGTTAGTGTCAGTGGGGGCAATTAGCTCTTGACATAGCACCTGTTTCCTACACGTGTGCGGTTACCACGGTAGAGTTACAGGGCAAGCTCAACCCTTAGGCAGGGTATTATACCTAGCATCATGAGTTCTTCTTCCAGCTTGCATCTGATTCATTTTAGTGTGCGATTGACACCGTTCAGTTGCAGAGCAAGCTTAATCCTCATGCTATAACCTTGTGACATTCAACAGAGAATTGCACTCGGTATTCTTTTGATCAAGTTCACACTGATTGGCATTAAGTCTGTGTATACAAGCAATCAATTACTATGTGTTCCGTCATTGTGCATTAGCAGCAGTTTTACATCTCTGCATGGTTGCCCCCGGGGTTGCGATTGCACTTTATCACTTATATTTATTTAGTGCAATAAGCCAACCCTAACAGGTGGTCCCTAAAAAAAAGTTTTTTCCAAATTTTGTTGGAAAAATGAGAAATCGCTATTCAACTTTTAACCCTTAACACGTCCTAAGAAAAAAAAATTGTTTCCAATATTGTGCTGATATAAAGTAGATACGTGGAAAATGTTATTTATTAACTATTTTGCGTGACACCACTCTCTGATTAAAGGATACAAAAGTTTGAAAATTGCAAAATTTTCTAAATTTTTGCCAAATTTCTTTTTTTTTCAGAAATAAATTTATATCGAATAAATTTTACCACTAACATGGAGTGACATATGTCACGAAAAAACAATCTCAGAATCAGTGAGATACGATGAAGCGTTCAGAGCTATAACCTCAAACTGACAGTGGTCAGAATTGTAAAATTTGGCTTGGTCATTAAGTAGCAAATTGGCTCTGTCACTGAGGGGTTAAATGGTTATAAAAAAATCCAAAATTAGTTAAAAAAGGTGCCATTTCTGAGACCTGACGTTGTTATTGATACAATTTTTGTGTAGATTCAATATTTTGATTATCCGTTATTGCATTTTATTACCATGTAGCGGCGACCAAAAACAAGCAATTCTGGCATTTTAAATTTTCTCTCGTTACATCTTTTAGTGATCGGGTTAAATCTTTTTTATATTGACAGATTGGGAGATTCTGAATGCAGCAATATTTTGAATGGGGCGAAAGGGTGGTGATTTTAACTTTTATATATTTTTTTATATATTTTTAAACATATTTTTTCTTCCTTTTTGCATGCTTGAATTGTTTCCATGGGGAGCTAGAAGCTACAATACTTTGATCGTCTCTGCTACACACAGGTGATTATCAGATCGCCAGTGTGTAGTAGAAATGCTCACTTGCTATGTGCGCTGACCATAGGGCGGTGCTTATAGCAATCTCGCAATGACAACCACAGAGGTCTGCTGCAGACCCATAGCTGACCCGCGATCATGTGATGGGGTCACCGATGGGCGGGATTTGTGACGCGCTTTCTGTAAGCGTGCGTTACATTCCGCTGTCGGAGATTGGATTGTGGATCACACACTACCGAGGATATGAACATGGTGGCATTCTCCCTGCTGTTTTTCCTCCTGATGAAAATTATGACTATGCACTCTTTTACTAAATAAAAAATGTCTTTATTTGGGTGAGTGCCACGGATTTATTTTTACTGTTGAATTAATAGCTGTGTGGGACAGAGTATTATAAAATATGCTGCACCCCAAAGTATGAGTTAGGTCTTAAACTGGTATTTTTAATAATGATGTTTTCAGAATGCGACTAGTTCTTTTCATAATAAAGATACTGTATATTGCAGCTGTGTATAAAATAAGTCTTCCAATTGTCACTCATCTCCTTCTCCTGTCAAGTAATGCTGACATAATACTATAAGTGGGTGGTGAAAGCCGTAAGGCTCAGAAAAAAAACCTTCTGTTCATATGCAAACTGCCAAATTTATTGTAAAATATTTTGAAAATGGTTCAAAGCAGAGAGTTACAATTTATGGGACTTTTTGTTCCTCTTCTGACAATCTGAAATGTTGGTAAAAAAGTGAACTCTTGCTATTTTTGCCGTAGAAAACTTTCTATTTTAAAGTAAATAGTGCTGACTTTGCATTCTTCGATGGAGATTCGCGCTATGTAGAAAATGTCATTTCCTTAAACAGCTGGAGATTAAAGTGAATGAATAATGTCATCGATAGCAAAACATGTACAATCATACTTCCCCTGAGGAAAAGGTTGACATTGTTGTGCTATACAATTAAGCTATATTTCCGCAGCATGCTACTAATAAATATATGTCAGGAAAAATCCTATTCTCATATTTTTAGCCTTAAGGTAAATATTAAAATGGCTAATTTGGCTACTCTTAGCCAAAACATAATAGATTGCTTGCCAGTGTATCAAGATTGAATTCCTGTTGCGCAGATTCATTTCCTCTTGGGTGACAAGCACATCCATTTCATGCTGATTTGCTGAGATAGGTAATCACTTATGAGTGACCACACGTAAGTGGACTGAATGCACGCATGTAGGGTGATGGACAGTACAGTTATATTTCTTATCATGCAGGCTGACAAGATACTTTGCAAGTGCATTCTGTATTACACACGTCATCATAGTGTATAACGCAGTGGAGAATAAATTGTCTCAATGACTTAATTTCGTCTCTGTTCCCCTTCATCCTTTTTTCCATCCATTGCTAATTTTCTTAAAGTTTGTTTGCTAGGTGGAAAACTATGTCTGACCATGCAATGGCTTGCTCACATAACCGTTTAACAAGACTGAGTGCTATCCAATGTTTTAAAATGTTAGCTGTCATTCAGTAATAAAAACTACCTACTAAAATACTGAAAGGAACTGTCCAGTCTTAAAGTGCAATCCTCAAATCACGATCACTGAGTGCTGTAAAGATTTTCCGGTGATGGCGCTAGGAATGATGGTCTTTTGGTAGCAAGTATGCAATATGCATACTTCCAGTGACATTCTGACTTGACTGTTTCCAGCCTCGTTTAATACACGTGCATTTGAACAAGGCCAGCAAGTCTAGTTAGAATATGGTTGAGAGTTTGCATGCTGCATACTTTCAGTCATATGACTGTTGTTCCCAGCGCCGACACCGGAGAATCCACACAGTGCGCAGTGCGTGTGGTCAGATGATTCACAAGTCTGTAGTCATATACTAGAGTGAAGTTGCCTTTAGGGCCTCATGAACACCATTGAGGCGTAGGCATTTACTGTGCACAGAACAACAGTGGAGTTCCTGCACTTTGAACTATGAATCATTAAATAGTATATGGTGCCCTCAGTTCCATAGAATTATAGAATGTTAGAGTTGGAAGGGACCTCCAGGGTCATCATGTCCAACCCCCTGTTCAATGCAGGATTCACTAAACCATCTCAGACGGATGTCTGTCCAGCCTTTGTTTGAAGACTTCCATGTGCAAATCAGTATTAGGTTGATCCCTCTATACTGTAATATCCCTTCAGATATTTGTAGACAGCTATTATCTACTTAGCCTTCTTTTTTGCAAGCTAATCATTCCCAGATAATTTAACCATTCCTCGTAGGACATACTTTTCAGTCCGTTCACCATCCTGGTAGCTTTTCTCTGAACTTGCTCCACTTTTTAAATGTTTCTTTTAAAATGTGGTGCCCAGAACTGGACACAGTATTCCAGATGAGGTCTGACCAAGAAGGAGTAGAGGGGGATAATTACTTCACGTGATCCAGACTCTATGCTTCTCTTAATACATCCTAGAACGGTGTTTGCCTTTTTTGCTGCTGAATTACATTGTTGACTCGTGCAGTGTGCGATCTTTTATTATACCGAAATCTTTTTCACATGGGCTGTTGCTTAGTTCTATTCCTCCCATTCTGTAGATGCAATTTTTGTTTTTCTTTCCCAGATGTAGAGTCTTGCATTTATCTCTGTTAAATAACATTCTATTAGTCGCTGCCCAGTGTTCAAACTTATCTAGATCCTTCTGAATTTTTTCTCTGTCTTCTCTAGTGTTAGGTACCATCCTAGCTTTGCATAATTTGCAAATTTGATTACTTTACCTTCAGTTTCCTTGTCTAGATCATTTAAAACTCATGGGGCCAGGGCAGAGCTTTGTGGTGCTCCACGTGAAACACTCTTCCAATTGAATGTGCAATCACCATTTATCACCACCCATTGAGTACGATCACTGAGTCAAATATGTGTCCACCTAACTGTAGCCTTGTCATTTTTTCAACAAAGATAGTACACAATACTTAATCAAATACTTTGCTGAAGTCGATATATACTATATCTACCGTATTTCCCTCATACACCCAGTCAGTGATTCCATCATAGAAGGAAATTAGATCAGTTTGGCATGATTTGTTGGCTACAGACCCTTGCTGGCTCTGGTTAAATATTGTATTTATATTCAAGTACTTACATGCTGTTTAACAATTTGTTCAAAGGTCTTTCCTGGTATAGAAGTCAGACCCACTGGCCTCTCCAATCTTCTGAGACTTCTCCCGTTCTCCAGGATTTTTCAAAGATTCTTGCTAGTGGTTCTGCAATTTCCTCCACTAGTTATTTCAGTTTTCTTTGTATTTTTGCATTCTGTGCAAGCTGGGGTGTGGCCTCCCTCTCCTGAGCTGGAAATTGTACATAAGGCTTCCCCAGACTGGTGTCTACTGTTTGGGACCCAGTCCTTTTGTCTGCCTTTGTTCACACATTGAGGTCAACTTTGACACAAGGCAAGGTTTTTAATATTAGACAGTGTAGGACTACCCCGAACAGAGTTACTGTGCCGTGGTGGGATGGCTTTCATGCTACTTTTGATCAAAAACAGTATTACTAAAAACTCTGTATTATTTAGATGCACTTTTGATTTTACTTATTTAGTTATAGCAGGGTTTTTGATAATTTTGTCTTTTGCAGGTTTTATGTTTTATGGCCAATGTCAACATGCATTTATATGCTGCATGTGTATCAACTCAAACCAAGCTCAATTTTTGTGTTTTTTTTGTATTTTTGCATTCTGTGCAAGCTGGGGTGTGGCCTCCCTCTCCTGAGCTGGAAATTGTAAATAAGGCTTCCCCAGACTGTTGTCTACTGTTTGGGACCCACTCCTTTTGTCTGCCCTTGTTTACACATTGAGGTCAACTTTGATACAAGGCAGGGTTTTTAATATTAGACAGTGTAGGACTATCCCGAACAGAGTTACCATGTGATGGTGGGATGGCTTTCATGCTACTTTTGATCAAAAACAGTATTACTAAAAACTCTGTATTATTTAGATGCACTTTTGCTTTTACTTATTTAGTTACAGCAGGGTTTTTGCTCATTTTGTCTTTTGCAGGTTTTAATTATTTCAGTACCCTAGAATGTAATTCATTCAGACTGGGAGAGTTAAATTAATTTAAATTACCTAAATGTTCCCTCACCACGTCTCTCTGTATAGATAGTGTGGATTGTTTTAGTCCTTCGATAGCACCATGAAGATCAATTGAGGTTACAACTGGTTTCTTAGAGAATACAGATGCAAAATAGGTATTTAAAAGTTCAGCCTTCTCAACATCATTTTTGACCACTTCACTCTTTTCATTCTGTAAAAATGCTATAGCATCTTTGAATTTTCTTTTGCTTTTGACATACCCCCAAAATCCTTTTTTATTGCTTTAGGTCTTCCTTGAAAGCTTCACTTCATTACTTGCTTTAGCTCTTTTAATGCTTACCCTGCATTTCCTGCAGACAGAATTATATTCTTCTTTAGATATGCCCCTTGTTTCCATTTAATATACATTTGTTTTTTCTTTTAAACAAGTGTTTATGTTCTGTGTTCATAAATCTTGGTCTCTTTAAATACTTCCAATTCTTGCTTCTTTTCGGGATTGATACTGATTGTGCAGTGAGAATTTCATTTAGCAAAATCTCTCATCCTTCTTGGACATTTCTGTTCTTTAGACCATCCAGCCACTGGAACTTTCCTACCCTCTTTCTGAGTCCATTAAAATCTGCCTTTCTGAAGTCCAATCTTAAAGACTGAGTCCTTGCTAGTAGAGTTGAGCGACTTTGGTCAGATCGGGTTTCATGAAACAAAGTTTGTTTCAGATGAAACTGGTCCGACTAGGGCAAAAAAAGTTGGAGTTTCGTCCGAAACCCGACCCCAATGCAAGTCAATGGGAAATAAAAGTCGGCATTGAGCGGATGACATTCATCCACTCAATGTCGACTTTTATTCCCGAATGACTTGCATTGGGGTCAGGTTTCGGACGAAACTCCGACTTTTTTTGCCCTAGTCGGACCAGTTTCATCTGAAACAAATTTTGTTTCATGAAACCTGATCCGACCAAAGTCGCTCAACTCAACTCGCCAGTATTGCTCCTCTTGTAATTCAAAATTCGAGGATAACATGATCATTGCTTCCTAAATTCCCAGTCACCTTTAAATATTCAACCATTTCCTATACATGTTTATAGGAATCCTGCATGAGTGCCTGGTAGTGGTTCTTTAGCAGTATGAGTGCTGACTGCCTCCTCATCCTCCTGCTTCTTCAGGTCACATGCTTCCATTTTTGAATAGTTATTTCTACTCTGTCATTAGCTTCTGCAAGAACACTGAAAAGTTCTCTTGCAACATTCTGAAGAGATTCTTCTGCTCTGTCAAGGAAATCCTCAACTTCTTTGATGAGCTTCAGTGTAGTTATTCACTCCTGAAAACATTCCACCTTTTGCTCTAATAGAGTCACAAGCTTGCATTTATCAAACATAAAGTTTGTCTTTTCCTTTGACAAGCCTGTAAATATATAGCACATATTGCAGAACATTATATGGGTAATCTTCTCCTTGTTGAACAAAACAAATTTCTGTGAAAGACCATACCAAGACAATACAACATAAACATGTGCTATTAGACAAATAGGTCTGGTATTGGGCTTGATAGATCATGTTCTCACATGCAAAAACTCTGCTTTTCTTCCAATTAGCTTTTTTCAGATATCTGCACAAAAATATTCAATAGGAATCAACTCTGCAGTGTTTTACTGCACTTTTTTCAGTATTTTCTACTCTTTGATGCCTATGTGGTGCAGATATAAAGAAGCATTTTTTAATGCATAAGCACTGAGATTTTGCATTTAAAAATACACAACTTCCAATAGAAGTCTATAAAATGCACCAAAAACAAGTTAAACAGCATCTTAAAACGCGCAGGAGATTACATCCAATTTGCTAGAGCTGTTAAATGCAGTGAATTTCCTGCCTAAAAAGATCAGTGTAAAAAATGCAGAATTTTTGTTATATGGGATCAAGGACTTGAATTTATTAGAATGCTGTTTAACCCTTTCCTTTCCAGAGCTCACAGTTTACAGGAGACACTTTACTTACTGAATTTATTCTGTTGTTTAAGATTTGGAGAGTAGCTGTAGAAAAGTAGCACTACTACTAAGAATGTTAGCAAAATGTCACAAGAAAAACATTGCTCTGATCTAAGTCAATTTAGTTTAAGTACAACTCGCTTACCTGAAATGTACTGTATTTTTCAGATTATAAAACGCATTATTTTTCCCCAAAATTTTGGGGGAAAATGGGGGTGCGTCTTATAATGTGGATATACCTTACTTGTACTGTTGCTGCAGGCCGCAGGCTGGAATGAAGGGGTGTCCAGCGATGCTGCCGGTGCCCAGTGGTGCTACTGGGGTGTCCGGCGCTGCGGGGGTGTCCGGAAGTGCTGTCTGATGCTGCTGTGGGTGTCTCTGGGTTCTGCAGTGTCTCTGCCGACATTTTGTGAAGGGCTAGAGCCCTCACAGTTCCATAGTTTCCTCCTGTGCAGTGGACTCTGGGAAAATGACCGCCGGGGGGCGCATGTGCAGATGGAGATCTTGGCATCAAGTTCTCAGGAGATGAGATCTCGGCTCCAAGCCATTGCCTGCTCTTGCTGTTATTAGCAGTAGCAGGCATAGACTGATGGGAGTAGTCTTTTTACACCAGACATACCTGCGGCTCATGGTGTTATCTGACAGCGTGAGAACCGCAACTCTCTGACCGGCGTTATTAATCTTATGGCCGATCAGAGCCTCTGGTGTTTCTTGCGCTGTCTGGCAAATGACAGTGTGAGAAACACCCAGTGCTCAGGGTCCCTAACCCAAAGAGTAACACAGACTTCCTGGTGAAGTCAGTGTTCACGGTCCGTGCCCAAACAATTGATGTTCATTACGGAGTCCGGAACTTAACTGTTTGGGGTCATTCATCTCTAGCCAGAACCAATGGGTTCTTAAAGAGGTTGTCAGGCTCATGAAGACAATACCTCTCCAGAGGTACTATGGACATTGCAAAACCCAAAACAGAGTGCAGCTCACAAAAAACACATGACAGACCCACCTTGCTCATGTATTACATGATATGCAAGTAATCTGAATTGTCATTATGTAATGCTACTTTATTGTGAAGTCTTCCCTCAGCAATCATGGATGATCAGCTGCCTTAAGAATGTAAAGACATGTTACAATGCACCAGTGTTAGCAACTTTGCATAGTTTCCATTTCTTCGAGAATTGTTGCTGTCCCTTTTTTCATATGTTATTTACAACTGAGTTTCATTTAGATTTACAAACACAATTAATTGCTATATTAAAAATTCACTTTATCACATTGTTTTACAGAGTCAAAAAAATTGTCTAGTCATTTCATCCATTTTGTTTTATTAATCTCTATAGGAGTGAAGCCAGGGAAACCTTTTGTGGTTTCTACAGTAACAGTTGAACAAATTGAGTTATGTTCCAATATAGAGTCAGTAAAATTATCCATTATAAGTCACCCACACATAACAGAAGTGTAGTCAGTTTGAAGAGGATTTTCCTTCCTACACCAATTACTTAAAAATCTATTTAAAATGCATTTAATGATATAACATTTCTAATAATAAATGTTAGTAGGAAGATCAAATGTTTGACGAATAGCAAATAATACAACGATAATGTATAATCTAAATTAGTTTTTAATATATGTCTCCTTCTATAGTTTTATAATTTGTTTTAGATTCCCTGGCCTTTCATTGACATGGAAAGTTTTGCAAAATTGCTCTTCAATGGGGGTGGTTTTCCAAGAAGAAGATTGCCATCATGCATAATGTATAGTGGAACTTAGACTTTATCACAGGGAATCTGCTATAGATAATATCCCCCTGGGGCTTTTGGAGAGGATTCACTGTGGTAAATAATACAAAATAATAAATAATGTAATATACATTAAGTATTAAGGTTTTAATGGGTGTTACAGCACAGCCTACAAATGTCTTCTTGTCATTAGATGCTGGAACCCCATTTGACTCCTAATAAACCCCATTCAATTTAGTAATAACTATTCCACACGGATCAGCACCTCTTGGTACAAAAAGTTACTGTTTTTAATAATATCCTCACACCATTAAAATAAGTCTATGCATTCTTTTGTGTTTCAAGTGCCATGTTCTCTTACTCATAGAATGTTCTAGAGAATCTCACAATACAAATTGAAATACCTATTGATCTATCACATAGAAAAGGGGCTGGATAGATTTAAAATTATTGGAAAAGTCAAGGGATTTTATATAACAGTTATCCAGCCCCATTTTTCTATGTTATTGGTCAAGTATTTTAAATTTGGGTTGTGTGGTTGTGTGGTTCTTAAACAACTGTAAAATTATTAATTTGTCATATGTAAATATTACATCACTGCTTTGACCTGTTGCCGCTGTTGTTTTTACATGCCCAGCATATTTTCATCAGTCCTTTGTGAGAAAGGGGAAATCATACTAAAAAAATGTAAAAAAAATAACTGTGATTGTCCTCCTTACACAGCTACTGAGTTTTCCACACCCATATAATTGACCACATTTGATATTGATACATTGCATTGCACATTGCACGTTGAATCTTGTGCTTTCTCCAGATAGGCTACTGCTTGATTTAATCATTATGAAGGAATGGACAGAAAAATCCAAGTCTTCCATGATTACTACTTTATATGCTCATTGTTTTTTTTTAAAAGATTAGGATTTTCTGGGCAAAAAATGATGTGAATTTTCCCATTCGTGAAAGATTGGGTCCCTTCTTTGCCTGGTCACCAAATGCTTTTGTATGGTGTCTATAACATTTTATATTTAATCTTAATGTTATGCTGCACAACCACATCAAAGCAAGGTGCAACTGACACCTTTAACTCCTTCACTCCAGGGTCATTTTCCATTTTTCGTTTTTCCCATCTGCTCTTCCAATAGCCATTCCTTTTTTCCTTATTTTTCCATCAATATGGCCATGTGAGGGCTTTTTTTTGTGGGACAAGTTGTAGTTTTGAATGACACCATTGGTGCAACCATATAATGTACTGAAAATTGGAAAACAATTCCAAGTGCAATGAAATTGCAAAAAAAAGTGCAATTCCACATTTTTTGGTGTTTTTTTACTTATCATGTTCACTATGTGGTAAAACTGACTTGGTAATATGATTCCTCAGGTCAGAAGGCTTTTTTTAGAGTCCTGAAATGATGTTTTTATTGATACCATTTTGATGCAGATATGATGCTTTGATCGCTCGTTATTACATTTTTCTTGCGGCAAACATTTTATTCAGCAATACCAAGTATGTGTATTTTTTTAATGTTTATTTTTATGGGGCAAAAGGTGATTTTAACTTTTATGTTTTTATTTATATTTTGTAAAATTTATTTTTACTTTATTTAACAGTCCCCTTAGTAGACTTGAAGCAATGTCTTTTCAAATAAAACACCGTAAATCAAATTTTGGGGAAAAATTTTGCAGAGCTGGCAAAATAAATGTGCTCATCACAAATAGTTACCCTCATCTATTTGGCTTATTTGTTTAAAAATGTTTATATTTTTGGTGGATCTCTAGTTTTACATACTTCTTTTTCTCCTTCAATGTGTTATTTTTCGGTATCTAATAGGTTGATCCCAATATACAGTTTCGCATGGTGCCCTCTTCTATTATTTGATAAGGGAATGGTAATACTAAACATAACAGTGGAATTCAACAATATGCAGTCTTACGAAAAAAGTGATCCAGAATTGTTAAATTATGAGGAATAAAATTATTTACTCAAACAAACATGTGGTTGAAACTAACAGTTACGGACGCCGGTGCTCAAGAAAGACATTACTGAACTTGAAAGGGTTCAAAGGCGGGCTACTAAAATGATAAATGGAGTTGGTTCACTACAATACCCAGAAAGGTTATCAAAATTAGGTCTATTTACTCTAGAAAAGAGAAGACTTAGGGGAGACTTAATATATATGTACAAGTATATCAGAGGGCAATACAGAGATCTCTCCAATGAACTGTTTGTACCAAGAACAAGGGTGTATTCTCTTCGTTTGGAGGAAAGACAATTTCTGCACTAGCATAGAAGAGGGTTCTTCACGGTAAGAGCAGTGAGGTTCTGGAATTTTCTTCCTGAGGAAGTGGTGATGGCCAACTCACTGAATGAATTTAAGAAAGGAATGGATGCCTTTCTTGTGTGTAACAGTATAGAAGGTTACGAATAACAGAATATTATAGGTAGATGGTTGACCCAGCTTAGGGGAAGGAATTTTTTTCCCTATGGCGAAAATTGGCTTCTACTCTGTGGGTTTTTTGCCTTCCCCAGGATCAACAATGCAGAACAGATGCACTAAATAGGCTGAACTAGATGGACATAAGGTCTTCCTTCAGCCTTCAAAACTATGTTACTATGTTACTATGTTTAGGAATCTGTCAGATGCTTTTCATTGTCTCCTTGACAACAGACTACAATTATCAATCAACAGTTACTACAATTAAACAAACTGTCAGTTTGTAGTCTATTGCTATGGAGGATCTGGGAATCAACACATTTTTAATAATATGAGTCAAATCTTATCAGGACCAAACCTGTAACCTTTCTTTGTATGTGCAAAAACCTGTCCTCAAGCACGCTTTCACTGAGATCTCTGACCTTGTATTTCTAAATAATTATTTTTTACTTAAAAACATAATAAATAAATAAGTACCATAAAATAATACTTAATTTTAATCTGAACTAAATTTGCTTACATCAAAACATTTCATAATTGTACTAATATTAACTTCATTAGTTAGAAGAATTGATAATTAAAACTGATCATTCATTATGTGTTGTGTACTCATTGATCATTTCCTCATCTTCTAATTACACAATTGTATTGAACACTTCTCCCTCAGGTATACAGATCTATTTTTCTATTTAGCCAGCACTTGGGCTTTGTATGTCATCAAATAGCATTCTGCTGTAAAACAATATTGGCAGCGCTTGGAATAAGTGGATCTTATCTACAGTTGATAAACCAAATTATTTCTTTTACACTTTAGTTCTGAATTTAATCAAATGTGTTATTCTCATAGAGTATCTTCTAGAATCCTTTTCTGTCAACGTAATTAATGAGTAAAATAGACTTACCTCCTAAAACTTGCAGCATGCAATAATGAGCTGTAATGGATAGAGCTAGGCAAGTAGCTATAATCATGTGGAAACAACAATAGTGAAGGAAACGTTTTTCTACATAAAATAAATTGGACTTCCCTTGCATTCTTCCAGTTAGTAGATAGAAGGGTTGTCCAAATATAAGGTTAGTCCAGCAAAAACATTCTGCAGTAAACTCAATGCCCAGATTTTTAATACAAAGTTGCATTTTGATTACAGAAACCAGTACAGATTTTCCAATGCAGATTTTAGAAGGGAAAAGACCCTGCAAAGTAAGTCAGCCACTTTGGCATGATTGCAATTGATTATAACTAACTTTCTTCACTGTCTTTTAAAAGGTCATCTCACAGGAAACATTTGTTCAGCTATATTCAGAACTCCAATAAAAATGGAGAGATCCAGGACATGCATCTCCATCTCTCACCATTTACTAATGGTCGGACACCAGTCAAAAAGGAAGACTATGGGATTCCTGTTTTGGAGATAGATGGGGTTTCAGAGTTGGAACTTGCAAATATTAGGCATTTAGGGCACATCCACAGGATAAATGCCTCACAAGAGTCAACCCTTTTAACTATCATGTAATCACGCTTGGTTTCTAAACCCCTTTCTCAAGAACTGCTAAAGCCTTAGAAGAAGCATACTTAAAGGGCTGGTTCACCACTTGGTCACTTATACTGTCCAGCCATGCTGGAGCCGTTCCAGTGGCGTCAGCACTCGCTTACCTGGTGTCACATGAGGCTCACTTGAGGTTATTACATCAAGCAAGCTCTGCACTAACTAAACTCCAGCTTCACTATCCCTACCTTTGGACACGCCGAGCAACAACAGGAAGTCAGAGAGAAGTCACAGCTCTGACTGAGCCTGGGGAGAGAAAGTGTCAAAACAACTGGAAAGAAGCAGGCAAGAGAAGTGAGTTTAAGTGTTTCTATTTTAACTGGGACAAACACACAGATGGAGAAGGGGTAGTAGACAACCCATTTAAGAAAGACTTTAAGGCTTTGTGCACACGTTGCAGATTTAGATGCGAATCCGCAGTGTTTTTGGCTGCATGGGTTCACATCAAATCTGCAGTGTAATGCACAGCCGATGTTAGTGAATGGGAAATTCAGGTTTGTTGTGCACCTGCTGCGGAAAAATCCACACAGATTTGCAGCGGTTTTTTTTCTCCACAGCATGTCAATTCTCTTTGGGGATCTGCAGCGTTTCTGCTGCCATTGACTTCAATTGATTCAGGCACATCCACAGCAAAATCGCAAATGTAAAAAAGGTCTGCAGATTTGCTGCGGATGTAGGTGCTAAAAAAGCTGCAGATCAGGAGGAGGGAAGTGTGTGGGCAGAGTGTGGGCAGAGACTGTGTGCATGTCTGTCTGCGGGAGTCTGCGTGTATGTTTGCACATGGGTCAGCGTGTAGTGTGTGTGCGTGTCTCTGTGTATGTGCGTTTGTCTCTGTGTGCCAATGTCTGATGGGACTACTGCTCCCATCCGGCTATGAATGCTCACAGTGATAGCATTGTCGATGATGGGAAATTAGTCCCATCAAACAATGCATTTGTTCAGTAGTAAAAAAAACATACAGAACATACAGTACATACAGTGGGGCAAAAAAGTATTTAGTCAGTCAGCAATAGTGCAAGTTCCACCACTTAAAAAGATGAGAGGCATCTGTAATTTACATCATAGGTAGACCTCAACTATGGGAGACAAACTGAGAAAAAAAAATCCAGAAAATCACATTGTCTGTTTTTTTTTCATTTTATTTGCATATTATGGTGGAAAATAAGTATTTGGTCAGAAACAAAATTTCATCCCAATACTTTGTGATATATCCTTTGTTGGCAATGACAGAGGTCAAACGTTTTCTGTAAGTCTTCACAAGGTTGCCACACACTGTTGTTGGTATGTTGGCCCATTCCTCCATGCAGATCTCCTCTAGAGCAGTGATGTTTTTGGCTTTTCGCTTGGCAACACGGACTTTCAACTCCCTCCAAAGGTTTTCTATAGGGTTGAGATCTGGAGACTGGCTAGGCCACTCCAGGACCTTGAAATGCTTCTTACGAAGCCACTCCTTCGTTGCCCTGGCGGTGTGCTTTGGATCATTGTCATGTTGAAAGACCCAGCCACGTTTCATCTTCAATGCCCTTGCTGATGGAAGGAGGTTTGCACTCAAAATCTCACGATACATGGCCCCATTCATTCTTTCATGTACCCGGATCAGTCGTCCTGGCCCCTTTGCAGAGAAACAGCTCCAAAGCATGATGTTTCCACCACCATGCTTTACAGTAGGTATGGTGTTTGATGGATGCAACTCAGTATTCTTTTTCCTCCAAACACGACAAGTTGTGTTTCTACCAAACAGTTCCAGTTTGGTTTCATCAGACGATAGGACATTCTCCCAAAACTCCTCTGGATCATCCAAATGCTCTCTAGCAAACTTCAGACGGGCCCGGACATGTACAGGCTTAAGCAGTGGGACACGTCTGGCACTGCAGGATCTGAGTCCATGGTGGCGTAGTGTGTTACTTATGGTAGGCCTTGTTACATTGGTCCCAGCTCTCTGCAGTTCATTCACTAGGTCCCCCCGCGTGGTTCTGGGATTTTTGCTCACCGTTCTTGTGATCATTCTGACCCCACGGGGTGGGATTTTGCGTGGAGCACCAGATCGAGGGAGATTATCAGTGGTCTTGTATGTCTTCCATTTTCTAATTATTGCTCCCACAGTTGATTTCTTCACTCCAAGCTGGTTGGCTATTGCAGATTCAGTCTTCCCAGCCTGGTGCAGGGCTACAATTTTGTTTCTGGTGTCCTTTGACAGCTCTTTGGTCTTCACCATAGTGGAGTTTGGAGTCAGACTGTTTGAGGGTGTGCACAGGTGTCTTTTTATACTGATAACAAGTTTAAACAGGTGCCATTACTATAAGTAATGAGTGGAGGAAAGAGGAGACTCTTAAAGAAGAAGTTACAGGTCTGTGAGAGCCAGAAATCTTGATTGCTTGTTTCTGACCAAATACTTATTTTCCACCATAATATGCAAATAAAATGAAAAAAAAACAGACAATGTGATTTTCTGGATTTTTTTTTCTCAGTTTGTCTCCCATAGTTGAGGTCTACCTATGATGTAAATTACAGACGCCTCTCATCTTTTTAAGTGGTGGAACTTGCACTATTGCTGACTGACTAAATACTTTTTTGCCCCACTGTACATATACACATACATTACAGACAGTACATACAACAGATAACATAGGGTACATACTCACCAATCAACTAGTCCCTGAAGACCTTGATCTCCTGTAATAAAAATAAAAATAATAAATCAACCTATACATTACCTTTCTGCCATAGTCCAGTTAATAACGAGTGTCCCACGATGATCTCCCTTGTAGAACACTAACATCGGGTGATGTCACTGCTCTACAGGGGCTCCTGTGATGAACTGACAGGCGGAGGTAATCCTCTGCATTGTATCTCTCCGCCGCTGGGAGAGAGGTCCCCTAACCCTAACCCTAATTCTCATGCAGAATTGCTGTAAAGTGAGAGCCTGAACTCAGGTAGCCTCTTCAGTGAGGCACTGCAGGAGCCATTGTCTCCTGTAAGTGCATCGTGGGAGGCCCTATAGAGCAGTTGCATCACCCAATATCACTGTTCTATAGGGAAGATCGTAGTGGTACTCTCGTTACTAAATGGACTACATCAGAACAGGGATTATTTGTTTATTTTTTGCAGGAGATCGAGGACATCGCATGGATTAGGCATATAATAAAGATGGCAAAACTGTGTAGTGTTTTATTTCATTAAAAGACTTTTTTCTGGCTGTGTCTTTTTTTAACCCTTAACAACTATAGGATTAGTAATGGAGAGGTGTCATATTGACACCTCTTCATTACTAACCAGGCTTGATGACACCTTACAATACAAAGGTGACATTAACCCCTTAATACCCCATATGCCACCACTACATGGCAGAGAGAGGCTAAGTGCCGGAATTGGCACAACTTGCAGATGCGCCATTTGTGGGGCTGCTGGGAGCAGATGTTTGTAGCCGGGGGGGAATAAACATGGTCCCTTCCTAGGCTATGAATAACTGTCCCCGGTCGTCGGCTTTCCCTCTCTGGTGCAGAAATTTTATTTTCCCATTTTTTCAAAATTAAGCATATTTTTTGTTAATAAAGATCAGCGTTGGAATTATATATTTATCTATAGATATATATGTATAGATATATCTATCTATAGATATGTCTCTCTATCTATAGATACATCTATACATCAAAAGGTAAACCTATGGATAGATAGATAGATAGATCTATAAATAGCTATATCTATGGATAGATAGATATACAGTGCGTTGTGAAAGTATTCGGCTCCCTGGAACTTTTCAAGCTTTTCCCAAATAGCATGCTTCAAACATAAATATTCCAAATATAAATTTTTTGTGAAGAATCAACAAGTGGAACACAATTGTGAAGTTGAACGAAATTTATTGGTTATTTTAAATTTTAGTGGAAATTCAAAAACTGAAAAGTGGGACGTGCAATATTATTTGGCCCCTTTACTTTCAGTGCAGCAAACTCACTCCAGAAGTAAATTGTGGATCTCTGAATGATCCAATGTTGTCCTAAATGACTAATGATGATAAATATAATCCATCTGTGTGTAATCAAGTCTCCATATAAATGCACCTGCTCTGTGATAGTGTCAGGGTTCTCTTTGATGCACAGAGAACATCATGAAGACCACGGAACACAACAGGCAGGTCCGTGATACTGTTGTGGAGAAGTTTAAAGCTGGATTTGGATACAAAATGAGTTCCAAAACTTTCAACATCCCAGGGAGCACTGTGCAAGCGATCATATTGAAATGGAAGGAGTATCATACCACTGCAAATCTACCAAGACCCGGCCGTCCCTCTAAACTTTCATCTCAAACTAGGAGAAGACTGATCAGAGATGCAGCCAAGAGGCCCATGATCACTCTGACTGAACTGCAGAGATCTACAGCTGAGGTGGGACAGTCTGTCCATAGGACAACAATCAGTCGTACACTGCACAAATCTGGCCTTTATGGAAGAGTGGCAAGAAGAAAGCCAATTCTCAAAGATATCCATAAAAAGTGTTGTTTAAAGTTTGTAACAAGCCACCTGGGAGACACACCAAACATGTGGAAGAAGATGCTCTGGTCAGATGAAACCAAAATGGAACTTTTTGGTAACAATGCCAAATGATATGATTGGCGTAAAGGCAACACAGCTCATCACCCTGAACACACCATTCCCACTGTCAAACATGGTGGTGGCAGAATCATGGTTTGGGCCTGCTTTTCTTCAGCAGGGACAGGGAAGATGGTTAAAATTGATGGGAAGATGGATGGAGCCAAATACAGAACCATTCTTGAAGAAAACCTGTTGGAGTCTGCAAAAGACCTGATACTAGGACGGAGATTTGTCTTCCAACAAGACAATGATCCCAAGCATAAATCAAAATCTACAATGGAATGGTTAAAAAATAAACGTATCCAGGTGTTAGACTGGACAAGTCAAAATCCAGACCTGAATCCAATCGAGAATCTGTGGAAAGAGCTGAAAACTGCTGTTCACAAACGATCTCCATCAAACCTCACTGAGCTCGAGCTGTTTGCCAAGGAAGAATGGGCAAGAAATTCAGTCTCTCGATGTACAAAACTGATAGAGACATACCCCAAGCGACTTGCAGCTGTAATCGCAACAAAAGGTGGCGCAACAAATTATTAACCCCTTCGTGACCGGGCCAATTTTTTAAATTCTGACCAATATCACTTTATGTGGTCATAACTCTGGAATGCTTCAACAAATCCCAGTGATTTTGATACTGTTTTTTTGCGGCACATTATAATTTATGATAATAGTAAATTTAGATTGATATGTTTTGTGTTTATTTATAAAAGTATCAGAAACTTGACAAAAATGTAAAAAAAATTGCAGTTTTCAAACTTTGAATGACTATCCCTTTAATCCAGATAGTCATACCACAGAAAAACATGAATAAACCACATTTCCCACATGTCGGCTTTACATCAGCACCATTTTTTAAACTGTAATTTATTTTGTTAGCCTTTTAGGAGGTTTAAAAATGTAGCAGCAATTTTTCATTTTTTCAAGGAAATTTACAAAATTTATTTTTTTGAGGGACCTATCCAGGTTTGAAGTGACTTTAGGGGTGCTATATATTGGAAAACCCCAAACGTGATACCATTTTAAAAACAGCACCCCCTGACATATTGAAAACCGCTGTCAGGTAGTTTATTAACCCTTCAGGTGATTTTTAGGAATTAATGCAAAGTGGTATAGCCGGAATGAAAAAGTGTTTGTTTACCACCTAAATGTCGCTAACTTCTGAACTGACCGCTATAGCCGGGAGACTCTAAGGCCGCTATTTGGCCATGTACAGCTATGGCAAACATCAGGACCACACAATCATGATCTCGGTGTGTCAATTAGATTAAAGTGCAAGCCCCCACAATCTTTTAACCATTTATTTGATGTAGTCACTTTTGACAGCAGCAACTAAGGGGTTAAACAGATATGGACGGTGTCAACACCGATAATTTGTGATACGGCAAGTTGTCAGATATAGTGGACAGCCGAAAACTGCTGGATTGTCACCTTTATGGGGATGATATTCTCTTATATCTCAGGTCAGTATATATACGTATTGCGGTCTTGAAGAGGTTTTAAATTAAAGGGGCCAAATAATATTGCACGCCCCACTTTTCAGTTTTTGAATTTCCACAAAAATTTAAAATAACCAATAAATTTCGTTCAACTTCACAATTGTGTCCCAGTTGTTGTTGATTCTTCATCAAATATTTTCATTTGGTATCTTTATGTTTGAAGCATGATATGTGGGAAAAGGTTTAAAAGTTCCAAGGAGCCGAATACTTTTGCAAGGTACAGTATATCTATAGATCTATCTATCTATTGACCTACCTATCTAGCTATAGATCTATCTATCTATCTATCTATCTGTGTGTAAACATTATTGTTCAATGGTTTATGCAAAATAAGAGGTTGGACAAAGAAATGAAATCACAACTCTTTTTTTTTAAATACTAGATCTTTATCTAGCTTACAAAACGTGTACAAATCCACATAAAAAGACATCAAATCCGCCTCAAAAGTGCATAAAAAAGTATAAAAAATGCATCAAATCTGTGTGAATTTTACCTATGATTTCTGCCAAGAGATGCAGATTCTGTGCAGAAAATTCTGCAGGCAAATCTGCAATGTGTGCACATACCCTAAGAGCCTAAGGTAACATTTTCCTTGTAAAGAATCAGTTAGCTAATCCTAGTGACCTAGCTTGGGCTTTAACCCCTTTACCCCCAAGGGTGTTTTGCACGTTAATGACAAGGCCAATTTTTACAATTCTGACCACTGTCCATTTATGAGGTAGCAACTCTGGAATGCTTCCATGGATCCTGGTGATTCTGACATTGTTTTCTCGTGACATATTGTACTTCATGTTAGTGGAAAAATTTCGTTACAATTTTGAAAATTTCGCAATTTTTAACTTTGAATTTTCATGCCCTTAAATCACAGAGATATGTCACACAAAATACTTAATAAATAACATTTCCCACATGTTTACATTAGCACAATTTTGAAACCAACTTTTTTCAGATAGGAAATTATAAGAGTTAAAAATTAACCAGCAATTTCTCATTTTTACAAAAAAATGTACAGAACCAAACCTTTTTTTAGGGGCCACATCACATTTAAAGTCACTTTCAGGGGTGTACATGACAGAAAATACCAAAAAGTGATACCATTCTAAAAACTGCACCCCTCAAGGTGCTCAAAATCACATTCAGGAAGTTTATTAACCCTTCAAGTGCTTCACAGTAATTTTTTGAATATTTAAAAAAAATGAACATTTAACTTTTTTCACAAAAAAATTACTTCAGGTCCAATTTTTTTTATTTTCCCAAGGATAACAGGACAAATTGGACCCCAAAAATTATTGTGCAATTTGTTCTGAGTACGCTGATACCCCATATGAGGGGGGACCACTGTTTCGGCACATGGCAGAGCATGAAAGGGAAGGAGCGCCGTTTGACTTTTTCAACACAAAATTGGCTGGAATTGAAATCGAACGCCATGTCACGTTTGGAAAGCCACCAATGTGCCTAAACAGTGAAAACCCCCAAAAGTGACCCCATTTTCGAAACTAGACCCCCAAGGAACTTATCTACATGTGTGGTGAGAACTTTGAACCCCAATTTGTTTCACAGAAGTTTATAATGTAGAGCCATAAAAATAAAAAATTATATTTTTTCCACAAAAATGATATTTTTGCCAAATTTTTTATTTTCCAAAGGGTAACAGAAGAAATTGGACCCCAATTGTTATTGTGAAATTTTCCTTGAGTACGCTGATACCCCATATGTGGGGGTAAACCACTGTTTTGGCACAAGGCAGAGCTCGGAAGAGAAGGAGAACCGTTTGACTTTTTCAATGCAGAATTGGCTGGAATTGAGATCAGGCTCCATGTCCAAAGACATACTGATAGGGAATTTAGATTGTGAGCCCCATCGGGGACAGTGATGAAAATGTGTGCAAACTGTAAAGCGCTGCGGAATATGTTAGCGCTATATAAAAATAAAGATTATTATTATTATTATTATTATGTTGCGTTTGGAGAGCCCCTGATGTGCCTAAACAGTGGAAACCCCCCCATTCTAACTCCAACCCTAACCCTAATCCCAACCTTAACCATAACCCTAGCCACAAACCTAATCCTAACACACCCCTAACCCTAATCCCAACCCTAACCCTAATCCTAACTTTAGCCCCAACCCTAACCTAACTTTAGCCCCAACCTTAACGCTAACCCTAACTTTAGCCCCCACCCTAACCCTAGCCCTAAACCTAGCCCTAACCCTAGCCCAAACCCTAACCCTAACCCTAGTGGGAAAATGGAAATAAATCCTTTTTTTAATTTTATTATCTTTTCCTAACTAATGGGGTGATAAAGGGGAGTTTTATTTACTATTTATAGTGGCTTTTTATGTTTGGCAGCTGTCCCACATTAAAAGATGCTTTTATTGCAAAAAATAGTTTTTGCATCACCACATTTTGAGAGCTATAATTTTTCTATATTTTGGCCCACAGAGTCATGTGAGTAGAGTTAAGCGACTTTGTTCGGATCGGGTTTCATGAAACAAAATTTGAGCTGGATGAAACAGGTCCAACTAGGGCACAAAAAGTCGGAGTTTTGTCCGAAACCCGACCCCAATGCAAGTCAATGGGGAATAAAAAACGGCATTGAGTAGCTGCCCATTGTGTTTTCTTGTGTTGTACCATACTGCTGCTGCCAGGGCAGCTGTTGCTAGCCATACACTGCCACACATCTCCTTGCCTGACCCTTCATATTTTTCAACTTTGTCACTAAACTGCACACACACACCAGCCACACATCACCTGGCTGCTGATGCCAGCGTTACCTTTGCTTACAATAGAAAATTATTATGCGGCGACTAGAGATGAGCAAACATTTCACAGTTCGGTCCAGTGAATGTCCAGATGTTCACCAAACAGTTCATCGAACATAACTGAACACAATTGAATTCAATGGGAGGAAAAAAAAAAAATGCAAAGACACTTTGAGGAATGCCAAAAAGCAAAGATGCGTGTGCTGCACCCACCTTGGAGTCCAAACATTGAATAATAATATTGCCACACACCGCTAAAGTGGCAGCAATTTCCACAGAGTAGAAATAGTCTAATGGGGCTCTGACACACCTTCCACTACAGGCAACCCACCAGATGGAGACCCAACATGGAGTCTACATTTCCAAAAATTATTTTCACACACCACTGAAGTGGTATCAATCTCCAGAGTAGAAATAGTATAATTAACGTCGGACACCCCTTCCACTACAGGCATCCAACTAGATGGAGAACCAACTTGCAGTCTCTACATTTCAAAAAATTATTGTCACACACCACTGAAGTGAGCAAAACCAAAGGAAAAAACAATGTGTGTATATACCCTAATGACAATAAAAAAGTAATTTATTTATTTACTTATTTATTTTCATTAGGGTATGTACACACATTGTTTTTTCCTTTGGTTTTGCTTGCTTTTATGGCCAGTGTGAACATGCTTTTACATCATGCATGTCATTCAAGTCTACTCCAGTTCAGTTTTTTTGTGTTTCTTTTCTACCCCACTGAAGTGGTATCAATTTCCCCAGAGTAAAAATAGTATAATTGACTTCTGACTCCCCTTACACTACAGACAATCCAAAAGATGGAGACTCAACTTGGAGTATCCAGATTTAAAAAAACTGTTTGTCAGCAGCCCTGGTCAAAGCTCCGGCGAAAAGCTTGTTGGGCACAGCGGTAGAATGGGTAAGCAGCAGCATCCTACATTGCAGCATCCTACATTGTTGCTATTCAACATTCTGTCCCTTAGCACCAGCCACTTTAAGCCACTATTTACTTTATGCTTCAACATTAGTTTTTTCTCCCATTGTACTATGCTGGTATAGCGATCCTGTGTTCCAGCTAATATTATATGAAACATGAGTCAGTACAACCATAATTCTTCCTGAATCTTTCTCATTTAGCAAACTAAAAGTGCTTTTTCTGTGGAATGTCATTGTTTTCCTATGGTGCTTTGTATATCCTGCCCCTTTTTTCATCAGTGTTCAGTTGGTATTTATTCACAAATTCATTATTATTAACTATCCATGTTGATTTTCTTAAATTAATCTTTTTAAAAACTGTCCTCATGAATTCTGGGCAGCTTACTAATTATTATGCTGCTACTGTGGGCGAAGCATAAAATCGCTACTGCGCAAGCGCCGGTATTTTCCAGTGCGGTCTATGCCCCGGAAGTGTGTCCTGCATGTGAAGACTTCCGGGGCATAGACCGCACTGGAAAATACCGGCGCTTGAGCAGTAGCGATTTTATGCTTCGCCCACAGTTGGGCAAAGCATACTGCGCAGGGGTCCTTTACATTGCGCAAGTGCAGAAACCAACGGCGTCTGTGGTATTCACAGACGAAGATTACGGAAAGCAAGCCGAGTAGGTGAGGGGAGAAGACCACTAAGCCTCGCCCATCGGACCGGACCACGGCAATTTGCATGCATCACCAACAAGCTAAAATAGGTATTTATGCCTCAAAGGTGCGGAGTCGTGGGGAGTCAAAAGCCCGAATAGAATCCTTATGGGACGCACAATTTAGTGATATCTTTACATGATATCACTAAATATGGGTGACAGATTCCCTTTAAGTCCCTAACAGGAGTTTATTTCAGAACCTGTTTGAATCACCAGCTGCTTCTGGAGCTCCCATTTCTTGGGTGGAGCGCCAGTGCATTTTTTCTATCTGATTTTAAGATGCTGCCGTACTTCTTGCTGGGTTAAGCAGGTGATATTTAATGGAGAATGTTTGTTATCACTGATTATGTTATCCATCATGGGATTTTCTTGTGCAAATACTGTTGAAAAAAAAGTCATTAAGCATATTGTCTTTTTCCTCATCCTCATCCACCATTTCACCTAGACTATTTTTAAGGGGGCCAACACTATCACTTTTTAGTTTCTTACTCTTTATATAGTTAAAGAATATTTTGGGATTATTTTTACTCTCTCTGGCAATGAATTTCTCTGTCTCAATCTTTGCTTCCTTGAATTGCATTTTACAGAATTTATTTAATTTTCTGTATTTATTTAATGCCTCATCACTACCAACTTGCTTTAATTCTTTAAATGCTTTATTTTTGTCACTTATTGTGCCCCTTACAGTTTTATTTAGCCATAGTGGTTTCCTCCTATTTCTAGCATGTTTATTCCCATAGGGCAGGGGTGGGGAACCTCCGGCTCATGGACCACATGCTGCCTACAGTGACTTTTCATGCTGCTCGCGGGCTGGTCTCCGGAGTCCCCAAAGCTCGGGCGGCAACCATATCCTGTCAGCTGCCAGCCCTTTAACCCTAAAGTGCAAGGCATGCAGCGTTCATTACAGAATGCTGCCTGCCCTGCACATGAATAATGATGTCGTCTGGGTGAGTGGGGTTAGTGTCGGGGTGAGCAGGGTTAGCGTCCATTGCTCTCCCTTCCTCCTGTCCCGGAAGAGGAGCTGATGCCAGAGAGTCCACAGCGATCTCTGTGCGTGTCGGCAGCTCTGCACCACGGTGCCTCTCCAGGGATCTCTGTGTTGGCAGCTGTGTGCTTTTCTTCTGGTGAGCTGTGCTCACCCAGCTATGCAGCTATGTGCCCCCTATGATCTCTGTGTGTCCTCATGTGATATGTGCCCCCCAACTATATGCCCCCTGTGATCTGTGCCCTCCAGCTATGTGCCCCCCTGCGATCTGTGCCATCCCAGCTATATGCCCCCTGTGATTTCTGTGCCCTCCAGCTATGTGCCCCCTGTGATCTAAGTGCCCCCCAGCTGTTTCCCTCATGTGATATCTATGCCCCTGTGATCTGTGCCCTCCAGCTATATGCCCCCCATGATATGTGCCCCCCTGTGATTTCTGTGCCCCATCTATGTGCACCCCTGTCATATCTGTGGCTCCCAGCTTTGTGCCCCGTGTGATCTATGTGCCCCCTGTTATCCCTGTGCCCCCTGCTATGTACCCCCTGTGATGTTTGTGCTCCCATATGCCTCCTGTGACCTCTGTCCCCTCCAGCTGTGTGCTCCTCCATGATCTATGTGCCCCCCAGCTATGTGCACCCCTGTGATCTCTGTGCCCAACTCCTGTGATCTTCTTGTCACCCCTCTGTGATCTGTGTCCTCCGGTGAACTATGTGCTTCCCCAATGATTCCTGTTCCCCCAGTGCTGTATATCCCCTCTCCCTCAGTGCTGTATATCACCCCACAGCTGTATGTCCCCCCAAGTGATGTGTATATTCCCCAGTGCGGCATTTACCCCGAAAGTGCTGTATATCCCCCCAAGTACTGTATATCCCACCACCTGTGAGATATATACTGTATATACACTCACTGGCCACTTTATTAGGTACACCATGCTAGTAACGGGTTGGACCCCCTTTTGCCTTCAGAACTGCCTCAATTCTTCGTGGCAGAGATTCAACAAGGTGCTGGAAGCATTCCTCAGAGATTTTGGACCATATTGACATGATGGCATCACACAGTTGGCGCAGATTTGTCGGCTGCACATCCCTGATGCGAATCTCCCGTTCCACCACATCCCAAAGATGCTCTATTGGATTGAGATCTGGTGACTGAGGAGGCCATTTGAGTACAGTGAACTCATTGTCATGTTCAAGAAACCAATCTGAGATGATTCGAGCTTTATGACATGGCGCATTATCCTGCTGAAAGTAGCCATCAGATGTTGGGTACATTGTGGTCATAAAGGGATGGACATGGTCAGCAACAATACTCAGGTAGGCTGTGGCGTTGCAACGATGCTCAATTGGTACCAAGGGGCCCAAAGAGTGCCAAGAAAAAATTCCCCACACCATGACACCACCACCACCAGCCTGAACCGTTGATACAAGGCAGGATGGATCCATGCTTTCATGTTGTTTACGCCAAATTCTGACCCTACCATCCGAATGTCGCAGCAGAAATCGAGACTCATCAGACCAGGCAACATTTTTCCAATCTTCTACTGTCCAATTTCGATGAGCTTGTGCAAATTGTAGCCTCAGTTTCCTGTTCTTAGCTGAGAGGAGTGGTGCCCGGTGTGGTCTTCTGCTGCTGTAGCCCATCTGCCTCAAAGTTCGACGCACTGTGCGTTCAGAGATGCTCTTCTGCCTACCTTGGTTGTAACGGGTGGCAATTTGAGTCACTGTTGCCTTTCTATCAGCTCGAACCAGTCTGCCCATTCTCCTCTGACCTCTGGCATCAACAAGGCATTTCCGGCCACAGAACTGCCGCTCACTGGATTTTTTTTCTTTTTCGGACCATTCTCTGTAAACCCTAGAGATGGTTGTGCGTGAAAATCCCAGTAGATCAGCAGTTTCTGAAATACTCAGACCAGCCCTTCTGGCACCAACAATCATGCCACGTTCAAAGGCACTCAAATCACCTTTCTTCCCCATACTGATGCTCGGTTTGAACTGCAGGAGATTGTCTTGACCATGTCTACATGCCTAAATGCACTGAGTTGCCGCCATGTGATTGGCAGATTAGAAATTAAGTCTTAACACACAGTTGGACAGGTATACTTAATAAAGTGGCCAGTGAGTGTATATATATATATATATATATAGCCCCTAGTGCTGTATATAGCACCGAGTGATGTATGTGACCCCACCAGTGATGTATATTCCCCCCAGAAACACATATACCCCCACTGCTGTCTATGATTCCTAGTGATGTATATAGCCCCTCAGTGATGTCTATTCCCCAAGTCTCCCTGGTGATGAATATGTCCCAGCATCTCCTGTGATGTGTATGCCTCCCAGCCCCTCCTGTAATTTATATGACCCCAGAGTCCCCATGTGATGCATGTATAGCAGTCTCAATGTTTCCTATGTGATGTATGTACAGCAGTCCCAGTGTCTCCTGTATGATGCATATACCGCAGTCCCAGTGTCTCCTGTGTGATATATATACAGCAGTCCCAACGACTCCTGTGTGATGTATATACAGCAGTCCCTGCTTTCCTGTGTGATGTGTATACAGCTGTCTGAGCGTCTCCTATGTGATGTATATACAGTAGTCCCAGCATCTCCTATGTGATGTATATGATTTACAAAACTTATTATGACAAAAAATTGACTCTTTTCCTGGCTGACACAAACCTGGAAAAGCAGCTGTGAGAAGCAACATGATCAGTATCACCTAACACCAAAGAGAAGCAGCTCCAGTCGTCACAGTAAGGGTGAGTTATTGTAATTAATTGTTTGACTAAATATAGCTGGGTAGTTTTCAAGGTGATCATTTTTGTGTGGCCCCCGAATGATGGTAAAAATTTCCAAATGGCACCAGCTGGAAAAAGGTTCCCCACCCCTGCCATAGAGTATATACTGTGCACAGGTCCTATTCAGGATGCTAATAAATGTCTCCCATTTTTTGTGTACTTTTATGTCTCAGGATATCGTCCCAGTTTATTGCACCAAGATCATTTCTCATCTGTTGGAAATTTGCCTTCCTGTAGTTTAGTGTCCTTGTAACCCCTCTTCTACACATCTTATTAAAGGATACATGAAAGCTTATTATTTTGTGATCACAATTACCCAAGTGAACCCCCAAACCTTATATTTGATATGCGGTCTGGCCTGTTGGTTCATATTAGGTCTAGCAGTGCCCCCCCTTTTGTTGGGTCCTGAACTAGTTGTGAAAGGTAATTGTCTGGAAATGGAAATGCCTGAAAAAGATATCATGCTCCTCTTCAGGAATCTTTACCTTGCATTGGGGCTGCAGTGCTGGATAGGCCTCTGATGCATGATGTGCATGGCCTAAGGCCAAGTCATTGCCTTGAATGAAGTGTGGTGTGATGTCAGAGACCTACTTGGCACAGGAAGCCCAGCACAGAGTGACTATGTCTGAAGAGAATAAAGTATATCAGAAGGTAGAGCCCAAACTGAGCAAAGGACCAAATGGTGGCTTTCAGCAGCGTTGGGTAAGCCATTACTTTTTTATAGTCTATATTTCAATTCTTATCCTGTTTCCAAACTTCATTTGGGCAAACTTCCAAACCTGCATTTCTGCAGACTCACTCATCACTAGTTTAGATATTCCTCATTTGATTCAACAAAATTTGAGCGCTTGATGGTGGGGTGTGAGAGCCTAACAATTTTCAGTTTATGTTTTAGTTGTTCTTACCATTTTATATCCTTCTCCTTACAGTTAGAAGCTTGTCCTCAAGTGAGGTTCTGGGTGCAGAGGTTTGTTCAGGGCTTGCAGTAGGTGTGTTGTCATGGTCACCTTGTTATGCATTGATTTCAGCACATTTGTGCCTTGTAATATATGAAGCACACATTTTAAAAATACAATATGCAGAGAACAAAATTGAGAGAATAAGCAGAAGTTCTACTGTTCTACTGAGTCTAAAAACTTTGGATTGCAGCCATTATCACTACAAATATATATTAAACACAGTGACTCAAAACTAGCATACTGATAACTATCTATGTAGCACATTTCACACATTAACAAAACAGTCTGCCATGATTTACACCTCGTAGGTGGCAGACATTTCATCAAAAGAGCAGCTGTTTTAATTTCTGAACATAAAACCATATGATTCTGCTGTATTATTTGATGAAAATAAAACAGTTTAAAACTAATGTAGCTCTTTAACAAAATTGACTAAAATGTAAATGAATTACAATGAAGTAGAAAGACATAAAGAACATTGAATAGGCATCTATAATATTATTTGTGATTATGCCTGTGACATATGTAAGGATATGGACATACTGCCCATGTTACCCTTTCACACCAGTAATGTTGTAATGTGTATTGTGCATGAGTTATTAATGACTATGTTGTATTCTGCCCTACAGAAGGAAAAGTTAGGATTAATTTTTGGGACTAGCACAGAGTGGGAGGGCTTAAATTAAAGGCATAGATACATTAGACAGTAGATGGGGCTCAGCCTGCATTAGAAGCAGACCTATGGTCTAAACAATGAGCAGAGTCGCATGACATGAGTGTCCCTGATGTGAGAAGAGCCCAAGTCAGTGGATAGCATGATCTTGAACAGAGACAGGAAAAGTGATGCAGTATGCCTAGCATTATGTCTCCGAGTTCACAAGATAGAGAGGTAATGGGCCAGGACAAAGAAGGGAATGTGAGACAAAGACCGTGCCCCAGGCAATAGTTCTAAGGCATCAGCAAGCTGGAATGCTAAGTAACAGCCATAGTGGCAAAATTAGCTCCCTAAGTGGAAAAAGACGATAAACCGTGAGTTGAAGTACAGGACTCCCACTTACTGGACTGCAATACTGTTACTGGGGACCAGGGGAGTTTCCAAAATACTGTGCTGGGCTATGGTGAAGGCATTGGAACTATCCGAGACAGAAACCAACGAGCCTAGAGAAGGTAAGATAAAATGTTTGTGAAGGTGCATTTGTGAAGTTAGTACCCACTGTCTATTGAACATAAATCCCACCAGGTTGATGTTTAGTAAAAGACTGTTAATGTTTGGTGTTCTCCATCCATGACCCTTTCAACATCTGGTCCTGGCCAACAAAAGTCATCGGTATCATGCTGCCTACAAGGGTGTAGCACCCCTATAGACGAAGCCCACACACCGAGCCAGTACACCCCTCTTCATGTAGTGTGTGGGGGCGTGGAAGAAGAATACCTCGCCCACAGCTACCGCCCCACTCCATGTTACACATACGTTGGTACAAAATCAAATCAAACCATAAGCTAAAGAATAATAAGTAAATACTCTAGAGAATTGCAATGAAATCATGATTGTTGATGAAGATTCATGATGTCATGAACATTTTATATGGAGAATTAATGTATAATGTGCGTGAGAATTGGGTTTAGAATTTTATGGGTTTATTGTGGCTTAATAATGATAACCATATTAATAATAATTTTATTTCTATAGCATCAACATTTTCAGCAGTATCTTACAATTCAGTGGGGACTTGTACAAATATTATTAACTATTACAGAGTAGCACATAATTCAACACCTAACGAGAGGAGTGAGGGCCCTGCTTGCAAGCTTACAATCTACGCGCATTTGGGGGAGACAAAAGGTAAATGGTAAAAAAGTTCTTGTATTGAATGGTCCAGCCATGAATATAATAAATAGGGTATTCAAGTAACACTGCATGAACCAGTCACCAGTCAGTATATGTCAGTCAGTATATGTGTCAGTTCATTATCAGAACGGAGAGCACGGGTAGGGTGACAGACAAATATGAGGAAGGAGATGTAAATCAGTATAGAACTGTGGAGAACTTTGTGAGTGAGCACAGGACTTATCATAGAGGCCAATTTAAGTAAATTTGTATACAGTAATGTTAAGTATGTGTAAGTATATGTTTAGTTCTAAAGATGACATGTCACAAGGTCAACAGTATCCAGTGTTTGCTTTTATTTTATTTCCTCTGTTCCCAAGAATATTCTTTTTTTTTTTTGTTTTTTTTAATTTGGGTAATATTGCAGAACAGTCTGATGACACACATCCAGTGAATCCCCTTAATAAATAACATAAAAATGAAACACAAAGTGGCCCATATCCCTGGAACCACTACTATTACACCCGATGTCAGAAAGGGGTTAACCCCTTCCTCCTGAAGCCTGTTTTCACCTTCTGTCATGATCCAATGTTGGATCTGGCGGTATTAAAAGCACAAAGTGAACTTTTTTTTACTTTGGTTAAGTTCAAAGGTGTTTTGACTGTCCCCGGTGGTGGTGAGTGGTATTGCACCTTAGGTTAGGTTGCACTTAATTATGGTTCAGGTGTGGGGCTCTATAAATGGGTCTCAGGGTGTTCACTCACTGCTGGTGATATTCCTTGTTTAGTTGTTGGAGAGCCTGGTGGAAGGATGGAGCTGGATAGGAGTCCTGCGCAGTCAGCCAGAGAGAACGAGTGCCAGCTAATGGTGTCTGCTGGAAGGACTGGCATGGCCTGGTGGAGTCGCAGTTTATGGTGTCGGCGGGAAGTGCGGTGTAACAACCTTGCTGGCGTCACTGCATGGCCTCCCATCCCCCGCACACCAACTTACTTTCTGCTTCAAGCCATGCTGTGAAATCTGTCTGTTGCCAGCCCTGAGCTCCATGTGCTATGCCTCTTGTTTTCCTGCTTGCTCTCCATGTTTCCTGACTGTGTGTATAGGGGGGCGGCGCCTGAACTCTCTGGTTCTTATGCAGTCTGGGTGTACCTGGGTAATCTGTCCCTGACCAATCACCTGGAGCCCTTGACTATTTAGTTTCACCACTCCCACTGAAACATTGCCTGTGCAATGTCTAAACTCAGTTAGCTCCTTGCTGCTGAACTAGCCAGGCCCTGTTCTGTGTATCTCCTTCTCTGTAGGAATACTCTGTCTCGCTTTGTACCTTGTCCGCCTGCCAGGGGGCAGAATATCCTGGCCCTTGAGTCTTGGTCTTTGTGTCTTTGTCTGTGTCTCTGTCTGAACTCAGTCTTACCTTTGTCTATCAGTCTCCCTTTCTCCTTGTCCGTGGAACCCTTCCTTGCTGTGTTTTTCCTTGTGTCCTTCCTGTCTGTGCATCTGCACTCTAGCCGCTCTGTCTGCACGGCTCCTGCTGCCGCTGCAGAACCTCTTGCTGCAGCTTCTCTCCACAGACCTTGTGGTTCTGCTTTGCTCCAGTCCTGCTGCTGCTGCGGAACCCCTTGCTGCAGCTTCTCTCCACAGACCTTGTGGTTCTGCTTTGCTCCAGTCCTGCTGCCGCTGCAGAACCTCTTGCTGCAGCTTCTCTCCACAGACCTTGTGGTTCTGCTTTGCTCCATTCCTGCTGCCGCTGCGGAACCTCTTGATGCAGCTTCTCTCCACAGACCTTGTGGTTCAGCTTTGCTCTACTCCTGCTGCCGCTGCAGAACCTCTTTCTGCAGCTTCTCTCTCCACTCCTGCCTTCACCTGCACCTCCCGTGTGAACAGGTCCAAACCTGTTCCTTCATATTCCACGCCTGCCTGCATCCATACCTGCATCTCCTGTGTGAACAGGTCCAAACCCGTTCCTTCATATTCCACTCCTGCCTGCCTGCATCCGTACCTGCACCTCCTGTGTGAACAGGTCCAAACCTGTTCCTTCATATTCCACTCCTGCCTGCCTGCATCCATACCTGCACCTCCTGTGTGTACCTACCTGTTCCTTCTCAAGCCATGCCCGCTTGCCCAGTGTCTCCAAGCCGTGCCCGCTTGCCCAGTGCCTCCAAGCCGTACCCGCTTGCCCAGTGTCTCCAAGCCGTGCCCGCTTGCCCAGTGTCTCCAAGCCGTGCCCGCTTGCCCAGTGTCTCCAAGCCGTGCCCGCTTGCCCAGTGTCTCCAAGCTGTGCCTCCAAGCTGTGCCTGCCTGCCAGTGTACCAAGCCGTGCCTGCTTGCCCAGTGTCTCAGCCTGCTTGTCACTCGCACCTGTCCAGGTGTCCTGTTCCCGAGTGGGATCAGCAGCCACAGCCAGACACCACCCTGGAGTGGCACCCGGCAGCTACCTGCCGCACAAGCCTGACCTCACCATCAGAGGCTCCAGTGAAGACCAAGGTAGCTGTTGCAGTCACGCCCCTTCCATTGTAGTCTGGTCTGTGGCACAGTGGGGCCACAACCCCCGGCTCGCGCCATTCAGCCAAGGCGCGAGCGTGACAGTTTGCACAGGCCATGGTCCCCGCTGAGTCCCATGTCCTTCCGCTCGCAGAGCGTCATGAACCTGTGTTCCGTCAGTATGAGCAACCAGAGGAATTTGTTCCGTCCTGCGTGGTTCCGATTGTGGAGACCTCTGAACCAATCATCGTCTCCAATGCCCTCTACAGTCAGCTCCTGGCCTATGAAGAGCACGACCCAGCAGACCCGCCTAGGTTCTATGGGGACCCTAAAGAGTGCCAAGGGTTCCTGAAGAAATGCCTGCACTACATCCTGCAGAATGCAGCTTGTTTCCCCTCTGACCGGGTCAAGGTGGGATACATCATGTCCTACCTAGCTGGTGATGCCTTGATATGGATCTGTCCCCTTTGGGAAGCAGGGGACCCTGTCGTCATGAGCCTGGGGGCCTTCCTGGTGGCCTTCCGTAAAGTGTTCAACATGCCTCGTCCAGCTGTTCTTGAAAAGTCTTCCCCTCCAAGCTTCCAGAGACAAGAGGAACCTGTGGATGAATCGTCTAAACCACCTATGACAGTCCAGCCATCACCTGTTCCACAGTCTGCCGTTGCGGCCTCCCGTGCAAGATCCAAGAGGTCTAAAAAGAAGCGGGCCAAGTTGCAGCCGGAATCTGGCCTCTGTCCTGTGAAGCCTGTACTCCAGAACGCTGGGCCAGTAGAAGAGGCTGTCCCTGGCGAGAGTACTCCCTCTCCATTAAACTCTTTAACTGTTTCTCTGCCTTCAGGGAGCTTTGGTGTATTTAAGTCGCCAGTCTTACAGAGTCAGTGTGTGGTCTCTGTCATACAGCTCCCGAAGCCGGCGTGGGCGTTGTCTCGAGGTGGCCGAGCCCTATTGGAGAACAGTCTAGTCCTGCAAGGACAACTACAGCTCCAGGTCGGAGCTTTGTATACGAAGAAGTTCGTCTTCCATTTGCTGTCTGGTATGCCCATGGGTCATTCTGAACCAGAGATCCTGATGCCCATTTATGTTTGGAGACCCAACAAGGCACCACACTTGAAACAACCAAGTGACAAGAGGTGTCTGGTTCCCTTGTGTCACATTCAGTCAGCAAAGTCGTCTTCTTTGCCTGGTTTGCTAGACGCCGAGTCAAGGTGTCAGGATGCCTCTGAAGAGGGGGAGGCGGTCTCAGTCTCCTCACACGTCCCCAGCGACTATACCAGTGTCCTGCTCCCAAGAGCACCCCTGCCTCTTGATTGTCTTCCCCAGGATAAAGGGCTGAAGATGGATCCTGAGTGTATGCCTTCAGCTCCCCTGTGGCCCAGGGGCGAAGGTCCCAAGACAGAGCTTTACCCATTATCTAACCAGGAAGATGTGGTCCAGTTTTTTCAGGGTAACAGGCTGAAGTGGCTCCCTTTATGTATGCCTCCAGCTTCCATTTGGCAGGTGGGTGAAGATGTTGGAGCAGTGACCTACCTATCTCCATTTCTCACAAACCAGGAGGAGGAGGTCCAATTTTTCTGGCTCATCGGGCGGAGGTCGGACTCGGTGATGGTGTCTTCTGTTTCTAGCTGGCCGACTGATGTAGGGGTCAAGTCTGAAGCTTCCAGGTCCCTGCCTTCTGCCAATCAGGAGGAAGAAGTCTTTGTACCCTCTGTGTTGGAAACTGACTCCCTTGGGCACCAAGAAACCGGGCAATCTGGGATTCCTGATGGCACACATACTCCACCCTACCTAAAGGATGTCGTGTCAACCTGGACTGTGTGTGGTCCCACACTCCTTCTTCAGGCCATTCTGGCAGGCTTAAGGAAGAGGGGCCGTAAAGGGGGGGGTACTGTAACAACCTTGCTGGCGTCACTGCATGGCCTCCCATCCCCCGCACACCAACTTACTTTCTGCTTCAAGCCATGCTGTGAAATCTGTCTGTTGCCAGCCCTGAGCTCCATGTGCTATGCCTCTTGTTTTCCTGCTTGCTCTCCATGTTTCCTGACTGTGTGTATAGGGGGGCGGCGCCTGAACTCTCTGGTTCTTATGCAGTCTGGGTGTACCTGGGTAATCTGTCCCTGACCAATCACCTGGAGCCCTTGACTATTTAGTTTCACCACTCCCACTGAAACATTGCCTGTGCAATGTCTAAACTCAGTTAGCTCCTTGCTGCTGAACTAGCCAGGCCCTGTTCTGTGTATCTCCTTCTCTGTAGGAATACTCTGTCTCGCTTTGTACCTTGTCCGCCTGCCAGGGGGCAGAATATCCTGGCCCTTGAGTCTTGGTCTTTGTGTCTTTGTCTGTGTCTCTGTCTGAACTCAGTCTTACCTTTGTCTATCAGTCTCCCTTTCTCCTTGTCCGTGGAACCCTTCCTTGCTGTGTTTTTCCTTGTGTCCTTCCTGTCTGTGCATCTGCACTCTAGCCGCTCTGTCTGCACGGCTCCTGCTGCCGCTGCAGAACCTCTTGCTGCAGCTTCTCTCCACAGACCTTGTGGTTCTGCTTTGCTCCAGTCCTGCTGCTGCTGCAGAACCCCTTGCTGCAGCTTCTCTCCACAGACCTTGTGGTTCTGCTTTGCTCCAGTCCTGCTGCCGCTGCAGAACCTCTTGCTGCAGCTTCTCTCCACAGACCTTGTGGTTCTGCTTTGCTCCATTCCTGCTGCCGCTGCGGAACCTCTTGATGCAGCTTCTCTCCACAGACCTTGTGGTTCAGCTTTGCTCTACTCCTGCTGCCGCTGCAGAACCTCTTTCTGCAGCTTCTCTCTCCACTCCTGCCTTCACCTGCACCTCCCGTGTGAACAGGTCCAAACCTGTTCCTTCATATTCCACGCCTGCCTGCATCCATACCTGCATCTCCTGTGTGAACAGGTCCAAACCCGTTCCTTCATATTCCACTCCTGCCTGCCTGCATCCGTACCTGCACCTCCTGTGTGAACAGGTCCAAACCTGTTCCTTCATATTCCACTCCTGCCTGCCTGCATCCATACCTGCACCTCCTGTGTGTACCTACCTGTTCCTTCTCAAGCCGTGCCCGCTTGCCCAGTGTCTCCAAGCCGTGCCCGCTTGCCCAGTGCCTCCAAGCCGTGCCCGCTTGCCCAGTGTCTCCAAGCCGTGCCCGCTTGCCCAGTGTCTCCAAGCCGTGCCCGCTTGCCCAGTGTCTCCAAGCCGTGCCCGCTTGCCCAGTGTCTCCAAGCCGTGCCTCCAAGCTGTGCCTGCCTGCCAGTGTACCAAGCCGTGCCTGCTTGCCCAGTGTCTCAGCCTGCTTGTCACTCGCACCTGTCCAGGTGTCCTGTTCCCGAGTGGGATCAGCAGCCACAGCCAGACACCACCCTGGAGTGGCACCCGGCAGCTACCTGCCGCACAAGCCTGACCTCACCATCAGAGGCTCCAGTGAAGACCAAGGTAGCTGTCGCAGTCACGCCCCTTCCAGGGTAGTCTGGTCTGTGGCACAGTGGGGCCACAACCCCCGGCTCGCGCCATTCAGCCAAGGCGCGAGCGTGACATGCGGCATGGCTTAGGGGAGTGGCGACTTGGAAGAGAGTTGCACTCAGCATGTTCGACTTGGTTGCTGAGAACTGGACTCGAGCATGCTTGGATTCTTGGCAGAGGCTGGACTCATCTTGGGACTCTGTGTACTGGACTGCTGCAAGTGGTGATGGACTCTGCTCCCAGGCTGCACGATGGTGATGGATCCGGTTATGGTGATGGATCAGGGTGGAGGAGAAGATGCACACAGGTGGTGGGTTCTGTTGCTAGGAGCGTACGCAACAGAGCAAAGATACAGTGGGGCAAAAAAGTATTTAGTCAGTCAGCAATAGTGCAAGTTCCACCACTTAAAAAGATGAGAGGCGTCTGTAATTTACATCATAGGTAGACCTCAACTATGGGAGACAAACTGAGAAAAAAAAATCCAGAAAATCACATTGTCTGTTTTTTTTTCATTTTATTTGCATATTATGGTGGAAAATAAGTATTTGGTCAGAAACAAAATTTCATCTCAATACTTTGTGATATATCCTTTGTTGGCAATGACAGAGGTCAAACGTTTTCTGTAAGTCTTCACAAGGTTGCCACACACTGTTGTTGGTATGTTGGCCCATTCCTCCATGCAGATCTCCTCTAGAGCAGTGATGTTTTTGGCTTTTCGCTTGGCAACACGGACTTTCAACTCCCTCCAAAGGTTTTCTATAGAGTTGAGATCTGGAGACTGGCTAGGCCACTCCAGGACCTTGAAATGCTTCTTACGAAGCCACTCCTTCGTCGCCCTGGCGGTGTGCTTTGGATCATTGTCATGTTGAAAGACCCAGCCACGTTTCATATTCAATGCCCTTGCTGATGGAAGGAGGTTTGCACTCAAAATCTCACGATACATGGCCCCATTCATTCTTTCATGTACCCGGATCAGTCGTCCTGGCCCCTTTGCAGAGAAACAGCCCCAAAGCATGATGTTTCCACCACCATGATTTACAGTAGGTATGGTGTTTGATGGATGCAACTCAGTATTCTTTTTCCTCCAAACACGACAAGTTGTGTTTCTACCAAACAGTTCCAGTTTGGTTTCATCAGACCATAGGACATTCTCCCAAAGCTCCTCTGGATCATCCAAATGCTCTCTAGCAAACTTCAGACGGGCCCGGACATGTACAGGCTTAAGCAGTGGGACACGTCTGGCACTGCAGGATCTGAGTCCATGGTGGCGTAGTGTGTTACATATGGTAGGCCTTGTTACATTGGTCCCAGCTCTCTGCAGTTCATTCACTAGGTCCCCCCGCGTGGTTCTGGGATTTTTGCTCACCGTTCTTGTGATCATTCTGACCCCACGGGGTGGGATTTTGCGTGGAGCACCAGATCGAGGGAGATTATCAGTGGTCTTGTATGTCTTCCATTTTCTAATTATTGCTCCCACAGTTGATTTCTTCACTCCAAGCTGGTTGGCTATTGCAGATTCAGTCTTCCCAGCCTGGTGCAGGGCTACAATTTTGTTTCTGGTGTCCTTTGACAGCTCTTTGGTCTTCACCATAGTGG
Source organism: Dendrobates tinctorius (assembly GCF_039654945.1). Lineage (NCBI taxonomy): Eukaryota > Metazoa > Chordata > Amphibia > Anura > Dendrobatidae > Dendrobates > Dendrobates tinctorius. The sequence goes on along the minus strand of NW_027361838.1, from coordinate 8,702,022 downwards.
AGTTTGGAGTCAGACTGTTTGAGGGTGTGCACAGGTGTCTTTTTATACTGATAACAAGTTTAAACAGGTGCCATTACTACAGGTAATGAGTGGAGGAAAGAGGAGACTCTTAAAGAAGAAGTTACAGGTCTGTGAGAGCCAGAAATCTTGATTGCTTGTTTCTGACCAAATACTTATTTTCCACCATAATATGCAAATAAAATGAAAAAAAAAACAGACAATGTGATTTTCTGGATTTTTTTTTCTCAGTTTGTCTCCCATAGTTGAGGTCTACCTATGATGTACATTACAGACGCCTCTCATCTTTTTAAGTGGTGGAACTTGCACTATTGCTGACTGACTAAATACTTTTTTGCCCCACTGTAAGTGGTGTTTCCCCTGTATTGTCTCTTTCCTCATGTGTGTTATTAGTGCAGTGGTGGGATTAGTCTCCGCACCGACCTATTCCCTAGTGAGGGTTTAGGCGCAGGGCAAGCCAGGGTTTTGAGGCACGCGTGCGGCGACAGGTTCGGAGCCTGTTTAGGGAATGTGAGGAGTTCAGGGACACTGGCTCAGGGGAGCTTAGGAGGTCTCCATGTCCCCATTCCCTATCGCAGGGCCCACCATTGTTAAAGTTTCCCAGGTTCCCCCCTTATTATTTAAATTCGCCGTACTGGAGGCGGTGTTTCCAGAAATGTATATGTTAACGTGTAATTCCTAAATTCGCCAGGTGGTGGCGGTGTATCCACCTGCACGTTCTATTATTTAAATTCGCCCCACTGGAGGCGGTGTATCCAGGGTCACGTGTGTTATGGGTTCGCCTTGCGGTATCATCTGCGACCAGACACACGTGACCATGACACCTTCCTGACCAGACCAATTTTTTTCAATTCTGAGGTAATATCTCTGGAACGCTTCAACGGATCCCACCGATTCTTAGACTGTTTTCTCGGGACATGCTGTACTTCATGAGAGTAGTACAATTTGTTTAATTTGGTTTGCATGTATTTGAGAATATGTCAGAAATGTGGCGAAAATTTTAAAAATTTCAATTTTCAAACTTCCATTATTATGCCCTTAAACCAGAGAGTTATGTCACACAAAATATTTAATAAATAACATTTCTCGCATATCTACTTTATATCCCAACACCTTTTGAAAATCATATCTTCGTTAGGAAGTTAGACAGGAAAAACTTGATCAGCAATTTCTCATTTTGAAACAAAATTTACAAAACTATTTTTTTTAAGGGCCACACCACATTTGAAGAAGCTTTGAGAGGTCTGTATGGCAGAAAACACATAAAAAGTTAAATTCACCATTCTAAAAACTGAACACAAAACCACATTCAAAAAGTTTATTAACCCTTCGCAGGAACTTAAGCAATGTGGAAGGAAAAAATTTTAAAAAATTTTCTCAAAAATTTTACTTTAGACCCAATGTTTTTAATTTTTTCAAGGGTAACAGGAAAAAATGGACTCCAAAATATGTTGTGCAATTTCGCCTGAGTATGCAGATACCCCATATGTGGGGAAAAAGCAGGGCTTCGCAAGGAAGGAGCATCATTCAACTTATTGAACACATAGAATCATAGAATCATAGAATCGTAGAGTTGGAAGGGACCTCCTGGGCCATCTGGTCCAACCCCCTGCTCAAAGCAGGATTCGCTAAATCATCCCAGTCAGATGTCTGTCCAGCCTCTGTTCGAAGACTTCCATTGAAGGAGAACTCACAACTTCTCGTGGCAGCCTGTTCCACTCATTGATCACTCTAACTGTCAAAAAGTTTTTTCTAATATCTAATCTGTGTCTCCTCCCATTCAGTTTCATCCCATTGCTTCTAGTCTTTCCTTGTGCAAATGAGAATAAAGTTGATCCTTCTACAATGTGACAGCCCTTTAGATATTTGTAGACAGCTATTAAGTCTCCTCTCAGTCTTCTCTTTTGCAAACTAAACATTCCCAAATCCTGCAACCTTTCCTCATAAGACAGGGTTTGCAGACCGGTCACCATTCTGGCCGCTCTTTTCTGAACTTGCTCCAGTTTGTTGATGTCTTTTTTAAAATGTGGTGCCCAAAACTGGACACAATATTCCAGATGAGGTCTGACCAAAGAGGAGTAGAGGGAAATAATGACTTCACGTGATCTAGACTGTATGCTTCTGTTAATACATCCTAGAATTGCATTTGACTTTTTTGCTGCTGCATCACACTGTTGACTCATATTCAGTCTGTGATCTATTAGTATACCCAAGTCTTATTCGCATGTGCTGTCACTTAGCCCTATTCCTCCCATTCTATATATGCTTTTTTCATTTTTATTGCCCAGATGTAGTACTTTGCATTTCTCCCTGTTAAAAACCATTCTGTTAGTTGCTGCCCACTTCTCCAGTTTATTTAAATCTTTTTGAATCCTCTCTCTTCTCTAGTATTAGCTATCCCTCCTAGCTTTGTGTCATCAGCAAATTTAATCAGTTTACCCTCAATTCCTTCATCTAAATCATTGATAAAGATGTTGAACAATACAGGGCCCAGGACAGAGCCCTGTGGTACCCCACTTGAGACATTCTTCCAACTGGATGTGCAGCCATTTACAACCACTCTTTGGGTCCGATCACTAAGCCAGTTATGAATCCACCTAACAGTTGCCTTGTCCATTCCATACTTAGTCATTTTTTCAATAAGGATTGTATGAGAGACTTTGTCAAATGCTTTGCTGAAGTCAATATATACTATATCTACAGCATTTCCTTGATCCACCCAATCAGTGATACCGTCATAGAAGGAAATTAAGTTAGTCTGACATGACTTATTAGTTACAAACCCATGCTGACTCTGTTTGATCACTTCATTCTTATCCAGGTATTGACATACATGTTGTTTAATAATTTGTTCAAAGATCTTTCCTGGTATAGAAGTCAGACTCACCGGCCTATAGTTGCCTGGGTCCACCTTCTTCCCCTTTTTGAAGATAGGAACAACATTTGCTCTTCTCCAGTCTTCTGGCACTTCTCCTGTTCTCCAAGAATTTTCAAAGATTATGGAGAGGGGTTCAAAAATGTCTTCTGCTATCTCCTTCAGTACTCTGGGGTGTAATTCATCTGGACCTGGAGACTTGAATTCATTTAAGTTAGCTAAGTGTTTCCTCACTATCTTTCTGTTTATAGATATCCTGGATTCTTCTATTCCCTTAATAGGACAGTGAATAACAGTTGGTGTTACATTTCCTTTCTGAGAGAAAACAGATGCAAAATATTGGCTTTAATCAAGAGAGGACATCATGTCGCATTTGGAGAGCCCCTAATGTGCCTAAACAGTGAAAACCCCCACAGCTGACCCCATTTTGGAAACTAAACCACTCAAGGAAATTATCTAGACATATATTGACCACGCAGAACTCTCAGATGTTTCACAAAAACATATGACGTTGAGATGTGAAAAGAAAAAACTCTGATTTTTTTCAAGCAAAAATGTTCTTTTGCCCCAATTTTTTGATTTTCTCAAAGGTAACAGGAGAAACTGGACCCAAAATTTGTTGTACAATTTCCACTAAATATGCCGATACCTCATATGTCATGGAAAACTACTGTTCGTGCACACGGCAGAGCTTGGAATGGAAGGAGTGATGTCTACGCCCACCATTTTGTGTTTGGAGAGCCACTGATGAGCCTAAAAAGTGCTTAAAGTCCCCCACAACTGAACCCAGTTTGGAATCTACACCCCTCAAGGAATTTATCTTGTATAATAAAGAAAACTTGGCGCTCAACTTCTAGAATATTTTTTGGGATTTTTTAATGCAGCCAGGAATTTATCTTGTGGCAGGGTTATAGTAATGATAATAATGCTTTTGGTTTTACTGGTATATGAATTTATAATGTGGTGGTATGCGTAAGTTGTGTTGAGTACATCTGATTATAAAAGTACAGTGAGTAAGGAAAGTATTCAGACCCCTTTAAATTATTCATTCTTTGTTTCATTGCAGCCATTTGGTACATTTAAAAAAGTTCATTTTTTCTCATTAATGTACATTCCGAACCTCATCTTGACTGACAGAAACCAGAAATAGAAATGTTTGCAAATTTATTAAAAAAAGAAAAACTGAAATATCACATGGTCATCGGTATTCAGACCCTTTGCTCAGACACTCATTTTTAAGTCACATGCTGTCCATTTCCTTGTGATTCTCCTTGAGATGGTTCTACTCCTTCATTGTAGACCAGCTGTGTTTAATTAAACTGATAGGACTTGATTTGTAAAGGCACACACCTGTCTATATAAGACTTACAGCTCACAGTGCATCTCAGACCAAATGAGAATCATGAGGTCAAAGGAACTGGCCAAGGAGCTCAGAGACAGAATTGTGGAAAAGCACAGATCTGGCCAAGGATACAAAAGAAATTTTTCAGTGCTCAAGGTTCCTAAGAGCATAGTGGTGTCATGGTATAGGACATGGTTAATGTCCTGTTCTCGCAGGGTTAACTTTTGCTGGCCTCCCTTTGTATCTGGGAGGGTATTTATACCCACTCCAGACTAGGATTCCCTGTCAGTTATTCTGTTGTTCTGGCTGTGTGTCTGACCCCCCCGGTGTGCGTGTATACTGCTTTGCTTGTTTGCTTCCTGTGTATGACCCGGTCTGTCCCCTCACTCTGTTCTCTGTCTCATGTTTTGTTACTATTGACTTCTCCGGTTCTGACCTCCTGGATTGGCTATCGTTACTCCGTTACCATTTGCCCCTATTGTACTGTCTATTGCCCATTCTGGATTACTGATCTATTGCTTTGTCCTGACTATCCGTTCTGTCTAATCCTTTGGTACTGTCGTGCTATCTCTATGCTTTGATCCCGGCTTGATCTGTTTTACGTCTCTGTCTATGCCCCTTGGTAACTTGTCCCGTAGTTACCTTTCTAGGAGTTTTCCTTCAGCACCTAGCTCTCTGGCGTTTAGGCCACGCCCCTAGCAGTCATGTGCTTCAGGTCCTCTTAGTCTGGAGAGCGCATCGTCACCACTGCTGCCCTGCTCCACAGGTATCTTTGTGCACAGTTTTTGTACTCAGGACATGCGCACTGGCTCAGTGAGCAAGTGCAGTGCAGTGTTCCTGACCTTATAGCTGACGTTTTCAGTTTTTTTGCTCTCTGAGGAAAAAAAAAGTGTTATCCTCATGGATCCCATGCAAGTTTTGGCTGATCAGGTCAAGCACCTGACCCAAATGTTCCATAAGCTAAATGTGGAACAGCGCACGATGGCCCATACCCAGCAACAGTTGGTGGATACTGTGCAGGGGGCTGTTGCTGCAGGGGCTCCGAGTTCTGGGGGTAGAGATGTGTCATTAGCTTCCCCCGAATCTCCGGTCAAATTGCCAGACCCTTTCTCAGGGGATAAAAAGGAGTTCAGGTCCTTCAGAGAAGGATGCAAGCTTTTTTTTCCGTAAGGCCCCGCTCCTCCAGGGACGAGTTCCAGAGGGTGGGGGTCGTCATTTCCCTACTTCGGGGGGCTCCACAGGCATGGGCGTTCTCTCTCTTCCTCTGCTCCTGATCATATGTCTGTGAACCTGTTCTTTGAGGCTCTGGGGCACATCTATGATGAGCCTGATAGAGTGCATCTGGCAGAGGATATGGTGATGAGTGTGACACAGGGGAGGAACTCTGCTGAATGGTTCTGCTCAGAGTTTAGACGTTGGGCCTCTGAAGTATCCTGGAACGACGACGCCTTGTGGGGGTTGTTCTGCAGGGGCCTGTCTGACCGTCTTCAGGAGGACACCATGATGCAGGCGGTCTATACGGATCAGAGACTCCGTGCTAGAGGAATGATGCAACAAAAGTCTCCCTTGTACTCCAAATTGTGTGACACTGCACCTGTATCTGAGCCCATGGAGATTGGGTCAGTCTCAGTTAAGGAGAAAGAGAGAAGGCACCGTAGACACAACCTACTATGCTTTTACTGTGGAGCATCTGGACATTGAAAAAGGAATTGCCCCTCCTGCCCTTCTTCAGTGAAACCATCAGAGAAACGACTGAGTCTGGGCAACAATCGGGGAGGTTGTCCAGACTCCCAGGTACATTTTTTCTCTCTTACAAAGATGGTGCTCCAGGTTGAATTGGAACTTGCTGGCAGTCCTGTTATGACCACCACCTTTGTTGACGGTGTTTCCTCTATTAATCTGATTGATGCCCAAGTTGTGACTCTTAATAAGATAGGGACAGTCAGGTTGAAAGACCCTGTTAAAATTGTGGCTGTGGATTCATCCCCCCTTACCCTGGACAGAATTTGTTTTATGTCTTAAGTTTTCTCTATGAAAGTGGGTTCCACTCACGTGGAAAAGTTAATTTGTTTCATTATGAATAATCTGCCTGCAGGACTGGTATTGGAGATGCCCTGGCTGCAATGCCACAATCCTCTCATTGATTGGGTGAAGGGGGAGATCACCCGATGGGGATGTAATGATAATGATCTGTGTTGTAACCCGATTCCTATTGTCAATCCGATAAAATCTGTATCTGTGTCATCTGTCGGTTTGGAGGGTATTCTGGAGTACCTGAGAGACTTTGAAGATGTGTTTTCCGAAAGCGAGGCTTAGGCACTCCCACCACATAGACCGTATGATTGTGCCATTGATTTAATACCTGGAGCTAAATTATCCAAGGCTCGTTTGTTTAATTTGTCTGGGCCTGAGCACCAAGCTATGAAAGAGTACATCAAAGAGAGCCTTCGCAAGGGGCATATTCGGCCCTCGGTCTCACCCATGGCAGCGGGATTTTTCTTTGTAAAGATAAAAGATGGTGGGTTGCGACTGTGCCTCGACTTTCGAGAACTGAACAAAATTACCGTTAAGAACACGTACCCTCTCCCGTTGATTCCTGATTTATGTAACCAACTCACGGGGGCCAAATGGTTTTCTAAGCTCAATCTACGAGGGGCTTATAACCTTATAAGGATCCGGGAGGGGGACGAATGGAAAACAGCGTTCCTGACGACTGAGGGGCTCTTTGAAAACCTGGTTATGCCATTCGGCCTCACTAACGCCTCTGCTGTTTTTCAGAACTTCATTAATGTTGTTTTCTCTGACCTGATTGGGCCTTATGTAGTCATTTACCTGGATGACATCTTGGTATACTCTGAGGACAGTCAGTCCCACTTACACCATCTTCGTACGGTTCTTATGAGACTACTGGAGAACCATTTATACGCTAAGCTGGAGAAATGCTTGTTTTTTATGCAAGAACTGTCTTTTCTGGGTGTAATTGTATCTGGGGAGGGATTCTGCATGGATCCAGGGAAGGTTCAGGCCATTACAGATTGGGTGCAGCCTCATGATGTGAAGGGGTTGCAGCGATTTATGGGCTTCGCTAATTATTATAGGAAGTTCATTAAATGGTTCTCGCAGGTGATGAAACCCTTGACAGACCTCCCTCTTAAAGGGGTAGATGTAAAAAATTGGTCCGTGGCTGCAAAAAATTCCTTCCTTTCATTAAAGAAATGCTTTACTTCAGCCCCTTTGTTGGTACAACCCGATTCGTCAAGACCTTTTATCGTGGAGGTCGACGCTTCAGAGGTGAGGGTGGGGGCAGTGTTGTCCCAGGGCACCTCTACCCTGAATAACCTCAAACCCTGTGCCTTTTTTTCTAAAAAGTTCTCTTCGGCCAAGAGAAACTATGATGTCAGCAACAGGGAATTATTAGCAGTTAAATTGGCCTTCGAAGAATGGAGGCATTTTTTGGAGGGGGCCACTCATCCCATTACGGTCATAACTGATCATAAAAATTGGGCCTATATCGAGTCTGCTAAGAGATTGACCCCCAGACAGGCTCGGTGGGCACTTTTTCTTCTTGATTTCATTTTACAATTACATTCCGACCAGGGTCTAAAAATGTAAAGGCGGATGCCTTATCCCGAAGTTTTGATTCTGTGTCCCCTCCAGAACCTCCTTCTCCATTCTTCAACCGGGAGTGGTTGTAGCTGAAGTCTCCTCTGAGTTACAGAGAGATATTCTGGAAGCACAAGCACAGGCTCCCAGGAATAAACCCCCAGGTAAATTGTTTGTACCCGAACATTTCCGTCTCACACTCCTGCAAGAATTTCATGATTCTGTGTTAAGTGCACACCCTGGTATTGCAGCTACCCGAGGGGCAGTGGCCAGGGGTTTTTGGTGGCCCTCTATGGGTAGTGATTAGAGTTGAGCGATTTTGGTCGGATCGGGTTTCATGAAACAAAATTTGTTTCAAATGAAACTGGTCCGACTAGGGCAAAAAAATTCAGAGTTTCGTCCGAAACCCAACCCCAATGTAAGTCAATGGTAAATAAAAGTCGGCATTGAGCGGATGACATTCATGACATATGAGATTGATTGCTGTAGGGGTTGCCTGGGTCCTAGGGTGCCTTGCTGGGGGTCCCTCCTCACTAGTTGAGGAGGAGGAGGGGGCAGAAGAGGATTAGAGGAATGTTGGCTCTTTCTCACTGCTTGACTCCGTGTCAAAGGCAAGGAAAGAGTTTGCTTCCTCTAGTGAATAGCATCTTCTTGACGAATGGGCCATTTTTATTTTGTTCTTCAAAACACTGGGGATATGTGTATATGGTGCTTTTATATTTGTATTGTCTGGGGCTTGTGTAAAGAGTACTATTTATTATAAAAGTAGGGGAAAAAAGACTAGAGAAAAAAGGTAAAAAGGAAAAATTCAGAAGGAACACATAAGAAAAAATGAAAAGTCAGTAGATTAAAAAAAGAACGTTTGTATAAAAAAATTATTGTGAAGTTCACTACACTAATGCACTATTTATAAAGTTAACGTTAGACGCAGAATGTTTTATTGTTTTTTTGCTTAAGAAAGACGAAAGTCACTAAAAATGCGACGCACTCTCCCCTATTGCACTAGCTATACATGTATAAGGCGCTAGCCATTATTATTTGCCAAAAAAATGGACATCATTAACAATGCAACGTGTGCTCCCCTAATGCGCTACAGGTAGATAAAAATTGAGTCCAAGCTAACAATTCTTTTTTTTTTTTTACAAAAGAAAAATGGACATCACTAACAATGCTACGTTCATTCCCCTAATGTACTCGCTAAGAAATTACCCGGTGATGACAATTTTTTATTTTTTTTTTCAAAAGAAAAAAGCTACCTATAAGGCTACTCTGTACCATTATATATTTTTTCAAAACAAAATTGGATATCACTTACACTGTGATGCTACTATGATGCGTCACCTCCATACCTATGAAACTAATTTGTACTAACTACTATTATATTTTTTTTCTAAAAAAAAATTGGATGTCACTTACACTGCAACGTCCAATACTCTAACTAGCTAAAAAAGAATAGGTCCCTTGGTGCAGTCTTTGATCAGCAGCGATACTGATCAGAGGGTTGCCGACACGGGAAGAGCACAAATGCAAAGATCAGGATGCTGCGCACACAAGGAAAGCTTAAAAAAATGCTCAAAAAATACAGTTTCATAAAAATAAACCAGGTGAATAACCATGTCTAATATAAAGATTTGGAACTAGAAAAAATGCATTCACCTTGCAGAATCTCTCTCAGATTCCAGAGTTGTTCTGCAATACAAAGAGGCTACTTTCTAATACACTAAACTCACTCCAGATTCTATTAAATTATTGAAATTCTTATTCAATAAAATTAAAAGAGATTTATTTTCTTGATTGCTGGGAAGAACAGGGCTGATTTACCATTGAATTCTATTTTGTAAAAAGTATATTTGGAGACAAGAGTCACACGTTAGACAATTTTTCTTTTTTTTATGCTATAAGGGTAGTATTTTTTCAGTACAGTATGTTCCACATTCTATGTGCACATCAGTAACACATTGGGCATATTTTGGGACTTTTTTCTAGACACTTGAAGAGTGTCAAGTCTTGTACAAACATTTATTCTCTATGGCACATGTAATTAATACAGATGTTTAAAATGATTTGCTACAAAATGCTTGCACATCGACCACTAGTATTTTAGGGAAACTACAAAAGTAAATTTGTGGCAATGTGTTACTACAATTATAGGACTAAATTAGTAGAATTTTTAATCAATATGGACTGGAAGGAACAAAAAATAAGTAAGGTAAAATGGACTCACCAATTCTGTATAACCGGAAAACATTAAGAAAAAAAATCTTCAATATAAGCATTAATAGAAACTTTAACCCTGTTTTCACCTTCTTGACCAGGCCAAATATTACAACTCTCACCAGTGTGACTTTATGAGGTAATAACTCTAGAACTCTTCAACATATCCCAGTGCTTCTGAGACTGTTTTTTAGTGACCTGTTTCCCTGTGTTGTAAGTGGTACATTTTGGTCAATATTTTTTGTGTTTATTTATGAAAATAAAAAAAATTGACAAACGTGAACATTTTGTAATTTTCAAACTTTAATTTTTTTATGTCCTTAAACCAGATAGTTATACCACTCTTTATAGTGGCATAACTTTTAAACATATTTTTTGTTAGGCCGGTTTCACATTTGCGGTTGTGTCCGCTGCGTTTCGTCCGCATCCATCCGCATGCGTCATGCGTACCTATCTTTAACATGGTGTGCTCATGAACATGTGTTTGCATGCGTTCCTCTGCAGATGCATACGCATGCGTCATTTCCAGGGGTGCGGCGTGGAGCGGAAAATGCAACATGTTATAATTTTGGGGGCGTCAAATATCCGCGGCCATGTGCATGCGGATGCTTGCGAATGGAGTGCGTCAAAACACATTACAGTTTATGGGAAAGCAGGCGTACACAAGGACATGAGTACGCCTGCGTTTGCATACGCATGCATTTTCTGCGTAAACAAGTCCAGGAACTTGTTTAAGCCACCCCCCAAACAAAGATATATAAAAAGAAGGTGTGGGCACTGGCAGTCCACTACTCTACAGACTGTGAACCAGACTGGAACCTCTGCATCTGTGAAGAATCACAACTTTGGATAATGTGACTATAAAAGCGAATGTCTGTCTGTCCTTTTTTCTCTTGTTAGTATGTGCTTATTTCTGTCTCTTTTTTCTTGCAGCATTCATAATGTCTTCTTCATCGTCTTCTGAGCAGTGCCCTGGCCCTGAACGTGCTGGACGGGAAAGTGAAGTGAGTGCATTCCCTACTGATTGGTAAGTATTCTCTGTCACATATACACATGTGGCAAAAATCTTTTTTTTTTTTTTCAGAACACTTCTTCCACTGCAGCAGAGGCAGAGCAGGAGCAGCCAGCACAAGTTCGGGTGTCAAGACGTTGTGTTAGTATACTTGACTATTGTACTCTGTTTTTTTTCTTGACTTTATTTATTCTTGCCTGTTTTCTGTATCTCTTGTTTTCTTTCTTTTTCATTTTTTTATCTTTCCAACATTAATGTCTTTCTTGCTTTTCTAGATTCCACAACGGGATGAAGACCTGATCGACAATGACCTCCTCATTTCCCTGGTTGATGAGCGAGTTCCGTTGTGGGACACCCGGGTTCTGCAGCACTCAGACAACGTGGTGATCCAGCAGCTGTGGAATGAGGTGGCCAGAGCAATGATGGATAGCTGGGACAATGCCACATCATGGGTCTGCAAGGAATTTTGTAAGTATTTCAATGTTGTGTGATGCGGCAGTGACCTTGGCCGGTATCACACAACTGTGTGTGATGCGATAAACTCCTGCAAATTTCTCGCATCATACACAGTTGTGTGATCCCGGCCAAAAGTGCATTGTCTAACAATTTTTTCTTTTTTTCACAGTGAACAAAAGTCAGAACCCATTGGCGTTCAATGAAGGATCACTTCAACAAGGACCTTCATCAGGAAGCCAGGTTCGCAGTGGTGCTGCAACAAAGATCAGAAGATATAAATATCACCACATGCTGGCTGCATGAGACCAGTCCTTGCCCAGAGAACGTAAGTCTTTTTGTGGTATATTGTATTGTGTTGTATTCCCTAATCTGTATTTTTCTATTCCACAGGAGTTAGCACTTTTTGGTACTAATGTTTTTGTTTTCTTTTCACAGAACCTAGAGCACCACCCTCAAACCTGGATCTGGATCTTTATCGAACAGCCATGGACTTCGGAGTATTCCCGCCAGTGGCAGAAGGCCTCGGACAGGACACTCATGCCCGAGTTCATTCACTTGAGCTCAATCTTCCAGAATGGCCTCAAGGCGCTGGGAGACAGACTGGAAAGTGGTTTCAACCATGTTAATACACTTTTCCAGGATGTCAACCGACATCTTGACCATCTGGAAACAGACCTCCGGAGACCAGCACATCATTTTTTTAATCAAATAGAACAGGGCATGTCAGAACACCTTACTCCTGATCTCCAGCTCAATGTGATGCAGGTCTGCAATGCTGCATACATTCAGGCTATGCAACAGACTCGGAACTTGCAGCAGTCAGTGGTGGCATTTCTGCCTGTGACAAAACTGACAAGCTTGACCTCAATACCAAGTTCTGCTGCATACCACTGCACGGCCACCACCATTCCAAGCCCTGCCGAACACCACTACAGCGCCACCACCATGCCGAGTGCTGCTGCACAGTCCATCGCCACCACCATGTTGAGTGCTGCTCCTGCTTGGACCTCCTCCACCACCGACATGCCGCAGCAACCGGTCCCTGGCAGCACATCCACCACCAGCATGCAGCAGCAGCAACTGGACCCTGGCAGGACATCCACCACCACCATGCCACAGCAGCATCTACAGGATCCTGCCAGGCCATCCACCAGCAGCAGGCCGCAGCAGAAGCAGCACCAGGATCCTGCCAAACTGTCCACCAGCACCAGGCCGCAGCAGCAGCACCAGGATCCTGCCAGGTCATCCACCAGCACCATACCACCAGAAGACACCACGCCAACAATCCCCAGAAGACACCACCACAGAACACAGTACAGGGACAGGAAGAAAAAAAAACAATGGACTCTTGTACTCCCTCCCCCCTCACCTCCCAATGTGTCTGTGTTGTCCAGTTTGTCTCTCCCTTCCAGTGTGTCTGTCCTGTCCTGTGCCTCCACTCCCATCCATGACCTCCCTGACCTGACTTGTTTCATTGCCCCTTCCCCTGCAACCCCTTTACCCAGTCAGTCGTCTCAGCTCCACACCTCCCCAGTTCCCTCACTTTTCCCCCTCAAGTCGCCGCAGTTAATTTATTTTTATTTAATTTTTTAAATAAATTTGTGGAGGTTTTGCGGTGCTATCAGTGCTTGCTAATTTTCTTTGTTTTTTGGTTTGTTAAATAAATTTGAGTTTTTTTGCCTCTACTACTGTTTGGTTCTTTGTGTATTTCGCCGCCAGCAACACACACCGTGCGCCAACTTCACACACTGTGCCGTTCACTTTGTGCTTTTGCCACCTCATAGCTCCAGGACTGACACAACTTGAACACTGCAGCTTTGCTTCTTGTGTCTGTCATGGAGCTATGAGTTGTCAAAAACAAATATGATTTGTATTTTCTCCAGCATCTCTTCAGTCTGCGTAATCTATTGGACGCAGACTGAAGAGATGATGGAGGTAATACAAGGCATATCTATACTCACCTGGCCAGGTGTCAGAAATAGTGAATTCAGGATGCACAAAACCCTGCATCCTGAATTAACTATTTCTGACACCTGGCCTGGTGAGTAGAGATATGCCTTGTATTACCTCCATCGTCTCTTCAGTCTGCTGTTGTGAGTTCATTCTCTGGTTCCCCTTCTGGACTCCCTCTGGTGGTGTCGGGAGGTGGTGCGGCTGGTTTGATCGGTGGAGATCTGCCACCTGAGAATGAGGATGACGATTGGATCTCAGGATTCCCAGATTGGATTTAAGACAGCTGACGCCCTATTCAGTTGCTGGTGATTCCTTCTGGCTTTTCAGCTCTTGGTTTTCAGCTCTGTTCCAGTCATCTAAAGCTAAGTTTTTCTGCTAATGTTCACACTTGATTTTGTTGGTTTATTCAGTTTTTTGTGTGGTCTGGCAGTCCCGGCTGGGGCTGAGCTGAATTTCCACTCTTATTTATCAGTATTTTGCCAATTGGCTTTTTGTCCCTTACTAGTTCAGTCTCTTTTTGCTCTGTCTCAGAATATTTCAGAGTGCTGATATAGTGGGAGAAGTCTAGTGACTTCAGGGTTAATTTTGCTATCAGAAGTGTTGGACATTATTTTTGTAGGGTTTTTTGCAGGTTGCAGACAGTATCTTCCCTTTCCTTTCCTGTCTAGTTAGTTTGGGCCCCATCATGTGCTCAGCCTATTTTCCTGCCTGTGTTTGTGCCTTCATCCTGTTTCACCATCAATACATGTGTGGGGGCTATCTATTCCTTTGGGGTCTGCTCTGGGGCAGTTAGTTTTCCCTTTTCTTGCTTTAGGCTTATGTAGTCCTCCGGCCGTGACGAGGTGTCTAGGTTCATCGAAGGCACGCTCCATGGCTACTGCTAGTTGTGTGGTAAGATTAGGGATCTGCAATCTGCATAGTTACCAACCACTCTGGCTTTCTGTGGCTTAGCTTGTTTTGCCTTTTTCTCCTCGGTGACCCATTCATAACAGAATCACTGTCCCTTATTAGATTGGTCTCTTTTTGCTCTGTTCTCAGAATATGCCAGAGTGCTGATATAGTGGGAGAAGTCTACTGACTTTAGGGTATTTTTTGCTATCAGAAGTGATGGACATTTTTGCAGGGTTTTTTTGGCGTTATTGTAGACAGTATCTTTCCTTTTCTGTCCTTGCTAGTTAGTGTGGGCCCCATCGTTTGCTCAGCCTATTTTCCTACCTGTGTTTGTGCTTTCATCTTGTCTCACCGTCAATACATGTGTGGGGGCTGTCTATTCCTTTAGGGTCTGCTCTGGGGCAGTTTAGATTTTCTCTTTTCTTGCTTTAGGCTTATTTAGTCCACCGGCTGTGACGAGGCATCTAGAATCATCGTAGGTACGCTCCACGGCTGCTGTTAGTTGTGTGGTTAGGATCAGGGGTCTGCAATCCGCATAGTTACCAACCTCTTGTTACGCTGCGGATGACGGTAGCGAGAGTGGACCCTCTGGGCCGTGACGCCGAACCCTCCCCGAGCGAGCGCACCAAGTGGACCAACCCCTATACAGGGACCGTTAGGGAACAGACTCGGGGAGTTCAAGCGCCACGGCAGCCAGGACCAGGGGTCGGCTCAGGAGGGTGAGCAGAAGATGAGGAGCAGAGGAAGATCCGGAGAGGAAACAGGATGACCAGGGTCCAGAGGCTGAAGGAGGTGGAGAAGGACGGAGGAGGATGGCGGGAACCAGGAGGAGGCAAACTGAAAAGGGAAGGAGACACAGGGGTTACCAGGAGGTACAGGCAGGAGTCTCAGGGGGAACACAGGAGACACAGGCTGGAGACACAGGGATTAACAGGAAGGAAAGGCACAAGACTCAAGCTTGCACGCAAGGAACTAGCAGCAGAGAGCGCGGCCTAGACAACAGTGAGGTAACTCAATAGTCAGGCGCCTCCACTAAGGGAGGGCGGCCTGATATACCTGGTGGTGGGCTCTGATAGGTCAGGAGGCTGGTCCGGGTCAGGTCACGCCAGGCAGGTGGCTGACGGCAGAGGTGCGCGGCCTAACCCTCCGGCGCATGCGCAGAGGCACAGTGCGCGCGGCCGAGGGAAGTGGAGGAGTGCGTCGGGACGCCGGCCGCCGGAAAGCGAGGAGAGCGGGGGTGCGCATCCAGGACGCGTCAGGGGAGCGAGTCGGACCGGAAGCGGAGGCGGTGAGAATGGCAGCGGGAGCGGGGGCAGCAGAACGGGCAGCGGTGCTGACAGTACCCCCTCTCTTACACTCTTCTCCACCGCGTCTGGCTAAAAACCTCTTAAGAATGCGTGGAGCATTGATGTTCTCCAGCGGCTCCCAAGATCTCTCCTCGGGACCAAAACCCTTCCAATCGACCAGAAAAAAGGTTTTACCCCTAACCCTTTTCGAGGCCAGAATGTCTTTTACTTCAAAGACATCATCAGACGTGACAGGAAGAGGAGAAAGGTTCGGGGCCGGGTGGAACCGATTCAAGACAACTGGTTTAAGGAGAGAGATGTTGAAGGAGTTGGTGACCCGAAGCGACGCAGGCAACTCCAGTTTGTAAGATAAGTTGTTAAGACGTTTGAGGATCTTGAAAGGCCCAATGTAGCGCGGTCCCAGCTTGTAAGAAGGGAGCTTTAGCCTAATGTACTTGGCCGAAAGCCAAACTTGTTGACCTGGTAGGTAAGTTGGAGCATCCAAGCGTCTTTTGTCAGCGTGCCTCTTCATACGCTCCCCAGACTTCCTGAGAGCCTCCTTAGTCTCGGACCAGATCCTAGAGAACTCTTGGGTCAGGGAATCTGCTGCAGGCACACCGGAGGAAGCGGATATTGGTAGAGGGACACCAGGGTGCATGCCAAAGACCACGAAGAACGGAGACTTGGCTGATGACTCGCTGGGATGATTATTGTAGGAGAATTCTACCCAGGGGAGTAGATGGGCCCAGTTGTCTTGATGAGCATTAGAGAACTGCCGTAAGTAGGATGCTAGCACCTGATTAACGCGTTCTACTTGACCATTGGACTGGGGATGGTACGCGGATGAAAAGTCCAATCTTACCTCCAGAAGTTTACACAATGCTCTCCAAAATCGAGAGGTGAACTGTACACCTCGATCAGAAACAATATGCTGTGGAAAACCATGGAGGCTGAAGATGTGCTGGATAAAAATCTTCGCCAACTCTGGAGCGGAGGGCAGAGCTGGAAGAGGAACAAAATGGGCCATCTTGGAGAAGCGGTCGACCGCTACCAGGACAGTCGTAGATCTGGAAGAGTTAGGCAGATCCGTGATTAAATCCAAAGCAATATGTTGCCATGGAACCGAGGGAATCGGGAGAGGAAGCAGAAGGCCGGAGGGTGGCCATCTAGGAATCTTGACCTTGGCGCAAGAGGGGCAGGAGGCCGTGAATTCAGTCACATCCTGGCGGAGTGAGGGCCACCAATAAAAACGAGCGATGAGCTCCAACGTCTTTTTGACTCCGACATGTCCAGAAATTTTAGAGGAATGTCCCCAATGCAGTACCTTTTTTCTTTCAGAGTCAGGAGCGTAGGTCTTGCCGGGAGGAGGAGTAATCAATCTCACAGGGGCCACAGTGATGATCCTAGCGGGATCGATAATGTGAGTTGGCTCCTCCACCAGATCAGGGGACTGCAGAGACCGGGACAATGCGTCCGCCTTGATGTTCTTTGGCCCGGGACGGAAACGCAATTCAAAATCGAACCGTCCAAAGAAGAGAGACCATCTGGCTTGCCGAGGGTTAAGTCTTTGGGCTGACTGGAGATATGCAAGGTTTTTGTGGTCGGTAAAGATGGTAAACGGATGGACCGACCCTTCAAGAAGGTAACGCCACTCCTCCAGTGCCAATTTTATGGCCAACAGCTCGCGATCCCCAATGGCGCAGTTACACTCTGCCGGCGAGAAGGCCTTTGAAAAGAACCCGCAGGTAATCAGTCGGCCGGACGGGGACCTCTGAGAGAGCACTGCCCCTGCTCTGGTGGAAGAGGCATCTACCTCCAGGATGAATGGCTTGTTAGCCACGGGTCGGTGTAGGACAGGTGCAGTCGCGAAGGCTTGCTTCAAACAGGAAAAGGCCTCTTCAGCCTCTGGGGACCAGGACGAGGAGTTGACGCCCTTGCGAGTGAGACTGGAGATGGGTTTGATGACGGATGAAAAATGTGGCACAAATTGACGATAATAGTTGGCGAAGCCGAGGAACCTTTGAATCGCCTTGACCCCCACTGGGCGGGGCCATTGAAGAATAGCCGACAGTTTTTCAGGATCCATCTCCAGCCCAGATTCTGAAACAATGTAGCCCAAGAAGGGCAAGGAAGACTGCTCAAAGAGACACTTCTCAAGCTTCGCGTAGAGGCGATTCTCCCGCAGATGTTGTAGGACCAGACGAACACTCCTCCTATGGGACGCCAGATCCGGGGAAAAAATAAGGATGTCGTCCAGATACACCACCACACAGGAGTATAACAAGTCTCGGAAGATATCATTGACGAACTCCTGAAAGACCGCGGGAGCGTTGCAGAGACCGAAGGGCATAACCAGGTATTCGTAATGCCCATCCCGGGTGTTAAAGACAGTCTTCCATTCGTCACCAGGGCGAATGCGGATGAGGTTGTAAGCTCCGCGTAGATCCAACTTCGAGAAGATGCGGGCTTCCCGCAGCCGGTCAAAGAGTTCTGGGATGAGAGGCAAAGGATACTTATTCTTCACAGTAATGTCGTTCAGACTCCGGAAATCAATGCAAGGACGGAGAGAACCGTCTTTCTTCTTTACAAAGAAAAACCCGGCTCCGGCCGGGGAGGAAGACTTCCGTATGAAACCTCTAGCTAAATTCTCACGAATGTACTCGGACATGGCCGTAGTCTCGGCTGGAGACAAGGGATAAATTCGCCCTCAAGGTGGGGTGGTCCCGGGGCGCAGGTCAATAGGGCAGTCATACGGGCAATGCGGGGGAAGAACCTCTGCCTCCTTCTTATCGAACACGTCAGAGAATGCCCAGTATGCGGCTGGTAGAGCCTCAGGACCCGAGGAGGCTGGAGGGGAATTGGCCGGGCGGACAGGCCGCAGGCACCTCTCTTGGCAAGGATGCCCCCAGCAGAGGACCTCACCGGAACGCCAGTCCAAGACAGGTTCATGTGTCCTAAGCCACGGAAGACCTAGCAGCACAGCATGGGAAAGGTTGGGAAGAACGTAGAAAGCGATCCACTCCTGGTGCAAGACCCCGATTTGCAGACACACCTCCTCCGTCACCAGGGACACGGATTCTCGTAGGGGTCTTCCATCTACTGAGGCGATGACACGTGGAGTCTTCAGGGAAATCACGGGAATCTGGTACTTCTTCACCTCCTTCAACGTAATGAAGTTCCCTGCCGCGCCCGAGTCCACATAGGCCACCTCCGAACCACGTCTCTGACCAAAAACCAGCTGAACCGAAAGGGTAAGGGGATGAGAGGAGTGAGACACACCTAGATCGGCCTCTCTTACCTGCCCTAGGTGGAGGAGTTTCCCTGCCTCTCAGGACAGGAGCGTAGGAAGTGAGACGCGCTGCCACAATACAGGCACAAACCCTCCATCAGTCTCTCCTTACGGCGTTGTTCTGCCAACTTGACCCAATCCACCTGCATCGGCTCTGGCGCCGGACTGGAGGATGCCCCAGGAGAACGTGGACTGGACGGCCTGTGAAAAGAAGCAGATGGTCTAAGCGGTCTCCTATCCCTAGCAGTCTCCCTAGCGTGTTCCTGGAACCAGAGGTCGATTCGTGTGGCCAAAGAAAGTAGATCCTCCAAGGAGGTCGGGGTATCTCTCCCTGCTAGCTCATCTTTAATTTTGCCAGAGAGACCACGCCAGAAGGCCCCAACCAAAGCCTCGTTATTCCACCCCACCTCAGAGGCCAAGGTACGGAACCGGATGGCGTATTGTCTGACCGTAAGAGTGCCCTGGGTGAGGCAAAATAGAGACTCCGTGGCGGAAGCCAACCGTCCGGGCTCGTCAAAAACTTTACAGAAAGTGTCAGTGAAGGTCTGGAGGCTGGAGACTATGGGATCATCCCGCTCCCACAGGGGGTTTACCCAGGAGAGTGCCTCTCCCTCCAAATGGGAGACAATGAAGGCAACCTTGGCCCGGTCAGTGGGGTACTGTTGGGGCAGGAGTTCGAAGTGCAACCTGCACTAATTTAGGAAGCCTCTGCACAACTTTGGGTCGCCGCCATACCAAGGCGGTCTACCAAGCCTGGGAGGCGGGGAAGGTATGGGATCAGAGCTGTGGGACGAATCGTGCCCGGCAGCCGACTGAAGGGAAAGCAGCCGATCGTCGAACGAAGCCATATAGGAGATAATATGGGACTGGGTGTCCCGCTGTTGAACCAGCTCCTGCTGGAGGCTGGCCAGTTGGAAGGCATTGCCAGGGTCAGCGGCCTGCAAGGCTGACAAGCGGGAATCCATGGTCTTCATGAAAGACATAATACGGGTCTGGTTTTCCCTTAGGAAAGCCAACTCCTTTTGGGCAGCGGCCCCGGCGGGGTCCATGGCCTGACTATACTATTACGCTGCGGATGATGGTAGCGAGAGTGGACCCTCTGGGCCGTGACGCCGAACCCTCCCCGAGCGAGCGCACCAAGTGGACCGACCCCCTATACAGGGACCGTTAGGGAACAGACTCGGGGAGTTCAAGTGCCACGGCAGCCAGGACCAGGGGTCGGCTCAGGAGGGTGAGCAGAAGATGAGGAGCAGAGGAAGATCCGGAGAGGAAACAGGATGACCAGGGTCCAAAGGCTGAAGGAGGTGGAGAAGGACGGAGGAGGATGGCGGGAACCAGGAGGAGGCAAACTGAAAAGGGAAGGAGACACAGGGGTTACCAGGAGGTACAGGCAGGAGTCTCAGGGGGAACACAGGAGACACAGGCTGGAGACACAGGGATTAGCAGGAAGGAAAGGCACAAGACTCAAGGGGTTAACCAGAGCGCAAGCTTGCACGCAAGGAACTAGCAGCAGAGAGCGCGGCCTAGACAACAGAGAGGTAACTCAATAGTCAGGCACCTCCACTAAGGGAGGGCAGCCTGATATACCTGGTGGTGAGCTCTGATAGGTCAGGAGGCTGGTCCGGGTCAGGTCACGCCAGGCAGGTGGCTGACAGCAGAGGCGCGCGGTCTAACCCTCCGGTACGTGCGCAGAGGCACAGTGCGCATGGCCGAGGGAAGTGGAGGAGTGCGTCGGTACGCCGGCCGCCGGAAAGCGAGGAGAGCGGGGACACGCGTCCAGGACGCGTCAGGGGAGCGAGTCGGACCGGAAGCGTAGGCGGTGAGTATGGCAGCAGGAGCGGGGGCAGCGGAACGGGGAGCGGTGCTGACACCTCTCTGGTTTTCTGTGACTTAGCTTGGTCTTGTTTTCCTCCTCGGTGACCCATTCATAACAGAATCACCAGCCATACCTCAGATTCTAGGGTACTGAAAAGCAGGAAAGAATTGTTAAAAAAAAAAATGTAACATTTTTTTTTATATATATGTATTTTTTCCTCTTTTTCTCTCGGGCCGTAGGAGGATTTTTTCTCTAATGGAGATTAAGCAATTGTCTAATCATGTGGAGCAGCTCACTGCTGAAGTGCGGGGAATTTCCGCCTATCTCGCTCAGTCACATGCTGTTGAACCAAAGATACCTACTCCTGATGTGTTTTATGGGGATCGGTCTAAATTTTTGAATTTTAAGAATAATTGTAAATTATTTCTTGCCTTGAAGCCTAACTCATCAGGGAGCTCTGTGCAGCAGGTTAAAATTGTCATCTCCTTGCTGTGTGGCGCTCCCCAGGTTTGGGCTTTTTCTCTGACACCTGAAAATCCCATTCTGACTAAAGTGGACTCATTTTTTCAAGCCTTGGGGTTGTTGTATGATGAACCTAATGCTATTGATCAAGCTGAGAAGGCCCTATTGGCATTGAACCAGGGTCAGGATTCTGCAGAGTTATACTGTCAAAAATTCCAAAAGTGGGCGGTCCTTACTACCTGGAATGATGGTGCCTTGGCAGCTCTCTTTCGGAAGGGTTTGTCAGAAACCGTAAAAGATACTATGGTGGGATTTCCTGTTCCCTCTGGTCTTGACGATTCTTTGTCATTAGCCATTCAAATTGATCGGCGTTTACGTGAACACAAAACTACACGAGAGGAGATGCCACCTTTTGGACAAATGTCTGAACCTATGCAATGTGATAGAGTTTTGTCTAGGGCGCAACATCAGGAGTTTAGAAGGCATAATAAGCTGTGTTTTTTCTGTGGAGACGTCTCTCATACTATTTCTGTCTGCCCAAAACAAGAGAAACGTTTTGCACACAGATTTGCTGTGGGCAGTATACAACCTAAGTTTCTTTTGGCAATTGCTCTGATCTGCTCCTTATCCACATTTTCCACGAAGGCTTTTGTCGATTCAGGAGCAGCGTTGAATCTGATGAATTTGGACTTTGCTAAACGTTGTGGTTTTTCCATGACGCCTCTGCGGATGCCTATTCCTTTGAGGGGTATTGATGCTACTCCTTTGGCGGAGAATAAACCTCAGTTTTTGACCCATGTGACGATGCGGGTTGCCCCAGACCACCAAGAAAATTGTAAATTTTTGGTGCTGCATAATTTGCATGATACTATTGTTCTGGGTTTTCCTTGGTTGCAAACTCATAATCCAGTTTTGGATTGGAAATCTGGGTCTGTGGTGAGTTGGGGTTGTCAGTGTGTTCTTAGGGACGCTCCTTTTTTGTCCACCTCTCCTCAGTTTCATGATATTCCTGATTATCTAGCCAATTTTTCTGATGTATTTAGTGAGAGCAAGTCTGCGTCTTTGCCTCCTCATAGGAGTTATGACTGTGCAATTGAGTTGATGCCTGGGTGTAAATTTCCCAAGGGTCGGCTTTTCATCTTATCAGTACCCGAACATGATGCTATGCGATCCTATATTAAGGAGTCATTGGAGAAGGGTCATATTAGACCATCCTCGTCACCTTTAGGTGCTGGGTTTTTTTTTGTGGCCAAGAAAGATGGTTCATTAAGACCGTGTATTGATTATCGTTCCCTTAATAAGATGACGGTTAAATATCAGTACCCGTTACCTCTGATGTCTGATTTATTCTCCAGATTTAAGAGTGCCTGCTGGTTTACTAAGCTTGACCTCAGGGGGGTGTATAATCTTATTCGCATCAAGCACGGGGATGAATGGAAGATGGCGTTTAATACTCCGGAGGGACATTTTGAGTACCTGGTGATGCCTTTTGGGCTCACTAATGCCCCTTCTGTCTTCCAGTCCTTTATGAATGATATTTTCCGTGACTTTGTGGATAAGCTTTTGATCTTCTATCTGGATGATATTTTGATCTTTTCTAGTGATTGGGATTCTCATGTGGAACACGTCCGGACTGTGTACCGGATTTTGAGGGAGAATTCCCTGTTTGTTAAGGGATCGAAATGCCTCTTTGGTGTACAGAGGATTTCATTTTTGGGATTTATCTTATCTCCATCGACTATTGAAATGGACCCGGCCAAGGTACAGGCCATTTGTGATTGGGTTCAGCCTACTTCTTTGAAGCCCTCCAGAAGTTTTGGGGTTTTTCTAATTTCTATCGTAAATTTATAGGTAATTTTTCTGGTATTGTCAAACCACTGACTGATCTGACCAATAAGGGCGCTGATGTGCTGAATTGGTCTCCTGAGGCTATCTCAGCATTTCAGGAGCTTAAGCAGAGATTCACTTCAGCTCCAGTTTTACGGCAACCTGATGTCTCACTTCCATTTCAGGTGGAGGTAGATGCTTCTGAGATTGGTGCAGGAGCTGTTTTGCCCCAAAAAGACCCTGTGACTTCTAAGATGAATCCCTGTGCCTTCTTTTCTCGAAAGTTCTCCCCATCGGAATGCAACTATGACGTGGGGAATCGGGAATTGTTGGCCATGAAGTGGGCATTTGAGGAGTGGAGACATTGGTTGGAGGGAGCTAGACATCAAGTTGTGGTCCTCACCGATCACAAGAATTTGATTTATCTGGAGTCGGCCAAACGCTTGAATCCTAGACAGGCTAGATGGGCCTTGTTTTTCACGGGTTTTAATTTTGTGGTCTCTTTTCTTCCGGGCACTAAGAATGTTAAGGCAGACGCCCTTTCTAGGAGTTTCTTTGCTGATTCTCTTAGTGTGACCGAGCCTACTACCATCCTAGGTGAGGTGATAGTTCTTTCTGCCATTTCGCCTGATTTGAGATGCGCCCTGGAGGAATTTCAGGAGGATAAACCTGAGCATTGCCCTATGGGAAAATTGTATGTTCCTGACCAGTGGAGAAAGAGAGTGATGTCTGAAATTCATTGCTCCGCATTGGCTGGTCATCCAGGTATTTTTGGTCCCAGAGATTTGGTGAGTCGGTCCTTTTGGTGGCCTGCCTTATCTCGTGACGTCAGGAACTTTGTACAGTCCTGTGGGACTTGTTCTCGGTCTAAACCCTGTTCTCGTTCTAGTGGGTTTCTGATGCCCTTGCCGGTGCCCAAGAGGCCATGGACCCATATCTCAATGGATTTTATTTCTCATCTTCCTGTCTCTCAGAGAATGACTGTTATCTGGGTGATTTGTGATAGATTTTCGAAGATGGTCCATCTTGTACCACTCTCAAAGTTGATATCTTCTGCTGAGTTGGTGCCCTTGTTTTTACAACAGGTGGTTCGGTTACATGGGATTCCTGAGAACATTGTGTCCGACAGAGGAGTCCAGTTTGTTTCCAGATTCTGGAAAGCCTTTTGTTCCAATCTGGGAATTCAGTTATCCTTCTCCTCCGCGTTTCATCCCCAGACCAATGGACAGACTGAGAGAACAAACCAGACCTTGGAGTCTTATTTGAGATGTTTTATATCTGCTGATCAGGATGATTGGGTCTCATTTTTGTCCTTGGCCGAATTCGCACTGAACAATAGAGCTAGTTCTGCCACTTTGGTGTCACCCTTTTTCTGTAATTTTGGGTTTCATCCTCGATTCTCTTCAGGGCCAGTGGAATCTTCGTCCTGCCCAGGTGTGGACATGGTGGTTAAGAGAATGCAGCAGATATGGGGCCAAGTGGTGGATAAGTTGTCCCTCTCTCAGGAAAAGGCCCAGAGATTTTCCAACCGGCATAGGACCATTGGTCCCCGGTTTAAAGTGGGTGATATGGTTTGGTTGTCGTCTAAGAATATTCCTATGAAGGTTGCATCTCCTATATTTAAGCCAAGATTTATTGGTCCTTATAAGATTTTGGAAATTCTTAATCCTGTTTCGTTTCGATTGGCTCTTCCAGTTACGTTCAAGATCCATAATATATTTCACAAATCTCTGTTGAAGAGGTTTGTTGAGCCAGTGGTTCCTATGGCAGCACCTCCTGACCCTGTGTTGGTCGAAGACAATGTGGAATATGAGGTAGAGAAAATATTGGATTCTCGTTTGGTTAGATGGAGACTCCAGTATTTGGTCAAATTGAAGGGTTATGGTCAGGAGGATAATTCTTGGGTCTCTGCCTCCGATATTCATGCCAATAGATTGGTTCGTGCTTTTCACTGGGCCCATCCTGATCGGCCTGGTGGCGTGGATGAGGGTTCGGTGACCCCTCCTCAAGGGGGGGTACTGTTGTGAGTTCATTCTCTGGTTCCCCTTCTGGACTCCCTCTGGTGGTGTTGGGAGGTGGTGCGGCTGGTTTGATCGGTGGAGATCTGCCATCTGAGAATGAGGATGACGATTGGATCTCAGGATTCTCAGATTGGATTTAAGACAGCCGACGCCCTATTCAGTTGCTGGTGATTCCTTCTGGCTTGTCAGCTCTTGGTTTTCAGCTCTGTTCCAGTCATCTAAAGCTAAGTTTTTCTGCTAATGTTCACACTTGATTTTGTTGGTCTATTCAGTTTTTTGTGTGGTCTGCCAGCCCCGGCTGGGGCTGAGCTGAATTTCCACTCTTATTTATCAGTATTTTGCCAATTGGCTTTTTGTCCCTTACTAGTTCGGTCTCTTTTTTCTCTGTCTCAGAATATTTCAGAGTGCTGATATAGTGGGAGAAGTCTAGTGACTTCAGGGTTAATTTTGCTATCAGAAGTGTTGGACATTATTTTTGTAGGGTTTTTTTGCTGGTTGCAGACAGTATCTTCCCTTTCCTTTCCTGTCTAGTTAGTTTGGGCCCCATCATGTGCTCAGCCTATTTTCCTGCCTGTGTTTGTGCCTTCATCTTGTTTCACCATCAATACATGTGTGGGGGCTATCTATTCCTTTGGGGTCTGCTCTGGGGCAGTTAGTTTTCCCTTTTCTTGCTTTAGGCTTATGTAGTCCTCCGGCCGTGACAAGGCATATAGGTTCATCGTAGGCATGCTCCACGGCTACTGCTAGTTGTGTGGTAAGATTAGGGATCTGCAATTTGCATAGTTACCAACCACTCTGGTTTTCTGTGGCTTAGCTTGTTTTGCCTTTTTCTCCTCGGTGACCCATTCATAACAGTCTGCATTCAAAAGATACTGCAGACTTGAGAGATGCTGGACCGAATCAGAAGTCACGTACCATAGCATTGACACCATAAGTGGATTTGAGTTGATTTATAAAGACAGAGTGCTCTCGATAAAGGTAGCAATACAGGTTTTTTTATTTACACCAAACATTACAGGAACATTTTGACTTTACAGGTACATACACAAACACAACAGAACATTTTATTAAACCATTGTTCCCTCACTTGGGCAACTTCAACTGTTGTCCACAGAGAGTGATGATGGTAATCTGGCAATGGGTTTGAAACAGGTTCATCAAGTTCAATGTTGGGTTGCTCTTTAGCCATTATGTAGTTATGCAGAACCACACAGGCTTTGACAACCTCATCAACTGTCTCCATTTTTAGATTAATGGCTGTTCCAAGAATGCGCCATTTGGAGACAAGAATCCCAAAGTAACACTCAACAGTTCTTTGTGCCCTGGTCAGTCTTTAATTAAAATTTTTTTTTGTGTGGTTCAAGTCCCAACTGGAGTATGGTTTAAGTAGGTTTTCACACATCTGAAAGGCCTCATCCCCAACCTTAACAAATGGCATTGGCGGGCCTTGAGTGTTGGGAAGAGGTCGTGGCAGGGGGAAATTAAATTTTTTTCCATGCAACTGTTGGCCCATGTCTGAGTTTTTCAAAGTCTGGGAGTCATTGCCATGGCCGAAAGCTCCAATGTCCACAGTGACAAAGTGACAGTCAGCATCTACAATTGCCATGAGCACTACAGAAAAATATTTTTTGTAGTTGAAGTACTCAGATCCAGTTCCGGCAGGTTTGGTAATCCGAATGTGTTTTCCATCCACTGCTCCCAAACAGTTGAGGAAATTACACATTCGCCAGAAATTTTCTGCAATTTCCAGCCACATTTCTGTAGTGGGTAGGGGGATAAATTTATACCTGAGAATGTTCCACAAAGCCCGGCAGGTGTCCGCAGCTATTCCAGACAGGGTGGAAATTCCTAGCCGGTACTGAAAATGGAGCGATAATAAGCTCTCTCCGGTAGCCAGGAATCTGCCAAACAGAGAAAGAAAAATATTACGAACAATAATATTTATGACGGGGTTTTGCAAAACACAAAAAGGAAAAAGCAATTAATACATGGCAGAACAATAATAGTTATGACAGGCGTTTGTTTTGAAATATTACGTACCTTAATCTGACCAGGAGACGTTCCTCAGCTGGAATCGCTCTACGGAGCTGAGTGTCCTGTCTCCTGATGGCTCCTTGGACACGACCAAGCAAATCCCAGAAGGTCTCTTGAGACATCCTGGTATATTCCACAAATTTCTCCAGGTTGGCATGGAGCTCGCTGTATAGGGTGTGGTAGGCTCCACTGCTCTCCCGGATTTTAATAATGGGGTGTCTCCAAAAACGCCGACGCCATCTTCTCCAGCTTTCTCTGCTTCTTTGTTGCTCACAAGCAAACGCAAAGGCAAGAAACAGCTTTGTATCCAAATCCAGATTGAAATAAAAACTCTCCATGCGAAGATCCATCGTGACACAGGATACATGAGAAAAATCTGAATATTTCATCTGTACAAGGGTCTATATAAAGAAATCCCATGTGGGACACACCCTTTGGTGTCCCATTGGTGGTGTCTGTTTATCTTAATTTTTCTCCTGGGAGATTTTTCACCTTTAGAACGCATGCACATAAAAAGCGCAAATGCATGCAAAACGCATGCAAATGCATGCAAACGCTGTGGGTTTTTTTACCGCATGCGAATGCTGATGCGGATAAAAAATGCTGCATTTGCATGTGTTTTTTTGTGCATTTGCGGTTGCGGACAATATGCTGCGGATTCAACCGCAAATGTGAAACTAGCCTAAGAAAGGTTAAGAGTTAGTCAGCAATTTTTTCCAGCAAAATTTACAAAATCATCACATTTGAAGTGACTTTGCGGGGCTTATATGAAAGAAAATATCGAAGAGACACCATTTTAAATACTGTACCCTTCAAAGTGCTCAAAAAAATCACATTCAAGAAGTTTATTAACCTATTATAGCAATGTGGAAGGAATAAATGAAAATTAAAATTAAATCAAAATTTTTCCCACAAAAATGTTGATTTAGCACCACATTTTTCATTTTCACAAGGGTAACAGAAGAAAATAGACCATATAAATTTGCTTTTCAATTTCTCCTGAGTATACCAATATCCCATATGTGGTGAAAAACTATTTTGGCAGGTGTCTGAAAGGAAAGAATCATCATTTGACTTTTGGGTTAAGCAGTTGGGGGCAGTGTGGGCAGGCCCTCTGGTTGTGACAGCTGGGTCTCGGCTAACGCAAGCCAAGTTGCTGGAGGCAATCATGCAGGCATGACTTCTGTGCCCGAATGATCCCCAGGGCGTACTGGTACGTCCAATGTCAGCAAGACACTGCAAAATAGGATATACCAGTACATCCAATTAGATAAGGAATTAATTTCATGTCTATGTAAATAAGTAACAGATTCTTGAAAATGAATATGTTCTAATGTAACTTATAATGTATTGTAATACAGTGTCAGATATGCATAATTCAGGAGAACAAATATGACCAGAGTAGGCATAGAAAATTACAGGTGCTTCTCACAAGATTAGAATATCATCAAAAAGTTAATTTGTTTAATTTCTTCAATAAAAAAGTGAAACTCATACATTATATAGAGTCATTACATACAGTGATCTATTTCAAGTGTTTATTTCTGTTAAAGTTGATGATTATGGCTTACAGTCAATGAAAACCCAAAACTCATTATCTCAGTAAATTAGAATCCCCTGACGAAGGACGCTTGTTCCGAAACGCCCGTCGGGGAGTGCCTGGCATTACCACACGAGGCTGTCACTATATCGCTGGTATGTAACACATGTCTATATCGGTTCACATATCACTGAATGTTTACACACCTTGGTTTTTTATAGCTACACAGTCAAATGTGATATGAATATTATGGTATATTATGGATTATTATTTATACACATATATTATTATTCATATGAAGATTGTGCAATTTATTGGTGGTTGTAATCACTTTTTGTGATATTTTGTGGTGGAATTATTTATAAATATTTATAATATCACTTTTAATATTATATGATATGTGTTCATTAATATATGTTCTATCAATATATAATTGCGGGATAAGGATATGAACGGTATATACGTATTATATATTGAATATTGATTCAAATGAATTGACAGATCTCAAGAATTCTTTATATATATATATATATATATATATAATTTTTTAGGATTTTTTATTAAATAACTAGTATGCCATATAGGCACTTATTTCTTGCACATTGTTTATGATTGCCAAATTTGATTTAAATAAAGGCTGTTTTTTATACATATTTAGCCGTCCCGTTTTTATAAAATAATTGTCCAATACAGTGGTTTGTTTACACACATTTTATTCCCAGAGCGTATAAGTTTTCTACAGGATTCTAGTAGTATTTCCTTAATCCTTTAGTGCCAGAGCCGGTTTTTCCTTCATGACCAGGCCAATTCTGACCACTGTTACTTTATGTGGTTATAACTCTGTAACACTTCAACGTATCCCAATGACTCTAAGACTGTATTTTCTTGACATATTGTACTTAATGATAGTGGTAAAATTTGTTTGATATGACTTGAATTTATTTCTGAAAATATCAGAAATTTGGCGAAAAGTTTGAAAATTTCACAAATTTAATAATTTTAATCTTTATGCCCTTAAACCAGAGAGTTATGTCACACAAAATAGTTAATAAGCAACATGTTCCATATGTCTACTTCACATCAGCACAATTTTTGAAATATAATTTTTTTTGTTACGAAGTTAGAAGGGTTAAAAGTTGACTAGCAATTTCTCATTTTTCCATAAAAGTTACAAAACCATTTTTTTAGGGATCACTTCACTTTGAGGACCCATTTGACAGAAAATACCCAAAAATTACACCATTTTAGAAACTGAACCCCACAAGGTGCTCAGAACCACATTCAAGAAGTTTAATAACCCTTCAGGTGCTTCACAAGAATTAATGGAATGTGGAAGGAAGAAATGAGCATATAACTTTTCCCACAATAATATTATTTAACCCCTTCACCCCCAAGGGTGGTTTGCACGTTCATGACCGGGCCAATTTTTACAATTCTGACCACTGTACCTTTATGAGGTCATAACTCTGGAACGCTTCCATGGATCCTGGTGATTCTGACAATGTTTTCTCGTGACATATTGTACTTCATGTTAGTGGTAAAATTTCATTCAAATAACTTGCGTTTATTTGTGAGAAAAACGGAAATTTGGCGAAAATTTTGAAAATTTCACAATTTTCCTACTTTGAATTTTTATGCCCTTAAATCACAGAGATACGGCACACAAAAAACTTGACAACTAACATTTCCCACATTTTTACTTTGCATCAGCACAATTTTGGAACCAAAATTTTTTTTTGTTAGGAAGTTATAAGGGTTAAAAGTTGACCAGCGATTTCTCATTTTTACAACACCATTTTATTTTTAGGACCACATCACATTTGAAACCACTTTGAGGGGTCTATATGATAGAAAATACCCAAAAGTGACACCATTCTAAAAACTACACCCCTTAAGGTGCTCAAAACCACATTCAAGAAGTTTATTAACCCTTTAGGTGTGTCACAGGAATTTTTTGAATATTTAAAAAAAAATGAACATCTAACTTTTTTTCATAAAAAAAATAATTCAGGTTCAATTTTTTTTATTTTACCAAGGGTAACAGGAGAAATTGGACTGCAAAAGTTATTGTGCAATTTGTCCTGAGTACGCTGATACCTAATATGTGGGGGGGAACGACTGTTTCGGCGCATGGCAGAGCTCAGAATGGAAGGAGCGCCGTTTGACTTTTTCAATGCAAAATTGGCTGGAATTCAGATTGGATGCCATGTCAGGTTTGGAGAGTCCCTGATGTACCTAAACAGTGGAAACTCCCTACAAGTGACCCCATTTTGGAAACTAGACCCCACAAGGAACTTATCTAGATATGTGCTGAGAACTTTGAACCCACAAGGGCTATACAGAAGTTTATAACGTACAGCGGTACAATTAAAAAATCATATTTTTTCCACAAAAATGATCTTTTCACCCCAATTTTTATTTTCCCAAGGGTAAAAGGACCCTAAAAGTTATTGTGCAATTTGTCCTGAGTACGCTGATACCCCACATGTGGGGGTAAACCACTATTTGGGCGCATGGCAGAGCTCGGAAGGGAAGCAGCGCCATTTGCCGTTTTTGGCTGGAATTGATATCGGACACCATGTTGCGATTGGAAAACCCCTGATGTACCAAAACAGTGGAAACCCCCCACAAATGACACCATTTTGGAAACTAGACCCACTAAGGAACTTATCTAGATGTGTGGTGAGAACTTTGAACCCCCATGGGCTTCACAGAAGTTTATAACATAAAGCCGTACAATTAAAAAATCATATTTTTTCCACTAAAATGATCTTTTCACCCTCAATTCTTATTTTTCCAAGGGTAACAGGACCCTAAAAGTTATTGTGCAATTTGTCCTGAGTACGCTGATACCCCACATGTGGGGGTAAACCACAATTTGGGCGCATGGCAGAGGTCAGAAGGGAAGCAGCGCCATTTGACGTTTTTGGCTGGAATTGAGATCGGACACCATGTCGCGATTGGAAAACCCCTGATGTACCAAAACAGTGGAAACCCCCCACAAATGACACTATTTTGGAAACTAGACCCCCTAAGGAACTTATCTAGATGTGTGGTGAGAACTTTGAACCCCCATGGGCTTCACAGAAGTTTATAACATAAAACCGTACAATTAAAAAATCGTATTTTTTCCACAAAAATGATTTTTTCACCCTCAATTCTTATTTTTCCAAGGGTAACAGGACCCTAAAAGTTATTGTGCAATTTGTCCTGAGTACGCTGATGCCCCACATGTGGGAGTAAACCACTATTTGGGCGCATGGCAGAGCTCGGAAGGGAAGCAGCGCCATTTGATGTTTTTGGCTGGAATTGAGATCGGACACCATGTCGCGATTGGAAAACCCCTAATGTACCTAAACAGTGGAACCCCCCCACAAATGACACCATTTTGTAAACTAGACCCCCCAAGGAACTTATCTAGATGTGTGGTGAGCACTTTGAACCCCCAGTGCTTCACAGAAGTTTATAATGCCCGGGCGTGAAAATAAAAAATTTGTATTTTTTCCACAAACATGATCTTTTAGTCACCATTTTTTTATTTTCCCAAGGGTACCAGGAGAAATTGGACCCCAAAAGTTGTTGTCCAATTTGTCCTGAGTATGCTGATACCCCATATGTGGGAAAAAACTACTGTATGGGCACATGTCGGGGCTCGGAAGGGAAGTAGTGACGTTTTGGAATGCAGACATTGATGGAATGGTCGGCGGGTGTCATGTTGCCTTTGGAGGGCCCCTAATGTACCTAAACAGTGGAAACCCCCCACAAATGACCCCATTTTGAAAACTAGTCCCCCTAAGGAACTTATCTAGATGTGACGTGAGCACTTTGAACCCCCAAGGGCTTCACAGAAGTTTATAATGCCAGGGCATGAAAATAAAAAAATCATATTTTTTCCACAAACATCAATTAGTCCCCAATTTTTTTATTTTCCCAAGGGTAACAGGAGAAATTGAACCCCAAAAGTTGTTGTCCAATTTTTCCTGAGTACGCTGACACCCCATATGTGGGAGAAAACTACTGTATGGACACACGTCGGGGCTCGGAAGGGAAGCAGTGACGTTTTGGAATGCAGACTTTGATGGAATGGTCTGCGGGTGTCATGTGCGTTTGGAGAGCCCCTGATGTACCTAAACTATTGAAACTCCCCACAAGTGACCCCATTTTGGACACTAGACCCCCCACGGAACTTATCTAGATGTGTGGTGAGCACTTTGAACCCCCAAGTGCTTCACAGAAGTTTATAACGCTCGGACGTGAAAATAAAAAAATCATTTTTTTCCACAAAAATGATATTTTTGCCCCCAATTTTTTATTTTCCTAAGGGTAACAGGAGAAATTGGACCCCACAAATTGTTTTGCAATTTGTCCTGAGTAGGCTGATACGCTACATGTGGGGGTAAAACACTGTTTGTGCGCATGGCAGAGCTTGGAAGGGAAGGAGCACCATTTGACATTTTCAACTCAGAATTGGCTGGAATTGAGATCAGATGCCATGTTGCATTTGGAGAGTCCCTGATGTGCCCAAACAGTGGAAACCCCCAATTCTAACTCCAACCCGAACCCCAACACACCCCTAACCCTAATCTCAGCCCTAACCCGAACCCTAACCCTAGCCCTAACCCTAGCCCTAACCCTAACCCTAGCCCTAGCCCTAACCCTAACCCTAGCCCTAACCCTACCCTAACCCTAACCCTAACCCTAGCCCTAACCCTAACTCTATCCCTAACCCTAATGGAAAAATGGAAATAAATACATTTTTTTATTTTATTATTTTTCCCTAACTAAGGGGGTCATAACAGGGGGTTTGATTTACTATTTATGGCGGTTTTTATATTTGGCAGCTGTCGCACGCTAAAAGACGCTTTTTATTGTAAAAATAGTTTTTGCATCACCACATATTGAGAGCTATAATTTTTCCGTATTTTGACACACCGAGTCATGTGAGGTCTTATTTTTTGTGGGACGAGTTGACGTTTTTATTGGTACCATTTTCGGGCACGTGACATTTTTTGATCGCTTTTTATTCCAATTTTTGGGACACCGAATGAACAAAAACCAGCGTTTCATGAATTTCTTTTGGGGGGGTGCGTTTACACCGTTCCGCGTGCGGTAAAATTGATAAAGTGGTTTTATTCTTCGGGTCAGTACGGTTACAGCGATACCTCATTTAGGTCGTTTTTTTATGTTTTGTCGGTTTTATGCAATGAAAACTATTTTATATAAAAAATAATTATTTTTGCATCGCTTTATTCTGCGAGCTATAACTTTTTTATTTTTTTGCTGATGATGCTGTGTGGTGGCTCCTTTTTTGCGGGACAAGATGACGTTTTCAGTGGTACCATGGATATTTATATGCGTCTTTTTGATCACGCGTTATTACACTTTTTGTTTGGCGGTATGATAATAAATCATTATTTTTTTTTTTTATTTTTTAAGGGGTTCGCTAAAGAGGTTAACTAATGGGACAGTTTTATAGGGCGGGTCGTTACGGACGCGGCGATACCTAATATGTGTACTTTTATTGTTTTTTTTTTTTATTTCCAAAAAATGGATTTATTGGGGGAATATTTTTTTTTTTTTCTAATTTATTTGGCGATTTTTTTTAATTATTTTAACACTTTTTTTACTTTTTTTTAACTTTATTAAATAGTCCCAGGTGGGACATCACTGTCCTGTGACAGATCGCTGATCACTGTGACAGATCAGCGATCTGTCACAGGCAGTGCAGAAGGCTTCCTCATGCCTGCGCTTTGCAGGCACTGAGGAAGCCAGCTTCCTGCAGGCCCTCGAATCCAAGATGGCGACGGGGGCTTTCGGGGGCCTGCAGGAAGCTGGCTTCCTCAGTGCCTGCAAAGCAGGAAAGGAGCCCCCCGCAGCAGCGCTGCACATTGCGCTGCCGTGGGGGGCTCAGGGAAGCACGGAGGGAGCCCCCTCCCTGCCGATGCTTCCCTTTAACCCCCGGTACACCGCGACCATGTTTGATCGCAGTGTGCAAGGGGTTAACGTGTCGGGGGCAGTCCGTGACCGCCCCTGACACATTGTGCCGGGTGTCAGCTGTGATAATCAGCTGACACCCGGCCGCGATCAGCGGCGCTCACCATGTGGGCGCCGCTGATCGTGGTAGACGTACTATCCCGTCCATGGGCATAGGGGCCCAGGACCCAAGGACGGGATAGTACGTCGGATGTCAGGAAGGGGTTAAGTGCCAAATTTAATATTCTTGACAAGACTAACAGAAGAAAATTGGTTGTGCGATTTCTCCTGAGTACGCCAATGCCACATATGTGAAGGAAAACTACTGTTTGGGCACACGGCAGGGCTCGGAAGGGAAAGAGTGCCATTTGACTTTTGGAATACAAATTTGGCTTGCATTAATAGTCAACACTATGCCACGTTTTGAGAGCCCCTGATTTACCTAAACAGTGGAAACCCCCCACAAATGACCATATTTTGGAAACTAGACCCCTCAAGAACTTTATCTAAATGTGTGGCAAGTACCTTGAAACCTTGGGGCTTTACAGAATTTTATAATGTTAAGCCGTCCAGTCTAGATTTTTGTACTTAACATAAACATTATTCATCTATATATATAAAACTGAGTGTGTTACGCCGTCTCTGCGTACTCACCCGACCACCACTCCCACGCCGCAGCCTCCCGCCGCCCAACATCCACGGAGTTCGCCTCTGGCAGGTGCACGGCCGACGGCGTCCCTGCATGCAATGCGCATGCGCCATAGGCCACGGCCGCGCCTACCTCCTGCTTCTTGTGCAGCATATCAGGCCGCTTCCCCCTGAGGGAGGTGCCTGACTGTTGTGTTTCCTAGCACACTGTGCCTCGCTTCATCGTGTGCTTTCTGCTCCTGCAGTTCCATTCTCGTCTGCTCCCTGCAGCAGCCTCTCAGTCCTGCTACCCGTGTTCCTTGCTGTCTTCCGCAGTCCTGTCTCCGGTGTTCCTGTTCCATCCTACTCCAGTCCTGCCGTCCTACTCCAGTCCTGCCTACAGTGTTCCTGTTCCATCCTGCTCCTGTCCTGCCATCCTCCACCAGTCGTGCCTCCAGTGTTCCTGTTCCATCCTACTCCAGTCCTGCCATCCTACTCCAGTCATGCCTCCAGTGTTCCTGTTCCATCCTGCTCCAGTCCTGCCGTCCTACTCCAGTCCTGCCTCCGGTGTTCCTGTTCCTTTCTGCTCCAGTCCTTCCGTCCTACTCCAGTCCTGCCTCCGGTGTTCCAGTTCCATCCAGCTTCAGTCCTTCCGTCCTCCTCTAATCCTTTCTCTTGTCATCCCTCCTCATCCCAGCCTACTGACTTACTCCATTCCTGCCTCCTGGTTCCAGCTCTGTTCTGTCATTTATACTTCAGTCCCACAGTCCTACTCCGGTCCATCCTGAGCCGCCCCTCTCGGTACCGGCTACCGTGGTACTTGAGCCCCTGAGCCTGCTCCTAACGGTCCCTGTATAGGGGTCGGTTCCACCTAGCAGCTCGCCCGGGGCCTCTCGGTGCCACGGTCCAGAGGGTCCACTCCTGGAGTTTCCGGCTCCAGACTACCCATGCTAACAGAGTGTATATATGTATGTGTGTGTGTATATATCAAGCCACGCCCACTCCACATAGTCCCGCTGACTCCACATAGCCACACTCACTCCACACACAGAATGAACCTTGCAGCCTTTCTGGGATTGATGCTGTGTGTGGATGGATCCCTGCAGCCCGTGATCTGCAATCAAGCACCAGATGACATTGGTTGAGGAGAGGAAAATGCCTGGAGGGGGGCTATGGCACAAGCAGAGCGCCATTTACCTGAGTAATGGTGCTGCAGAGTGGAGCTGTCCACTGACTGTGGTGCTGCAAGTGTAGTGCCAGCTCTGCTCATTCCAGCCTTGCTATGTACAAGAAGAGCAGCGCTGCGCATGCCCAAGAGTCTCCTCTATTGCTAGCATTACGCAAGAATGCCTGGGAAATAGTGCTGTAGTGTTTATGTCATGGTCTGCTAAGTTTCTGGGATTATGTGGTTTTAGGCTTAACCCGGGATTTATTCATTCTATAAATGTTGACAACAAAAACTAAACCTTGTACTGTACATTTGTTTTGGTGTTGTCGATTAGTATGCCAGTCCTTGCGATAATGGCCTAAAAAGTGTCAGTGATGGTTTTGTTTCGCCTGTCCAGTTTAATGTATCAATATTAAAGCTTAAATCACTTTCTCGTGTTCAGAGAGCAGACTTACTTTCAACTTCAGCTGTTTTCATAAGCTCAACATATTGCTATACAACCAGATCAGCAATGTGAGGGGATTTACCTAAACAATATTGCAGACCAAATCTCTTCATAGCAACACTCTTTCCAAAAATTTGCCACAATGCAAAAGTTGCAAAGGAATGGTATAAAAGGAGTCTGTCAGCACAAACAAGTACAGACAATTGGTGTATCCTTGTCAAGAACAAACATCTAAATGAACTTTCATACCTACATGTTTTCTACCAATTTCCACCCTTCTATCTATATATATAAAAATGAATGTATGTATGTGTGTATCACCAACCAATCACAAAGCATCAGAGTGGGACACCAGCCAATAACGAAGCATCAGAGTGGGACGTGGATGGAGAGCGGGGCTGAGGACAGATACAGCTACAGCAGGTGCATGGAGAGCGGGGCTGTGGAGGAAGACAGTCTTCAGGACAGGAGCCTCCCAGCCTTGTCCCGGCTCAGTTGGCGCTCCCCGTCGCCAACCACGCTATCCCCCTCTCCCCTGCAGCTTCCCGGCCTAAACTTAGTCCCGGGCTTCTACTGAGGCCTACTACAGCACTAGGCCACCCCCCCACAGGCCGCCCAATCACACGCGCTGCAGCTCTGCTCTAGCTCCACCCACAATGGCAGAACAATCTGCGCAGCTCTCTCTTCTGGTCCCAGCATCACCATGCATGGTGCATGGAGAGTGGGGCTGATGCTGTGGAGGAAGACAGCGGGGCTGTGGAGGGAGAGAGCGGGAGAGCAGAGCTGTGGAGGAAGACAGCGGGGCTGTGGAGGGAGAGAGCAGGAGAGCAGGGCTGTAGAGGAAGACAGCAGGGCTGTGGAGGGAGAGAGCGGGAGAGCAGGTGTTGTGAAATCATTTTCTGGTCTGACTCTGGTTTCTGGTGAGGGAGCTGGTTGTGCTGACAGAGGAGTTGTGAGTTCTCTTTCCGGGCTTTCTCTGGTGGTGGCAGGAGGTTGTGAAGCTGATCTAATTGACAGAGACCTGCCACCTGATAATGAGGAAAAGAAGTGGACATCTGGAGTCTCAAACTGGATTTAAGACAGCCGACTCCCTATTCCCATGCTTGTGATTTTTTTCCTGCCTCCTGAGGTCTTAGTTTCCAGCTCAATTCCTGTCATCTCAAGCTAAGTTGTCTTTGCTAATGTTCACATTTGATTTGGTTTGGTCTATTCAGTTTTTGAGTGGTCAGCCAGCCCCGGCTGGGGCTGTGCTGGATTTCCACTCTTATGTCACAATATGTGCCAGTTTGCTTTTTGTCTCTTATTAGATTGACCTCTTTTTGCTCTGTTCTCAGAATATGCCAGAGTGCTGATATAGTGGGAGAAGTCTAGTGACTTCAGGGTATTTTTTTCAGGGTCCAGAAGTGTTGGACATTTTTGTAGGGTTTTTTGGCGCGATTGCAGACAGTATCTTTCCTTTCCTGTCCTTTCTAGCTAGTGTGGGCCCCATCGTTTACTCAGCCTATTTTCCTACCTGTGTTCGTGTTTTCATCTTGTCTCACCGTCAATACATGTGTGGGGGCTGTCTATTCCTTTGGGGTCTGCTCTGGGGCAGTTTTAGGTTTCCCCTTTTCTTGCTTTAGGCTTATTTAGTCCTCCGGCTGTGACAAGGCATCTAGAATCATTGTAGGTACGCTCCACGGCTGCTGTTAGTTGTGTGGTTAGGATCAGGGGTCTGCAATCCACGTAGTTACCAACCTCTCTGGTTTTCTGTGACTTGGCTTGGTCTTGTTTTCCTCCTCGGTGACCCATTCATAACAGCAGGGCTGTGGAGGGAGAGAGCGGGAGAGCAGGGCTGTGGAGGAAGACAGCGGGGCTGTGGAGGGAGAGAGCGGGGAGCAGGGCTGTGGAGGGAGAGAGCAGGAGAGCAGGGCTGTGGAGGAAGACAGCGGGGCTGTGGAGGGAGAGAGCGGGAGAGCGGGACTGTGAAGGAATAGAGCGGGGCTGTGGAGGGAGAGAGCGGGAGAGCGGGGCTGTGGATGGAGAGAGTGGGAGAGCAGGGCTGTGGAGGGAGAGCGCGGGAGAGCGGGACTGTGAAGGAAGAGAGCAGGGCTGTGGAGGGAGAAAGCAGGAAAGCAGGGCTGTGGAGGAAGACAGCAGGACTGTGGAGGGGAAGAGCGGGGCTGTGGAGGGAAAGAGCGGGGCTGTGGAGGGAGAGAGTGGGGCTGTGAAGGGAGAGAGCGGGGCTGTGAAGAAAGAGAGCAGGACTGTGGAGGGAGAGAGCGAGAGCAGGGCTGTGGAGGAAGAGAGCAGGGCTGTGGAGGAAGAGAGCGGGGCTGTGGAGGGAGACAGTGGGAGAGCGGGGCTGTGCAGGAAGAGAGTGGAGCTTTGGAGGGCTGCGGAAGGATACATTGGGACAGCAGGTGGAGAGTGGGGCTGTGGAAGGAGCTGTGGAGGGATAGAATGGGATGGCGGGTGGAGAGCGGGGCTGTGGAAGAAAAGAGCATGATTGCGGGTGGAGAGCGGGGCTGTGGAAGGAGAGAGCGTGATGGCGGGTGGAGAGCGGGGCTGCAGAAGGACAGAGCGTGATGGCGGGTGGAGAGCGGTGCTGTTAAGGAAGAGAGCGGGACCCACAGTTAGGTACTATGCCCGGGCAGCACTGGGCTCTTCAGCTAGTGACTCTATAAAGCCAATGTTGACAGTCAAAAGAAGGGGTGGTTTTACCAAGAAAAATGTGCACAAAATTGTGTAATTGGTTTAAAGAGCCATTCTGTGCTGCCACACTGCCTTAATGAATCATAACAAAAAGTTGACATATGTATTGAAATATATAGTTTAGAAATAGTAATGAAATCATTAATAACACAATGTAAAGTTCCAGCGCTTTAGAATATTATTTTGGAAGCTAAGTTCCATGTTGGGGTTTGGTGAATGACAAATCAATTGATCTAACTGAAGACTTGCGTTTGTGATTTGCTAGAGGGAATATTTAGTGAGTTACTCAATGTACTTTATAAAAAAGCAATGTTCCTGATACATTTTCTTGGTAGGATTTTACACTGGACTGTGATGTTTATGGCTTCAGAGCAAACAATATAACCTTATAATATCACTGCACAATAGACTGAAAGACGCCTGCCACAGTATAGCAAAAATAGAAGTCAGTGTGATGCTTTTCTATGTAACAAGTTCTAAAGATTTCATTGTGGAAATAACGTCATTGAAGTTCATAAAGTTTGCACTTGGATACCTAGTATTTTCTTTGTGTTAGTTATTTTATTCCAAGGGAGACTATTACTACAGAAAGGTGTTACAGTTCTATATTAACCCCTTAGTGACGGGGCCAATTTTTTGAATTCTGACCAATGTCACTTTATGTGGCGATAACTCTGGAACGCTTCAACAAGTTCCATTGATTTTGAGTTTGTTTTTCGTGGCACATTATAATTTATGATAATGGTAAATTTAGGTTGATATGTTTTGTGCTTATTTATAAAAAATTTCAGAAACTTGACAAAAATGTAAAAAAAATTGTAATTTTCAAACTTTGAATGATTATCCCTTTTATCCAGATAGTCATACCACACAAAAACATTAATAAATAACATTTCCCACATGTCTGCCTTACATCAGCACCATGTTTAAAATGCTAATTTATTTTGTTAGCCTTTTAGGAGGTTTTAAAATGTAGCAGTAATTTTTCATTTTCAAGGAAATTTACAAATGTAATTTTTTGAGGGACCTATCCAGGTTTGAAGTGACTTTTGGGGTGCTATATATAGGAAAACCCCAAACGTGATACCATTTTAAAAACAGCACCCCCTGACATATTGAAAACTTCTGTCAGATATTTTGTTAACCCTTTAGGTGATTTCAGGAATTAATGCAAAGTGGTAAAGCAGGATTGAAAAAGTGTTTGTTTATCACCAAAATGTCGCTAACTTCTGAACAGACCGCTATAGCCGGGAGACACTAAAGCCGCTATTTGGCCATGAACTCTTATGACAAACATCAGGACTACACAATCATGATCTTGGTGTGTCAATTAGATTAAAGCGGAAGCCCCACAATCTATTAACCATTTATATGATGTAGTCACTTTTGACAGCAGCAACTAACGGGTTAAACAGATGTGGACGCGACAACACTGATAGTTTGTGATACAGCAAGTTGTCAGCTATAGTGTACACTTGACAGCTACTAGATTTTCACCTGTATGGGGATGATATTCTCTTATATCTCATGTCAGTAAAAAGACGTATTGGCTGTTATTAAGGGGTTAAAGAACTTGTGAATTGTAAATAGGAATACAATTCTCACAGCATCAGAAACTTTACAATCACACTAAAACTCAATAATCATTGTTACGCACATGCTCCGATTTGTTAGATTTTCTTGGACTCCACATTGGGCTTTGCAAGTAACCCAGCGTGTTCCATTCTGGGCCTATATAAGGCCTCCCAAGACAAACACCTGTGGATTGGTATTGTATTAGGCCTTTCTAACAACTAATTTAGTTTGTGCACAGTTCTAGTCCACAGTCATCATGATATCTACTGGCTGTTTGTGATTTCCCATCCATTAGTTACTTGTCTGTGGTTTCCTGTAATCTTGCTACCTGTCAGTGGGAGACTTCACATGTTTATTTGCAGTTTTAAGGACCCCTTTAAGACTTTCAGTTTGCCTTTACATGTCTGTCTGTGGATATGTTTCCTGTCTGCTTGTGGTTTTCATGACCCTTTTAAGACTTTCAGTTTGCTTCTACATGTCCTGTGGCTTTCAGCACGTCTCCTATCCGCTTGCACCCTACAGGACCCTTTTAAGGCCGGGGTCACACTTGCGACTGCAATGTGAGAAACTTGCATGAATCTCTCACTTCAATACCTGGCACTGCCACCAGCACTCGGCACCGGAGTTTTCAGCTACATAGAAATGCATGCAGCCGCAAACTCTGGTCCCTAGTGCCGGCAGCAGAGCCAGGTATTGAAGCGAGAAACTCACGCAAGTTTCTCAAAGTGCACTCGCAAGTGTGACCCCGGCCTAAGACTTTCAGTTTGTCTCTAAGTGTCACTGTGCGGATTTCATGATGCCACCTGTCCACTTGCGGCTTCCATGACCGACTTTCAGTTGGCTTAAACATGTCCACCTGCTGCTTTCAGGATGACTCCTGTTATCTTGTAGCTTCCAGGATCCCATTAAGACTTTCAGTTTGCCTCTATGTGTCCACCTGTGGCTTCCAGTAACTCCACTAGCTGTTTCGTAAGTGCTACACCCACTTGCTGCACTGATGCCCATGATCCGTTTGCTAACCCAGACCTTAAACTTTGATGATCCACCTCACCTAGTGAGCCCGTTTTCTGTATTCATTTACCTAAATTATGAATACATATTAATTTTCAAGCACATAAAAATGTAATTAGGAAATTCAATAAATGTCAAAGCCAATATTCTAATTTTAGTAAACGTTAATAAGTATAATTGTGTTTTGTATATTGTCGGTAGACTAAAAATATAAGCCACAAAAGACATATAAACACATATTTGGAGTAGTTTCCAAAAGTTTATTTCATGAAAATGCTAACACTGAGTACCAAAACTAAAACAATTTAAAAAAAAAGTAGTCGGCCATTGGCAATTACTTGGCATGATCAGATCTAGGATACTGCAAATATAATAAAAAATTAGATCATATACAGTCCATAGTATTGACACTAGCATTGTAGTACCCCTTTAATAGTAAATTCATCACACAACTCTATACAGATACAAGTGTATCTAAAAAAAAACAAAAAATAGGAAAATGTATCCAGTGATACCCACATAGTGCGAGCAGAGAGAGAAAAAAACTGCAATATCTAGTGCCAATATGGTCATGCAATCAGCACTAACCCTATTATAACATGATAGTTCGTATATATAGTAATAAATAGAATCTATAACCCCCACATTATTCTGGTATAAATACCTGAAACACCCGGGAGCCCACCACACCCAACGCGCGTTCACACTGAAATGCTTCGTCCCCTAACTATATCAGTATCTGATGTTCTTTGTGCCCATGTAAATAACAATATAGAATTATCTATGATATTATCCGGGTTACCTACCTATTGATACTGTACCTGTGGTAAATTTCCTATTTTTAAGTAACATTTTAATGAGTTGTTTATAAAAACTAATTTTTTATTATATTTGCGGTATCCTAATCTGTTTTTTAGTGATATACAGTATATGGTACATTGGCTATGTGAGCCGTGGCTGTTGGGATATAAATTTGGTGTCTTTATGATCAGATCTAGGTAGCGCTGGTTATGAGTAGAGGCTCATGCCTTGAAACGCGTCAATTATTATGCACTAATATGTGCTTATGGGACATTTAATTTACCCTGGACATATCATCCTTTTTGTTATGCTTTTAACTATGAAGAAATGAAACCTAATACTTTTTAGATGTGCTGAATAACTCTCTATTGGAAAACATGATCAAATCTAGATAGCTTATTTTACCTAACTAAAGAGACTCACGTAAACAGTAGAAATACAATAAAAATGGTACAAAAACACACTAAAATTGTCTAAGCTGTAGAATCCACTGACAGTCTAGTAAATATGGAGGCTTCCCCACTCTTGCCTGACAGATGATATTTGGGGAGATTAGGATCTGGCCTGTTGAATTTCAATTGAGTGGAGGTTTTTATGACAGAGTTGTATTTGTTATCTCATGGAAAATACAGAAGAGTTTGGCTTGTGTTGGGGAGTCGAAAGTGATACTGTTCCTGTCAGCTTATCTATCATTCTCACAGCTATTTAATGTGAATGGCGACCTTTACAAAATCACACAGGAAACCTGAAATAATATACAGTATATGTCTGGAAAAAGCAATGTAACTGATAATGATACCAAGTGAGTATCAAAGGTGGAATTGTATAGTATTTGTAATTTAATTCACTTAAAGGGAATCTGTCACCCATATTTAGTGAAATCATGTAAAGATATCACTAAATTGTGCTTCCCATAAGGATTCTAGTAGGGCATTTGACTCCCCGTGACTCCGCACCTTTGAGGCATAAATACCTTTTTAGCTTGTTGGGGATGCATGCAAATCGCCACGGTCCGGTCTGATGGAGGTGGCTTAGTGGTCTTCTCCCCCCAGCTCCTTGGCTTGCTTCACGTAATCTTCATCTGTGAATACCACAGACACCGTTGGTTTCCACACTTGCGCAATGTAAAGGCCCCCGGCGCCTGCGCAGTATGCTTTGCCCAACTGTGGGCGAAGCATAAAATCGCTACTGCGCAAGCGCCGGTATTTTCCAGCTCGGTCTATGCCCCGGAAATGTGTCCTGCATGTGAAGACTAATAGATCATTATAATACTTGTGAGAGCTGATACATAGCATGAGACAACATAACAGGAACAGCTGGGACTATCAAAGAGGAGCATTACCCTACAGG
Source organism: Dendrobates tinctorius (assembly GCF_039654945.1). Taxonomy (NCBI): domain Eukaryota; kingdom Metazoa; phylum Chordata; class Amphibia; order Anura; family Dendrobatidae; genus Dendrobates; species Dendrobates tinctorius. The sequence goes on along the minus strand of NW_027361838.1, from coordinate 8,657,739 downwards.
GGTTAAATAGAAAGACAGTGCAATATGACTGGTTTACTAGTACACAACCCCTGTAGGGTAATGCTCCTATTTGATAGTCCCAGCTGTTCCTGTTTTGTTGTCATTATATGATCTATTATTATATACAGTATATTGTTAGTATTTTTCTAATAAATTTTGTGCTATTGATTAACATCTTGTTGGTGTATTATATAATCTGTCTGAACTGGTTTAGTGAATCCTTCACTGAGCAGGGGTTTAGACACGATGACCCTTGAGGTCACTTTCAACTATAACATTTTATGATTCTATGAAAAAATGTTTCTTATCGATTTTGAATTTTTTTGTCAGTCCTTTAGTGGACCAAAAGTGTGACACCATTGTTCTCAGCAATGATTTGGGAATAAGAGGTGCTGAGAGGGGTCTACCCCATGTAATTCTCCTTCTATTCAGCACTTTTTCCATCAATTTCAACATTTTTACTGCCCCTCAGATCAAGTCTACAGTAAAAATGCTAGGTTTTCCCTTTTATTCCCATTATGCTTGTTACTCGAAACGAGTATCCAACCATTAGAATTTGCTCATGTTGCTCAGTATGATCGCTGCCCCCTGCTTGCATCATGGCTCCCCTGCCTCATGCTCCTGCACAGGTGTACTTATCTGCTCTGCTGAGGGCAGAGGAAAGTACTGCAGTGCACAGGTGCTGGGAAAGGTCAGAGAGGCCCAGCGCCTGCGCACTGCAATACTTTGATCTGCCCTCAACAGGGCAGATAATTACGCCTGTGCAGGAAAGCGATGCCGGGGAGCCATGATGCAAGCAGGAGGGTGGCGATCATAAGAAGATCCGAGGCGCCGGACCCGGACCTGCAACACCCATCGGACCAGAACGCTCGCCAGATGAGTATACTAAAACTTATTTCTCTTATCTTTTAGGTCAGATCGCGGGTTTATCTACAGCATTATAGAATGCTGTAGATAAGCCCTGAAAGACGGTGGCCGTATCTTATATCGTCCAAGTTCGCTTTAAGTAAAACTATGTACATATCACATTAAGGCTTTTGTTTAGCGCATACACTGTGACATAAACACCACAAGAATGACTGATTCTATACAGTGGTATTTGTCACCCACTTGTTTTAGTTCACATATGTGCTGCAATATTTTTTACTAAGAATTTGTGTAAAGCAGAAATACTCAAGAGTAGTTTTTATTCACAGGGAATAGACAAATAAAACTTTCCAATCAAATTAGCTCATGCAGAGATTTGTAACATATTGTGTTGTACTTGTAAGCCACTTAGTGAAGCAGTCATTTAACAGGTTCTGATGCCAGATCCCAAATGATGGTTCTTGATGCTCTGTTCCTGCATGTCTCAGTCTGTTTCTCTAAGTAATACTATCTGTGGCTTCATAATTAAGTTGTGTGACTTACTTCACCGTGCACGACCGGAATTTGATAAAATATACTACTGTGCCAAATAATACGATCAGGTGGGTCATCCTCATGCATAGTGATGAATAGAAGCCTCACTGCTAACAGAATAGAAGAGACCTGCTAACTTTGTTAAATTTACTCAACATTATTCATCATCACCAGACTTTTATGTGGCCTGATGCCCCTAACGTGGCACATAGTTCTTTTAGTTATTGTGTTATTAGAAACTCTCTCATTAACAAGTGTTGTTGAGCACTTGCATTAGCATTCATTGCAACTATGTTATATTTGCAGATGTGGCACTTCAGTCTGCTGATTGGTGCCAGAAGTTGGACTCCAACAATTTTTCTAACAATAGGTAATCTGTAATAAAGATCTGGAAAGCCCCTTTAAGTAACCGACTTTCTTTTGTTTACCATATATTCAACACGCTCCTTTGTTCATTTATGTAAATGAAGTAGTAAACTTCTTGGCTATTTTTAAGAATGTGGGTTCATCCCCTTCCAACATGTGCCGTAATAATATCCACATGTTGGATTCCCCCTGTTTGGTGCAGGCTCCGGCGCAGAGCCCCCATCTTTCTGAGCACATGACGGCTGATCTATGCAGACGACATGTGCCTGCAACAGCCACGGGTGGAATCGCAATCCACCTGTGGCTGTTAACTAGCTAAATTCCGTTGTCAGCAGCATTGAATTCACACTTACAGAACGAGATTCTCTGGCTCTGCTCATTGGTGACCCATCATATAATCGCGGGTCACTGAAGGGTCAGCATGACAACCAGAGGTCTGCATCAGACCTCTGTGGTTGTCATGGCCAGATTGATATGAGCATTGCTCCGTGGTCGGTGCTCATAGCAGGTGAGCATTTCTACTACCATCAGGCGATCTGATCATCACCTGTGTGTAGCAGGGGCAATCCAAGTACTGCAGTGTCTAGTATCCCATGGAAACTATTGAAGCATGCCAAAAGTGAAAAAATAAAAATAAAATAAAAAAAATGTAAATATTAAAAAATAAAATAAATATAAAAGTTCAAATCACCCCCCTTTTGCTCCATTCAAAATAAAACAATAAAAAAGTCAAATATACACGTTTGATATTGCCGCGTTCAGAATCGCCAAATCTATCAATATAAAAAAAAATTAACCCAATCGCTAAGCGGTGTAATGAGAAAAAAATTCTAAACGCCAGAATTACATTTTTTTGGTCGCCGCTATATTTCAATAAAATGCAATGATGAGTGATCAAAACATTGAACCTACACTAAAATTATATAAATAAAAACATCAGTTCGGCACGCAAAAAATAAGCCCTCACCCAGCCCCAGATCCTGAAAAATGGAAATGGTACATGTCTTTCAAAATGTCACCATTTTTATTAACAAATTTTGGATATTTTTCACCACTTATATAAAAAATAACATGTTTGGTGTCTATGAACTTGTAATTACCTGGATAATCATAATGGCAGGTCAGTTTTAGCATTTAGAGAACATGGTAAAAAAAACAAACAAAAAATAACTCTGGAATTGCACTTTTTTTTGCAATTTCACCACACATAGAATTTTTTTTCCCCATTTTCCAGTACATGATATGTTAAAACCAATTATGTAGTTCAAAAGTACAACTTGTCCCACAAAAAACAATCCCTCACATGGCCATATTGACCAAAAATAAAAAAGTTATGTTTGTGGGAAGAATGGGAGTAGAAAAAGAAACCGCAAAAATGGAAAATGGCCTGGGGGTAAAGGGGTTAATAAATGTAATATGTAAACATAATTGTCCATATTAGTGATGCTCATTCGAACATTGGGGTGCTCCATTGTGTTTTGAGCAGTGTCGAGGATCGCGTGTTGCTCGAATGCTTGGGTCCCAGTAAATGAATTATCTGAGCCAGGGGACAGAGAAAGACCATCAGAAAAACGCTCTATTCAAAAGTGAAGCACGTTCAAGTGTCCAATGTACTCGATTTGCGCACTGAGCGTGTAGGGTCGGTGGGCCGAGCTGGGGGGTGGTCCCTCTTCTTACCGCGCAGAGACGAAACAGAGACAAGATGGAGGCAGATTCTGGGTGCAACAGGTCCAAGTTTATTTCACTTGCCGTCTGTCTGACAGCCTCAGAGCACACTGCACTTTCTTAACCTCACGGCCCTCTGTTTCCAGGGCCGCTTACTCTGTACTGGGGACGCGTGTGCGTACACCGTCCCCTCTTTACTCGTCGACACTCCTGACAGGTCCGTCACTGTGGCCGCCTTAGGCCCGTAAACCAACAGCGCTTCCACTGATCAGTCGTCGTGTCAAATATGGTGTCTCACACCCAAGGCCTCATCCCTTCTGCGATCCTTCCTGTCAGGACCACCCCCCTGACGTTCTATCTCCTCAGTCCCCCTGGTTTAGTTTCTCCTCACAGCGCACAGACTGTCGCAGTCCTCCTGTCACTGGAGCTCCCCCTGGGGACTGGAACCTTCTGGAACCCTCCCTCAGTATTTATAGCTCTCCCGCTCCCCTGTCACTGGAACCCCGCCCCCATGACCAACGGTTTCTAAAGCCCTAAGCTGATGTCAAGTCCTTTGCTCACACTCTTCCCTGCCATCAAATGGTCAGCCCAAGGTACTGCACGTCCACTACACTTTCCTAGCTGTTTCCCCACTGTAATAACTGACACCTACCTACACTGTGCAAACCTTTCCTTCTTCACTCTGACTAGTCCGTCCGTCAGGTCACCTTCCCTACAAGTGCTCAAACATTTCAGTGCTCGATCAACACTAGTCTATATGCGTGCTTCATAGATAATTGTCTAGTTCCCTCTTCATTTAATGATTTTTAACTCTTGTTTTTAGGTGAGAACTGCTGAGACAAGCCAATGACAATTATTATGGTTTGGGATTTTCCTGTTTAGTTGAGCATATTATTGTGCATTAAGGCCCCGTCACACATACAGATACACCAGCGATCCCGGCAATGATACAACCTTGTCAGGATCGCTGGTGCATCGCTACATGATCGCTGGTGAGCTGCCAAACAGGCAGCTTCACCAGCGATCAGCACCAGCGAGGACGCTGGTCTCTAAGGTAAATATCGGGTTACTAAGCGGCTCGCGCCGGGAGCTGTGAGCACGCAGGTTACTAAGGTACACATCCGGTAACTAAGTGACGCGTGCTGCTTAGTAACCCGATATTTACCTTAGAGACCAGCTCCCAGCACCTGCTTAGAGCGCTGGGAGCGTCACTGATTGTTGGCTCCCACTGCCAGATGCAGCAATGCGCGCTGGCCAGTGGGAGACCAGCGGTTAAAAAATGGCCCAGGCCGATCAAGCACGATCATTGATACCTGGCGGGGGGCCGGTCACTGATCCCAGTCACACACAGCGATCTCGCTGGCCCATATATTGTTCTTGAACAGGATACTAGTAACTGTAAGACATCTGTAGGGAAGGTGACCTGACGGACGGACTAGTCAGAGTGAAGAAAGATAGGTTTGCACAGTGTAGGTAGGAGTCAGTGATTACAGTGGGGAAACAACTAGGAAAGTGTAGTGGACGTGCAGTACCTTGGGATGACCATTAGATGGCAGGGTGGAGTGTGAGCAAAGGACTTTACAGCAGCTTAGGGCTTTAGAAACCGTTGGTCATGGGGGGCGTGGTGACAGTTAGAGTGACAGTTTCAAGGAACCGGGGGAGTTATAAATACTGAGGGAGGGTTCCAGAAAGTTCCAGTCCCCAGGGGGAGCTCCAGTGACAGGAGGACTACGACAGTCTGTGCACTCTGAGGAGAATCCAGACCAGGGGGACTGAGGAGAGAGAACGTCAGGGGGGTGGTCCTGACAGGAAAGGACCGCAGTTGAGACGAGGTACTGGGTGTAAGACACCGTATGTGACACGACGACTGAGCAGTAGAAGCGCTGTTGGTTAATGGGCCTAAGGCGGCCACAGTGACGGAACTGTCAGGAGCGTCGACAGTAAAGGAGGGGACGGTGTGTGCAGACACGTCTCCAGTGTACGGTGTGAGAAGCGGCTCTGGAAACGGAGGGCCGCGAGGTGTGCCGTCAGTCGGACGGCAAGTGAAGAAATAAACTTGGACCTGTTGCACCCAGAATCTGCCTCCATCGTGTCTCTGTTGTCATCTCTGCGCGGTACAAAAGTAGGACCACCCCCCCCCCAGCTCGGCACCCCACCACCGACACTACATTTGGCGTAGTCGGCAGGATCGCCGCCGCTAATACCCCATCTTCTGCGGCAGACCTGCCTCAAAGAATGGAAAAGGACTTGGACTACTCTGTTTGGATTACAATTACCTGTGGATTACAAATGACCTACCTGTGGAATACAAATGGGAAGCGCTGTGGCGGATCTGTGTGGCCAGCAGAGGATCCGGGGCGGTACCAGGTACTGTGCAGTATGGCGGTGTTGCTTCAGCGCAGAGGAGAGGTCCGGGTGTTTGCAGTCGTGTTGAATGGACTGGGACCCCCTCCAACGTACCCCAAAAGGAAGCAGTATGTGCCTGGAAATCGACGCTTCCATATATTGGACCCTGACAGGATGGTGGAGAGGCCTGCCGACACCTCACCTCACAGAGGGAGTGGCACAGAAGAAAAACTTGGCTGCGGCTGTCTGATGCCATTCGAGTGCTGCCCAACGGACGGTATGAGACTCTGCAGGTGTCGGGGCATCGGCCGCCTAGAGTGGCAGTGGCGGCAGGGGATGGAGCTGTGCCAGAAGTCGCCCTCTGAGCCACGGGAGAGCAGCGGGATGCTGAGCTGGGGAGCGGAGCCTGAGCGGAGTCAGCGAAAACGGCCGCCACCAATACCAGCAGAGGACTTCTCAGCGGAGCCCCCGAGTTTAGGGGAAAAACCCGTGGGACAGTGGAGCGAGGGACGGAGGCTGCGGGTGAAGCCACGTATTGATGTGATGGAGGCCGCAGCGCCGGGGAAGGTGAGAGTACCCCCGGCACCACCAGTGCCTCCGCCAGCGGCCCTCATCATTCCGCCGCAGCACGCTGCCCCCTGCGCACCGGAAGGCCTGGGTACATCGGGCCCAGTGGTGTATGCAGAGTTGTGCGAGGCCCCTGCTCAAGTCCCTGAGGTACCCCGCCTGGAGCCGCCAGTGCGGAAGTCATCCAAAGAAGACGCTGCTGCGTTCCCCCTGCTGATAGCAGCTGCGTCGTTGGAACCGGCCGTTACTCCGGCTCCATTGGAAGTAGTGGATGCGGCCTGTCCTGAGGCCGCGGTTATGTCGCTGCTGAAGTCGACTGCGGCCGACTTAGTGGGCCTTGTGATTCCAGCCTCCAAGGACCCGGTTGTCCCCACTTGCCACCTGGCCCCAGCGGCTGTTGAGCCGCAGGAATCATCGGCCGCCTCTGATCCACGTCCTTCCTCGGTTAAGTCCCGCCCACCGGACTCCAGGGCTCATGCCGGACCCTCTGTTTGGGTCGCAGGAGTTATAGAGAAGAAGAGGGCCAGGGGGCAGGAAGTCTGGAACCTGCTCCATGAGAGGGGAGAGGCTGGCATGGCGGCTGCACGACCCCTGGGACGGCTCGTTTATACTATCTTGCAGAAAGGGACACTTCTTGCATCCTGGGAGCTCCACGGTTGTGGGGTCCCATACTACTGACCACCGAAAGGAGGATTGAACTGTCAGGAGTTCGTTGCACCGTTGTGCAGGTCAAAAGGACAGTTCGCGGTCAGCTTTTAAAAAAAAAAAAAGAAATGTTTATCTGTGATTTTTATGTCTGTTTTTCTATGTTCCTCTTACAGGATAGTTTGTGTTTACTTGTTAGACTGACAGAGCGGGGATACTTAGAAGAGAGGGAGTGTCCATGTCCAAGGAAGGGGGGAGAAAGAAGACATGCAATGTTATGTTGTTATATGTTGGTTTTAAAATGAGCAAAAGAAAACGGAAAAAAATTTTTTTTATAAAAAATGGGGTACTTGTGCTATTATAAAGTTGTATGATGTATAATATGCAAAGTAAAATGCAACAGGTCCGGGTAAGGGAAGGTCTGCGGGACCAAAGGAAAGTGTGAGATCCGGTAGGGATCTAAGAGTTGAGGAGGTCTGGGAGACCGGGACACCGACCATGACATGTAATTGAAAGAAGGAAAATGAGTTGGAAGACGTGAGAAAGACAGCCGTCCTAGGTCAGGTCCCCAACACCACGGACACCCCTGAAGAAGGAAAGGCGGGCGCCGGCAATGATCTGGTAGGTGAGTGGCCTCGATCATGGCGTACCGGATAGTGAAAGGTAACAGTAGGGGAGAGTAGGGGAAAGATACACGCCGTAGAGAGAATACGGGTGTACCTTGCCCAATTTGAAAGACGTTGTCATGTGGCGTGCGCGCTGGTGAGTAACAGTAGGCTGCTCAGAGCATAGTGCTCCCAGTATGGTTCGGCCCCCGCAGATAGTGGGTTTGGCTCAACTTCTGGTCCGACAACAGAATGTAGGTGTAGATTCAGAACGACGAAGGCAGGGATGACGATTGTCGAGGACGACAATGGACAAAGGAAGGGGGAGTGTAGGGAAGGTGACCTGACGGACGGACTAGTCAGAGTGAAGAAAGATAGGTTTGCACAGTGTAGGTAGGAGTCAGTGATTACAGTGGGGAAACAACTAGGAAAGTGTAGTGGACGTGCAGTACCTTGGGATGACCATTAGATGGCAGGGTGGAGTGTGAGCAAAGGACTTTACAGCAGCTTAGGGCTTTAGAAACCGTTGGTCATGGGGGGCGTGGTGACAGTTAGAGTGACAGTTTCAAGGAACCGGGGGAGTTATAAATACTGAGGGAGGGTTCCAGAAAGTTCCAGTCCCCAGGGGGAGCTCCAGTGACAGGAGGACTACGACAGTCTGTGCACTCTGAGGAGAATCCAGACCAGGGGGACTGAGGAGAGAGAACGTCAGGGGGGTGGTCCTGACAGGAAAGGACCGCAGTTGAGACGAGGTACTGGGTGTAAGACACCGTATGTGACACGACGACTGAGCAGTAGAAGCGCTGTTGGTTAATGGGCCTAAGGCGGCCACAGTGACGGAACTGTCAGGAGCGTCGACAGTAAAGGAGGGGACGGTGTGTGCAGACACGTCTCCAGTGTACGGTGTGAGAAGCGGCTCTGGAAACGGAGGGCCGCGAGGTGTGCCGTCAGTCGGACGGCAAGTGAAGAAATAAACTTGGACCTGTTGCACCCAGAATCTGCCTCCATCGTGTCTCTGTTGTCATCTCTGCGCGGTATATAAGTAGGACCACCCCCCCCAGCTCGGCACCCCACCACCGACACTACACATCGATGAGAATGCATGGATTGCCTAATAAACAGGAATTGCCTCCGCGACTAGAGCATATTTTTCGAGCACGCTGAAAATACTTGATTAGGATATAAGTGTGCTCAGATGACACCTTATCCGAGTAAACTCATTCATCACTAACGCCCACCCTATTTGTGAGCACAATGTACTTATAATGCTCATTTGTATATTCACATAGTATATCTGGGAAGACAAAGTCATTGTAAATTAACTTAATATGAAGATAGTGAAACATCAGCACCAACATGCATCCTCAACGTTCAATTCCCATATATCCCATGAGAAATAAATCATATAATAAAACATACAAATCTCCTATAGTGCTGGAGTAATATATGCGCATTAACCTTTAGCATGCAGCAATTAGTCACATCATTGTGATACGAAGCCACCTAACATATGGCTAGAGAACCACACACTGTCCCACTTACAGCACTAAGTGTCCCTGATACATTCTGAACACCTGTTGCTCTGTTGGGGGCTCCAAATGTCGTATTTGTGAGTGGGCGTTTTCCAAATAAAATGTCAATGTTGCATGAATAAATTTCTGTCTACTTAATATCTTTCACATATTGCAAATAGCAGTGTTTGTGCAGCAGCCTCAGTTGCAATAGCTTCTACAAAAAGTAATATTCTAAAATGTAATCTCCACTGTTATGGTATTGATATGAGTAGAAATGTTCCATCCAAAATAGTTTATATGCAATTTAGACTAAGTATATTGGACAAATACAAGTTCAAATCAGATTTTTTTTTCCATTGGTTTATTCTTTACATATACTGTATGTGTTCTTTGCATCATTTTGCAGTAGATTATTGTTAAATGAAATACATAATATATTTATATTGTTTGGCAATTACATTTGCTATATATATTTTTTTCTTTATAACTGTGCGTTTGAGCTATTTTTTTAAGGTGAAGGGTAAAACAGAAACATACTGTACATGAATCTAAAAAAAAATATTTTATGACATATTCAGAACAATTATTAATTATTGGTTTAGATTCACCGTTAATTCCAATCAGGTATATTTAGTCATTTTAAATTCATGCAGAAAACAGGATAGAGAAGTACAGTATACCCTCAAAATGCAGAATAGCAATGTTTCAGCAATAACAAGAAACAGAGGGCACGGAAAAAAACACAAACAATGGGGGAGAGTAAGCAATCATAGATTCCATTTTCTTAACATAAATGTTGTAGGAGTCATTCTTTAACACTCACTTTCTTTGGAGGGACTGCTATAGTACCTTTGAATATAATTCTGGATGACAGAATTGTCTAATTTGTGTGGCCATATCTTGTGGTATGAGTTTTTTTGAATTTTTTCTATGTTGCCCACCAGCCACAACAAGTTAGTGGACCTTTCTCTGATGGGTTTCTCCAGAGATCACAATTAGCAGATTCCTCTTACCGGGTACTGTAGCAGTATATCCAAAGAAAATGAGTGATTTTTAAGCTGACTCACCCAACAAAAAAATACTTTCTTTGGCTACTTGCTCTCACTTTTTTGTGTGTTTTTTTATCCTGCATACTGGCTTGAATGTGGATTGCATACACATTATCCATATCCCCAATAAACAATTATTCACTATAACTGCAAATCTAAAAACACCATTCGACACCCATCAGGGACAAACTGCTGGAACAAATAAGGGAACATAGGGAAAAATTCAGAAAGCTATGGAAAATGGCTTTTTGGAGCCTCAAGTCACTTGTAAATTGCATTGAGCCTATGAACTAGGGTTCTCTAGCCACAATAACGAGTTAGGGTACACTTGTACCATTTACAACTTCCCTATCTCTGACCCTTTACTGAATTCAAGATGAGAGGCCTATGAAGAAATGCATCATAAATAATATGACCGATAATACTAAAGATGTCTAGGGCTGAAAGACCTCCCCTCCATGACTTACCAAAGCGTAAAATTGTCTTTGAGATTCTGTGGCATTTTTTTGCCCAAATAAATCTAGTAAATGGAGATTTGTTGTGCTTTAAGCTCACGCAAGAGTAACTAAACCAGAAGTGTAAAAAGTAGCACAACAGTACTGGAAGGAGAGTCATTTTGACCATTTTAACATTTCCTAATAAAGATATGGGTTTTCTGGAACATTTGGTAAGTAGATTGTAAAGTACTCGAAATAGGGAGAGAAACTTTTCGGAGTACAAGGTAGCATAGATGGAAGTGCGGCGGACACCTAGATACTTTATTACAGAGTTTCTCCATTGAAAGCTATAATTTTGCTTAACAGTATGCAGAAAGACAGGGGCTACATTTTGGTGGTAAGGCCTTCATTTTTGTGGTATTTACATTATATCCCAAGAGGTTACTAGAATTCTTGTAGTATTTTATTGTGATTTGGTAAAGTAATATGGAGACTAGTGAGAGTTAAAAAAAATATGTCCGTAAATAGGGATATATTAATCAAATTATCTTTTGCTTAAACCCCTTTATGTCTAGGTAATGACAAATGTGTGGTGTCAGATGCTCAAGAGAGACAGTGGACAACCATGGTTTGTGCCATTATTGATTTTTAAAGACCGTGATGTCATATGTGGGAGCTTTAGGACCATCAAAAAGAACCTTTATAGCAGTCAGAAAAGGACCTGAGAATTCATATCTCTCTAGCTTGCAAATAAAACATACCAGTCTAGGCAGTCAAATATCTAAACTAAGTAATGAAGCTTTTTTCTTCTGTCTACAGTGGCTTTCAACCCCACCCCTCTCCTTGGCATATTTCATGTTTTCTACCTCAGTCACAACCTGGAATGTCACTGTTTTTTTTAGGGCTTGCATCAGTTCATGTAAAAAACACGCCTATAACTGTGAACATTTGGTTTTCTTTTTATTGTGAAGCAAACAACAAACAAAATAACTGAAAACTTCAGTCTGCATAACTATTCACGTCCCTAAAGTCAGTACTTTGTAGAGCCTCTTTTGCTGCAATTACAGCTCTAAGTCACTTTGGTTAAGTCTCTATGAACATTCCACATCTTGCCACTGGGATTTTTGCCCATTTTTCAAGGCAAAACTGCTCAAACGCCTTTAAGTTAGATGTTTTCCTCTAATAATAATAATGATAATTTTTATTTAAATAGCAAGATTGCAATCTATACAGAAAAAGGAGGACACAATAGGTATTGCAGAACTGTGGAGAGCTTTATGGGTTAGAGAGATGAGTTTGTATTGCAGTCTGCAGCGAATAGGTAACCAGTGCAATGACTGGTTGGTGAAGCAGCCTGATAGAAATAACACCTTGGCTGTTGCATTCAGGACGGATTAGAGAGGAGAGAGTTTGGTTTGAGGGAAAGCAATCAGAAGAGACTTGCAGTAGTCCAGACAAGAGTAAATAAGGATGACAGTAAGAGTGTTTGCAGTTTCAAAATTGTGAAAAGGTCAGATTCTGGAGATGTTTTTTAAAGTTCAAGTAACACAAGCAAGTGAGTGATTGGATATTGGGAATAAAGGTAAGTTTTGGGTCAAACATGACCGCAAGACAGCGATCTTGCTGCTTGGGAGTTATTGTTGGAATCTGTTTAGTTTGTGACTATCCGCCATTTTCTTGTGGTGTTCTGGCTGCTGGTCTTTTTTCCTCTGGTGCTGGGTTTGTATTGGGTCAGGTGATGGTATCACTCTTTATTACCCAGCACTTGCCTCCCAGTCCTTGCTGGACAACAGTGTTAATCCGCTTGAGTTCTGGCTTGGTGCTTTGATTTGCTTTCTGTGCATGTAATTTGTGCAGTGCTGGGACCTCTGGTTCTGCTAGTCTTTGTTTTTGTATTCTGTTGGTTTCTGCAGCCTTCTCTGTGTTTTCTATTAGGAAGTGACTCATTTTTTGTGCTCAGTCCTTTAGATCTTTCAGGGACCCCCCTTCCCCTATCTATAGGTCTTCACTTGAGATTAACCTAGGATTGTCGATGGGTCTATTCGCAAGGAATGGGTCGCCCAATCGATCGTGGGGTATTAGCCTAGTCATAGTGCAGTGTCAGTTTTCCCCCTTCTACCCTAGTGCAGATCCGTTATAGTTTGTCCAGTCCAAAAAAATAGTATAAAAAAAACCCTCCTAGATTTCTGCAATATGAACAGCATTCAAGATCTTGCTCAACACCTGCAAGGGTTCATTTTGGAAGTTGCCAGCTTGCAACAGCACGTAAGTAATTGCCCTGGAATCCGCACTGAAGAACCTAAGTTGGGTTTACCTGAATGTTTTTCTGATAAACGACAGGAATTTTTTTAGTTTAAAAATGTATGTTTACTTTATTTTCAGCTTAGACCCAGGTCTTCAGGGGCTGAATTACAGTGTGTGAGGATTATTATGTCATTATTGCGAGTTGAGCCACAAGTTTGGGCATTTTTATTGCGTCCGAATGACCCTTGTTTGATGCCAGTAGAAGCGTTTTTTTCTGCTATGGGGTATTATATGACGATCCTGATCGGGTCACTATAGAAGAGGCAGAACTCAGAAGGCTGAAACAGGGTTCTGGCGAAGCTGAGAGATATTGTACCCAGTTCAGACGATGGTCTGCAGAAGTCAGCTGGAATGATCCAGCACTCAAGAGTAAGCTTTTAGTAGGTTTGAATGACAGGGTTAAAGATTTACTCATTGCATATCCTGCACCTGCTATGCTGGAAGCTGCTATGCAGTTAGCTATCCGGGTGGATAGAAGATTGAGAGGTAGGCAGAATGAGGAGAAGGCTTCAATTTTGCAGGACCCTGTCTCTCAAGAGAGCCCCGTTGACTGTGGGGAAGTGATGCAACTTGGGGTGATGTCCTCTTGTTCCCAGGAAAGGGAGAGAAGGTTCTCTGAGGGGCTATGCCTTTATTGTGGTAAGAAAAAAGAAGCTATGTCTAAAATTGAATCAACGTTTATTGAAAAAGTCCATCGAAAAAGCCATGCGGTCACTGATCTGCCTATTTTTCCATTCAGAGCTATCCCCCTGCCTATGATCTTCTTTATCTAGTGTTTGCACCCCATGAATGCTTATCCTATTTATACTATCTCAGTGCTTTATGAATAGCACCTTGTTTATACACTTCTTTGTAATTCATTTCATATGGTAATGCACTGGCACTTTACTATTATGTGTGGTTTACTGTAACCCTTTGCACTTTGGGCATTTGATAGGAAAAGAGAAAAGAGAAAAGAGAAAAAAAGGTCAATCAGAGTAACCCTCCCGTTCGTATTGCATTTTTACGGTCCGCAGGAGTTTCTTTTTTTAGTTGTACTATCTGTCGTGGTCATTCTATTGATTTTCAAGTAATGGTGGACTGTGGTTCTGTACTTAATTTGATTGATCAACAATTTCTAGACAAGTTTAAGATTGATTTTGTACCTTAATCATCACCTTTTCTTGTAGTGGCGATTGATAACACTCCTCTAGAGCATTGGTGCATTTCTCGAAAGGTCACCGTGTTTCCACTCACTGTGAATATGGAACACCAGGAGTCTTTAGATTTGTTTGTACTTGATAAATTGCCTTTTCCAGTCGTCCTTGGGTTACCCTGGTTAAAAATGCACAATCCTGTACTGGACTGGTCTCCAATTACGATAAGATACTGGGGTCAGGGATGTTATGGGAAATGTTGTGATATACACATTGCTGCTGTTGTGAAGAGTGAGCTACCTGAAGCCATTCAGGAATTCTGGAAAGCATTTTTAGAAGTTGAGTCACAAGATCTACCACCTCATAGAGATTACGATTGCACTATTGAGTTCGTACCAGGTGCTACTCTCCCTAAGACTCGTTTATTTAATCTGATGATTCCCGAGAGGGAGGCTTTAAAGGAATACCTGCAGACTAGTCTTGCTGCAGGTCATATAAGACCCTCTAAGTCACCTGTGGTCGTGGGATTCATTTTTATAAAAAAAAGATATGGGTTTAAGGCCGTGTCTGGATTTCAGGGAGATTAATAAGATCCCTGTGTGCAATCCTTACCCCTTGCCGCTAATTCCAGATTTGTTTAGCCAACTAGTTGGAGCCAAGTGGTTCTCTAAGATCGATCTTCTTGGGGCACATAATTTGCTGCGGGTAAAAGAAGGCGATGAATGGAAGACAGCCTTTAATACCCCGGAAGGTCATTTTGAGTGTCTAGTAATGCCTTTTGGCCTTACAAATTCTCCGGCGTTCTTTCAAAATTTCATTAACGACATTCTGAGGCCTTTGATCGGTAGGTGTGTTATTGTTTATTTGGATGATATTTTAATCTACTCGCGCGATCTGGAGTCGCATTGGCAGAGAGTCCGTGAGGTTCTGCGGATTCTGAGAGAAAACACACTCTTTACTAACTGGAGAAATGCGAGTTTGCAGTACAAAAGACTAGTTTTCGGGGTACTTTGTTTCCAGTGATGGGTTTGAAATGGACCCGGTGAAGGTTCAGGCGGTATTGGAGTGGCCTAGACCTGAATGCTTGAAGTCGATTCAGAGATTCTTGGGGTTTGCTAATTCTTATAGAAAATTCATAAATAATTTTTCTGTTATCGCAAAGCCCCTTACTGATCTTACTAAGAAGGGTTCTAATACTGTCCAATGGTCCCCTGAGGATGTTAAGGCTTTTGAGCATCTCAAAGAGAGATTTAGCTCTGCTGCTGTTTTGATCCAGACAGATGGGGTAAGCCCTTTTTGGTAGAGGTGGATGCCACATCAGTATAAGTGGGGTCTGTTCTGTCACAGGAAGGAGAGGATCGGGTGCTTCCCCTTGTGTTCTTTTCTAAGAAATTTTCGTAGGTGGAGCTCAATTACAATGTTGGGAACCGAGAATTGCTGGCTATTAAGCTTGCATTTGAGCATTGGCAACATTTTTTGGAGGGCGCTAGACTAGGGATGAGCGAGTAGTGAAGTATTCGGACTCGCTGTACTCGTTACGAGTACCTCCTAATACTCGGGTATTTGTAACGAGTAGCGAGTCCAATGTAAGTCTATGGGAAATGCGAGTAATGGGCTTTGTGTATGTGCTGGGTTGGGCAGGGACTGTGCGAAGACTGTGCCGGGCTGTGCGGGACTGTGCTGACCTGTGCGGGACTGTGCTGGGCTGTGCAGGAACTGTGCGGGGACTGTGCCGGGCTGTGCGGGGACTGTGCAGAGCTGTGCGGGACTGTGGCTGGGCTGTGCGGGACTGTGCTGGGCTGTGTGGGGACTGTGCTGGGCTGTACGTGGACTGTGTGGGGACTATGAGGGGACTGTGCTGGGCTGTGTAGGGACTGTGCAGGCTGTGGCGAATATTGCGAGGCGAGTAGTGAAATACTTGCCAGGATTCGAGTACCACGAGTACTGCATTACTTGCCGAGTACCGAATCCTAACTAGTATACTCCCTCATCCCTACACTAGACATCCTATACAAGTCTTTACTGATCATAAGAATCTGACCTATATGGATGCTGTTAAATGTTTGAATGCCCGTCAAGCTAGGTGGGCATTGTTTTTTGTCCGGTTCCATTTCTCTGTGACATATATCCCTGGGACAAAGAATGTTAAAGCTGATGCTTTGGCTCGAAGTTTCTCCCCAGCAGTTAATACTGAAAAGGAGGAATCTATTCTGCAGAGAAGGGTGGTGATGGCAGCATTATGTTCTTCTGAGTTGGAAAATAGCATTCTTAAAGCCCAGGATGCGGCACCAACTAACGCTCCATATTGGAAATTATTTGTGCCTAAAGCCCTGAGGAGAACTTTGTTTACGGAATGTCATGAGTCTAGTTTGGCGGTTCATCTAGCAATTGCCGAAACTAGAAAGTCGATCGGTCAAAGTTTCTGGTGGCCAGGTTGGCTAAGAGAAATCGTCAAGTAGGTGCGTCAGTGTACCGTGTGCACTAGGTCTAAAGCTTCTCATACTCCGGCTGCAGGGTTGCTTTGCCCTTTAGAAGTTCCTAGTTCTCCATGGACGCATCTTGTGATGGATTTTATTACCGACCTTCCAGTCTCTGAGGGTTTTTCTGTCATCTGGGTTGTAGAGAACTGGTTTAGTAAGATGTGTCATCTGGTCCCATTCAATAAATTACCCTGCGCTAAGAAACTTGCCAGGGCATTTGTGAAAGAGATTGTCAGGCTCCATGGTGTTCCCACGGACATTGTTTCCGATAGGGGATCACAGTTTGTGGCTCGCTTTTGGCGTGCCTTTTGTGAAAGACTTAAGGCTCATTTTTCATTTTCATCAGGTTATCATCCGGAGTCCAATGGACAGACCAAGAGGAAGAACCAGGACATTGAGCAGTTTTTGAGATGTTTTGTAGCAGACAATCAGGAGATGCGGTCGGAATATCTATCATTAGCTGAGTTTGCTCTCAATAATCATACGTCTTCTTCGGCTGCGTGTTCTCCTTTTTTTAAATTATTTAAACTATAGGAAAAGAGAGCGCAATAGGGTCTTATCCGGGTGACTTTTAAAAGAGAATAAAGAGATATACTCACCCTTTCCAGGAGAGAGCTGAGCATATAAGGTCAGTTGTCAGCCTGCTGCACTTCAGTACTGGGAAGCATCCATCTTTCTGTCCTTTTTCTAGGATTGGGGCGGTGGTGCCTGAGGAGGAGAGTTTTTCTGGAAATTTGGAAAGGGTTTGGACCTGTGTTCGCCATAATCTGAAACAGGCTAATAGGAGGTCTAAGAAATATTTTGACAAGAGAAGAAGGGAGGCGAGGTTTGATGTTGGGGGCATGGTTTGGTTGTCCTCTAGGAATCTGCATTTGAAGATACCTTCTAAAAAGTTGGGGTCTAAGTTTGTAGAACCCTTGAAAGTGGTTCAGATTGTCAACTCGGCAGCAGTGAGATTAGACATTCCTTCATCCTGGAAAATTAATTCATTTTTTTTCTGTATCTTTGCTGAAAAAGTTGAAACGCCGGATAAGGTTGTTATGCCGTCTGCTCCTCCAATTGACGAGGACTGCGAGTTTGAGTTTTCACGCATTCTTAATTCCAGGTGGCACAGAGGAGGGTTACAGTACCTCGTGTCCTGGATGGGTTTCGGTCCCGAGGACAATTGAAAGCTGTGGACATCTCAGCTTCAAGGTTAATTAAGGCTTTTCACAGGAGATTTCTGAATAAGGCCCCGCCTACAGTATCTGGGGAATCCTCGTTAAAGGGGAGGTACTGTTAGAATCTGTTTAGTTTGTGACTATCCACCATTTTCTTGTGGTGTTCTGACTGCTGGTCTTTTTCCCTCTGGTGCTGGGTTTGTATTGGGTCAGGTGATGGTATCACTCTTTATTACCCAGCACTTGCCTCCCAGTCCTTGCTGGACAACAGTGTTAATCCGCTTGAGTTCTGGCTTGGTGCTTTGATTTGCTTTCTGTGCATGTAATTTGTGCAGTGCTGGGACCTCTGGTTCTGCTAGTCTTTGTTTTTGTATTCTGTTGGTTTCTGCAGCCTTCTCTGTGCTTTCTATTAGGAAGTGACCCGTTTTTTGTGCCCAGTCTTAGATCTTTCAGGGACCCCCCTTCCCCTATCTATAGGTCTTTGTTTGAGATTAACCTAGTATCGTCGGTGGGTCAATTGGCAAGGAATGGGTCACCCACTCCATCGTAGGGTATTAGCCTAGTCATAGTGGAGGGTCAGTTTTCCCCCTACTACCTTAGTCCTGTTTTCCAGATCTGTAACAGTTATTACTGTACCATACAAGGAAATAGCAAAGTCAGGTATAAGTAGATTAGTAGTGTATAATAGCTCCTGTATTAGCTCACACACTGTATAATGGTTCTAATGGCTCTCATATTAGCCCCCAAACTATTTAGATGTCCCCTCATTAGCCCCCAAACTGCATAATTGTGCCAGCATTATGACCCAAACTGTATAATGGCCACTGCATTACCCCCTAAACTGTATAATGGCCCTCATTTAAGAAATGTTGAGTGCTTTATTGGTTTATTGTGGAGTATACTGGTCGTACGGGGACCAGCCCTGCTCTATGTCCCTGTATACCAAGTTGAATTGTTGAATGTAAAAAAATAAGAGCTACATACTGGTGAGATGATCACACAATGGCTTTCTACTATGTTATTAGATCAAGCAAAGTAAACATTAATTGTAATTGAAAAGCATAGCTGTGGTTAACCCTTTAATGATGCAGGATTTTTGTTCTTTTGACTTTTTCCTCCCCATGTTCCAAGAGCCATAACTTTTTTATTTTTCCGTAGTCATAACCATATGAGGTTTTGTTTTTTGCGGGACATGTTGTAGTTTTGAATGACACCACTCATGTAAAAAAAAGTAACACACATTGTACTGGAAATAGCTGCAACAGTTTTTCAGTTTTGCTTTTATAATGTTCATTGTGCGGTAAAAATGACCTTGTAGCATGATTCTCTGGATAAGTACTATGACAATTAGAAATTTTCATTGATTTTTTGCAACTTTTTTTTGGGAAGAGTGACTACCGAAAAATGACAATTGTAGCATTATGATTTTTTTCAGCGTGTAATGTGCAGTTTAAATAATTTTATACATTCATAGGTCAGACCATTTGAACATAATGATACCAAATGAATGGTTTTTATTTATTTTTTTTAAGGGGAAAAGAAAGTGACTATATGTTTTATAAATATATAACCCACAGGCTGTGTTTTCAATAAGCTTCATGGTGACAGTCCCCTGACTATGACAGTGACCCATCAGCGCATCAGAGGAGCATCGATGAGCACATAGAATAAAGAGCCTCCATGCCGGCTCACTGTTAGCGCTCCTGGCTTTGGCTTAAAAATACAGAGATAAAAAAATCAACAAATACTCCAAATGTGCACATGGCCTTAGAGTCAGGTTCTGGCTGTAACACATAGGCATTACCTGCCTGGTATGGACAGTGTTCACCCTGTGAGCCTGCTCCACACACCCGCTACCGACTTGCATGGCACTTGTGCGGCAGATGTCGGTAAGGGGTTAAAACACATTTATTTTATTTTTTAGTCCCCTTAGTGGACTAGAACATGCAATAGTTTTAGAACTGCTAACATGTGCACTATACTTTTTTAGAAGATTTTTGCCCAGTTGCTGAACGTTCTCTCTCTTACTATGTGTAGCCATGCACTGGCCTAATTTCATTCTTTGGCAGATATACTACAGTGTCTTGCCATAACCAAAAGCATAGTAAGCACATACACTTGTTAGGATCACTTAATCGTTTATACTATATACTGCAATACCATGGTATTGAAGTGTATAGTTAAATCTCATATGAAGCCATACACACAGGAGGATCAAGATTGCAGTCAAGGGAGCCTTCAGCATGGCTATGGTAACCCATCAGTTTCCCTTGTTATATGAGCACCAACAATGCCAAAAATTTAAATTCCTCTGTTAGAGATTGACAGCAACATTTAAATGGATAAACTGCAGTGATTGGAGCTAACTTTGGTGGCTTCAGTAACAGACTGTCACAATCAATTTTTGCATCTGTGGCAGATTTGGCGCTTCATATTAAAACTTTTCTCCTTTCAGGCCATCGGTGGTTAATGTCAGTTCTTCCCCCCCGGTGGCTGCTGGTGTAATTACATTGCTGCTGAGTTTGCTGATGCAGGTGGTGACCACTCCACCATCCTTTAAAAAGTCACCTGTTGCATCAGCTGACTGTTCGTGATACAGGTCCTTTTGGATACCAACCGTTCTGAAGACAGGAGCATTCTGGTGCAGTGGTGCTTATTTTTGTGTTTCCTATTCCCAGTGATGTTTTTCTTACCTTACCTTGTGTTGTCTTAGTGCAGCGGTGGGACCATTGTCTTCACATGCCAATTCCCTACTTGGGGATAGGAGCAGGGTAATTGAGGGTTTAGGTATCCTGCTCAGTGACAGGTTGAAAAAACCCGTACAGGGATGGTAGTAAGAGCAGGGCACATCCTCAGGTGAGTGCAGGAGGTGTCCATTCCCCAGTTCCCTATCGCAGGGCCCACCGTTGTTAAAGTTTCCCTGGTGTTCACTGTGTTTTTTTTTTGTTTTGCTGTTTAGTGACCGACCGATTGGTGGGTTATGTCACACTGGACCAGTCACTCCGTGACACTGACATATGTTTGATATTTAATATACAGTTGTGGCCAAAAGTATTGACACCCCTGCAATTCTGTCAGATAATACTCAGTTTCTTCCTGAAAATGATTGCAAACACAAATTCTTTGCTATTATTATCTTCATTTAATTTGTCTTAAATGAAAAACACAAAAAGAATTGTCCTAAAGCCAAATTGGATATAATTCCACACCAAACATAAAAAAGAGGGTGGACAAAAATATTGGCACTGTTCGAAAAATCATGTGATGCTTCTCTAATTAACAGCACCTGTAATTTTCCTGTGGCACCTAACAGGTGTTGGCAATAACTAAATCATGCTTGCAGCCAGTTGACATGGATTAAAGTTGACTCAACCTCTGTCCTGTGTCCTTGTGTGTACCACATTGAACATGGAGAAAAGAAAGAAGACCAAAGAACTGTCTGAAGACTTGAGAAACCAAATTGTGAGGAAGCATGAGCAATCTCAAGGCTACAAGTCCATCTCCAAAGACCTGAATGTTCCTGTGTCTACCGTGCGCAGTGTCATCAAGAAGTTTAAAGCCCATGGCACTGTGGCTAACCTCCCTAGATGTGGACAGAAAAGAAAAATTGACAAGAGATTTCAACACAAGATTGTGCGGATGTTGGATAAAGAACCTTGACTCAAGCTGCCCTGCAGTTCGAGGGTACAACAGTGTCAACCCGTACTATCCGTCGGCATCTGAATGAAAAGGGACTGTATGGTAGGAGACCCAGGAAGACCCCACTTCTTACCCCGAGACATAAAAAAGCCAGGCAGGAGTTTGCCAAAACTTACCTGAAAAAGCCTAAAACGTTTTGGAAGAATGTTCTCTGGTCAGATGAGACAAAAGTAGAGCTTTTTGGGCAAAGGCATCAACATAGAGTTTACAGGAGAAAAAAAGAGGCATTCAAAGAAAAGAACATGGTCCCTACAGTCAAACATGGCGGAGGTTCCCTGATGTTTTGGGGTTGCTTTGCTGCCTCTGGCACTGGACTGCTTGACCGTGTGCATGGCATTATGAAGTCTGAAGACTACCAACAAATTTTGCAGCATAATGTAGGGCCCAGTGTGAGAAAGCTGGGTCTCCCTCAGAGGTCATGGGTCTTCCAGCAGGACAATGACCCAAAACACACTTCAAAAAGCACTAGAAAATGGTTTGAGAGAAAGCACTGGAAACTTCTAAGGTGGCCAGCAATGAGTCCAGACCTGAATCCCATAGAACACCTGTGGAGAGATCTAAAAATGGCAGTTTGGAGAAGGCACCCTTCAAATATCAAGGACCTGGAGCAGTTTGCCAAAGAAGAATGGTCTAAAATTCCAGCAGAGCATTGTAAGAAACTCATTGATGGTTACAGGAAGCGGTTGATCGCAGTTATTTTGGCTAAAGGTTGTGCAACCAAGTATTAGGCTGAGGTTCCCCATACTTTTGTCTGGCCCATTTTTGGAGTTTTGTGTGAAATGATCAATGTTTTGCTTTTTGCTTCATTCTCTTTTGTGTTTTTTCATTTAAGACAAATTAAATGAAGATAATAATACCAAAGAATTTGTGTTTGCAATCATTTTCAGGAAGAAACTGAGTATTATCTGACAGAATTGCAGGGGTGTCAATACTTTTGGCCACACCTGTATACTGGTATGAAGAAAGCTCAGCTCCTTAGTCAACTCCTTACTTTCCTAAGCGATCTATGATGAAAATGTACATAATTAAGGAGTTAATCTGCAATGGCCACTGACTGGAGCTGCAGAAAAGCTGCTATTTTAGAGAATGGGAGCTGATCTATAGTATCTAACTACGCTCTGAATACAGCTCATCTGTCCAGCTCCACTCAAAGTTTACATCTGGCCACTTGAATTCTCCTAATGATTGTTCATCAATGTTATTTGCCCTACCACCCTTGTAATAAAAATAGCCATGAGGGTATTGAGTACCACAAGTAGAAAATACAGTAAAAATACAGAATATGAGAAAATGATGCTGAATGCTTTACTTGTTTTTTTTTCTCTATTGAAGTGTGATTTTCTACTTTTTATGGTATAAAAAAGATTTAGCATTTTATATTGTGAAATACAGTACATTTTAATTCACTTTTGTATAATTATATGGTGAAGGTTAAGTATTCCTAATGAAATACTAAGTATTCATGTAAGGTTATACATGTAATATGAATTCTGAAAAAGGCAAAACTTTTAGAGGGTGCGATGATTCATTTGAGTTTTTTAACTCACCTCTTTCTTTGTCTTGTGGTATTTGTTTGAAAAGTTCCAATTGATGAATCAACAAAAAAAACATGGAAACCCTGCTCACAATGGCGAAAATAAAAACACAATGCAAAAAAAAAACAATGAATAGACAAAAAATTACAAAATGATAATAATGGGTGTTTTAAGTGCCTATGCACCACAATATTATAGTTCAAGCATCTTGAGCCTTTTTTGGATTTGAGCTCAAAAGGTGCTGTGCATAGGCAAATAAAAGTGAAGTGCTGCTTTTTTGGAAGTCGATAGATAGATACAGTGCCCCCTGGAACTCCATCAAACCTCACTGAGCTCGAGCTGTTTGCCAAGGAAGAATGGGCAAGAATTTCAGTCTCTCGTTGTACAAAACTGATAGAGACATACCTCAAGCGACTTGCAGCTGTAATCGCAGCAAAAGGTGGCGCAACAAAGTATTAAGTTAAAGGGGTGGAATAATATTGCATGCCCCACTTTTCAGTTTTTGAATTTCCACAAAAATTTTAAATAGCCAATAAATTTCATTCAACTTCACAATTGTGTCCCACTTGTTGTTGATTCTTCACCAAAAATTTACATTTGGTATCTGTATGTTTGAAGCATGAAATGTGGGAAAAAGTTCCAGCACTGTAGATAGATAGGAGATAGATAGATAAATAGATAGATAGATATGGAATAGATAGATAGATAGATATGGAATAGATTGATTGAGATTTTGATTTATTGTTGAAGAATGTTATTACATTTACAGTTGTGGCCAAAAGTATTGACACCCATGCAGTTCTGTCAGATAATACTCAGTTTCTTCCTGAAAATGATTGCAAACACAAATTCTTTGTTATTATTATCTTCATTTAATTTGTCTTAAATGAAAAAACACAAAAAGAATTGTCCTAAAGCCAAATTGGACATAATTCCACACCAACCATAAAAAAGAGGGTGGACAAAAGTATTGGCACAGTTCGAAAAATCATGTGATGGTTCTCTAATTTGTGTAATTAACAGCACCTGTAACTTACCTGTGGCACCTAACAGGTGTTGGCAATAACTAAATCACACTTGCAGCCAGTTGACATGGATTAAAGTTGACTCAACCTCTGTCCTGTGTCCTTGTGTGTACCACATTGAGCATGGAGAAAAGAAAGAAGACCAAAGAACTGTCTGAGGACTTGAGAAACCAAATTGTGACGAAGCATGAGCAATCACAAGTCCACAAGTCCATCTCCAAAGACCTGAATGTTCCTGTGTCTACCGTGTGCAGTGTCATCAAGAAGTTTAAAGCCCATGGCACTGTGGCTAACCTCCCTAGATGTGGATGGAAAAGAAAAATTGACAAGAGATTTCAACGCAAGATTGTGCAGATGTTGGATAAAGAACCTCGACTAACATCCAAACAAGTTCAAGCTGCCCTGCAGTCCGAGGGTACAACAGTGTCAACCCGTACTATCCGTCGGCGTCTGAATGAAAAGGGACTGTATAATAGAAAACCCAGGAAAACCCAGGAAGACCCCACTTCTTACCCCGAGACATAAAAAAGCCAGGCTGGAGTTTGCCAAAACTTACCTGAAAAAGCCTAAAACGTTTTGGAAGAATGTTCTCTGGTCAGATGAGACAAAAGTAGAGCTTTTTGGGCAAAGGCATCAACGTTGAGTTTACAGGAGAAAAAAAAGGCATTCAAAGAAAAGAACACGGTCCCTACAGTCAAACATGGCGGAGGTTCCCTGATGTTTTGGGGTTGCTTTGCTGCCTCTGGCACAGGACTGTTTGACTGTGTGCATGGCATTATGAAGTCAGAAGACTACCAACAAATTTTGCAGCATAATGTAGGGCCCAGTGTGAGAAAGCTGGGTCTCCCTCAGAGGTCATGGGTCTTCCAGCAGGACAATGACCCAAAACACACTTCAAAAAGCTCTAGAAAATGGTTTGAGAGAAAGCACTGGAGACTTCTAAGGTGGTCAGCAATGAGTCCAGACCCGAATCCCATAGAACACCTGTGGAGAGATCTAAAAATGGCAGTATGGAGAAGGCACCCTTCAAATATCAGGGACCTGGAGCAGTTTGCCAAAGAAGAATGGTCTAATATTCCAGCAGAGCATTGTAAGAAACTCACTGATGGTTACCAGAAGTGGTTGGTCGCAGTTATTTTGGCTAAAGGTTGTGCAACCAAGTATTAGGCTGAGGGTGCCAATACTTTTGTCTGGCCCATTTTTGGAGTTTTGTGTGAAATGATCAATGTTTTGCTTTTTACTTCATTCTCTTTTGTGTTTTTTCATTTAAGACAAATTAAATGAAGATAATAATACCAAAGAATTTGTGTTTGCAATCATTTTCAGGAAGAAACGGAGTATTATCTGACAGAATTGCAGGGGTGTCAATACTTTTGGCCACAACTGTATAAAAAGGCTTCTGTTAACACGGATGATGATATACCAGGATTTAGCTGATATAAATTGGCGGTAGTGATGGAATTATGTACAGTATTTTTTTCTGAAGGGAAGACTTTATATCACCTAACTAAGACTATTTGGGACTCTCAAGGTGAGCAAAGACTGTAAGTCCTCACAAATACAGGAAAAATGAGCCATGTGCTGCTTTTTGGTGGCACCATTATGAAAAAGAAAGGTCTGAAAAGTCTGAGAGAAACAACAAAATCTGTAACTGGGAAGAGTAAAATATTAGAATTTGAATATTTCAGATTGGTCCTCATTGAATTTTGGAGTGGATGCAGTTTATGGTAAAATGTGTTTTTTTTGTCATCATTAAAACAATAGGATTCGTTTTGAAATCAATATTAGGCTTTATTCACACATCATTGTTTCTATGAGTATTTGATTAGTATTTGTATACCAAAACCAGGAGCGTCTCCAAAGCACAGAACAGGGGTCAATCTGTCAACTATAGTTTTTCTCTATATGTTCCACTTCTGGTATTGGCATGCAAACACTGATGCAAAATGCAGACCAAATAGTGACGTGTGAATGAGACTTTAAGTAAGTTTCATCTCTACGGATTAAGTAAACCTCCTAATTTATCACTCAAACATTACATTGTATTTGTTTTTCATTTCCTCCTGACTCTAGAAAAAGACTACACTGATTGAGCTTCATGTCCCATAAGAATCCAGAATGCTGTACAGCTTATGACATAATAGTACATCTGTGCACACCTCAAGCACTAAACCGATGATCATACACACATATTAATCTATCTACCTTAATGGACGCTGGCATTAATTTTCATATATTAGCAAGAGAAGTAGATTGGGCTCTTTACTTGGATTTCCATTATAAGTGATTTTCAGCATGTGAGTTGCAAATAATGTTTGTTGTAAATGTTGAGCTAAAAAATTAGTTAAAATGCTGTAAAATTACTTGTTTTTTTAGTTATCATTTAGTAATATCTTCTAACATATTATTACTCATAATGGTTTACTATTGCTTCTTCATTTATTCATGTTTTAACTATTTCATTGCAATTATAGACGGTAAGCTTGCCAGCACGCCCTCACTCCTCCTGTTGATGAACTCTGGGTTACTTTGTAATGTCTTTATTGTCTGCACATGTCCCTGCTTAATGGTAAAGTACTGCGGAATATCTTGACGCTATAGCTATTATGATTATTATTAATGCTAAATCACATAAAATATTAAGCGAAGTTAGTATTAAAAGTTCAGGGTTCGTACCAGACCGTAGGTGTCTGAGGCTAAAAACCAAACACTTACGTCTCCCAGAAGTCCATTACAAAGTTCGGAGTTCCGAGGGAAGTCTGTTGCAGAAAGAGAGAGAATTTTTTCCAGATCCAAAGTTTAGGTCTCTATTATTTTCATTGAACTTTCAGGTTCAGGTTCTGGTACAGGTACAGTTTTGGTACCTGAACCAAACTTTAGACTACAGCTTGGGTTGGGTGCTAGAAACCGAACTTCCACAGGTCCGCTCATCCCTAATCAATGGATTAGGGATGAGCAGCCTATAATAGATAATATTTTTGTGGTGCATCAAAATCAGAAAATTTGAACATTATTTCATACACACCATAAGTTAATGTATAAGCAAAATCTGTGCTTTCCAAATGGAAAAGATATACCGGCCTTGTGTGTGTGTGTATCAGTGTGTGTGTGAGTATCAGCGTGTGTGTGTTTCAGTGTGTGTATGTGTGTGTTTGTCTGTGCATGTGTGTCTGTGTGTGTATCTGTATGTTTTTCGGTGTATGTCTGTCATGAACTCATTTTCTGCTCCACCAGTTGAGAGTTCCCCTTCCGTTCTCCCTCTGGTGGTGACAGGAGGTAGTGCGGTTGGTTTAAGTGGTAGTGATCTGGCACCTGATGAGGAAGATAACGATTGGATCTCTGGAGTATCAGACTGGACATAAGACAGCCGACGCTCTATCCGGGTGCTGGTGATTCAGTCTGCTTCTCAGGTCCTGGACTTCAGCTCTCTTCTAGTCTTCTCAAGTTAAGTTTGTTTTTTGCTAATGTTCACACTTGCGCTTGTTGGTCAATTCAGTTTGTTGTGTAATCAGCCTGCCCCTGCTGGGGCTATGCTGAAATTCCACTCCTATTAATCAGTAGTTGCCAATCTGCTTTTTGTCCCTTATTAGATTGTCGTCTTTTTTGCTCTGTCTCAGAATATTTCAGAGTGCTGATATAGGTTTAGAAGTCTAGTGACTTCAGGGTTAATTTTGCTATCAGAAGTGTTGGACAATATTTTTGTAGGTTGTTTTTGGCAGATTGCAGACAGTGTCTTTCCTTTTCTGTCCTTTTTAGTTAGCTGGGCCCCATCGTTTGTTCAGCCTATTTTCCTGCCTTTGTTTGTATTTTCATCTTGTTTCACCATCAATACATGTGGGGGTCTGCTCTGGGGCAGTTAGTTTTCCTCTTTTCCTGCTTTAGGCTTATGTAGTTCTCTGGTTGTGACGAGGCATCTAGGACCAACGTAGGAACGCTCCATGACTGCTGCTAGTTGTGCGGTTAAGATCAGGGATCTGCAATCTGCATAGTTACCAACTTCTCTGGTTTTCTGAGACTTAGCTTGTTGTCTTGTTTTTCCTCCTCGGTTTCCCATTCATAACAGAATCATCAGCCATACCGCATATTCTAGGGTACTCAAAAGCAGGAAGGAATTGTTAGAGAAAGAAAGAAAAGAGAAAAAGAAAAGGTGTCAGAATTTTTTTTTTATGTATTTTTTCCTCTTTTTTTCTTGAGCCGTAGGAGGATTTTTTTTTCCTAATGGAGATTAGGCAACTGTCTGATCGTGTGGAGCAGCTTACTGCTGAAGTACAGGGAATTTCCACCTACCTTATTCAGTCACATGCTGCTGAACCCAGGATTCCAACTCCTGATGTGTTTTCTGGGGATCGGTCTAAATTTCTGAATTTTAAGAATAATTGTAAATTATTTCTTGCTTTGAAGCCTAACTCATTGGGGAGCTCTGTGCAGCAGGTTAAAATTGTCATCTCCTTGCTGCGCAGCAATCCCCAAGATTGGGCTTTTTCTCTGACACCTGAAAATCCTATTCTGACTAATGTGGATGCATTTTTTCAGGCCTTGGGGTTGTTGTATGATGAACCTAATGCCGTTGATCAAGCTCAGAGAACCCTGTTGGCAATAAACCAGGGTCTGGATCCTGCAGAGTTGTACTGTCAAAAATTCTGAAAGTGGGTGGTCCTTACTACATGGAATGATAGTGCATTGGCAGCTCTCTTTCGGAAAGGTTTGTCAGAGACCGTAAAAGATGTTATGGTGGGATTTCCTGTTCCCTCTGGTCTGGATGGCTCTATGTCATTAGCCATTCAAGTTGATCGGCGTTTACGTGAACGTAAAACTACACGGGAGGTGCTGCCACCTTTTGAACAAATGTCCGAACCTATGCAATGTGATGGGGTTTTGTCTAGGGCGCAACATCGGGAGTTTAGAAGGCGTAATAAGCTGTGTTTTTTCTGTGGAGACGCCTCTCATACTATTTCTGTCTGCCCTAAATGAGAGAAATGTTTTGCACACACATTTGCTGTCGGCAGTATACAACCTAAGTTCCTTTTGGCAATTACTCTGATCTGCTCCTTGTCCACATTTTCCACTAAGGCTTTTGTGGATTCAGGAGCAGCTCTGAATCTGATGGATTTGGACTTTACTAAACGTTGTGGTTTGTCCATGATGCCTCTGCAGACACCCATTCCTTTGAGGGGTATTGATGCCACTCCTTTGGCGGAGAATAAACCTCAGTTTTGGACCCAGGTGATAATGCAAGTTGCCCCAGACCACCAAGAAAATTGTACATTTTTGGTGCTGCATAATTTGCATGATACTATTGTTCTGGGGTTCCCCTGGTTGCAAACTCATAACCCAGTTTTGGATTGGAAATCTGTGTCTGTGGTCAGTTGGGGTTGTCAGTGTGTTCTTAGGGATGCTCCTGTTTTCTCCACCTCTCCTCAGTCTCATGATATTCCTGATTATCTGGCTGATTTCTCTGATGTTTTTAGTGAGAGTAAGTCTTTGTCTTTGCCTCCTCATAGGAGTTATGACTGTGCAATTGAGTTGATGCCTGGGTGTAAATTTCCCAAGGGTCGGCTTTTCAACTTATCTGTACCTGAACATGATGCTATGTGATCCAATATTAAGGAGTCGTTGGAGAAGGGTCATATTAGACCATCCTCGTCACCATTAGGCGCTGTTTTTTTTGTGGCCAAGAAAGACGGTTCATTAAGACCGTGTATTGATTATCGTTCCCTTAACAAGATGACGGTTAAATATCAGTACCCGTTACCTCTGATGTCTGATTTATTCTCCAGAGTTAAGAGTGCCTGCTGGTTTACTAAGCTTGACCTCAGGGGGGCGTATAATCTTATTCGCATCAAGCACGGGGATGAATGGAAGATGGCGTTTAATACTCCGGAGGGACATTTTGAGTACCTGGTGATGCCTTTTGGGCTCTCTAATGCCCTTTCTGTCTTCCAATCCTTTATGAATGATATTTTCCGAGACTTTGCGGATAAGTTTTTGATCATCTATCTGGATGATATTTTGATCATTTCTAGTGATTGGGATTCCCATGTGGAACATGTCCGGACTGTGTTCCGGATTTTGAGGGACAATTCCCTGTTTGTTAAGGGATCGAAGTGCCTCTTTGGTGTACAGAGGATTTCATTTTTGGGATTTATCTTGTCTCCATCGACTATTGAAATGGACCCGGCCAAGGTACAGGCCATTTATGATTGGGTTCAGCCTACTTCTTTGAATGCTCTCCAGAAGTTTTTAGGTTTTTCTAATTTCTATCGTAAATTTATAGGTAATTTTTCTAGTATTGTCAAACCACTGACTGATCTGACCAAGAAGGGAGCTGATGTGCTGAATTGGTCTCCTGAGGTTGTCTCAGCATTTCAGGAGCTTAAGCGGAGATTTACTTCAGCTCCAGTTTTACGGCAACCTGATGTCTCACTTCCATTTCAAGTGGAGGTGGACGCTTCTGAGATTGGTGCAGGAGCTGTGTTGTCCCAAAAAGACCCTGTGACTTCTAAGATGAATCCCTGTGCCTTCTTTTCTCGAAAGTTTTCCCCATCTGAATGCAACTATGACGTGGGGAATCGGGAATTGTTGGCCATGAAATGGGCATTTGAGGAGTGGAGACATTGGTTGTAGGGAGCTAGACATCAATTTGTGGTCCTCACCGATCACAAGAATCTGATTTATCTGGAGTCGGCCAAACGCTTGAATCCTAGACAGGCTAGATGGGCCTTGTTTTTCACGCGTTTTAATTTTGTGGTCTCTTTTCTTCCGGGCACTAAGAATGTTAAGGCAGACGCCTTTTCTAGGAGTTTCTTTGCAGATTCTCTTAATGTGACTGAGCCTACTACTATCCTAGGTGAGGGGGTAGTTCTTTCTGCCATTTTGCCTGATTTGAGACGAGCCCTGGAGGAATTTCAGGACGATAAACCTGAGCGGTGCCCTATGGGAAGATTGTATCTTCCTGACCAGTGGAGAAAGAGAGTGACGTCTGAAGTCCATTGCTCTGCATTGGCTGGTCATCCGGGTATTTTTGGTACCAGATTTGGTGAGTCGGTCATTTTGGTGGCCTGCCTTATCTCGTGATGTCAGGAATTTTGTACAGTCCTGTGGGACTTGTTCTCGGTCTAAACCCAGTTCTCGTTCTAGTGGGTTGCTGATGCCCCTGCCGGTGCCCAAGAGGCCATGGACCCATATCTCAATGGATTTTATTTCTGATCTTCCTGTCTCTCAGAGAATGACTGTTATCTGGGTGATTTGTGATAGATTTTCGAAGATGGTCCATCTTGTACCACTCCCAAAGTTGCCATCGTCCACTGAGTTGATGCCCTTGCTTTTACAACAGGTGGTTTGGTTACACGGGATTCCTGAGAACATTGTGTCCGATAGAGGGGTCCAGTTTGTTTCCAGATTCTGGAAAGCCTTTTGTTCCAATCTGGGAATTCAGTTATCCTTCTCCTCCGCGTTTCATCCCCAGACCAATGGGCAGACTGAGAGAACAAACCAGACCCTGGAGTCTTATTTAAGATGTTTTATATCTGCTGATCAAGAAGATTGGGTCTCATTTTTGCCCTTGGCCGAATTGGCGCTGAACAATAGAGCTAATTCTGCCACTCTGATGTCACCCTTTTTCTGTAATTTGGGTTTCATTCTCGATTCTCTTCAGGGCAAGTGGAATCTTCGTCCTGCCCAGGTGTGGACACTGTGGTTGTGAGAATGCAGCAGATATGGGACCAAGTGGTGGATAAGTTGTCACTCTCTCAGGAAAAGGCCCAGCGTTTTTCCAACCGGCGTAGGACCATTGGTCCACGGTTTAAAGTGGGTGATATAGTTTGGCTGTCATCTAAGAATATTCCTATGAAGGTTGCATCTCCAAAATTTAAGCCAAGATTTATTGGACCTTATAAGATTTTGGAGATTCTTAATCCTGTTTCTTTTCGATTGGCTCTTCCAGTTACGTTCAAAATCCATAACGTATTTCACAAGTCACTGTTAAAGAGGTTTGTTGAGCCAGTAGTTCCTGTGGCGGCACCTCCTGATCCTGTATTGGTTAAAGGCAATGTGGAATATGAGGTAGAGAAAATATTGGATTCTCATTTGGTTAGATGGAGACTCCAGTATTTGGTCAAATGGAAGGGTTATGGCCAGTAGGATAATTTTTGGGTCTCTGCCTCTGATATTCATGCCAATAGATTGGTTCGTGCTTTTCACCGGGCCCATCCTGATCGGCCTGGTGGCATGGATGAGGGTTCGGTGACCACTCCTCAAGGGGTGGTGCTGTCATGAACTCTTTTTCTGCTCCACCAGTTGAGAGTTCCCCTTCCGTTCTCTCTCTGGTGGTGACAGGAGGTAGTGCGGTTGGTTTAAGTGGTAGTGATCTGCCACCTGATGAGGAAGATAACGATTGGATCTCTGGAGTATCAGACTGGATATAAGACAGCTGACACCCTATCCAGGTGCTGGTGATTCAGTCTGCTTCTCAGGTCCTGGACTTCAGCTCTCTTCCAGTCTTCTCAAGTTAAGTTTGTTTTTTTGCTAATGTTCACACTTGCGCTTGTTGGTCAATTCAGTTTTGTTGTGTAATCAGCCTGCCCCTGCTGGGGTTATGCTGAAATTCCACTCCAATTAATCAGTATTTGCCAGTCTGCTTTTTGTCCCTTATTAGATTGTCCTCTTTTTTGCTCTGTCTCAGAATATTTCAGAGTGCTGATATAGGTTTAGAAGTCTAGTGACTTCAGGGTTAATTTTGCTATCAGAAGTGTTGGACAATATTTTTGTAGGTTGTTTTTGGCAGATTGCAGACAGTGTCTTTCCTTTTCTGTCCTTTTTAGTTAGCTGGGCCCCATCGTTTGCTCAGCCTATTTTCCTGCCTTTGTTTGTATTTTCATCTTGTTTCACCATCAATACATTTTTGGGGCTATCTTTCCTTTGGGGTCTGCTCTGGGGCAGTTAGTTTTCCTCTTTTCCTGCTTTATGCTTATGTAGTTCTCCAGTTGTGACGAGGTGTCTAGGACCAACGTAGGTACGCTCCACGACTGCTGCTAGTTGTGCGGTTAAGATCAGGGATCTGCAATCTGCATAGTTACCAACTTCTCTGGTTTTCTGAGACTTAGCTTGTTGTCTTGTTTTTCTTCCTCGGTTTCCCATTCAGAACATATGTCTGTGTGTCAAAACTCAGATACTTTGTCTTACACCGGGGTCACACTAGCGAGTGCAATGCGAGAAACTTGCGCGAGTCTCAGGCGCGGGTTTCTCGCTTTGCACTTGCAAGTATGACCCAGCCTTATGCTTACACTTACGTACAAAGCAAGCTTCAATAATTAGAAATTTTTACCACTTACTATACAAGTAATGAGTTTTTAGTTAAAACAATGAAAAGGGTATTGTCATATGAAAGATCCTTAAAATATATAGAAAACCCAATTAATAAGTAGATTAACTGATTTAATTGTGCAGCCAGTAATAGGAATTACATACAATACATTCATGTTATAACAATTGTACAAATCTAGCTGCAAGTAAATCAAACAACCAAAATTACTTTAAATAAGTGGAGTTTGTGAATACAATAGTTCATATAGTAGTAACTGAACTGTTTTTTTAGCTAGTTAACATGGTCTCTTATTTCTACAGGCTCCTCTATTTCTGTAATATTGTGTAGTCCTGTATATGACCTCTTAACTTGTCGTTCTAGTCATGGATATGTTTATAGATTTCTTGTGTGATCAGTATTGTTTTACTTTCTAAGGTATGCAAATATGCAGATCACCCTCTACGTCTACTAGAAAAACATTACCGTCTGGGAGATTGCGTGTGGAAGTATTATTGTCCATATATTCTGCTATCCATTAAACCCACAAAGATTACTCACACACAGCCTTTTGTTTTTTTCCCAAGAGACCTTGATTGAAGTCTAAAAATGGAATCTAATATTTCCATCATCACTCTATTATAATATGCACTTCCATGAGGCTTCTTTCAGACATTCATTGTCTACGTCATTACACTTCCATCATCAGATACTTGACTGCTGGTACGGTATATAGGCTTGCTGATCACTTAAGATGGAACAGCTAGAGTCTTGGGGAATCCATTTTCCACTGAATATGTTTGCATTTGGAAAAAAATATATATATTCCAATGCATTGCTGATAAACAAGAATAATATGGACTTGTATAAGATCCAGCTTTACTTATTCCAAAATGAACTTCACACCACACGCCTTCACAACATCTTACAACATCTACGTGGAACCAGGGACCTCTACAAATAAGCAACTGCATATTTAATGATTGCTTTGGTATATTGTATTTGAACAGAGCTAGTTTGCAATAATTTCTAATATTTACAAAAAAAAAATCCAAAAACATTTTTTTGCTTTGACAAATGCAAAAATTCCCCGTGATTTTGTGCACGCACACGTCTCGCATGGTTCCATTTTTTTTTTAAGAAATTAAAATAAATTATGTAGCACAAAAAAAAATTAACTGATCTAAAGCTTTAAGGTAATGCACAAATGCCATTACATAGATCTTATTTTCCAAACATTAGACAAAAAAATGCATTGGATACAAAAATTTATTAACACAAGCTTTGCACACTTTATATAACATTAATCAATTGTTTAGTTCTAGATAATTGTTTAATAGTATTCACTTTTATAGTAATCATCTGTTGCACACAAAATATAGACTTACATCTACGCAGATCGTTGGAGAACGGATCCACTTAATTTAGTAAGGCTGTTGGCTTTGCTGTAAATTGTACAAAGGATGCTAAATAGATGATGCAATAACTACTACACCCAACTTGAAAAGCAACTGAAACCCTACGTCATCTGTACAACTAACACATTTATAATCCTATCCACTACAAACAAACACAGAGATGAGACTAAAATACAAGCCGATGTGTTGCAGCATTGTAGGGCCACTAAAAAGCCATCTGTGATTCGTGGCAATTTAAAAGGCGAGGGAAGGCACAAAAGCTGCAAACTGCATCCTGTGTCACACTGCCTGAGGAAAAACGCAAAATGAAGGTAAGATTGATGTCATGCAGACCAAACTCCTATGTGCAGCTACTGCTTGCACTAGGACCAGCTGACAGGGGTGGCCAAGGAAGGAAATTTCGTAGAGCTCCTTTGATCCATCACCTCTTTTTGATCAGACTGGAAGGAAGAAAAAGCTGAAAGGTTTGGTACACTTTCTCTAGCAGCATTCTTGCTCTTGACTTAGACATTGGTGACTCAGATGAAGTTTTTTCTTTAGATAAATTTAGGCGAAAAGGAAAAAAAATTAAGTATTTACATTTCCTAGACATCTCTTCTGACATAGGCATGGTCATGAGACTGACATACAGCAAGAGAGACCTCAGTTTCCTTGCGTTTCATTTTTTTTTCTTTTTCTTACTTTTTTTTACAATAGATACTTTTTGAATGCTACACATTATATTATGACAAAACGTTGTTTTATGAAAGTACTTTTACTAAGCAATAAGCCATAATGTAGAAAAATACATTTTACCTTTTAAAGACTCAAAAAACAAAGAACAAAACTTTAGTAGTAGTGCATAATTATTTAGTAGTAGCTACAACAGGGGTTCCTAACTTTACAATAAGAGCTTGCATAAACATAACATGAGTTTTTTTTACAATTAGGAGAAAGAAATGACGTGCTGAACGACGGTATTAAAATGATGAAGGGTGAAGGAGAAGGAATAATGGTCTGCAAAAAGACAGCAAAATAAATACCTAAACTCAGAGCTGAAGAAAAATTTTTTGGTAGATTCACATGAAGAGAAGCATGGACAGCACTGGAGAGAAACACAATGTACTTTGTATCACGTTCCAATACTAAGCTGCCCATTGTCAGTTTGGGTGATGGACCTATAGAAGAACTTGGATTACTTTTTTAATAGATAGGTCCACAACCATGACTTCATTTTGGGCAGTTCTTTATGCAATGTGCTGTACTTTTTTCCAGCTTTCATATTCTCACTTGACTAGCGAAGATTTGCTGCCAGGACAATATTACTATGTGCTTGGTCCAATTAGAAAGTTTAATAGGTGACTTTGAACTGCACTCAAAGTGGGGTGCTTTGAAGTATCCATTAATTTAACAGAGCTGTTGGGTCATGAAACTATTCCAAATAAACATAAATACATAAAAGTGGAATTAAAGACAGCACAGCATTTGGAAACTATAACAAGAGGGACAGTGCTCCTAAGGGGATTAAAGGAGCGGGTGGTGGCACTCACCGAGGGCAGAATCGTCTTGAACAATTCACTAAATCATTAGCAACAAAAATCCCTTGCACTAGGTCATCAATGTCTATGTCCATCAGCAAAAGGTTAGAATTAAGGTCTTCAACTCTGTTGCGGATAAAAATACTATCCATTTAATTTCAAGTTACAAAAATAGGAGCAAAATATTTTAAACAATGATTGTCTTTTTTTTTACTATTTCTCTTTATATAAAAACATAAACAGCTCTTGCGAATTCTAAGATTTGTGCACACATTGTACTTGTTCTTTGTCACTTATATATATTTATATATAACATATAGAACTTATTAATTGGTCCACAAAGTAGATCTGTGCGTTCTCTAGTGCTTTGTACAAAAGAAAAACAATATTATTATTAAAATATTCATTTAATAGCTTTACTTAATACATAAATACATGTTTGTAGATAACACAGGAGCGATGATTGTTCAGTCAGTTTGGTGATGATTTTTTTTGTTTTTTATTCATTTTGTTGGGCTGTATACACAGGTTGGCTGGTTGCTCATCGCTACAAGTATGCTACTCTTCGTCCTTTATTTTTTATTCTTTGTTTATACCTTTTCCCCAGGACTGCTGCCAAGTATTTCTTGACAGCCATTTGTTTTCGGTAGCGGCTGTAGCTGTCAGTGAAGATGCCATCTGAGTGCCGTTTTGATAGTGGTTCCGAGTCATCTTCCAGGCTGCTACTCAATGCACTGCAATGGCAAAAAGCAAGAGTTGCAGTCTACAGTAGCATCTCTCTACATGCACCCAGCTCCATTCTCAAGCTGGCTCTGAGTCTAGGATACTTGGCTTTAAATACTGAGCATGCTGCGCCATACAGTAGAGCATCCAGTCTGCTCAGGCACAATTCACAGCTACCTCATAAGTAGGAAATGCCCCATTAAAGGGGTATTGAGTTAGTTAACCATGTCATTTCTGGTTCTGTTAAATTTGCAAGCATTCATTCTGGCATATACTTAAGTAGCGATCGAAGCTCCATTGTTTAAACACAGCAACCGGTTCCCCTGTTCTCTCTGCTACAACCTCCACTGTAAGCCAAGCTTATGACTGCTATCCTGTTGGAGTCAAAAGGTGCCAGAAATGAATGAACACATGTGGTAAATGGTTACGCAGTATGCAGCAATGCAGCAGAGGACCAAGAAGACCTGTCTGCCATAAAAAAACAATGGGATGCACAGTATTAAAAGCATGTTTAAGCATATTTTTGGTTTAAAATATCTCTTTTTATTATATCAGTGGGGGATATATTTTAAATTGACAGGGTAGGAAAAATAAGTAAGAACTGTTAAATGATCCAGTCCTATTAACTAGCACAGCCCCCCACCCAAGTCTCCCCCATCCTCATACATCTTACATAAGACGAACATTTCATTGATCATTTTATAGTCACAGTTTACAGTCACCTCATTACAACTTAGCCCATGTTTTTTCCGATTCCCACTCTCTGATCCTAAGTGCAAATTGCATGAAGATAAATTTCACTTTATTGTATCATCATACTAAGGCGCAGCAAGTTAACTCTTTTTCCATCTGTCCAATATTTCTCTCCTTCCCCCCAATCATAATACCTACAACACCAGTATCAACAGATACATAGCAGGGATGCCATTCTCTCATCCCCCCAAAAATGAATTGCATATAGTAGCTTTAAGGTCTCAAGGGGAATATGACAAATTGATTTCTTATTCTCATATCTGTCAAACACTTTGAGCTATCAGCTGCTATCTTGTAGTTTTATCTTTCATTATTGTAAAGTGAGAAGAGGTTTATCTCATAATTAGCTACATATATCATGATTTTTTTCCGATTTATGTTTGGCCTCCAAATGACACGTTTGTCAAAGAAAATGTCTCGCCTAGGAACAAAGGGAATATACATTATAATAAGAGATCCTGTTTCAGCGCCTCTAAAATGTGATATATGACAGATAAATAATGTGTTCACCCAAAATAGGCAACATGTGTATATATATAAATATATATATATATATATATATATATAAAATGTGTGTGTATCTATGTGAACAGCAATGCTTTAATAATTAAGTCTTAATGCTTGCAAAAAAGCAAGTCAAATATCTTAATGTAAAGCCCAATTATGGCTGCATAAATTCTGAACAAATGGTGCAAACATCTGGCACACCGTCTACCCAACCTCCATTAGGCAACCCTTCGCATTGATCCTCATGTTGGACAACTCCCAAAGGCCTCTGTCTCATTACCAATCACTACAGGGCTGTCCTCCCTTTTGCTACCATAATTGCCTCTGGGGCTTGCTGTCAACAACCTGAAAAGAGTTATGTTCTTTGTGTGAAATATATGGTAGGATATCGATGTTCTGATTGGAACAAGAGCAAAGGTGTCTTTATAATGTCCCTTAAATTGCAGCTGTTACCTTTTTATTGCAGTGGCCACAAAGGCATCCAGTAAACTGCAAGCCTAGATCTTCCATAGTTTAATGATATTTACCAGACTAGTGCTTGTTATAGGAATTAACAAATGGTAATACTATACACTACAAAGCCTTGAGTAAGCGATGCTCAGATACCGACACAATCTGCGCATGCCTCATATTAAATAGCATCAATATTAATTGAATCATATGTTATCCAATGATGTCAGTCCCACTTGGGTCTCTAAACAGGTTTCTCAACTGGTAATTTAAAGGAGAATTTACAAAATCAACAGACATAACAGCTCTGACACTGGAAGTCACAGGTTTTACTAACTAAAAGGAATTCACCTGCTGTAAAATTAGCGTCAGATAATTTAGGATGACAGTTTGGAGACAATATATTCATCACATGAATAATTCATTATGAAGATGCAATGAGTTCCCTTGAGCATTATTAAAATGTTCCCCAACCCAGAAGTCTATATTTCGTGAAGGCGCACAACGGCACCATTCTTCAAAGGGAAAATAAGTGACATATCGGACAATAAGAGACTCAACCACAAAAATGAAAAATGCATAATCTAGGTGAAATAAACAACACAGCTTTATTGCTGTGGGAGACAGTGAAATCCTACTAAATAGAGATGGTAAAAATAAATATCATGGCATTTCAAATCCATAAACTAGACGTGTCTACTGTCTGATGTTTTGCGCTACATTGTCCATATGCTCCAGTACATAAGGCGGATCTGTTCTTCATAAATATTGACTACAGCCTGAATGTGGACTGATTTTTTTTTATTACTTTTTTTTTGGATGTGTACAGAAACTAGGTTTTAAGAGCACAACCTTACCCTAAGCGATTGGCCATCAGAGTATGCAGGTATTTCCTCGCAGACAATTGCCCCAGTAAATTCCTATAGGCTTTGTTTAATAGATCATCAGCATGTCTGACAACAGCAAAGAAAAAAAAATGAAAAGGGAAAGATGATTCCTGGAAATCTGACATTAACATGTGTTGTTTTCAAGCAAGAAGCATTTCTGATTGGAATGTGTGTATGTGTGCACAGGGAGGGCTGGGTGCAGCTGACCCATTAGAGCTTCCTGATTATGCCTAGACTGATTTGTCACAGGGTCATGTTTTACTCTAGTCCACATGTTATGCCTGATATGTCCTTTCATCCCCATCCACATTATATATATACATATATAACGCTTTTTTTTGTTTTCCCAGGATGCTGCTTAATTGCAAGATGCCACCTGATTAGCACTGAATTTACATACATTTCCATTTTCCCTTTAAATGTGCACCTCCTGTTAAATAATTTGGATGCATTGCAGTAGTCGCAATACGGTCTGACATGAAACAGAAGCAGCGTTATTGTGTTTGCAGATTTTATTTAGTTATTTGTGACTATGCAACACATCATTTTAACTAGGTTTTATCTCATTTAGGGGAAAAAAAATGAATTCACCTCTTTTCCGGTGGATAATAAAAGGAATACATATCATCTAAGACAGAGGAAGGGTTTCCAATACCAATCGGATCGTTATCAAAAGCAAAGTCTGGAAGAGTGTTACCATCCTCATCATACACTTCATCTTCGAGCCTAATGAGCAGAGAGAAAGAAAGGAGAATGAATTGTAAGCCTCTTAATTAATCAAAAATGCATAATGACTTGATCAGTGCCTTTCGGTGCAATGTAATCCCTGGCAAAGGTTCATTTCTAGTGTCTACATTACTGGTCTTTTTTCTCTGAATATTGTTCGGTGATGAGATGCCAGACACTGATGGAAAAAGACCCCCTGAGACCCTATCAATCTGTAGGTGGGCGTGAGAGAAATAACAAGAGCAGCCCATCTGTGAGCTGACCTGAGGTTGGGGCTGGGCCAGAGCTAGCTGCCAAATCCTACAATCATTAGTACAGGGAACTGAGAGTAGAGAGAGGAGGTGGAGGGAGGAAGGGAGAGATTAGAAAAGGTTGGGGGGGGTGAGGGAAACAACTTTCCTTTATTGGCAGAACAGCATCATCAAACATACTATCAGCTTCCAAACATTAAATCGGAGCGCTAAGCATTGGCCACAAAGCACTGAAAATACTCGCCAGTAGCATTACCCATATCCTTTCTACAGAAGGAGGGGTAGATTTGAAAAGACTGGGTCCTGACTTCGTCGGGGTTTTGTTTCTTTTCATGCCAAGTTCCTCCTTAAGATTTTTTTTTTTTACTTTGTATCTGCTGGGATGTAGGTCACCGTAAGCTATTTTAGTCAGTTTGCTCTGCCAGCGTTATTAATAATAGATGCTTCCAAAGTGTTTTATTCTTGCTAAATCTGGATCACAGTTTAGCAGTGTCAAATTCTCTGTACCACAAGCACATGATCCAGGGTATTATATAGATTAACATAGCCAAGCACAGCGCACACCCAAACAGTCTGCGCTGACCAGTGTCGCTCAACACACAACAAGCATAAACAGCCTCTGGCATTTCGTCTGGTCCTGGACTCAAACGCTTTGGATGATAGGAGCTGCATCCCAGCAACAGTTGCACAGAAAAAAAAAACTCTTTACATCTAATAATAACTATGAATTAAGGTTAAGGCAGATAAACCAGAATATACATAAATTGATGAGTATGCTTTATTTATTTCTGCATTCTAGTTATTAATTTGCGACCCATTTTACTTTGAAATGTTTGCTTTTCACCTGAAGGATCCTACCGAGAGGGGTAAGCAAAACCTCCGAGCACGCAATGAATTATTTATAAATCTAATATGTGAATTGTGTAAGAAATTCAGAAGATAAATAACGTGGAGCCCAACAAAAGCAATGCAAA
The DNA here is from genome assembly GCF_039654945.1 of Dendrobates tinctorius. Lineage (NCBI taxonomy): Eukaryota > Metazoa > Chordata > Amphibia > Anura > Dendrobatidae > Dendrobates > Dendrobates tinctorius. The sequence goes on along the minus strand of NW_027361838.1, from coordinate 8,616,301 downwards.
TCTTGATTTTTTTTGGGGGGGCAAGGGCTGAAATTATCTTATTGTAAATGGAAAAAAAAAATCTTGGTTGTAAGAAGAAATGTATTACCTTAGGTAGCATCAATAATACCCGTAATAAGGTGTCAATTATATTTTATATAAAAACATTTTTTTTTCATTAAAATACGCATTGTATCTGCTAAGGCTCAATAATAGCAGATACATAAAATATTAGAGTCTAGCCATTCTAACATCTAACTATAATGTTTTTTGAATGATGCAATTTTGAGGTGAAATCCTACAAATTGTCACTTGTGCTTTGGCTTTTACAAAGATGTTGAGGGCACGTACACTATGTGTAAATGGATTAAAACACTCAGTAATGTACATTCATGCTACGTATTCAGTCTATAGTATTCTTTAAATTCCCAGTATAAAACATGAAAACTATCATTATATTCTATGGAAATTACATAAATGGATGTTCCAGGATAATAAATTATTTTTTAATGAAAAAACAATTTTTCCCCTATAGATCCTAAAATTTGATTTCGAGGATTGCACAATAGAAGCTAAGCACCTGTTCCATTGTAAGAAGGGTGACTCTCAGCCAGCAGTCATGTAGCACAAGGGGCTTCCCTGGCTCTCAGGTTTTGTAATTTAAAGATGTACTATCACTGACCTTAAACAAGATTTTCCTATACTATCCAAGGGATTGCAAAGCTACGCTTTGGGACGTTATATTTATTTCACCAGTAATCCTTTAACAAAATGCGAAATTCCAAGGATGGAAGCAAAACAGGCACATGATATGGGTGGCAATGTGTTAAACCTTCTTGGCATTCAATATTCTAGTCTTCTAGTCCTTTTGATGAGATAGGGTCTTTGTGCATCTCACTGCTGATATTCTAGCCCACCGCATATGAACACATGCAGGGCAAGCCTACTCCTCTTCTCTAGTTTCCTTTGTACTAATTCATGAGAAGCTAGGCATAGTGCATGGTATGAGATGTTCTGGTACCATATCATTTCATACTGATATGAAATGTGAATTATTTTTAAAGATTGGCATAACAACAGGTTTTCATGACAATAATTAGTCTGATACTTACCTAAGTGCTGGGTACTTGAGCGCAGTAGGTGAGGAGTGGACAGTGCAGCGCATTACTCCATACACAAGCAGCCAGGCGAGCAGTGCTTTCCTGTACATTGTCATTCTGCGGGTGAGAGAAGTGAAGGGAACACTTTCAACAGGCACTTCTCATTAGCCAAGATCGATGTGCGATTTGACCTCAATTAGATCAATGCATATGCAAGTGGGAACAGGCATAATATTTACCAACGTGCAATACATGCAACCTTTTCCGATCTTTCATTAAGGCAAAGTAGGTAATCTGCCAATTCTATAACTACAGTTCATATATGGAAGCATGCAAGGTTCTTACCATATAAAAAGAAACTCCACTGTGTTGCAGAAGGAGGGATATCAGGTCCCAAGTTAAAGCCAAGTGTCTTGCAAGTTTCCGCTCTTTCTTAGAATGTGGACTGCATTGCCTTGTGTGACAGGTTTGGATTACACCGTAAATGGCTGGCTGCTGATTTTTTGGCTAAAAGTTTGATGCAAGCCACAATTCCAGGTAGGGGGGAAAAATAAAAATAATGGTGGATTCCGACTGAGATGAGAAAAAGAGCAGGGGAATAACAAAATAAAGAATAAAATATAACCTCCCTAGCTGAAAAATTAAATGAAAGGAAAAAAGAAAACAAGTTGTAGCTGCTGGGAAGTAAATGCGAATGAGATATAAAAAAAGCAGTGAGCCAGGGAGGCAGGGAGAGCCTGGTGCAGCCTGTTATGAGTCTTGGGCTGAGATGCTGACAATGAGATCAGATCTTCTCTAAGATACTTCTCCTGAGGCGTTTCTCTAGCTGCTTTCTTCTCCTTCTTGTGCTGCAATTCAACTTGACCAGCCCTCCGTTCTTGTATGTATATACATATATTTATATATATACACACACATGCAGAATAGTTACAGCAAACGCCACTTTAGGAAGAGGTTGCGTTGTAAATGTTTGTCTGCATATTACCTTTAAATACCAGCTATTGTTTGTGATTCTGTTGCGCTCGGATTTTTATCCATGGATCAAACAGCTTCCCTTTTTTTCAGAGTGTAAGTCACGTAATGATCCAGTATCAGAAAAGACGTCATCAGGCCAATTCCTCCAGGAACATGATAACAATTCTCATCTTTCCTCACAGATGATCCGATCACAGTCATCAAGTTTTCTTATAAATATTCTGACATACACATTCCCTTTAGTTTAACTACACATCAATATTTTTTTGCTCCTCTTTTGGCAATATGTTCCCATAAATTATCTCTGACAGAAGCACAGGTGACAAGCAGAAGTATCCAGTGCTCATTCCAAATTATAGAGGAAAAAAACTTTAATCTGGAAAATCCTCAGACGAGTAGCTAGAATATATGAAATAAAAATGTCTCATGGAAGCTCAGGCATACACATACATATGAGATGTGCATTAATGTATATATATGTGTATATATATATACATATGCATATACATAAACACACACGTATGCGTGCATATATATATCAAATAAATATATATATTTAAATATATATACACACCTCTACTATGTGAATGGCTACATGTATATATATATATATATATATATATATATATATATATATAAAATCAACAGTTACCAGAAAGAGTTAAATGAAGATAACCGATCAGCCAATGTATTCATAAGATATTAAGAGCTTCCCTAAGTGGTTCACTTTTTAATAAGATAATAATTGACAGATATTAGTTGGCTGAAATGAAGGGAGCTGTCCGTTTGCTGGTGCTGAAACAAGAGAGCCTGCTGTTGATCTGTATAATTTTCTTCTGTATAATGACTGAAAATGAACAAATGTTATACAGAGGTTTAATATCTAATATTTCATAACCAAGACACCTCTATACAGTCCAATCATATGTAGATGTTTCCTACGAACAATACACAGGATTCTATATACAGTGTTTAATTCTATGGATTTTCCATTTTGTCTATTTTCCACATGATTATATTATTAGTTAAATATCTGGTAATTGAGGTGCTAAGAGAAAGGTACATTATAAATTTTACATGGACCCTTTAGGGAATCCCCTGTTAGGCACTTCAAAGATTAAATATTGCTATTTCCTTTCTTTCCATTTTTTTTCCTTTTTTCATTTACAGAAAATGACGTGAGATCACCACAATTACGTGGGTAGCCCACCAAGATCCTCCCTAGACAATATGTTTAGAACAGGCTGTTCCGGAGTAAATAATGCTGTATTACACAGACATTTACAAGAATGTGGAATGCCATCATCCATTTAAAAGGTTTTTTTTGTTTTTTTTATAAACGACATCTAAGAACTATCTCCATTAAGATAGATTTATAGATTATTTTCCTTAGGATATAAAACATTGATATAGCATATCAATTGTGATAAATAACAAGACTATTCTCTTTTGCCGCAAGAAAAACAACAAAATGATGTCATGCAAATTTCATAAGTGGTCAGATAATCTTATTAAAGCTATAGATTAGCACTTATGTGAAATATCTGTTAATGTTAAATAAGCATTGTAAATCAAGTTTATAAGCACGTCTCAACTTTCTAGACCATTTGTGAAATGTCTGCAGGGTTTACGTAAAAAAAAGAGAACTGATTAAAGAGCGCCACCAAGTGGCTATTTTAAGTTAAACAGCGGAGAGTATACTAGGGAAAGCCAAAGACCTATTGACAGACACTAGCAAGGAAGTCCATTCATAAATTTGTGAAGAAATGCCTGCAAACTACTTCTTATGTTCCTTTTTATTTTCTGTTCAAGTAGCGGAGACGTGCAGCGAACTAATATACTATGATACATGTAACAAAACATGCATCTAAGAATTGGCAAAGTGCTTAACAAATAAGCAGGGTAGAGTATCTAGAGAAGTATTTTTTCCTTATTTATAGCACAACAAGCTGACCTTTGCAAATATAGCCAACATTTAATTATTTACTCAGGTGGAGTTACCATGCATAAGAACACTATCGAAGAAAGAGAATCTTGAGATTTTTGAAATTGTTCAGAAATATGACCTATGCTAAACAGCGAAATGTCAAAGTTAATATTAAATTATGCCTCTTATGGAGATATTTGACTGTATTTCACTTCCAAACAAAACTGCATTCCAAAATGTAGCTACTGTATTTTCCTAAAACACAAACTAAAATAATTAGTTTTGCCTTTATCGTACAAAATCGAAGCGGATGCACTTTAATACCAAAGAATCCAAGAGACTATTATTAGACGATGAGATGGGTATTTAAGTATTCTTATAAATATTCATGTTTTATAGGCATTGCGATCAATAAATGAGCCTTAGAGAAGACGTCACAATGCTATGTGCCATGCATTAATATCTTTAGCACAGAGAAGATAAAGTCTAAATTCAATGTGAATGACTGCGATACAGGATTCAACTTCAAATGTCCTTGTTCAATTTAGATCTTTAGATTACCAGTTAGATGTCTGTTTGACACAATGTTTTCATGAGTGAGTATATTTTTCAACTTCCTTTAATACCCCTGTAAGATCATTTTTGCTACGGTATTGGTACATATATCCCATATTCATTCGTACCTCTACATGGATATCTAGATCACTAGAACACTCCCATCAAAGTGTTATCCTCTAAATATATTACAGCCTTCATATAATACAGCAGTGTGTATTTACTATTGCTCATTTTGCCTCTCCACTCAGCCAATTCTTCTCTTTTCTATGTAGAAACAGGAAGTCTCTTGTTCCTACAGCAGTCATCCCCTTCTTCAACTCCTGGCTCAGCTGCTCCACTCTTCCCCTCTGTTATGACTTATACAGGTATGACTCATGCAGGAAAAAGAGACTTCCAGTTTCTTTATAGAGCTTAGAAAGATTCAGCTTATCTGTTTTAACCACGTGATTTCATAGACCTAGTGGAAAAAGAGAAGAATTAACTAGGTAGAAGGGCAACATTAGTAATTGTAAGTACACAGTGCTGTAAAATTTAGTGATTGCAATATGTTAATAGGATAAAACTGATGAGATGATTTCTTTTAGATCTACATTATAAAAGTAATGTATAGGCATGATGTTCATGTGTTCATTTTCAGCTAGTGAATGACTAGGGTGCAAGTCTTTGTGTCCTACGGCAGAAAGGTCAGAGGGGAGGGGCTCCTGTTGCAGCCAGTCATAAGATTGTAAGAAGAAGGATGCAACTGGCTAAACTCCTGGAACAAATACAACAATTTTCTTTAGATATTTCTCAATTTTAATATCAATATTAGGAAGAAAGGCTTAGATATTATGTTAGATATTTTGCCATAAATAGTTCCTAAACATCATATTAAAGTTGTCAATTTACTCAATCAATCACACTCCAACCTCTCCACTATGGCCAAGACCAAAGAGCTGTCTAAGGACACCAGGGACAAAATTGTAGACCTGCACAATACCGGTATGGGTTACAGGACAATATGCAAGCAGCTTGGTGAGAAAATGTTGTCACAACTATTAGGAAATGGAAAGTCAAGAGAAATACTCATAAACAAAAACAAACTAACAGAACATGCTCCTGGCATAATATATATCACATCTGGATGTCTCCGTTTGTTAAATAGGACCTAAATACAGATCCATCGCCAAAGTTAGTGTGATTGTTTTTATTTGGCTGTTATTAATTTTCATTTTATTATATATTTTTTATTTTTAGGCCTTTAGTTTATTATGCTGTGTTACATCAGGAGCCGGATCCGTGGAACATCACATCCAGATCTACGAGGGCCATATACCAACGTGTTATACCTATAATCCATTATATATGTTTATATGTGTTATACTTGTACAATTATTGTCTTATGATAACTAATGCACCACTAGAGGCAATTCATGGGATTGACTAAGTAGTTATCTGCAGGGACATATGAATGTATTTTTCTCTTATGTGGGATAAATATTTACTGTATTATTGTCATCCAATGGAAGGGAGATAGGATGGATCTATGAATCTGCCTGTTCTATATTATATATTTTATTCGTTTGTGGCTGGTACAGTTTATACTGTATATGGTATATCTGCTCTTAAAGTGATAGTATAGTAATTTTTACATAGGTAAACATTATCCAGTATTGATAGCATGCGTATTGGTGTGCCCTATGTGATATATATGGTTAATGTGGCTTAATTAAATGTATATCGTTATTGATATGTTTATTAGAGTACTTATGTACATAGGGCCACTCTATATTATATATATGGTATATGTGATTAATGGGCTAAAGTATATGTATACTGTTATTGATATATTTACTAGAATGCATACATATGGCCATTTATTATATGCCCCCTAGTATTTCTTAACTGATTCATGGAGTTTGATCATCCCTATGTCCTTTCCAAACATTATGTCCCTTACGTGATTAGAAATATTTCCTGTGCTAATTGTTATGGATTCTAGTTTGACCCCCATGATTTGTCCTGACCAGCACGCATGCGTGTCATGGTCTGGGGGCTGTGACGCGGCCTCTGGCGTCTGTGATCGATGCGTTGCCATGGTGTCTTTGCATGCCTTGGCGCGCACTTATTGACGCTGGCGCCGCCTCACATCCCTGGTCGTCATGACTGCGGATGCGTCACTTCCGGTCGGACTTCCGGTCCACGGTCTTTTTAAACCTCCCGGTCTCGATGTTTATCACGCCCCCTGACGAAGGACGAACATTCGAAACGCGCGTCGGGGCAGACGCACGGACCCCCCCAGGACTCTCCCACCTACCGACTTACTTGGTGAGATTCAAATCGCTATGGTTTTTGAATGAGTGGGAATTGATTAGAGTAGCATTTTGACTGGGACCATGGCCAGAGGTATATTGTATTTATTTCGGTATGGTGGAATTATGCAGGAACCCATACCCCATATATACTCAAACCTTCTCTTGTATAGCACCTATTTGGTATTCGTGTTATAGTGATCTATGGGCTCATACTGATGTTGTGACATGCCGTTGAGTTTGGTTTGACTATGGATAGATATAACGAATGGGGATTCATATGACGTATGAAGGTATTTAGGTACCTACAGATGTATTTCCTATATATATATTCGTTCTGATTTGGAATACAATATGATGAGTTCCTGAGGTGGGTCTGTCATGCAGTCCACACTGCGTGTTGTTTTTTATGCACTATTCCACACTGTCTTTGTCCTGTACTGTATACTTGTCTTAATAAAGATATTCGATTTTTATACTGGATCTGTAGTCGCATACTAGTGGTTTTTTCCACCTCTTCTTATATAGGAAATGGAAAGGTCAGGAATCAGCCCAGAGCTACATGGGATGACCTGGTCAATGACACGAAGAGAACTAGGGGCATAGTCTCAAATATTACCATTGGTAACACACTACGCCATCATGGATTAAAATCCTGAAAGGCATGCAAGGTCCCCCTGCTGACACCAGCACATGTCCAGGTCCATTGATATGCCAATAACCATCTGGATTATCCAGAGGAGGCATGTGAGAAGGTCATGTGGTATCAACTCCATTCGCCGTGTTTGGAGGAAGAAGTATGAGTTTAACCCCCAGACCACCGTCACAACCATGAAACATGGTGGTGGAAACATCATACTTTGGGGGAGATTTTCTGCAAAATAAACAGGATGATTGCACCGTATTTAAGGAAGGATTGGAGGGGTCATGTATTATGAGATTTTGGCTAAAATACTCCTTCCCTCAGTAAGAGCATTAAAGACGGGTCATAACTACATCTTCCAGCATGACAGTGACCTGAAACACACAGCCAGGGCAATTTAGGATTATCTCCGTAAGAAGCATTTCAAGGTCCTGGAGTAGCCTAACCAGTTTCCAGACCTGAACCCAATAGAAGTCTTTGGAGGGAGCTGAAACTCAATGTTGTCCAATGACAGCAACAAAACCTGAAAGATCTGGAGAAGATCTATATGGATGAGTGGGCCAAAATTCCTTCTGCATTGAGTAAGCTTGGTCAAGAACTACAGGAAGCCTCTGTAATTACAAACAAAGGTTTCTGTACCATTTTATATTAAGTTCTGTTTTTCTATTGTAGCAAATACATATTTCATGCAATAAAATGCAAATTAATTATGTAAAATCATACAATGTGATTGTCTGGACTATTTTTTTAAATTCTGTCACTCACAGTAGACGTTTACCTATGATAAAAATTACAGACCTCTCCATTCTTTGTAGGTGGGAAAACTTGCTAAATTGGCAGTGTATCAAATAATTATTTTCTCTACTGTACATACATGTGTGTGTGCATTTATATTCCAATTGTAGTTTCCATATATTCCCATATCTTTATTCTCAAATACCGCATATATATTCAAACCATAATTAATTAAAATCACTTAATTTTCTCTTTATATTGAACCATGTATTATTAGAGAATAATGTATATTATTCTCAACAACCAGCCTAATGCATATGGATCTACAGAAGAACTCCCAGACTATCAGAAAATGGAGTCTGGTCTCTAAGGACTTCATCTGATGGATACAGATTTTCAATCAAGTATACCAACACATGCATCTGTAAATCACTTTCTTTTTTATGATTACCTCACCTGTCTACTTTCTTTTGAAATACTGAGGGCGGAGATGAACTGATTAAGCTGTGGAAGACTGAGTTTAAGTGAAATTTCCTGAAATTTGAGATTTCCCATGAATTCGAACATTTGGAGATTTAACATGTGGTTCACAAAAAAAATTACATGACACCTAAAGCATCAGAGAGAAGGCATATGCCATTTTAAATCACTGAACGTGCCTCCCCATAAGTCCTGTAGCTATGAAATCTGACAGATTATGATACCTTGTATATGAAGGGGGGAGTCAGTACATAGACCATCACAGATCAGCAGTTCCCAGTGAAGTACAGTTTGCACAACAGTTGTTTCCATCTCTAGATTTTTTGGGTAAGTTTCTCTTCCCTGCAGATTATAAGCTATTATGATGAGAGGATCATCTTTGTTCTGTAGAGTGTAAGAGTTTGACATGGGCTGTCATGTGCCTCTCCATCATTAAACAGTGTTTGTACCAAGTGTATGGTTTTATTCTATTTTTGTGTCTGTATTAATATGTGAATCTGCATAGAGTTTCATAGCCACTAATGTACGCGGTTAATGTAATTTATTATGATTAATGGATAATGTCATTCCTGTGTAGTGTATAGGGAACATCTAGGGTTAAGTTTATAGCATATAAAGCATAGCATAGGACTTAGAGATTAAGTTAGAAAGGCAGAAGATATAGTTGGGGGCACATTAGATATAGGAAGTTCAGTGAATACTGTTAGAAGGTAGTGATTGAAGTTAAATAGGCAAAATTTGTCCAGCAATGAACTGCTGGGGCAGGCAGAGAAATGAGACATTTGGTGATTGGTCCAGATCAAAGTGGGAGGGGTTAGAGTCAGTAAAAAGCAATGACTACCTGGTTTAGTTAGTTAGTGAGGAGAGGTCATTGGTGACAGTTGCTAGGGTGAGTTCAAGGTGCAGTGGGCTGAAACAACATGGTCAAAGACGCTCTAGTGGTATGAGGTTGCAGAAAACTCCCCACTGACATACCTGAAACGTCCGGAGCCTAAGGCTCGAGGTGGGGGCTATAGAAAGTACCGTCAACACTTCCGTACAATGAAAGATGGGTGTGGAACCGTGTAAGGGCAATGTTGAAGATCTCTTGAGCATACTGTGTAGCCGGATGGCGAAACCCTGGGGCTGACAGGAGGATCAAGATTGGGGTAACGTGAGTACAAGAGTGAGATGTTCTATGTGGAGGAAGCAAGTGATGGAGGGTGCTGTGTCCAATACTGCATGTTAAAGATGGCTGTACTTGAACTGTTTAGTAAAGAAAACTTGTTAAAATGAACGGTGTCCTGTACTGAATGTGCGGCTGTTCCTGAAACCGATATCATGGAGACAGCGGAGGCCTGTAGCCAAAATCTGAGGAACTGCACTGCACATACAGATACAGCACATGGGAACAGGGACACATGTTGTGAGCTCGTCTGTTCATTCATCTTTTGTGTCTGATTATCTCCCTCTTCTGGTGAAGGAAGGTAGTGAGGCTGATTACCAAACACCTGATCAGGTGGATGGTGACTGGGTAACGGGAAATTCTGACTGGATATAAGGCAGCCGACGCCCTTCTGAGTTGCTGGTGATTTCTCTGCTGGATTCTTGGAAACCAGTCTGATTCCTGCTTCCCAAAGATAAGTTTTTGCTCTGCTATTGAACTTATTAGTTTTGGTTTTGTTTACCTTTGGGCAGTCAGTATTTCCCTTTTCTCTCTTTAGGCTTATGTAGATCTCCGGCTGTGACGAGGTGTCTAGGATCACCGTAGGAACACTCCACGGCTACTGCTAGTTGTGTGATAGGATTAGGGGTCTGCAATCTGCTAGTTTCCAACCTCTCTGTTTTTCTGGGTTGAGCTTGTGTTTTGTTTTTTCCTCCTCGGTGACTCAATCATAACAGACACCATTTATTTTTGGGGTACCAGGGTGCTGGAGAACAACAGCCCCTTTTCCATTACTATCACCCTGCATACCTTTCAAGAATATAGGCTCTTATGGTCATCTTATGGGCATCAAGATCCTTTCTTTCCTATAGAGTGTAAGTTGTTATGGCTAACAGGGTTCTCTCATCCTAACCCTTACTCTCCTGTAGCGTGTAAGCTCTTGTAGTCAATGGGGTCCTCTCTCTACTGTTGCATGTAAGCTGTGACGATCAGTGGAGTCCTCTCTCTCACCTGTAATATGTTAGCTCTTTTGGTCTGTGGGGTTCTCTCTCTCCTCTTCCCCACGTGTGTTTTTGAGCAATTACAAGCCTTCCAGTTTTGACATTTGAGCAAATGTATTTGCAGTAAATCAACTTTTTTTAGAGAACATATAGAAAAATCGGTCAATTTGTATTTCAAAATAACAGCTCATCTCTTACTGGGAGTAATTCAGTGATCAGTTGTGGATTGGCTGCATACATACATCCTACAATATAATAACATTAAATCCATTGTTAAAAGCTTTAGGGTATGTGCACACATTGCGGATTCGTGTGCGGATACGCAGCGGATTTGCCCCTGCGGATCCACTGCAAATCCACTAGTGATATACAGTAGAGTTGAGTGAAACAGGTCGGTCAGATTCAAAAGTCGCTGACTTTCGCCAAAGTCAGGTCTCATGAAACGAAACCCGACCACAGTGTGAAGTTGGCCATGCGGTCGGCGACCCAAGCGTCAAAGTCGGGTTTCGCCGAATGCTTGCACGCATAAAAACGCGGTTATTTTGACCTGCGGATTCTGCTGATTCCGCGCGGAAAAATCCGCATACGAGTCCGCAAAGTGTGCACATACCCTTAATGTGACATTCAGATATGTATAGCGCACATACTTATGGTAAAGATTCTCTTAAATCAGCAATTAGATCATTTAGACTTATACATTTTCATTGTTTGCTTTTTTTAATTTTTTTCCAGTTATAAAAGCTCTATAAATTGTGTGGCAATGATGTCTGAATCATTGTTTTAGTGAGTAATTCCTTACAGGAAATGTGTTTTGCAGCACGGTCATCACTTTGAGACATATTAGTATAAATGGTATTGACATCCAGCTAAAGGGATCTATCCCAATTCATAGTATTCTATTCTAAATATTCACCTGTTTTAGAAACACAAACCTTCGTGTGATCTTTATAGATTTGTGCTGTCAGGATAAATGCAATAATGTAGTAAGAATAAATGTATAGTACAAGAAATGCTGCTAGCCATAGCGACTGACACATAAATCTTTATCTATCTATCTATCTATCTATCTATCCCATATCTATCTATCTATCTATATCTGTGTTTGGTTTCACATTTAGGTCAGTTTACGGTCTTTTGATGCATACAGCCAATGTCTTGGATCCATTTTTTTTCTCTATTTCGGTCTAAAATAGATCTTCACGGAAAACTGCTTCAATGTCTCCTGCAAGTGTCTGTCTGGCTTTTGAAGTCAGAAACAAATATGACACAATTTCATGATTATTATTCCTTTGCCTGCACTTTTAAATCTCCTTCAGCAAAATATAGGAGTAGAATATATTTCAGCTTGCATGAAGTCAATAACTAATAGTTATTAAAAGCATACTTACATCAATTTAATAGACAAAACACAAAAAAAAGTTTAATCTGAAACAACAATTTTTTTATTGACAAAGATAAAAAGGATAGTCATTTTATTATGTACTGGAACACAAATAAAATAATAAATAGCATTAAAACTAGTCATGCTTAAAAGAGTTTTTCCTAATTTTCAAAGTTATTCTCACCTTCCGGATTGGCACCACTATTCTACACTCATTACTGTGCCCTTCGCCAGTCTCGGGACATCACCAGCTAGAGGCGGTGACACGTGACTTCTGCAGTCAATCAGCAGCTGCTTGTCAGCCCTCACATTTCATTCGAACAGAAAACCTATGTTGTTTTGTCGCCAGTTTTGGTGCAGTAAGTGAGTATAGAATTTGTTTTTAATTATATCACACTAGGCCCGTTGAAAATAACTGCTAAGGTAGAAGATACCCCTTTTATATAAAAGAAGTAGAACTAAGACTTTATTACTAATGAAGTGTAGGGGCTCATGCAGATAATAATATTTCATATCCCTATTACACAAATCCTAATTGCTTATTTTTTGAGCTTTTCTACAGCTGGGTGGATCAATTCACGGAACTCCAGTCCATCAGCCCGGTTAGCAGCCTCTGGATGCTGGATGGTAGACTTACAAATCTCTTACCTTCTGAGATCCCCAGTGTGGTTCTTGATTAGCTAGGCTGCCTTAACATCACCATTGTGAAAGTTCATACAGATGACTTTAGATTGGCTAATTGAAAGCTGCACCAAAGTTTCTGGAGGTTAAGAGATTTGAAAGCCTCCTATCCAAATACTGGCCTAGCCGACTTACCATTGTTCTGCGAATTGATCCACCTAAATCTAGTATTTAAAGTTCCTCTTTGACCTTGCAGGTTTACAAGAAGGCACATGAGCCTTTGCCTCACAGATATAGTCAGTTTTCATGGCATTTTTTGCTACAGTGATAATGATATGACTTCCCTCCCACAAGCACCAGAGCATTTCAGCCAAAATATTGATCAACATTCCAGAAAAGATTATATTCTATATTATATCATGTGTCTATATTATACTATATTCTAATTTTTCTAACCTTAAGTTTGTTTCTTCATTGGACATATTGTTGGTTATAAAGGGTTTCCATAGGGCTTTGAAATAAAAATAGTGTAATTGTTAATATTGGTATAATAATAATAATACATTTTATTTCTACAGCGCCGACATGTTCCGCTGCACTTTACATTTCAGAGGGGACTTGTACAGACAATAGACATTACAGCATAACAATAATCACATAGATCATAACAGATACCAAGAGGAATGAGGCCCTGTTCGCACGCTTACAATCTATGAGGGAAAAGGTAGACACGAAAGGTGGGTGGTAACAAATGCCCTGATTGTATGGACCAGCCGTAATGTTAAGTGTGTAACAGTACAGACACAGAGGGCTAATGGATGCATAAAGCATGTGGGAACATGATGCGTGGAACCTGGTTATGGTACAACGTTTGGCTGTGCCATACAGGGATAGATTAGGTTAATGTGTTGAGGCGGTAGGCCAGTCTGAATTAATGCATTTTCAGGGCACGCTTAAAATTGTGGGGATTGGGGACTAATCGTATTGACCTGGGAAGTGCATTCCAAAGAATTGGCGCAGCACGTGTATAGTCTTGAAGACGGGAGTGGGAGGTTCTGATTATTAAGGATGCTAACCTCAGGTGATCTGCAGAACGGAGGGCGTAGGTAGGGTGATATAATGAAGCAAGGGAGGAGATGTAGGGTGGTGCTGAGCCATGGAGAGCTTTGTGGGTGAGGGCAATAAGTTTGTACTGGATTCTGGAGTGGATGGGTAGCCAGTATAATGACTTGCACAAGGTAGAGGCATCAGTATAACGATTGGCGAGGAATATGATCCTGGCTGCAGCATTCAAGACAGATTGGAGAGGGGAGAGTTTGGTAAGAGGGAGACAGATTAGAAGAGAGTTACAATAGTCGAGACGAGAATGAATAAGAGAAACAGTAAGAGTTTTTGCGGATTCAAAAGTAAGAAAAGGTCGAATTCTAGAAATGTTTTTGAGGTGCAGATAGGAGGAGCGAGCCAGTGATCGTATGTGGGGGGCAGAGGAAAGCTCGGAGTCAAGTATGACCCCAAGACAGTGGGCACGTTGGTGCGGGTAATAGTGGAACCACACACAGAAATGGCAATGTCGGGTATAGGTACATTAGTAAACAAAAACAACTGAGTGTAAATCTAATAAAATACAAATTTTTTTAAGTATTCAATATACAAAAGTTCATGTAGATATTCATAAAAACATATAAGGGTTCACATACGGGGAAGGAACAGACAAGCAAGTATGTAGAAACCGGGCCTTAGATAAACATCAAGAGGTGGGAAGAAGGTTAAAAGTCACATAGGTTATATATGTGTACCATAATGCATGTGTCACGGTCACTGTGTGTCTGAACGCAGATGATACCGCAAGGCGAACCCATAACACACGTGACCCTGGATACAGCGCCTCCAGTGGCGAATTTAAGTAATAAGGGGGACCTGGGAAACATTAACAATGGTGGGCCCTGCGATAGGGAAAAGGGAAGTGGAGACCTCCTGAGCTCCCCTGAGCCAGTGTCCCTGCACTCCTAACGTTCCCTATGCCGGTTCCGCATCGGGCGCCGCACGCGTACCTCAAAGCCCTTGCTCGCCCTGACCCTAAACCCTCACTACGGAATTGGTCGGTGCGGAAACTAATCCCACCACTGCACTAACAACACACATGAGGAAAGAAGACAATACAGGGGAAACACCACCCAGCCTCATGCTCCGTGCCCACGCTCCCGCAACAGAGCCCTCCACCTGCGCGCGTCCTCTCCTCCAACCGGATCCATCACCATAGTGCAGCCCTGGAGCAGAGTCCACCACCAGTTGCTGTTGCCCAGCAACAGAGTCCCAAAGATGAGCTCAGCTTCTGCCACGAAGGCAAGCATGCTTGAGTCCAGCTCAGCAGCCAAGTCCCACATGGTGAGTGCCACTCTCCATAGTCGCCACTCCACCAGTCCATGCAGACACCTCCCGCCGACACCATCACTGCGACCCCACCACGCCATGCCAGCCCCTTGTCCAGACACCATAGCTGACACACGTCCCCCCTGGCTAAGCTGCACAGGACTCCTCCTCAGCTCCATCCTTCCACCAGGCTCTCACCAACTCAGAATCAATGAATGAATATCACCAGCAGTGATTACACACCCTGAGACTCATTTATAGAGCCCCACACCTGATTCATAATTATGTGTGCATTAAACCTAAAGTGCGATACCACTAACCACCACCGGGGACAGTCAAGTCACTTTGGCAACTTGCCAAAAGGAAAAAAGTTCACTCCGTGCCTCTAAAACTGTCAGATCAAATTCAGATCATGACAGTACCCCCTCCTTAATGAGGGGCCTCTGGACCCTCAAGACCACTCCTCATTAGGGAAACACCTACAGCGGGGACGCCCAGATCCTGAGTTCACCCCACCACTACCTGACACTTCAGGTTTATGACAAACACACCGCTGGTATTGGCAATACAGTTCATTTTGGAGGCACCACTCATCTCCACAGCGCCGACCTGGGGAACGAGTTTATGTATGTGTATGTTTGTTATGAGCTGATCAGGCTCCACAACACACTTCCACAAGATGTTTTTTGGTGGCACCCATACACGCTCGTTCACACACAGGTCCGGACCTAAACGTTCATAGCACACATTTGTTTGTCACAATTGGTGAACTCATTCTGAACTAGACAGCAGAGGCGTCCCCCTGCATCACCACACTCACACCCCCGCTATTCACCAAGGGGTCACCACCCTCCAACCCTCTTCACCATGAGGTCTGCACCTCCCAGGGTTGGTTACTGGCGAGGGTTGAGATTTGTCCCTACTCCCCCCCAGCACACCTGCTGCTCACAGTTAACCACATGGCCAAAGGCCCTAGACCCTGACAATTGCTCACAGGTCACCACATGGCCAAAGGCCCTAGACCCTGACAATTGCTCACAGGACTCCACATGGCCAAAAGCTGCTCAGAGAACAAAAAAAAAAACTGCATGGGCTGGTGATAATGTCACGGTCACTGTGTGTCTGGACGCAGATGATACCGCAAGGCGAACCCATAACACACGTGACCCTGGATACAGCGCCTCCAGTGGCGAATTTAAGTAATAAGGGGGACCTGGGAAACATTAACAATGGTGGGCCCTGCGATAGGGAA
Source organism: Dendrobates tinctorius (assembly GCF_039654945.1). Taxonomy (NCBI): domain Eukaryota; kingdom Metazoa; phylum Chordata; class Amphibia; order Anura; family Dendrobatidae; genus Dendrobates; species Dendrobates tinctorius. Next base: position 8,599,844 of record NW_027361838.1, on the reverse strand, counting down.
AAGGGAAGTGGAGACCTCCTGAGCTCCCCTGAGCCAGTGTCCCTGCACTCCTAACATTCCCTATGCCGGTTCCGCACCGGGCGCCGCACCCGTACCTCAAAGCCCTTGCTCGCCCTGACCCTAAACCCTCACTAGGGAATTGGTCGGTGCGGAAACTAATCCCACCACTGCACTAACAACACACATGAGGAAAGAAGACAATACAGGGGAAACACCACCCAGCCTCATGCTCCGTGCCCACGCTCCCGCAACAGAGCCCTCCACCTGCGTGCGTCCTCTCCTCCACCCGGATCCATCACCATAGTGCAGCCCTGAAGCAGAGTCCACCACCAGTTGCTGCTGCCCAGCAACAGAGTCCCAAAGGTGAGCTCAGCTTCTGCCACGAAGGCAAGCATGCTTGAGTCCAGCTCAGCAGCCAAGTCCCACATGGTGAGTGCCACTCTCCATAGTCGCCACTCCACCAGTCCATGCAGACACCTCCCGCCGACACCATCACTGCGACCCCACCACGCCATGCCAGCCCCTCATCCAGACACCATAGCTGACACACGTCCCCCCTGGCTAAGCCGCACAGGACTCCTCCTCAGCGCCATCCTTCCACCAGGCTCTCACCAACTCAGAATCAATGAATGAATATCACCAGCGGTGATTACACACCCTGAGACTCATTTATAGAGCCCCACACCTGATTCATAATTATGTGTGCATTAAACCTAAAGTGCGATACCACTAACCACCACCGGGGACAGTCAAGTCACTTTGGCAACTTGCCAAAAGGAAAAAAAGTTCACTCCGTGCCTCTAAAACTGTCAGATCAAATTCAGATCATGACAGCATGGCCTTAAAGTGCATGTGCCAATAAAAGGATCATTTATTATATATTTACAATGCACTCTGTTCTAATTTGTATATATATAGGTACATTAGTAGCGGGAGGAAACACAAGGAGTTCTTTCTTAGAGAGGTTCAGTTTTGGATATAGCGAGGACATGATGTTAGAAACAGCGTTTAGACAATCGCTGGTGTTTTCTAGAAAGGCAGGTGTGATGTCAGGAGAAGAAGCGTATAATTGTGTGTCATCAGCATAGAGATGGTACTGGAAACCAAATCTACTGATTGTTTCACCAATATGGGCAGTATACAAAGAGAAGAGGAGGAGGCCTAGGACTGATCCTTGAGGAACCCCAACAGTAAGGGGAAGATGAGAGGAGGAGGAACCAGCAAAAGATACAGTAAAGGAGCGGTCAGAGAGATAGGAGGAGAACCAGGAGAGAACGGTGTCTTTGAGGCCAATGGAACAGAGCATAGTGAGGAGGAGCTGATGATCCACAGTGTCGAATGCTGCAGAGAGATCCAAGAGAATTAGCATGGAGTAATGACCATTTGATTTAGCTGTTAGTAGATCATTAGAGACTTTAGTGAGGGCAGTTTCAGTAGAGTGTAAAGAGCGGAAACCGGATTGGAGAGGGTTGAGAAGAGAGTTATCAAAGAGACAGCGGATAAGACGGGAGTGGACCAGGCGTTCCAGGAGTTTAGAGAGGAAGGGAAGATTAGAGACAGGTCTAGTGGCTCTGTTTTGGTCGAGGGATGGTTTTTTAAGTAGTGGATGTATGATGGCATGCTTAAATGAGGAGGGAAAGATACCAGAAGAGAGAGCGAGAGGTTAATTATTTTAGTTAGGTGAGTAAAGACAGCAGGAGAAAGGGACTGGAGGAGATGTGACGGAAATGGGTCACTAGTGCAAGTGGTTGGGCAAGAAGATGCAAGGAGCCTGCTTACTTCTTCTTCTGTGACTGGTTCAAAATCAGAGAGTGAGCTAAATGCAGTGAGGGAGGGAGGACAGTGCATGGTATGAGGTGATTGGGAGATAATTTCATGTCGGATCTGGTCAAATTTTTCTTTGAAGTAATTGGCCAGATCGTCAGCTCGAAGCTCCGTGGTTGGGGCTTGTACTCTTGGGTTGAGTAGGGAATGAAAAATGTCAAAGAGACGTTTAGGGTTATTGGACAGTGAAGTGATGAGGGTGTTGAAATAGGTTTGTTTTGAGAGGTGAAGGGCAGTGATGTATGTTCTAAGCATAAATTTATAATGGATTAAATCTTCGTGTAGATTGGATTTTCTCCACAGACGTTCGGCGCACCTGGAGCACAGCTGCAGGAAACGTGTTTGCAGGGTGTGCCAGGGTTGTCGCCATCTGCGTTTTGGTGTTCTATTTATAGGAGGTGCAAATTCATCCAGGGCACTTTGAAGTGTTTCATTGTAATGCTTCATTGTAATGCTTGGTATAACCTTTCCATCTTGTTTTTCAAATTTGACAGAGCCTTAGAAGTCACCTCTACCACTTATTCAGTAATTTATGGTACCTAATTCCTTAGAATGCTTTTCTTAGCCCTAGTAGAAGCAAATAAGTAATATGTGAATTCTCAATTTTCACTTTTGCCCCATCTAAGACTTCTTTGTAATGAAATAATCATAAGTAGCCAGAAGTTTATCTTTAGGTTTATTTTCTCAAAATGTTTTCTACCTCTTTCTAAAACACAAGTATCTTGTTGGAATGGCATAAACAGTGTGCTACAATAACTTGATAGTGTTTGCACTTGGGGCACTCTTTGAGGGATAGACTTTTCTAATGGTAAGATATTTGCCACATAAGAATGATTATAAATCATAAAAAATATCTCTTTCCACTTTTCTGTCTTTCACGTCTCATATACCTTTTTCAAAGCTTTTAATAATCTCCAGTCTACCTTTTAAGGTGAGTGCATTGTGAAAGATTGCTTTTCCTTCTCGCAATATTACATAGTAACATAGTTAGTAAGGCCGAAAAAAGACATTAGTCCATCCAGTTCAGCCTATAAAATTCTGTCAGAATAAATCCCCAGATCTACGTCCTTCTAAAGAACCTAACAATAACTGTAAGATACAATATTGCTACGTTCCAGGAAGACATCCAGGCCTCTCTTGAACCCTTCGACTGAGGTCGCCATCACCACCTCCTCAGGCAGGAATTCCAGATTCTCACTGCCCTAACTGTAAAGAATCCTCTTCTATGTTGGTGGAAAAACCTTTTCTCCTCCAGGCGCAGAGAGTGCCCCCTTGTGACCGTCACCTTCCTTGGTATAAACAGATCCTCGGAGAGATATTTGTATTGTCCTCTTATATACTTACACATGGTTATTAGATCGCCCCTCAGTCGTCTTTTTTCTAGACTAAATAATCCTAATTTTGCTAATCTCTCTGAGTATTGTAGTTCCCCCATCCCCTTTATTAATTTTGTTGCCCTCCTTTGTACCCGCTCTAGTTCCATTATATCCTTCCTGAGCACCGGTGCCCAAAACTGTACACAGTACTCCATGTGCGGTCTAACCAGAGATTTGTACAGAGGCAGTATAATGGTCTCATCATGTGTATCCAGACCTCTTTTAATGCACCCCATGATCCTGTTTGCCTTGGCAGCCGCTGCCTGGCACTGGCTGCTACAGGTAAGTTTATCATTAACTAGGATCCCCAAGTCCTTCTTCATGTCAGATTTACCCAGTGGTTAACCATTCAGTGTGTAATGGTGATGTTGATTCCTTCTTCCCATGTGTATAACCTTACATTTATCATTGTTAAACTGCATCTGCCACCTTTTGGCCCAAGTTCCCAACTTATCCAGATCCATCTGTAGCAGAATACTATCTTCTCTTGTATTGACTGCTTTACATAGTTTTGTATCATCTGCAAATATTGATATTTTACTGTGCAAACCTGCTACCAGATCGTTAATAAATATGTTGAAAAGAATAGGTCCCAACACCGACCCCTGCGGTACCCCACGGGTTACAGCGACCCAGTTAGAGAATATACCATTTATAACCACCCTCTGCTTTCTATCACTAAGCCAGTTACTTACCCATTTACACACATTTTCCCCCTGACCCAGCATTCTCATTTTGTGTACCAACCACTTGTGTGGCACGGTATCAAACGTTTTGGAAAAATCAAGATATACCACATCCAATGACTCACCTTGGTCCAGTCTATAGCTTACCTCTTCATAAAAAATGATTAGATTGGTTTGACAGGAGCTATTCCTCATAAACCCATGCTGCTATGGCGTTAAAAGGTTATTCTCATTGAAATAATCCAGAATAACATCCCTCAGAAACCCTTCAAATATTTTACCAACAATAGAGGTTAGACTTACTGGCCTATAATTTCCAGGTTCACTTTTAGAGCCCTTTTTGAATATTGGTACCACATTTGCTATGCACCAGTCCTGTGGAGCAGACCCCGTCGCTATAGAGTCTCTAAATATAAGAAATAATGGTTTGTCTATTACATTACTTAGTTCTCTTAGTACTTGTGGGTGTATGCCATCCGGACCCGGAGATTTATCTATTTTAATCTTATTTAGCCGGTTTTTCTTGGGTTAGATTGGTGACCCTTAATATAGGGTTTTCTTTGTCTCTTGGCATTTCACCTAGCATTTAATTTTCCACCGTGAATACCGTGGAGAAGAAGGTGTTTAATATATTAGCTTTTTCCTCATCATCTACAACCATACTTTCCTCACAATTTTTTAATGGGCCTACACTTTCACTTTTGATTCTTTTACAATTGATATTGTTGAAGAACAGCTTGGGATTAGTTTTACTCTCCTTAGCAATGTGCTTCTCTGTTTCCTTTTTGGCAGCTTTAATTATTTTTTTAGATAAAGAATTTTTCTCCTTATAGTTTTTTAAAGCTTCAACGGTGCCATCCTGCTTTAGTAGTTTAAATACTTTCTTTTTACTGTTAATTGCCCCTCTTACTTTTTTGTTTAGCCACATTGGGTTTTTCCTATTTCTTGTCCTTTTATTCCCACAAGGTATAAACCGCTTACAGTGCCTATTAAGGATGTTCTTAAACATTTCCCATTTATTTTCTGTATTCTTATTTCTGAGGACATTGTCCCAGTCAACCAGATTAAGGGCATCTCTAAGCTGGTCAAACTTTGCCTTCCTAAAGTTCAGTGTTTTTGTGACTCCCTGACATGTCCCCCTAGCAAAAGACAAGTGAAACTGTACAATATTGTGGTTGCTATTTCCTAGATGCCCAACAACCTGCAGATTTGTTATTCTGTCAGGTCTGTTAGATAGTATTAGGTCTAAAAGTGCTGCTCCTCTGGTTGGATTTTGCACCAATTGTGAAAGATAATTATTCTTGGCTATTAGCAGAAACCTGTTGCCTTTATGGGTTTCGCAGGTCTCTGCTTCCTAGTTAATATCCGGGTAGTTAAAGTCCCCCATAACAAGGACCTCATTATGGGTTGCAGCTTCATCTATCTGCCTTAGTAGTATTGATTCCTAATGAACTACTGTCGACTGTCTGAACCCCCATGGAGACACTCATCTAGTAAAATCTGCATAGATTGTCAAATTTACTACAGCTAATTGCCTTTACTCTAGTCTTTAAAAGGTAAGTTGGTCATAATGGTCTTTGATAGCTGTCAGACAATTTTCTACCCATATGTCCCAAACTTTAATGAAGATAGCAAGTTAGGGTCCTCATGAATTTTAAGAACATTTGAAATAGAAGCTAATAGTCCACACTGTTTTCTAATTGCACATGCTTACCTTGTGTCTCCCAATGACTTTGAGGTGTCTTTTTCTGATTCCATTCTTGCATCGAGCATAAGCGGCCCAACGATCTAGAAAATGTGACCAACTCAACCTAAGTGCCTTTTTCTTTAATTCACTTTTCAATATAATGAATCATACATGCCACGTTATCCCTTTTAAAATATGGGACAGCCATTGCAACATGTAAATGAGAAGAGTGAATATAGAGTGCTACTGCATTCTAATAAGTGTTTTACTTCATCCTTACACTGCTCCGAACTGCTGCATACCTTCCTTCAAGCTGTTGCTTCTGAACATGGTATAAAGGTACAGGAGAGCAGGAGCACATTTCTGTTTGATATATATGGAAAACCTCATGGTGGCTACTCTCAACCCACTAGCTCAGAAATAATAGGAAATAGATACAAAGCAAATGGGAAAATTGCTCAAAAATTCAAGATGTAAGACAAGAATGGTGTTATTCTTCATGAACACACTACTGACAGCATATTTTAAAAAGTTAACTGAAATGTCAGGTATGCGTTAATTCACAAACAGTACTAATTTACATAGATTGCAAAGAATCCCTATACCTATTTGGTATAATATACAAATATAATATATTTCAGAGCTTTAATTTGGTTAACAAACATTTTCCCAAAATGCATTTTTATATTTTTTTTAAGAAAAAAATGAGAAGTAACCAAGAGTGGATTTGATAGTTTTTGACATTTCTGTTGGAGATGAAAGACATTTGCACCTGTTGTGTGTAATAAATTACATTTTGACATTTTGCCTTCTCTTGTAGGATTACCTGCCCTAAGAATTTAATTCTTTAGTAAATGGGTTATGAATAATTCATATTTTATGGTAGATATCTTATTCAGACTCGTCAGAAGGTCAATATAAGTGGTAAAAGGTGTTAGGTCTTAGTTCTCTATGTACATATTTAATGAAATGATACATTTGGTGAAAGGCTAAGAAAATCAATCAGAAGTAAAAGTGCATGAAAGCCTATGAATAAAATAAGGGACAGTGTTTCCCTTTTTTTAGCCAAAAATAGACCTGATGCATCACATATTATTATTATTAATGCTAGTATCAGACTTCTCATAAATGATTATTTTAATAATGAATATTCAATATTTATTTTATTAGAAGGAAAATCAGTGGAGGTACTGTACCATACTTGCAGCCAGACATCCATTTTTCTTAGCTTGCGTATGAAAAATATTAAAACCTATATGATCCTACATATTGATAATTAAAAGAACAAAACCTATGGTAATTTAATTACTGAAGATCAACTTCGAATGGTTACTTGTATCATATCTATTATCATCACTGCATATCTTTGCCACTGAGCATAAAGAATAGTATGCTATACCTTAAACAGCATTTGTCCTGAGCTTAAACTACTGAAATTGAGCCAAGATATTTATTTGACAATTTACCTGATGTACTGTCCTCATCATATCAGTTGAGGGAAGAATGGAATACAATAGTAGAACAAAAACAAAATATATCTTCTTTGTATGATGTAAAAAAACAGGAATGTCAGGTTATAGGAATAATAGCTCCCAAATTTGTTGTAAAAGTCTATTCTGATTGTAATGTGCTGGTGGGATATCACCAAATGTTTTCTCAGTTGGTTCAAGGAAATTGAAACAGGAGTTAACCAGATGTAGCACTAGCCTCCCCTATGTGCCTTTCTGTGTGATTTTTGATGTTGGAAAGATAATCATTTTTATTATGGGGAAATAACAATTTGACCTTTATTTTCAAGCGTTTTGTTTTTTTGCTACGCTATTCACACATCACAATAAATAAAGTAGTGCTAACTTTTTTCTTTGAATTGATATATTTTTAGGAAGATATGAGCAAAACATTTTGTGATGTGTACAGTATGATTATTTCAAGTTTACTAAAGAATTGTCTTTACTTTTCTTCCAGGGTCTTTACAAATGTATATTTCTTAAATATATTTCCTATATATTTCCTAAAATATTTCCTAAAACCATTTAGATCTAAAGGAAAGATTTTTGACAAAAAGTTCCTACAAAAATCAAATCTGACAGTAAAATGTCTTCAATAGATAGGATACAATTACCACATTATTTCAAACAGCAGGAGATTCATCAGGCATAAATTTGTTTGACTACACCATTTGAAATAACTCATGTATATATACTCATCTTTGATGAGCAAATCTTTTGAAATTTTAACTTGCCAAGTTGGCCAAATTTTCCACCAAAATTTGATTTGCAATAAACAAATTTGCATGAAATAACTAATTAAAATGCCTCTAATTGCATGGAATATATGTGTAGAACACTGCGAGTTCTCATTGGAGTAAATTGAATATGTTTTGAGCTCTGTCATTTTATTGTCTAAATGACTTCACCTATTTGGCTAGGGAAAAATTCATTGTAGCTAGAGGTAACCAAAATCATATTTAATAACACACTAAAATCAGACTTTTCAGGCTACCAAAATTGTATGAAAATTATCTCTTTTCGGTTGCGTAGATGCATTTATTGCTGTTGTTTATAGGTGGTGCACATGGAAGAAACATTTCATAAGGTTGGGTACAGCAATTATCCCTGTTTGGGAAATAAAAAGAGTTTTTCAGCTTGATAAGAAGTAATAGCTTTTTCATAAGCCATGTAAACATTTTTCATGTAATCAGGTGTACTATACTTTTTTGAATGTGAAGCAGTAATGGCCTCTTAAGCAAAATTGAAAAATATCCCTTTTGGGGGTAATTAACTTTTTTGCAATTCATAAAATAAATAGGCAATTATAAAGGCTTTTAATAGAGCAATCTAAAAAGTATCCTTTTTTTTCTCGAGACAAAACAGGAGTACTGAATGTGAAGAAGTTACAGTTTGTTGTCACCAAACTTCTTCAAACATGATCCCTATTTCTAGAGCTATTTTTGAGGTTACAAAAAAAGAGTATTTATAAAGAATTTGGTGTTGAAAATGTTACGCAATTTGACCCTTTCCAATAATTTTTCCATTTCTAACTTGTAATGCGTTGGGGTCTAACACTTGGGAAAATGTTAACTCTGCAGGGAGCACACAGCGGTCACCTGGTCATACACATAGTCGACAACCATCCACTGTACAGAAGGCTCACCAAAAATATTCAAAATAATTTTGAAAACAAATTGATCATTTGTTGACTAATTTTATTTAAGAAATTAATGAATTTTGGTGTAATAATTTTAATCCCTTAATGACCGCCAATACGCTTTAAAATGGCGGCCGTTAAGGTGCCTTACTCCCTCAATGCAGTTTTAAAATGGAGATCAGAAATAAGGGTATAGCACCCCCCAGCATCAGAAAATCTCTCGGGTTTCAGCTACTGGGGTGGCTGAGAACCTGGAGAAAATGTTCAGGGCTGGTTTTTGCTGGCCTGATCCCGTAATCGCCGTTAATTGTTCGATGAAAAATGGCGATCATGTAAAAAAAAGTGTGCACACTATTAAAAATATTTCTCTCTCCTCTAACATGATATACATGTCAGAGGAGATAGAAATTAGCTCTCCAGACACTCCCCTGTACCTGCAGCATCCCCCGATCATGCCACCAACTCTTCCTGGAATAAAAAGTTCTTCTGGCTAGCACCTGACAACAGTGGGGAATTTTCATATCGGTTCATTTTGAAAACTGTGATAGTCAGAAATTAGTATGTCATCTCCGTGTGTCATCCCCATGGTGATATTATATTTTTTTTTATTTCATAATTTTTATTTACTTCATTCTTTGCTGTTGGCGTTAGGCTAGGGTTAGGGTTGAGGGTAGGTTAGAGTTAAGGTTAGGGTTAGCATTGGGGTTAGGGTTAGTTCCCAATGCAAACTTGGGTAGTGAGCACTTGCGCTCAACACCAAAGACAACATTCTGTTGATGACCTATTGTTATCAAATTCTGTATAGCACTTTTGGGTTAAAAATCCTCACTATACTCCAGGATAAAATCCTTGAGGGGTGTAGATTCCATCATTGGGGCTCTCCAAATATTATATGGCTTCCGCTCTTGATTCCATCCAATTTTGCATTCAAAATGTCAAACAGTGCTGCTTCCCTTCTGAGCAGTGCCATGTGCCCAAATAGTAGTTTTCCCCAATATATGGGGTATCAGCGTACACAGGAGAAATTGCACATTGCTGTCCATTTTCTCCTGTTACCCTAGTGAAAGAAAAAAAAATCTGGGGCTAAAGCAAACTTTTTGTCAAAAAAGTAAAATGTTCATTGTTTCCTTCCTCTTTCCATTAATTCCTGTGAAGGACCTGAATTCTTAGTAAACTTATTACCGTATATACTTGAGTATAAGCCAACCTGAGTGTAAGCCGAGGTACCTAATTTTTCCTCAAAAACCAGGAAAATGTATTGACTTGAGTATAAGCCGAGGGAGGAGTTGCAGCTACTGGGTCCGTGAGTCTCCCCTCGAGTCTCCCATGGGGGTGTTTCTTACCCCCTCCTTCACAGCAACAGTGGTGGTGGAGCAGTGCAAACCTGGCATGTATTGAGTCCCTGAGGTGTGGAGCAAGGGGTAGCCACAGGATACTAGAAAGAGGATAAGGGAAAAGGAAAAGTGAATATAAAATTTAAACTTATTTTTCATGTCTAAAATTATTATTTAAATGAAATGTACATGCATCAAACGATGTACAGTATATTGGATTATAGTGTGTGTTTGGTTACATTATAAACACCACCATGATCCATTAATTCCCCAATGATAGGTCACAGAAAAATTATTATAAATGGTATCACAGCTTTGACCCTATGTTTTATGCTGGATTTCAATTTATTATGTGCACTAAAAAATAGCTATCATAATATTTGTCCCCTTATTTTATATGGACAAATGGGATGCAACACATGCACTCCTATTGCCACACACTGTTTTCAAATGTGAATATAAGCTGTAATAGAATTAAATGCCGAAAACCTCCTCCTCATTGAATATTACATATAGGAAGCACTTCGGCAATGCAGCCATATTATTGTAGCATAGCTACTATTTGGAGTGCAAACTGCCCTAAACAAGGATACTGTATATATAAATCACTACCTGAGGTCTCCGATCAGCTGTTAGATAAAGATCAGGGAGACCCTCTGGTAATGTGTCTGGAAAGCTATGTCAGTTGTGCTAACACACACTGAAGCTGATCATTAACCACCGCTCTCAGTATTAGTGTGTTTAATTAGAAGCATGGTGTGCTGACATTCCTCACTGAAGTCTGTTCATTGCAGGTCTCACATTACAGAGACCATGCAGCAATGAAAGTACTCACGTGATCCCTGTTGCTCTGACCCCGCATCTCAAGCAGAGAGCTAGCGGGAGGATGAGGACAGCGTGCCATAAATTCTGTGATCCTAATCATTAGGGATAAGTCCCTGACACGCCAGGGGAGCCAGCTTTCTCTAAGGCAGGTGGAGGTTGCGGCCGACCTGTGTTTTCAGTGCCGCACACTTCACTTCCAGTGAAGTCATGAATATTCATAAGCCATAATGAGCGTGACCGGAAGTGAAGTGTGCGTAGCTGCTGCTATGAAGGAGGGGGTAAGAAACACCCCCCGGAGAAGAGAGACGGACCAGGGGAGACAGACCGGTGGGGGTTACTCGAATATAAGCCGAGAGGGGCACTTTCAGCCCAAAAAAATGGGCTGAAAATCTCGGCTTATACTTGAGTATATACAGTAAATGTTGTTTTGAGGACTATGAGAGGTGCAGTTTTTAGAATGTTGTAATTTTGGGACATTTTCTGTCATATAGATAGCCCTCAAAGTCACTTCAAATATGATGTGGTTCCTTAAAAATGGTTTTGTAAATTTTGTTGGAAAATTGAAAAATTGCTGGTCAACTTTTAACCCTTCTAACTTCCTAATAAAAAAAAATTATGTTTCAAAAAGTGTGCTGATGTAAAGTAGACATGTGGGAAATGTATTATTTGTTTTGTGTGGTATAACTATCTGATTTAAGTTTGAACATAGTAAAATTCTCTAATTTTTGTCAAATTTTCAATATTTACAAAAATATACGCAAATCATATTGACAAAAATTTACCATTAACTTAACCCCTTAGCGACAGAGCCAGTTTGCAGCTTAATGACCAGGCCAATTTTTACAATTCTGACCACTGTCCCTTTATGAGGTTATAACTCTGGAACGCTTTAATGGATCCTGCTGATTCTGAGATTGTTTTTTCGTGACATATTGTACTTCATGTTAGTGGTAAAATTTCTTCGATAAGTCTTGTGTTTATTTATGAAAAAAACAGAAATATGGCAAAAAATTTTAAAATTTTGCAATTTTAAAACTTTAAATTTTTATGCCCTTAAATCAGAGAGATGTGTCACATAAATTTCTTAATAAATAACATTTCCCACATGTCTACTTTACATCAGCACAATTTTGGAAGCAAAATTTTTTTTTGTTAGGAAGTTATAAGGGTTAAAATTCGACCAGCGATTTCTCATTTTTACAACAAAATTTACAAAGCCATTTTTTTTAGGGACCACATCATAATTAAAGTCATTTTGAGGGGTGTACATGACAGAAAATACCAAAAAGTGGCACCATTCTAAAAACTAGACCCCTCAAGGTGTTCAAAACCACATTCAAGAAGTTTATTAACCCTTTAAGTGCTTCACAGGAACGAAAGCAATGTGGATGGAAAAAATTAACATTTAACTTTTTTTTGGAAAAAAATTACTTCAGAACCAATTTTTTTTATTTTCACAAGTGTTAAAAGAGAAAATCAACCACAAAATTTGTTGTACAATTTCTCCTGAATACGCCGATACCCCATATGTGGGGGTAAACCCCTTTTTCAGCACACGGCAGAGCTCGCACGGGATGGAGCACCGTTTGACTTTTTCAACGCAGAATTGGCTGGAATTAAGATGGGATGCCATGTTGCGTTCGGAGAGCCCTTAATGTGCCTAAACAGTGGAAAACTCCAACAAGTGACCCCATTTTGGAAACTAGACCCATTAAGGAACTTATCTAGATGTGTGTTGAGCACTTTGAACCTTCAAGTGCTTCACAGAAGTTTATAACGTAGAGCCGTGAAAATAAGAAATCCAATTTTTTTTCCACAAAAATGATCTTTTCGCCCCCAAATTTTTATTTTTACAAGGGTAACAGGAGAAATCATACCCCCACAGTTATTATGCAATTTGTCCTGAGTACGCTGATACCCCATATGTGGGGAGGAACCACTGTTTGTGTGCATGGGATAGCTTGGAAGGGAAGGAGTGCCATTTTGGAATGCAAACTTTGATGGAATGGTCTGCGGGCATCATGTTGCGTTTGCAGAGCCCCTGATGGGCCTAAACAGTGGAAAACTCCAACAAGTGACCCCATTTTGGAAACTAGACCCATGAAGGAACTTATCTAGATGTGTGGTGAGCACTTTGAACCTTCAAGTGCTTCACAGAAGTTTATAACGTAGAGCCGTGAAAATAAGAAATCCATTTTTTTTTTCCACAAAAATGATCTTTTCACCCCCAAATTTTTATTTTTACAAGGGTAACAGGAGAAATCATACCCCCACAGTTATTGTGCGATTAGTCCTGAGTACGCTGATACCCCATATGTGGGGAGGAACCACTGTTTGGGCGCATGGGAGAGCTCGGAAGGGAAGGAGTGCCATTTTGGAATGCAGACTTTGATGGAATGGTCTGCGGGCATCATGTTGCGTTTGCAGAGCCCCTGATGGGCCTAAACAGTGGAAAACTCCAACAAGTGACTCCGTTTTGGAAACTAGACCCATGAAGGAACTTATCTAGATGTGTGGTGAGCACTTTGAACCTTCAAGTGCTTCACAGAAGTTTATAACGTAGAGCCGTGAAAATAAGAAATCCATTTTTTTCCACAAAAATGATCTTTTCGCGCCCAAATTTTTATTTTTACAAGGGTAACAGGAGAAATCATACCCCCACAGTTATTATGCGATTTGTCCTGAGTACACTGATACCCCATATGTGGGGGGAACCACTGTTTGGGCGCATGGGAGAGCTCGGAAGGGAAGGAGTGCCATTTTGGAATGCAGACTTTGATGGAATGGTCTGCGGGCATCATGTTGCATTTGCAGAGCCCCTGATGGGCCTAAACAGTGGAAACCCCCCACAAGTGACCCCATTTTGGAAATTAGACCCCCTAAGGAACTTATCTAGATGTGTGGTGAGCACTTTGAACCCCCAAGCGCATCACAGAAGTTTATAAACGCAGAGCCGTGAAAATAAAAAGTATTTTTTATTTCCACAAAAGTGATTTTTTAGACCCCAATTTTTAGACCCCCAAAGTTGGTAAATAGTGGAAACCCCTCAATTCTTGCTCCAACCCTAACCCCAACACACCCCTAACCCTAACCCAACCCTAGCCCAACCCTAGCCCTAACCCTAGCCCAACCCTAACCCTTAACCCTAGCCCAACCCTAACCCTTAACCCTAGCCCAACCCTAACCCTAGCCCAACCCTAACCCTTAACCCTAGCCCAACCCTAACCCTAGCCTAGCCCTAACCCTAGCCTAACCCTAGCCTAACCCTAACCCTAGCCTAACCCTAACCCTAGCCTAACCCTAACCCTAGCCTAACCCTAACCCTAGCCTAACCCTAACTCTAGCCTAACCCTAACCTTAGCCTAACCCTAGCCTAACCCTAACCCTAGCCTAACCCTAACCCTAGCCTAACCCTAACCCTAGCCTAACCCTAACCCTAGCCCTAGCCTAACCCTAGCCTAACCCTAACCCTAGCCTAACCCTAACCCTAACCCTAGCCTAACCCTAACCCTTATGGAAAACTGAAAAAAAAAATATTTTTTTTATTTCATTATGTGTGCCTATATAAGGGGGTGATAAACGGGGGGGGGGGTTATGTACTATTTTTATTATTTTGATCACTATGATCGTTTATCATAGTGATCAAAATAATGAATGGAATCTGCCAGCCGGAGCCAGCAGATTCCCGGCGGGCGCACTGCGCATGCGCCCGCCATTTTCAAGATGGCGGCGCCCATCGGATGACGCCGGCGGGCGCGGGACCACCGGGAGGGGACGGAGGACAAGGGAGAGGTACCGGGAGGGGACCGGGGGGATCGGGGACCCTATTTCTCTATCCTCTGATGTGCGATCACATCAGAGGAAAGAGAAATTAAATGTAAAATCGCGGCTTTTTTTTTTTTGCGGTCGCCGTTATAGGGTTAATAACGGCGATCGCAAAAGCGGGGGTCGGTAAAAACCGACCGATTCATGTTCTCTGGGGTCTCGGCTACCCCTGGCAGCCGAGACCCCGGAGAAAATCCGACACTGGGGGGCGCTATTCACTTAAATCACAGCGCCGTGAATTAACGGCGCTGTGGTTTAAGTACCCTTAATTACCGCCGTTAAAAGGCGTATCGGCGGTCGTTAAGGGGTTAAAGTACAATATGTCACGAAAAAACAACATTTGGCTTGGCCGTTAAGGTCAAAATTAGCTCCGTCACTAAAGGATTAAGCAAGTTATCCTTTTGAATGTTAATGGAAATTATTATAAATGTTTTCCTGTTAAAATGATGTACAGTAAGAACAGTTGCATTTATTAAGTCAAGACTGAATTTGAAATAAGAATTCACAAAGACCAGAAAAGAAATAAGAAATAAGATTGCACCGTTTTCACAAATACAGTATTGAACCCTTTATTTCTAAGCACAAGAAATGTCTTTTAAGCAAATACTAATCAATGCCAAGTTTTCATTGGAAAAGGGTTTTGAAGATGTTTGCTTATTTCCTTAGTTACTGCAGGAGCCCTATTACAGCATCAACATTCCCAAGTTCAGAAAGCTCCTGAAAATCTGCTTGCTTTATTTCCAAACTGTTTTTGCATTCTGTTTTTCATTTAAAATTTTGAAAACTAAATCTGTAATGTTTAACAAGTGACCACTTTCCCCAGTAAGAACTGGAGTTTCGAAATGTCATCATTATACTGTTGCTTAGTTCTTCAGCTTTCCTCTTTGCATTTGCAAACAGAATGTGTCATTTTCATTATTTGTCCATTCCTTTTATTCTTTAGACTACAAAGGCCTCTCAATTACCAATGCCCAATTCATGTGACCTTTTTCTAACTTTGACTCCTTTACTCCAGGCAATATTTTTTAACTAAATTTACAAGAGCCAGTATAACCAAGCTGTCAAAGATCTTGTCTAGCAATCAGTTCATATATGGATTTTCTGAGGGTCATTTGGGAAAGACTCAGTATCCACTTATTAATTGACACTTTTTATAAAAATGTAACTTTTATTTTCACAGACAACAGGGTCAAGATTTTTATGCTAGTGATGGAAAGTAAAAATATGCTTTCATGCGATCACAAAGGATAGAGCGATTTTGTTTCTTTTGTGTGGGGTTAAGAAATGATAGATCTACAAGTAATTTAAGTGACATGTAATCCAACGTCAAGTCATACAAGGCTTCGTCTTACCTTTGCAATTGCTTGTGAGACCAGTAAAAATAATTCTACTTCATGCTTTCTAATATTTTTTTATTTTTAATGTTTGTCTTTTAACTTTTTGCCAAATGATAAGAAAACACAATCTAAATGATTTTTATAATCACACCTTCAATTAATATTCTGTTCTCTTATTGTCTTACTTACCTGTCAAATTAATATAACAATGTAATAAATCTTGACCTTTCAGACTCCCATCAGTTAGTGAAAAGTGAAAACACAACAGACAGGACATACTGCTTCTATGTAAGAGAAAAAAGAAACCTTGACTAAAAAATATGGCATGTTTAAGTTATATTTGAGGAAAACAATGTTTGTAGTAAAATCCTATTACTGTATCCAAAAAGTAATTTGGCTGGTTAAAGGTTTTACTTTGTTTTGTTTTTTTCTCAGTGGCCACACAGTTTTTTGGTATATTCACACAGAGTTTATGGTGAGGTTTTGGAGGGCGCAGAAACTGTCCAAATCCTTCCCAATAACTCCTCATAAACTTGTAGTTTCCGCTCAGTTTCTGCCTCAAAATCTCAGAAAAAAAAAATTAGGGCCCCATTTATCAAAACTTTCTAAAAGAAAAGCTGTCTTTGTTGTCCAGATTAACTCGAGTCAGGTAACGTTTCATAACCTGCTGTGGAAAAACAGAAGTTGAGCTATGATTGGTTGCCATTTGCAGCAAAGACTTAGTCAATTTTGATAAATAAGGCCGTTAGGATGTACCCACCCTCTGTCATTGTCATGCACGTGGATTGTAGACCTACTGTGTTACAGGCCAGGCTTACCCTTGGAGGGTTATGGAATAGTTGCCACCTGGTTTTTGCCAGAGCTCCTGATCATAGAGATAGGCTTGAGTTGCAGGTGTCTGCCAGGTACTGTGACAGCTGACGCCAAGAGTCAGGGTTGCAGACACAGATTCAGAGACCAAGGCAGGACTGGATATTGATGCAAATTCAGACAGTACAGATCATGGAACACTTGACAAGGCAGACACTGGTGCAAGTTCAGACAGTGTGGATCCTAAAACACTTGACAGGATGAACACTGGTTCTGGTTCAGGTACCATCGGAGCAGTTTCAGGTTCAGGTACTGCCAGAGTGGCTTCAGGCTCAGGTAGTGCCGGAAAGATTTTACGTTTAGGTACTGCCGAAGTTGGTTCAGACTCAGATACTCAAGTACCACAGGAGCAGCTTCAGGATCAGGTACTACTGGAGTGCATCAGGTTCAGGTAACATGGATAACAGGAATAGGTTTGAATTTAGAGTAGGCGGGTTCAGAAAAAGGTTCAGGTTTTAACAGGATAGGTTCAGAATTAGGTTCAGGTTCAGACTAGATTGGTTCAGCAACAGGTTCAGATTCTAACAAAATAGGTTCTTTAATAGGTTCATGAATAGGCTCAGGGACCTGACATCTAACTAGCAGGGACAAACTCAAACTAACACTAAAGAGGGCATTGTACAGGCACCTCCCTTCAGGGTAGGTTGCCTTAAGTACTGGATTCCTCCCAGCTATTGGCTGGGGGCATATTCAAAGTGGAGATGCTACCCTCCCTCACTTGCTCCCCTTACTTTATCCACATACCCCGCTGCTCCAGTGTCTGATGTCCCCCATTTGGAATGCTCCAGTATATGATGGGCCTCATGGATGATGCTTCAGTGTCTTATGGGCCCTAATAATGCTCCATATATAATGGGCCCCATTTCTAATGCTCCAGTGTATCATGTGCCCCATAGATGCTGCTCCAGTGTCTGATCTTCTCCATTTTGAATGCTCCAGTATATGATGGGCCTCATGGATGATGCTCCAGTGTATGATGTCCCCCATTTTGAATGCTCCAGTATATGATGGGCCCCATTCTTAATTAACCCAGGCATGGTATGTGAAAAGAGCACCCTGGAGTAATTTGAAGTGTGTGCTGCCGCATCCTTCACTTTTGTTGTGAGTGAAGGACACAAGGAAAGTGGTTGCTCCTGACCAGAAGACTGCATTTACGACTCAGTGCTTGCATTTTTTTAAACTTCAGAAGAGGAGGCGATAGAGCTGGAGGCTATTTCAGCAATGTAAGCAAAAACAGTTCCTGATGCTCTGGCTTTAAAAGCAGCTTACCTACTCCCAGAAAACGGAGCCTTACAGGCCTTCCAGAGCTACACCATGATGCAGGCTCAACACCTCCTGCCTTAGCTGCTATTGTGTTTTTGGCACTACCAGCAGATGCACCACCACCACCATCAGTACCAAGTGCCCCCCCATGCCCACGTCCGTGTCCTCTTCCACCATACTTCCTCATGTTTTAGAAAATTGACCCAAAATACCAGCAGATATATGGTACTGTATCAGAAGCGTACAGCTCTATACAGTCTTGGGATAACAGTATATCTCTGTATATATTTCATGAGTCATGCACAGACGCTCACAGGCTCAGTATGGATTACCCAATAAAATAAAAAGGTGAAAATGGTACAGTATCACTAGATACAAGGTATATATAGTATAGTGTAAACATTCTGAATCTCTGCATACATTTCAGGAAGCAGACACAAATGCTCTCAGGCCCAGTATGGATTACACAAGAATATGAAAAGCTGTTAAATGGGTAATGTAACACAAGTGTACAGCTGTATGCAGTGTTGGCCAAATTTGAAATCTCGGTATATATTTCCGGAGTCACCCTTAGACGCTCACTCAGTCTGGGTTTGACCATAATAAAAAATGTAGTGAAAAAGGTACTGGATAACAATATAGCAAGTATATATATTATATGGTACAAGTGAAATCTCCATATACATAGCCCCGTAGTCAGTTTGGATTTGACCGTAATACTAAATATCGAACAAAGGTACTGTATAAAAAGATACAAGCTGTATCGAGTATTGGTACCTCCGATTCACCGTATATATAGAAGGCATTAACCACACATGCTCACTCACTATGGATGATACCCTAACACAAAATTTTGAACAAAGGTACTATATATCAGCACATACCAGGTGTATCCAGTCTAGGGGTAATTGTAAATTTCCGTCTACACTTCCGGAGTCAGACACAGACACTCACAGGCTCAGTATGTATTACACCACAATTTAACAAGTAGAAAAAGGGAAAGGTAGTCGAAGCGTACAACAGTATACAGTGTTGTGGTACTTTAAAATCTTCGTATATATTTCAATCTTAGTAAGCCAGTCCAGACTCTCCGCTACTGGAAACTAAATGGACACAAGTACAGACGGAAAGTCGAGTGTTAGCAGAAATTTGGGAATTACTCATTGAGGGAAAACCTCCCTGTAGATGTTGCAGAGGCGATGCAGACCCTCAATTACTGTGTCTGAGAAGACAGTGAAAACGGTTCTTTGTGAAGAAAGGATTGCTTTAACGCAGTAGCATGGATCACATCACTGTTACTCGTCTCCAGCAAATTGTGATCACAGGAAGAGATGTAGACATGGTCCTCACTGCCTATCATGATGTGTCTGGTCATTTTAGAGTGCAAAAGACAGAAGCCACAGACCATAGGCGATTCTATTGGATTGGCATGAGAGGAGACATTGAAAGATGGTGGCAGGAATGTCACACTTCTGTGACTATCACAACTGTGAAAGGTGATCATAAAGCACCACTGCATCTGCTTGTAAGTTGACGTCCATTACAAATGGTAGCCATTGATCATCTCAAGGTAGAGGCCAGCAGGACAGGGCATAGCTACATCTTAACCATCATTGATCAATACACCAAATTTCTAGTGGCAGTCCCTGTGAAGGATTTAACTGCCCAGACTACACAGCAGTGGAGCAGGGAGAGGTAAGTATTGCAACTTTCAAGTGCTGTGGCCATGACCAAGCAGGGGGGGCACACTCCTGGTTGATGGTACTGGCACAGGGCCCCTCATAGAACGCTGGTGTGACTGAGGGTGAGTGGGCCCCCCCACTGTCAGAGACGCTGTATTGTACTATAAGGGGCCCAGTGCCAGTGCCGTCGGCCATCTGTGGGCCCATCCACCTGTTCAGAGCAGCGACACTTGCCCGGGTGCACCAGGTGTTGACCCCAGCCATTGGGGGTGGGGGTGGGCAGCCCACTAAGGGAGGTTTAAAAAATGGCATATGTTGATGTGTTGGCTGGACATTCAGCTGCTGCAAAGGGCGGAATTGTGCAAGTCCGAGTAAAAGGAGGACAAAAGCGAGGCAGTTTTCTGTGTCATCAGGAGAAGGTGAGACAAAATCCTTTGAAACCCATGCATGGTTCATTTTAATGAAGGTTAGATCATCAACATTTTGGGTAGACAGATGGGTCCTTTTTTCTGTCAGGATTGATCCAGCAGCACTGAAGACTCTTTCGGATAACACACTAGCAGCAGGGCAAGCGAGCTCCTGTAAGGCATATTGTGCCAATTCAGGCCAGGCATCCAGTTTAGAGGCCCAATAGTCAAAGGGGAATGACCTGTGAGGGAGAACATCGATATTGGAGAAGTAGTTTGCAACCATAGTTGACAACTGCTGTCTCCTGTCACTTTTTATCGATGCAGTATTAGCAGTCATGTGACCGGTACTTGAGAAATCATTCCACAACATGGTCATTAACCCCTTCCTGACATCAGACGTACTATCCCGTCCATGGGACCCGGGACCCTATGCCCATGGACGGGATAGTACGTCTACCGCGATCCGCGACGCCCACATGGTGAGCGCCGCTGATCGCGGCCGGGTGTCAGCTGATTATCACAGCTGACACCCGGCACAATGTGTCAGGGGCGGTCATGGACCGCCCCCGACACGTTAACCACTTGCACACCACGATCAAACATGATCGCGGTGTACCGGGGGTTAAAAGGAAGCATCGGCAGGGAGGGGGCTTCCCTGAGCCCCCCTCGGCAGCGCAATGTACAGCGCTGCTGCGGGGGGCTCCTTTCCTGCAGGCCCCCGAATCCAAGATGGCGACGGGGGGCCTTCGGGGGCCTGCAGGAAGCTGGCTTCCTCAGTGCCTGCAAAGCGCAGGCATGAGCAAGCCTTCGGCACTGCCTGTGACAGATCGCAGACCATTCCATCAAAGTCTGCATTCCAAAACGTCACTGCTTCCCTTCCGAGCCCCGACGTGTGTCCATACAGTAGTTTTCTCCCACATATGGGGTGTCAGCGTACTCATGAGAAATTGGACAACAACTTTTGGGGTCCAATTTCTCCTGTTACCCTTGGGAAAATGAAAAAATTGGGGACTAATTGATCATGTTTGTGGAAAAAATACATTTTTTTTATTTTCATGCCCGGGCATTATAAACGTCTGTGAAGCCCTTGGGGGTTCAAAATGCTCACAACACATTCCTAGATAAGTTCCTTAGGGGGTCTCGTTTCCAAAATGGGGTCATTTGTGGGGGGTTTCCACTGTTTAGGTACATTAGGGGCTCTCCAAAGGCAACATGACACCCGCAGACCATTCCATCAATGTCTGCATTCCAAAACGTCACTACTTCCCTTCCGAGCCCTGACGTGTGTCCATACAGTAGTTTTCTCCCACATATGGGGTGTCAGCGTACTCAGGACAAATTGGACAACAACTTTAGTGGTTCAATTTCTCCTGTTACCGTTGGGAAAATAAAAAAATTGGGGACTAATTGATCATGTTTGTGGAAAAAATAAGATTTTTTATTTTCATGCCCTGGCATTATAAACTTCTGTGAAGCCCTTGGGGGTTCAAAGTGCTCACCTCACATCTAGATAAGTTCCTTAGGGGGTCTAGTTTCCAAAATGGTGTCATTTGTGGGGGGTTTCCACTGTTTTGGTACATCAGGGGTTTTCCAATCGCGACATGGTGTCTGATCTCAATTCCAGCCAAAAACGTCAAATGGCGCTGCTTCCCTTCCGAGCTCTGCCATGCGCCCAAATAGTGGTTTACCCCCACATGTGGGGTATCAGCATACTCAGGACAAATTGCATAATAACTTTTAGGGCCCTGTTACCCTTGGGAAAATAAAAATTGGGGTGAAAAGATCATTTTTGTGGAAAAAATGATTTTTTAATTGTACCGCTGTACGTTATAAACTTCTGTAAAGCCCTTGTGGGTTCAAAGTTCTCACCACATATCTAGATAAGTTCCTTGGGGGGTCTAGTTTCCAAAATGGGGTCACTTGTAGGGGGTTTCCACTGTTTAGGTACATCAGGGACTCTCCAAACGTGACATGGCGTCCGATCTGAATTCCAGCCAATTTTGCATTGAAAAAGTCAAACGGCGCTCCTTCCATTCTGAGCTCTGCCATGCGCCGAAACAGTTGTTCCCCCCCACAAATCAGGTATCGGCGTACTCAGGACAAATTGCACAATAACTTTTGCAGTCCAATTTCTCCTGTTACCCTTGGTAAAATAAAAAAATTGAACCTGAAGTATTTTTTTTGTGAAAAAAAGTTAGATGTTCATTTTTTTTTAAATATTCAAAAAAATTCCTGTGATGCACCTAAAGGGTTAATAAACTTCTTGAATGTGGTTTTGAGCACTTTAAGGGGTGCAGTTTTTAGAACGGTGTCACTTTTGGGTATTTTCTATCATATAGACCCCTCAAAGTGGCTTCAAATGTGATGTGGTCCTAAAAATAAAATGGTGTTGTAAAAATGAGAAATCGCTGGTCAACTTTTAACCCTTATAACTTCCTAACAAAAAAAAATTTTGGTTCCAAAATTGTGCTGATGTAAAGTAAACATGTGGGAAATGTTAGTTATCAAGTTTTTTGTGTGCTGTATCTCTGTGATTTAAGGGCATAAAAATTCAAAGTTGGAAAATTGTGAAATTTTCAAAATTTTTGCCAAATTTCTGTTTTTCTCACAAATAAACACAAGTTATTTGATTGAAATTTTGCCACTAACATGAAGTACAATATGTCACGAGAAAACACTGTCAGAATTACCAGGATCCATGGAAGCGTTCCAGAGTTATGACCTCATAAAGGTACAGTGGTCAGAATTGTAAAAATTGGCTCGGTCATGAACGTGCAAACCACCCTTGGGGGTGAAGGGGTTAAACCCCTGTCTCCAATGCCACTTTGGCTGTGTGCACCACGAACACCTCTTCCATTGTGCCTCAAACAAATGGTTTACCAGAGTTGCTTGTTTGTTAGCCAATATTATCTCTAGGTTCTCCTGTGGCATGATGTTGTGCAATTTGCCTTTGTAGCGTGGATCGAGGATGCTGGCCAGCCAGTAGTCATCATCCCTCATCATTTTGGCAATGCGGGGGTCCCTTTATAGGATCTGCAAGGCATAATCGCACATATGGGCTAATGTTCCAGGTGTCAATGATGCACTGCCAGTGGTGAGTGGAGGAGCACTTTCTGGCAAATCCACATCCCTACAGTCACACACAAACACTGTAACTGACCTTGGAACGCCAACATTTTCTCTTGCCCCCTGAGAAGCATCCTCCTGCCCAAAATAATCATCCCCCTCATCCTCCTCCTCTTCCGCTTCTTCCTCCACCTCATCCAGGACAGTTCCCTGACCAGAGAATGGCTGACTGTCATCAAGGCTTCCCTCCTCCTCCTCCTCTACTGCAGGCGCCTGATCCTTAATGTGTGTCAAACTTTGCATGAGCAGACGCATAAGTGGGATGCTCATGCTTATGATGGCGTCGTCTGCGCTTACCAGCCGTGTGCATTCCTCAAAACACTGAAGGACTTTACAGAGGTCTTTCAGCTTTGACCACTGCACACCCGACAATTCCATGTCTTCCCTCAAACTGCCTGCCCGTGTATCCTCCCACAAATGCATTACAGCCTGCCTCTGTTCGCACAGCCTCTCAACCATGTGCAGGGTGGAGTTCCACCTGGTTGCAACGTCTATGATTAGGTGGTGTTTGGGGAGGCGGAGCAATCGCTGCAGCTTCTGCATACGAGTGGAGTGGACGTTTGAGCGACGAATGTGCGAGCACAGTCTTCGCACCTTATGGAGCAAGGATGTTAGCTCCGGATAATTATTAAGGAAGCACTGCAACACCAGGTTCAAAGTGTGAGCCAGGCAAGGTACAGTTTGTGTGTGAGTTTTGCACGGGCTATGGCTGCCACAAAATTACGGCCGTATCACTGACTACCTTGCCTGCCTCAAGATGTAGACTGCCCAGCCATGACTCAGTTTGTCGCTGCAAGTAGTCGGCCAGTAACTCTGCGGTGTTTCTGTTGTCACCCAAAGACATCATCTTTAACACAGCCTGCTGATGCTTACCACTAGCTGTTTGATAGTGGGACACCTCGTGTGCAACACTGCCAGCTGCGGATGGAGTGCTTGTGCGACTGCGCTCTGTGGACGAGCTTTCGCTGATAGAGGAGGAGGATCGAAAACCTGCAGCCAACTGTTTCCTATACCGTGGGCTAGGCAGCACTGTTCCACCAGAGCCTGCATCCACCACATTATCTCAGTGCGCAGTGATGGACATGTAACGGCCCTGGCCATGCCTACTGGTCCATGCATTTGTTGTGAGGTGCACCTTTCCACTCACTGACTGTTTTAGTGCATGGACAATGCGGTCTTTCACATGCCGGTGGAGGGCAGGGATGGCTTTTTGAGAAAAGAAGTGCCGACTGGGTAGGTCATAGTGTGGGACAGCATAGGCCATGAGGTCGCGGAAAGCTTCATTTTCAACCAAACGGTAGGGCATCATCTCTAATGAGATTAGTTTGGCAATGTAGGCATTCAAACAAAGTGTGCATGGATGACAGGATGATTACTTTCTTGTCCTACTCAAAGTGTCTGATAGGGTGAGCTGGACTGGAGAGCTGCATATGGGGGAAGTAGCGGTGGACCGGACGGAGTGAGAGGGGATTGGTGATGGTATTGGTGGTGATGGCCTAGATTCAGTGTTGTGTTGCAAAACCATTGTGATTCCCTGAGTGCTTTGGCCTTGCGACGACACCTCCACATTTAGTGCTGGTGGTGTGCTTAAAGGTGGAGGTGGTCTTACAGTGGGGGAAGCGATGGAGCGTTGCTGGCTACCTTGAGTCGGAGCAGGTGCACACGTGCTACCTGAGGTTTTGTAGTCCGTCCACGCTTGCAAGTGCATGTTGATTAAATGTCTAAGCATGCAACTGGTATTCAAATTTCTGAGTTGTTTACCTCGGCTAAAGGTCCTTCCACACTTCTTACAGGTAACCTTTGCCTCATCAGTAGGATTTTGGACAAAGAAGTGCCACACTGCACTCTTCCTACTATGGTATACATTTTCTGGCCTTGCACGCTGTGCTAAGTTGACCGTCTGGCCAAGCTGTCCTGCAACTCTTTTAGTTTTTGTTCCACATTTTTGGACAGCTTCGGCCCTGGCAGATAACCGCTGCTGCGATGTCAATACCTGCTGCGGATCCTTCTCCTTATCTGAACTATTGCCAGCACCAACCTCTTCCTCAATAGATGCCAATCCGGGTCAAGAACTCGGTCATCCATCATCTCCTCTTCAAAGTCCTCTGCACCTTCCTCTTTACCTTCCTCTGTGTCACCGTGGAAGGTGGTATAGTATGCGGGAAGGGGCACCTGAGTTTCATCAGGGTCAGATTCTGGCTCAATAGACTGTGAGGGCAACGTAGTGCTCTGGGTCGATGTACCAGCGGAATCATCTAGCAGTGGCTGTGCATCAGTGCACTCCATGTCAGATTCATCTTGGACTGGGGAATTCAGGATTTGACTGGATAACCCAGGCATGGTATGTGAAAAGAGCTCCATACAGTAATCTGAAGTGTGGGCTGCCACATCCTTAACTTTTGGTGGGGGTGAAGGACACAAGGAAAGGTGTTTTTCCTGACCAGAACCCTGCACTGACGACTCCGTGCTTGCAGGTTTCAACCGTTCAGAAGAGAAGGCAATAGAGCTGGTGGCTGTTTCGGCAATGTACGCCAAAACCTGTTCCTGATGCTCTGGCTTCAAAAGCGGTTTTCCTACTCCAAGAAAAGGCAACCTTACAGGCCTTCTTGGGCCAGACAATGATGCAAGCTGAACACCTCCTGCCTTAGCTGCTATTGTGCTTTTGCCAGAACCAGCCGATGCACCACCACCATCAGTACCAGCTGCGCCCCCCTGCCCACATCCGTGGCCTCTTCCACCATACTTCCTCATGTTTGGGAAAATGTACCAAAAATACCAGCAGAGAGATGGTACTGTATGAGGTGCATCCAGCTGTGTAAGGTGTATTAACCCTCCGTCAGGAACAATATTCGCACTAACTCGTAATGGAACATTGTGCCTGTCAAGCGCAGGCTAGAAAAATGTCTAGAATATCTAATTTTCTCAATTTCAGTGATCTAAAAGTGATCAGAGACCTTCATAGGGATGTAATAAAAGAGACTACACATTATCAGGTGCAAAACAAACCCATTTACTCAACATAAAAGTAATAACTTTGATACACACAAATTTCAAAACTCCCACCAAATAGCCCCCAATGATATCAAGTAACGGTTATTAAAAAGAGAAAATTTTGGCACAAAAACATTTTCTAGGCACCTAGAATAATATTACACACAGAATTAATCTGAATTAGATCCTGAAGGTTCCCCAGAAAAAAAACACATTTGCAAAGCAAAGAGCAAGAATTGCAATACATTTTTGCATGTGTCAGGCAGATTGCATGATGACATTTGAGACTTTCATAATTAGAAAGCCTTCTGTTCCCGCTTTCCATGGTGCAGGTGGTGTACCACCTCGCAAAAGAAGGAGATGCAGGTGTTGGATTTTCAGTATCAATATCTGGGCGGAATCTTTTGAGCCTAACTTGAAGGCCAGAGGGGATACCCCTGGTTTTCATACTTCTGCTGCGTAGCTCTCCAAGCATTAGTTCATGGGCCAATTTGTTTTTTTTATTTTTTCTCATATAATAAGATTCTATATCTTCTTCCTTCTCATCACTGTCACCATCTTGCTCTGTTTCAGAATTTATTTCACAGACTTCCACCTCATCATGAGAATCAATCTCACTTTCTTCAAAATCCTCATTCATTGTGGGGTCTGCATCATCATCATCATCTAACAGCATGTTTCCCACTTCCTCAACATGATGGGGTTTTGAAAGATCATACATTTTCTTCTCCATTTCAGAAGATAATCTGAAGCAAGAGAGAGAATATGCATTAGGGAACAATGTGCCTGAGAAGCACACTTTCATTTGTAAGAAAATCTGCCTTATTTATATGAAATATTCCCAAACCTTTCTCTATCCATTCATAAAACAAGCTAAATAAACAATAGTAATGACTAAAAACATTACATACCAACCTTATAAAGTGTGATGTGTTCGGGACCAATGAGCCTGAGAAGCCAGCACAACTATATCTTCCTTCCTGAAGCTCTGCAGACCAACTGTGGTATCAGGTTTCACACTGCAGCTAGAGCCAGGAGACTATCTAGAGGGAGGGGGTTTCCTGAAAATCTGGTGAGAAGGGAGAAATGAAAGTAGAAGAGCTGCGCCTGTCAGATCCATTGTTCCTGACGGAGGGTTAAAAAAATTAAATCTACGTATATATTTTGTTAGTCACAGACGCTCTCACAGTATGTATTTGACTGTAATCCAACAAAGCAGATATACGGAACTGTATCAGAAGTGTACAGCTGTATACGTTTTTTGTGTAACTAACAATCTCTGTATATGTATTTACGGAGTGTCACACACACACACTGACTCTGTATAGATGTGACTGCAATGTGAACAGCAGATATACAATACTGTTTGAGAATCAGACAGCTCTATACGGTGTGTGTATGGAAAATTGTGAATCTCCGTCTATTTGTATAGGTACTGACACACGCTGTCTCTGTCTAGTTTTGATTGTGATCAAACAGCAGATATATGAAACTGTTTGAAAAGTGGACAGCACTCTAAGGTGTAGGTATGGAAAAACGGAAAAACTCCTCTGCTTTTTTTCCAGAGTCACACACAGATAGCTTCTATTTGTCCGTGATACAAGGCAGTACATGGTAGTGTTTGAGGAGCGTACACCGCTATACGGTGTCTGTATGGAAAATTGTCAATCTCTGTCTATTTGTATAGGGACTGACACACGATGTCTCTGTCTAGTCTTGACCGTAATCGAACAGCAGATATACAAAACTGTTTGAAAAGCGGACAACACTCTAAGGTGTAGGTCTAGAAAAACGGAAAAACTCCTCGGCTTGTTCTTCCAGAGTCACACCCAGATAGCTTCTATTTGTCCGTGATACCAGCTGGTACACGGTAGTGTGTGAGTAGCGTACACCGTTATACGGTGTGTGAAAAAATGAACGCTCAGTAACTCACCAGGACAAAATAATAAAAGTTGGAGTGCTTTGAAAAAGCAGTTTGAACAACAGTGTGCACACAGCAATGCAGCTGGCAGGTAGCCTTAAAAGGCAGCTTAATCACCACCAGCGCTGCTGCACACAACAAAAATCCTCAGCTTTCACTGCACACTAACTGTACAGTGAAAAGCGCTATCAGCAGAAGCAGTTTTTTTTTTTGTCTTCCTTGCCTAATGCTCTCCCTATTCAGAATCAGCAGCAGCACCTCTCCCTATTGTAAGATCGGCAGAAGTAAGATGGCGGTCAGCTGTCACAGCCTTTTATACCCACTGTCATGCCACACAAAGCCAGCCAATCACTTCAATGCCCTTCTCTAAGATGGTGGTGGCCGCTGCCCATGTCATCGCGTTGTCCACAGTGTGTGTCCTCCATCATTGGCTGAGAAAAGGCGCTGGAAGCATTATTTGAAACGTGACTTTGGCGCTCTGATCGGCGACCTCATGGCCGACCTCACACTATGGTCGGTTTCGATTGGCGAAACCTGACATTAGCTAAAGTCGGCTATTTTTTAATTTGACCGACCCGTTTCGCTCAACTCTAGATAGTAAGCATTTCTATTTGAATTGTCTTTTGATTTTCAGTTTGATGTCCTCTTTTTCCAAAGCTCTAAGTTTTCCAGTTGAAAGTTTTATTTTTATTCCAAATTTTTGGTCCACTTACAGATTTGATGTTAATTCATCCAGAGATTTATTCTGATATGCTTTAGAGTAGGTAAGATTTTTTCTCCCTATGGCTGTGTGCCCACGTAAGCGTTGTTTTGCATTTTTTAAGCGTTTTTAATGGCAAAAACGCTTAAAAAGAAGCATCCCATTCATTTTAATGCATCACTGTAAAAAACGCAGCATGCTCATTAATTTTGCGGAAAAGTCTGCATTTGTAACTATTTACTATGAGACTGGGGACCCGCGTTTTTTGCGCGGAAACCGCGCAAAAAACGAGTGGAAAAAAACCCTGCGTTTTCTGGGAAGGAGTCCGGTTTTCATGCAGAAATTTTCTGCATACGTGGGCACATAGCCTTATATGGGGCAATTTACATCTACGTCATATGAGTTTTTGTTTTCCTCTCAATCAACACAGTAAGATTACAGGTTAGACTTGATTTACTTGGATCTTTTATCAACATTATCAACCATGTATATGATTGTTTGTTATATAGGATCTGCTTTATCCGGCTTTCTACTCCTTACCAAGCATCCAACAGAGTGACTTCACAAGACAGCAAAGGTGGCAAGTGTAATCATCACATACTGGGGCCCAATGCTGTATTATTAATCCTTCATCCACAGAGATCATGGCCTTATATAATCCTATGAAAACAAATACTGGTAGCTCTTTCCAGCAGCTTCTGAAGAAGAGGCTACTACCATAGTACTTACTTTAAGTGTTGCCTGCTTCTTATGGATAAGCCCCAACTGCTTTTGTTCAAAGAGAGAAAAATTTTATTGATTGTAAAACTGAAATAATATTTGCAGAATATTGCTTCAGTTGTACTGTGTATTGCTGCACAAAATCAGCAAATGTGACTAATATTGTGACAATTATTAATAACAATAATAGTAATTTTCATCATCATCAGTGATAGTCTTTCATTGATCATCAACTTCATAGTACTAAATTCTCCAGTGTTTGTTCTGAAGCAAAAACCATCAGTCTTATGAACACTGTGCATCTATCATGGGAAATTAAAGCTCATGGCACACTGCAACAGTTCTTTTATAACAGCAAGCTTTCAGAACGAAGGAGTGTAATATACAAGTTCTCACATCCCACTACGTTGTTGTCTAGGCAACTGGGATTTTAATATGGCAAACATTTTTTTTACAGAATTAAGTATTGTGGAATTATATTACAGAGCCTTATCCTGGAGTTAAGAAACAATTGTTGTGGCATACCAGGGAGACAAGAGATTTCAACATCAACACTTCTTCCATTGAATATGCGTGCAATGTAGTTAGGGGAAACAATGCAGAGGTAGGAAGAAAATCGTAATTAAAATTATCCCAGAATTTGTCGTTTCTATCAGTGGATGCTAAGAAGTGAGCAATTAGGTATTTAATAGTTCATCCAAAAAGAATCAGACAGAATGATGTAAGGCTAACTAAAGTGAAGCTATGTTTTAGGCTAAAATAATATTTTAACCAGTAGAATTAAATGTAAAGACTAGAGATGAGTGAATCTTTGGAAATTCAAATTTGCCAGTTTCGCTGAATGATTACCAAAAATGTAATTCATATCAAATTGATTTGTGGCAAATAACAAATATTGCAAAGTCACCAATTACACTGAAAAGACATTTGTAACACTTTGAGATCTTCTAGGATTGTATCCAACCTCTTTGTATCTCATACAATCATTATTGAAAAAATGACTAAGTATGGAATGGACAAGGCAACTGTTAGGTGGATTCATAACTGGCTTAGTGATCGGACCCAAAGAGTGGTCGTAAATGGCTGCACATCCAGTTGGAAGAATGTCTCAAGTGGGGTACCACAGGGCTCTGTCCTGGGCCCTGTATTGTTCAACATCTTTATCAACGATTTAGATGAAGGAATTGAGGGTAAACTGATTAAATTTGCTGATGACACAAAGCTAGGAGGGATAGCTAATACTAGAGAAGAGAGAGAGAGGATTCAAAAAGATATAAATAAACTGGAGAAGTGGGCAGCAACTAACAGAATGGTTTTTAACAGGGACAAATGCAAAGTACTACATCTGGGCAATAAAAATGAAAAAAGCATATACAGAATGGGAGGAATAGGCCTAAGCAACAGCACATGTGAAAAAGACTTGGGTATACCAATAGATCACAAACTGAATATGAGTCAACAGTGTGATGCAGCAGCAAAAAAAGCAAATGCAATTCTAGGATGTATTAACAGAAGCATACAGTCTAGATCACGTGAAGTCATTATTTCCCTCTACTCCTCTTTGGTCAGACCTCATCTGGAATATTGTGTCCAGTTTTGGGCACCACATTTTAAAAAAGACATCAATAAACTGGAGCAAGTTCAGAAAAGAGCAACCAGAATGGTGACCGGTCTGCAAACCCTGTCTTATGAGGAAAGGTTGCAGGATTTGGGATTGTTTAGTTTGCAAAAGAGAAGACTGAGAGGAGACTTAATAGCTGTCTACAAATATCTCAAGGGCTGTCACATTGTAGAAGGATCATCTTTATTCTCATTTGCACAAGGAAAGACTAGAAGCAATGGGATGAAACTGAATGGGAGGAGACACAGATTAGATATTAGAAAAAACTTTTTGACAGTTAGAGTGATCAATGAGTGGAACAAGCTGCCATGAGAAGTGGTGAGTTCTCCTTCAATGGATGTCTTCAAACAGAGGCTGGACAGACATCTGACTGGGATGATTTAGCGAATCCTGCTTTGAGCAGGGGGTTGGACCAGATGGCCCAGGAGGTCCCTTCCAACTCTACGATTCTATGATTCTATGATTCTAACCCCTTTTCAAGTTTTTTTTATGCAAATACAGGGTTTAAAATGTCAAAGTGATCTCAGATGGTAATGGGCGAACCTCACTCGGAGCCACTGCCACTTCTGTCATGAGGCAGAAGAAATTGTTGTGAGGTATCAGAAAGAGAGAGCAGCAAAGTGACTGCTCCCCTATCTGACTAAGGCTGGGTTCACCTAGCATTAATGGGCTGCGCTTAACGCATCTGTTACATAGCGGCATTAACTCTATGTAAAGTGTCATGCCCGTCATGCCGGCCATGCTGCTTGCGCTGCATGATCCCCATTGTCATGCCTGTCATGCCTCATTGTCCCCAGTTCCGGGTCCCTGCAGGCGCCCCGCAGGTCTTGCTTGTGTGTACAGGTGCACCATATGACTGTTATGCCGCAAGATCCCTGGAGCAGTGTGCACACGCACCTCATGACTGTTATGCTGCATGACTCCTGGAGCAGTGTGTACGTGCACTGAACTATCATACCAGCCATGTCTGTTATGCCGCATGAACCCTGGAGCAGTGTGCACGTGCACTGAACTATCATGCCCGCTGTGTCTTATGCTGCAAGATCCCTGGAAGCAGTGTGCACACGCACCTCATGACTATTGTGCTGCAAGATGCCTGGAGCAGTGTGCACGCCCGCCTCATCTCATGGCTGCCTGCCATTGCCAGTGCGCATGTGTGTTTTACCTTTGGCTGCATGCCGTCACTGTCTGATCCAGCTATCCTCTCTGTGCTCCTGGAGCCCCTGATCATGTGACCTTTCCTATGTTCCAGCACAGTCTGATGCAGCAGTCCTCTCTGTATTCCTGGAGCCTCTGATCATGTGACCTTCTCTATGGTCCAGCCCAGTCTGGGCTAGCAATGCTCTCTATGATCCTGGAGGATCTGAACCAGAAATCTTTTCCTGGTCCTGACCCGGAAGTGCAGGTGCTAATGCCCTATAACAGACCACCCCTTCCTATGGTCGGGGCCTGAGTATCGTGTTGCTTCCCTGCATGGCTGTGTGGTCTGCTCGGTCGCTCCCTGTATTCTTTGCCCCTGCACTCTGCCCTGTCGTTCGTGTCTGCACACACTCTGTGCTTGTACTCTGTCTCTTGTCCCGTGCCATGTCTTGTGTTGTCTCTCGTGCTGTGTTTGTCCTTGATATGCTTTGCCTTGTAGTACTTCCTCTGTTCTCTGCCTTAGCCTGTTTCACTATGTCTTGCCTAAGCTCTTCCTTGCCTTGTTGTTCATCTTATGTTCTGTGTCTAGTCTCAAGGCTCCGCCTTGACCTGGCTCTGGGCTTCGGCCTACGCTCTGCTGCTAGACTCTGTTCTATGGTGCTCTCTAGCACACTCCCTGACTCGTCTCAAGGCTCTGCCTTGACCCGGCTCTGGGCTTCAGCCTACGCTCTGCTGCTAGTTCTATGTCTCTGTCCTGAACCTTGACCCTGGCGTGCCCTCTGCATGCACAGGACCTTGCCTTGAACTCTGTCCCTGGCATGCCCTCTGCACGCACAGGACCTTGCCTTGGACTCTGTGTCTAGTCTCTGTTTTTCATGCGCTCTTGCACCTCTCGTACCAGGCTTTGCAATGCTGTCTCACACGCGTCTCTGTCCTGTACCTTTGCCTAGCCCTGCCTTGTGGCTGCGTGCCCTCTTGCACCCGACTGGTCATCCCGTGCCCGCTAGTTGTGCCTCAGCCGTGCCGCCTCTAGTCATGTCTGCCTGCTTGTGCCTCAGCCGTGCTCGCCGTCCAGTGCTATAGTGGTTTCCGCCTGTCTGTGCCTCAGCCGTGCCGCCTCTAGTCATGCCCGCCTGCCTGTGCCTCCAGCCGGTACCGCCTGCCGGTGCTCCAGTCATGTTTTCCGTGCTCCCTTGCACTCACGCTGTTTCTTGCACTGTGCATTTTTGTGCTACTCTTGCACAAGTCTTTTGCTATCCTTGCTCTGTTCTGAACCTTGTCTCTGAGTCGTGTTCTGAGTTCCATGACTTGCCTTGAATCTTTGTCTTGCTTGTACCATGTTCTGTGCTCTGCTCTTTTGTCTTGAACCCTGACTCCGGCGTGCCCTCTGCACATGCAGGACATCTGTCCTGAACTTCAAAGGCCAATGTGTTCTCTAGCACGTGTGGGACCTGCTGCTAACCATGTACCCTGGCGTGCCTCCTAGCACGGCCAGGACCATTCTTTGTACCATGCCCCTGGTGTGCCTCTAGCATGTGCAGGACCTTGAATCTTGAATCCTGGCGGCTTCCTTAGCGCGCCCAGGACCTTGGACCTTGAACCCTGGCGTGTCTCCTATACCGCACCATGCCTAGTGTTTATTCAAAATTAGTCAGCCTAGAAAGCAGACAGCTTCAATAAAGAATCATCCAAAAAGCAAAAAGAAGCTAAGCTTAAAAATGACAATTTTTATTAGAATATAATTAAAACCACAATTATAGAAATCACAATGATGATAAAAATGGGGACACTACAAAAAAAACCCACAAAGAGGATAATAAGCATGAGATGAATGCTAGGCATACATGTGTATGCCTAGCATTCATCTCATGCTTATTATCCTCTTTGTGGGTTTTTTTTGTAGTGTCCCCATTTTTATCATCATTGTGATTTCTATAATTGTGGTTTTAATTATATTCTAATAAAAATTGTCATTTTTAAGCTTAGCTTCTTTTTGCTTTATGGATGACCATGCCTAGTGTGTTGAACCTTGCCTTGCACCTTGCCTTGGACCCTGGTGTGTACCCTAACACGCACCATGTTTTGAACACTGTTGTGCCTCCTTGCCTGAACCCTGGTTTGCTTGCCGGATGCCCAGATCCTTCCGATCGCCATCAGAGTTCCGGAACCTGATGACCCTGTTGATCGTTGCTTGCTGTCCGGAGACCGACGTCATCATGCCTTTGCCTGTACCCAGGCATGCCATCTAGCACATACCATGCCATAGACCTTGGCGTGCCCTCGCACGCACCTTGCTGTGTTTTCCCTGTGTTATCACGTCTTGCACCTGATGTTACCCAGAAGTTTTCCTTAATGAAGATACCTTGAACTTACATCTTGTCTTGTCTTGTTTCCTGCACATCCCTGGTCATCAGACACTTACATTGTGTCTTCCTTGAGCTGGTCGTCTGGCCCCAGCAGTCACGGTGGCTCACCCCCTTGGTCTTGCCCCTGTCACTCACTGTATAGGGGGTGGCTCCTCACAAGGTCAGCTCGCCCTCGGTGGGTGCCACGACCCAGAGGGTCCACTCTAAAGAAAAAGTCGACTCAGCTGAAGCTGACTCATCACAAAGGATGTGTTAACGCACCCATACACAGCTATAGATGAGCGCATCACTAAAGCATGCCATAATCGGCATGCGCTAGCGATGTGCAGTCATTCTGTGATGGACCCTCGGAAGTGGGCTGCAGCGTCTCAGGCTCCGTCACTGCTAGCGCAGATGAAGCATATGTGCTGGCGGGAGGACATAACGCGATCGCATTATGCTTCAGCCTTAATGCAGTCCGTCAGCGCTATGTGTTGAACGGACTGCTGCTAACGCTATGTGAACCTGGCCTAAGACTCTTCACACTGGCTAGCATAGCTGCTAATCGCAGAGGCTCAGGTAGTGTAGGACACTGTGCAGGCTGGCTCTAACTTGTCAAGCTTCCAACAGGCTGGTCTGGCAATGCTGCAGTTAGCACCATCCCTTGCATTCTCTGATTGGTTCATGCTTGCTGGACTACCTACGGTTCCTCGGTCACACCTTATGTAAAATTTAGACAATGCCTGAGTTTATAGTCTTTGTCACGGTTGCTCACTCTGCTTTGAATGAGAAATTGCCACTGCCATCCATTACCTAGATGTCTGACTCAAACTTCTTCTACAAGGGTGGCTGGAACTTTTTAGGTTTATTGAATTCGATGTCATTCTTACGGTGTGGCGAATGTAAGAGGATGCAGAAAGGAAATAGCTGAAGGAGGGGCATTGTAACGGGGGCTTATTATTACACTGCTTAGTGTTATGAGATAATATTCACTCCATCTCATGCCATAGTTGCTGTCTGGGGAGGGTGGAGATGGAGAGGTTGGAGGCTTTTAATATTTACAGCCTGGGTCTTATTATCATTCCCAGCCATTTGGGATAATAAGCCTCCATACAGTAAACATGCCATGATCTGCATTGTATTTAATAATATCATAATAAGCAGCTCATTATTATTTAAAATTTATTTACGGGGTCGTACCGGCTTGGGATAAAATTCTGCAGTCATTCTATGGGAATATACAAGCAGGTGGTCATGCCACTGCATATATGCTATTTGCACAGGCCGAGTAGCTAAGTTTGGCTTCTCTCAATAGAAGAGAATTGAGAGTTGACATACAGCAATGCTGGGGACTAATGAGTCATTGGTACTATAAATAGGGTGGACTCAGGGGATGTTATTATTATACATGGAGGGGTCTTGAGGGATGTTATTACTAGTCATTTTGGTGGACTTGACAGAAATTATTACTATACATGGGGTTGACTCAGGGTACTTTATCATTGTTCATAGGGTGGAATAAAGGGTCATTATTAATGTACATGGGAAGGATTTGGAGACATTGTTAATGTACATGGGGCAGACTTAAAGGACATTATTACTGTAAATAGGGTGTACTGTAATCAGGGAACATTATTACTGTACATGGGGGACACAAGGGGCATTATTAAATGTTAAGTGATCACTTAAGAAGCATTATTGCTATAGAGGAGTTAAGGGTGTTGTGACCAACAAAGGGGCACATGGGACGTTAATACTTTGTAGGAGGCAAAATATGGGCACTGTTTTCTAGGGCACTTGAACGTGTCATTTATATATTCTAGGGGGTTATTTTACTATGTAGAAGAAGCAAAAATGGCATTTTACTTTATACGGAGCATAGTGGAGGGAATTATTATGTATGACACCGTGTGGAGAACTGTTTTTGTGACACACAGTAGGTGCAGTAATAGAGACATATATGGCAACAGCAGCTCAGCATTGAGGAGACAGCAAGAGTTTGTGCAGGTTTGGAATAGTTGGGGACAGTGATAGAAATGTGAGAAGTCAAATACAGTATGATTTTGTTGTAATCTCTGCAGAGGATTCGTGGCAGGAAGAAGTTGTCATGATGGTCTGGGCCAGATGTAAAAAATGGGAAAAGTGAGCAACTCTATCAGAAAGAGCGTCATCTGTAAGTCACTATCTATAACTGTACTGTAATCTATTACATGTTTTGCAAGACTTGTATATTTAAATATCATCGTATGGTGATAATATCAGTATTGGTCTTTCTGTAGAGATTTACTTTCAGTAACCCACGATTAGGGTGTGCCACCATAGTTGTAAACATGATTATCCGAACAGGGAGTACAGCTTTGCTCAAAAACACTAAAGTGGACAAATCATCGGACTCAGATGGCATACACCCCTGAGTACTGCAGGAAATCCTTGAGGGTTTAATATTAGATACTATCCTGTAGAATCTCAATATCAATAACCTCATGACCCCACATCAATATGGGTTTATGAGGAATCGAACCTGTGAAACGACTCTGATCAGCTGTTATGAGGAGGTAAATTCTAGACTGGAAAAGTTAATGGATGTTGCCAATGTGGATGTTTCAAAGGCTTTTGATACTGTGCCCCACAAAAGGTTGGTACATAAAATGAGAGTAATGGGACTAGAAGAAAATAAGTAAAGCTGGGTTAACAACTGGCTCAGTGATAAAAAGTAAAGGTGTTACTAAAGGACTATATTTGGAATCAGTCACAGTTAACAGTGGAGTACCACAGGGGTCAGTGTTGGATCCTCTTCTTTTTGACGTATTTATTAATGACTTTGTAGAAGGCATACAGAGTAGAATTTCAATATTTTCATATTATACTAAACTAATATAATGCCCAATGATTGTGGTCCTTGGCCCAAGCAAGCCTCTTCTCATTTGCAGTCCTGTTTACTGCCTTCTTTGCATCAGTTTGACCATAAAGGCTCACTTCTTACAGTTTCTTTTACACAGTTGTTTGCCATTTGATGACTGCGTTTGATGGCTGCATTATTTATGAAGACTAATTTTTTAGTTGCTGTCAATTTGCGATTCTTAAGCTGGTAACTTTGCAACAGAGGTAATTTTTTATCTTTCTCTCCTGGTGTGATCTTCATGAGAACCACTTCCATCATAGCAATTGATGGCTATCATGACTGCACCTGAGGATACCATCAAGGTTCAAGCAATTTTCCAGAATGACTGACTTGCATTTCTTACAGTAGTGATGGACTGTCATGTTGCTTCACTGAATTGAGTGGTTCTTGCCATACTCTGGATTAAAGCAGTTGTGGAATAGAGTTCAGCATTGATGGAAGTGTGTACCAACACTCCTGATGGAGTAATTATACAATTGACTGTTGATGAGGCATACCTGCTCATTGTAAGTCATTCCTGGTGATTAGTTTATGAAGAAAATGTCAAGGGTGCCTAAAGCTGTTATCAGACCAAAAGTTGTGTATTTTGAAGAGTCTGAAGTTTAGCACCCATTCTGCCTTATTTCAAACATTTATTTACTCCTTGTTTCCATATGTGTTACTTCTTGATTTTGCTGCCTTTAGTTTGAATCCACAATTTATCTATTTCAATAAGAAAAAGGAAAACCATTGCATGAACAGGTATGTCCAAAATTTTACTGGTACTCTATATATTATAGACAAATATCTGGCAGTATAAATACCTTGTGTCTTATTGCTGCCCTCAATCTTTTTATGATGTATGACTTGTGACATGAAACTGTCTTCTGCAACATCATCTTTGTAGCACAGTTTGGCTGTTCCTCAATCAGTTTTAGTCCTCCTACATAACTGTCTCAATTAACGCCTTTGTTCAACCGATATGTGAAAATGATGACAATCACCTATTTGGTATAATTGGTTTTGCTTACACATCATGACCATAATCCTACAAAATCCAAGTGTAGTTGGAAGAATTGATGCTGTTTTGAAGGCAAAGGGCGCCGACATCAAATATTGATTTGATTTAGATTTCACTTTTGTTTATTCTCTTTGTATTTTGTTAACACTTCCATTTTTTAAAGCATTCTTACATTGCAATATTTTTTCCACCTGCCTAAAACTCGTGCACAGTGCATGTATACACACATTCAGAGGTGCTTAAAAGCTTGTGAACCTTTCACATTTCTGCATAAAGTTGACCAAAAATTACAACTGAAGCCCTGACTTCCTCTTCATGTTTAAAATGTCTGAGTGTCGGAGACAGTGACACCAGTTCTCATTGGGCACATGGCTCTTGTGTCACAACACTCTTATAAGAGCCCCAGGACAACGAGCACTCACACCACTGGAACAATGCCAGTTTGGGATATTGTATACTGTAAGCTTTTTTATTTTATCGGAGCCCAACGTTTAGCTCACGAAGGGGTTGTTCTAATAGTGGACAACCCCTTTAAAGGAAATTTGTCATGAGGTTTTTGCTATCTCTTCTGAGAGCAGCATAATGTAGGAAAAGAGACCCTGATTCAAATGATGGGTTTACTTAGTTTACTGTGTGCAGGAGTTGTGATACTGTCAAAGTTTTCTCTGCTGTAGAAATCTTACCCTGCCCACACCACTTATTATTATTAGCAGCTTTCTGTGCACATTGCATATTGGAGTATATAATGGATTAGCGGGTCAATCTGCACTACTGATATTCCATTGAGAGCAGAAGATAATTCTAAGTGGTTTATTGTCAATGTGTTCAAAAGTCATCTAACTTCTTCTTCAGGACAACCTCATGTACAGAAAGGCAGCGGTATGCCTACATGTAAATACACAGAACATTCAAATAAACCACTTTGAATTATCTTCTGCTTTGTGGACCTCTTAATGGAATATCAGCAGAATAGATTAACCCGCTAATCTGTTATTTATCCAAGATTATCTATTGCGGGCTTGCAGCAGCTGATTAATAAGTGATTACAGTACTTGTGTCTCACACAACCCCAACACATGAGCATCTCCTGCACCTGCTAATCCTTTATACCTATGATAAGACCCTATTGTACTTTATGTTTCTCCCACAGTACATTGTATTTTGACAGTAAGCTGTTTATCAGTACAGGGGGCATGGTCGAACCAGGAGGCATAATGGCAGCTAGTCGGGAAGTGATAATCTCCTATTGATAAGGCACTGATTTTATTAAAACTACAGCAAACAGGCTAGTAAGTGACACATGACTGAAATCAGTGTCTCAGCCCTTACCTCGTGCTGCCCTCAGATTACTTAACAAAAACCAGCTAAAAGATTTATTTTAAAGAGGGACATTCTTTAAGAAGCAACGTTGGTCAGAGGTTCAACAATCTCTGAAATATTTTGTAAATTTCAGAATAATGTCCAACTTAAAAATCGCACTGACTTTAACCGCTGTGACAGAGCAAATTTGCTACTTAATGACCAGGCCAATTTTTACATTTCTGACCACTGTCATTTTATAAGGCTATAACTCTGGAACTCTTTAACGGATCCCACTGATTCTGAGAATATTTTTTCGTGACATATTGTAATTCATATTAGTGGTAAAATTTCTTTGATATAACTTGCGTTTATATCTGAAAAAACAGAAATATGGTGAAAATTTTTAATATTTCACAATTTTCAAATTTCAATTGTTATGCCCTTAAATCAGAGATATATCGTATGTCACACAAAATTTCCCACATGTCTAATTTACATCACCACAATTTTGGCAACAAAATTTTTCTTTGTTAGGAAGTTATAAGGGTTAAAAGTTGACCAGCGATTTCTCATTTTTACAACAAAATTTACAAAACCAATTTTTAGAGACCACACGACATCTGATGTCACTTTGAGGGGTGCACATGACAGAAAATACCCAAAAGTGACACCAGTCTAAAAACTGCACCCCTCAAGATGCTCAAAACCACATTCAAGAAGTTAATTAACCCTTTATGTGCTTCACAGGAACTGAAGCAATGTGGAAGGAAACAAACATTTTACTTCAGAACTAGTTTTTTATATCCACAAATGTAAAAAGAGAAAATTTCTCCTGAATATGTCCATACCCCATATGTGGGGGTAAACCACTGTTTGGGTGCACAGCAGAGCTCAGAAGGGAAGGAGCGCCATTTGACTCTTTCAATGTAGAATTGGCTGGAATTGAGATCGGACGCCATGTCGCTTTGGAAAGCCACTGACGTGCCTAAACAGTGGAAACCCTGAACAAATGACACCACTTTGGAAATGCTACCCCAATGAATTTATCTAGATGTGTTGTGAGCACTTTGAACCTCAAAGTGCTTCACAGAAGTTTATAATGTAGAGCCGTGAAAATAAAAAATAATTTTTTTGACAAAAATGATATTTTAGCCCACAATTTTTTATTTTCCCAAGAGTATCTGGAGAAATTGGACCCAAAAAGATATTGTTCAATTTGTCTTAAGTACGTTGATACCCCATATGTGGGATAAAACTACTGTTTGGGCACACGCTGGGGCTCAGAAGTGAAGGAGCGTTATTTTGAATGCAGACTTTGATGGAATGATCTGCTGGCATCATGTTGTGTTTGCAGAGCTCCTGATGTGCCTAAACAGTAGAAACCCCGAAGTTACCCCATTTTGGAAACTAGTCCCCTCCAAGGAACTTATCTAGATGTGTTGTGAGAATTTTGAACCCCTAAGTGTTTCACTAAAGTTTATAGCGCAGAGCAGTGAAAATAAAAAATCATTTTTTCCACATAAATGATTTTTTAGCCTCCAATTTTTTATTTTCACAAGGGTAACAGGAGAAATTGGACCCCAAAAGTTGTTGATCAACCTGTCCTGAGTACGCCAATACCCCACATGTGGGGGTAAACCACTGTTTGGGCGCATGGCAGAGCTCTGAAGGGAAGAAGCACCGTTTGACTTTTTCAATGCAGAATTGGCTGGAATTGATATCGAACGCCATGTTGCATTTGGAGAGCCCCTGATGTGCCTAAACAGTGGAAACCCCCCAATTCTAATGCCAACCCAAACTCCAAAAGACCCCTAACCCTAATCCCATCCCTAACCATAACCCTAATCCCAACCCAATCCCCAACACACGCCTAACTCTAATCCAAACCCTTACCATAACCCTAACCACAAATCTAACCCTAACACATCACTAACCCTAATCCCAATCCTAATCCTCATCCCAACCCAAACCCTAATCTCAACCATAACTGTAAACCAAAACCTAACCTCAACTGTAGCCCCAAACCTAACCCTGAATTTAGCCCCAACCCTAACCCTAACCCTGACTTTAGCCCCAACCTTAACCCTAACCCTAACTTTAGCCCCAACCGTAACCCTAACTTTAGCCCCAACCCTAACCCTAACCCTCACTTTAGCCCAACTCTAACCCTAATGGGAAAATGGAAATAAATACATTTTTATATTTTATTATTTTTCCCTAAATAAGGTGGTGATAAAGGGGGGTTTGATTTGCTATTTTTTATTTTGATCACTGTGATAGGGTCTATCACAGTGATTAAAATGAACCATAGGAAAAATCTCCTATTGTTGCAGGGTGCCGGCAGCCAGATCTCGGCAGGCGCTCTGCGCATGTGCCCACCATTTTCTTACCGGAAGAAGATGCTGGCAGCCGTGGGGGGAAGCAGAAGGGCCCAGGGACACCGGGAGTTACGGGGGAATTGGAAACCCTATTTCTCTATCCTCTAATGTGGCCCTAGGACCAAAAATTGTTGTGCACCATGCCCTATGTACACACATTTGAGAAACTTGTCAATCAAATACAGTGGGTTGGGGAGAAGCCAGTCGGGGATTGTATA
Organism: Dendrobates tinctorius; assembly: GCF_039654945.1. Lineage (NCBI taxonomy): Eukaryota > Metazoa > Chordata > Amphibia > Anura > Dendrobatidae > Dendrobates > Dendrobates tinctorius. Next base: position 8,557,214 of record NW_027361838.1, on the reverse strand, counting down.
CTTAAATCAGAATTCTTCTTATTGCCCCTGGCTAGATTTTCAATCTATGTTTTCTCTGAAACACTGCAGCCATTCTGGGAAAGACATACATGGCTGCAATCAAGCAGTCAGGTTCTGATTGAAGCTGCCCGTTGTTTTGCATGCTTGAATGGTAGAATACCCATGTTACAAGCTTACAGGTCCTATAAAAGTTCAGTTCTGTAAAACCACTGGGGGAAGGTCAGATGAAAAAAACAGCCAAAAATCTAAGGAGAATAATGGTCATATTTTAAAATTGTCTTGAACACAATTTGGGGTGTAATCTATATATCCCACAATATCAGGAATTGGAAGGTTTGCTGTATAATCAGATGGTGCAGGCTGCACAGTCTGGCAAATTGATTCCTGCATTACGGCTGAACCTAAATACTTGTGCCTCGTCCTTTATCCTGACCTGTCCCTCAGTTTAACTTGTCATGTCTCTTTTGAACCCTACCAACTATGTAGCTATGTAACTTGATTGAACATATATCCGTGCTCATACACATGACATATCAGGCCTATGATATCCTGATAATAGGTTAAAGAGTTATTGTTTTCTAGGTGTTCCTCTCAATTATGTTTTGGCATGCCAGGCACAGGTACAAATACTGTAGTATGATGTGCACTCAGAATAAATCTTGATGTCAAGATGAGACAGAAGATGCCTCATATGATGTACATTTTGCAGAGAGAAGCTGGCATCATTAATGTTCACTGCTGTGAAGAAAGATAACACAGAAATCACTGAAAGCCCAGGTGAGAAAGGCGAGATAAACTAGGCAGTTTAACACATATGGCTGTCAGTTTGTATTTGTGTTTTTTAGGATATAAATCCCCGCTGGAATTTGGCTGCAAGTTTGTAACAGATTTTTAGTAGGCAAAGTCACTTTTTCATTGCTTTATACATCTTCATGATTATTCTCAACATGCTCAGTTATTGAATGATTTTAGTACAGGATAACTTCAAATTTCACCTTTATAAACTTACAATCTGAGAATTGCTTGCTAAGCCTAATATTTAATTAATAGCAATATCAGACTTTTAAAAAGCAAATAACCATGTAATTACATGTACAGGATTGCATCCCTTTACTATATGCTATGAATTTGAAAGCAATAGGCAGAATGCTATTTATGCTGTTTATGGCCTCATTTAGACATCCATGTTGCATTCATGTGTTATATCTGATTTTTTTCACAGATACAGCATGTCACCATTATAATTTTTGGTGCTAGTCACATGTACATGTTTTTGAAATTTTTTGCCGACTGCACAGATTAAAAAGACAAATACAAATCTATGTGTCAGTGAAAGAGGTACAACACACAAATGACATCCATATGTTATCCATGTGTTGTCCGTATATAACATTGCAAAGCATCGGAGAAGCATTGTCATTGAATTATTTATTTATCCATCCATGAAAAACACTGATGACACTGTCATGATCCAGACCGGGGTTGGAGTCCTGTTTTCCCTTTTTCCGGTCTGGTCATGAAGGGGTTAACCTTTCTAAGGTCTGGTTTCAGGCTTGCTATTTATCTCCACTGCTTCCTGCAGGCTATGTCAGTTATAGTTTTTGCTTAGCATTGCTGTAGCTGACCCTGATTGCTCTGATTTGTCCTCCTGCGTTTGCTGCCTGAACCCGTGTCTCTGTTTTCCCCCATTACTGTTTTGACTCAGTGTTCCCCTTTATTGTATTGACTTCCCGGTTCAGACTTGGCTTGTATCCTGACCTGCTTCTGTCTTTTGTCTTTTGGCTGATCCGCTCCTAACTGCTACTGACCTTCTCGTCTTGCCTCTGACTCTGAGTTTGTCTATTCCTCTTTGTACTGCGCTACAGTATGTTCCTTGACTTGCCCTGTCTGACTAATCTGCTGCCTCCTGTGGTAGCTGGGCTGTTGCATTGCAAGCCTGCTCTGTTTGGGTGCAATTCTGTGTCCACTCTACTGCCATCTAGTGGAGCCTGCACCTATCTGCATTGCAGAAGACCTGACAGACACACTCATGATAAAAACGGACGCACGGACAATACACTGATCCAAAACACTGACGGTCTGCTGATGCAACATTGATCCAAAACACTGAACATACTGGTACCATTATTTCACTTACGCATTTAAGCAAAGATGTGTAAATGAGGCAAGCAAGACAACAGAAATAGAATATAGGATACAAATGGTTTACATCTATTGAGGAGCTGACAAGAAATTTGTTTTATACAGCTTCCTTAGAGATAGCAGAACACTCACTTATTAGCCCCTTCACCCTGTAGACTGTTTTCACCTTCCTGACCAGGCCATTTTTTACAATACTGATGACTGTCAATTTATGAGTTCATGACTCTGGAACGCTTCAATGGATTCCACTTGTCACGGTCACGCGTGTCTGGATGCAGCGAGTACCGCAAGGCGAACCCATATGACACACGTGACCCTGGATACACTGCCTCCAGTGGGGTGAATTTAAATAATAAACATGTGCAGGTGGATACACCACCTCCAAATGGCGAATTTAGACATTATACGTATATACAAGTCCGGAAACCCTACCTCCAGTAAGGCGAATTTAAACAATAAGGGAAACCTGGGAAACATTAACAATGGTGGGCCCTGCGATAGCGAATAGGGAAGTGGAGACCTCCTTAGCCCCCCTGAGCCAGTGTCCCTGCACTCCTAACGTTCCCTATGCCGGTTCCGCACCAGGCGCGCAACAGGAACCTAAAAACCCTAGCTCACCCTGACCTAAACCCTCACTAGGGAATTGGTCGGTGCGGAAACTAATCCCACCACTGCACTAAAACACACATGAGGAAAGATGACAAAACAGGGGAAACACCACTTAGCTTTGCTCTGTTGCATACGCTCCTAGCAACAGAGCCCACCACCTGCGTGCATCTTCTCCTCCACCCGGATCCATCATCATAACTGGATCCTTCACCATAGTGCAGCCTTGGAGCAGAGTCCACCACCAGTTGCAGAAGTCCAGTAACAGAGTCCCAAAGATGAGTTCAGCTCCTGCCCAAAAAGTCAAGCATGCTTGAGTCCAGCTCTCAGCAACCAAATCCCGCATGCTGAGTGCAACTCTCTCCATAGTCGTCACTCCACCAAGCAATGCAAGCACTTCCTGCCAACACAATAAACTGTGAATCCACCACGTCATGCCAGCCCTTCTTGCAGACCACCTAGCTGCTACTCATCCCCTCTGGCTGGGCTGTGCAGGACTCATGTTCAGCTCCTTCCTCACCCAGGCTTGCTTCCCAAATGACGAACACAATATCACCAACAGTCATTGAACCCACCTGGCTCCCTTTTATAGAGCCTAACACCTGATTTGTAATTAAGTGCACATTAAACCAAAGAAACTAAAGTGCACTACCGCTCACCACCACCGGGGCAACTTATAATGAACAACACCACGTGTAATAATTCTAATGGCCACCGGGGGCAATCAACCCACTTTGGCACCTAGCCAAAGGAAAACAAAGTTCACTTATCCATTTAAACTGTCAGATCCACGCTGGATCATGACAGTACCCCCTCCTTAATGAAGGGCCTCTGGACCCTCAAGACCACTCCTCATTAGGGAAACACCTACAGCAGGGATGCCCAGATCCTGAGTTCACCCCACCACTACCTGACACTTCAGGTTAATGACAAACGCACCACTGGTATTGGCAATATGTGTTCTGGAGGCACCACTCATCTCCACAGCGAAGACCTGGGGAACGAGTTTATTTATGTGTATGTTTGCTATGAGCTGATCAGACTCCTCAACACACTTCCACAAGATGATTTTTGGTGGCCACCCATACATGCTCGTTCACACACAGGTCTGGACCTGAACGTTTATTGCACACATTCGTTTGTCATATATTTAGTGAACTCCTTCTGGACACGACAACAGAGGCGTCCCCTTGCTGTCACCACACTCACTCTCCCGCCATTCACCAAGGGACACCACTTTCCAACCCATTCACCATGAGGTCTGCGCCTCCCAGGGTTCGTTAATGGTGAGAGTTGAGATTTGTCCCTACTCCCCCGCAGCACACCTGCTGCTCACACCTGGAGGTGAAGGGACCGGGATATGGAGGAAACATACACTCGCTGGTCGCCTTCCTCCACATGACAAGGAGGCGGCGGCGGCTTCTTCGGTGGTACTGAAGATTTGGCGTGAGCCCCACGGACTATCACCAGTCTGCTCACTACAGGGACGTACCCCTTAACCTCGGGGAACCCCAGACAGCTCCATGGGGATCACCAACTCCACCCACCTGTATGGTTACATCCACCTGTATGAACAAGTCCCGCTCACCAGCAGCGACTCAAGGGGGCTTTTGCCAGACCCGCAATTTGCCAAAGCCGCCATTTTGATTTCCTGGTTACCTGAGCAGAGGCCCCAGACCCTGATAAGTGCTCCTGCAGCGGCTCTAAACACCTTGCCGCTCCCCACTCACCTCAGTGAGGCCCGGCAGCAATTACTCAGCGGTCTCCACATGGCCAAAGCTCACCAGAGAAAAAAAAAATGTAGGGTTGGTGATAATGTCATGGTCACGCGTGTCTGGATGCAGCGAGTACCGCAAGGCGAACCCATTTGACACACGTGACCCTGTATACACCGCCTCCAATGGGGCGAATTTAAATAACAAACAAGTTCAGCTGGATACACCGCCTCCAACTGGCGAATTTAGACATTACACATATATACAAGTCTGGAAACCCCTCCTCCAGTAAAGCGAAATTAAACAATAAGGGAAACCTGGGAAACATTAACAATGGTGGGCCCTTCGATAGGGAATAGGGAAGTGGAGACCTCCTGAGCTCCCCTGAGCCAGTGTCCCTGCACTCCTAACGTTCCCTATGCCGGTTCTGCACTGGGTGCGCAACAGATACCTAAAAACCCTAGCTTGCCCTGACCTAAACCCTCACTAGGGAATTGGTCGGTGCGGAAACTAATCCCTCCACTGCACTAAAACACACATGAGGAAAGATGACAAAACAGGGGAAACACCACTTAGCTTTGCTATGTTGCGTAAGCTCCTAGCAACAGAGCCCACCACCTGCGTGCATCTTCTCCACCCGGATCCATCACCATAACTGGATCCATCACCATAGTGCAGCCTTGGAGCAGAGTCCACCACCAGTTGCAGAAGTCCAGTAACAGAGTCCCAAAGATGAGTTCAGCTCCTGCCCAAAAAGTCAAGCATGCTTGAGTCCAGCTCTCAGCAACCAAGTCCCGCATGCTGAGTGCAACTCTCACCATAGTCTTCACTCCACCAAGCCATGCAAGCACTTCCTGCCGACACCATAAACTGTGACTCCACCACACCATGCCAGCCCTTCTTGCAGACCACTTAGCTGCCTCTCGTCCCCTCTGGCTGGGTTGTGCAGGACTCATGTTCAGCTCCTTCCTCACCCAGGTGTTATGAATGAGTCACAGTAGGAGGCAAAAGCAGAAATACAAGCTAAGTCCAGAAAACCAGAGAAGTTGGCAACTATCAGATTGCAGACCCCTGAACCTATCAACACAACTAGCAGTAGCCGTGGGGGGTTCCTACGATGCCCTAGACCCCTCGATCACAGCTGGAGAATTACATAGGCCTAAAGAAAGAAAGGGGAAATCTAAACTGCCCCAGAGCAGACCCCAAAGCAATAGGCAGCCCCCAACATATAATGACGGTGAAGCAAGATGAAAATACTAACACAGACAGAAAGATAGACTGAGCAAAGACAGGGCCCAAAACTACCTAGATAGGAAAGGACAGGAAGGCTGCTGTCTGCAATCTGCCAAAACCCTATCAAAGACATAAGCCAACAAGCTGATATGAAAAAGGCCCTGAAGCAGCTAGGCTTCAAAAACTAAATCAGCACTCAGGTAATTTCAGAAGACAGAGCTAAATGAATTCAGCACACCCCAGCAGGGAATGGCAGAAATCCATAAAAACAAAGCAAAACAAAGTCAAAGCACCAAAGTAAAAGGCCGAGCAGCAAACTTAGCTTTAGAGGAGCAGGAATTCAGACTGGTCTCCAAGGATCCCACAGAGAAATCACCCGCAGGGCAGAATGGCGTCGGCAGCCTTATATCCAGTCAGTAACTCCACTCAGCCAGTCATCATCATCAGCCTCAGGTGTTTGATAATTAGGCTCACTACCTTTCTTTACCAGAAGAGGGAGTTCCTCGGGCCTCAGTAATGAAGGGGAAAATGAACTCACAACAGTACCTCCCCCTTGAGGAGGGGTCACCGAACCCTCAACTACACCACCAGGGCGATCAGGGTGAACCCGATGAAAGGCACGCACCAATCTTTTGGCATGAATATCAGAGGCAGAGACCCAGGAATTATCCTCCTGACCATAACCCTTCCACTTAACCAAATACTGGAGTCTCCGTCTAGCTAGACGGGAATCCAGTACTTTCTCTACCTCATATTCCATGTTACCTTCAACCAATACAGGGTCTGGAGGTGCCACCCCCGGAACAACAGGTTCAACAAACCTCTTCAACAAAGATTTATGGAACACATTATGGATTTTAAATGTGACAGGAAGAGCCAAACGAAAAGAGACCGGATTAATAATCTCCACAATCTTGTAAGGTCCAATAAATCTAGGCTTAAACTTAGGAGAAGCCACCTTCATAGCAATATTTTTTGATGATAACCACACCATATCACCAACCTTAAACTGGGGACCAATGGTCCTATGTCGGTTGGAAAACCGCTGGGCCTTTTCCTGGGAGAGAGATAACTTATCCACCACTTGGTCCCAGATCTGGTGCATTCTCTCCACCACAGTGTCAACACCTGGGCAGGCAGAGGGCTCCACCTGCCCTGAAGAAAATCGAGGATGAAACCCAAAGTTGCAAAAAAAAGGTGACATCAAAGTGGCAGAACTAGCTCTATTATTTAAAGCAAATTCGGCCAAGGGCAAAAATGAAACCCAATCATCCTGATCAGCAGAAATAAAACATCTCAAATATGACTCCAAGGTCTGGTTTGTTCTCTCTGTCTGCCCATTGGTCTGAGGGTGAAAAGCAGAGGAGAAGGACAACTGAATTCCCAGCCTGGAACAGAAAGTTCTCCAAAATCTAGACACAAACTGGACTCCTCTGTCAGATACAATGTTCTCAGGAATCCCGTGCAAACGAACCACCTGTTGTAAAAACAGGGGCACCAACTCAGAGGAAGACGGCAACTTAGGGAGTGGTACAAGATGAACCATCTTAGAGAACCTATCACAAATCACCCAAATAACAGTCATCCTCTGAGAGACAGGCATATCAGAGATGAAATCCATTGAAATATGGGTCCATGGCCTCTTGGGGACAGGCAAAGGCATCAACAACCCACTAGAGCGAGAACACGATTTAGACCGGGAGCACGTCCCACAGGACTGCACAAAATTCCTGACATCACGAGACAAGGAGGGCCACCAAAAAAACCGACTCACCAGATCTCTAGTACCAAAAATACCTGGATGACCAGCCAAAGCAGAGCAATGAACTTCAGACATCACTCTCTTCTTCCACTGGTCAGGAACATACAACTTTCCACTGGGACAACACTCAGGTTTGTCCTCCTGGAACTCTTCCAGAGCACGTCTCAAATCGGGCGAGATGGTAGCAGGCTTGGTCACCACAGGAGAATCAGCAAAGAAGCTCCTAGAGAGGGCGTCTGCCTTGACATTCTTTGTTCCAGGAAGAAAAGAAACCACAAAATCAAAACGTGTAAAAAACAAGGCCCACCTAGCCTGTCTAGGGTTCAAGCGCTTAGCCGACTCTAGGTAAATCAAATTCTTGTGGTCAGTGAGGACCACGACTTGATGCTTAGCTCCCTCCAACCAATGTCTCCACTCCTCAAATGCCCATTTCATGGCCAACAGTTCCCTATTCCCCACATCATAATTACGTTCAGATGGAGAGAACTTTCGGGAAAAGAAAGCACAGGGATTCATTTTAGATGTTACAGGATCCTTTTGGGACAAAACAGCTCCTGCACCAATCTCAGAAGCATCCACATCTACCTGGAATGGAAGTGAGACATCAGGTTGCCGCAAAACCGGGGCGGAGGTGAATCTTCGCTTCAGCTCCTGAAAGGAAGAAACAGCTTCCTTGGAGACCAGTCTGAATTCCTGCTCCTCTAAAGCTAAGTTTGCTGCTCGGCCTTTTGCTTTGGTGATTTGACTTTGTTTTGCTTTGTTTTTATGGATTTCTGCCATTCCCTGCTGGGGTGTGCTGAATTAATTTAGCTCTGTCTTCTGAAATTACATGAGTGCTGATTTAGTTTTTGAAGCCTAGCTGCTTCAGGGCCTTTTTCATATCAGCTTGTTGGCTTATGTCTTTGATAGGGTTTTGGCAGATTGCAGACAGCAGCCTTCCTGTCCTTTCCTATCTAGGTAGTTTTGGGCCCCGTCTTTGCTCAGTCTATCTTTCTGTCTGTGTTTTCATCTTGCTTCACCGTCATTATATGTTGGGGGCTGCCTATTGCTTTGGGGTCTGCTCTGGGGCAGTTTAGATTTCCCCTTTCTTTCTTTAGGCCTATGTAATTCTCCGGCTGTGATCGAGGGGTCTAGGGCATCGTAGGAACCCCCCACGGCTACTGCTAGTTGTGTTGATAGATTCAGGGGTTTGCAATCTGATAGTTGCCAACTTCTCTGGTTTTCTGGACTTAGCTTGTATTTCTGCTTTTGCCTCCTACGGTGACTCATTCATAACAGAATCACCCGCCATACCGCAGATCCAAGGGTACTCAATAGCAGGAAAGAATTGTAAAAAAAAAAAAAAAAGTGTGTATATTTTTTCCTCTATATCTCTGAGGCCGTAGGGGGAATTTTTTTTTTTTTTCTCTCAATGGAGATAAAGCAATTGTCTGATCGTGTGGAGCAGCTCGCTGCGGAAGTGCGGGGAATTTCCGCCTACCTTGCTCATTCACATGCTGCTGAACCAAAGATTCCTACACCTGATGTATTTTTTGGGGATCGGTCTAAATTTTTGAATTTCAAAAATAATTGTAAATTATTTTTTGCCTTGAAGCCTAACTCGTCAAGGAGCTCCGCGCAGCAGGTTAAAATTGTCATCTCTTTGTTTCGTGGCGATCCCCAGGATTGGGCGTTTTCTTTGAAACCAGATGATCCTATTCTGACTAATGTGAACGCATTCTTTCAAGCTTTGGGGTTGTTGTATGATGAACCTAATGCCATTGATCAGGCTGAAAAGACCCTGCTGGCATTGAGCCAGGGTCGTTATTCTGCAGAATTGTACTGTCAAAAATTCCGAAAGTGGGCAGTACTTACTACCTGGAATGATAATGCCTTGGCTGCTCTCTTTCGGAAGGGGTTGTCAGAAGCCGTAAAAGATACTATGGTGGGATTTCCTGTTCCCTCTGGTCTTGACGATTCTATGTCATTAGCCATTCAGGTTGATCGGCGTTTGCGCGAACGCAAAGCTGCACGAGAGGTGTTGCCACCTGTTGAACAAATGTCTGAACCTATGCAATGTGATAGAGTTTTTTCCAGAGAGCAGCGTCAGGAGTTCAGAAGGCGTAATAAGTTGTGTTTTTTCTGTGGAGATGCCTCGCATATTATTTCTGTCTGTCCTAAACAAGAGAAATCACCCGCAGGGCAGAAGGGCGTCGGCAGCCTTATATCCAGTCAGTAACTCCACTCAGCCAGTCATCATCATCAGCCTCAGGTGTTTGATAATCAGGCTCACTACCTTTCTTTACCAGAAGAGGGAGTTCCTCGGGCCTCAGTAATGAAGGGGAAAATGAACTCACAACACCCAGGCTTGCTTCCCAAATGACAAACACAATATCACCAACAGTCATTGAACCCACCTGGCTCCCTTTTATAGAGCCTAACACCTGATTTGTAATTAAGTGCACATTAAACCAAAGAAACTAAAGTGCACTACCACTCACCACCACCGGGGCAACTTAGAATGAACGACACCACGTGTAATAATTCTAATGGCCACCGGGGGCAATCAACCCACTTTGGCACCTAGCCAAAGAAAAAAAGTTCACTTAGGCTAGTTTCACATTAGCGTTTACGGCCGCAGCGTCGGGCTGCGCACGGCCACCATTAAGCCCTGCCCCCTGCTGCGCCTCCGCCGGTAGCTCTGCCTCCGGGCACATGATGCTGCATGCGTCCCCTATCTTTAGCACTGGGGATGCAGGCCATGCGCAGGTATGCATTTGGCGGCGCATGCGTCCTTTTGACGCTGTGCCGAGCGCACCAAATTGCAACCTGTTGCGTTTGGTGCGCTCGGCGCAGCGTCAAAGGGACGCATGCGCCACCAAACGCATACCTGCGCATGGCCTGCGTCCTCAGTGATAAAGATAGGGGACGCAGGACGCATGCAGCGTCATGCGCCCGGAGGCGGAGCTACCGGAGGAGGCACGGCAGGGGGTGGGGCTTAGCGGCAGCTGTGCGCAGGCCGACGCTGCGGCCCTAAACGCAAATGTGAAACCGGCCTAATCCATTTAAACTGTCAGATCCACGCTGGATCATGACACCACTGATTCTGAAATTGTTTTCTCGTGACATATTGTACTTCATGATAGTGGTAAGATTTATTTCATATGACTTGCATTTATTTGTGAAAAATCGGAAATTTGGCAAAAAATGTTGTGAATTTTGCAATTTTCAAACTTTTGATTTTTATGCCCATAAATCAGAAAGTCATTTTGCATAAAATAGTTAATAAATAACTTTTACTTTTCTTTCACAAAAATTTTTCTTTTGACCTAATTTTTTTTTTACTTTCACAAGGTAACAGGAGAAAATGGACCATACAATTTGTTGTGCAATTTCTCCTGAGCATGCCAGTACCCCATATGTGAGGGAAAATCACTGCTTGGACAAACGGCAAGGCCATTTCACTTTTTGAATGTAAAGTTTGCTGGCATAATTAGTGGACACCATGTCATGTTTGGAGAACCCCTCATGTGACTAATAAGTGGAAACCCCCAACAAGTGACACTATTTTGGAATCTAGACCCCTTAAGAAACTTACAGGTGCAAAATTAGAATCATCAAAAAAGTTAATTTATTTCAGTTCTTCTATACATATACACTCACTGGCCACTTTATTAGGTACACCATGCTAGTAACGGGTTGGACCCCCTTTTGCCTTCAGAACTGCCTCAATTCTTCGTGGCAGAGATTCAACAAGGTGCTGGAAGCATTCCTCAGAGATTTTGGACCATATTGACATGATGGCATCACACAGTTGGCGCAGATTTGTCGGCTGCACATCCCTGATGCGAATCTCCCGTTCCACCACATCCCAAAGATGCTCTATTGGATTGAGATCTGGTGACTGAGGAGGCCATTTGAGTACAGTGAACTCATTGTCATGTTCAAGAAACCAATCTGAGATGATTCGAGCTTTATGACATGGCGCATTATCCTGCTGAAAGTAGCCATCAGATGCCTGTTCTTAGCTGAGAGGAGTGGTACCCAGTGTGGTCTTCTGCTGCTGTAGCCCATCTGCCTCAAAGTTCGACGCACTGTGCGTTCAGAGATGCTCTTCTGCCTACCTTGGTTGTAACGGGTGGCAATTTGAGTCACTGTTGCCTTTCTATCAGCTCGAACCAGTATGCCCATTCTCCTCTGACCTCTGGCATCAACAAGGCATTTCCGGCCACAGAACTGCCGCTCACTGGATTTTTTTTCTTTTTCGGACCATTCTCTGTAAACCCTAGAGATGGTTGTGCGTGAAAATCCCAGTAGATCAGCAGTTTCTGAAATACTCAGACCAGCCCTTCTGGCACCAACAATCATGCCACGTTCAAAGGCACTCAAATCACCTTTCTTCCCCATACTGATGCTCGGTTTGAACTGCAGGAGATTGTCTTGACCATGTCTACATGCCTAAATGCACTGAGTTGCCGCCATGTGATTGGCTGATTAGAAATTAAGTCTTAACACACAGTTGGACAGGTGTACCTAATAAAGTGGCCAGTGAGTGTATAATATAGAGTAATTACAAACAGAATGATCTATTTCAAGTGTTTATTTCTGTTCATGTTGATGATTATGGCTTACAGCCAATGAAAACCCAAAATTAGAATACTTTATAACACCAGCTTGAAAAAATTATTTTAAATCTGAAATGTTGACCTACTGAAATGTATGTTCAAAAATGCGCTCAATACTTGGTGGGGGCTCCTTTTGCATCAATTACTGCATCAATGTGGCATGGCATGGAAGCGATCAGCCTGTCGCACTGCTGAGGTGTTATGGAAACCCAGGTTGCTTTGATAGCAGCCTTCAGCTCGTCTGCATTGTTGGGTCTGGTGTCTATCAACTTCCTCTTGATGATAGCCCATAGATTCTCTATGGGGGTTAAGATCAGGTGAGTTTGCTGGCCAATCAAGCACAGTGATACTGTTGTTTTTAATCCAGGTATTGGTACTTTCGGCAGTGTGGACAGGTGCCAAGTCCTGCTGGAGAATGAAATTTCCATCTCCAGAAAGCTTGTCGGCAGAGGGAAGCATAAAGTGCTCTAAAATTTCCTGGTAGACGGCTGTGCTGACTTTGGTCTTGATAAAACACAGTGGACCTACAATAGCAGGTGACATGGCTCCTCAAACCATCACTGATTATGAAAACATCACACTAGACGTCAAGCTATTTGGATTGTGTGCCTCTCCACTCTTCCTCCAGACTCTGGGATCTTGATTTCCAAATGAAATGCAAAATTTACTTTCATCACAAAACCACATCTTGGACCACTGAACAACAGTCCAGTTCTTTTTCTTCTTTGCCCAGTTAAGACGCTTCTGGTGTTGTCTATTGGTGATGAGTGGCTTGACACAAGGAATGCGACACTCGAAGCTCATGTCCTGGATATGTCTGTGTGTGGTGGCCCTTGAAGCAATTACTCCAGCAACAGTCCACTCCTTGTGAATCACCCCAAAATTTTTGAATGGCCTTTCTTAACAATCCTTTCAAGGCTGCTGTTATCCCGGTTGATTGTGCACCTTTTTCTACTACACTTTTTCCTTCCACTCAACTTTCCATTAAAATGCTTTAATACAGCACACTGTGAACAGTCAGCTTCTTTAGCAATGAGCTTTTGTGCCTTACTCTCCTTGTGGAGTGTGTCTTATCCATGATTGTGGAGCCTACTGAAACAGACTAAAGGCCCCTTTATAATTAGCGATGCACCAGCGATCCCGACCAGTGATATGACCCGGTCAGGATCGCTGGTGCATCGCTAAATGATCTCTAGTGAGCTTCCACACAGGAAGATCTCACAGCGATGCAGCAGCGATACAGCGGACGATACTTACCTTTCAGACGCGGCGATCCTGACGTCCTCCGTCTGCGTCCACGCTTCGCTCATCGGCGCCAGCAGGAAGCCCAGCAGGAAGCGCCCGACGAGAAATGGAGCTGCGCGATCAGCTATGGACAGCAGGGGAGCCGGTCAGAGGTAAGTATCACACATAGCGATATCGCTAGCAATATCGCTGCTGCGTCACCAAATCAGTGATGCTTTAGCGATATTGTTAGCGATATCGCTATGTGTAAAACCCCCTTTAGGGACCTTTTTAAACGCTTAGGAAGCCTTTACATGTGTTTTTTTGTTAATTATTCTAATTTACTGAGATAATGATTTTTGGGTTTTCTTTGGCTGTAAGCCATAATCATCAACATTAACAGAATTAAACACTTGAAATAGATCACTATATTTGCAATGACTCGATATAATACATGAGTTTGACTTTTTTATTGAAAAACTGAAATAAATGAACTTTCTGATGATATTCTAATTTTGCAAGAAGCACCTGTATCTAGATGTGTATTGAGCACCTTGAATCCCCAGGTGCTTCACAGACGTTTATAATGTTCCAAAAACAAGCAGCAGTGGAGGTTGCTGAGTGAGAATTACAAACTGCCATTATAGTGAACAGTACGCTGTAGTAACCCATACGTTATGCCCAGCTCATCCTTCTGGAGACACACACCTGTAAATTAGGTGGGCTCTCATTACTGCAGAAATGCTAAACACGTGGGTGCTAAATGTGGTTTAGGCACACTGGGGCTCAGAAGGGAGGGCATTTTGATTTTGGAGAGGAGAATTTGTTGAAATTCTTTTGGCGGGCGAGGAGTCATTTAGCATTTCCAGAACCTTTGTGCTACCAGTAATATGGAAGTTCCCTATATTTCTGTTAACATATGATGGACCTGAGTGAGGGCTTACTTTTTTGTGGATTGAGTTGAAGCTTTTATTGGGAACATTTTACATAACATTTATGATCACATGTATCCGGCGCTCTACTCTGAGCACTTATATCGGGGCTTCCAACTAAATCTCCGAGTGGCGTGAAAGAGGAAGCCCCAATGGATCCATTCACTATAATGAGACAGCAGAGTTACTGTGGACTTCATCTAGCCTATGTTCAGCATTGTCCTTTTCAGAAGTGCACAAAACTGTGGCCAATGGCACTTTTATGCAATCCTAAAAAATGGACACCGCCAGATCACAGGTCAGACGGCATCCACAGTGCCTCCATCTGCTTCAATTTAGGGAATCTTATTCAGGGAGTTCTGTCTGAATCATGTATTTTAGAGATTACACAGAAATCCCAATGTAAGGCTAGTTTCACACTTGCTTTTTTTTGCAGCGCGTTTTTCCCGCAAAAAAACGCATTAAAAAAACGCATACAAATGCATACAAACGCTGCGTTTTTTTCCAGCATTTTAATGCGCATGCAGGAAAAAAACGCAGCGTTTTTGCGCGTTTGTATGCGTTTTTTGTGCGTTTGCGTTTTTTTACAGATTTTGGAAAAACCCCACAAAAAAGAAAAAACAACCATTCAACAACACACAAGACCAATGGGACTTCATTGTGGGTGTGGTATGTTAATATATATACACCCTGTCTACAGTATTCTTCACATTTGCTTGATTCTTCTCGTGACCATGGATCTGCGCTGGAAGAGTTTTCACTTCAACTTGGATTTGGACATCGCGATGGCTCAGGCGTATGCAGTTGCTTGCCATGAACAAAGGAAGAGAGAGAGGCAGCGAAGACGGCGGCGTATGTGGATACATCCGATTGTTGAACTCCGGGAGAGCCGTGGGGCATACCATACCCTCTACAGCGAGCTCCAGTCAAACCCGGAGAAATTTACAGATTATATCCGGATGTCCCACGAAAGTTTCATGGATTTGCTTGCTCGTGTCCAACAATCCATCCGGAGACAGGACACACAGCTCCGTCGTGCGATTCCTCCTGAGGAACGGCTACTGGTGACATTACGGTATGTTTTAAAAACAAAGGGGTGTGGTCTGATGTTTTTTTTTGTAAATTTAGTATTCAAAACCTTGGGTAATTAGTTTTCGTGAATGTACTAATATTTTTTTTATAGTTTTTAAAAATAATATACATAAATATTAATTTTACTTCTTTGTCTGTTCACAGATTCCTGGCGACTGGAGAAACCCTATCCTCACTACACTTCCAGTACCGTATTGGAATCTCTACCTTGTCTGGAATTGTTGCTGACACCTGCCGGGCTCTCTGGAATGTTCTTTGCCCAGAATTTATGCCCCTGCCCACCGCTGAAAAGTGGATGGAAATTGCTGACAAATTCTGGACAGTATGCAATTTTCCCAACTGTTTGGGAGCTGTTGATGGGAAACACATACGGATCATCAAACCCCAAAGAACGGGATCTGAGTACTATAATTACAAAAAGTACTTTTCAATAGTACTCATTGCAATTGCGGATGCCGGATGTATGTTTGTAGCAGTGGACATTGGAGCATTTGGCCGTGGTAATGACTCGCAGGCTTTTAAAAACTCAGACATGGGCCGGAGGTTGTATGGCAACCAATTTAATTTCCCTATGCCACGGCCTCTTCCTCACACCGAAGCTCCGCCACTGCCCTTTGTAATGGTTGGCGATGAGGCTTTTCAAATGTGCGGAAACTTACTGAAACCCTACTCCAGCCGGGACTTGGACCACACCAAAAAAATTTTTAATTACAGGCTGACCAGGGCCAGAAGAACTGTCGAGTGTGCTTTTGGGATTCTTGTTTCCAGATGGCGAATTCTGGGCACGGCCATTAATCTTAAACTTGAAACAGTCGATGAGGTGGTGAAGGCCTGTGTGGTTCTACATAACTTTGTGATGGCTAAAGAGCACCCGACCTTTGAACTGGACGATGATGCTCCTAACCCATTGCCTGAATTCACTCAGCACACTCTCAGGTCATCCGTTGAAGTTGGCCAAATGAGGGACAAATTTGCGGCCTACTTTATTTCTGATGTAGGACGGGTGCACTGGCAAGATGAAATGGTGTAATGTTGTTGTTTATGGTAATAAAAATCCTTATTTGATACCATTACTGAGTGCACTATATTTTTTAAACTCCGATTAATTAAAAAACTTCCCATGTATAACTGAATTTTGTTATGTTCACACACCTGGGCAGGTAAATACACATACGAGTTAAAATGCAGCATTGCTAGTCTGCGTGAAATATATTGGAATGAGCAAAGCTGCAGGCCATGAATCAGGAAACCATTTTTTTTCAAGATAAAATTGTGCAAATAGTTTAAAACAAAGTATGTGATTTTCTCAAAACACAACACTCAAAACCCAACCCCAATGAAAGTCCATGGGGAATACAAGTCAGCATTGAGTGGATGAATGTAATCTGCTCCATTAAAAGTTATTACACTAGGCCTTTGAATGACTATACTAGGCCGTGGTATTTCAAATATGAGTATACTAGGCCTTGGGGCTAGTAGTATAGTAATATGTGAAATACCACGGCCTAGTATAGTCATACCAAGGCCTACTGTAATAACTCGATTTTTAACAACTAGCATCTTGTTTCAACAAAAACAAACTGGTGAAACTAGAAAGAAACTTATTTTTTAGACAAGTTTCAACAGTTTGTTTTTCATGAAACCAGATTCTATTTGGTAAAACTAGAGTTATTACACTAGGCCTTGGAATGACTATACTAGGCCGTGGTATTTCAAATATGAGTATACTAGGCCTTGGGGCTAGTAGTATATGTGAAATACCACGGCCTAGTATAGTCATACCAAGGCCTACTGTAATAACTCGATTTTTAACAACTAGCATCTTGTTTCAACAAAAACAAACTGGTGAAACTAGAAAGAAACTTATTTTTTAGACAAGTTTCAACAGTTTGTTTTTCATGAAACCAGATTCTATTTGGTAAAACTAGAGTTATTACACTAGGCCTTGGAATGACTATACTAGGCCGTGGTATTTCAAATATGAGTATAGTAGGCCTTGGGGCTAGTAGTATAGTAATATGTGAAATACCACGGCCTAGTATAGTCATACCAAGGCCTACTGTAATAACTCGATTTTTAACAACTAGCATCTTGTTTCAACAAAAACAAACTGGTGAAACTAGAAAGAAACTTATTTTTTAGACAAGTTTCAACAGTTTGTTTTTCATGAAACCAGATTCTATTTGGTAAAACTAGAGTTATTACACTAGGCCTTGGAATGACTATACTAGGCCGTGGTATTTCAAATATGAGTATACTAGGCCTTGGGGCTAGTAGTATATGTGAAATACCACGGCCTAGTATAGTCATACCAAGGCCTACTGTAATAACTCGATTTTTAACAACTAGCATCTTGTTTCACCAAAAACAAACTGGTGAAACTAGAAAGAAACTTATTTTTTAGACAAGTTTCAACAGTTTGTTTTTCATGAAACCAGATTCTATTTGGTAAAACTAGAGTTATTACACTAGGCCTTGGAATGACTATACTAGGCCGTGGTATTTCAAATATGAGTATACTAGGCCTTGGGGCTAGTAGTATATGTGAAATACCACGGCCTAGTATAGTCATACCAAGGCCTACTGTAATAACTCGATTTTTAACAACTAGCATCTTGTTTCACCAAAAACAAACTGGTGAAACTAGAAAGAAACTTATTTTTTAGACAAGTTTCAACAGTTTGTTTTTCATGAAACCAGATTCTATTTGGTAAAACTAGAGTTATTACACTAGGCCTTTGAATGACTATACTAGTCCATGTTATTTCACATATGACTATACTAGCCCTTGGGTTGGTTTTTAACATGTATTTACCCATCAGTGTGTGTGAGCGGCGCAAACAACATTAATGAAACTTATTAATGGTGAACCACAAATGTAAATTTATTTTTTATCACAAAAAAAAAATTTAAAAATTATTTTTTACGGCGTTTGGGGGCAGATGGTTTCAATTTGGGGGTGTGCAGGGAATATGCAACACTTGCAGTTGAAGACGGTGTTTGAGGGGAAGGGGCAACAAAACTTGTGGGGGAAGGTAGTCCAGTTAAGGGAATTAAACTTGGAACACTTGTAGGAGAGGAAATCTGTTCAGTTACATTAGTTGTAATGGCATGTCGCCGTAGGCTTGTGTGCCTGGACCGACTTTGGCCCAATGCCCGCCTTGATTGATTTCGCCTTGAAGTAGGGGCAAATATGGAATGTAGGTCCCCCGTCTGCTGGTATGGCTGCTGCTGCTGAGGTGGCGGCTGCTGCTGCAGAGGTTGCGGCTGCTGCTGAGGTGGCGGCTGCTGCTGAGGTGGCGGCTGCTGCTGAGGTGGCAGCTGCTGCTGAGGTGGTTGCTGCTGCTGCTGAGGTGGCGGCTGCTGCTGAGGTGGTTGCTGCTGCTGCTGAGGTGGCGGCTGCTGCTGAGGTGGCTGCTGCTGCTGAGGTGGCGTCTGCTGAGTTGGCTGCTGCTGCTGAGGTGGCTGATGCTGCTCTTCTTGTTCAGTGCTCGTCCTTGCAGGAGGACTGGTGGCGGCAGTGATGGCCCAGGTTTGCAGAGTGGTGGTGGCAGGGCTACTACATGTTGTTGTAGCGGCAGGGCTGTTCCATGTTTGCCTAGTGGTGGCTGAGCTCCACGCATGCATGGGATTGGCGGTGGTGCTCCAGACAGGAGCAGCGCTTGCCATGGTGGTGTCGGTGAAGTGACCAGCTGCACTCAGACTTGTGGTGGTGTAACGGTGGGTGTCCAGCCTTTGAAGAGAGGTGTCCGTGCAGTGGTATGCAGCACAAGTCGGTAGTGAGGTGAAGCGAGTCAATGGTGGCACAGGTGGAAAGGACACCACTGACTGCTGACCGTACCGATTATGCTGCATAGCCTGCAAGAAAGCATTGTTGCAGGCCTGCAGCACATTCAGCTGTTGATCAGGACTAAGGTGTTCCGCCATGCCCTTTTCAATCTTACTAAAAAAATGGTGTGCTGGTCTGTTGAGGTCGGCCTCCAGACGGTCAAGGCGCTGTTCTACAGAATTGAAGCGGTGTTCAAAGTGGTTAAAACCACGTTCCATCAGTGCAAAACCGCTTTCAACTCTGTCGGACAGTGACTTGAGGCTGGAATTAAATGTCTCGCTCAAATGCATAAACTCGGGCAAGACATTCCTGTCCAAGGCCCTCTGCCGCTGGCGGGTAGTGCCCGCATAACCAGTGGCAGAGACCTGGGACAGGGGAACACCTGATGGCCCAGCTTCCTGGTCACCAGCTGTGTGTGTGTGGGACCTGCAAGGTGCTTCCTGGCTGTCGGATGGCTGGGACGGGTCAGAGGACGTCCGACGAAGGACCGCTCCAGGGCCAGGTTGCAGGGTGCTGCTCCAGGTGCTGTGGAAGAAAGGAAAATCATTACTACCATGCCTTTACAAGAAGCATCAGCTGTGGATTAGAAAAACACAGATTAATAAAAATAAAAACCCAAAATGTATAATACTTACGATCTTGTGGCAAGGACCGGTCGTAGGAACTGCAACGCGTGATAGTGACGGTATCTAGTTCTGGTCCTTGACGCAGATCCACTGCGAACCTGGCCCTCAGCACGAACATCACTGTTGAAGCGGTCCTTGATCGAACGCCAACGTGTTCGGACTTTGTCCACTGTTGATAAAAAAAAACAGTGCCGTCAAGTACAACAGTCACTGCTTCACAATTTAGCAATACAATACTCAAAGCAGTCACTGTACACCCCGATGACACTGTTGGGTTTCCTGCTAGAATACACCTAGCACGAAACCCAACAGTGCCGTCAAGGACAACAGTCACTGCGGCACAATGTAGCAATACAATACTCAAAGCAGTCACTGTAGACCACGATGACACTGTTGGGTTTCCTGCTAGAATACGCCTAGCACGAAACCCAACAGTGCCGTCAAGGACAACAGTCACTGCGGCACAATGTAGCAATACAATACTCAAAGCAGTCACTGTAGACCACGATGACACTGTTGGGTTTCCTGCTAGAATACGCCTAGCACGAAACCCAACAGTGCCGTCAAGGACAACAGTCACTGCGGCACAATGTAGCAATACAATACTCAAAGCAGTCACTGTAGACCCCGATGACACTGTTGGGTTTCCTGCTAGAATACGCCTAGCACGAAACCCAACAGTGCCGTCAAGGACAACAGTCACTGCGGCACAATGTAGCAATACAATACTCAAAGCAGTCACTGTAGACCACGATGACACTGTTGGGTTTCCTGCTAGAATACGCCTAGCACGAAACCCAACAGTGCCGTCAAGGACAACAGTCACTGCGGCACAATGTAGCAATACAATACTCAAAGCAGTCACTGTAGACCCCGATGACACTGTTGGGTTTCCTGCTAGAATACGCCTAGCACGAAACCCAACAGTGCCGTCAAGGACAACAGTCACTGCGGCACAATGTAGCAATACAATACTCAAAGCAGTCACTGTAGACCACGATGACACTGTTGGGTTTCCTGCTAGAATACGCCTAGCACGAAACCCAACAGTGCCGTCAAGGACAACAGTCACTGCGGCACAATGTAGCAATACAATACTCAAAGCAGTCACTGTAGACCACGATGACACTGTTGGGTTTCCTGCTAGAATACGCCTAGCACGAAACCCAACAGTGCCGTCAAGGACAACAGTCACTGCGGCACAATACAGAGCAGGGAAATACTCACTAAACGCCTTTTTGGCGGATGCTGTGGCGCTGTCCCAGCCATCCATCAACGCTGCGGCCACCTCATTCCATAGCCGCCGTGTCACCACATTGTCCTTGTACAGCCGGTCACGGCTGTCCCACAACGGCGAACGCTCCTGGACCAGGCTGATGAGCTGCTCATTATCCAGGTAGACGTCTTCATCCCGTTGTGGAACCTAGACAAAACACATTCATTAGAATAATCAAATTTAAATTGACTAAAAAGTTACAAAAAAAGAAAAAAAAAAAAGAGTAAAAATAGAAGATAAAAAAAAAAAAAAAACATTACAAATCATTTGATACTTACATTACGTATCACCACCGGGACTTGGCTTCGCTGCTCCTGCTGTTCGCCCTCACTATTCCCGTCCGCAGATGATGATGACGATGTCTGAAAGTTGAAAAAAAAGTAAGAGATTTGGAGAAGCAGCAGATATACTTACCAGATGCACGAAAATAATCACCTCACGGTCTGCTTGCGCCAATTCCTGCCGCGATGGGGAATACTCCGATTCTGAAGACATACTGCATGTAAAAATAATAAAAATCATTAGTACATACATAATTTAAAAGGACAGGCATATAATGTAATATACTCACATTCTTCGCTGATATAATGTGTTCTTGGTTGAATGTCTGCTCTTCAATCTGTCTAGTGTAGTAGTGGCAGAGTTTTGGCAGGCACCTCCTTTATATAGCCTTTTTTTTTTGGACTTTAGAAGATTCTAACTAGGATAAAAAGTGGACACCACCCAAAAAACGCTGCGCTAAAAAAGCGCATACCTGCGCATGCCAGTGCGCACGTATGCGCATCCATAGGCTATAATGGCCATTTTTAGCGCAAAACGTGCGCATACGTGCGCATGCGATTTTTTCAAGGGCCAAAAAATGCAACATGCAGCGTCTGGAAAATACCATCGCACACCCCAAAAAAACGCAGCGCATGAAAATCGCATACATGCGCTTACAAGTGCGCAGGTATGCGCACCCATGTTAAATATAGGGGAAAAATCGCATGCGCACGTATGCGTTTTTTTCCAGCGCTAAAAAACGCAAATGTGAAACCAGCCTTAGCGCTCAGTGTAGAGCGCAGGATAAATGTGTGCTGAGCCTTACTGTGATCTTTGGGAGGCAGAACGAAAAAATAAACAGAATGTGAAGAATTGGTTTAATTTATTTTTTACTCCATTCTTCATGTGGTATAAGTGATTAGCTGACGTTATTCTTCTGTGCGAATACAGCGATACTAGATTTATATCGGGTATTTATGTTTGGCTGCTGTCACACACTGAAACAGGCTTTTTATTGTGAAAACTAGTTTTTGCATCACAATATTTAGACAGCTATAATTTTTCCATATTTCTGCCGACAGAGTCATATTATGGCTTGTTTTTGGTAGGACGAAAAGACATTTTTATAGGTACCATTTTCGGGCACATGGCTTTTTTTCTCTTTTTATTCCAATATTTAGGAGACAGAATAAGCAAAAACCAGCAATTAAGGAATTGCTTTTGGGGATTTTTTTTAATACCATTCTGCATGTGGTAAAATTGGTAAGGCAGCTTTATTCTTTGGGTCAGTACCATTACAGCAGTACCTTATTTATAGCTTTTTTGTGTTTTGGTGCTTTTACACAATAAAAATTACTTTATAGAAAAAAAAATATTTTTAATTGCTTTATTCTGAGAGCTATAATTTTTTTATTTTTTCGCTGACAGAGCTATATGGTGGCTTTCTTTTTGCAGAACAAGATTATGTTTTCAGCGGTACTATTTTTATTTACATTCATCTTTTTGATCGCGTTTTATTGCACTTGTTGTTCGGCGGTATAATGATAAAGCATTGCTTTTTGCCTTGTTTTTTATTTATTTTTCTCACAGTGTTCACTGAAGGGGTTAATTAGTGGTACAGTTTTAAAGAGCAGGTTGTTACAGACGCGGCGATACCTAATATGTGCACTTTTATTGTTTTTTTATTTACATAAATAAATGTATTTATTGGAAAAATATTTGTTTCTTTTTCTTTGTTCATTATTTGAGTATTTTTTAAATATTTTTACACTTTTAATATTTTGTTTTTACTTTTTTACATTGCCCCAGGATGGGACATTACTGTATAGGATCAGATCGCTGATCTGATGCTCTGCAGTTCTTCTGCACTGCAGAATATTAGAGCAGTGTCTGACAGGCAGAGAAGGAGGCATCTCAGGTCCTGCTCTGAGCAGACACTGACACACCACCATCCCTGAAGGACCCCGCAGCCATCTTGCAGCCAGGGGTCTCCATGTAGACCATAAGGACAATGTGATTGCATCTGTCAGTAGGATCAACCCTCATAAGTCATCTTTTTAGCCATGTACTTGAGCAAAATGCTACATTGAAATATGTGGTCTGATTCTTTATTCCTGAGTAATCCACAGATTTCTCAGTATATAAATTAGCTGTTAAGATCTATGGGCAGGACCCCGATCTCCCTGAGAATCTGCCTCCAGAGTCTAATTTAAATAAAAGGGTGAGACATGTAATGACTATCTGCTCTCCAGATCTACATGTCTAACACTGTTAGCTCACCATATCATTGCGCGCAAAACTGTGCCATTTCAGGCCTCCATAGAATTTTTTGTGGTTGTGTCTTAGCCTACTTATTGACACAATTTAGCTGGGCAAAAAGAAAAAAATAGAGGCCAGATATTTGAAAGTGGGCTATCTCCATCAGACACCTCATCTATCTGTGGGCTACAAATTGTGCCATTTGAGGCCTCCATTCAACTGTTTTTGCTGTCTGTTACCTTAGTTCTATACACTATTTTACGTTAAAAAAACCCCAAAAATACAGGCCACATATTGAACAGTGTGGTATCTCCATCAGACTCCTCATCTATATGTGGGCTACAAATTGTGGCATTTGAGACCTCCATTCAACTGTTTTAGCTGTCTGTTACCCTAGTTCTATACCTAATTTTGTGTTAAAAAACAAAAAACACAGGCCACATATTGAACTGTGTGGTATGTCCGTCAGATGCCTCATCTATCTGTGGCCTACAAATTGTGCTATTTGTGACCTCCATTCAACTGTTTTTGCTGTCATTTACCCTTGTTCTATACACTATTTTGTGCTAAAAGCAAAAAATACAGGCCACATACTGAACAGCATGTTATCTCCGTAAGTCGACTCATCTATCTGTGGGCTACAAATTCTGCCATTTGAGGCCTATATTCAACTGTTTTTGCCTTCTGTTACCCTCATTCTATACACTATTTTGCGTTGAAAAACAAAAAATACAGGCCACATATTGAACAGTGTGGTATCTTCTTCAGACTCCTCATCTTTCTGTGGGCTGCAAATTGTGCCATTTGAGGCCTACCGTCAATTGTTTTTGCTATATGTTACCCTAGTTCTATACACTATTTTGCATTGAAAAACAAAAAATACAGGCCACATATTGAGCAGTGTGGTATCTCTGTCTCACTCCTCAACTATCTGTGGGCTACAAATTGTGCCATTTGAGGCCTACATTCAACTGTTTTTGCTGTCTGTTACCCTAGTTCTATTCATTATTTTGCATTGAAAAACAAAAAATACAGGCCACATATTGAACAGTGTGGATAATGCTTCGAGTCACTTTGCCACCACCACCAGCACCCTGTCTTCCACACGGTCAAGTCTGAGTAGTCGTGAGTGTGGACCGCATATTCCTCACCCTGATCCTCCTTCCTCCTGCCATGTCGAGTGCCCGAAGACAACTGATCACACACTTGGACACTCTGAAGAGCTGTTCATTTTTCCATTTATAGATTCGGGCCTCTCGGCAGGACCACTTGAAGCGAGGCAAGATGAGATTGCATGTAGCGATGCCAAAATATTTGAGCAGCCATGGTCACATGAAGGTGACAGTGGGAACGTGTCACAAGAGGTGGATGAAGATGAGATACAATCACCAGAAAGTCAGGAGGAAGAGGTGGTGTATGATATAGTAACTGACCCAACCTGGCAGGAGAACATGCAGAGTGAGGACAGCAGCAAACAGGGAGAGGGAGGCATAGCACCCCTCAGGCAGGAAGAAGCAGTGTGGTGGCCGCATACAGAAGGCGGGCAACCGTTACTTGTAACACTAACTTGACGGAAGTTGGCAGTAAACTGTTAGATCTTCTCGAGTCTGGTTGTTTTTTTAAGACTGCCAATAACCCCAAACAGGCCATTTGCACCATCTGCCATGCCCGCATCAGCAGGGGTAGCAAAACTACCAGCCTGACCACCACCAGCATGATCAGGCACATGGCAGAAAAGCACCCGACTTTGTGGGCTGAACCCCAGGGTCCAGTAACACTGTCTGTGGGTGACACCACTGCTCCTTATGCTCTTGTCCGTGGAAACCAATCCCCTGTCTGTGGTGCCTGTGAAGATGCCTACTGCCCTGCACACACTCAACTACTACCATCATCAAGTACATCCACGTCCTTGTCCCAGCAAAGCCTTCAGTTTTCCATAGCACAGTCATTGGAACACAAGCGGAAATACGTAGCCAATGCCCCAAAGGCCACATTACTAAATTCATACCTTTCTCATCTGCTTGTGCTCGAAATGTTGCCTTTTAGGTTCATGGAGAAGGAAGCTTTCTGCAACCTGATGGTGGCGGCCATCCCAAGGTACTCGGTCCCAGCTGCCACTATTTCTCCCGCTGTGCCGTCCCAGCATTACACAAGCAGGCGCCCCACAACATTAGCCATGCCCTCAACAATGCTCTTACTGGGAAAGTCCACCTAACCACGGACACGTGGACAATTGCTTGTGGGCAGGGATGCTACATCTCGCTGACAGCACACTGGGTTAACATAATGGAAGCCAGGACCCAGTCGGACCTCGGGATGAAACACGTCCTTCCGACGCCGAGGATTGCAGGCCCTACATCAATCAGGGTTGCCACCACAGTCCATAGCTCATGCACCTTCTCCACCTCCTCCTCCTCTTCAGCCTCCATCTCTGAAATGAGCACATCAGTCTCAAGCTGGAAGCACTGCAGCACTGCCTCAGGCAAGCGGCAACAGGCAGTGCTGAAGCTAATATGCTTAGGTGAAAAACAGCACAATGCTGAAGAGTTGTGGACAGCTCGGAAAAAGCATGCAGATCTGTGGCTGACACCGCTGAACCTGCAGCTAGGCATGGTCATGTGTGACAATGGCCGGAACCTGGTGATGGCTCTGAGGCGAGGCAAACTCACACACGTACCATGCCTGGCCCATGTGCTTAACCTCGTGGTTCAGCGGTTTTTCAAAATCTACCTGTAGCTGCCGGTTCTGCTTGTCAAAGTATGCTGCCTGTGTGTCCATTTTAGAAAGTCAGATACAGCTTCAGCCGCCCTGGCCATGCATCAGCAGCGTTTTCAGCTTCAGGTTCACCGTCTGGTGTGTGATGTCCCCACACATTGGAACTCTACACTGCATACGTTGGAAAGGATTTGTGAGCAGAAGAGGGCAGTTGTTGACTACCAACATCAACAAGGCCGTCGGTAGTCAGTTCTGACTCCACATATAAGACCTCAGGAGTGGACATGGATGTCAGACATATGTACCATCCTACAAAACTTTAAGTACTCCACCAAGATGGTGAGCGTCGATGACACCATAATTAGCATCACCATCCCGCTTCTTTGCATTCTGAAAAGCTCTCTGCTCATAATGAAAGAGGATGCATTGCAGGCGGAGCACAATGAGATGGAGCAAGGAACCATACAGGGTGATTATACACAGCTCAGCCTGATGTCATCCCAATGTGGATTGGTTGACAATGAGGAAGAGGAGGAGGAAGAACAGGAGCTACATTCATGCACTATAGACGGTATTGCAAGAACAACTGTCATACCGTCTGTTTAGCGTGGATGGCCTGAGGACAGGAAGGAGGGGGAGGAGGAGGAGGAGGGCAGCATGGTCAGTCATCCTGTTGGTGAATGATGAGAAAATGGAAAACGGTCTTAGGAGCGCAGGAAGGAGACTCAGACAAGACATGGGTTTAAACCACGCGTTTCAATGGAGGATCCGTCTTCATCAGGTGGAAGTTCCACCTGATCAAGACAGATCCTCCGTTGAAACACGTTGTGGTTTAAACCCATCTCTTGTCTGAGTCTCCTTCCTGCGCTTCTAAGACCATTTTCCATTTTCTCATTGCTCCTATCCTCCATTGGAATTTTTTGGCTGGAACTGCGGTGGAGACCTGACATCCCTGTCTGCCCCTGGGTTGCTTCCTAAGCGCTCCTTTATAACCGCTTATCACTGACTCTTATCCTGTTGGTGAGGACATGGAAGTCTTGTCTGTTAGCAGTCTGGCACACATGGCAGACTTTATGTTGCACTGCCTTTCCCATGACCCTCACATTATCAAAATTTTCAGTGACACTCATTACAGGTTGGTGATACTTCTAGACCCATGATACAAGGAGAAATTTCAATCTCGTCTTCCAGAGGCAGATAGGTGTACTAAAATGTTGCAGTACAGGAGGGCTATTCTTGCAGAATTATTAAAAAAATTCCCGTCTGAAAACGCTGGTGGCAGAGATTAAAGTTTGATGGACAACCAAGGAGTAGAGGTGAGAGAGACACAACTTCAACCGATCAGAAGCAGGGGAACACTGGAAAAGTTCTGCAAGAGTTTTCTCAGACCCTCTGATCACCTTGGCCCAGAGGCGCAGGGTACTCTCACAAGGAGTGCAACATTTGGGAAGATGCTGAGGGAGTACCTTGCTGACTGTACCAACGTCCTCTGTGATTCCTCTGTGCCTTTTAATTAATGGTTATCCAAGTTGGAAACGTCTACATCTTGGAGGTCCTGGCCTGCCCTGCAGCTAGCTTTTTGTCAGAGTGGGTATTTAGTGCCGCTGGTGGAATTATAATGGATAAGCGCATCGCCTGTCAACTGAAAATTCTGACAGGCTGACTCTTATAAAAATGAACAAGGGCTGGATTGGGTCAGACTTCTTTACACCACCAAATGGTAACAGCAAAACATAACCTCCAATACAGTGTCTTTTTTTGGGAGGTGTATTTCCATGCACCCCTTCACACCCACACATGGGTATGCGCTTCCTGATTTTGGCTATTTGGTGTTATCCCCCTCCTTCTCCTCATCCTCATCATCCACCACCAATTGATCACCATGGTGATCGTTAGTCTATGATGCAACAGCCAACTTATTGTGTAAAAGGGTTGTTTTGATGCTCTTTAAAAAATGTTAACACAGTATGTTGATATGTACCCCCTTGGGAAAATGTTTTTCAGCCCATACACTTAGTGTATGGGCATTACAAGTATAGGAGATCTGCTTCTTTAAATTGGGAAAACTTTTTTCACAGGCCATCCTCCACGTCTCTTCAACCACCACCACTAGAACACGAAGGTGAACGTGTTCTGTGATGCAACAGCCACTATACTTTTTTGCAAGGGTCTTTCTGATGGCCATAAAAAAAATATTTACACAGTATGCTGATGTGTATCCCCCCAGCGGAAAATGTTTTTCAGCCCATACACTTAGTGTATGGGCATTACAAGTATTGGAGACCCGCTCCTTTAAACTGGGAAAACATTTTTCGGAGGCCATCCTCCACATCTCTTCAGACACCACCACTAGAACACAAGGGTTGATGTGTTCTGTGATGCAACAGCCACTATACTTTTTTGCAAGGGTATTTATGATGCCCATTCCAAAAATGTTTAAACAGTATGTTGAGGTGTACTCCCCCAGGGGAAAAGGTTTTTAAGCTCATACAAATAGTGTATGGGCAGTACACGTATAGGAGACCCACTCCTTTAAACTGGGAAATCATTTTTCAGAGACCATCCTCCACATTTCTTCCTTGGGGGATTGGAGTGCATGCAAATTTTGGACAGGCCTATTCACTTCACAGGCAAACTTTAGGTGACTTAAATATCAAAATAATGTGAACTTGGTATTCCTGTGGCCATCCAGTACATGGGTTCATAGGCTTATTGGGGTGTGTGTACCTTTGGTGCAGGGCAGGCCTAGCAATCAATGCATAAGCAAACAGTATGGGAGTATCAAATGATTAATGTGAATTTGGTTTTCCTGTGAACATCCAGTACGTGGGTTCAAAGTCTTTTTGGGGTGCTTGTAACTTTGTGGCAGGGCAGGCCTTGCATTCAATGCATAAGCAAACAGTATAGGAGAACCAAATGAATACTTGGAACTTTGATTGCATGTAGTCATCCATGACGTCTGTTCAATGGGTTGTTGGAGTGCGTCCAAATTTTGGGCAGCCCTGCCACTCACTGCATATGCAATAACAGTATAAGGGACCCACTCTTTAATAACGGGAACAACAGTGCATAGCCGGCTTATAGCTCTCTAAGAAAAGTGAGGGCTGACTGCTGGCCTGATAAAAATAGACTTTGTGACTTTCAGAGTCCCTCCTTCATAAATGAAACAGGATGTGTCTGATGATGTGGCACCACATGGCCAAATAAGGTTGTAAAATGTTAAAATGACATTTCCCAGTGAATGCATTTGTCTTGGTTGAAAGTAAAGGTAAAGTTGAAAAACACATCAAAAACTACGTGTGAACATAGCCCAAGTGGTGGAGGAACATTTTTGTTTTTGGGTTATTTATTTTATCTTACATACAAATCATTACCCTGGAAAGGATGTTCCTTAACATATTTCCCAGGAAAATCCATTCTGGTTTCATTTTTGTATGTTTAAGTGTGCTCCTGTAAAAGTGGCGTAACACTCTGACAACATTGCTCACAGCTGTGACCTCGGAGACAGAAATGCTTCCAGGGGTATTCCCCATGATGTTCCCATGTCATTTGAGCACTGTTCACATTGATTTTAGATGTTTTTAGACCCTAAAAGGACCCCCGGGGGGATCGCAGCAAAAATGTTCAGTTTTCCCATAGCCTTATATTGGACTCGTTGTTCGGGTCGAGAACCCGAGCATTCCAATTTCCTCAATCCGAGCAATGAGCACCAAGCATTTTAGTGCTCGCCCATCACTAATCATTTTATTCAACTTTCTATGACCTGCATGTTCACATAGACTGCTTAGGAGGGTTGATATTACTGACATATTCCCTTTAAGAGAACAGCAGTATTATCTCAGTCATTGGTAATACAATATGGAGCTGATGTCTATTCAGTTTAATAAAATAACAGAGTACTTCCAAAAAGGCGATCACAATTTTAAGTATACCTATTAATATATTAAAGAATGTTACAATCATTTTGTGGCCAGCTGTACATTAGTATTAGATGTAGCGCAGAGGTGGACATACCATTGGTGCAACGCGTGGTAAGGAAGACACTTCTGCCTACAAAGCTGGTGGAATTGTGCATTATGATGTGTGTTAAGATTCCATGTACTATTCTTGCACAGGAGTCCTTTCTGTCTGTGTGTGCTCCTGATTAGTGCATGCAGCATTCAACAACCCCAGCCAATCTATGAAGTACAGTAACATAATGGAGGCTTAATGGATTACTGTTTTTATTTTAGATAGAGCATGTGATTTTCTTTTTCATTTTAAAAGTGGATTAGTCTAAACCTAGTAATATAGTAATGTAGGATATAGGCGAGGGGAGGTGTGCTGATCCAACAGGAATGGGGGGTGACCCACTTCTTGCCCGGGACAGACACGAGACTGGGACAGGAGTTATATTCAACAGGTCCGTGTTTATTGGCCACCTCTCTGACAACCACCGCACTTCATCACAGGAATTTCACTATTCCCTTGCTCACAGACCTTCACTTTTTAGTTTCACCGTCGTGGCGTCCTTTGTGGCTCTTCCCACCGTGGCAGCCCACAGTGTTTCACCCTTCAAAGTACACCGTCCACTTGATACCCCCAGACCGTCTCCATCTGCGGCTACTGTCCTTTTGGGTCACCCCCCGTGACCGTCTCCACTGTCAGTTACTCTCTGAAGGCTTTTACCGTCTTTCTCCCTATGGCAGATCCTCCTCTCTAGTGAGCTCCCCTGGCTGACTGGACCTTCCAGAACCTTCCCTTAGCCTTTATACTCCCAGTCCTGGTAGCTCCGCCCACTATCACCT
This sequence comes from Dendrobates tinctorius, assembly GCF_039654945.1. Lineage (NCBI taxonomy): Eukaryota > Metazoa > Chordata > Amphibia > Anura > Dendrobatidae > Dendrobates > Dendrobates tinctorius. Next base: position 8,526,151 of record NW_027361838.1, on the reverse strand, counting down.
GACAGTTACCTTGACCAATGGCAGTTACTTTGACCCATGGCCACGTGGAGACTAGGTCTCCCTCCCACTGAACCCGGCCATGCTTAATTGAGGCCACGTTCAGATATACTTTGTAGCCGGTGGTGTCTCTAATAAAGCCGTAGCCCTTGCCAGTGTCCATATATACCAGCCGTCCGTGTGACCGTGGAACAGACATGGCGGCCTCTCCCTTCTCATGAAGTAATGCCGGCACCTCTCGTTCTTTTGGCCTTCTTCTTTTCAATAATTTCCGCAACCCAAACAGAGGGTCCGGTATAGGCCACAGAGTCCGGTGGGCGAGCTGCAGCCGTGAGTGGAGCAGAGGCGGCCGCAGACAATGGGGAGCAGGCCGCAACCAGAGTATCGGACGGGGCAGAAACGGCCACAGGTGTTATCGGGTAGGCTGTGTAGTCGGCCGCAACTGGAATCTAGGCGGCCTTGGTCTCCGATGAGTAGGCCGCAGCCATGGCCGCAGATGGAACAACGGCAGCCGCGAATGTCAGTAAGTAGGCTGCGGTGACCTGCGGCGGGCCCGAAGGGACAGCAGGCTCCGGTGAACAGGCCGTGGCCAGAAGACAGATCACGGCAGGGGCAGCCGCAGGTTGGCCCCGCACCGGCGTCACCGGGCGGGGTGGCTCGGGATGTTGGTCAGGAGGAGTAATGTCATCCAGGGCCATAGTTGCTGGAGAGTGGGAGGACGGCCAAGGGGGCCGATGGCTGGCGTCAGGGCCAGGGAACCTGTCTGGTGCACTGGGCGTGGGGGCGGGATCTGTCTGTGGTGCCGCCAGATGGGCCAGGGGAACGCTCACCTTACTCGGTGTTGCGGCTCCCAGCCGGCTTTCCCGCAGCTCCTACAATCGCCATGGATCTTTACTCTGCCATCTGGCAGGGTTGGCCTCCAGACCCGATGGCTCCGCGGGAGATACTTTTCCAGCTTCTTCCACCGGCGGTTGCATCAGGGTACAGGACACAGAATGGCTCCCAGGGGCAGGTTTCAACTTCCTGATGCCATTTCCACTCCAGGTGTCAGAGGCCACGGCAACTGCAGCGTCGCATATCGCCTGAGTTCCCAAGACTAAATGGCGCCAACCAGCTACACTCTGTCTCTTTACCAGGGCCACTCCCGCTCGGGGGTGGGGCGTTGGTCGGCCCCTCCACCCATTTTCCAAGGTCCAGCATGGGAGTGCGGCTGTCTCCTGATGTAAGCCGCTCCCCCCAGGGGCAGATGCGACACAGTCCTAGATTGTCCGTTACGGCTGCAAACTCCTGTGTCTCTTCCTGACGCTGAAATGCCACAGCCATTTTTAACAGTACACTTTTCTGCTCCGGTTTTACTTATTGGCAGCCAGATTGCCGGAGGACAGTTCAAAATTGTAATCCACAGAAAAAGGAAAGCAAAAAAAATTCTTCACCCCGTACAACTTGAGGGCCTGTGGTACTTGGGAGCAGGCTTGTCACTGAAGGTGTTGTATTGGTGGCAATTAATCCTGCCGACTACGCCAAATGTAGGATATAGGCAAGGAGAGGTGTGCTGATCCAACAGGAATGGGGGGTGACCCACTTCTTGCAGCCGACAGACACGAGATTGAGGCAGGAGTTATATTCAATAGGTCCGTTTTTATTGGCCGCCTCTCTGACAACCACCGCACTTCATCACAGAAATTTCACTATTCTCTTGCTCACAGACCCGGGTACCTTCACGTTTTAGTTTCACCGTCGTGGCGTCCTTTGTGGCTCTTCCCACCGTGGCTGTCCTAGGCACTTCCCCCACAGCGTTTCACCCTTCAAAGTACACCATCCACTTGGTACCCCCAGACCGTCTCCATCTGCGGCTACTGTCCTTGTGGGTCACCCCCCGTGACCGTCTCCACTGTCAGTTACTCTCTGATGGCTTTTACTGTCTTTCTCCCTATGGCAGATCCTCCTCTCTAGTGAGCTCCCCTGGCTGACTGGACCTTCCAGAACCTTCCCTCAGCCTTTATACTCCCAGTCCTGGTAGGTCAACCCACTATCACCTGACAGTTACCTTGACCAATGGCAGTTACTTTGACCCATGGCAGTTACACAGTCACTTTCTCTTACACTCCCCACTGCCCTCTAATGGTTAAACTTCCACATGACACCCCTCTCTCTGTTTCTCAGCCTACACTGCGCTATCCCTCTGCCTCTCTCCACAAGCATACCTGCCCGTCAGTTCAGCCTCCCCACAGTAACATAATTAGCAAGGCCGAAAAAAGACATTTGTCCATCCAGTTCAGCCTATATTCCATCAGACTAAATCCCTAGATCTATGTCCTTCTAAAGAACCTAATCACTGTAAGATACAGTACAATATTGTTACGCTCCACGAAGTCATTCAGGCCTCTCTTGAACCCCTCGACTGAGTTTGCCATTACCACCTCCTCAGGCAGGGAATTCCAGATTCTCACTGCCCTAACAGTGAAGAATCCTCTTCTATGTTGGTGGAAAAACCATCTCTCCTCCAGACTCAGAGAATGCCCCCTTGTGACAGTCACATTCCTTGGTATAACAGATCCTCAGAGAGATATTTTTATTGTCCCCTTATATACTTATACCTGGTTATTAGATTGCCCCTCAGTCGTCTTTTTTCTAGACTAAATAATCCTAATTTTGCTAATCTCTCTGGGCATTGCAGCTAGAAGGCTGCGATTATGGACTCCTGTTATCGAATATTGTTATAATAAAAAAGGCTGGAATTTATTTCTGCAAAAGAATAGCACTACAGCTGATTTATACTGTTTTTTTTAATCAATTTCTTGCTCCAGCCCTCAAACGCTCCCATGAAGACCTGTCCCATGAAAATATGTGTTTCCCTGTTGCTAATGTGAAATCTCACTAAATGGTATTCTGCTGTTTGTACCACTTATGCTGTTTTATGTACATTTAAATAAAGAGCAAACAATGGAGATTTTTTCCACAAGTATCAAAAAACATTTGGTTGGGTTCAAATAGTGCAGTTTTTCAAATTTTTCATAGCTTCCTTTTCAGGAGATGTCCTGTGGCCACTGATTGGCTGCAACTGTCACATTTTCATCAGAGACAAAAGAAAAAGCAAAGAGACTGTGCCTTCCATCTCAGATGGAACTTAACCCCTACAGCCAGTCAGAGGCTGCTAATTGACTTCAGTGGTCAGCAGACGCTCTCTACTGATTGATAAAGTCAGAGTGCCAATGGAGCACAACAGTATTATTTTAGCTATGACATTGATTCATAGATTCAAATTTTTTTTACTAGTGAACAATTAAATTCATTTCACCATATAAAATAGAAAAAAATAGAGCCATATTAAAGAAAAGTATTCATTCAATGTAAGGGTGCCATCTTTTTTTGCATTCTCTAAAAAGATTATATTTTATCAATTAAATAAGCCTAGAGTGTCAGTTTGAAATAGTATTCTTACATATTGCCACATTATATTTCTCATCTTTTTGTGTTCATTATCATTTTCTTGAAGAATTCTACTTGTAAAATTTGATTATTTTACTTTCTATGATTTTTTATCAATATTTACAATACACTAAATTGATTTTATGTCAGTCAAACTCATAACTCATTTCTTCTTCTTTTGTTGATGTTTCTTATAAACAGGATTATGAACTAGATTAGATTCAGTGACTTCCAGAAACACTCCTGGAGAAGAGAACCAATTTTTTTCTTACAAGATATTGATTTTATCAATCGAAAAATAGCACTCAATATCATAAGCACTCATTAAATTTTATTATAGCAATTGCTTAGAAAACCATATTCTGAAACTTCTAGAAGCATTGTGTTTACTGGAGCCTCATTGTAGACAGGTTTAAAACATAATTACTTAGAAGAAACATGAAATAATAGATAATATTAGACATTTTAATATTGTCTATGTTGTCAATAATAATTACATTATTGATGATACTCCTTTTTATATATCCTATTAGGGTATTTAGAGACTATGAGATGGGTTATATCTGAGTATATAGAATTTCTGAATGACCACTTTCTTCCATGGTACAAAAAGAACTGTGGGAAAAAAAAGGATTTAGTTTAGCTCACTTCTCATTGATGCTGCAGCAAGGTCCAAGCAAGGATACGTCTCCACTTGGACGTCTTGAAATACTTCACAGAAAAAGGAAAGTCCAGCTCAAGGAGTAAAATCCAGAATTTTCTTTATTTGTTCCATTAAAATACAAGCATGGCTGCTATAGTCATCATTGCGGTTTTTACTCTGGCACCCGACACGATAACCCCTGGCACACCGCGATCAAACATGATTGCAGTGTACCAGGGGTTTAGGGAAGCAACAGCAGGAAGGGGGCTCCCTCCGTGCTTCCCTGAGACCCCCACAGCAGCACAATGTGCAGCGCTGCTTCGGGGCCTCCTTCCCTGCAGGTCCCCGAATCCAAAATGGCGGCTGGGACCTTCGGGGGCCTGCAGCCAGCTTCCTCAGTACCTGCAAAGTGTAAAAATAATTTCTAAAAAATCGCTAAATAAATTTAAAAAAAAAATATTCCTTAATAAATTCATTTTTTGGAATTAAAAAAAACAATAAAAGTACACATATTTGGTATTGCCGCGTCCGTAACAACCCGCCCTATAAAACTGTCCCATTAGTTAACCCCTTTAAAAATAAAAATAAAAAACAAACCAAAAAATAAAGCTTTATCATCATCCCGCCGAACAAAAAGACGGATATAAATAACCATGGTACCACTGAAAACATCATCTTGTCCCGCAAAAAACGAGCCACCATACAGCATCATCAGCAAAAAAAATAAAAAAGTTATAGCTCGCAGAATAAAGCGATGCAAAAATAATTATTTTTTATATAAGATTATTTTCATTACATAAAAGCGCCAAAACATAAAAAAGACATAAATGAGGTATGGCTGTAATCGTACTGACCCGAAGCACAAAACTGCCTTATCAATTCTACCGCATGCGGAACGGTGTAAACGCACCCCCAAAAGAAATTCTTGAAATGCTGATATTTGTTCATTCTGCGTCCCAAAAATCTGAATAAAAAGCGATCAAAAAATGTCACGTGCCCGAAAATGGTACCAATAAAAAAGTCAACTCGTCCCGCAAAAAAGAAGACCTCACATGACTCGGTGGGTCAAAATATGGAAAAATTATAGCTCTCAAAATGTGGTGATGGCAAAAACTATTTTTACAATAAAAAGAGTCTTTTAGCGTGCGACAGCTGGCAAATATAAAAACCCGCTATAAATAGTAAATCAAATCCCCCTTATCACCCCATTAGTTAGGGAAAAATAATATAATTTAAAAAATGTATTTATTTCCATTTTCCCATTAGGGTTAGGGCTAGGGTTAGGGCTAGCGTTAGGGTTAGGGCTAGGGTTAGGGCTGAGATTAGGGTTAGGGGTGTGTTGGGGTAAGGGTTGGAGTTAGAATTGGTGGGTTTCCACTGTTTGGGCACATCAGGTGCTCTCCAAACGCAACATGGCGTCTGATCTCAATTCCAGCCAATTCTGCGTTGAAAAAGTCAAATGGTGCTCATTCCGTTCCAAGCTCTGCCATGTGCCCAAACACTGTTTTACCCCCACATAAGGGGTATCAGCCTACTCAGGACAAATTGCATAACAATTTTTGGGTTCCAATTTCTCCTGTTAGCCTTAGGAAAATAAAAAATTGGGGGCAAAAATATTATTTTTGTGGAAAAAATATGATTTTTTTTATTTTCACGCCCAGGCGTTATAAACTTCTGTGAAGCACTTGGGGGTTCAAAGTGCTCACCACACATCTAGATAAGTTCCGTGGGGGGTCACGTTTCTAAAATGGGGCCACTTGTGAGGATTTTCAATAGCTAAGGGACATCAGAGGCTCTCCAAACGCGACATGACACCCGCAGACCATTCCATCAAAGTCTGCATTCCAAAACGTCAGTACTTCCCTTCCGAGCCCCGACGTGCCCCATACAGTAGTTTTCTCCCACATATAGAGTATCAGCATACTCAAGACAAATTGGACAACAACTTTTGGGGTCCAATTTCTCCTGTTACCCTTGGGAAAATAAAAAAATTGGGAACTAAAAGATCATGTTTGTGAAAAAATATGATTTTTTTATTTTCACATACAGGCGTTATAAACTTCTGTGAAGCACTGGGGGGTTCAAAGTGCTCACCACACATCTAGATAATTTCCTTAGGGAGTGTAGTTTTCAAAATTGGGTCACTTATGGGGGGTTTCCACTGTTTAGGTACATCAGGGGCTCTCCAAAGGCAACATGACACCCGCAGACCATTCCATCAAAGTCTGCATACCAAAACGTCACTACTTCCCTTCCGAGCCCCGACGTGTCCCCATACAGTAGTTTTCTCCCACATATGGGGTATCAGCGTACTCAGGACAAATTGAACAACAACTTTTAGGGTCCAATTTCTCTTGTTAACCTTGGGAAAATAAAAAAATTGGGGACTAAAAGATCATGTTTGAGGAAAAAATATGATTTTTCTATTTTCACGCCCGGGCGTTATAAACTTCTGTGAAGCACTGGGGGGTTCAAAGTGCTCACCACACATCCAGATAAGTTCCTTAGGGGGTGTAGTTTTCAAAATGGGGTCACTTGTGGGGGGTTTCCACTGTTTAGGTACATCAGGGGCTCTCCAAAGGCAACATGACACCCGCAGACCATTCCATCAAAGTCTGCATTCCAAAACGTCACTACTTCCCTTCTGAGCTCCGGTGTGTGCCCATACAGTAGTTTTCTGCCACATATGGGGTATCATCGTACTCAGGACAAATTGAACAACAACTTTTGTGGTCCCATTTCTCCTGTTGCCATTGGGAAAAAAAATATTGGGGACTAAATGATCATGTTTGTGGGAAAAATATGATTTTTTTATTTTCACGCCCGGGCATTATAAACTTCTGTGAAGCGCTTGGGGGTTCAACTTGCTCACTAAACATCTAGATAAGTTCCTTGGGGGGTCTAGTTTAAAAATGGTGTCATTTGTGGTTCCACTGTTTAGGCACATCAGGGGCTTTCCAAACGCGGCATGGCGTCCAATCCCAATTCCAGCCAAAAATGTCAAGTGGCGCTGCTTCCCTTCCGAGCTCTGCCATGTGCCCAAATAGTGGTTTACCCCCACAAATGGGGCATCAGCATACTCAGGACAAATTGCACAATAACTTTTGTGGTCCTGTTACCCTTGGAAAAATAAAAAATTGAGGGTGAAAAGATCATTTTTGTGGAAAAAATATGATTTTTTAATTGCATGGCTGTACGTTATAAACTTCTGTGAAGCCCTTGGGGGTTCAAAGTTCTCACCACACATCTAGATAAGTTCCTTGGGGGGTCTAGTTTCCAAAATGGTGTCACTTGTGGGGGGTTTCCACTGTTTTGGTACATCAGGGGCTTTCCAAACGCGACAAGGTGTCTGATCTCAATTCCAGCCAAAAAAGTCAAATGGCGCTGCCTCCCTTCCGAGCTCTGCCATGCGCCCAAATAGTTGTTTACACCCACATATGGGGTATCAGCATACTCAGGACAAATTGCACAATAACGTTTAGGGTCCTGTTACCCTTGGGAAAATAAAACTTGGGGGTGAAAAGATCGTTTTTGTGGAAAGAAATATGATTTTCTAATTGTACGGCTGTACGTTATAAACTTCTGTGAAGCCCTTGTGGGTTCAAAGTCCTCACCACATATCTAGATATATTCGTTGGGGGATCTAGTTTCCAAAATGGGGTTTGTCGGGGGTTTCCACTGTTTAGATACGTCAGGGGCTTGCCAAACGTGACATGGCGTCCGATCTGAATTCCAGCCAATTTTGCAGTGAAAAAGTCAAACGGCGCTCCTTCTCTTCTGAGCTCTGCCATGCGCCGAAACAGTGGTTCCCCCTCACATGTCAGGTGTCATGGTACTCAGGACAAATTGCACAATAACTTTTGAAGTCCAATTTCTCCTGTTACCATTGGTAAAATAAAAAAAATTGGACCTGAAGTAATTTCTTTGTGAAAAAAAGTTAAATGTTCATTTTTTTTTAAACATTCAAAAAATTCCTGTGAAGCACCTGAAGGGTTAATAAACTTCTTGAATGTGGTTTTGAGCACCTTGAGGGGTGCAGTTTTTAGAATGGTGTAATTTTTATGTATTTTCTATCCTATAGACCCCTCAAAGTGACTTCTAATGTGATGTGGTCCGTAAAAATAAAATGGTGTTGCAAAAATGAGAAATCGCTGGTCAACTTTTAACCCTTATAACTTCCTAACAAAAAAAATTTTGGTTCCAAAATTGTGCTGATGTAAAGTAAACATATGTGAAATTCTATTTATTAAGTTTTTTGTGTGCCATATCTTTGTGATTTAAGGGCATAAAAATTCAAATTTGGAAAATTGCAAAATTTTCAAAATTTTCGCCAAATTTCTGTTTTTTTCATAAATAAACGCAAGCTATTTGAATGAAATTATACCACTAACATGAAGTTCAATATGTCACTAGAAAACAATGTCAGAATCAGTGGGATCCATGGAAGCATTTCAGAGTTATTACCTCATAAAGGACAGTGGTCAGAATTGTAAAAATTGGCCCGGTCATGAACGTGCAAACTACCCTTGGGGGTTAAGGGGTTAAGTATGAACATTGCACATTTGAATTCATGTTCGGAATCCCGAGCATTTTTCCTCAGAGGCGGCAAAATTCGGAAACACTTCAGTAAATTATCGTATTTTCGCTAATGCTTTTGTTAGGACTTTGGCTAGGACAGTTGTGCTGTATGATGAGTGGGGTATGTGTTTGATGAGGAAAGTGGGTAGGGAGAGGTCAGAGTAGTGGCAGATTGTATTTTTTTTATTTTGTTAACTTAGTGTGTGGAGATTCGGGCAACCAATCAGGGGCAGAAACCATCCACAATCTCTAGACACAAGAGCTTCTGTCATTGGCTGCCAAAGTCACATGTCCCTCTCCATATAAAAAGTTGACATGTTTGGTGCCATTTTGTCAGTGTAATAGTGCTGAGAGGCTACTCCTGCTGCTGCTGCAAGTAGTCAGATAGTTAGATAGATGGCGTATTGTCAGCTAATTGAGCTAGATAGGATCCTGTGTGAAATCGACTTTCCAGCATCTAATTTGTTTTTTGGTAATAGTGTGGTGCAGGCAAGATTCCACATTTCCTAATCTAACTTGTTTGTTCTAATATTGTGGTGCAGGCAGGAGGACACATTTAATAATTTAACTTGTTTGTTCTAATATTGTGGTCTAGATACACTAAGAAAATAAATACTGATTGTTAATTTAGTGACAGGTGATTGACAGGTCTGGGCCTAGGGTTGTTAAACAGCTGGTTAAAAGAAGAGAAGGGTACATCCAACATGAGTGGGAAAAAGTGAGTGCGTGGTTGTAGGGAATTAGGCTTGGTGTTCGAAGTGTACAAGGGTTAGGTGGTAATGTTACTGAAAGGTCTACTGAACAAACACCGTCTCATCCTATCCAAAGACAACATCTGTTACTAGATGGGCTACTTGACTCCCTTTCTTTGACAGCCACACAGCGGTATTCCTTTGTAATTGAGGGCCATAAAGAGCATTTGCTTCAGTGTATAGCAAGCAATACATCAAGTGGCCTCTCCTCCTCCTTAATGTCACTCACAGCACCATCCTCAGAGATGGCACCCCAATCACCATTGTTTCCCTAGTACCAACTCTCCAACCTTCCAACTGACTGTGGGAAACCACAGATGGGTGAGTCTGCAGAGGTGTTCCCATATTCTATTCCAGGGGCATCAAAGGCCTGCTCCAAAGATTCACAGAATCAAGAAGTAGAAAGCATCTGCATCGATTTCCAAATTTTTTTTAGTTGGATCTGGGGCTGGATGAAGTTGGGTCTGAGCAGACCCTTGTCACCAGACGTTAACCCCCAAGGGTGGAGGTGATCTTGATGAGACTCAGATACCTTTGTTACACGCAGACTGTATTGTGCTGTCAGGGCAGGAAGAGGAGGAGGGTGACTCTCAGGGTGAGGAGTGGGAGAATATAGGGGATGATGATGAGGTTGTAGATCCCACATGGTGTTAAACAAGACGCACGCAGCTGAGTAGCTCAGTAGAGGAGGTGGAGGAGGAAGGGGGGTAATGTTAGGCGTCGGATTCCGGTCGCTGCACAGCCGGAATACTGAGCCTTGCATTCGGCAGTCTCCCATTCCTCTCCGGCTGCACAGGAGGCTGCTCAGCAGACTCATCAATCCAGACGCTCTGCTCAGACCAGCTCTGTAGGTTTAGTTGCTGCTGCCATCTCTGGTCCAGCTATAGCAATGCAGTGTGGTCAGCAGCGAGCTACTCCAGGGACTAAGTCCTCCTTTCGGTCCACTGAGCAAGCCCGTGGGACGATCTATCATTGGAGATCGAAGGTCACATGCTCAGGTCCTTCTCCAGCTCAGATTGGACCATCAGAAAGGTCGGGAAGGTCCCAGAAGAACGCAGCTATAAAAAGGTTTGCATGGCCGCTCAGCCATGCGCTAGTATAGACTGCATTATGTCTCTGGTGAATGACTCATTAAGAAACCCCTACCCTTGGTACACATGTGTTGTGCAGCCTAGCCTGTTAAGCGCCCAGGTTTAGGTATAGGTAGGACAGAGTCTGAGACAGGCATCAGTGTCGACCTGTGGCTTGGCACATCACGGTGCACGTGAGCGACACTGCATAGTCAGCATCTATAGTGGCGTCTGCAGGAGCAACGCCGCGCGCTCAGGAGGTCTAGAGGGACTCTGACCCCGTGTCATTGGGGCAGAGTTCTGTGACCACATTCTGAGTGACCCCTTGTTTAGCTCTGTGAGTGCTAATAGACTCTGGCATTTAAGTTTCACGGTACTGCGGCTCTGTGACATAACAGAAGCCGCTCCTGTTCACACCTGGTGACATTAACCCACGTATGACCTTTGTATACCGCTATATACATCTGCCATTATTAAGCAGCAGTTTACCACCTCTGCACGGTGGACCCCGGGCTGCGAATGCGCCTCCTATCATTATATTATTTGGTGTGTTCCGCCAGCCCGTAACAGCCACACAGACACAGAGTGATGCAGCCATGCCCAGCCTGGGTCTTTTTTGAGACTACAAAGGATGACCCAACTTATCTACCATATTTGCAAAAAAAGACTCAGTAGAAGCAAAAATGCATGAACTGGCATTTGCGCAATCACATTGCTTAGTCTGGGAATCTCACTGCGCTTAAATGTGGACTTGTGGACATTGACAACCACCGGTTATCCTATCAAAAGCATCTGCTGCTTCTTCCTCATCCATCATCACATTATCTGTCATATTTTTTTTAAAAATGGCAGAGTAGCGTTAACAAAATGTAATAATTTTACTACTACATGCATGAACTGGCATATGCGTGATCAACATGCGTTAATCTGGGGATTTCACTGTGCTAAAATACAGACTAGTGGGCCTTGCCAACCACTGTCTACCTCATAAACTGCAGCTTCTGATTCTTCCTCCTCCCTCACTATGGCTAGCGGTCTCCGGCCGCAGAACCTCCACTTTTATCCCTAGAGCAAGAGGCCGTCAGCTGTTATGGAAGTGGAGATGCCTGCTGTTTTTGCTTCACCAAGCAAAACACATCTTTCTCAATCCACAAAAACATCTCCACCTCCAACTCACTTACAGTCCAGCCTGTTGTCATGTTCATCCTACTCCACCCTTTCTCAGCACAGCAGCCAACCTTCGGTACTGCAGTTGTGGTTACATAAAAGAGGATGGTGCAGTGTATCTGGAGCTCAATATCAATGCCATTGGTGGAGGTTTGGACCCTTCTGGATTTTGGTCTTCAAAAATTGAAGAGTGGCCTGAACTCACCTGTCTCACCTTGGAGGTATTGACATGCCCAGCTGCCAGTGTTCTCTCAGAACATGTCTTCAGTGCTGCTGGTGGTGTCCTGACAGTTAAATGCAGGGCTGTCCCCTGAAAGCAGGGGTGGACAGTGACAGCTTGGGACCCCTGTGCAAGAAATGTGTCTGGGCCCCTCTCCTTCTATGGCGACAAAGCTACATATATATATATATATATATATAGTCACAAACACATACATGTATATTGCTCAAAAAATAAAGGGAACACAAACAGCCTGTTGCAAATGAAATAGTGTTCCCTTTATTTTTTGCAGCAGTATATATACACTGCTAAAAAAAATAAAGGGATCACTTAAACAACAGAATATAACTCCAAGTGAATGTTGGTTGTGCTTTCACACTCATGGTAGCATGAGACGGACTCTACAACCCACACAAATGGCTCAGGTAGTGCAGCTCATCCAGGGTAGCACATCAATGTGAGCTGTGGCAAGAAGGTTGCTGTGTCTGTCAGTGTAGTGTCCAGAGGCTGGAGGCGCTACCAGGAGACAGGCCAGTACACCAGGAGATGTGGAGGGTGCCGTAGGAGGGCAACAACCCAGCAGCAGGACTGCTACCTCCGCCTTTGTGCAAGGAGGAACAGGAGGAGCACTGCCAGAGCCCTGTAAAGTGAACTCCAGCAGGCCACAAATGTGCATGTGTCTGCACAAATGGTTAGAAATCGACTCCATGAGGATGGTCTGAGTGCGCGACGTCCACAGATGGGGGTTGTGCTCACAGCCCAACAACGTGCAGGATGCTTAGCATTTGCCACAGAACACCAGGATTGGCAAATTCGCCACTGGCGCCATGTGCTCTTCACAGATGAAATCAGGTTCACACTGAGCACATGTGACAGATGTGACAGAGTCTGGAGACGCCATGGAGAGCGATCTGCTGCCTGCAACATCCTTCAGCATCATCAGTTTGGCAGTGGGGAGGGCCGCACAGCCCTCCATGTGCTCACCAGAGGTAGCCTGACTGCCATTAAATACCGAGATGATATCCTAAGACCCCTTGTGAGAGCATATGCTGGTGCAGTTGGTCCTGGGTTCCTCCTAATGCAGGACAATGCCAGACCTCATGTGGCTGGAGTGTGTCAGCAGTTCCTGCAAGATGAAGGCATTGAAGCTATGGACTGGCCCTCCCATTCCCCAGACCTGAATCCGATTGAGCACATCTGGAACATCATGTCTCGCTCCATCCACCAATGTCACGTTGCACCACAGACTGTTCAGGAGTTGACAGATGCTTTAGTCCAGGTCTGGGAGGAGATCTCACAGGAGACTATCCGCCGCCTCATCAGGAGCATGTCCAGGCTTTGTACGGAGGTCATACAGGCACGTGGAGCATAATTGAGCATAATTTCCTTGTCTTGAGGCATTTCCACTGAAGCTGGATCCATCTGTAATTTGATTTTCCACTTTGATTTTGAGTATCATTCCAAATCCAGACCTTCATGGGATATTAATTTGAATTTACATTGATCATTTTTATGATTTATTGTTCTCAACGCATTCCACTAAGTAATAAATAAAGATTTGCAACTGGAATATTTCACTCAGTGATATCTAGATATGGTATTTTAGTGTTCCATTTATTTTTTGAGCAGTGCATATTACATAGTCACCTTTATTATGTATATTGCCATCCCTTATTATACAGTGCCCTCTCTTGTTATTTACAGCACCGTCCCTTACATATTGGATTATGTAGAGCCCTGTTTTTATTACATACCGTCCTGTCTTGTTAACTGTATAATGCAATGATGACTGATGGGAAAGCTTCTTTTCTAATGGAGGAGCTGATGGACTGGTAGTCTGGACACTGACTCCTCCATCAGCAGTCATTTTATATGTAACAAAAGAAGGGACAATGTAATAACAATGTGAATAACAAAAATAACAAGAATACACTATGTAAGAGCCAGCACTGTACATAACAGCAGAGGAACCTATATAATAAGGGACAGCATTATAAAAAGTGACTACACTATATACTGAGGGATGGTGCTATACATAATAAGTGAATACACTATTTACTAAGGGAATGTGTTAGACATAATAAGCAATAATAACATCTTCCTCCATCTCCCCCTCCTCCTAAATCCATTATAAATCCCCCTTCCTCCCATCTCAGTCCCCCACACCCCTCATTGTCCTCCTCCTCTGCATTCCATTATTGTTCTCTCCCCGACCCCAATCATTGCCCTCTTTACCACTTCCATCATTGCTTTCTCCCCCACCACCCCATCATTGCCAAGTCCACCACCCCACCATTGCCATTTCCACATCATTGTCCTTTCCACTACCACCCCCATCATTGCCCATTCCACCACCTCCATCATTTCCTCCTCCCCCACCACCCCCATTATAGCCCTTTCCACCACAACCATCATTGTCCTCTCTACCACCACCATCATTGCCTTTTCCCCACCACCCCATCATTGCCCATTCCACCACCTCCATCATTGGTTTCTCCCCTACCACCCCATCATTTTCCTTTCCATCACCTCCATCATTGCTTTATCCCCCACCCACCCATCATTGCCCTTTCCACCACCTCCCTCATTGATTTCTCCCCACCACCCTCATCATTGCCTTCTCCCCACCACTCCATAATTGCCCTTTCCACCACCTACATCATTGCCTCCTTTTCCACCACCGCATCATTGTCCTTTCCACTGCCAGCATTATTGCCTTCTCCCCCATCACCCCCATCATTGCCCATTCCACCACCTCCATCATTTCCTCCTCTCCCACCACCCCATCATTGTCCTTTCAACTGCCACCATCATTGCTTTCTCCCCCACCACCCCCATCATTGCCCAGTCCACCACCTCCATCATTGCCTTCTCCCCTACCACCCCCATCATTTTCCTTTCCTCCACCTCCATCATTGCTTTATCCCCCACCACACCCATCATTGCCGTTTCCACCTCGTCCATCATTGCTTTCTCCTCACCACCCTCATCATTGCCTTCTCCCTCACCGCTCCATCATTGCTCTCTCCACCACCTCCATCATTGCCTTCCCCCCACCACCTCCATTAATGCCCCCTTCTCCACCACCTCTTCATTGTCCTTTCCATTGCCACCATTATTACCTTCTCCCCCACCACCCCCATCATTGCCCATTTCACCACCTCCATCATTTCCTCATCCCCCACCACCCTATCATTTTCCTTTCCACTGCCACCATTATTGCCTTCTCCCCCACCACCCCATCATTGCCCATTCCACCACCTCCATCATTTCCTCCTCTCCCACCACCCCATCATTGTCCTTTCAACTGCCATCATCATTGCTTTCTCCCCCACCACCCTCATCATTTCCCTCTCCATCACCCCTATCATTGCCTTCTCCCCATCACTGCCCTCTCCTCCACCTACACACACAGCACCATTCACCTCTCTGCACGCTCTCCCACAGCGACACACACACTCCTCCACTTACCCACACAGAACCATTCATCTTTCTGCACGTTCCCCCACAACAACACATACACACACACAGCACCTCTCCGCACTTCTCACCTTTTTGCATGCTCTCCTGCAGCATCACCATCACTGGCAGCTTCCTCTCTCTGACACAGCTGCGACGCTGAATGATGATGTCATCCAGCCATGCTACTGATTGTGTGAGAGACAGGAAGTGCGGGCAGGGAGCAGGATGGATCACTGCAGTTCTGCTCTGCTGCTGTTTTCTCTTGCAGGCAGCAGAACTGCAGGGATCTCTCCCTGCCTGATGCACATGAGGGCAATCTGGCCAGGGGCCCCCGGAGCCTCGGGGCCGGAAAAACAGGCCAGATTGCCCTCATTATTAGCCATCTTGCAGAGGCCCCCCTCCACCTCTGGGTCCCAATGCAGGTGTACCAGCTGCACATGCGATATGTCCACCCCTGCCTGAAAGTGTAGACAGCCTAACTGAATAAGTAATGAATGTCCAATGTTTTTGCACTCCAGTCGCAGACTTGTTATACTAGTTGATGGTGTAAATTTTAGTGTGCTGCATTGATCTTGCATTATTGCAGTCTGTGACACCTTTGAAGTGACTTCTGTGCTGTTGCTACTACTGGTGATGATATAAACAATTTTTTGAAATGTGAAGACTCCAGGTTGGGTCTCCATCTTGTGGGTTGCTTGCAGTGGAAAGGGTGTCAGAGCCCCATTATATTAATTCTACTCTGGGGAAATTTATGCCATGTTAGTGGTGTGTGGAAATAAGTTTTTTGAAATGTGGAGACTCCAAGTTGGGTCTCCATCTGGTGGGCTGCCAGTAGTGGAAGGAGTGTCAGAGCCCCTTTTTTTGAAATGTGGAGACTCCAAGTTGGGTCTCCTTCATGTGTGTTTCCTGTAGCAGTAGGGCTCCCAGACCAGCAGGCCTGCACTTACTTTCAGTCAACTATCTGTAATACTATTCTTACATTTTTCTAACATTCATGGCCTGCCAAGCTGATATTTTTGCTGCGTGATTGTGGCTAAGTGAAAAAGCAGTATGAGCTGTTGCATGAGGCATCAGGGCTTCCAGCACAGCGAGATAACACTGGTCCCTCAATAAACTCATCTTAATTTTAACTTAAATTCAAATCTGTAATTGCTGGCCCAGACCCTTTTACCTCATGCATGTCCTATGACTGACTGC
The DNA here is from genome assembly GCF_039654945.1 of Dendrobates tinctorius. NCBI lineage: Eukaryota > Metazoa > Chordata > Amphibia > Anura > Dendrobatidae > Dendrobates > Dendrobates tinctorius. The sequence goes on along the minus strand of NW_027361838.1, from coordinate 8,509,636 downwards.
TGCTGTACCATTAACAAATTTGTACTATGAGTCTATTGATGTCACTTTTCCTGGTGCTTGCCCCTAATTTTTGGAAATGTGCGGACTCAAAGCTGGGTCTCCTTCATTTGCGTTTCCTGAATTTATCAGGGCTCTCAGAGCATCAGGCGTACACCTGTTTCACATCCACTTGTCACTGATCAATGTTTAAGTTAAAAATGCTGGTCCAAGCCCTGTCCCAGGCCTTTTACCATTTATCCATGCTGCGCAATTATACTATTTGTTGCCACTTTTCCTGGTGCCTGCCTCTAATTTGAGCTTTTCGGCATTCCTGAAGGTATTGTCTATGCATTTAGATTTGCCTCTCATTGAATTCAATGGGGTTCGAGTATGGTAGACAAACTGTTCTGTGAACACGTTCGACGAACATCGGGACGTTCGCCAAACCGAACCTTAAAAGGTTCGCTCATCTCTTGACCTGACTTGTGTATATTACATTGGCCAATAGCAGCATCGTAAACTATAAGAGCTCTTCCCATGAGGCAATCCATTTAACAAATCTTGACAATGAAGAGGCTTCAGTGGAAATGTGACAAATTAAATAATCACAAAAGCCTATTAAGTGAATATTGATTTGGCAATAAACTTGACCCTCCAACTTGTGTACAATTACCTTAATGGCTGGTAGATATGGTGGCTCAGTGGTTAGCATTGCAGTGCTTGGTACTGGGCTCAAATTTTACCAAAGCCAAAACTATAAAAAATTTGTGAGTTTCCTCTCAAAGATGTATTGATAGGAAATTTATCTTGTGAACTCCAGTGGGGACAGTGATGATAATGTCTGTAAAGTACTCTGGAATATGATGACATCAATTAGTAAAGTAAAATAAATTTTCAGGACATCTTAAATAATAACTACTGATTGTTAAGGAATGACACCGAAGAGACAACGAATATCCCACCGGTGCCATCAATTTTCAAAGATCACAGCCAGGGGAGTCACGCTGAACCAACCGGCTGTTACCTTTTTGTCAAAAATAGCCCACTGCTGTCCCCTATCATCAGGATAATTATACGTTTGGTCGATATTTATTGGATAAGGCTGTGGATATTACCACTAATAGGCCGGTTATTGGAGAACTAACAGCGAGAGTATGGTATACAGTTGTGTGAAAAATTGGTTGCCCCCTTGCTGATTTCCTATTCTTTTACATGTTTGTCACACTTAAATGTTTCTGATCACTAAACAAATTTAACCCCTTAACGACCACCGATACGCCTTTTAATAGTGGCATTTAAGAGTACTTATTCCTCAGTGCCAATTTTTAATGGCGCTAATAAGTGTATAGCGCCCCCAGCATCACAAAATCTCCAGGGTCTCAGCTAACGGGGGTACATGAGACACCGGAAAACATGATTTGGATCGGTTTTTACCATCCCCTGTCACAATATCAGAGGAGAAAGAGATGAATAGAAAACCAGACTTTTTTTATGATCATCATTATTCAGTGAATAACGTCGATCACAAAAAAGGTTTGGTTTTCCATTCATTTCTTTCTCCTTTAATATGATCTAGCATACCAGAGGAGAGACGAATGGGGTCCCCCGAGCCCCACCTGATACCTCCTCCATCCCCATATCCTCTTGCTCCATCCCCAGGCCCTCCACATCATCTTCCTGGGAGAAAATGGCGGGCACAAGCACAGTGCATCCACCGAGATATGCAGGACGGTACCTGGCAACAATTGGAGATTTTTCCTATTGGTTAATTTTGATCACTGTGATAAACCCTAGTAAATCAAGCCACCCTATGTCACCCCCTTAGTTAGATAGAAATAAATATTTTTTAAATTTTTTAATTCTTTGCAGTTAAGGTTGGGGTTAGGGCTAGGATTGGGGTTAGATATGGGGTTAGAGCTAGGGTTAGAATTGCGTTAGGGTGAGGGCTGTGTTGGGGCTAAGGTTGGGTTGGGATTAGGGTTGTGGTTAGGGTTGGGGTTGTGTTGGGGTAAGGGTTATATTGGGGTTAGGGTTGTGATTAGGTATAGAAGTTAGGGTTGTGGTTAGGGTTGTGGTTAGGGTTAGGGAGGTGTTGGGGTTAGGGTTAGGTTTAGGGCTGTGCTAGGGTTGTAGTGCTCCTCCCTTCTGAACCCTGCCATGCACCCAAACAGTGGATTTCCTCCACATATAGAGTATTAGCCTACTCAGGAGAAATTGCACAGCAAATTTTCTGGTTCATTTTCTCTTGATACCCTTGTCAAAATATACTGTAAAAGTTTTGGTCTAAAGTAAGTTTTTTGTGAAAAAAGTTAAATGTTAATTTTTTTCTTTCCACATTGCTTTAGTTCTCATAAAACACCTTAAGCATTAATAAACTTCTTGAATGTGGTTTTGCTCACCTTGAGGGGTGCAGATTTTAGAATGGTGTCACTTTTGGGTATTGTAGGTCACATTGCCCCTCAAAGTCATTTCAAATCTGATGAGTTCCCTTAAAACTTGGTTTTGTAATTTTGTTGGAAAAATGAGAAATCGTTGGTCACCTTTTAACCCTTATAAGTTCCTAAGAAAAAATGATGTTTACAAACTTGTGCTGATGTAAAGTAGACATGTGGGAAATGTTATTTATTAACTATTTTGTGTAACATGTATCCCTGATTTAAAGCACAAAAATTAAAATGTGAAAATTGCAAAATTTTTGCCAAATTTTTGCCAAATTTCTGTTTTTTCATAAATAAAGTCTTATCAAAGAAATGTATCACTATCATGAAGTTCAATATGTCACGAAAAAACAATCTCAGAATAAGTGGGATACGTTGGAGCGTTCCACAACTATAAACTCATAAAATGACAGTGGTCAAAATTGTAAAAATTTGCTTGGTCATTAAGGTCAAAATTGGCTCGATCCCTAAGGGGTTAAATATTAGACAAAGATAACAGAAGTAGACACAAAATGCAATTTTTCAATAAAGGTCTTTATTATTAAGGGAAAATGAAATCCAAACCTACAGGGCAAAGTGTAAAAAAATGATCGCTAAACCTAATGAATGGTTGGGCCACCCTTAGCAGCAACAACTGCAATCAAGCATTTGCGATTACTGGCAATGAGTCTTTTACAACACTCTGGAGGAATATTGGCAAACTCGTCTTTGCAGAAATGTTGTAATGCAGCCACATTGAAGGTTTTCCAAGCTTTAACTGCCTTTTGAGGCTCATAGTGGAATAAAAGTAGCCAAATGTAGTTTATCCATGCAGCTGGTAGGCAATGAAGATCCAAATATAAGTATAATAAAGGATTTTTTATTTCAGGTTTTTTAGTCCAGGCATTTCAAAGTCATTCCAGACTTCCTTAGGACACAACCATATATCCTGTCATATGGTTTGTGTCCTGAGGAAGAAGTCTGGAATGACTTTTAAACGAATTAACTGAAAAATTTGAAATAAAAAAAATCTTCAATCGGATAAAGTTAACGATTTTGACTAGGTCACTCCAAAGTATTTTCTTTTTCTTAAGCCATTCAAAGGTGGACTTGCTGATGTGATTTGGATCAAGTGTGCTTGAAGTTAACGTCACAAATAGTGTTGAGCGATACCATCCAATATCGTGAAATATCGGATGGGATTGGATCAGACCGATACCCAAAAAGTATCGGATATCGCCGATTCCGATACCGGAAACCAATGCAAGTCAATGGGACAGAAATATCGTAATTAAAAAAAACCTTTCTTTCCTTGTAGGTTAATTCTACATGAAGAAAAACAACTAATAATAATGTAGAATGTATTGGGGGAGGTGGAGAAGACATTAGAGGCATAGAGGTTTAGCCCAATCAAATGAAATAGCAGGAATAATTTTTCTTTTAAAAGACGTTCAGAGTTACAAAGATATTGACTATGTTAACCTTTTTTATATTTTGTCAGATATGTATGTTTCACTACTTTCATGCTCTTCACCTTCTTTTTTACTTCTCCCACACTTTCTCCTTCATGATCCTCAGCAGCAGCAGCATCTTTTTCATCAACTTCTTCTTCGCCTTATTCATCTTCTTCTTCACCTTCTTCTTATTATTCTTTTTTTTTACATTCTTCATATTCTTCTTATTAAACTATTATTCTTCTTCATATTCTACTTCTTCATCTTCTTCCTATTCTTCTTCTTCATCATATTCTTATTTGTAACAGTCATTCCTGTAGTTGTTATCTATAAAAGTTTGAAGATTACACCTTCCGTTCTGCCTGTCACAAAAGATTTACAACAGGATTTGTCCGCGTTCAGTTTGGCCAGCAGCAGCAGGCATTTTCCAGGGACACCACAAGGAGGAACAGACTCACCCCCATACACTGCTTAGTCTTCTTCTGCTTATAATTTAGATAATATCTTTTGCTCTGATTTTTAGTCTTATGCTTAATGTTCTTCTGCGTTTTGTTCTTCTGCTTCTTGGTCTTCTGTCTCTTGTTGTTCTGTATCTTGGTGGTTGTCTTCATGTTCTTTGTCCTCTTGGTCATCTTCTTCAGGGTCATCTTTTTGGTCTTCTTCGGGGTGGTCTTCCGGGTTGTCGTCTTCAGGGTCATCGTTTTCATGGTCATCGTCTTCTTCGGGGTGGTCTTCAGGGTCGTCGTCTTCAGGGTCGTCACCAGGGAGAACCAGAGTGATAACCAAAAACCATTTACAAAAGCTTGAACTTGGAAATGTAGCAGAAGGTACAAGAAGGCTGAGGAACTGACGAGAACCAGCTGATGGTACTGGAACCCGGATGGGTAGCAGAAGGAACAAGAGCCAATGGCACTACCGAGGACCAGCTGACGGTGCTAGAACCCGGAGGGGCAGCAGAAGGAACAAGAGGCAATGGCACAACCGTGGACCAGCTGACGGTGCTGGAACCTGGTTACTAAGCAGGAGGTACCTGTGCTAGAAAGCACTACCAAGGACCAGCAGGTGTTGCTGGAACTCGGATACCGAGAAGGAGGCACCTAAGCCAAAGGCACTGCCGAGAACCAGCTGAGGTGCTGGAACACAGATGGGTAGCAGAAAGTACCCATGAAAAGCAAAGTTGGGGGCCGCGAGCCAGCTACAGTTAACGAAACCCACAGTCCTACAGGGGGTGCTTGTCCTATTGGCACTATGGAACCAGCCTTTGTTGCCAGATCCCGCAGCCCACATAGGAAGCCCATAAACTGCAGGCACCATAGACTCGGCTAACCCGACCGCAACACGACAGGACAATGTATTGGTGGCAAAGTGACATTGACACTACCCGGAAACAGCAGGCGTGCTGGAACCAGGCTGGGCAGGAGGGAGTACCCGTGCCAAAGACACTGCCGAGAACCAGCTTATGGTGCTGGAACCCAGATGAGTAGCAGAAGCTGCAAGAGCCAATGGAACTAGCGAGGATCAGCTGACAGTGCTGGAACCTGGAGGGGCAGCAGAAGGAACAAGAGCCAATGGCACTACCGAGGACCAGCTGATGGTGCTGGAACCTGGTTACTAAGCAGGAGGTACCTGTGCTAGAAAGCACTACCAAGGACCAGCAGACGTTGCTGGAACTCGGATACCGAGAAGGAGGCACCTAAGCCAAAGGCACTGCCGAGAACCAGCTGACGGTGCTGGAACCCGGATGGGTAGCAGAAGCTGCAAGAGCCAATGGAACTAGTGAGGACCAGCTGACGGTGCTGGAACCCGGAGGGGCAGCAGAAGGAACAAGAGCCAATGGCACTACCAAGGACCAGCAGACGTTGCTGGAACTCGGATACCGAGAAGAAGGCACCTAAGCCAAAGGCACTGCTGAGAACCAGCTGACGGTACTGGAACCCAGATGGGTAGCAGAAGGTACCCATGAAAAACAAAGTTGCAAGGCAGCGAGCTGGCCGCAGTTACTGAAACCCACAGTCCTACAGGGGGTGCTTGTCCTATTGGCACCACGGAACCAGCCTTTGTTGCCAGATCCCGCAGCCCACATAGGAAGCCCATAAACTGCTGGCACCATAGACTCGGCTAACCTGACCGCAACACGACAGGACAACATATTGGTGGCAAAGTGACATTGACACTATCCGGATAAAGCAGGCGTGCTGGAACCAGGCCGGGCAGGAGGGAGTACCTGTGCCAAAGACAATGCCGGGAAACAGCTGGCGGTGCAGGAAGCCAGGGAAAATACTACAAACAGAGTGGTGTTGGAGACCAGGGTAAACTAGAGACAGAGTGGAGCCAGAGGCCTAATTGGATCAAGTTTGAAATCAGTAGTAGTGTGAATGTGGAGGCAGCAGTAGACATTGCCGGACACACAACAGGGGAGGAGCTGGCGCTAATGAACCCCACTAACACTGGAGCATGTGTTTTTCTCTGTGCAGATGGCACGTCTGAGCAGCAACTGGCAGTGTTGGAGCCCAGGGTCAACCATGGAGTAGGCTGAGGCCTACTTGGAGCAAGTGTAAAATCTGATGTAGTTTGAATGTGGAGGCAGCAGGAGATATTGCCAGACACACAGCAGGGGAGCAGCTGGCATTACTGAACCCCACTAACACTGGAGCATGTGTTTTTCTCTGTGCAGACGGCACTTTTGAGCAGCAACTGGCAGTGTTGGAGCCCAGGGTCAATCAGGGTTTAGGCTGAGGACTAATTGGAGCAAGTTTTATAACTGATGTAGTTTGAATGTGGAGGCAGCAGGAGACTTTGCCGGACACACAGCAGGGGAGCATCTGGCGTCACTGAACCCCACTAACACTGGAGCATGTGTTTTTCTCTGGGCAGACGGCACTTCTGAGCAGCAACTGGCGATGTTGGAGCCCAGGTTCAATCAGGGTTTAGGCTGAGGCCTAATTGGAGCAAGCTTTATATCTGATGTAGTGTGAATGTGGAGGCAGCAGTAGACATTGCCGGACACACAGCAGGGGAGCAGCTGGCGTTACTGAACCCCACTAACACTGTAGCATGTGTTTTTCTCTGTGCAGACGGCACTTCTGAGCAGCAACTGGCAGTGTTGGAGCCCAGGGTCAATCATGGAGTAGGCTGAGGCCTACTTGGAGCAAGTGTAAAATCTGATGTAGTTTGAATGTGGAGGGAGCAGGAGATATTGCCGGACACACAGCAGGGGAGCAGCTGGCGTTACTGAACCCCACTAACACTGGAGCATGTGTTTTTCTCTGTGCAGATGGCACTTCTGAGCAGCAACTGGCAGTGTTGGAGCCCAGGGTCAATCATGGAGTAGGCTGAGGCCTACTTGGAGCAAGTGTAAAATCTGATGTAGTTTGAATGTGGAGGCAGCAGGAGACTTTGCCGGACACACAGCAGGGAAGCAGCTGGCGTTACTGAACCCCACTAACACTGGAGCATGTGTTTTTCTCTGTGCAGACAGCACTTCTGAGCAGCAACTGGCAGTGTTGGAGCCCAGGGTCAATCTGTCATGATCCCAGTGCAGGTTTTTGAGCTGCACGTCAGGGGGTAATGTCTGGAGCTCAGTGCAGGTTTTGACCTGCACACCTGGGGTTAATGATTGTGGCCTCTTTCTGGTTCTGGGAGAGCTTCTTAAACCCCTGGGAAGCTCCAATCCCTGCCAGTTATACTTTTGCCTTTGGCCGAGTGTGCTGACCTCTGTGTGCCTGTGCCTGTTCGTTGTTATAGCTTGTTTATATGGTTCTGACCCGGTTCTGTTTCCCGTTGTGAGTTTGCCTGTTGATTCTGTTCTGTGCTATCCTCTCTGTGTATGACTCATTGCCTGTGATCTGACTACTCTCTGCTCGCCACTCTTGTACCTTGCAGCTATCTCTGTTTATGACTCATTGGCTACGTCCTGACTATCCTCCCTGTCTATGCCCCTTGGTAACTCTGTCTCGCAGTTACCCTGCTAGGAGTTCTCTTGCAGCTCCTAGCTCTCTAGAGTTTAGGCCACGCCCCTAGCAGTCACGTGCTTCAGGTCCTGCGGCTCTGAAGTACGCATCTACTCGGCTGCTACCCGCTCCACAGGTATCTTTGAGCACAGTTCGTTTTACTCAGGACACGCGCACTGGCTCAGTGAGCAAGTTTAGTGCAGTGTTTCTGACATTATAACTGTCCTGCAATTTTTTTTTCTCTCTTCTCACTTCTGCAGCATGGACCCAATGTGTGCTTTATCTGAGCAGGTGAAATGCTTGACTCAGTCAATGCAGAAGCTTAGTTTGGAACACAAAGCTCTGGCCCAGTCCCAACGGCGGGTTGAGGACTCAGTTCAGGGGGTACTTTCCGCATGCTTCCAGCAGGTGGGAAATAGAGATGTTATTTTAGTCCCACCCAAATCCCCGGTTAAATTGCCAGATACGTTTTCTGGTAGCAAAGATGATTTCAGAGCATTTATGGAGGGCTGTAAGCTCTTTTTCTCTTTGAGACCCCGCTCCTCTGGGGATGAGAAACAGAGGGTGGGGGTGGTTATGTCCCTGCTTAGGGGGTCCCCACAAGCCTGGGCATTTTCGCTTTTCTCTTCTGCCCCTGAGAGAATGTCTGTGGATGCGTTTTTTGAAGCCTTAGGGCTTATTTATGATGAGCCTGATAGAGTGCGTTTGGCTGAGGACAAGGTGATGAGTGTCTGTCAGGGGGAGCACTGGGCCGAATGGTTCTGTACTGAATTCAGACGTTGGGCAGCCGAGATTTCCTGGAGTGATGCCGCCCTTCGGGGGCTGTTCCATAGAGGCCTGGGTGAACATCTGAAGGATGCTTTGGCACTCCATCCTCCGCCTGACTCCCTGGAAGATGCCATGACCCAAGACGTTCGCATGGATCGCAGACTGCGGGCTAGAGGCATTATGCAACAGGAAACACCACTATTCTTCAGTGGAGATGAGACCCGGACTCTTCCTGTGGCTATGGAGGTGAGTGCTGTCACCTGTGATGAAAAGGAAAGAAGACGCCGCCGGGAGAAGCAGTTGTGCTTCTATTGTGGGGAATCTGGACACTGGAAGGACTGCCCCTCCTGTCTGTCATCCTCCAAGATGGCGGGAAATGACTTGGTCTGGGTAGTAGTCGAGGAGGCTACCCAGACCTTCAAGTACAATTTTCTTCACATGCAAAAATGGTGCTGCAAATGGAACTGGAACTTGGCAATGGTCCAGTTCAGACTACTGCTTTTGTTGACTGTGGTTCTGCTGTGAACCTGATTGATACCAAAGTTATGACTCTTAATTAGGTTCGGGACAGTCAGGCTTCAGGATCCTGTTAAACTTGTGGCAATTGACTCATCTCCTCTTACCCAGGACGGTATCTGTTGCAGGTCTGAACTTTTTTCTCTAAAAGTAGGTTCCACTCATGTGGAAAAACTAAGTTATCTTGTGCTACATAACTTGCCTGCAGGACTGGCACTGGGGATGCCTTGGCTTCAATGCCATAATCCTACCATTGATTGGGTTACAGGGGAGATCACTCAATGGGGATGTAAGGATAAATGTGGTAACCTGGGACATCTTCTTAACGCTGTTAAATCCGTATCTGTGTCGTCTGTCGGTCTGGAAGGTATTCTGGAGTACCTGAAGGATTTTGAAGACGTTTTTTCCGAAAGTCAGGCTGAGGCGCTGCCACCACATAGACCCTACTATTGTGCCATTGATTTAGTAACCGGAGCCAAGTTACCTAAGGCTCGATTGTTCAATTTGTCTGGGCCTGAGCACCGAGCCATGAAGGAGTACATAGCTGAGAGTCTCCGCAAAGGGCATATCAGGCATTCTGTGTCACCTGTGGCAGCAGGATCCTTCTTTGTGAAGAAGAAAGATGGTGGTTTGCGGCCGTGCCTTGACTTTCGGGAACTGAACAAGATAACGGTTAGGAACACTTACCCACTTCCCCTCATCCCAGACTTATGTAACCAGTTAGCTGGGGCCCAATGGTTCTCCAAGTTAGATCTGCGGGGGGCCTACAATCTGATAAGGGTTCGGGAAGGGGACGAGTGGACAACTGCGTTCCTCACATCAGAGGAACTCTTTGAGAACCTGGTAATGCCGTTTGGGTTAACTAATGCACCCGCTATTTTCCAGAATTTCATCAATGTTGTGTTTTCTGACCTGATAGGCCATTTTGTTATTATTTATTTGGATGACATTTTGGTGTATTCCCCGGACAGCCAATCTCACTTGCAACATCTACAGACAGTTCTCCAGAGACTCAGGGAGAACCGATTGTTCGCTAAATTGGAAAAATGTTCGTTTTTTGTACAGGAACTGTCTTTTTTGGGGTTGATTGTGTCCTGTGAGGGGTTTCATATGGATCCTAAGAAGGTGCTGGCGATCGCTGACTGGGTTCAGCCTCGAGATCTCAAGGGGCTCCAGCGCTTCTTAGGATTTGCAAACTATTATCGAAGATTCATTAAAGGTTTCTCACAAGTGGTTAAACCACTCATGGATCTTACCCAGAAGGGCGCTGATGTAAAAAATTGGTCTGTACTCGCTAAGGAGTCTTTCTCAGCGATTAAGAAATGTTTCATGTCTGCCCTGGTGTTGGTACAACCAGACCCATCCAAACCATTCATTGTGGAGGTGGATGCTTCCGAAGTAGGGGTGGGGGCTGTTCTGTCCCAGGATCCGGCCACCCTTACCAATCTCAAACCCTGTGCCTTCTTCTCCAAGAAGTTCTCCTCAGCTGAGAAAAACTATGATGTATGCAATAATGCAATAGAAAACTTCTTGTGCTCAAGCTGGCGTTTTAGGAATGGAGGCACTTTTTGAAGGGGCGGCTCACCCTATCACGGTTGTCACGGATCACAAAAATTTGGCATACCTTGAATCTGCTATGAGGCTTACTCCTAGACAAGCCCGTTGGTCACTTTTTTCATGATTTCAGTTCTCCATTACTTTTCGACCGGGGCCCAAAAATGTTAAAGCGGATGCCCTGTCCAGAAGTTTTGACCCAGTGTCTCCCCCTGAGCCGCCATCCTCCATTCTTCCCCCAGGGGTGGTAGTGGCGGGGGTCTCAACTGAGTTGGAACAAGAAATTCTAAGGGCTCAGGCGGAGGTGTGCAGTTTGTGGCCAAATTTTGGAGGGCGTTCTGTATGAAATTGGGTATCTCACTCTCCTTCTCGTCGGCATATCACCCGGAGACTAATGGTTAGACAGAATGCACCAATCAATCCCTGGAACAAATTCTCAGGTGCCTGACTTCCGCCAGACAGGAGGATTGGTGTGATGCATTACCGTTGGCGGAATTCGATTTTAACAACCGGGTGAGTCAGTCCACCAACATGTCCCCATTCCTGATTAACTATGGGTTTAAACCGCATTTTGGGGAGTTTTCACGGGTGGATTCCGGTTGTCCAGGGGTAGAGGGGTCCGTTCAATGGTTAAAAAACCTCTGGGCTGAAGTCCAGCGTAATATTTCTCGGGCCCAGGGGAGGTGCAAATATTTTGCTGACAAAAAGAGAGCCACGGGAGACATGTGTCAGGTGGGAGAGAAGGTTTGGCTTTCCACACGTAACATCAACTTAAAGGTACCATCAGCTAAGTTGGGACCAAAGTTCATTGGTCCGTACGAGATTATGGAGATAGTCAACCCAGTGGCATATAGGTTGGGTCTCCCCGCCTCCTTAAAAATATCCAATGTGTTCCATAAATCACTGTTGATATCTGTAGGGTCTGTCAATGAGGACTCCGAGCCTGTTGTTCCTCCAGTGCTGGTGGAGGGTCAATTGGAGTATAAGGTCGGACATATTGTGGACTCTCGGCGGGTGCGCCACTCTTTGCAGTACCTGGTCCACTGGAAGGGATATGGACCAGAGGAGCGCTCATGGGTCCCTGCTCGCTCTGTGCATGCAGATCGCCTCGTTCGGGCTTTCCATGCCAAGTACCCGGGGAAGCCTTGGGGTCCAGAGGCCCCCGTTGAGAGGGGGTACTGTCATGATCCCAGTGCAGGTTTTTGAGCTGCACATCAGGGGTTAATGTCTGGAGCTCAGTGCAGGTTTTGACCTGCACACCAGGGGTTAATGATTGTGGCCTCTTTCTGGTTCTGGGAGAGCTTCTTAAACCCCTGGGAAGCTCCAATCCCTGCCAGTTATACTTCTGCATTTGGCCGAGTGTGCTGACCTCTGTGTGCCTGTGCCTGTTCGTTGTTATAGCTTGAGTATATGGTTCTGACCCAGTTCTGTTTCCCGTTGTGAGTTTGCCTGTTGATTCTGGTACTATCCTCTCTGTGTATGACTCATTGCCTGTGATCTGACTACTCTCTGCTCGCCCCTCTTGTACCTTGCGGCTATCTCTGTGTATGACTCATTGGCTATGTCCTGACTATCCTCCCTGTCTATGCCCCTTGGTAACTCTGTCTCGCAGTTACCCTGCTAGGAGTCCTCTTGCAGCTCCTAGCTCTCTGGAGTTTAGGCCATGCCCCTAGCAGTCACGTGCTTCAGGTCCTGCGGCTCTGAAGTACGCATCTACTCGGCTGCTGCCCGCTCCACAGGTATCTTTGAGCACAGTTCGCTTTACTCAGGACTCGCGCACTGGCTCAGTGAGCAAGTTCAGTGCGGTGTTTCTGACACAATCATGGAGTAGGCTGAGGCCTACTTGGAGCAAGTGTAAAATCTGATGTAGTTTGAATATGGAGGCAGCAGGAGACTTTGCCGGACACACAGCAGGGGAGCAGCTGGTGTTACTGAACCCCACTAACACAGGAGCTAGGAAGCCTTCATAGAATATCGGAGTCAAACAAACCCAGCAAAAACTACTTTTCAAAGTCACATCAGTAAAAAATTCATTTTTATTACACATTTCTTGCAGAAAATATAAATTTAAACAAAATGAGTCAATATCAAGGTGGAGACGTATTTAGAGAGACAAATCAGGTACAAGGTAAAAACACCAATCAATGTAAAACCCCTAAAAGAAGGGGAAAAGATTGTCACACCCTAATTAGGACACAGGAGAGGGTGGAATGGGAGTAGATTTTTATATATGAACGTTTATGTATGACACACCTTAACTTGTCTGGGAACAACACATGCCAAAGTCGCTAATAATTCAAAAGTGAAGGCAAAATTATAGCCCAAAGTTGTTCACTCACACAGGAAGGTGAAAAAAGTGATAATCTTATACCTATACTCCCATTATGACAACCGCTCACCTACTGACCATAGTCAGGGAACCGCTAAAGTGCTATTGATAGTGCAGTAATGTAACATCACCTTACCCATATAGGGTCCTGAGGAGCCTCTCTGCTGCCCGACGCGTTTCGCCCTACTGGGCTTCCTCGGCTACCTTGTACCTGATTTGTCTCTCTAAATACGTCTCCACCTTGATATTGACTCATTTTGTTTAAATTTATATTTTTTGCAAGAAATGTGTAATAAAAATGAATTTTTTACTGATGTGACTTTGAAAAGTAGTTTTTGCTGGATTTGTTTGACTCCGATATTCTATGAAGGCTTCCATGTTTATGGGGAGTTACCCATTAATTTTGATGTTTTGAATAACATCACTTCTTGGCAGGTATGAGCATAATTGTGTTCCTAACACAGGAGCTAGTGTTTTTTTCTGTGCAGACGGCACTTCTGAGCAACAACTGGCAGAGTTGGAGCCCAGGGATAACAGTTCAGGTGGTAGAAACATGAACACAACAGGAGACCTGGATACTGTTGCCAACCAATTATTTATTCTGGAAGAGGACTGGCAAATTCCATTGAGATCCAGGCCTTTTTCATTTTCAGAAAAGTAAGCCAGTCAACGTTATCAGAGGATAGTCGTGTGTGACGGTCTGTTAGTACGCCACCTGCGGCACTAAAGATGTGTTCCGATAATACACTAGCAGCAGGGCAAGCCAGCACCTCCAATGCATACTGGCTAAGCTCTTGCCATGTATCCAGCTTAGAGACCCAAATCTTGAAGGGGGAAGAGCCGTCTGGGAGTACACTGACAGGGCAAGACATGTAGTCTGTCACCATCTGACGGAAACGTTGCCTCCTGCTGACTGGAGCCGTCTGTGATGGTGTAGACATTTGTGGCGGGCACACAAAACTTTGCCACATTTGGGCCATGCTGGTCTTGCCTTGTGTTGAGGCGCTGCCTCTGCTCCCTCTTTGTGCAGAGCTTCCTCCACTGCCTCGACGCATAGAGCTACTTTGTAAAGCACTAGCAGCACTGCTCTCGGGTGGAATGGAGAACATGATGGAATGCACCAGTGTGTCTTGGTACTCCCGCATTTTACACTCCCGGTTCAACGGTGTTATGAGGCTTTCTAAGTTGTCCCAGTAGCGAGGATCTAGGAGGGTGTACACCCAATAAACAGCCTTGTTGAGAATGTGGGTGATGCGGCGGTCGTTTCTCAGGCACTGCAGCATGAAATCAACTATGTGCTGCAGACTCCCAACTGCCCAAGAAACGCTGTCCCCTGCTTGAGGCATCATCTCTGCCTGCTCTGCATCACCCCACCCTCGCTCTACTCACTGACAATTAGAGCATTGTGTACCTCCCTCCTCTGGAGAGATGTCTTCCTCCTCCATTGACTCCTCCTCATCCTCATCACAAAGTGTCCCCTGCCTAGGCCTTTGTGAGGAACCACGTTGCGCAGACTGTCCAGAAGCAGATGGCGTTTGTGACTCCTCATCCTCCACCTCTTCCAAAACCTCCTCCCTTAGTGCTTGCAGTGTTTTTTGAAGCATGCAGATAAGGGGGACAGTCATGCTGACAAGTGCATCATCTGCACTTACCATCCGCGTGGAATCATTGAAGGCACGCAAAACGTGGCAGATGTCCTTCATAGAGGCCAACTCAGTGGTGCTGAAGTGTGACCGGCGCACAGTGCGACTTGTTTGCGCCTGATGCAGCTGGTACTCCATTACTGCTGCCTGCTGCTCACACAACCGCTCCAACATATGTAACGTTGAATTCCACCTGGTGGGTAGGTCACATATGATGCGATGTTCCGGAAGGCGGAATCGGCGTGGCAGAGCTGCAATGCGCGATCTTGCCATGCTGGAACGCCGCAAGTGAGCGCAGTCTATGCGGACCTTGTGCAGCAGTGCATCAAGATCCGGATAGTCCCTCAGAAAGCTCTGCACGACCAAGTTGAGCACATGTGCCAGACATGGGATGTGAGTGAGGTTGCCTAGGCCCAGAGCTGCCACCAGATTTCGGCCATTGTCACAAACTACCAAGTCTGGCTGGAGATTCGCTGGCACAAACCACACGTCGCTCTCCTGCTTGCGCTTGATGGCATTCCAGAGCTCCTGCGCTGAGTGGCTTCGATTCCCCAAAGAAATTGATTTCATTACGGCCTGTTGACGTTTGGCCACGGCTATGCTCATATCGGTCGTAACAGGCTCCTGCAGCGCTGATTCAGAGGAACTGGAGTATGAGGAGGAGTCAATGTGTGCATACTGGATTCCTGCAATCCTTGGAGTTGGCAGAACACGTACAGCACCACTCTCAAGATCTGTACCCGGCTCCACAACATTGACCCAATGGGCAGTGAGGGAAAGGTATCGTCCCTGTCCATGTTTACTGGTCCACGCATCGGTGGTCAGGTGGACCTTGCTACTGAAGGCGTTTAGTAGCGCATGTTTAATTTTTCCCTCCACATGCTTTTGCAGGGCAGAGACGGCTTGCCTGCAGAAATAAAAGTGGCTGGGCACGGTGTATTGTGGGACTGCCAATGCCATGAAGTTACGGAAGGTGTCACTCTCCACCAGCCTGAATGAGAGCATTTCAAGGGCCAGTAGTTTTGCAATGCCAGCATTCAGAGCCTGTGCTCGGGGATGGTTTGCCGAGTATGGCCGCCTTTTCTCCCATGCATGTGCTACCGATGGCTGTAGAGTGGCCTGGGAGTGTGAGGATGACAGGGAACATGGTGCTGTGGGTGGAATGTCACTGGGTCTCTGGACAACAGTGCCAGAGGTTCTTCCATGGTGATCCTGTGAGGAAGCCGAACCAGCTGTGTGTGAGCTGGAGGAAGAGGCTACAACACGAGCTGAAGAGGTGGTAGGTGGTGCTGTAGGTTGGCCTACGTCTTCAGTGTGTCTTTGTAACTTCACCACGTGCTTGGTCCGCACATGTTTCCACATATTTGTGGTATTCAGGTTGCTGACACTTTTCCCTCTTTTGACTTTATGATTACACAGCTTGCATTTGACAAAGCAAATGTCATCTGCAACTGTGTCAAAAAAGGCCCACGCAGTGCAAGTCCTGGGAGCGCCCATTTTGGGTTTTGGAAGAGGAATGCTCCTAACGGGTGACAAAGTGGAGGCTACAGGCAACCAAGTCTGCCCCCTCCCTCTCCCTCCTGTTTTGGCCATTTGGGGAATCCCTTCTTCAGAGCTGCTCGCACCACCTTCCTGTTCCTCACGCCATGATGGGTCAAGGACCTCATCATCTACACTCCCCTCTTCAAACACCTGCTTATCCTGGGTAGTCTCGCCAGCCCAGTACGCACCAGAAAGTGGCACCTGAATCTCATCATCTGATGCGTACCGAGGTGTGCTGACCATAGGCACTGGCCCACCCGCCTCTTCAGATTCAGAGGGAAAAAGCAGTTGCGCATCACTGCATACTCCCTCTTCTTCACATTCTAGAATGCTGCTTGGCTGGCCCCCTGTTTCCAAGCCAAGAGATTCAGAGAACAGAAGTAGAGATGGCTCCTGTCCAGGGCTCTCTGACTGCCTGGGCAATTTGGCAGGTGGTGAAGAGAAGTTGCTCTTCAGTGCTCTGGCCCTGAGAGGATGTGGAAGTAATTGAAGTCGATGCATTAGCTGCCATCCATCCGACAACAGCTTCAATTTGTTCGTCCCGCAGTAGTGGGGTACGACGAGGTCCTACAAAGCTGCGCATAAAGGTCTGTTGCCTGGCAAAACTGGGGGATGCTGTCACTGGTGCCCGCAGCAAGCACAGAATCCCCACGTCCTCTCCCTGCTGAAACTCCATGCTCACGACCACGTGCCTTACTCCCTGCCTTCTTCATCTTGGCACACTGATAAAGATAGGCAGAAAAGTACAAAGGGGGGCTTAATGTGTTTATTCCTGAACAGCTGCTAACAGGTATAAGAAACACTAATTTTGTAAAGTGTGTGGACTACACTTTAATATGAGCTAATGTGGCCTACACAACTGTCAAGTAGAGTGTTTGGTGAACTTTATTTACATGTTTTTTTTTCAAAAAATCAAAAAGGATGTGACCAAAGATGTGAAAGCGATAGTATCACAAACTTTTTGGAGCTATTACAATGCAGGAAGGTAACCTACAATGCAATAGATGAGGCTCCAAAAAATAGGCTAATACTAATCTGGCTGCGGCTGCAGGGCACAAGCCAGCAAAACGGCTCCTCTATCTACTTCTATATAGTGTTTGCAACCAACCAATGTAGATGGATACGGATGGAAGCACACTATTAGGAGAAAAAAATCAGGAAAAATGAGCTGCGATAAAACAAAAAAAGGACTATGTATGAAGCAGTGACGCATGCTGAGCGGACTACAACCAGAGGTGGCTGCAGAACACACTACAACGTGAGTTGCACTCACACACAGAGACCTCACAGACAGCCATGAATAGTGCAGAGAACTGGGCACTAGCACTGAAAGACTGCAGAAAGGCTCCGCTGTCTACTCCTATAGTGTTTGCAACCAATGTAGATGGATACGGATGGATGCTCACTAATAGGAGAATTAATGAAAAATGAGCAGCAATAAAACAAAAATAAATATGTATGAGGCAGTGACGCACGCTGAGCGGCCTACAACCAGAGGTGGCTGCAGGACACACTACAGCGTGAGCTGCACTCACACAGACCTTGCAGACAGCTGTGAACAGCGCTGCAAGGCAAAAGAAAGCTACAGTGATTGATAATGTAGCCTGGGTAAAGCACAATATTATAAAGCAAATCGCTATCTCTAACTGTCCCTCAGAGTCTTGAACAGCAGCCTGTCCCTAACTGAATTCACAGCAGAGTGAACCCTAAATGGCGGCGGCTTTTATAGTGCATCATGACATCATTTCAGCAGCCAATCACAGCCATGCCATTAGTTAACATGCCTACATGCCTAACAGGATGTGCCCACACTTCTGAGGATTCCTCATTGGCTGAATCAAATCAAACTGGGTCATAGCATTATGGGAACTTCCGATTCCGGTATTCGATATGCAAAAAGTATCGGAACTCAGTATCGGAATTCCGATACCACGAATATCGGCCGATACCCGATATATGCGGTATCGGAATGCTCAACACTAGTCACAAACAGATGGCCTGACCTTCTATTTCAGGATTTTTTGGTAGACAGCAGAAATTCACGGTTCCATTTACCACAGCAAGTCTGTCAGGTCAATGACCCAGCAAAACAGCCCCAGATCATCACACTACCATCACCATATTTTACTGTTGATATAAAGTTGCTTTACTGATGTAACAACCTTGCTGGCATCACTGCATGGCCTCCCATCCCCCGCACACCAACTTACTTTCTGCTTCAAGCCATGCTGTGATTTCTGTCTGTTGCCAGCTCTGTGCCTCTGCTCTCCATGTTTCCAGACTGTGTATAGGGGGGCGGCACCTGAACTCTCTGGTTCTTATGCAGTCAGGGGGCACCTGTGTAATCTGTCCCTGACCAATCACCTGGAGCCCTTGACTATTTAGTTTCGCCACTCCCACTGAAACATTGCCTGTGCAATGTCTAATCTCAGTTAGTATCTTGCTGCTGAGAAAGCCAGGCCCTGTTCTGTGTATCTCCTTCTCTGTAGGAATACTCTGTCTCGCTTTGTACCTTGTCCGCCTGCCAGGAGGCTGAATATCCTGGCCCTTGAGTCTTGTTCCCAGTTCCTTGTCTGTACTCTGTCCGCCTGCCAGGAAGCAGAATATCCTCGTCCTTGTGTCTTTGTCCCTGTGTCTCTGTCTGAACTCAGTCTTACCTCTGTCTGTCTGTCAGTCTCCTTGTTTGTGGTCCCTTATCTGCCGTGTCTTTCCTTGTGTCCTCGCAGCTTTATCTGTGCATCTGCACCCTCGCAGCTTTATCTGTGCATCTGCACCCTCACAGCTTTATCTGTGCATCTGCACTCTAGCCGCTCTGTCTGCACGGCTCCCTAGCGGCTCTGCCTGCTCCGCTCTCCTGCGGCTCTGCCTGCTCCGCTCTCCTGCGGCTCTGCCTGCTCCGCACTCCTGCGGCTCTGCCTGCTCCGCACTCCTGCGGCTCTGCCTGCTCCGCACTCCTGCGGCTCTGCCTGCCCCGCACTCCTGCGGCTCTGCCTGCTCCGCACTCCTGCGGCTCTGCCTACCTGCACCTCCTGTGTGAACAGGTCCAAACCTGTTCCTTCATATTCCACTCCTTCCTGCCTATATCCATACCTGCACCTCCTGTGTGAACAGGTCCAGATCCTGTTCCAGCCTACACCACTCCCTCCTGCCTACACCTGCTGTGTGAACAGGTCCCTACCTGCTCCTTCTCATACCACGCCAATCTGTCCTGTGTCTCCAAGCCGTGCCCGCCTGTCCTGTGTCTCCAAGCAGTGCCCGCCTGTCCTGTGTCTCCAAGCCGTGCCCGCCTGTCCTGTGTCTCCAAGCCGTGCCCGCCTGTCCTGTGTCTCCAAGCCGTGCCCGCCTGTCCTGTGTCTCCAAGCCGTGCCCGCCTGTCCTGTGTCTCCAAGCCGTGCCCGCCTGTCCTGTGTCTCCAAGCCGTGCCCGCCTGTCCTGTGTCTCAGCCGTGCCTGTCGTGTCTACCTGCCTGCCTGTCTAGCCTGCTTGTCACTCGCACCTGTCCAGGTGTCCTGTTCCCGAGTGGGATCAGCAGCCACAGCCAGACACCACCCTGGAGTGGCACCCGGCAGCTACCTGCCGCACAAGCCTGACCTCACCATCAGAGGCTCCAGTGAAGACCAAGGTAGCTGCCGTAGTTACGCCCCTTCCAGGGTAGTCTGGTTTGTGGCACAGTGGGGCCACAACCCCCCGGCTCGCGCCATTCAGCCAAGGCGCGAGCGTGACAGTTTGCACAGGCCATGGTCCCCGCTGAGTCCCATGTCCTTTCGCCCTCGGAGCAAGATGAACTTTTTTGCCAGTATGGGCAACCAAATAAATTTACCCAGTCTGAAGCCCAATCCTTCATTGCTCCACCCACCATTGTGGTCTCCAATAGACTGTTTGCTCAACTAGAGGCTGGCATACCTAAAGTTGAACCTCCCTCGGACCCGCCAAGATATGATGGGGACCCCAAGCAGTGTCGTGCCTTTATGGAGCAGTGCCTATGCTATTTTCAATGGCATGCTCCCTACTTCGCCAGCGATCGGGTAAAGGTAGGATTACTAATGTCCTACTTAACAGGAGATGCGTTGCAGTGGCTTAACCCCCTTTGGGAAGCAGGGGATCCCATCACCTCGAGCTTACCGGCCTTCCTGGTGGCCTTCTGCAAAGCCTTTGACAAGCCTAGTGCAGTGTCTCCTGAAGAGTCTTCCCTTTCCAGATCTGAGAGGCGCGCCAGACGGGCGAAACCAGTGAAGAAACCGCCTCGTCAGATCGCGACCACAGTCCGAAACCCTCTAGTTCCTCCACCTGTTAAAGCAGCTACTCGAGTTGAACCCAAGAAGACTGTTAAGAGTGGGCTGGCAAAGCAGCAGCCTGAAACCAGTCGTAAGATGGGCATACAGTATTGCTGTGGTTGTGTGGAACACTCGGACGGCTTCTGTCCGAAGGAGCGCAAGCTCCAAAACCTTGGGTCAGTGGGAGAGGCTGCCCTTGGTAAGAGTCCCTCCTCCTCACTAAGAACGGTGACTGTTCGTGTGCCTTGTGGGAGCTTCGGCCCTGCAGATGTGTTAAAGCTTCAAGCCAGACGGAGTCTGTGTAGGGTTCCTGTTCCACAGCTCCAGAATCCGGTGACGGTGTTTGGTGATGGTCATGCCCTACTTATGAGCAGTCGAGTGTCGAAGGGACAACTACAGCTCCAAATCGGAGCATTATATTTGGAGAAGTTCATTTTACACTTGATGACCAGTTTGCCCATCGGTCCTTCTGAGCCGGATACTCTACTGCCCGTTCCGGTCCGAAGACCCAGCGTGGTGCCACACTTGGAGCTACCTAGTCACCAAAGGTATCTAGTTCCAATGTTACAAGGTCAGGCTACAGTGTTACCTTCCCCATCTGTTCTGCTGGCTATTGGGTCATGGTGTGCTGATGTCACTGAAGAAAAGGAAGCAGTGGCGCCCTCTCCACACACCTCCTGTGACCAGTTCCCAGAAGCATCCCTGTCGCTTGAAAATTTTTCTTTAGGCCATGAGCAGAAGATGGATCCTGTATGTATGCCTCCAGCTTCCATTTGGCAGGTGGGTGAAGAGGTTGGAACAGTGACCCACGTATCTCCATTTCTCACCAACCTGGAAGGGGAGGACCAGTTTTTTCAGGGTAACAGGCTGAAGTGGCTCCCTGTATGTATGCCTCCAGCTTCCATTTGGCTACTTGGTGAAGATACCTGGGCAGAGATGCTTCCTCCTTATCCTAAGGAGGAGGTCCAATTTTCTTTGGATTTCAGGCTGAAGTTGGACTCTGTGAAGGTCTCTTCTGTTTCCAGCTGGCCGGCTGATGTAGGGGTCAAGTCTGAAGCTTCCAGGTCCCTGCTCTCTGCCAATCAGGAGGAAGAAGTCTTTGTACCCTCTGTGTTGGAAACTGACTTCCTTAGACACCAAGAAACCAGGCAATCTGGGATTCCTGATGGCACACATACTCCACCCTACCTGAAGGATGTTGTGTCAACCTGGACTGTGTGTGGCCCCATACTCCTTCTTCAGGTCATTTTGGCAGGCTTGAGGAAGAGGGGCCGTAAAGGGGGGGTACTGTAACAACCTTGCTGGCATCACTGCACGGCCTCCCATCTCCCGCACACCAACTTACTTTCTGCTTCAAGCCATGCTGTGATTTCTGTCTGTTGCCAGCTCTGTGCCTCTGCTCTCCATGTTTCCAGACTGTGTATAGGGGGGCGGCGCCTGAACTCTCTGGTTCTTATGCAGTCAGGGGGCACCTGTTTAATCTGTCCCTGACCAATCACCTGGAGCCCTTGACTATTTAGTTTCGCCACTCCCACTGAAACATTGCCTGTGCAATGTCTAATCTCAGTTAGTATCTTGCTGCTGAGAAAGCCAGGCCCTGTTCTGTGTATCTCCTTCTCTGTAGGAATACTCTGTCTCGCTTTGTACCTTGTCCGCCTGCCAGGAGGCTGAATATCCTGGCCCTTGAGTCTTGTTCCCAGTTCCTTGTCTGTACTCTGTCCGCCTGCCAGGAGGCAGAATATCCTGGTCCTTGTGTCTTTGTCCCTGTGTCTCTGTCTGAACTCAGTCTTACCTCTGTCTGTCTGTCAGTCTTCTTGTTTGTGGTCCCTTCTCTGCCGTGTCTTTCCTTGTGTCCTCGCAGCTTTATCTGTGCATCTGCACCCTCGCAGCTTTATCTGTGCATCTGCACCCTCGCAGCTTTATCTGTGCATCTGCACCCTCGCAGCTTTATCTGTGCATCTGCACTCTAGCCGCTCTGTCTGCACGGCTCCCTGGCGGCTCTGCCTGCTCCGCTCTCCTGCGGCTCTGCCTGCTCCGCACTCCTGCGGCTCTGCCTGCTCCGCACTCCTGCGGCTCTGCCTACCTGCACCTCCTGTGTGAACAGGTCCAAACCTGTTCCTTCATATTCCACTCCTCCCTGCCTATATCCATACCTGCACCTCCTGTGTGAACAGGTCCAGATCCTGTTCCAGCCTACACCACTCCCTCCTGCCTACACCTGCTGTGTGAACAGGTCCCTACTTGCTCCTTCTCATACCACGCCAATCTGTCCTGTGTCTCCAAGCCGTGCCCGCCTGTCCTGTGTCTCCAAGCCGTGCCCGCCTGTCCTGTGTCTCCAAGCCGTGCCCGCCTGTCCTGTGTCTCCAAGCCGTGCCCGCCTGTCCTGTGTCTCCAAGCCGTGCCCGCCTGTCCTGTGTCTCCAAGCCGTGCCCGCCTGTCCTGTGTCTCCAAGCCGTGCCCGCCTGTCCTGTGTCTCAGCCGTGCCTGTCGTGTCTACCTGCCTGCCTGTCTAGCCTGCTTGTCACTTGCACCTGTCCAGGTGTCCTGTTCCCGAGTGGGATCAGCAGCCACAGCCAGACACCACCCTGGAGTGGCACCCGGCAGCTACCTGCCGCACAAGCCTGACCTCACCATCAGAGGCTCCAGTGAAGACCAAGGTAGCTGCCGTAGTTACGCCCCTTCCAGGGTAGTCTGGTTTGTGGCACAGTGGGGCCACAACCCCCCCGGCTCGCGCCATTCAGCCAAGGCGCGAGCGTGACAACTGAAATGCTGTGTTACTTCTACGCCAGATGTAATGGAACATACATCTTCCAAAAAGTTAAACTTTTGTCTTGTCAGTCCACAGAGTATTCTTCCAAAAGTCTTGGGGATCATGAAGATGTTTTCTGGCAAAACTGAAACAAACCTTTATGTTCTAATTGCTTGACAGATGTTTTTTGTTTTTCTTATAACTCTGCCACGCACATCATTTTTGCCCATTCTCTTTCTTTCGGTGGAGTCATGAACACTGATCTTGACTGAGACAAGTGAGACCTGCAGTTCATTGGATGTTGTTGTGGGGTCTTTTGTGACCTCTTAGATGAGTTGTTGCTGTGCTATTGTGGTAATTTTTGTCAGCCAGCCACTTCTGGGAAAATTCACCACTGGTCCATGTGTTCACCATTTATGGATAATGGCTCAAACTGTGGTTCGCTGGAGTCCCAAAGCTTTAGAAATGTCTTTATAACCTTTCCAGACTGATAGATCTCAATTACTTTGTTTCTCATTTGTTCCAGAATTTCTTTGGATAGCAGGCATGATGTCTAGCTTTTGAGGATCTTTTGGGCTACTTCATTTTGTCAGACAGGTCTGTTGTGAGCTCATTTTCTCCTTCACCTTTGATGTCTGATGAACTCCCTCTGCTGGTGAAAGGAGGTAGTGAAATTGATTTGGATGGGAAAAACCTGTCATCTGAACAGGTGGAGTGTGATTGGACATCCGGAATCTCTGAGTGGATATAAGGCCGCCAACGCCCTGCTGGGTTGCTGGTGATCCTCTCTGCTCTGAGCTCTGGCCTCTAGTTTAGTCCTTTCTACTAAAGCTAAGTTTTTGCTCTGCTATTGTTCCATGAGATTTTGTCTGTTTGCTTAGCGTTTGTGTTCAGCCAGCCCTAGTTGGGACTGGTTGAACTCCATTTTTTGTCTCTGATCAGTTGATCTCTTTGCTCTGTTTTCAGAATATACCTGAGTGCTGATATAGTGATTTTGAAGTCTAGTGACATCAGGGCCTTTTCTATCAGACGTGTTGGACATTATTTTTGGCAGGGTTTTTGCGTGATTGCAGACAGTTGCTTTTCTTTCCTGTCCTATCTAGTTAGTGAGGGCCCCATCGTTTGCTCAGCCTGTCTTTCTGTCTGTGTTTGTGTTTTCATCTGTTTTCACCGTCAATACATGTTGGGGGCTGTCTATTGCTTTGGGGTCTGCTCTGGGGCAGTTTAGATTTCCCCTTTCCTTCCTTAGGTTTATTTAGTTCTCCGGCTGTGAACGAGGTGTCTAGGACCACCGTAGAACACCCCACAGCTACTGTTAGTTGTTGTGGATAGGATCAGGGGTCTGCAATCCGCTAGCTACCAACCTCTCCGGTTTTCTGGACTTAGCTTGTATTTTTGTTTTTTCCTCCTCCGGTGACTCATTCATAACACAGGTCCTACTTAAGTGATTTCCTGACTGAGAACTGGTGTGGCAGTAATGAGACTTAGGTGTGGCTAGGGAATTTAAACTAAGTTTCCCAAAGATGTGATAAATCACAGTTAATTTATGTTTTAAGGGAGGGCAATCACTTTTTCACACAGGACACCGTAGGTTTGGATTTATTTTTCCCTTAGTAATAAAGACCTTCATTTAAAAACTGCATTTTGTTTTTGCTTATGCTATCCTTGTGTAATATTTAAATTTTTTTGGTGATCTGAAACATTTAAGTGTGGCAAAAATGCAAAAGAATAGGAAATCAGTAAGGGAGTAACCAGTTTTTCACACAACTGTATACACCTCCGTTTCCAAAACTTGGAATATATACCCCGGTATGATCACAGCTAATTCTACGATACCCTAAGAAATACTCACTGCCAACACCAATTGTTTTTTACTGGCCGAAGCGACGCCTGGTTTCTGGTAGCATATGACTTTCAGAAAAGTGGATTACAGAAGAAAAGGAACATAACTATTAAATTTTATATTTAATCCAGAACAATAAGTAGTGTTTATAAAAAAATATACATAAGATTTTGCAAAGGGGACAAAACAATACAGCATATACAAATATAAAATAAAAGGAGAAACAAAAGAAACTTACTACGCTGATCACAGAGATGGCTTAGCTAGCACTTCAATTGGAAGTGTCCAGTGAACAGGAATCATGCATACATTGATATGTATATCTCTGCAGGAACCAAGATCATAATTCACCTTGTCATTTTATCAGCATCTAAGTTACACCCACACACCTCCCCTCGATGGCTCACAATAGGGTTGGTCATGGGATGTGGCTTCAGTTTTTGAAAATTATGATATTCCCAACATCCACAATATTTTTCATTCCTACCGATTGCAGGAGTTTGATATCACCACCATATTTTTATCAGAGTTTTACCTTTTCATTGATAGGACACAGGGCATTGCTGTTTTTTTTATCTGGCTACTATTGATTTGGAACTTATAGACATGTGCCGAAGGTATGAAAAAATATGCATATTCTTCCCCAATCAGTCCTGAAGTTAAAAATGTATGTATCATCAATATCGGAGCTATGCAAATCCCAATATTCATAACTTTCCATCGGCACTGAACCAACTGGCTGCAGATGTAAGGTTTCCTTTCAATGCAGGATATGTTTCCTGATAGCAAAACAGACTTCTCCATCTATGCATAAACACATGTCCTTTTGTTATCTGGATTTCAGGAAATATATTTATTGTTTAATTACCTGTAATTCTGTAGGAGTGTTAATTAGTTTTGTCACTTCTCAGCCATGCATAATTTCCTTATTTCCCATTTAAACTGTGTGGTACTATTACCAAAAGAGGTTTGGAGATTGTAATTTCTTTCTCCTATTTCAATTCTGTGTGAGAGAAGAGGGGGTGAATGCCCTGTCCGAGAGCTGTGTTATAGATCTTAATATTTTCTATGACACTGAACATAGCAATAAAGCATTTTTCAAATTCTACAGCTTTAGTTGAATATTAGTGCAGTCTACATTACAGTTTGTAGGGCCTTTACAAACCTGAATAAATAATGCAAAATCTAGTTTATAAAAACTTAATTGATCAACTAAATGCACCAGAATTAAAAGGAACCTATCACTACATCAATTTTTGCCAGAACCATGAGCAGTTGAATCAAATCAATGGTTTGGCCAGCATGATTTAGTAATAAGTTCCTTTTAATTATGGTGTATTTAGTCTTTCATTAAGGTGTAACTAAATTAGCCTTTTCATATTTTTACTTTGGTGATGTTTCAGAGAAAACAAAGTTTGAAAAGTTAGATAGGGACTATAGGGAGAGACCTGACTGTTCCGGTGCAACCCAAGACCAGCTTCTCCCCTTCCTTTGCATGTTGATTGACAGGTTTCTCCCTATGGTCAAGCTTTTAAAAATATTTTTTCCATATCTGATTGCAATTGCACAGCAAGGCTTTGCATTTTGCTACCCATGATTTGAGCATCATGAATCAAGTGATAGATTCCCTTTAAATCAGATTTAGAAAACAATTCATGTCTTAAGCCTTGTACGGCAGTGCAAAGTGGGTGTACAACAAATGATTAATACCTAAAAAGACCAGAGTAGGTTGTCATCAGGAATGCTTTTTTGTGATAGTGTTTGTGAAATACTTTTAGAAAATTACAGGAGTTGATACAAAAAAGTAGAAGTATCTATCGATCTTTCCTTTACACTTTTTGTCCTTTCTGTTTGCCCTCTAGAGGTTAATTTTTTGATGAATAATGTATTCATAAAACAGGGTAAAATATAACTGTACTAGTAGAATACCAGCGGCTTTGCTCATGGAAAATATGTTAAATTGTTGATTATGATAGCTAAAGTAAAATTTTCAGTGTCACCCTGAAATTGAAGTTTTCAGAGTGCTACAGTAAATTTTTTTCCCCTTTAAATTTTTATTATTTTGGCATTTTACTAATTTGTCGTAACATTGTTGTGAACAACAACTTTTTTTTATTTCAACATTTTTATTGATTTTACATATTCAATACATATTATGTAGTATAAACTATTTGACCAGCACATACCAGGTGATTCCAAGCTAAACTTCTTTGCTTGACAATGTTTGCATATTATGTCCATTTTGCCGATTATGACTTTCTGATATGACCTATAGTCTTGAATTGGTTGTAGTGAAATTCTTCCAAACTCAAATCAACCTGCCTACATCTTTGCACACCTTGCATATGTCGTATCCAGTCATTTTCACAATGTTCATCCTTTTGTTCAGATGTTTCCATCTTCCTTGCTTCAGCCTGCCTTATCTGATTCTTGTGAAGATGACATTCCCATTGCTCTGATGTCTCAGCTGCCTTACATTTAGCCTGTCTCATCCGTTTCTTTTCAAGCCGCGAGTCATGTTGTTCACTTGTCTTAGCTCATAGACACAATTTTGCTTTCTTAGCTTTTGGATAAACTTGCCCAATAGATGGTTATTTTTTTGGGCAACATTTTAAAAAACAGTCCTTAGTATTATGACCCTTTAGTATTCACCTGACACTGATAAGAGATGTAATAGGATGAATAATAAACACAGAACAGCCCTCACACAGTATTACTATGGCCTGAAGGAGCTCACATCTCAGTAATGAAAACCACCTCACAGGCAGACTTGTCTAGTTGCCCAGAGCAACCAATCAGAGCTCAACTTTCACCTTACCTCAGCAGCTTCAGTGATGAAAGCTCCCTGTATAGTAAGCAATAATGACAATCTTACTATGAGGCTTTTTTCACCTGGCCAATATTGCTGCTCAGTAATGTTCTCCATGTGTGTGGGGTGCATCTATCTGAGTGTGTTTGCATGCGTGTGTGGTCCTTGCATGCGTGTGTGTGGTGTGCATGTGGTATTTATGGGGTGGTGTTGTAATATTTGTGGGGTGGTGTTTGTGTTGTTTGTGTCTAGATTGGTCGGGTGTTTGTGTGGTGTGTTGTGCCATTTGTGTGGTGTTGTGCTTGTGGGTTGGTGTACGTGTCATGTCTGTGTAATGTTTTATATTGGGTTTTTGAAATGTTTGTGTGTTGTGTGTGGTAGTGCGGCCCCTTTAGCAGCAACACTTTGGCGCTGTCGTTATAATCTGTCTCTGTCAGTCACAACTTTTGTTTTCCCCTCAGCACTTTTAGTTTAACCTTCACATTTCTCCATTATATGTATAGGACCTAAATTCAGGGGCCTCAATCTCATGACAGGGGGATGCTAGCAAGATTTAACGTGCAAAGTATTCTGCTTCAGTGGGTGGAGAGGGGATGTGCCAAATTTTACCCAAATCGGGAGAAAACTGTGGATTTGTAAACAGCGGGCTACTACAGATTTCACATTTCTCCATTATATGTATAGGGCCTAATTTTGGGGGCCCCAATCTCATGACGGGGGGATGCTAGCAAAATGTAACTTGCACAGTATTCTGCTCCAGTGGGTGGAGAGGGGGCGTGCCAAATTTCACCCAAATCGGGTGAGAACTGTGGATTTGTAAAGAGCGGGCTACTACAGATTTTGAGTTTTATATATATAGATTATCTAATTAACCAGTTAGTCAAGGAGTAAAATATAAGGCGAATCAATGTCTATGGTTTACATAATCACTTGATAAACTAAAATAACTTAAAAATAACATAAGTATCCTGCTATTAATAAAACTAACATGTAGATAAAAAATGAGACACAATTATGTTATATTTCATCCATATATTTCCATTAAGTCACGTAAACAGGCTGCCCATTTTTGTAATAAACAATAAAGTATTCATATCCTGACGAACTTCCAAGACAGGAACAAAACAAATGTTTATCTACACTTACTATTCAGAAAAAGTCATTAGCAAGAAGAAATTGTTAGTAATGTAACTTATTGACATGTCATTTTCTTCAATTATCTCATATCTGTAATAGAGGATGAGTTTTAGTCATTTCAGCGGAAACATATTAAGTCTGTCTGGCTCACTACCTTACGGGCAGTAGTTCATTAATTAGGCATTGTAAAAGCTGTCACTCAGCATAAACAAGAAAAAAATATAACTCAACCAACATAAATGCAACTGGGTTTTATCATTTTCTTAATCTTTTCTTCACTCAACAAATAGATTACGGTCTTCATTTCCAGAGTATGATAACTGTGTAATTAAACATAGCTATATAAAGAACTTGGATACATATATATAGTATTTGCAGAACTATAGTCTTATTTATGGTGTGCTGCGTAAAGTATGCACTACCTTAAAGAGAACCTATCAGAAGCTGTAACTCCTCCAAAGCATTCATTTCATTGTGTAGCACTTTAACAGATATGCTAGGTGATCCCTTTATGACCCCCAAGCACTGATCCAACAACGAGGAATCACATTTTGAAATTGTGTCTGGAAGTGCATTGGGGTGTTTCAATGCACTTCTAGCTTTTCAGCCTCCATTGTATTACCAAACTGGCAGCATCCTCTCCTGACAGGTCAGTGGACATGTACTAGAGCAAACGATCTCTCAACCAGTCAAGGAAAGCTGCTGCTAAATAGAAAAGTACAGTGTAAGGCTGAGAAGTTAGAAGTGCATCATCATGCCCCAATGCACTTCCAGACACAACTTTAAAACACAATTTCTTGTTGCTTGAACAGTACTTTGGGGTCATAAAGGGATCAGCTGGTTTACCTTCTAAAAGGCTACACAATAATATTAATAGTTGATGGGGAAAAAGTTTCAGGTTCCCTTTAAGCTGGCCATAAACATAGGGTAAACCTTATCAGCAATTATAAAAATGGTCCATAATAAATTCAGAGCCAGTCATTCATATTTGCTAGTTGCAGTCCACTGTCTGCCAGTGTCTGTATTAAAGTTTTTCCTTAATATTTTTTTAATATTTTTGACCTTCTAGTTTAGTCTAGCATGTTGCTAGCATGATCAGTTCTATAAATGATCCGACACACAATTGACTGACTGCTTTCAGGTACAAAAAGCTCAGATATGGAATATTGTATGTACAATATGTTGTATGGTGAGTGTTCTCTCAATACAGATTCTTTTTTGATGTACAGTATATGTGGTTCCTTGTGACATACAAAGAAAACAAGTAGTTACCATAAAATCCACTCACAAAATTTGTTAACATAGTTTCATCAACTCCATCCCACCACTTTGAGTGGTTACAAAATGTAAAAAAGAAGTTCTGTAAAAAAAATAATGTCATAAACAGATATATGGATAATATATAGATGTGAAAAATAAACCTGAGGAACACTATAAAGATAAAATAAATATGTATATGCTTTTCGTCCAAATTTTCAGTGCATTTGTCTGATCATAGTCTTATACGTTGAAATCATGCTGGGCAGCGCACTACCTCTCTGAGCCATCACTGTGTAGGGGCACTCTTAAATATTGAGTACATTTAGCATATCTTACAAAGCAAAGGACATCTGTGCATAAGTATCGAACGGCCTTAGATAACTGGTGGGTGATCGCAATGGCATTGTTTAGTGATGAGCCATAGTACTGAAGCTTCTTATATCAAATGTCCAAATGTCCAGGTACTAAAGTCTGAATTCAGTGGGGTTTTTTTAAAAAATGACAATTATTTCCTTTAATTGCAAGCTAGGAACTAAAGTGCTTATTCCTGTAAAGTGACTTAAAATGGATCTGTTACTAGATTTCAAAACACAAACTGTAAGCATTATTAAATAGATATCTTAGACCTGATGAGACTTGAGCAATACTCTGAAAATTGGAATATTTGTATAAATCCTTTATAAAAGTTTACACTGGAGTGAGGCAAATTGAAGCTTTCCTAATTGAGCTCTCCCACTTTTTTAGCTAGACTCATAAAGTGCTCATTTTAATGTCAAAAGGGAAAACGTTGAAAACAAATTTTACAGACATGCAGTAATGGATTTTCCAAATCTATTTGATAATGTATGCAGTTTATAGTGTGAAATCTAGGGACTGATCCACTTTATCAGGATTGGGCACAGAGCTACAAATGATTTTATTGCTTCTTTATGCCACTGTTAAGAACAGACAGTCGTGTGCAGCACATATTTTGACTCTAGATGGGTGTTCTTAGCATTTTCAGAACAGTTTTTTTTTATTATTTTTTTTTATTATTTATTTATTATTCTTGCTCATGACCTGTATATTATATTATAGTACAGCTGGATTTAGGTAAAGAGGACTGAACTGCTGTACCAGACATCGGCTATCAACAAGATTGGTTTTGTGGAAAACAAGCACATATTCTCCTAAAAGATTAGCAACACTTTTGCATTTTCATTTATTCTTACATTGCATGTATCATTACTGTAATTAGTTTTGATTAAATCATATTTTTCTCTGTACCTTGCATGTATTGTTATTAGTGATGAGCGAGTATACTCGTTGCTCGGGTCTCCCCGAGCATGCTCGGGTGGGCTCCGATTATTTTGGCATGCTTGGAGATTTTGTTTTCATCTCCTCAGCTGCATGATTTGTGACTGCTTGACAGCTTGACTACATGTGTGGAATGCCTGTTTGTTAGGGAATTCCCACATGTATTCAGCCTGTCTACTAGTCGCAAATCATGCAGCTGAGATGACGAAAACTAAATCTCCGAGCACACCAAAATACTCGGAGATCACCCGAGTGAGCGTGCTCTGGGAGACCCAAGCAACAATGCTACTCGCCCATCAATAGTTATTATACCTCGTGTTACACAGTCCTGTTCAGACTCCATGTCGGCTTAGTATCCAATCCCTCCATTCCTCTCTTGAACATGAAGTTAAGTTCAGTTCTGATCAAATCAAATAAAGTTAGAACAGATCTTAGATTCAGAATTTAGGTCTTAAAGCTAAGAATTAAGGAGCAGTAAAATTGGTTTTATTGTGGGATCTGAGTAACTTAAACAATCTCCAAATAATAATGGCGAGATGACTGGTTTTGTTGGGTGTTGCCGGTATATACTGGTTAGTGTCTACAAAAAGTGGTCCAAAGAAGGACGACTGTTGAAATTACAACAGAGTCATGGGAACCGTAGGTGTGGGTAACCCACCTGATCCAAAGTCAATGAAGAGTTACTGCACTAAAACTTACTGAACAGGTTAACGATGGCTAAATATAAAGGTCTTAAAATAAATGGTTCTTCGCAGTTTGCTGCATATGGCCTTGCATAGCTGTCCATATTGACACCTGTCCGTGGCTGCAAACACCAAGAATTGTCACGTTAGCCTCATGACTGGGTCATGGAGAGATGGAAGAAAGTGACCTGATCTAAATTATTATATTTTTTTACTTCACTTGGCAAGGTGCATGTATTTTATTCACCTGAGAAACAATGGTGCTAGGATAATATATGGAAAGGAGATCAGTGTGATGTTAGCTGTGTTATGCTTTGGAATCTTGGATCCTGGCATTCATGTGAAAGTAATTTTGATAATCTTATGATATATTTGGTACCCTTATGTACACCCCTTTAAGTCAGTGTTATTCTCTTATGGCATTGGCCTCCTTCAGCATGATAGAGTACTTTGCCTCAGTTCAAAAAATGTTGAGGGTGGCTTAAGACACATCACATAAAAGTTGAAGATGATTACTTGACCTCCACATATTCCATCTCAATCTAATTTAACATCTGTGGGAGGTAGTAGACAAATATGTCCATGGCAGCCAAACCTGCTGTTAATGTCTTAGTGCCTGATATTGACGGTCTTGTAGAATACAAGCTCAATGAGTTACAGCTGTTTTGGGGGCCTGCAAAGTACTTGACAGGTAGATAAAGTTTTACAGATAAGTGGGTCTACATATTTTGGTATGGTTCTCTGGTAAATAAGACCCACCTGGGATTTTTATGTACAGTAATACTGTATGTACAATTTTTTCCACACACTGTATTCAGCTTATAAAAACAGGTAATTAGTGGGTTAAAATTATTTTTGTCTCATTATACTCATTGTTTTACATTTCTGCATAGATTCATCGATTTCTGTAAATACTTTCCATGCTAAATATTCATAATACCCTGAAGTATTAATTCTAACTTAGTAACTCTACTGGGAGACTGCATTGATAATGTAAAGGGAGTATTAGAAATAAATAAACCATAGATACCTAAATTGATGGAGGGAATATATATGAACTGTACAGTAATGATTTCTCTAAATATAGGAATTGTGGGGTGGTATATGTATAGCATTAATATTAATTTTAAGCAATAGGTAATGCCAGCACTGATGTAATCTCTACATGAATTTAAAATATAATTTTAATAACAATTTTTATCTACTTATATTCTTAAGGACATATATGGCAGTTATCACTGCCATATATGTGGGCAGAGCCACATGCGGGAAGTAAGCGATTCTCATGCATTCCTATGGGTGCGGAATCGCGGCAATTCTTTGCGATTCCGCACAAAAGAATGAGCATGCTGCGATTTTTTCTGCGATGCGATTCCGCCGCGGAAAAAAAGCGCAGCATTAGCACAGCATGTGCGGAATGCCATAGGAATGCATGGGGGGCGTTCTGTACACGATTTTTAAACATTTTCGCTGCGTTTTCGCGCCGAAAATCGCGGCAAAAACGCTTAAAAATCGCTACGTGGGCACACAGCCTAAAAGATGAAAATAAATAACAGCTTAAAAAGGCACATTTTTTGTTTAGTTGTATAATAATTCTGCACACTAATAGTTGTCTAATAATTATGCTTAAATATCTTTTCTTCTAAGAAAGACAAAGCATCACTTTTAGCTTTCTTATATACTCGGGTTTCAGGTTTACTAATCTTTTGGATTGACTGACAGCACTGCAGTTGTTCAGTAATAAAAATAATCATCAAAAAATACAAATTGCCTAATAATTGTGTATATACAGTATTACATTATGAAATAATACCACTATATCAGGGCCACATGTTATTGCTATACAGTGATTAAAATAGTATTTGTTTGTCCTTACAAAATAGTAATGCTTCCAATTCGTGTTGCTATCAGTGTGTCAAGAGTGGGAGAAGATGGTTGCATTGACAATCCCACACAATGACACAATGGGCAGAACTTTAAACACATTTTATAAGTGGTCATAAATTTGTAAATAACTCAGGAAAGAATAACGTTATGTTAAAACCAAGCACACCATTGTTTTTCTTGTGAATAAGTTTCTTCTCAATAAGTTTGATATGTCACATAACCCTCTTCCCATTCAAAAAATAAAATTGGATCCAAAATGCCCAACTTCAAAATGGCCGACTGTCACGGGGGCTTAGTTCAACTAAGGCTGAAATACCCGGGGCCCCTGTGGTGTCCCTTTACTAGGGGAAACCCTGTCTGACCCTCAACCCAGGGTTTTTGCTGAAGGTGCAAATGCCTGAGCCTCCGACCTTTCCTTATCTCCTGCTCAGCCCTGCACTTAACCCTCCACCCTCCACCCAGTGAGAAGTCACCACCAAAGCTCCCACACAAATAATGACAGACAGGGAGAACTTAAACTGCACTGCGCCGCACACACACAGGAATAAACAGTAATGTGAACAGGGCACAACTAAACACAAATATGGGAAGGAGAAAGGATAACGACGGATCATACGACACCAGATATGAATCTCTCTCTCTTGAACACCTCCACTCCAGACCGGAACCACTTGGTATGAAACACAAGCTATAATCGGCGACGCCCATAGGCCAGCATGACTATTTAAAGACCGTGGGCGTGACTAACCATCCAACCTGGTCTCCAGCAGGATTAACCCCCGAGAGCCTGAAGATCAGGCCGGCGCCACTGAGGCTATAGTGGCTGGAGGTGGAACTACCTCTGCCTGCCGGATGCTGTGGTGTGAACAGCGTCCGACATGACAGTACCCCGTCTTCTACGAGGGACCCCAGGGCCCTCAAGACTCATAGGACCCGGCTTGTCCGGATGACGACGGTGAAAAGAACTGACCAGCCGATCCGCATGTATGTCTGAGGCTGGAACCCAAGACCTCTCCTCTGGACCATACCCCCGCCAGTGCACCAAATACTGAAGAGTACGGCGTACTACTCGAGAGTCCACTACCTTGGCGACCTCGAACTCTAACTCGCCATCCACCATGACTGGAGGTGGCATCGGCGTCGTGTCCACCAAGCCTACCACCTTTTTCAATAAAGCCCTGTGAAACACGTTGTGTATCTTGTACACCGCGGGAAGTTCCAACCGATAAGCTACTGGGTTAATGATGGCAGAAATCCTAAAAGGCCCAATAAACCTTGGACCCAGTTTTAAAGAAGGGATTTTGAGTTTTATGTTCTTCGTAGCTAACCACACCCATTCACCCACACACAGGTCCGGACCTGGCACGCGTCTACTGTCAGCCACCCGTTTGTACCTGGCACTCATGCTCAACAAACGCTGTTTCACCCGCCTCCAGACTGATGACAATTGGGCTCCTAGCTGATCCTCCTCCGGGACACCCCCGGAGTCACCCTGACGTAAGGTACAAAACTGAGGATGTTGACCGTACACACAAAAGAATGGAGACTCTCCTGATGACTCTTGGCGGTGATTATTTAATGCGAATTCGGCCAGAGGAAGGAAAGTAGACCACTCCTCCTGGTTGTCGGACACAAAGCATCGTAAATACTGTTCTAGATTTTGGTTCATGCGCTCAGTTTGTCCATTAGACTGTGGATGAAACGCCGATGAATGTGACAACTTGATCCCCAACCTTGAGCAAAAAGCTTTCCAAAACCTCGCCACAAATTGCGTACCCCTATCAGATACTATGTCAGACGGTACTCCGTGGAGTCTGACCACCTCCTTCACAAATACCTGAGCCAACGTCTTAGCATTGGGCAAAGAGGACAACGCCACAAAATGCGCCATCTTTGAAAAACGGTCAACCACCACCAGGATGACCGTGTTCCCTGCCGAGGCTGGCAAGTCAGTGATAAAATCCATGGAGATTTCTGTCCATGGCCTATTGGGTACCCCCAGAGGCTGTAGCGTGCCAGCAGGACGGGTTCGGGGTGACTTAGCCCTAGCGCACGTGATGCAAGCTGCCACGTACGAGACCACGTCCTGCCGGATTTTGGGCCACCAGAAACGACGCGATACCAGCTCTAAGGTGCCCTTCACCCCTAGGTGACCAGCCAGTACCGAATCGTGGTGTTCCTTCAACACCTTAGGCCGAAGATGCAGGGGTACAAATGATTTGTTGGCGGGAAGTCCTGGTGGTACCTCCTCTTGGGCCTCGGCAATCTCCGCCTCTACCTCAGTCGTGAGAGCCGAGACCACTACCCCTTTCTGGAGGATGGGTACCGGCTCTTCCCGAGGTTCTCCCCCCGGAAAACACCTAGACAAAGCATCCGCCTTGGTGTTTTTAGCCCCGGGACGGTACGTCACAAGAAAATTGAAACGAGTAAAAAACAATGCCCAGCGAGCCTGCCTAGGAGACAGACGCTTGGCCGACTCCAGGTAGAGCAGATTCTTATGGTCGGTGATAACTGTGACCTGGTGAGCCGCCCCCTCCAAGAAGTGTCGCCATTCCTCAAAAGCCAGTTTGATGGCCAACAACTCCCTGTTGCCGATATCATAATTCCGTTCGGCCGGCGACAACTTCTTGGAGAAGTAGGCGCATGGATGCATCTCGCTCAAGGACGAGCCTTGAGACAGTACTGCCCCCACTCCCACCTCCGACGCATCAACCTCTACCACAAAAGGTTTAGACACGTCTGGTTGCACCAGAATGGGGGCTGAAGCAATACTATTCTTCAGACGCTCAAATGCACGTATAGCCACCTCAGGCCAGTTCGCCAGATCGGCACCCTTTTTTGTCATGTCCGTGAGCGGTTTGGCGACAGTCGAAAAGTGTTTTATAAATTTCCTATAATAATTCGCAAACCCAAGGAACCGCTGGAGTGCTTTCAGACTCTCCGGCCTCTCCCATTGCAACACCGCTTGCACCTTAGCGGTGTCCATTTTAAAACCAGCTGCGGACACAATATATCCCAAAAAGGGCAACTCCTGGACAAAAAATAAACATTTTTCCAGCTTAGCATAGAGCTGGTTCTCCCGGAGCAACTGTAACACCTGCCTAACATGCTGCAAATGAGTGTCCCGATCGCTAGAATAAATGAGGATATCATCCAGGTATACAATCACAAATCTCCCCAGGACATGAGCAAAGACATCATTAGTAAAATGTTGGAAAACGGCAGGCGCGGTGGTCAACCCAAACGGCATAACCAGACTCTCAAAATGACCCTCAGGAGTGTTAAACGCCGTCTTCCACTCATCCCCCTGACGGACCCTTATGAGGTTATACGCCCCCCTGAGGTCCAGCTTGGAAAACCATTTTGCCCCCGCTACCTGGTTGAACAAATCCGGGATCAACGGCATTGGGTAGGGATCACGGATAGTAATCTGGTTTAACTCTCGGAAATCCAGACACGGGCGTAACCCCCCATCTTTCTTCTTAATGAAGAAAAACCCCGTGGCTACAGGCGAGGACGAAGGCCGGATGTGACCTTTGCTCAGACTCTCCGCGATGTAGTCTTTCAGAGCTTGTCTCTCAGGACCAGAAATATTAAACATCCTGGCCTTAGGTAATTTGGCCCCGGGTTTTAACCTAATAGCACAGTCATAGGCTCTATGTGGAGGCAGTTCTGAGCAACCCTTCTCAGAGAAAACATCCGCGAAATCCTGCAAAGCCTCCGGCAGGCTGGGCGTCACGGCGGACACACATGTGGCCAAGCAATTGTCTTGGCAGAAACCACTCCATTGTACTATGTCCTGAGTTTTCCAATCAATTACCGGGTTGTGCCTGGACAGCCATGGAAAACCCAGGACCATTTGAGCTGGGAGATTACGGAGGACCCTACATGTAACCGACTCAGAATGTAGGACCCCAATGTGGAGTTTCACCTCTGCCACAAACTCAGTAATCTCCCCTTGAGGGAGGGGAACAGCATTAATGGTCACCACCTGTATGGGGTGAGGAAGTTTTTCAATCTTAAACCCGGCGGTGTGTGCAAACTCCTCATCTATGAGATTGGTGGCGGAACCGCTATCCACAAACACTGATATAGGTAGCTCTCTGCCGGCGACAATAACCTTGGCAGGGAGCATACATTGAGATACCATCATGGAGGATATGCATACGCTCAGTTGGGTCTCCTCCATACCCTCTGAGCTTAACAGTTTTCCGCCGGTGTGACCCTCTTAGGTAGTACCGGGCAAACGTTAACATAATGACCTCCTTTACCACAGTAGAAACATGCTCCGGACTTCCGGACTCCCGGAGCGCGAGGCTGAACCTGTGCCACGCCAGCAATCTGCACAGGTTCAGGGGACTCATCTACTTCAACCAAACCTGCACCTCTGTTTTCCCCCAGAGGTAGCGTCTCCTGTGCCCCCTGACGAAAACGGCGATCAATACGTATCACCAAACTCATGGCAGACTCCAATGATGCCGGAGTCTCATACATCAGGAGGGCTTGTTTCACCCTCCCTGATACCCCATGAATAAACTGGCTCCGCAGTGCTGGGTCATTCCACTGTGTGTCTACAGCCCAGCGGCGAAATTCCGAACAATAGTCTTCTGCCAAGCGCTCCCCCTGGCGGAGGGCGCGGATTTTAGATTCCGCTAGAGCCAGTCGGTCAGGGTCATCGTAAATGAGCCCGAGGGCAGAAAAAACATTATCGACCGAATGAAATGTAGCAGAGTCAGGTGGTAAGGAAAATGCCCATGCTTGGGGGTCACCACTCAGTAATGACAACACCAGCCCTACTCGCTGGGCCTCATTACCTGAGGATATTGGCCGCATGCGGAAGTATAATTTGCAGGCCTCCCGAAATACGACAAATTTGCTGCGATCGCCTGAAAATCGTTCTGGCAGCGGAAACTTCGGCTCTGCACCGATACCTGCAGATGCCGTTTGCACCTTTGCTACTACCAGGCCCTGCTGCTGAACTGCCCCATTCAACTCGGAGACCTGTATGGACAGCGCCGCCAACTGGCGGGTTATGGAATCTAATGGATCCATGGACTCCTGAAAAAATGTGGGCCGATTATAATGTCACGGGGGCTTAGTTCAACTAAGGCTGAAATACCCGGGGCCCCTGTGGTGTCCCTTTACTAGGGGAAACCCTGTCTGACCCTCAACCCAGGGTTTTTGCTGAAGGTGCAAATGCCTGAGCCTCCGACCTTTCCTTATCTCCTGCTCAGCCCTGCACTTAACCCTCCACCCTCCACCCAGTGAGAAGTCACCACCAAAGCTCCCACACAAATAATGACAGACAGGGAGAACTTAAACTGCACTGCGCCGCACACACACAGGAATAAACAGTAATGTGAACAGGGCACAACTAAACACAAATATGGGAAGGAGAAAGGATAACGACGGATCATACGACACCAGATATGAATCTCTCTCTCTTGAACACCTCCACTCCAGACCGGAACCACTTGGTATGAAACACAAGCTATAATCGGCGACGCCCATAGGCCAGCATGACTATTTAAAGACCGTGGGTGTGACTAACCATCCAACCTGGTCTCCAGCAGGATTAACCCCCGAGAGCCTGAAGATCAGGCCGGCGCCACTGAGGCTATAGTGGCTGGAGGTGGAACTACCTCTGCCTGCCGGATGCTGTGGTGTGAACAGCGTCCGACATGACACCGACATGGTCAACACCCATCTTGAAAATTTTCCTCCTCCCATATACTAATGTGCCACAAACAGGAAGTTGATCTCACCAACCATTCCCACATTATTTAGGTGTATCCATATAAATGGCCTACCATGTAGAATGTACAAGTATACATACATTTCATTCATTAGAATTTCTACTACTATAATACAATTTTGGTTAGTTTTTGGTTTTCTTTTTGTATTTTTACATGAGGTAGATAGATTTTAAGATGATTTTTTATTAAATGTTAACTAATTTTAGCTTATAATATCACAATGTGTCATGCCCGTCATGTCTGTTAAGCTGCATGACCCCTGGAGCAGTGTGCATGCGCACCTAACTGTCATGCCAGTCATGTCTGTAATGCTGCATGACCCCTGGAGCAGTTTGCACGCACACCTAACTGTCATGCCCATCACATCTGTTATGCTGCATGACCCATGGAGCAGTGTTGATGTGCACCTTACCTCATGGCTATACGCCATTGCTTGTGCGCACATGTGCTACCTCTCATGGCTATGCGCCATCGCTAGTGTGCACACATACCTCACCATGGCTGCATGCCGTTGCTGTGCGCATGTGTGCTTTACCTTATGGCTGCTTGCCGTTGCTGTGAGCGCGCCCATCTCTGCTCTGCCTGCTGAGGTCCTCTCTATGGTCCTGGAGGACCGTATCCAGCAATCCTCTCTATGGTCCTGGAGGACCCTACCATGTGGTCCTCTCTATGGTCTTGGAAGACCCGACCATGTGATCCTCTCTATGATCCTGGAGGACTCGACTCGGAAGTCCTCCCCTGGTCCTGACCCAAAGTTCAGGTGCTAATGCCTGGTGCTAATGCCTAGGTGCTAATGCCTTCCTTTGGTCGGGGCTTGAGTATCGTGTTGCTTCCCTGCTAGGCTGTTTGGTCCTGCTTGCAAATTGCCTCTTCAGAGAAAAAGATGACTTGAACTCTATAGCGCCACCTGTTGGTAGTAGCGATCCTACAAGTCACAATCAACCCTTTAACAAGTCTTGTAATATGACTTAGGATAAAAACCAAATCAGAATCCCAATTTGCAGACACAGTGTTTCGAGCTATTGGCTCTCGTTAGTGCAAAGTATGAGAACTGATTTGGCTAGGAGAGGCAATTTGCATATTATTTTCAACCACCAGCTACTACCAACAGGTGGCAGTATAAAGTTCAAGTCCTCTTTTTCTCTGAAGAGGCAATTTGCATATTATTTTCCCAGAGGAGCATTGCACGGCGAATAAGCCTCCTTACCTTGACAAGCCAGAGCTGGCATGTCACTCTCCACAAAGATAAACCTTACCCCTTTGTCCTGCTTGGTCACTCCCTGTATTCTGCACCTCTGCACTCTGCCCTGTTTTGCGTCTTCGCACACGCTCTGTGCTTGCACTTCGTCTGGTGTTCTGTGTTTGTCTGTTGTCTTGTACTTCGTCTTGTGTTCTGTATCTTGCTTTGCCTGGCTTTCCTATCCTCTGCCTTATTGTGCTCCTTTTGCATAAGCTCTGCTTCCTTCCTTTGCTCTGCCCTACCGTGCTCTCTTGCACAAGCCTGTTTCCGTACTGTGCCTCGCCGTGTGTTCTGTACGCGCTTTGGCCATGTACTCTGCTTTAAGCCTTATCTTTGTATTCTGCCTTCCCATGCTCCTTTAGCACAAGATTTGTCTTATACTCTGTGCTTTGCTATATACCCGACTCTGTGCCTGGCCTTCTCTTGCCCGTCTGTTTGTGTCTCAGCCATGCCTGCCTTAGCTGTGCCCGCCTGCTTGTGCCTCAGCCGTGCTTGCCGGCCAGTGTCTTTGCTGTGTCCGCCTGTTGTGCCTCAGCCGTGCTCGCCTCAGTCTTGCCCACCTGTCTGAGCCTCAGCCGACCAACTAGCCAGTGCTCCAGCTCTGTGCTTCCTTGCACTCACGCTGTCCCTGCACTGTGCATTGAATGCCCTCTTAGCATACCTCCCCATGCTTCTCTAAAGCACGCGCAGGCCCTGCCATGAACCTTGGCATGCCCCCTAGCATGCACAGGCTCTAGCCTGTCCCCTGGCGTGCCCTCTAGCATGCACAGGCATTAGCCTGTACCCTGGCGTGCCCTCTAGCATGCACAGGCCCTAGTCTGAACCCTGGCATGCCTCCTAGCACACACCCTGCCTTGGACCCTGGTGCCCCCCCTAGCACGCACTCTGCAATGAACCCTGCCCTGGACCCTGGTGTGTCTCCTAGTACGCATCCTGCCTGGAACCCTGCCTTGGACTTTGGCATGTCTCCTAACATGCACCATGTCTTGAACTCTGGTGTGCCTCCTTGCCTGAACCCTGGCTTGCCTGCCAGATGCCCAGAGCCTGCTGATTGCTGCCAGAGGTCCGGAGCCTGATGACAGCAGCTTGATGTCCAGAGCTAATGTCTGCAGCCTGATGTCAGGACCCTGTTGATCATTGCCAGATGTCTTGAGTCCGATGCCATCTAGCCCAAGCATGCCACCTAGCCCGTACCATGCCTTGGACCTTGGCGTTCCCTCGCACGCACCTTGCTGTGTATCACTTTGTCCTTGTAATTATGTCTTGCACCTGATGTTACCCTGAGACCACACTTTAATGAAGATACCCTGAGACCACGCTTTGTCTTGTCTTGTATCCTGCATGTTCCCTGTTGCCAGACACTCACCCTTGTGTCTTCCTTGAGCTGGCCGTCTGGTTCCAGCAGTCATGGTGGCTCACCCCCTTGGTCTTGCCCCTGACACTCCCTGTATAGGGGGTGGATCTGCACAAGGTCAGCTCGCCCTAGGTGGGTGGGTGCCTCGACCCAGAGGGTCCACTCTAGAAATTGACTCAGCAGAAGCTGACTCCACCACACAATGTATATAGATAGATAGATAGATAGATAGATAGATAGATAGA
Organism: Dendrobates tinctorius; assembly: GCF_039654945.1. Classification (NCBI taxonomy): domain Eukaryota; kingdom Metazoa; phylum Chordata; class Amphibia; order Anura; family Dendrobatidae; genus Dendrobates; species Dendrobates tinctorius. Next base: position 8,466,951 of record NW_027361838.1, on the reverse strand, counting down.
TAGATAGATAGATCAGGATATACAGCTCTGGCAAAAATTAAGAGATCACTTCCAAATGTTCAGTTTGTCTGATTTTCCTCTTTATAGGTTTTTTTCAGTAGACTCTAAATGGTTATTTTAGTCTACAAACTTCTGACAACATGTCTCCAAATTTCCAAGCAATAAATTTTGTTTTTATTTTTCTGAAAAGGAGAAATGATCAAAATTAAAAAAAAAACCTTTCAGACCTCAAATAATGCTAAGAAAACAAGTTCAAAATCATTTAGAAACAACATTACTAATGTGTTAACTCAGGAAGAGTTCAGAAATCAATATTTTGTAGAATAACCATGATTTTTAATCACAGCTTTCATGCATCTTGGCATGCTTGCCACCAGTCTTTCACATTGCTTCTGGCGCAAAAATGTAAGCAGTTCTTCCTTGTTTGATGGCTTGTGATTATTCATCATCCTCTTGATTACATTCCAAAGGTTTTCAATGGGGGTCAAGTCTGGAGAATGGGCTGCCCATGACAAGGTTTTGATGTGATGGTCTCTCAACTTTTGCCAGAGATATATATTGTATTATTATTTCTAAAAATTGTTGCCATTTAATAAAAAAAGTTCTAAAATTGTAATTATTCCAGAAATCTTTGATTATTATACCATATTAACTTTTTCCTTTCATAATGTTTTTAGCTTATACCAATATTACTTACAGTTTTCCATACAATATATTTCCAGACCAAAAAAAGTGGTCAGCAGCCCAATGGAAGTAGGTGCAAAGTCTGGTCGCTTGAAAACTGTAATGAATAATCAATTACAAACCTTGCTCAATTTGTGGTCAGCCTGGTCTATTTCCCAACTTCCCGAAAAGGATACAGAATTCTGAGATACTGGAAAATACTTCTTAATGAAAGCAATAAAAAAAAAACAATGATCAAAACCATGAGACGTTTCTGCATTTCACACTTAATGAGATCTATGTGTGGCTGTGTGACAAGACTGTATGGAACAAGACTGGTATTAAGTGCAAAACGCATATAATATACATTTCCTAGTAGCTGTCAATATTTCCTCCTTCACAAACCCATAGAGTCGTGGATTTGTTTTACAAGGTCCAAAATAAAACACTATATAAAATGTACACAAGTTTCAACATTTCTCCAAGTGAAAAGAAATACAATTTTTTCTAATGTGGATAATAAATCTTGAATATACCACAGACACTGTCAGTGACATAATCTTTAAGTGGAGGATGCTTTTAACGAAGAAAGCTTCTCAATAAATATCTGTGACGCAAGAGGTAAAATTAGATTTCATTATCACTGTAGTACTGAAAGAATTAAACATGAAGATCACGGAAATTAAAACCTCAGCATGTGCATGAAGATGCTATATTAAGTTATTAAAATTAGGTGGACACACATTTGTTTATCTCTACTGCAAGAAAATCTAGATAAAAAAGTCCAATATGAACTTCACATCATTCTGTGAATTAATTCCTAAATTAGCTGTACAAGAGCCTCATATTACTAATTCAGTTTTGTGAAATGAACAATCTTTTGAACTTCGAATATGCTAGATTGGCCAAATTTCCTCCAAAATCTTGATTTGTGATGCATAAATTTGCCAGGAATATCATTACTACAAAGTCTTTAATTGGCCAAAAAGATGTGTGAGACTTTGAGGTCTCCTACTAATTAGTTGTATCCTGCTCCACCCAAGCTCTTTATTGCAAACACAAATTAGGACAGAGGGGTGTTAAACTGCTCTCCTTGTTGCAGTGTTTCAAGAATAAAAAAGAAAATGGTGTTACTAAAGTATATCACAGATCAATCAATTCAGTCACACATACTCTGCAGATCCAGCACCTCCCTGTCACTTGAATCTTTGCAATATTATTTACAGACTGAGACTACCATTCCACCATTAACATTTTTCAGTGCTGCAGTAGTACCCCACAATCAGATATTGTCAAGATCCATTTTTGGATCTGTGTCAGTTTTGCGCTGCTCACATTTAAACTCAGTTTTTCCCCCCAGTGGCCGCCAGTGTTACTACAACTTTAGTTAGTCTGCTGGTGGGTTTTTCCCCCTGGTTGCCGCTGGTGTTACTGCATTGTGATTAATTATCTATGCAGGTGGGTGCCACTCCCACCTACCTTTATAAGGCCACCTGGTGCTGCTGCTCACTGTTGTTGTTACACTTGCTCTTCGGAGACCAACCAAGCTGGAGTCAGGAGCTGGCAGAGTTCTTTGGTGCTTCAGTTGTATGCTGTTATCAAGTGGCTAACTCTGCTGTCCAGGTGCATTGCAGCAGAGCAAGCTAAGTGTTGTTTTGCCTTACCTTGTCTGTTTTCTTCCCCTGGTGTTTTATTAGTACAGCGGTGGGACCAGTGTCCGCACTTGCCAGTTCCCTAGTAAGGGATAGGTGCAGGGCAAGTGAGGGACCAAGTTAACCTGATCGGCGACAGGTTGAAAGACCCTGTATAGGGAATGTCAGGAGAGTTCAGGGCACTTCCTTAGGAGAGTGCAGGAGGTGTCCCTTTCCCCGTTCCCTATTGCAGGGCCCACAATTGTAATTGTGTCCCCGGTGTCCCCTTGTCTGTTGTTTTTGTGACCGACCGATTGTCGGGTCATGTCACGCAGGGCCAGTCACATCGTGACAGATATCCTCTATCTGTAATGAAGACCTGTGTGTTCTGATCTTTCTCTAAGCTGTTAAATCCTAAAATCGTCACTGCTTTCCCTGCCTTAATCTTTTATAGTCTGAGTGATAACCCCCTAGTTGGCTGCACTAAACCATATGATAGCTGCAAGACATTAAGGGAAAGCCCATGTAACTGTGTCTGACTTCATGAGCCCTCTCTCAGTTCTCTGACTGATCTATTCTTCAGCAGTGTGTGAAATGGCACTGGGATATTTTGCAGATCCTTGTGAATCAAATTGCAAATTGTTTAAATTCTCTAGGAACTGATATTTTTTGAGAAATTTGAATCAATGTCGAATTGCAGCAGATTGATCCACTCATCTCTAAGCAATATGTTTTATCCCAGCCCAGTTGCATCTAGTTAGTGAGGACATATGTAGGACTCCTTTTTAATACAGAGTCTGTCAACAGGTATTTGCTACCGCATCTGAGAAAAGCCTGATGTAGGCAAAGAGAAGCTCAATCCAAAACATTTTTGATTTAGCAATGAAGCAAAGCTGAGAAAGCTAACCCCGCCTCCACTATGCTCAGTTTTCATTACAGGAGGGGGCGTGTCAGACTAGCATACACGCGCTGCTGTGTCACAGCAATGATATGCTCCTGGTGCTAAAACAATCATTGCAAGAGAGTCATTACTGAAATCTGCGTTTAAACCCCTACCCCTATTCTGTCTTCAGATTCCATAGCAAAAATCTGCTGACATATTCACTTTAACAGAAACCATATTGTTATAACGGGCAACACGGTGGCTCAGTGGATAGCACTGCAGCCTTGCAGTGCTGGGGTCCTGGGTTCAAATCCCACCAAGGGCAACATCTGCAAGGAGTCAGTATGATGTCCACGTGCTTGCATGGGTTTCCTCTGAGGTTCTCCGGTTTCCTCCCACACTCCAAAAACATACTGATAGGAAATTTAGATTGGGGACAGTGATGGGGACAATATGGCATAATAAATATAAGGCATAACAAATAAATAATTGTTAGCAATAGGGTTAGAAAATTAGTCCAAAAATCATGGCAAAAGTATGGTGGGGGAAACATACAACTAGTCTGAGCCCCAGTGTCTTCATTTTAGTGTTTAGCCAAATAATCAATGTAAAACAGTATGAATTCAGTCATACGTAACACTGACTTTCTCTCCAGCTATTTTTATTCCTAACAAAATATGAACCAGAAGAACAGTGAGTGTATCATGGGTGTAAACCAACATGTCAGAGATAGATTTTGCGATGAGGCTTCCCCTTACATTAAAGAATTTTTTCAGTTACACACTGAGTCAATGAATGTGTTTTACTTAACTATAAGGTGTAATGGCAATGTGTAATCTTTTAATTAAACTTGATTGGTTCTACAGCTACAATAACATTAGGAGAATTGTAGAGCCACACTACTTCACTCAGTATGAAGTCTAGTAATAAATGTCTAGGTCTCTCCCTCTTTGGGAGCATATCCTATGTCATGACAAGCAAAAATACATTACTAAATATTTATACTGAGCAGCACTAGATTGACTTATGGCTGCACTGACTAGAGAACTACATTGCAGCAAATTATTTCACAATCAGTCATTATTATGTTATTCATACATAGATTTTATTCATGTTATTCATAGTCACCCTACACTTTTTCTTATTCTGAACTATTTTTTTTTAAATTGTGTGCTCCAATTCATCAAGAATGGCAGTGACAATTCCGTTCTTGCTAAGGGCATTTTTTAGAGCCATAGACTCCTGATTCATTAAGAGGGGCATGCCTCCTAATGAATCGGGCATTTATGAAAATTGTCGGGCGCCTCCGAGCGCCTCACCACAAATCTTACTCCAATCAGGAATTGGAGTAAGATTTCTGGTATAAGGTATATCATTGCTCTTCATGAATTAGAGGAGCTGTGATGTCACGCATTTGTTCCGCCGCTGTCCTGCCCCAGCTCCACCCATTTTAGTAGAGCTAGGAGAAACTGTGATAACAATGCTAAAAATCATAAAAAGTTTGCAGAGCCTCAACTTTAGCAAAAATGTGGTGACTTATCACAGTTTGATGATTCAGGGCGATAATGTTCATAAAGTTAAGTGTACTTGGAATTCACATTTTTTTAGATACTCTACTATCTATTATGCATTTTATGGACACCATGCTGGGCACTAATGCTATTATCTAGGATTACCACTACATCAGAAAATGATGGCATGTGCTAGGGATATGCTATCACTTCTTTTGGTAGAAAACTTTAGAAAAAAGGAAAAAAAAAATTATTGGGTTTTATGTAGAGAGGAGCGGATCAGGCAAAATTCGAATTTGCCTGTTCATGCGGTTTTGCCTGGGAAGTTTGATTTGTGGAGAAATTAATCTTTGAAAATGTAATGTCCCTTATTATGCTATGGGGTCTAGATGGTCATAATATAATCATATTTTAATATGATCATAATAAAATATCATATAATCATAATATGTAAAAAATATACATATCCTTATGCTCACCTCAGTGCTCCTCTGTCTGGCACTTTATTTGGTCCTTGCACCTGGGCTTCTCAAACTGAACCAGAAGTTCTGGCTCTGATAAAGCCCTAGAAGGTTCTTTGCAAGCACAGTAGAGATCACATGTCATGATGTCACACCTTGTGCCGTGACCTTGCACACTAATGCACTGAGCTGTCCCGCAACCTCATTAGAGTTGAAATTCTGGTTAACAGTTTGAGGCCCGGGAATTTCAGCACTAGTAGTGGGGTCAGAAGACCAATTAGGTGACAGAGAGGAATGTTGGGGCCTGAGAGGTGAGTAGTATTTTTATTTTTTTTAATTTGTTTATGGCCCTTTACAATTTAGAAAAATAGTGGTTAGTGGCAGCCAGTTTGCTAAATGCGCACCGAAGCAAATAACTAAAATCTGCATTTTAGCAAATGCAAATATTTGTGAAATTTAAGTAGAATTAATTTCCACTTGAATTTAGTTGCTCCCTCTAGTACTATAGCTTTTAACCCCTTCACGACATTGAGATTTTTTGCTTTTGCTATTTTGTTTTTTGCTACCCCTCTTCCCAAAGCCATAACTTTTTTATTTTTCCATCAATATGGGAGTGCAATTCAACAAATGCTTTTTCTTTTTTTTCTTTACCATGTTCACTAAATGCTGAAACTGACCTTCCATTATGATTCTCCAGGTCATTATGAGTTCATAGATAGCAGAAATGCATAGTTTCTTTTTTATTTAAGTGGTGAAAAAAATCCAAAGTTTTATTAAAAATTTTGCCATTTTCCAAGACCCATAGAATCTCCATTTTTGGAATCTGAAGCTGGGTGAGGGCTTATTTTTTGCATGCCAACCTGAAATTTTTATTGATACTATATTGGGGTAGATACAATGTTTTTATTACAGTTTATTGAAATGTTACTACTACCAAAAATATATAATTCTGGGGTTTGATTTTCTTGCTTTCACTTTGTGATGGGTTGCAGAGGATGTCTCTAGAGGAATTAACTTTTTTCCTCCCAAATTCATTAACAACATACTGCTTTACATTTCAATTACTGATGAGCGAGTAAACTCGTTGCTCGGGTTTTCGGGAGCATGCTCAGGTGATCTACGAGTATTTTGGCGTGCTCGGAGATTTAGTGTTTGTTGATGCATCTGCATGATTTGTGGCTGCTAGACAGGTTTAATATATTAAATCACAAAGAAAAACAAGCGATCAAAGAAATCCAATCAACAAAAGATGTATGAAACATATAAAAATTTATTCAAAAAAGAAGCAGGGAAACAGGGCAGGAATTGGAGTCATGAGTTGACCATGGCAGCGTGCAAGCGACCAATGGGGTAAGCATGGAGTGAAAAGACCTATTAGAAACATCAATACAAGGCATGTAACTAGATGTATGATTAAACACAACAAATGCCAGTTCCTAGAAAAATAATACGGCCAAACAGGACAAGTACATAAATATAAATTATAGACAAATGTCCAATAACAAACTTAATACCTGTTATGGTTGTATGTAGCGGTCCACTCCAGCATACCCCCCCAAACGCACGTTTCGGCAGATGGCCTTTCTCAAGGGGTGAGATTTATATATGTAGATTGGTAATACAATAAATTGGTTTGATAAGTAGAGGCCAAAAAATGTCTTCCGGGTGAGGTGCCACCTGCAGGTCATTGTGTTTTTCTGCAGGTTTATGAAAATTAATGTTTAAACTGTATTTAGTGATAAAATCATTAATGTATGGTTTGTTTGGCTCTTTTCTTGCAGAAGGGAGCAAGTTTAACTTTCAAATGGTGTATCATTTGTGTGTTTGTGGGGCAAAGCAATCAGCAAAAAAGCAGTGCATGTTTACAAATGTGTTTGCATATGTGACTCACCATTTGTGTGTGGGGCAAAGTAATCACCGAAAAAGCAGTGCATGTATACAAATATGTTTGCATATATGATTCACCTGCAGTGAAGTGTGCAATCCTCAAATGTCCCTGAAATAGGCTGGGCAAGCACTTGAGCAAGCTGGAAAGACCCCAAGGCAAATGTTTGGATTTGTTTCTGATGTCTGTAAGCAGCTTTGTGGTAGTGTGCTTTGGGGTAATGTGCTGCCACCTGCAGGTTATTTGACCTTTCAAATGGTGTATCATTTGTTTGTGTGGGTGGAGTATGAACAGAGCAAATGTGCAATTCAATAGGCAGTGCATGTTTACAAATGTGTTTGCATATGTGCCTCACCTGCAGTGAAGTGTGCAATCCTCCAATTTGGCTAAAGTATCCTGGGCAAGCAGTTTGGCAAGCTAGAAAGCCCTCAAGGCAAATGTTTGGATTTGTTTGTGATGTCTCTAAGCAGCTTTGTGGTAGTGTGCTTTGAGGTACTGTGGTGCCTCCTGCAGGTCATTTTTCCTTACTGCAGGTTTATGAAAATTAATGTTTAAACTGTATTTTGTGATCAAATCGTGGATGTGTGGTTTGTTTGGCTATTTTCTTGATGAAGGGGGCAAGTTTACCTTTCAAATGGTGTATCATTTGTGTGTGTGGGTGCAGTATGAACGGAGATACAAAGTAATCACTGAAAAACAGTGTTTAGAAATAATAGAATAGATTTCAAAGATAGAATTAGTAATAGTTTATTTTTATCAATTAACAAATTGCAAAGTGAATGAAGAAAATAAAAGTCTAAATCAAATCAATATTATTGGTGCAACCAGCCTTTGCCTTCAAAACAGCATCAGTTCTTCTAGGTACATTTTGCACAAAAACAGGGAGTTTGTAGAATTATAGCTGTATTGAAGGCTTAAAACTGGGCGAGGAACAGCCAAACTCTGCTACAAAGGTGAGGGTGTGTAGCCCTGATCTCAACTTAATCAAGTCTATCTCATGAAGAGACAGAAGGACTTGCACAAACCTTCAGCCATGCAGGAAGAGCTATGGCTGCTTCTGAAAGATGTTTGGAACAACCACCCTGTCAAGTTCCTTCACAAACTCTGCAGAAATGTACTTAGAAAAATTGATGCTGCTTTGAAGACAAAGGGCTATCCCTCCAAATATTGATTTTATTTAGATTTCTCTTTTGTTTAATCACTTTAAATTTTGTTAATTGATACAAATTCACTATTAACACTTCCACTTTTGAAATAATTCTTACTTTGCAGAGTATTTTTCTATAAAATTTTAGCACTGTACTGTACATTTATCTTTCCTATTGAAGTTTATGGATGTGTTTATTGATCTACATCTCTGCTCTCTTATTTGTGACATGCACTCATTTCCATAGGAGTATCTTCAACTATGCTTTTATGTATTTATTTGTTCGAAATGCATCAGATGAATCTCTTGCTGGGGTGAGCTGGATTTTAACCTGTGGACCATAAAGATGAAAATCTTTTATCTTCAAAAGAGTGCTGGAAAATTTGCTTTTCTATGCTACATGCTTTTATGTATGCCTCAAAAATATAATATAAACCTGACAAAACATTATCAAAGGATCTTTTTGACTATCTTGCCCATGTAAGTTAATGAGCACACCACCTTGCAAATCAGAATACAGCTTTTTACAATTCAGAGGCATACACTTTGTAGAATGCACTATATGTATATAAACCTAACCCAAACTTTTTTTTTTTTTTTTAAAGTAGCCTGTTGCACAGGATCAGTAGTAAGTAATACACTACTGTTCAAAAGTTTAGGGTCACTTAGAAATTTCCTTATTTTTAAAAGAAAAGCACAGTTTTTTCCAATGCAGTTAACCTTAAATGTTTCAGAAATACACTCTATACATTGTTAATGTGGTAAATGACTATTCTAGCTGAAAACATCTGGTTTGTAATGCAATATCTTCGTAGGTATATAGAGGCCCATTTCCAACAACCATCACTGCAGTGTTCTTATGGTACCTTGTGTTTGCTAACTGTGTAAGAAGGCTAATTGATGGTTAGAATACCCTTGAAAACCCTTGTGCAAGTATGTTAGCACAGCTGAAAACAGTTTGGCTGATCAGAGAAGCTATAAACCTGACCTTCCTTTGAGCTAGTTAAGAATCTGGAACATTACAATTGTTGGTTCCATTAAACTCTCAAATGGCCAGAAAAAAAGAACCTTCAGGTGAAACTTGATAGTCTTTTCCTTTTCTTAGAAATGAAGGCTATTCCATGCGAGAAATTGACAAGAAACTGAAGATTTCCTACAACAGTGTGTACTACTTCCTTCAGAGGAGAGCACAAACAGGCTCTAACCAGAGTAGAAAAAGAAGTGAAAAACAGCAAGGCACTCAAAATTTCAGAAAATTCTGAGGGGGTGCACAAGTAGGGTGTCCAACCCGTAACACTAGTAACAATGATGAACTTGGCACTCAAATGCGTGAAAAATTATTTTCATTTTATTGGCATCCAAATCACATGAATTCTGAATGTTTTCGATCCATCATAGGACCTTCATCAGAGAATTGTCAATATGATTTACTGTTTAAAAATAAATGTAAAAAGAAAAACAGAAATAAAGGATACAAGTGCTCCAAGGTAGGTGGTCCTTGGAGCACTTGTATCTTTTATTCCACTGCAGAGGAGCTTCACTTCAACTTCACTTTAACCGAGAATAGTATGGTTGGTTTTTTCCTTAATACCAATTCTCACATATATCTTCGCGGAAGGATTACGCATTATGTGTCTTTGTGCAACAATCTCTAGAGTTCAGGACTTTATATATGCTTATTCGACATAACCTGCTATATATTTCTTTCATTTTTATCTATTTTTTCCTTTTTTGTGCATCATATGATACTTAATGTATTTCTGTTTTTCTTTTTACATTTATTTTTAATCAGTAAATCATATTGACAATTCTCTGATGATGGTCCTATGAAGGACAGAAAACGTTCAGAATTCATGTGATTTGGATGCCAATAAAATGAAAATAATTTTTTACGCATTTGAGTGCCAAGTTCATTATTGTTACCAGAGTAGAAAGAGAAGCGGGAGGCCCCACTGCACAATTGAGCAACAATACAAGTACATTAAAGACTGCAGTTTGGAGAAATCAATGCCTCACAGGTCCTCAACTGGCAGCTTCATTAAATAGTACACACAAAACGACAGTGTCAACATCTACAGTGAAGAGGTGACTCTGGGATGCTGGCCTTCAGGACAGAGTGGTAAAGAAAAAGCCATATCTGAGACTGGCTAATAAAAGGAAAAGATTAATATAGGTAAAAGAACACAGACATTGGACAGAAGAAGATTGGTAAAAAGTGTTATGGACAGATGAATCTAAGTTTGAGGTGTTTGGATCACACAGAAGAACATTTGTGAGATGCAGAACAACTGAAAAGATGCTGGAAGAGTGCCTGACGCCATCTGTCAAGCATGGTGGAGGTAATTTGATGGTCTGGGGTTGCTTTGGTGCTGGTAAAGTGGAAGATTTGTAAAAGGTAAAAGGGATTTTGAATAAGGGAGACTATCATTCCATTTTGCAATGCCATGCCATACCCTGTGGACAGTGCTTGATTGGAGCCAATTTCATCCTACAACAGGACAATGACCCAAAGCACACCTCCAAATTATGCAAGAACTATTTAGGCAAGAAGCAGGCAGCTGATATTCTATCTGTAATGGAGTGGCCAGCGCAGTCACCAGATCTCAACCCCATTGAGCTGTTGTGGGAGCAGCTTGACCGTATTGTATGCAAAAAGTGCCCATCAAGCCAAACCAACTTGTGGGAGGGGATTCTGAAAGCATGGGGTGAAATTTCTCCAGATTACCTCAGCAAATTAACTGCTAGAATGCCAAAGGTCTGCAATGCTGTAATTGCTGCAAGGGGAGCATTCTTTGACGAAAGCAAAATTTGAAGGAGAAAATTATTATTTCAAATAAAAATCTTGACAATGTCTGGACTAGATTTTAAATTCATTTGGCAACTCATTTGATTAATAAAAGTATGATTTTTCATGGAAAACACAAAATTGTTCGGATGACCCCAAACTTTTGAACGGCAATGTATATTAAAAATGGAAACATCCAAGCTACTTCAAAGGTGGTAATTCTGAAACCTCTATTTATAAAATCCCAACTTTTTATGCATGTTTTGTTCATTTGTTAAATATGGGATATATGGGCAGCATGGTGGCTCAGTGGTTAGCACTGCAGCCTTCCAGTACTGGGGTCCTGAGTTGAAATCCCACCAAGGACAACATCTGCAAGGAATTTGTATGTTCTCCCTGTGTTTGCGTGGGTTTCCTCCTGGTTTTCTGGTTTCCTCCCACATTCTAAAGACATACTGATAGGGATTCTAGATTGTGAGCCCCATCGGGGACAGTGATGATGATGTCTGTAAAGTGCTGTGGAAGTAATGGCACTTTATAAATGGGTAAAATAAATAAATATCCCCACTTCTTGGCTATCTATTGAGCATTCAATTTCCCTTCTTATAACCAGGATTTTCAATATCTTCTAAATCTTCAGGGACCAAATTTAATTTAGAGTATTTATTAGAAAGTTTTTTTTTATACTTACTACCCATTAAATATTGACTTAAAAATTAGTCTAAAAATCATAAAACTTTAAATTGTACACAGATATTAATTTTGAAGACACATACAAACTGTTTGTAGTAATTGGCAAGGAAGAAATAAAAGGAAGAAATAAAAAGTTGGAGTTGTGCTAAGAGAGAAAAGTCTTTTATCCTATCGGATGACATACAGCAACACAAGACACACATATTTCCTTGAAGATATCTACATCATGCTTATTAAAATAATGTCTAGGGGACTTCATTTATAAATTAATTACAGACATTATCCATTTTGGCAATCTTTCTCATGACTCCCCAGTCAGCTGTGCTCATCTCACATCTGTCAGAAAAATATGATAAGCATTACCTCTGCCAATAACACGTGCTAAGGCCTTCCTCAATAAATAGAAAGCACTAAATGTAATACTATACATTCTGCCATATATTGTGGCATGCCATGCCTGTTCCTACAGGTCAAGATGGGAATTCTTTGAGATTGGTAGTTCTGACTTCATATAATAATATTCCAACACTTTCTTTACACTGATTTTCCTCAAATTTAGAGTTTTTCTCTTAAATGGAATTAGCCAGCTAATTTTTCTCACTACCCCCTCTTGCCCAAATTAGATTATATGTGTGTAGATTGCCAAAGTACTGTGAATCCATACTTTTCTGTTGCAGAGAAATCCACTCTAGAGGTGATATGCAAATAAGACCGGAAGTGTTCTGGGCAGTGTAGAGCACTTCTACTGCCTCAGCTTCCAGCTCCATTCTCAGTCTAAAGACACATTTAGTTGTCAGTTTTTCTTGTGCTTCTCATGCTGTGTTTTTTTGCGGATAGCACTATTACCTATGATAGTTCATGGGGTAGTATACAGATCTCATTTTTTCCTCAGACCAAGGGATCTGCACAAAGCTTGGAGACTTCGCCCTGTATTCATCCATTCATTGGATTAAATTGGATCAAAGTAACCAGTGCAAGATTATACATCTATGAAAAAAATTGCAAGGTGCTTGGAGGCCACCCATGCACTGTTCATTTTTGATTGACTGTTTGAAAAGAGAATCTTCAGAATCCGCCATAGTTTTTTTCATCCAAGGAAATTGGATTTAAATCTGACCAAACTCTTATGGTAAAAACTGACATTAACCAAACTCTGATGACGCTCTGATCAAAAGCACTGAAGAAAATCAGACTGTTTTTTGCATACAACAAAAATCACTGATGTCTGAATGAGCCCTTACTCTGCCATCCATTAGCTGATTGACAGCGCTTCTGCAGCCTCCTAATAACCTAGTGGTCAGCAGAGTTTGGCTGAGTATGGAGCTGGCAGCAAAGGCAATCGAAGAGCTCCATCCCCACCAAAGCACTTCTAGCTCCATTTGCATGCCACTTCTACAGTGGATTTCTCTGCAATAGAACAGTATTTTATTTTAATAATAGCATTGATTAACTTGTGCTATTACAGCCTACACTCATGTAATTTGTTTGGGGTAGTAAAATATGCTGACAGATACCCTTTAAGCCCTATTTTATATTTTCAAATTCCATAAATGTATATGATTTTCAAACCAGATGACTTGGAAGCGCAAATGAAAAATTGTGTTTGTTTATGTTAGTAATGTACATGCATTAGTAAAAATTAAAATAATAATAGAAACTATTCCTGTAAGTTTAATCCCTGGCCGTTTAGTTTTGGTTGCCATTACCCGTTTTTAAGATGCCTGCTAGGTTACCTTTGATTATGCTGATTATGAGGTTCTATTAGTAACTGATACTTCATCAGTGCTGCTAAGGTTCACCCTCCCTTTCTCCTCCATCAAGATCCCTTTGTTAGGCATTTTAATGACTTACAGGAATAACAGCTTATTGTCTGCTCCACTGCAAAAATAAATGAATGAATCACCATTTCCAAAACAACATGTTTTACATGTTTTCCTAAAAAATAAATTACTTAAAGAACAACTTCTCCCATTAAAATTTTTATCCTCTTAATATATTGCAGTCATCATATTATATAGCACTGTGTACTTGTGTACTCAACTCTCTAACAAGCCTTGTCACATGACTTAGGATAAAAGCCAAAACCAAAATCTCAATTTGCAGACAATGTGTTTCGGAGTACTGCTCCTCATCACTTCAAAGTGTGAGAACTGGTTTGGCTTGGTGAGAGGAGTATGACCAGGATCCAAGGGGTAATTTTCCTCCTTGCAAAGAGCGGCACGTCAAGCCCAATATGTCAATGTTTTAGCTTTTATCCTAAGTAATGTGACAAGGCTCATTGAGAGTTGATATTGACTTTTAGGAGAAGAGTCCTGAGGAGATCATTTGCATATTCCCAGTGCCTTCTGGGATAAGTGAAGAGTCTCCGCGAGCTCAGCGATCACTGGGTTTTGGCCGTTGCAGTTGAAAAGAGGAAATCTGTAAATTTGGCTCATTTTTCATCGTTTTGAAATCTCAATATGGAAGAGGCTAGGAGCCATTTGGTGAGCTGCATTTCTTGCTACATGTTCACAGACTTACCAGTGGAAAACCCAAACTTCACATGCCAGAAATGCAAGCTTGTGTCTCTGTTGGAGGAAAAGTTGCAAAATCTCGAAGAGAGGTTAGCTACATTGAAGATCATTAAGAAACGTGAAGAGTTCTTAGACTGAGCAGAATTATCTTTTCATGTTACAGAAAGAGAAGAAATTCGTAGTGCACCTGAAGAAACAGAGGAATGGAGGCATGTGACCCAGAGAAGCGAGAGGATCGGGAAGTAATCAGCACCCATACTGCTCAGGAACCAGTACCAGGCTCTCACGCAGGAGAATGATGAAGAAATACATCAGGATAAGACTTTGCCCACAAACAGAAACCTTGTACACCTTCAGAATCCTCCTGGATGGAGAAAGAAAAATGTTGTGAAGAAGAAATGGAAAGTGGTGATCATGGGAGATTCCCTGTTGAGAGGAACAGAGGCCGCTATCTGCAGACCGGATATAACTTCAAGAGAAATGTGCTGTCTTCCAGGTGCAAAAATTAAAGATGTGTCTGACAGGATATCAGGACTCTTCAGACCTACAGATGACTACCTATTCATGGTAATACATGTGGGGACAAATGACACAGCAAGAAACGACCTGGAAACCATCTGCAGTGACTTTGAAAACTTAGGCAAGAAAGTGAAAGAACTGGGAGCGCAGGTGGTCTTCTCTTCCATCCTCCCAGTGGATGGCCATGGAACAAGGAGGTGGAATAAGATTTTGCAGGTGAACAACTGGCTTCGTCGATGGTGCCGTCAGCAAGGATTTGGATTTCTGGATCACGGCGTGAATTACCTATACGATGGACTACTTGCTAGAGATGGCTTGCACCTTACGAAGACTAGAAAACATGTATTTGGAAGTCGCCTTGCTACACTCATCAGGAGAGCTTTAAACTAGAACAATGTTGGAAGCGAAGCAAAAGGCCAGAAAAAGCCATACACCTGACAAATGCTATTAAAAACTCTGGTATTAGAAGTGGGAGGAAAGAACAAAGACAAAAAAGTCTAAATTATAAAAATATTGGAGAAAGAGAAACCAATCACAAACTAAAATGTTTCTATAATAATGCACAAAGCATGGGCAACACACAAGGAGAACTGGAACTACTAACACAGGAAAAGAAATATGATGTCATTGGAATCACTGAAACTTGGTGGGACGATACACATGATTGGAATACAAGGCTAGAAGGATACAACTTATTTGCAAGAAACAGACTTGATAAATGAGGAGGAGGTGTCGCATTGTATGTTAGAAACGCGTACATCTGCACAGAGATTGAAGCTTCAGAGACTGGGAGTTCTGTGGAAACTGTTTGGGTAAGAATACAAGGACAGAACAATGGAAAAGACATCATTGTAGGCATTTACTACAGGCTGCCTGTGCAAGCTGAAGATATGGATGAACTCTTTATGCATCAAATGGCCAAGTTCTCCAAAAAATATGACATAGTTGTCATGGGAGAATTCAACTATCCAGACATTTGTTGGGAATCTCTCTCAGGCAAAACTAACAGGTCAAGGAAATTCTTATCCTCTCTTGCTGACAACTTTATCTTCCAAAAGGTAGGGGAGAAAACAAGGGGATCTGTTACCTTGGATCTAATCCTTATAAACAGGGAGGAAATGGTTGAAGAGGTAAAAGTGGCTGGGACCCTAGGAGGTAGCGACCATGCTATTTTGGAATTTTGGATAACTAGAGGAGGAAGACCTGTGAAGACTCAGACGTCAAGGTTAGATTTCAGAAAGCCAGATTTTAAGGGATTCAGAAAGAGAATTGGAGGGATCCAATGGCTGGATTTCCTTAAAGACAAAAATGTTTAGGAAGGATGGGAAATCTTGAAAAATGAAATTCTCCAAGCACAATTGTTAACAATTCCAAAAAGATGGAAGAATTGGAAGCATTTAAGGAAACCAGGATGCATGAACACAGAACTTAAGCACATGCTAAAAAGGAAGAAAGAAATGTTTATAAAATGGAAAGAGGGAGGCATATCTAAAGAAGAATATAATACTTTCTGCAGAAGCTGCAGGGCACAAATCAGATTACAAAAGCTGACAATGAATTGAGGCTTGCAAAAGAGACATCAAAAGCAATAATAATGGATTTTGGGGATATGTCAAAAGTAAAAGAAAAGTCAAAGAAGCCATAGGATTTTTACAGGATGAAAATGATGAAATGATAAGACAGGATGTTGAGAAGGCCGAACTTTGAAATTTCTATTTTGCATCTGTTTTCTCTCAGAAAGGAAATGTAACATCAACTGTTCTTCACTGTCCTATTAAGGGAATAGAAGAATCCAGGATAGCTATAAACAGAAAGATAGTGAGGAAACACTTAGCTAACCTAAATGAATTCAAGTCTCCAGGTCCAGATGAATTACACCCCAGAGTACTGAAGGAGATAGCAGAAGAAATTTTTGAGCCCCTCTCCATAATTTTCGAAAATTCTTGGAGAACAGGAGAAGTCCCAGAAGACTGGAGAAGAGCAAATGTTGTTCCTATCTTCAAAAAGGGGAAGAAGGTGGACCCAGGCAACGATAGGCCGGTGAGTCTGACTTCTATACCAGGAAAGATCTTTGATCAAATTATTAAACAACATGTATGTCAGTACCTGGATAAGAATGAAGTGATTAAACAGAGTCAGCATGGGTTTGTAACTAATAAGTCATGTCAGACAAACTTAATTTCCTTCTATGATAGAATCACTGATTGGGAGGATCAGGGAAATGCTGTGATATAGTATATCTTGACTTCAGCAAAGCATTTGACAAAGTATCTCACACAATCCTTATTGAAAAAATGACTAGGTATGGAATGGTCAAGGCAAATGTTAGGTGGAATCATAACTGGCTTAGTGATCAGACCCAAAGAATGGTCGTAAATGGCTGCACATCCAGTTGGAAGAATGTCTCAAGTGGAGTACCACAGGGCTCTGTCCTGAGCCCTGTACTGTTCAACATCTTTATCAACGATTTAGATGAAGGAATTGAGGGTAAACTGATTAAATTTGCTGATGACACAAAGCTAGGAGGGATAGCTAATACTAGAGAAGAGAGAGAAAGGATTCAAAAATATATAAATAAACTGGAGCAGTGGGCAGCAACTAACAGAATGGTTTTTAACAGGGAAAAATGCAAAGAACTACATCTGGGCAATAAAAATGAAAAAAGCATATACAGAATGGGAGGAATAGGGCTAAGCAACAGCACATGTGAAAAAGACTTGGGTATACTAATAGATCACAGACTGAATATGAGTCAACAGTGTGGTGCAGCAGCAAAAAAGGCAAATGTAATTCTAGGATGTATTAACAGAAGCATACAGTCTAGATCACGTGAAGTCATTATTGTCCTCTACTCCTCTTTGGTCAGACCTCATCTGGAATGCTGTGTCCAGTTTTCGGCACCACATTTTAAAAAAGACATCAACAAACTTGAGCAAGTTCAGAAAAGAGCGACCAGAATAGTGACCGGTCTGCAAACCCTGTCTTATGAGGAAAGGTTGCATGATTTGGGAATGTTTAGCTTGCAAAAGAGAAGACTGAGAGGAGACTTAATAGCTGTCTACAAATATCTCAAGGGCTGTCATATTGTAGAAGGATCATCTTTATTCGCATCTGCACAAGGAAAGACTAGAAGCAATGGGATGAAACTGAATGGGAGGAGACACAGATTAGATATTAGAAAAAACTTTTTGACCGTTAGCGTGATGAATGAGTGGAACAGGCTGCCACGAGAAGTGGTGAGTTCTCCTTCAATGGAAGTCTTCAAACAGAGGCTGGACAGACATCTGTCTGAGATGATTTAGCAAATCCTGCTTTGAGCAGGGGGTTGGACCAGATGGACCAGGAGGTCCTTTCCAACTCTACGATTCTATGATTCTATGATTCTTGTGGGGTTGATGTCACCTTTGTATTGTCCAGTGATATCAAGCTCAAGGCTTAGTAATTGTGATCTGGGATTGGGTGAAGGCTTATTTTTTGCACCGCGATCTGACGTTTTTATTGATACCATTTTGGGGTAGATACAATGTTTTGATTGCCATTATTTCATTTTATTGTAATGTTGCGGTGGTCAAAAAAATGTAATTTTGGAGTGTTTGAATTTTTTTTCTCATTATGCTGTTTACAGATTTGATTCATTTAATTTTTATTTTGATAGCTTGGACATCAGTGATACCAAATATGTGGGGGGAATTTTAATTGTTTTATTTTGAATAAAATAAAGTAAAAAGCAAAAGTGCATTTAAATAACACTCACTGAGGTCAACTTTGACACATGGTAAGTTTTTTAATATTAGACAGTGTAGGACCGTCCCTATCAGGGTCACCTTGTCGATGGTGGGATGGCTTTTATGCTATTTTTTTTTTATCACAAACAGTTTTACTAAGAAATACACTTTTGCTTTTCACTTATTTAGTTACAGCAGGGTTTATGTTTATTTTGTTTCTTGTAGGTTTGGTGTGCTTTATGGCCAAAGTGAGCATGCGTTTATGTGCTGCATGTGTACCAACTTAAATCAAGCTCAGTTTTTTTTGTTTTTTTCTTTGTATTTCTGCATTTTGTGCAAGCCGGGGTGTGTCCTCCCTCCCTTGAGCTGGAAATTACATTTAAAAGCTTCCCTGGTGTCCACAGGCCATCACCCGATCTTTTGTCTGCCTTTAGTCACACATTGAGGTCAACTCTGACACATAGTAATTTTTTTTAATATTAGACAGTGTTGGACCATCCCGATCAGGGTCACCTTGTCGACGGTGGGATGGCTGTTATGCTATTTTTGATTAAAAACAGTATTACTAAGAACCCAGTGTTATTTAAATACACATTTGCTTTTTACTTATTTAGTTACAGAAGGGTTTATGTTTACTTTGCTTCTTATAAGTTTTAGAGTGTGAACAAAGCCTTAGATTTTTTTCATTATTACAAAGGAAATAGGAAAGATGTAACTGAAAATATCTTCTAACATTGATGGTAACAATTATGTGACATACTGTATACTCTTCGATTATCACTCAATCACTGTTTCCCAATTCAATTTCATTTTACATTTTCCAAACTAATTTTTCAACTGTTTCTGAAACAAACTTGACTGCTTCAATTAAAATATAAATCACAGATTGTAAAGCACATAATACATAACTTTTATTAAACCATTAAAATCATTAGTAAATTGTGCACCAAGCAATAAAATACAATATATAAGCAAAAGAAAATAAGTTGAAGCCTTCATGTGTTTAATGTGTATAGTATATGGCAGCTCTTTCCCCTCAGCTGGCATATATTATAAACAGTACGGTTTTCACCTTTTACTTATTTATTTTTTTTCTTTTACTTTTGTATAGTATTATTTGGTGCACTGACTAACCAATGATTTTAATGGTTTATTAAATATTTAGTATTATGTACTCCATAATCTGTGATCTTTAGCCTACTTAAAAGTAGAGCGTGGTCTGTGTGGCACACTCTGTCCATCCTATGTGATTATATATTAAAATATGGCTTCTCGTGGTACTGTATGGCCATGTTGGTATTCAGAGAGATAGAACAAGTTCTAGTAAATGATGGAAAACTTTCAATAGTGTGTGCAGTACAAATAAATCACATTTTCTCACCTGCTTTCTGTTCTGAATCACACACCCCGTTATGCTGAAATACAGACACTGAAACATAGCTGCAAAGTTCTAACTACAAATTCTGCAAAGCGCACAGCAATAGTCTATGCATTATGCATAAAATACTACATATACCACAAGTTGAATCAATACATTAGATCTTAAAACCATGTGCTGACAGATTGACATATCTCTCGCTGCATGAGATGAAGTTACCACGTAGGACATACTATCATTTTCAAGTTTTGTCACTCTTGAATCATTTGCTCAGTGACAATGTAAAATATAGATTGAAAGCCTAAAAATATGAATAATAATGCATTTTATCAGAATAATAGACACAACTCCTGAAGTTTAATGAGAATATAAAAGAGACATAGGAGAAAAGAAAAAAAGATTCTTAAGGTTTGCACTACTGCCATGTGACTTTTGCGAAGATAAAAAAAAATACTGTTACATATTTAGGCATGGTAGTTTCCCAATAGCTGCATAGTACTTGCAGAAATTGTAAGCAGATCAAAATTTAAGAGGGAACAAAAGGGGATGAATTATGAGAAATTGGAGCCACTCAAAGTTTGCTGTCAATTTGTGTCATTGCAGACTTGTGAATCCTCCCTCTGCATGCAGTGTATGCTGCAAGGATTTGCCGTTCCCTCCAAAGGGAAAGGCAATCAGGTATGCGATATGCATATTCTGGACAAAACCTATCTAGATGGTGCAGCTTCGCTCAACATACTAGAAAGTGTTCTGCTCAGTAGTATGCATATCACATACCTGACCCCCATTCCTGGTGTAACAGGTCAGATAAAGTGGCCTAGGCCAGAGTACACCCCGGGTATATTCTGGCCTAGGCCAAAGTATACTCCAAGGTATATTCTGGCCTAGGTCACATTATACACCTCCAGGCCAGAATATACCCCCCTGGGGTGTAAAATAGCTTGGGCCAGACTATGCCCTGAGTTAAAGTGGCCTAGGCCAGAGTATACCCCAGGTATATTTTGGCCTAGACCAAAGTATACCCCAGGTATATTCTACTCTAGGCAAAACTATACCCCTCCAAGCCCGAATATTATTATTATTAATATTTATTATTATAGCTCAATTTATTCCATGGCGCTTTACATTTGAAGAGGGGTATACATAATAAAAACAAGTACAGTATTGGTGTGTTTTTCCTGCTCACCCACCCAAATCACATAATAGTTGCCATTTTATAAACGTTTTATAAACATTACTTTATCCTATATAATGTTTGCCTCAGTGAATATATATACAGGTGCTTCTCACAAAATTAGAATATCATTAAAAAATAATTTATTTCAGTTCTTCAATAAAAAAAAGTGAAACTCATATATTATATATAGTTATTGCAAACAGAATGATCTATTTAAAGTGTTTATTTCTGTTAATGCTGATGATTATGGCTTACAACCAATGAAAACCCAAAATTCATTATCTCAATAAATTAGAAAACTTTATAACACTAGCTTGAAAAATGATTATAAAAACCAAAATGTTGGCCTATTGTGATGTATGTTCAGTAAATGCACTGAATACTTAGTCTGGGCTCCTTTTGCATCAATTACTGCATCAATGCGGCGTGGCATGGAGGTAATCAGCCTGTGGCACTGCTGAGGTGTTATGAAAGCCCAGATTGCTTTAATAGCAGCCTTCAGCTCATCTGTATTGTTGGGTCTGGTGTCTCTCATCTTCCTCTTGACAATATCCCATAGATTCTCTATGGAGTTAAGGTCAGGCGAGTTTGCTGGCCAATCAAGCACAGTGATACTGTTGTTTTTAAACCAGGTATTGATACTTTTGGCAGTGTGGATAGATGCCAAGTTCTGCTGAAAAATGACATTTCCATCTCCAAAAAGCTTGTCAGCAGAGGGAAGCAGGAAGTGCTCTAACATTTCCTGGTAAACAGCTGATTTTGGTCTTGATAATACACAGTGGACCTACACCAGCAGATGACATGGCTCCCCAAACTATCACTGATTGTGGAAACTTCACACCAGACCTCAAGCAGTTTGGATTGTGTGCCTCTCCACTCTTCCTCCAGACTCGCAGATCTTGATTTCCAAATGGAATGCAAAATTTCTTTCATCTGAAAACAACACCTTGGACCACTGAGCAACAGTCCAGTTCTTTTTCTCCTTGGCCCAGGTAAGACGCTTCTGGTGTTGTCTATTGGTCATGAGTGGCTTGACACAAGGAATACGACACATGTAGCCCATGTCCTGGATATGTATGTGTTTGGTGGCCCTTGAAGCAATGACTCCAGCAGCAGTCCACTCCTTGTGAATCTCAATCCCAAATTTTTGAATGGACTTTTCTTAACAATCCTTTCAAGGCTGCAGATATCCCGGTTGCTTGTGCCCCATGTTCTACCACAATTTTTCCTTCCACTCAACTTTCCAGTAATATGCTTGGATACAGCACTCTGTGAACAGCCAACTTCTTTAGCAATGATCTTTTGTGGCTTACCTTCCTTGTGGCGTGTGTCAATGACTACCTTCTGGACATCTGTCAAATCTGCAGTCTTCCCCATAATTGTGGAGCCCACTGAAACAAACTAAGGTACCTTTTTAAATGCTTAGGAAGCCTTTTCAGGTGTTTGTCGTTAATTACTCAAATTTACTGAGATAATGACTTTTTGGTTTTCATTGGCTGTAAGTAGAGCTGAGCGATCGGGTTTCGTGAAACCCGAATGAAACAAAATTTGATTCGGATGAAACTGGTCTGACTAGGGCAAAAAAGGTGGAGTTTTGTCCGAAACCCGACCCCAATGCAAGTCAATGGGGAATAAAAGTCGGCATTGAGTGGATGAATGTCATACGCTCAATGCCGACTTTTATTTCCCACTGACTTGCATTGGGGTCGGGTTTCGGACGAAACTCTGACTTTTTTTTTGCCCTAGTCGGACCAGTTTCATCCAACTCAAATTTTGTTTCATTCGGGTTTCACGAAACCCGATCCGACCAAAGTTCCTCAACTCTAGCTGTAAGCCATAACCATTAACAATAACAGAAATAAACACTTGAAATAGATCACTCTGTTTGTAATGACTAGTGTTGAGCATTCCGATACCGCAAGTATCGGGTATCGGCCGATACTTGCTGTATCGGAATTCCGATACCGACTTCCGATATTTTTTCAATATCGGAATTCGGCATCGGAATCGGAAGTTCAAAATGATTGACAGCCTGACGTCATCATGATGCGCGTGTGTGCGCATCATGATGCGCCGTCATTTCGGGCCTTCCGGGGGTCTCTGCCGGCCTGCCGGGGGGCTGTGCCGGCCTGCCGGGGGGCTGTGTGGACTGCCCGGGGTCTGTACCGGCCTGCCGGGGGGGCTGTGCCGGCCTGCCGGTGGTCTGTGCACCCTGTGGGGGTCTGTACCGGCTTGCCGGGGGGCTGTGCCGGCCTGCCGGTGGTCTGTGCACCCTGTGGGGGTCTGTACCGGCCTGCCGGGGGGCTGTGCCGGCCTGCCGGGGGGCTGTGCTGATGTCCGGGGGTCTGTGCAAGCATCGTCCGATGGGACTACAAGTCCCATCTGGCGATGCCTGCTACCATGACAGTGATTGACACATTAGCCAATGATGGGACAGTAGTAGTCCCATCATCCGGCTAATGTGTTAAATGTTAAAAAAAAAAAAAAAAAAAAAATACTACATACATACTACATACATACTACATGCATGCTACATACATACTATATGCTACATACATACTACATGCTACATACATACTACATGCATACTACATGCATGTTACATACATACTACATACATACTACATATATACTACATGCATGCTACATACATACTACATGCTACATACATACTACATGCTACATACATACTACATGCTACATACATACTACATATATACTACATACATGCTACATACATGCTACATACATACTGCATACTACATACATACTACATACATACTACATACATACTACATGCATACTACATACATACTACATGCTACATACATACTACATGCATGCTACATGCATGCTACATACATACTACATGCTACATACATACTACATGCATGCTACATGCATGCTACATACATACTACATGCTACATACATACCACATACATACTACATACATACTACATGCTACATACATACTACATATATACTACATGCATGCTACATACATACTACATGCTACATACATACCACATACATACTACATACATGCTACATGCTACATACATACTACATATATACTACATACATACTACATACATACTACATACATACTACATGCATACTACATACATACTACATATATACTACATGCATGCTACATACATACTACATGCATGCTACATGCATGCTACATACATACTACATGCTACATACATACCACATACATACTACATACATACTACATACATACTACATGCTACATACATACTACATATATACTACATGCATGCTACATACATACTACATGCTACATACATACCACATACATACTACATACATGCTACATGCTACATACATACTACATATATACTACATGCATGCTACATACATACTACATATATACTACATGCATGCTACATACATACTGCATGCTACATGCATGCTACATACATACTACATACATACTACATGCTACATACATACCACATATATACTACATACATACAATACATTCATACAATACATACATAGACATACAGTACATATAACATAGAGTAACATACTTACCAATACTTGTCACATTGTTCCCCGAAGCCATTGTCTTTTCCGGAATAAATATTAACATAACAAACCACAAAAATACTCACCCACGATCCGAAGCAGTCCATGAGTGTGTCCCACGACGATCTTGGGTAGAGAACGGCAGCATCAGCTGTTGCTGCCGTTCTCTACGGGCTGCAGGAATCCAATGACGGAAGGTAGGTATCCTTCCGCACTGTATTCCTCCGCCACTTAAAAAAAAAAAGTCCCTAGTCTCACTTTATGCCATTGCTGCGTGGGAAATAACCCTAACCCTAACCCTTAACCAAACCATACTTAACCCTAACCCTGACCCTAACCCTAACCCTAACCCTAACCCTGACCCTAACCCTAACCCTAACCCTAACCCTGACCCTAACCCTAACCCTAACCCTAACCCTGACCCTAACCCTAACCCTAACCCTTAACCAAACCATACTTAACCCTAACCCTGACCCTAACCCTAACCCTAACCCTGACCCTAACCCTAACCCTAACCCTAACCCTGACCCTAACCCTAACCCTTAACCAAACCATACTTAACCCTAACCCTGACCCTAACCCTAACCCTAACCCTAACCCTGACCCTAACCCTTAACCAAACCATACTTAACCCTAACCCTGACCCTAACCCTGACCCTAACCCTAACCCTAACCCTGACCCTAACCCTTAACCAAACCATACTTAACCCTAACCCTGACCCTAACCCTAACCCTGACCCTAACCCTAACCCTAAACCCCCTTAACTAACCCTAACTTTACCCAAACCCCTAAATTCCATTGTCTAAACTAATGGTCAAAAAAAAAACGCATGTGCAAAAAAACGTATACATAAGCATGCCAATGCGCACATATGCTCACCATAGACTTATAATGGGTGTCTTGCTGTAAAAAAACGCATTGCGCGCGCATGCGTTTTTTTGAGGCAAATCGGACGCACAAAAAATGCAACAAGTTGCATTTTGTGCGCCCGAGCGCATACCGCAAAAAAACGCATGCGCGGTAAAACGCGTACAAACGCATGTGTATGCGCACATAAGCGCATCCCATGCAAAGTATAGGAAAAAAAAACGCATGCGCTATTTAGCGCTAAATTACCGCGAAAAAAAACGCAAATGTGAAACCAGCCTCAGAGGTAATTTTTGCAGCATGAGCTGGTGGATTGTTATGCATTAAGGTGATCTTGCTACAGATGTTATAGTTCTTTTTGTACCATGGAGGAAAGTGGTCAATCAGAAATTCTATATACTTTGTCAAAGGTCATTTTCACACCTTCAGGGACCTTGAAGGGGTCTACCAGCTCTATCCCCATGATTCTAGTCCAAAATATGACTCCGTCACTCCTTGCTGACGTTGCAGTCTTGTTGGTAGAAGGTGGCCATTCACCAACCATCCACTACTCCATCCATATGGATCATCCAGGGTTGCACTCACTGCACTCATCATTAATCAAAACTGTTTTAAAATTCATTTTCATGTATAATTGGGCCCACTGCAACTGTTTCTACTTGTGAGCACTATTTAGGGTAAGCCAAATAGTAACTTTATCCACAACTACAAGCCTCTAGAGGATCCTACTCCTTGAGGTTCGTGGGAATCCAGAAGCACCGGCAGCATCAAATACCTTCTGCTGTTTGTAATGGTATTTTAGCAGTTGCTCGCTTAATTTGATTAATTTGTCTGGCAGAAACCTTGCTCATTATGCCTTTGTCTGCAGGAACCTGTCTGTGCTCTGTATCAGTCACAAATTTCTACACACTACAATAAATATTCTTAAGTTTTCATGAAATATCTAATGTTTTCATACATTGCCAAGGCATTGCATTTTTTGATCCTTTTCAGCAGCAGAGATATCCTTTATCTTTCCCATATTGCTTGAAACCTGTGGCCTGCTTAATAGTGTGGAACATCCTTTTTAAGTAGCTTTCCTTTAATTGGGCTCAACTGGCAAACTAATAATAAAGGTGTTTGAGATTGATTTCAGTGTTCCATTTCATTGAACTTCAACAGATAGTTTCCACTGACACTGATGCACCCTAAGCCTGCAGGACAGCTTGTATTTCTTTAGAACTTGATTGGGGCTGCTTATCCATGATCCGGACAATCCTGCGTTGCAAACTTTCATCAATTTTTCTCTGCCGTCTACATCCGGGAGATTACCTACGGTGCCATGAGTTGTAAACTTCTTGATTATGTTGTGCACCATGGACAAAAGAACATCAAGATCTCTGGCGATGGACTTGTAGCATTGAGATTGTTAATATTTTTCAACAATCTTGGTTCTTACGTCCTCAGACAGCTCTCTACTCTTCAGTTCTCTATGCTTAGTGTGTCACACACAGGCACTGTGACGCGAGTCATGATAGTAAATATATATACTACTTACTGTAAGTAAAGAGAGGTCAAACAATTCGAGATCAGGTCCAGGAAATGGCACAGTACAATAAAGGGAAGTCAGAGTTGAAGTCAAATGCATGAGCCAAGGTCAGGAAATCCAGAGAGACAAAACAGTTTACAGGGAGCAGACACAAGCACAGTCAGATGACAAGCAAAGGGTCTGAGTCTGGGAAGAGAATCAAATCAAGCTGGGTCAGGAACAGAGTGCAGAGGGATCAATGTTCCACTGGCAACAGCAAGTGTATGATTGACACTTGGGGGAGGAACTAGCATGCTTAAAGTGAATCTGTCACCTCAATTTTCCCCTATGAGATGCGGCCACCACCATCAGGGGCTTATCTACAGCATTCTGTAATGTTATAGATAAGCCCCCGATGTAACCTGAAAGATAAGAAAAACGAGTTATAATATACTCACCCGGGGCGGTCCCATCCGATGGGTGTCGAGGTCCAGATCTGGTGCCTCCCATCTTCTAGCGATGATGTCCTCCTCCTTGCTTCTGTTGTGGCTTCTGTGCAGGTGTAATTCTCTGCCCTGTTGATGGCAGAGTTAAGTACTGCAGTGCGCAGGCACCGGACCTCTCTGGCCTTTCCCAGTGCTTGCGCACTGCAGTACTCTGCTCTGCCCTCAACAGGGCAGATCAGTAAGCCTGCACAGGTACCGAAGCAGAAGCAAGGAGGAGGACATCATCGATAGAAGATGGGAGGCACCGGACCCGGACTGCGACATCCATCGGACCGGATCGGACCGCACCGGACCGCCCCCCCAGGTGAGTAAAATATAACTTATTTTTCTTATCTTCCAGGTTACATCGGGGACTTATCTACAGCATTACAGAATGCTGTCGATAAACCCGTGATGTTGGTGGCCGCATATCATAGGGGAAAAATGAGGTGATAGATTCCCTTAAAGTAGAATCCTGATTAAGCAAAATGAACATAGTGATTGCAGCACAGACTAACAGGCCTGACACAAAGTAACGAAAAGACAGAAACTTAGTGGAAATCGTGGCAGACACGTAATGCAAACACTGAGTCAACTTCTCTCCCTTTAACCTGGTTTCCGATGTGATTTTCATATTTCCTACACTTGTTGCATGCTACTGGTGAGTTTGAACAAGCATCACATGCTTGAAGCAAAGTTGTTTACCAGCAATTTTAGAATGTGCCATCAACTTTGTCAGGCTCACTTGGAGTTTTGTGTGCATTTATGTCCAATTTGTCTTTTTTTCTCATGTTTTTCTGTCTTGACCCAATTCACACATAGGAAAGACATGTGCATATCAAAACGTGTAAATGCAATAATTTTCTGGGAGAAATACTTAATTTTCTGGAGCTATTTCAAGGGTGCCAATATATATATATATATATATATATATATATATTCCATTATTATAATGGCATCTTCATGATTAGCAGGATCTCTGTAATACACATGAATTAGTGGCTATTATTTTACTCAATGTCATAATAAGTAAATAAGATATAACACAGTTATTTGTATCTCAGGCTTTGCAGCACAATTTTCTCCAACTTTTTGTACTGTGTAGAGTAGTGAAAACTTTCAATTACTTTTACTTGGTTAGTTTCCATAGCAACAGTAGTTACAAGGTTAGGAATCAGGATGAGTGTTTTGTTTCCTTTAGCTCTTGCTCCTTGATCCTGGTGAGACAGTCAAATTTAAGGACAAGTGTATTTTAGCAGTATTCTCTTTCACTGGATAATACATTAAATATTAAATAATATTTATGTTGTTTGTCTGTGAGCTTGTTCAGCTCAAGGAAAAATATATGTTCCGAATGTTCTTTTATTTGGCCATGAGCGTGGTTATAAACCATGGCACATCAGTGTTTATGTGAAGCTAATGTTAATCTCTGGATATCTACAGAAAAAATCTATAGATGCTTCAAATCCATATTATGGATCCAGACAAGTTACACTGAGCCGTAGGAACTCAACAGTTGGTCAGTGGGTACGGAAAGTATTCAGAGCCTGACGGAACTGGAGAGGATCTGCAAGGAAGAATGGAAGAGGATCTCCAAATCCAGGTGTGAAAAACTTGTTGCATCATTCCCAAGAAGACTCATAATAATAATAATATTATAAATTTTATTTCTATAGCGCCGACATATTCCGCAGCACTTTACATTTCAGAGGGGACTTGTACAGACGATAGACATTACAGCATAACAATAATCACATAGATCATAACAGATACCAAGAGGAATGAGGGCCCTGCTCGCAAGCTTACAATCTATGAGGGAAAAAGGGGAGACACGAAAGGTGGGTGGTAACAATTGCCCTGATTGTTTGGACCAGCCATAATGTTAAGTGTGTAACAGTACTGACACAGAGGGCTAATAGATGCATAAAGCATGTGGGAACATGATACGAGGAACCTGGTTATGGTAAAACTTTTGACTGTGCCACACAGGGATAGTTAGGTTAATGTGTTGAGGCGGTAGGCCAGTCTGAATAAATGAGTTTTCAGGGCACGCTTAAAGTTGTAGGGATTGGGGAGTACTCGTATTGACCTGGGAATTGCATTCCAAAGAATTTCGCGCAGCACGTTTATAGACTTTGAGACGGGAGTAGGAGGCTCTGATTATCGAGGATGCTAACCTCAGGTCATCAGCAGAACGGAGGGCACAGGTAGGGTGGTAGACTGAAACAAGGGAGGAGATGTAGGGTGGTGCTGAGCCATGGAGTGCTTTGTGGGTGAGGGCAATAAGTTTGTACTGGATTCTGGAGTGGATGGGTAGCCAGTGTAAGGACTGGCACAAGATAGAGGCATCGGTGTAATGATTGGCAAGGAATATGATCCTGGCTGCAGCATTCAAGACAGATTGGAGGGGGGAAAGTTTGGTAAGAGGCAGACCGATTAGAAGAGAGTTACAGTAGTCCAGACGAGAATGAATAAGAGAAACAGTAAGAATTTTTGCAGAGCCAAAGGTAAGAAAAGGTCGAATTCTAGAAATGTTTTTGAGATGCAGATAACAAGAGCGAGCCAGTGATTGGATGTGGGGGGTGAATGAAAGCTCGGAGTCAAGTATGACCCCAAAACAGCGGGCATGTTGCTGGGGAGTAATAGTGGAACCACACACGGAAATGGCAGTGTCGGGTAAAGGTGCATTAGTTGAGGGAGGAAACACAAGGAGTTCAGACTTTGACAGGTTCAGTTTCAGATATAGTGAGGACATGATGATAGACACAGCATTTAGACAATCGCCGGTGTTTTCTAGAAAGGCTGGCGTGATGTCAGGAGAAGAAGCGTATAATTGGGTGTCATTAGCATAGAGATGGTACTGGAAACCAAATCTACTGATTGTTTTACCAATAGGGGCAGTGTACAAGGAGAAGAGGAGGGGGCCTAGAACCGATCCTGGAGGAACCCCAACAGTAAGGGGAAGATGAGAGGAGGAGAAGCCAGCAAAAGATACAGTAAAGGAGCGGTCAGAGAGATAGGAGGAAAACCAGGAGAGAACGGTGTCCTTTATGCCGATGGAGCAAAGCATGGTGAGGAGGAGCTGATGATCCACAGTGTTGAATGCTGCAGAGAGATCCAAGAGAATTAGCATGGAGTAGTAACCATTTGATTTAGCTGTTAGTAGATCATTAGAGACTTTAGTGAGGGCAGTTTCAGTAGAGTGTAGAGAGCGGAAACCGGTTTGGAGATGGTCGAGAAGAGAGTTATCAGAGAGATAGCGGATCAGACGGGAGTGGACCAGGCATTCCAGGAGTTTAGAGATAAAGGGAAGATTAGAGACAGGTCTATGGTTAGAGGCACAGTTTTGGTCGAGGGATGGTTTTTTAAGTAGTGGATGTATGATGGCATGCTTAAATAAGGAGGGAAAGATACCAGAAGTGAGAGCGAGAGGTTAAATATTTTAGTTAGGTGAGGGGTGACAGCAGTGGAAAGGGACTGGAGCAGATGTGACGGAAATGGGTCACTGGTGCAAGTGGTTGGGCGAGAAGATGCAAGGAGCCTGCTTACTTCTTCTTCTGTGACTGGTTCAAAATCAGAGAGTGAGCTAGATGCAGTGGGGGAGGGAGGACAGTGCATGGTATGAGATGATTGAGTGATAATTTCCTGTTGGATATGATCAATTTTTTCTTTGAAGTAATTGGCCAGATCATCAGCTCGAAGCTCTGTGGTTGGGGCCTGTACTCTTAGGTTGAGCAGGGAATGAAAAGTGTCAAAGAGACGTTTCGGGTTATTGGACAGTGAGGTGATGAGGGTGTTGAAATAGGTTTGTTTGGAGAGGTGAAGGGCAGTGTTGTATGTTCTAAGCATGAACTTATAATGGATGAAATCTTCGTCGTGTAGATTGGATTTTCTCCATAGACGTTCAGCACACCTGGAGCACCGCTGCAGGAATCGTGTTTGCAGGGTGTGCCAGGGTTGTCGCTGTCTTTGTCATGTTGTTCTATGTATAGGAGTTGCAAAATCATCCAGGGCAGTTTGAAGTGTTTCATTGTAATGCTTCAGTGCAGAATCAGGACATGAGAGGGAGGAGATAGGGGCCAATGAAGACTGCAAGTTCATCGTAAGTTTCTGGGTGTTAATGGCCTGTATGTTTCTATAAGTATGAACAGTGGGGGTGACCTGAGCGGCCTGGCAGTTCTTGATAGAGAAAGAAAGAAGGTTTTCATCAGAGAGTGGGAGAGGGGAGTTTTTTAAATCATCCACTGCACAAAGCCAAGAGAAGACCAAATCGAGGGAGTTTCCGTCTTCATGCGTTGGAGAATTAGTAAGCTGCGAAAGGCCAAACAAGGAAGTTAGAGATAAAAGGTGAGTAGCAGATGGGGAGAGGGGAAGAGCAATGGGGATGTTGAAATTGCCCATGATCAGGGTAGGGATGTCACAGGAGAGAAAATGTGGAAGCCAAGTGGCAAAATGATCCAGGAACTGATGGGAGGGGCCGGGGGGACGATACACTACCGCCACTCGCATGGAGATGGGGGTGTAGAGCAGTGGTTTTCAACCAGTGTTCCGCGGCACACTAGTGTGCCGCGACACATGGTCGGGTGTGCCGCGTGTCCGCATGGCTAATTTACATGCGATGCAAATTAGCCATGTGGAGGCAAGCAGGGCGGCGGGTCGGAGAGGCAGCAGTCCCGTGTTCCTGTGTCGCTTCCTCCCTGACACAGCAGTCAGCGGCGCGGCTGGATGACATCATCATTCAGCCCCGCGGCTGCTGTGCCAGTGAGAGGAAGCTGCCGGTGAGGAGAGGTGAGGTGTGTGTGTGTGTGTGTGTCTAGGTGAGAGGTGTGTGTTTGTGTGCGTGTGTAGGTGAGTTGCTGGATGTGATGAGAAGCAATGATGGGAGTCATGGAGAAGGCGGTGATGGGGAGAGGGCAATGGAGAAGGCGGTGATGGGGGTGATAAGAAGGCGGTGGTGGGGAGAGGGCAATGATGGGGTTGTCGAAAGGGCAATAATGGGGTGGTGGGGAGAAGGAAATGATGGAGGTAGTGGAATGGGCAATTTCTACATGAAGGGGATTATGATGGGGCATATTACTACCAGAAGGTGACAATGATGGGGCATATTACTAAAAGAAGGGGATAATGATGGGGCATATTACTAAAAGAAAGGGATAATTATGTATAATATGTACTGTTTTAGTGTCATTTTGTGCCATTTTGGTTGGTGGTGTGCCCCGGGATTTTTTACGTATAAAAAGTGTGCCGCGGCTCAAAAAAGGTTGAAAATCACTGGTGTAGAGTCTGACAGCATGGACCTCAAAAGAAGGGAAGACTAGTGAGGATACTTGAGGGATAACATGAATGGTACATTTTGGTGCTAGGAGCAGACCAACGCCTCCACCTGCTCTTTTGTCTGATCTTGGGGTATGAGAGAAGTGTAATCCCCCATATGAAAGAGCAGCAGCAGCGGTAGTGTCTGACTGCTGGATCCAGGTTTCAGTAAGAGCCAGCAGGTTAAGAGAATTAGAAAGGAAGAAGTCATGGATGAAGGAGAGTTTATTACACACTGAGTGAGAATTCCAAAGGGCACAGTTAAGAGAGACAGATTGCATGCAGGGAATATTAATAAGATTAGAGGGGTTTCTGAGTGTAGCAGTTGGGGGGTTTGACTTTCTATAACATGGGGGACCAGGGTTGGGAGCAATGTCTCCTGCGACTAGGAGAAGGAGGATAGAAAGAGTGAGCAGATGGTTGAGTGATTTGTGGGAGCGTCTCTTATGTTGAATGGTGGGACAGAATGGATCTGTGCAATTTAACAATGTGAAAAGAGTGTGAGTGCTATACATAGGAGAGGAAAGGAGTGAGACGCCGATATGGATGGAGTGTGGAGAGTTAATGCCAGGGTGATGGATGTGTGTGAATGCAGCGGCCAGGATATAAATTACACAAATGCATATGGTATATATTTGTTGTACTCCAAATGTACCGGGAGTAGATGTATATAAATGTCTTACCTGTCACCTGCCCTGTCTAACTGCCATGTTATAACTGCCAGTACTTTGATAAACAGTACTTCAATAAAGTGTGCATAAATGTCCCCTGCATAAATGCTCCCCCAAGCTATGTCTGAATATATAGGAATCTAAGGCTGAGATTTTTTTTTCGCTCTCTCTCTTCTTGTTAATCAATCAAACTAAACTAAGACAGCAGGGCACAATAAAGGTCATTATCAGACAAGCCAATGTCCAGGCCTACATGCATCATAAACCACTTTGAAAAGTTTCTTGACCTCAGAGCAAAAGGGGACAAGCAGAGTAAGTTGAAATAAATATATACCAGATATAAGCTTGCAGAGTTGAAAAGACATATATAGCATTCAGGATTAACTACTTGCTGACATTGAATGGAGGAGTTGATTCAGAGCAGAGATTGAAAGAGGGGGTTACCAGATATAAGCTTGCAGAGTTGAAAAGACATATATAGCATTCAGGATTAACTGCTTGCTGACATTGAATGGAGGAGTTGACTCAGAGCAGAGATTGAAAGAGGTGGTTACCTGTATGAAGAGAATAGAGATGCGTGTCACATTTCATCCATGTTATAACTGCCAGTACTTTGATAAACAGTACTTTGATAAATTGTGTATAAATGCCCCCTGCAATGGGGGGCTCATGGCGGTACGAGCTCAAAAGGGTGCTTCTACTCAATACTAAGCAAAAAATAGCAGAAAAAGAATGGCACTCACCAGGTAGTGTAGTCAAGGTTTTATTATAAAAGCATATCAGCGGGAGAATGGGTACAGAAAGGAGATAGCAATGACGATCGTTTTGTGCTGCAATGGCTCTTCCACAGGTTACTTCCTGCAATCCCTGCTGGTGATTTCTTTCCTGTGCATTCAGAGGTCTGATGTCTCCTGCCCTGTTCCTGTATTGTTCAGCTAAGTGATTCATTTGCTAATCCTTTGCAACTGATCTGGTTTTGTCTATCTCTGCTTGTTGTGTGGGTTCAGCTTGCTCCTGCTGGGGGCTGTGCTGGACCATCGCTCCATATGTTACTGCTTGTGTCAGTTTGTTCAGTCCCCTGTTATATTGGTCTCTTTTGCTTTGCTTCCAGTTAATACCGGTGTGCTGATATAGTGGGGGCGAAGTCGTGTGACTTCAGTGTTTTTGTGTACATCAGATGTGTTAGATTTTTCAAGGTTTTTTGCGTGATTGCAGACAGTGTCTTTTCTTTCCTATCCTGTCTAGTCAGTTTGGGCCCCATCATTTGCTCAGTCTATTTTTCTCTGTTATGAATGGGTCACCGAGGAGGATGGCAGGAACAGGCTAAGCCACAGAAAACCAGAGAGGTTGGTAACTAAGCGGATTGCAGATCCCTGATCCTATCCACACAACTAGCAGTAGCCGTGGAGCGTACCTACAATGCCCTAGACGCCTCGGCACAGCCGGAGAGCTAACTAAGCCTAAAGCAAGAAACTTGAAATCTATACTGCCCCGGAGCAGATCCCAAAGGAATAGATAGCCCCAAACATATATTGTCGGTGAGACAAGATGAAACACAAACGCAGGCAGAAAAATAGACTGAGCAAATGATGAGGCCCAAACTGACTAGACAGGACAGGAAAGAAAAGACAGTGTCTGCAATCACGGAAAAAAACCCTGAAAAATCCTGCACATCTGATGTACACAAAAACACTGAAGTCACATGACTTCATCCCCACTGTATCAGCACTCCGGTATTAACTGGAAGCAAAGCAAAAGAGACCAATATAACAGGGGACTGAAAAAACTGACACAAGCAGTAACATATGGAGCGGTGGTCCAGCACAGCCCTCAGCAGGAGCAAGCTGAACCCGCACAACAAGCAGAGATAGACAAAACCAGATCAGATGCAAAGGATTAGCAAATGAATCACTTAGCTGAACAATACAGGAACAAGGCAGGAGACATCAGACTTCTGAATGCACAGGAAAGCAATCACCAGCAGGGATTGCAGGAAGTCTGCAGACTTAAATACTCCAATCCGTAACCCCAGATCTCCAATCGTCATCATCATCATCAGGTGGCAAATCTCTGTCAATATGGCCAGCTCCACTACCTCCAGTAACCACCGTAGGGAGCAGGGCGAGCTTTAGCTCAGAAGTCTGAGCCAGGGAATTCACAAGTTAATATACATTATATAGGTGACACTGTGGCTGTGATAAATACAATATATAGGTTATACTACTGTGTATATGTTGCACAGGTGATACTGTGTCTATACACATCAGTCACAGTATCACCTATAATATGTATATACAGCAGAGTTGCAGTATCACCTATATAATGTATATACAGCAGTCTATATGCATGATATACAATGGGGGAAATAAGTATTTGATCCCTTACTGATTTTGCAAGTTTGCCCACTGACAAAGACGCTGTAAGCCCAAAAATGATGTTGTTGTGCTGGGACTTGGTGTCCATGAGTTTATTTACCTATAAGGAGGGTGTCATGATCCAGGACGGGGATTTGTCTTTGTCCCGTTGTAGGTATGTGAGCCGACTGGGGGGTGGTCCTCTTACTGCTGCAAACAGACTGAGACAAGACTGAAGTGCATCCAACAGGTCCTCTTAATTGGCCGTCCTCTTGACGACCCGCAGCAACATACAGCAGCAGCTAGACACTCTCCGCACACAGGCCCGGTTACCTTCGCTTCCTCCTTACTTCTATATGATGGCCCTCATGGCTCTTTCACAGCAGCTGCCCTAGGCCTACCACTACAGTGCTTCGCCTGCCCGAGTCCGTCTGTCTTGTGGTGCCCCCAGACTCTCTCCATCTGCGGCTTCTCTTGTCTCTCCATCTGTGGCTTCTCCTGTCAGGGCCACCCCCCTGACTGTCTCCATTGTCAGTCCTTCCTGGAGCTTCTTCTGTCTCTAGCTTCAGTCTTCTCTCCTGAGCTCCTCTCCCTGGACTGACCGCTTCTAGAACTCTCCAGCCTTCTTTTATCCCCCTCCTTGGGAATTCCCACTAGAGTTCTTGTAACCCTGCCCCCCATGACTGTGCAGTTTCATAGCCACACGCTGATGTTAAGTACATTTCTCACAACTCTCTCTACTCCGATCTTGTGGCCAAACTGTAGTACTACACCCATCTTTCCCTTCTCCAGCTGTCTCCCATCTATAAATGCAACAGTCCGCCTAAAGCACACTATACCTTTACCTTCCCACTGCAGACAGGTCCGTATGTCAGTCCACTTCCCCTACACTTTTCCTTCCTTTGTCCATTGTCGTCCTCGACAATCTCGTTCGCCCTATTTGTCATTCTGAAGCTTCCCCACTTTCTTTTGACAGACCAGTTGTTGAACCAGGCCCGCGATACGCGGGGGGCTGAACCAAAACGGGAGCAATCATGCTCCGAGTAGCTTACGGCTTACTCGCCAGCACGTACGTCACTATGACAATTCCTTTAGGTTGGGTTAGGACCACCCGGACTACTCTACGGGTGCGTACCTCCCACCTCCCCTCCTGTAACATCTTACAGTTTGGAGCACAATGACCGAGGCCCTAACCTACCAGGTCATCGTCAGGCTTCCTCCTTTTCTTTTGGGGGTGTTTGTGGTACTGGGGACCTGACCTAGGGACCACTGTCTGCTTCCATGCCACCTGTCTCTTTGTCCTGTCAAATTAAATAAGTCATGGTCGGCGACTATCTTCACACTTAGTACCCGGGACCTGTTGAACATTTTCATCATTTTTTTCATACATATAACATTTCAACAACTATCTATAGTTTTTAACTATGTCATGTTTAATACTACTATGGGTAACTCTTTTTTTTGCATCTTCTCTAAGTATAACATAACATTTTTCTTTTTCAAGTAAAACATAAACATTGGTGCTCCCCCTTCCTTTATAGAGAGCACCTTCCCCCATGCATTCCCGCCATAACAGGAGAAAGTATTTTACTTAACATGGACGTAGAACTGTCCCTTAGGCTGCACAACAGTGCACAGCAATCCCGGTAGTCCGGGCCATCTCCTGACGGCCGATGTTCTGCCAATCAGCAGGGAACTCCACAGCCGTGAAGTCCCCGAGATGCTTGAAGTGTCTCTGGGCCCCGAGTGTCCCTGATGCCCGAGACCAAGGAGTCCTCTTCACTTTTCATACCCCCTCAGGGTAAGTGATGACTGCCATCGCATAGTACCCGTGGGGGCAGTATTCTTTGTAGTAGGAGACCAG
This sequence comes from Dendrobates tinctorius, assembly GCF_039654945.1. Lineage (NCBI taxonomy): Eukaryota > Metazoa > Chordata > Amphibia > Anura > Dendrobatidae > Dendrobates > Dendrobates tinctorius. The sequence goes on along the minus strand of NW_027361838.1, from coordinate 8,429,358 downwards.
GTCTCCCTCCCACAGAGCCCGCCCATGTCTGATGGAGGTCACATTGAGGTAGACTTTGTGGTCAGTGGCGAGGTCCTGCATGAACCCATAGCCTTTCACAGTGTTGGTATGCACAGCCGCCCGTACGATCGAGGAGTAGCCATGGCTGCCTCCCCCTTCTCGTGCAGCAGCGCCCACACCTCCCCCTCTTTGGCCTTCTTCTGCTCAATGACCTCTGCAACCGGTGCAGGCCGCAGAGTCCAGCGGGTGGGCCGCGGTCGGGGCCGAGAGCAGGGCAGAGGCAGCCGCTGATGCCGGCGGACCAGCGGCAGTTGGGGCCAGGCAAAGGGCAGGGGCAGCCACGGGCTCTGATGAGTAGGCCGCAATCAGAGCCTGGAGCAGCGTTGAGGCGGCCACAGGCATTGGGGAGCAGGTCACAACCGGAGTCACGGATGGGGCAGAGGCAACCACAGGCATCGGCAGGTAGGCTGCGAAGTAGGCCGCAGCCGGGACCAAGACGGCCGCGGGCACCAGCGAGCAGGCTGCAGCCAAGGCCGCGGACGGAGCAGAGGTGGCCACGGATGCCGGAGAGTAGACCGCGGCAGCTGGCGACCTGATCACCACGGTGATCTGGAGTGGGGCCGGAGTGGCGGCAGGCCCCGGTGGATAGGCCGCCGCCGGAAGATGGATCGCGGCAGGGGTGGCAGCGGGTCGGTTCCACACCGGCGACACAGGACGAGGTGCCGCTGGGCAGGATGGCTCAGGGTTGTTGGTGGGGACGTCGGTCGGCTCAGCGGAGGCCACAAAGTCCTCAAGAGCCGGGGTAGCTGGAGAGCAGGAGGCTGTGCAGGGAGGCCGAGTGGCGGGAGCTGCCTGCGGCACCGCCGACTGGGCCAGGGGAGCACTCACCTTCCCTGATGCCACGGCTCCCAACAGGCCATCCCGCAGCGCCTCCCACAGCCGATGATCTTCACCCCGCCGTCTGGCAGGGCCAGCCTCCAGACCCGATGGTTCTGCAGGGTGACTCCAGGTGGCTTCTTTCAGTGGCTGTTCCAGCAGGGTCTGGGGTCGTTCCTCCTCTCTGGTACGCGTCCAGGGCACTGACAGTGGCTCCCAGGGGTAGGTCTCCCATCGGGACTCAATCTCCTGACACCACCTCCATTCCAGGCGTCCGAGGCCATGGCAGCTGCAGCGTCGCATCTTGTCCAAGTTCCAGAAGCTCAATGGTGCCAAGAAGCCGCACCCAGCCTCTCCACCTGGGCCACTCCCGCTCTTGGGTGGGGCATTGGTCGGCCTCTCCACCCATGTTCCAGGATCCAGCAAGAGGGGCGGCTGTCTCCATCTGTACACCGCTCCCCCCAGGGGCGGGCTCGACACAGTCCCAGATTGTCCAATGTGGCTGCAAACTCCCGTGATTCTTTCTGGTGCTGGTATGCAACAGCCATCCTGTCAAGTCCCGCCTAATGTAAGCCAGCAATCCAGAGCACAGTCCAAATTGTTTGTAATCTACAGAGGAAAATCTTCAACCCGTTCCGTTGGGGCCTTTGGATCTTTGGGGCAGGCTTACTGCAGAAGATGGTGTATTAGCGGCAATGATCCTGCTGACTACGCCAAAAGTAGGTACGTGAGCCAACTGGGGGGTGGTCGTCTTACCGCTGCAAACAGACTGAGATGAGACTGAAGTGCGTCCAACAGGTCCTCTTTATTGGCCATCGTCTTGATGACCCACAGCAGCATACAGCAGCAGCTAGACACTCTCCGCACACAGGCCCGGGTACCTTTGCTTCCTCCTTACTTCCATATGACGGCCCTCGCGGCTCTTTCACTGCAGCTGCCCTAGGCCTACCACCACAGCGCTTCACCTGCCTGAGTCCGTCTGTCTTGTGGTACCCTCAGGCTCTCTCCGTTTGTGGCTTCTCTTGTCTCTCAGTCTGCGGCTTCTCCTGTCAGAGCCACCCCCTGACTGTATCCGTTGTCAGTCCTTCCTGGAGCTTCTTCTGTCTCTCCCTTCAGTCTTCTCTCCTGAGCTCCTCTCCCTTGACTGACCGCTTCTTGAACTCTCCAGCCTTCTTTTATCCCCCTCCTTGGGAATTCCCCCTAGAGTTCTTGTAACCCCGTCCCCTATGACTGTGCGGTTTCGTAGCCATAAGCTGATGTTAAGTCCATTTCTCACAACTCTCTCTACTCCCATCTTGTGGCCAAACTGTAGTACTACACCCATCTTTCCCTTCTCCAGCTGTCTCCCATCTATAAATGCAACAGTCCACCTAAAGTACACTACCTTTACCTTCCCACTGCAGGCAGGTCCGTACGTCATTCCACTTCCCCTACACGATCCTGGTCAGACAGGGGTTAATTTCTTCTGCCTCTCTCTGGCAGAGGGCCGCTATTTAGTTGCCAATCGACCTTGGTCCAGTGTCAGTTATACTCCTGCCCTCGGCTGAGTTAGTTGACCCCTTGCTTGCCTGTGCCTTGTGCGTGATATCTTGTTGCTTGTTTGGTTTTGACCCAGTCTGTCTCTTCATTGTGAGTTTGTCTACTGTCTTGGTACTGTGTATTTGCCCGTTCTGGTTTACTGATATCTTGCTAATACCTGACTATCTGTTCTGTCTAATCCTTTGGTACTGTCGTGCTATCTCATGCTTTGTCCCCGGCTTGATCTGATTTACGTCCCTGCCTACGCCCCTTGGTAACTTTGTCCCGCAGTTACCCTATTAGTAATTTTCTTTCAGCTCCTAGCTATCTGGAGCTCAGGCCACGCCCCCAGCAGTCAAATGCTTCAGGTTCTGTTTGTCTAAAGCACGGATCTTCACCGCTGCTGCCCTGCTCTGCAGGTATCTTTGAGCACAGTTTGTCTTACTCAGGACACGTGCACTGGCTCCGTGAGCAAGTGCAGTGTGGTGTTCCTGACAGGGGGCTTATAGAGCTAGTCGGAGAGATGGGCAGAATCGGCTAGCCACACATACACCGCCCACATATGGGGGTGGTTTGTGATATATAATGTGACTGAGGTCTGGCTACATGGTTGTGTGTTTTGAACCTGAGTGGTCAGAGTGCAAGGTCCTGGAAGGCCTCTGTGTTGGGAGTTGCTAACTTCCTGAAGAGCACATGGTGAGGCCTTGGACCTAGAGGCCAGTGTATTGGGAGGTCCTGACTGTAGGATCAGATCTCTGAATAGCACCCGGTGAGGCCAGTGTGTTGGGAGGTCCTGGTCATAGGAACGGATCCCTGAATTGCACCCGGTGAGGCCTGTGTGTTGGACGGTCCCAGGGGGGACGGATGTCCTGAATAGCACCTGGTGAAGCCATGTGTTAGCAGAGTCTGTGACGGCCCTGCGTGGGGGAAGCTACCAACCTTCTGTGGGTCTGGACTGTTAGGAGTGCCCTGGTCACAAGAACGATGATCCCAGCAAGGCAGCTTCCCCGGGAGAGAGAGAACTAACAAGGAGTCGGTGTCTGGAGCAGGAGCTCCTGTAAGATACATCCACAGACTGTTAGTGCTTGTAAAGTTCTATGAACGTTAATGAATTGTTTGGCGTGCGGTTGCCCACGGTCACTGGACAGAGAGGTCCAGTGTTCCGGTGTGTTTAGGGACTGCAAGTTAAAGCCATATGTTGAAGTATTATGGATGGTGTCGTGCAACAGGGGCTACCATATGGTATATACTGTATAAAATAAACCTCAGAGACTGTTTATGTGAGCAAAACCGTGCCTGGCTACGTTAATCCAATGCCAATAGAGTGTCCCCCAACACCTGTGGTAGGCGTTGCACTACACCCTATACAGGGATTCCACACTATATGGGGCTCATTATTCTGTATGGCGCACTATGTGGAACCCATAATACTGTATGGAGCATTATATTGGGCTCATTACACTGTATGGAGCCATATATGGGACTCATTATTCTGTATAGATGACTATGTGATGCCCATAATACTGTATGGAGGACTATACTGTCCGGTTTCTGAGCTATTGTATAATGTACAATAGATTTCACTCTTGTAATGTAAGAAGTGAAATCTTTGGCAATGTACTGCACCTATATTTCTCGGCTGTGTCTCTGCATCATAAATCGTGGTGTGTGCTAAAGGGGCCCACTGAAACTCTTTCGCCTGGGGCCCACGAAAACCTGGAACCGACCCTGTATACACTGCACAGTACCACTTCTCCTATCCTGCATATATACACTGCACAGCATCACTTCTCCTGTCCTGTGTATATATATAATATATATATATATATAAACTGCACAGTACCACTCCTCCTCTCCTGTATATATACACTTCACAGTACCACTTCTCCTGTCCTGTATTTCTCTTTATAGGTATATTTTTGAGTAAAATATAAATTGTTCTTTTAGTCTACAAATTTCTTATGTGTCTTTGAATTTCCAAGCAATACATTTTTTTTTCTGACAGAGAAAAATGGTCAAATTTCAAAACAAAACAAAACAGTGCTTTCAGACCTCAAGTAATGCTAAGAAAACAAGTTCATATTAATTTAGAAACAACAATACTAATGTTTTAACTCAGGAAGCATTCAGAAATCAATATTTTGTGGAATAACCATGATTTTTAAAAATAGCTTTCATCTGTCTTGGCATGCTTTCCACCAGTCTTTCACACTGCTTCTGGCGCAAAAATGTAAGCAGTTCTTCCTTGTTTGATGGCTTGTGACTAGCCATCATCCTCTTGATTACATTCCACAGGTTTTCAATGGGGTTCAGATCTGGAGATTGGGCTGCCCATGACAGGGTTTTGATGTTGTGGTCTCTTAATTCTTGCCAGAGCTGTATATACACTGCATAATACCTTTCCTCCTGTCCTGTTGTTGAAGAGGCGACATTAGACTTTGAGAGGGTCAGTATTAGTTTAGTATTTACTTGCACGTATAAAATGGAATTAAAGTTGACCACAAAGCTATATAGAAAAAACTGTATCAATGAAAATGTCATCTCATTCCACAAGGTATGTGGCCCATCAACTACAATTTTTTTTCTATGTGCAGCCTATTTACATGACTGAGTTTGAGACCCCTGATTTAGAGGTTGTACCTAGTGATGGGCGAGGAGTAAAATGCTCTGGTGTTCATTGCTCGGGTTGAGCAAATTGGAATTCTCACGTGCTCGACCCAAGCAACGAGCCCAATGTAAGTCTATGGGAAAACAGCATTTTTCCGGTGGGCCCCCCGGCGTTCTGCAGAGGGACCATAAATTGCCTAAATCAATGGGAACAGTGCACAAATGACATGGGAACAGCATGGGGAAAACCCCTGGAAGCATTTCTGACTCCCAGGTCACTGCTGTGAACAATGTTGTCAAAGTCTTACGCCAATTTTACAGACTCACAATAAAACATACAAAAACGAAACCAAAATGGATTTTCCTGGGAAATATGTTAAGGAAAATCCTTTCCAGGGTAATGACTTGTATAAAAGGCAAAATAAAAAACAAAAACAAAAATGCTCCTCCACTCCTTGGGCTAAGTTCACATGTAGCATTTTTGATGTGCTTTTGAACTTTAGCATTGCTTTCAACCAAGACAAATGCATTCACTGGGAAATGTCATTTTGCAACCTTATATGGCCATGTGGTGTGTGACACATGATCAGACACATTATGTTTCATTTATGAAGGAAGAACTCTGAAAGTCATAAAACCTATTTTTATAGGATCATCAGGCAGCCTTTACTATTCCTAAAGGGCCAGCAGTTGGCCCTCACTATTCTTAGAGAGCCATCAGCCGGCTATGCTTTGTTGTTCCCATTATTAAACAGTGGGCCTCCTATACTGTTATTGCGTATGCAGTGAGTGGCAGTGCTGCCAAAAATTTGTAAGCACCCAAATACCCCTATGACGAGACGTACAAAAGGGCCTGATGAAAAAATGTTCTCACTAATTAGGAAGTGGGTCTCCCATAGTGTTTGCCTATGCAGTGAATGCAAGGGCTGCCAAAAATTTTGACACACCCCAATACCCCTTTGAGAAGACGTACAGGAGGACCTGATGAAAAAATGTTCCCATTATTTGGAAGTGGGTCTCCCATAATGTTTGCCAATGCAGTGAATGTAAGGGCTGCCAAAAATTTGGATGCACCCCAATACCCCTTTGAAAAGACGTACAGGAGGGCCTGATGAAAACAATGTTTCTAATATTAGGAAGTGGGTCTCCCATAGTGTTTACCTATGCAGTGAAGGCAAGGGCTGCCAAAAAATTTGGACGCACCCCAATAACCCTTTGATGAGACATACAGGAGTGCCTGATGAAAAAATGTTCCCATTATTAGGAAGTGGCTCTCCTCTGTTGTTTGCCTATGCAGTGAATGCAAGGGCTGCCAAATATTTGGAGGCTCTCCAATGCCCCTTGGAAGAGAAGTGGAGGAGAGCCTCATAGAAAAATGGTCCCATTAGAAAGGAGCGGGTCTCCTATACTTGTAATGCCCTTGCACTAAGTGTATGGGCTGGCAAACATTTCCCCTGGGGGTATACATGAGCACACTGTCTAACAAATTGTTTTTACAGACATCATAAATACCCTTTAAAAAATTATGTGAGTTTTGTATTGCTGACCACAATCACCCTGATGATATGGTGGTGGAGGATGAGGATGAGGAGAAGGAGGAGGACAACAGCAAATAGCCAAAATCAGGAAGCACTGGTGTGAAGAGGTGCACGGGAATAGACCTCCCAAAAAAAGACATTGGATTTGAGTTTATGTTATGCTGCTATCATTCGGTGGTGTTGAGAAGTCTTGCCCAATCCAGCCCTTGTTCATTTTTATAAGAGTCAGCCTATCAGCATTTTCAGGGGTGCTTATCAGTTATAATTGCACCAGCGGCACTAAAAACCCGCTCTGACAAACCGCTAGCGGACCTCCAAGGCATAGAGAGTCAGTTCATGCCACATGTCCAGCTTGGATACCCAGTAATAATAAGGCACAGAGGAATCATGGAGGATGTTGGTATGGTAAAGCAAGGTACTCCCACAGCATCTTCCCAAACTTTGCACTCCTTGTGAGAGTACCCCACGCCTCAGAGCCTGTGCAACAGGAGGGTCTGAGAAAACTCTCCCAGAACTTTGACACTGTTCCCCTGCCTCTGCTGGATTGGAGTTATGTCTCTCACCTACACTGCTTGGTTGTCCAACAAACTGTGACATCTGCCGCCAGCATTTTCAGATGGGATTTTTTTAAATAATTCTGCAACATTTTCCCATTTTAATAGACCTGTCCACCTATAAGAATAAGAGATAGAAAGTTCTTCTTGTAAGGTAGATCTATAAATATCACCAACCAGTAGTGACTGTCACCCAAAATTTTGAGAATGCGAGGGTCATGGGAAAGGCAGCGTAACATAAACTCAGCCATGCGTGCCAGAGTGCTAGCAGGCAAAATTTTCATGTCCTCACCAAGAGAACAACTGACCATGCTCTACCCTTTCTCCTCCTCCTTCTCCCTGTCCTCTGGCCATCCATGCTGAACAGACGGTATGACAGTTGTGCAGGTAGCACCGTTTATAGCGCATGAAACTAGCTCCTGTTCGTCCTCCTCCTCTTCCTTATTGTCACCCAATCCCCCAATCCATGCTGAGATGAGATGAGGATGGTCTGTGTGTAATCACCCTGTATGGTTCCTTGCTCTATCTCATTCTGCTCCAGCTGCAATGCATCCTCTTTGATTGTAAGCAGAGAGCATTTCAAAACAAAGAGAAGCAGGATAGTGATGCCAATTATGGCGTCATCACCGCTTACCATCTTGGTGGAGTCCTCAAAGTTTTGGAGGATGGTACATGTGTCTGACATCCATGTCCACTCCTGAGGTCTTATGTGTGGAGTCTCAACTGATAAGCAAAGGCCTTATTGATACAGGTAGTCAATAACTGCCCTCTTCTGCTCACAAATCCTTTCCAACATATGCAGTGTAGAGTTCCAACGCATGAGAACATCACACACCAGTTGGTGAGCTGGAAACTGCAAACACTGCTGAAGCACGGCAAGAGCAGCGGAGTTTGTAGCTGACTTTCTAAAATGGGCACACAGGCAGCATACTTTGACAAGCAGATCCGGCTGCTCTGGGTAGGTTTTGAGAAACTACTGAACCACGAGGATAAGCACATGGGCCAGGCATGGTACACGTGTGAGATCACCTTGCCTCAGAGCCACCACCAGGTTCCGGCCATTGTCACACTTGACCATGCCTGGCTGTAGGTTCAGCAGTGTCAGCCACAGATCTGCCTGCTCTTTCAGATCTGTCCACAACTCTTCAGCATTGTGTGGTTTGTCATCTAAGCATATTAGCTTCAGCACAGCCTGTTGTCGCTTTGCTGAGGCAGTGCTGCAGTGCTTCCAGTTTGTGACTGATGTGGTCATTTCGGAGATGGAGGCTGAAAAGAAGGAGAAGGATGAGGTGCAGGAGCTGTAGACTGTAGGGGCAACCCTGATTGACCTAGGGTCCATAATCCTCAGCATTGGGAGGAACTATTCCATCCAGCGTCAGACTGGAGTACCTTGGGCCCACCAGAGAAAAATCATTCTTGGGGCCCACCATCATAGCTCCCAACTTTTGAAGAAGGGAAAGAGGGACAAAGGTTGCAGCACGCTGATCACACTGACTGGTACTGAGGGCACAGTGGCTGGTATTATGGGCACAGTGGCTGGGATTGTGGGCACAGTGGCTGGTACTGTGGGCACACTGACTGGTTCTGAGGAAAAGAAAGAAAGAAAGAACAGAGAGAGAAAAAAGAAAACAGAGAGAGAGAAAGAAAGGAGAGAGAGAAAGAACAGAGAGTGAAAGAAAGAACAGAGAGAGAGAAAGAGGGGAAAGAAAGAACAGAGGGAAAGAAAGAAATAACAGAGAGAGAAAGAGTAGAGAGAGAAAAATAAAGAAAGAAAGAACAGAGAGAGAAAAAGAAAAAAAAAGAAAGATTAGAGAGAGAGAAATAAAGAACAGAGAGTGAGAAAGAAAGATTAGAGAGGGAAATAAAGAACAAAGAAAGAGAAAGAAAGAAAGACAGAAAGAAAGAAAGAAAGAAAAAAAGGAAAGAACAGAGAGAGAGAAAGAAAGAAAGCGAGAAAGAGCATAGGGAGAGAGAAAGAAAGAACAGAGATAGAGAGAAAGAGAGAACAGAGAGAAAGAAAGAAGGGAAAGAAAGAACAGAGAAAGAAAGAACAGAGAGAGAGAAAGAAGAAAACAGAGAGAAAAAGAAAGAAGGGAAAGAAAGAGGTGAAAGAAAGAGGTGAAAGAAAGAACAGAGAGAGAAAGAACAGCGAGAGAGAAAGAAAGAACAGAGAGAAATAAAGAACAGAGAGAAAGAAAGAACAGAGAGAAAGAAAGAAAGAAAGAAAGAAGGAGGGGAAAGAAAGAACAGAGAAAGAGAAAGAAAGAAAGAAAGAAAGAAAGAAAGAAAAAGAAAGAAAGAACAGAGAGAGAGAAAGAAAGAGGGGAAAGAAAGAGAATAGAGAAAGAAATAAAGAAAGAAAAAAAAAAGAAATAAAGAATGAGGGGAAAGAAAGAACAGAGAGAGAGAAAGAAAGAGGCGAAAGAAAGAGCAGAGAGAGAGAAAGAAAGAGGGGAAAGAAAGAACAGAGAGAGAAAGAAAGGAACAGAGAGAAAGAAAGAACAGAGAAAGAAAGAAACAGAGAGAGAAAGAAAGAAAGATTAGAGAGGGAAAGAAATAAACAGAGAAAGAAAGAACAATTAGAGAGGGAAATAAAGAACAAAGAGAGAGAAAGAAACAGAGAGAGAAAGAAAAAAAGATTCTATAAGGATACTATAGCAGCCCAGCTCCCATTATAGTGCCCACCTGAGCCTCACGGTGCAGGGCATATCACGATCCGCTCACATGGCCAGCATCCCCGATTCCAAGGAGATCCCACTGTCTGCGCTGTCGGAGGAGGACACGGTGATGGATCTGAAGCATTCCCTGAATTGCCTCCAAGGTTCTGTCACAATCTCCTCCCAAAATTATCTCATTTCCGGTCAGCTTCCAGTACGTCATTTCCGGTGGAATGTCACGTGCGAGTTTTAAAGTGCTCCTCGGGGCTCCGCCTTCTACTTCTGTGTCCACAAAAAAAGTAAGCTCCCAGCTGGGACAGTTTGGGAGTTATGAATGTTCCCCACCATACACCTTGTACACGCACTGATCTGCACACCTCATACACACACGGATCCGCTTTGTATGCCTCGCACACACACGGCTCCACTCAGTACACACATGACTCCACTCCGTAAACCTCATACACACATGGCTCTGTTCCATACACTGTACACACAGGGCTCTGTTTCGTACACCCCATACACATGCAGCTCTGCTCCATACACCCCGTACACACATGGCTCCATACACTTCATACACACAGGGCTCCATTCCGTACTCCTCGTACACACATGGCTCCACTCTGTACACCTCGCACACACTCGGCTCCACTCAGTACACACATGGCTCCACTCCGTAAACCTCGTACACACATGGCTCTGCTCCATACACTGTACACACAGGGTTCTATTTCGTACACCCCGTACACACGCGGCTCCGCTCCATTCACCGCATACATACACGGCTCCATACACTTCATACACACAGGGCTCCATTCCGTACACCTCGTACACACATGGTCCCGCACCGTACACCTCTTACACACACGGCTCTGCTCTGTACACCAAGTACACACACGGCTCCACTCCGTACACCTTGTACACACGCGGCTCCGCTTCGCACACCCCATACACATGAGGCTCCGCTTCCTACACCCCATGCACACGTGGCTCTGCTCCGTACACCCTATACACACGAGGCTCTGCTCCGTACACCCTGTACACACGCGGCTCCGCTCCTTACATCCTGTACACATGCTGCTCCACTCTGCACACCCCTTACACACGTGGCTCCGCTTTGTATACACAATACACGTGGCTCTGCTTCATACACCCCGTACACACATGGCTCCATTCTGTACACATCGTACACATACGGCTCCACTCCGTACACCTCATACACACACAAGGCTCCGCTCCATACACCTCGTAAACACATGGCTTTGCTCCGTACACCTCGCACACACACGGCTCCACTCCATACACCTTGTACACAGATGGCGCCGCTCCATGCACCTTGTACACACACGACTCCGCTCTGTACACCTCATACACACATGGCTCCGCTCCGTACACCTTGCACACACGCGACTCTGCTCTGTACACTTTGTACACACATTGCTCCGCTCTGTACACCTCGTACACACAAGGCTCTGCTCCATACACCTTCTACACATACAGCTCTGCTACCCTGTAAACCCCTCCTGACCCCACACATAAACTTACCCTCATCCAGTGTGCCTGCTGATGTGGTGTTCTGGACTGGCCCCCCATACACAGTGACGGACGGACACGGGGCCCCCATACACAGTGATGGAGGGACACAGGGCCCTCATACACAGTGACGGATGAACACGGGACCCCCATATACAGTGACGGACAGACACTGGCCCCCCATATACAGTGACAGACATGGGGCCCCCATACACAGACAGACACACACTCCACAATGATCTGCCATCACAGAGCAGTGAGAGCACTACCGGGCACCGAAACCAGCGGTGAGCTCCGTGGTGGCGCACTCACTTTCCGTACAATTCCCGCCACAGAATTCATCACTTATACACTTCCGTAGGTAACATTGTTTACCGGAAGCTGAAAAAATCTCCAAACGGCACAGAGCACTGCCCTCCGACTGGAAGCCCAGCCCATCAGCCATTAGCAGCGAATTGCAATTTAGTAAAAAGCACCAATAGCAGAAAAGGTGTTAACGTAGTGTGCCTTTGATTTGTGAAAAACGTGCTGTAATTGGTCAGACTCGGAGGAAATGCTGGGTGGGCGAGTCAGTAGTGCAGTACTGATAGATAACTGCTGGTGGCAGGTGCTGTGGCGCGTGTCATATGTGTAGTAATGTGTTACTGTACAATGGAATGAGCTACTGGAATGGGCGACGGTGCGACACTGTAGGAGATGGCTTCCGCAGCCTGCAGCTTCTCTTACACTCTGATGCTATTCATGCACACTTCGCAAAGCAGAGGGACTAAGAAGGAGGCAGGAGCTGGGGGCTGGGCCCACCAGAAGATTCTCTAGTGTCCCAGAGCCTCAGTCTGACCCTGATTCCATCCCAAGGTCTGACTGGGCCCCTGCTTCCACTTTGTTAACCCAGTGTGCCGTCAGCGAGATGTACTATCCCTGCCCACAAGCACTTGTCCATGTGTCCATGGTTAGGTGGACTTTCCCAGTAACTGCATTGTTTGAGGGCATGGCTAATGTTGTGGGACACGTGCTTGTGTAATGCAGGGACGGCACACTGGGACAAATAGTGGCTGCGGGGGACCGAGTACCAAGGGATGGCCGCTGCCATCAGGTTGCGGAAAACTTCAACCTCCTCGAGCCTATAAGGCAACATTTCAAGTGCAAGCAGTCGCAAAATGTGTGAATTTAGTAGTGTGGCCTGTGGGGCGTTAGCTGCGTATTTGCGCTTGCGTTCCAAGGACTGGGGTATGGACAACTAAACGCTGCGCTGAGACAAGGATGTGGACGTCCTTGCTGATGGTGCTAGTTGAGTGTGTGAAATGACAGGTGCAGGGCAGGAGGCATCTTCGCATGTGCCATGGACAGGAAATTGGCTTGCATGCACAACAGCGGAAGAAGTATTGGTGTCACCCGCAGACACTATTCCTGGACCCTGGGGTTTGGCCCACAAAGTCAGGTTCTTTGCTGCCATGTGTCTGATCTTGCTGGTGGTGGTCAGGCTGGTAGTTTTGCTACCCCTGTTGATGCTGGCCAAGCAGGTGGTGCAAATGGCTTTTTTGGGGTTATTGGCAGAGTCTTTAAAAAGCAACCACTCGGGAAGAACTAACAGTTGGACTGGCAACTTCCATCATGTTGTTGTTATGGGAAATGGTTGCCCACCTCCTGTCTGCGGTCTCCACACTGCTTCTTCCTGTCTGTTAGAGTGCTACGCCTCCCTCCCCCTGTGTGCTGCTGCCCTCAGTCTGCATGTCCTCCTGCCAGCTTGGGTCAGTTACTATATCATCCACCACCTCGTCTTTCATTTACTGTATGCACCCTGCTCCTCCTCCTGACTTGCTGGCAATTGTGTCTCATAATCATCCACCTCTTGTGAGATTTTCCGACCATCGCCTTCATGTGACCGTGGCTGCTCAAATATTTGGGCATCACTACATGCGATCTCATTTTGCCCCGCTTCAAGTGGACCGGGCGAGAGGCCCGAATCTATAAATGTAATAGTGAACAGCTCTTCAGAGTGTCAAAGTGTGAGATCAGTTGTCTCCTGGCACTCGGCATGGTGGGAGGTAGGAGGATCAGGGTGAGCAATATGCGGTCCATACTCATGGCTACTGAGACTTGACCGTGTGGAAGACAGAGTGGTGGTGGTGGTGGCAAAGTGACTAGAAGCATTATCTGCTATCCAACCAATAACCTTTTGATACTGCTCTGGGTTCAATAGTGGTGTGCTGCAGTCCCCTAGTAATTCGGACAGGAAAATCGGGCAAGAAGATGTGGGTGTTTGTTGTGGCACAATTTCAGCTTCCCACGGCCACGGCCTCGGCCTCTGCATGCACCATCACCATCACATCCAGTTCCCTGTCCCTTGTCACACGCCTTGCCCATTTTAAATAGAGTACAATATTTTCCACGTTCACTACAAATGGCTGTATTTGGAGCAAACTTATATGTGATACGGGTGGCGGACATACCACAGTTTGAAATGGCTGGCCTGTAGGTAACTATTTTTACCAGCAAACTGGTGTCAATAACTTCACTAACACTCTTCAGCAAAATTTAAAGGGACGGCAGAAATGGCAGCATTTTGAGCGCACTTTTTATCTCTGATCCATGTGACAGACAAACCACAGTTTTTAATAGTTTGCCTGTAGGTAACTATTTTTATCAGCAAACTGGTATCAATAAATTCGCTATCACACTGCTACAAATTTTAAAAGGAGGCCAGAAGTGGCAGAATTCTGAGCGCACTTTTTTATCTCTAATCCGTGTGACGGACAAACCACAGTTTTCAATAGCTGGTCTGTAAAAAATTATTCCTGGCCCCTGTTACCTGAGGTAATGTCTACAAATATCTGTAATAGCAGCAGGAGACAGAAATGGAATGGATCCTCTTGCTATTTCACTGCAGTCTGCCACATACACTGCCTGCCTGCCTAGCACTGATATCTATGCAGCTTTACTAGTCCTCAGAAGGGCTGTTAGGTGAAATGGATATGTGTATATTATATGGTATACCCACACAAAGTAAGAACCAAGCAAATCTCTCCCTAGCTCAGCAGCAACTCTCCCTACACTGCCTGATTCCGTAGTAGACTGTGACGAACATGGCGGCGTCAGGTCTGATATAGACCTGATGACGCTGTGGGGCCAGCCAATCACTGTAATGCCACAACCAACATGGCTGCGGCATTACAGTGTGTGGCAGACAATCCCTGCATGTTCATTGGCTCTAAATAGCGCCAAACTTGTAGGGTGGGGACCCGAGCACCCACCTTGCAACGGCGGAAATTCTCAGTGAGCGCTGAGCATCTCGAGCAGTGAGATGCTCAGGCGAGTACCGAGTAGTGGCGAGCATACTTTCTCATCAGTAGGTGTGTGCTATTGTATGATCAAGCTGAATGGAAAGACTAATGAAACAAACTGTTAATTTATTGAGACACTTTAACAAGCGCTGAATGGAATCTAATAACCTATTTTTATGAATAATAAATTTCTAGTATATAAACTAACCACTTAATATTTTTTTTTAATTACAATGATAGTTAAACTTAAGCCCTATAATATTCTCAACAATATCCTTATCCAAATGAAACAGGTTTATGCTTACTAGCAAATTAATTAACATCCTTTTAACAATAGACAATTAGAAAGAAGTCTTCTGTTTTGGCTCTGGATCTAATAATTAAATGCCCAGTTGCTGTCTTCTTCAGATTTTGTTTAAGACACAGAGGGACTTACTGTAATTGGCACTCAGAGTGGATCAATATCCTTGGGACTCATTCAGGCATAATTTTTTCATAGATACAACTCATACCAATCATAATCTAAGAGATTGTTCACAAGACCAAGTGTTCAACACCAAAACACAAGTCTCGGACCAAACTCATCAATGCAAATCTATGGTTTCATGAAAAAAATTGCCTGCACTTGGATTTCATCCATGTGCTGTCCCAGTTTGCATGCTTACAGACTGGAGAAGCGATATTCCATATTTCATTATATGGAATTTCACTTTTTTTTGAGGGTTTGCACAAGTTCATTAAAGAACATGCCAGCAACTGTGAAATTTTGGTTTTCTATTAATTGTAAAGCAAACATCAAATAGGACAAATTAACTGAAAACTTCAATGTGCATAACTATTCACCCCCCTAAAGTCAGTACTTTATAGATCCTCATTTTGCCACAATTACAGCTGCAAGTCACTTTGGATAAGTCTCCATGAGCTTTTGACATCTTGCCACTGGGATTTTTGTCCATTCTTCAATACAAAACTGCTCCAGCTCCTTTAAGTTAGATGGTTTCCTCAGGTGAACAGCAATCTTCAAGTCTGACCACAGATTCAAAACTAGATTAAAATCTGGGCTTTAACTAGGCCAATCCAAAACATTTACACATAACTACTGCGCATGCCCGAGTTTCCCAGCCCCGCAGTGTGAATAAATCATAAGCGACTGCGGGGCGGGATCTGTGGCCATGCGATATGAAGGTGGGGATGTGATCTGACAGCACGGGCAGCACTGACTGCACATACCCAAGAAAATATAGTACAGCGCAGGTGCTGCATTTCAAAGGAAAACTGAGGAGGCGGCGCCAAATGCGAATTGAGATGATGGATGCAAAGCGTCTGTCAGAGGGGGAAAGACCTGCCCCCCTGTGAAATTTCAGGTATTTTTGAACAATTTTATAAACGATTATTTCTGCGGTGGAGCGGAAGCTAAGTAACAGAGCCACCTTGACAGAATGCAGCATTAGTGCTGCACAAGGTGGCTCTTTTACTTAAAAATACCTGGGGGGGTGACAGGTTCCCTTTAAGAGGGTCTGCCACCTGATCAAAAGTGGCAAGTTTTTGCTCTTGCTTTATTCCTGCTGATACCCTAAGTATTAGTTTTATGTCTTTCTAAAATCCACCATGCAATTCCAGAGGTGTTGACTAGTGTTGAGCATTCCGATACCGCAAGTATCGGGTATCGGCCGATACTTGCTGTATCGGAATTCCGATACCGACTTCCGATATTTTTTCAATATCGGAAGTCGGCATCGGAATCGGAAGTTCAAAGTTGATTGACAGCCTGACGTCATCATGATGCGCGGTGTGTGCGCATCATGATGCGCCGTCATTTCGGGCCTTCCGGGGGTCTCTGCCGGCCTGCCGGGGGGCTGTGTGGACTGCCCGGGGTCTGTACCGGCCTGCCGGGGGGCTGTGCCGGCCTGCCGGTGGTCTGTGCACCCTGTGGGGGTCTGTACCGGCCTGCCGGGGGGCTGTGCCGGCCTGCCGGTGGTCTGTGCACCCTGTGGGGGTCTGTACCGGCCTGCCGGGGGGGCTGTGCCGGCCTGCCGGGGGGCTGTGCTGATGTCCGGGGGTCTGTGCAAGCATCGTCTGATGGGACTACAAGTCCCATCTGGCGATGCCTGCTACCATGACAGTGATTGACACATTAGCCAATGATGGGACAGTAGTAGTGTGGGAAATTCCCACGCAGCAATGGCATAAAGTGAGACTAGGGACTTTTTTTTTTTTAAGTGGCGGAGGAATACAGTGCGGAAGGATACCTACCTTCCGTCATTGGATTCCTGCAGCCCGTAGAGAACGGCAGCAACAGCTGATGCTGCAGTTCTCTACCCAAGATCGTCGTGGGACACACTCGTGGACTGCTTCGGATCGTGGGTGAGTATTTTTGTGGTTTGTTATGTTAATATTTATTCCGTAAAAGACAATGGCTTCGGGGAACAATGTGACAAGTATTGGTAAGTATGTTACTCTATGTTATATGTACTGTATGTCTATGTATGTATTGTATGAATGTATTGTATGTAGTATGTATGTAGTATATATGTGGTATGTATGTAGCATGTAGTATGTATGTAGTATGTATGTAGCATGCATGTAGCATGCAGTATGTATGTAGCATGCATGTAGTATATATGTAGTATATATGTAGCATGTAGTATGTATGTAGTATGTATGTGGTATGTATGTAGCATGTAGTATGTATGTAGCATGCATGTAGTATGTATGTAGTATGTATGTAGTATATATGTAGTATGTATGTAGCATGTAGTATGTATGTAGTATGTATGTAGCATATACTGTATGTAGTATGTATGTAGCATGTAGTATATATGTAGTATATATATGTAGCATGTAGTATGTATGTAGTATGTATGTGGTATGTATGTAGCATGTAGTATGTATGTAGCATGCAGTATATGTAGTATATATGTAGTATGTATGTAGCATGTAGTATATATGTAGTATGCATGTTGCATGCATGTAGTATATATGTAGTATGTATGTTGCATGTAGTATATATGTAGTATGTATGTTGCATGTAGTATATATGTAGTATGCATGTTGCATGCATGTAGTATATATGTAGTATGTATGTAGCATGTAGTATGTATGTAGTATGTATGTAGCATATATGTAGTATGTATGTAGCATGTAGTATATATGTAGTATATATGTAGCATGTAGTATGTATGTAGTATGTATGTGGTATGTATGTAGCATGTAGTATGTATGTAGCATGCAGTATGTATGTAGTATATATGTAGTATGTATGTAGCATGTAGTATATATGTAGTATGCATGTTGCATGCATGTAGTATATATGTAGTATGTATGTTGCATCTAGTATATATGTAGTATGTATGTTGCATGTAGTATATATGTAGTATGCATGTTGCATGCATGTAGTATATATGTAGTATGTATGTTGCATGTAGTATATATGTAGTATGAATGTAGCATGTATGTAGTATGTAGTATGAATGTAGCATGTATGTAGTATGCATGTTGTATGTATGTAGCATGTATGTAGCATGTAATTTTATTTATTTATTTTTTTTTACATTCAACACATTAGCCGGATGATGGGACTACTACTGTCCCATCATTGGCTAATGTGTCAATCACTGTCATGGTAGCAGGCATCGCCCGATGGGACTTGTAGTCCCATCGGACGATGCCTGCACAGACCCCCGAAGCCTGCACAGCCCCCCGGCAGGCCGGCACAGCCCCCCGGCAGGCCGGCACAGCCCCCCGGAGCCTGCACAGCCCCCCGGCAAGCCGGCACAGCCCCCCAGCAGGCCGGCACAGCCCACCGGAGCCTGCACAGCCCCCCGGCAGGCCGGCACAGACCACCGAAGCCTGCACAGACCCCCTGGCAGGCCGGCACAGCCCCCCGAAAGGCCCGTACAGACCCCAGAGAGGCTGTACAAGGGAAAAACAGGATTTTTCTTATTCCGATACCGGAAGTCCCATAGACTTGAATGGGACTTCCGGTATCGGAATCGGCGATACCGATACTTTTTTTTAAGATCGGCCGATCCATTCCGATCCGATACTTTGAAGTATTGGACGGTATCGCTCAACTCTAGTGTTGACTTTTTTCTTTAAGAATAATTTTTTGGGTGTTTTCCAGGGGGCATAGCTCATAGATTCTTTGGGGGCATGTCTTTAGGCTCCTCTACATTATCAGCCTATGAGCAACACCCACTAGGAAATTAACAAAATATCTAGCACTAAATAAAAGTGCATATATCTCTGGGATCATAACACAAATTAAAAAAAAAAAAAAAAAACTGGAATACTCTGGTGAAAAGATCGAATAAAATTAGACCAAACCTTTAATATGCATCCCAAAATGATGCCATTAAAAACTACCACTCCATAAAAAAAATTATGTTTTTTTAGTGGCAAGAAAAAAATCAAGATCATGTTATTCTTTTTATCAAAAACATTGAAATATGTGCAATAAATATGAACATAGCACAAGTGTGAACAAAGCCTTAGGCTAGTTGTACGTCGACCCATAATAAGCAAAGATGGATATGGGTTTTAATTGTCTTTTTACAGTGATGTGCTGTGGTACCTAAGGCACAAAACCTAATGAATTTTACCCTACTTAAACTATTATATTACTTTTATAAGAAAATCTAATTTAAGTCTTTTTGGCTTACAAGATATGAAAGCCTCACTATTTCCTCAACAGTAATGAAATAGTAAATAAATTGGATCACTGAAATTTTTATGAGTTGCTGACCTATGAACTTTTTCTAGTGAAAAGTTTGATTATTCTATTCTAAGGCATGCATCAAAAACCTTAATTAACACATTGGCACCAGCTGAATGGTTTATTGAGCATCCTTCCACTCCAAGAAGCAAAACCACAATAACAGCATCTATTGCAAAAGCAATTCTTTCCCATGTTAAGTGGATGTAATGAACATTCTGCCTTGTCTCCAGTGAAGATTTTTAAAAATGAACAGATTAAATGTGTTTTAGAAAAAAAATCATCGATCTCATACTTTTTGCTTACCAAAACAAAAACAATAACATTAAAAAATAAATATATTAAAAAATAAATTTAGAGCTATTTGAGTTCATTTGTTCTGATTGCAAAATTATGCATGTAATGAATGTGTGTTGGGCGTCTGTATGCAAGATGGCAGTATGTAGTAAGCATGTGTCTGATCTGTCTATTTGGTTGTGCATATATGTAGTTAGTGTCCACATATATGTGACTGTATTTTGTGAACATGATGTGTGTTCCTATTTGTAAAACTCTACATGTATGTGTGCCTCTATACAAGCAATAAGTGAATAAGCAAGTAAAATAAGTATTTAACACATCACCAATTTTCTATTGACATGAAATTCTCACCAGATGTTGCTTATAATTAGAGTTGAGCGACTTTGGTCGGATCGGGTTTCGTGAAACCCGAATGAAACAAAATTTGAGTCGGATGAAACTGGTCCGACTAGGGCAAAAAAAGTCGGAGTTTCGTCTGAAACCCGACCCCAATGCAAGTCAATGGGGAATAAAAGTCGGCATTGAGTGGATGAATGTCATCTGCTCAATGCCGACTTTTATTTCCCATTGACTTGCATTGGGGTCGGGTTTTGGACGAATCTCCGACTTTTTTTGCCCTAGTCGGACCAGTTTCATCCGACTCAAATTTTGTTTCATTCGGGTTTCACGAAACCCAATCCGACCAAAGTCGCTCAACTCTACTTATAATCCATTCAATTCACGCAGACAAAGAAATCAAACCATAGACGTCCATAAATTATGTGTAATAATGAGAAATGACTCTTAGTGAAAAATATCAGCTGGTTTAACTGATGACCTCTAAAAAGGTGTAACATTACTAAGGTGCCACACAAACATCTACTGTTGGTTAAAACCAGTGACCTGTCTCAAGAACTTCACAACATTATTGTTGCAAAAAATACTGATAGCATTGGTTACAGAAGTGTATCTATACTATTGAATGTTCCAGTGAGCACTGTTGCGGCCATAAATCAGAAGTGGAAAGAACATCATTTCAACACAAACCAGCCATGATCAGGTGCTCCCCACAAGAGTTCAGACAGAGGAGTGAAAATAAATATCACAAGAGTTGTCACAAGGATCACCTGTGGAAAGCTACAGAAAAATCTGGCATCAGCAGGTACAATTGTTTCAAAGAAAACTAAGTAACGCACTCAACCTCCATGACCTGTATGCACGCTCACCAAGCAAGACTCCACTGCTGAGCAAAAAGCATCTTCAAACTGCAATTTTGCAAAAAGCACCTTCAACTGAGTTTAAAGACAAGCCTGTGAAATACTGAGAGAATATAGTCTGATCAGGTGAGATCAAAATTGAACTCTCTGGATTCCATAATACACAACATGTTTGGAGGCCAAAATTCACTGCATTTAACCTTAAAACACCATACCAACAGGATAGTTTGGAGGTGGGAACATCATAGTGTGGGTCTGTTTATCAGCATTCGACACTGGCAAGCTTCATAAGGTTGAAGGATGAATGGAGAAATGTTCCAAGACAATCTTGATAAAAATTCTGCTGCCATTTACCAGGATGATGAAAATGAAATAAGGGTGGACATTTCTGTAAGATAATGATCCCAAACACACAGCTAAGGATATTCTCAATTGGTTTCAGAGAAAGAAAATAAAGCTGCTAGAATGGCCCAGCCAATCACATGATTTGAATCCAACAGAAAATGTATGGAAGGAATGAAAGCTTAGTGTTCATAGAAGAAATATATTGAGCCTTCAGCATTTGAAGAATGTTTGTGTGGAAGAATGGATTAAAATCACACCTGAGCAATGCATGATAGTAGCTTCTCCATAGAGGAGGTGTCTTAAAGCTGTCATCACCACCAAAGGATTTTGTATGAAGTATTAAATACATTTCAGTAAGCGTGTTCATTACTTTTTCCTGTGTTAGTTCTCATTGTTAAATGTAACTTAATGTATGGATATCACAGTAGTGATGGTAAGTACAAAGCTCTGCTCATTGGCTGTTACCACTATGTGTATGGAAGAGCCAGGGTTGAGGATTGTATGGAAGAGCCAGGGTTGAGGATTGCTTTTGCTATTGTGCAAGAAAAACAGTCACTGAGGTTGTAGCTCTGCTTGTTATAGTACTTATGGAAGCACATGTGCGTCATATTGATTATTGTAATTTTTGGCTACTTGTATACTGTACATAGAGCAGTGCTGTCCATACTACATGCATAATATGCATAGGCGGGGTGAAAAACAATCCTAATTCTCATTCGTTACTCATGTGTAACAAAAGCACATCCATTTTTCTTGTGTCGCAAAACAAAAGAAACATTTTTTTAAATAATACATATTTCCCACATATTCAGTTTTATACAGAAGAGGAAAATAGTGAAATGTATAATTTTGAACTACAAAAAAACAGTATAAATATAGTGGAATTATATTTTTGGAATTCAATTAATAACAATTAAACTCTAAAGTAAACACGTGGAAAAATGAAAATTGCATGAAGGTCTGGATGACTTCTAATAATTGAAAGGAACATGAATTCTGTTCGATCAGACAAAGACCACTTCTAAATGGCTCCAAGGAAACAAACTTAAAGGTGTTGCCTGGGAATTGAAAAGAATAAAAGAATATCCAACTAAATAAAGGAAATGTCAGTATCAATAAATTCCTAAAAAAAATAACCAATTAAAGGAAATGTCAGTATCAATAAATTCCTATGTTCCTAGCAAGTCTCAACCATTTTGTCTAGAGATGTAATCACTAAAGAGTTAAAATAGCCTTGTTTCACTGAGGGAAACCTGTCCTAGAATGCTCGGACAGGTGCATGTGATTGTAAGGAGGAGGACCGGGCTGCGGGTACCTGTATTGAGCCGGGTCCGGAACTGTCGAGGCTGCGTCCCATGTTGCCCGGGGAAAGACATAGGGGACCAGACAGGCCCCATGACTTGGGGCGAGGGGGCGTGGTTAAAACCGGAAGCAGAGCCGAAAGCGTGCGAAGCGGCAGTTAGTTTCCCGCCGTCTGGGAGACCGTGCTTGTTCAGAGAGATGAGAGACGGCTGCAGGACATTAAGTTGCGATCTTCTCTGCTGACCAGAGCACAGCAGCCCACACTTGACACCAGGACTTCGGCAGCTCTCTTTGTTGTAGCTGCATAGGATTATGGATTAAGGGCTCAGCGTGTAAAACCGGTGACCGCCCGCTACTGCCAGAAGTTGGACCGTTATCTTTGAGACCCCATCTCAGGACACTCCACCATCCATTCCCGGTACTACAACCCCCACAGGATCACCTGCAGTGGAGGACCTTAAAGACACAATAAGTTTGATTACTTGACTGTTGTTGCATTACAATTTCTCCTTTTCAATTTAACTGTTTTTTCCCTGCGAGGAGTTTCTCTATTGTTCCAATTAAATTGTTAACTTGTTAACCCTTGCTGTGCCTCCCTTGCCTCACTGAATCCCGCAACCTGCTTACATGATCATGTGCAATAGGGATCTTCTCCCTTCTTCATATCCAACTTCTGTGTACCCTGTCTTTCTGAATAATGATATCACTATCTCCAGGTCATAACAAAGGAGCTTCTACTGCATATGCTCACAGGGTTCTGTCTTAATGTTCTATGTTAGGTTTCTGTCAGTATAACAAAATGACAGCCATTTTAATTCTAAAGTGATATACTCTCTAGACAAACAATTGTGATTTACTAATTAAATGCATTTAGGAATTTATTTATAATGACATTTCCTTTCATTATTAATTGTTTTCTCTTCTGGGAGAACTCCTTTAAGGTTTTGAAGCAGCGGAGTCAAAGTTCTGACTTAAATCCAAGCAAAATATGGTTGGAAAAACCAAAACAGACAGTTTATGCTCAAAAACCCTCCATATAGCCTAAATGAAACAAATTAAGGTGGTCCTATTAGTGACTGACAGCTTCCTATGTGTAAGTTTGCAAATAGAAATATCTGTCAATCATTCATAGGATCAACCTCTGGACTGAAAATTTCTGGAAGTGCAGAAGTTTAAAGGGAATCTGTCACCTACCCTTTGGCGTGCGATGAAAACGAGGTCGGTCCGGTCCGATGGCCGGTGTTCCCGATGTGTGCCGCCTCCCCATCCTTGCCCGCCGTCCGCAGGTTATTGCTGAATTGGAGTAGGTGTATGCCATTTTTTGCGCGTGCGCTAAGCATTCATAGCTAGCGCACACGCAGTATACTTTGTCCAACTGCGGGCAAAGCCGAAAAGTCGGACTGCGCATGCACCAGTTAACTAAGCCCCGGAAGTATTTTACACCTACTCCAATTCAGCAATAACCTGCGGACGGCGGGCAAGCATGGGGAGGCGGCACACATCGGGAACACCGCCCATCGAACCGGACCAACCTCGTTTTCATCGCCCGCCAATGGGTAGGTGACAGATTCCCTTTAAATGAATACAACACTGGATATAGTGAATATTTAACCACAAAACTATAGATCAATCTGATAATCTCCTCCTGCTCTATAGCATGGTGCCTGCAGATTGAATTAATTTTAATTGTGACTGGTTCTCTTTAAGACATAAAAAAATAAGCTTTGTTAAGCGGTGGTGTTCAAACCTACAGTGCCTAGTGTATGTTGGTTGCAACGCCAAGAGTGTAAAAATGTATATTATAACAACAACATATAAGAATAAGGTTATCTTATACTTGATGATTTGGAACTTTCCAGTCCGGCCAGCACCCCCATATTTGCTGGGTGCCCATCTTTTCTATTACTTACTATTATAACATAGACATATGTATTTTTACAATTAAATGTTGAAAAAATATTAATTGCAATCAGCTAAAATCATTTAATTTCATTAAAAGAATTTCTTGAAATGTGTAACTATTTTCTGGAATTTGTTATTTTAGCAAATAAAACATTAAGAGATATTTGTGGCGCTGAAGAAAATACAGATCATTTCTACTCAATTACCAAATCAAAAGCATTTTCTTCACTTCATATAATCTACGCCTTACTAGCTCTTTGATATGGCCAGTATTTTTTCTGAATATTTTATATTTTGAAGCTAATGTCAACACATTAACTACATATCCAGAATAATGAGCACATTTATTTTGAAAAGAAAAAAAAAACAAAAAATACGTTTTATTAAATGAAGTTCTAAATTAGGAACTACACAGACAGCTAAAGTCTTAGAATTTGGTGAATTCAATAGTAGGTCATTATCAAGTTTTACAGAGTAATTATCTGGACTGCCAGCACGAGACTTTGTTATAGCTTTTTCCTACTATTTTTTTACACCACATTCTAAAACCCGCTTTTCTTCAAGAGTAGAATGAGACATAATAAAAACATAAGGAGTTATGTATGAGGTCTTATGTGTATTTTCATAGTCTAATGAAAACCACAATACAGGTTCAGGTCTGTAGAATGATGGATACAAGCTGCGTACAACAGATGCCCATTGCACAGCGTTACAGGGCCCGTCCCCCAGCCCTGGGTTGTCCGTCTGGATTGCGGACATCATCGCTAGGAAGAAACAGAGAGAGAAAGAGATTTTGACTCAGCTGCACCAATACGGAGAGGGCGCTATTGCAGGACGCCGCTCTCATTGGCAGCTGGTTTACGCAAACGTGGAGCAGGGATGCGGCTTTATATGGGAGGCAGGAACTGATGACAAAATCTATGTTAATGCTGCCTCCATGAAACATGGAAGACCCCTATTGTAAGGGGACTGGGTCTCCTTCTTCAAGGAGGACTGCCCTAGGGGCTATTATGTGGTAGCGGTGACATTGTTTCCAGAGGATAGCGGCCTAGATCTCTATGTGGGCCCAAGTCGAGACCAGTCAGCTCACCGTGTTTCAACTACCTCTAGCACTGCCTCTGCTGCGTCCTGGCAGCCCATGGACTCTGTGGCTGCAGAGTCCACTTCAGCTTGTATGCGGGCATGGAACACTGATGAAAAAGCAGCACGGGATGCGTTCCGTTGAACTGTGAAAAAAAAGAAATAAATGTAGATGTGAAAAGTTGTGCTCATTGCACTATTGGCATATAAGTGATATGCGGGACTGTTCTACAGTACGTCTCTATGAACAAAGGAGCCCTTATACACTCCCAGAGTCAGGAGCAATGCGGCCGTTGCGGTCGTTACGGCCAGGAGTGGACAGTGAGGATGGAAAAGTTTGTTTGTTTTTTTCGCGCCTGTTGCGCTTTTCTGCTGGATAAGCAGGACTTTGTCTTTTTGTAACAAGGGGTCCTTGGACTAATGGACCGGGTGTGGCTTCAGCAACAGACTGCGTTTAAGGATCAGGCAGCCTGCCCATGGCGCACAGGACCATGCCATACACAATGGGAGGGGGACGTCTCCCTTAAGTACAAAATATTTATGGACTGACAGTGCAAATGAATGGACTGTCTCTGGGCACCCACTTGCAAATACCATAGCGTTATTTCTTTATTCTCCTTGCATGGAGCATTTGTTTGTATAAATAAAGTTTGCGCAAAATATGGTTTTACACCCCCTTGCCTGCACTTATCCTCATCTCTTTTACACTCTTCACACTGTCCACTCACTTTTGTGTGTGGGGCTTGGCTGCTCCACACTCCATACATCGCTGGCAATTAGCTTTGCCCTTTCCTTTGCCCTCACAGATCATGGCCATTTGCGCTTGGCATGGTCCCGCTGTGTGCGCATGCCTGATTGCGCACCTCGCCTGTGACATCATGAATGGCGTGATTGTGCTCTCTAGTGATGTGGCTGCGAGACCCGCGATGGGAGTGTTATCGCCGCGGCAGCATGTCAAGCGCCAATTAACAGGCACCTGGGTATACGCACCTCTATTGGTCTGATATCAGCTATCGCCCTATAGAAACCACTACTAAGCCCCTCTCCCTATCACTCCCTGATGAAGGTACGTCTGAAACGTACATTGGAGTGTGGAGCAGCAGCGTCAACACACACAGCATGAATTCTGGTTAGTATGCATAGCCCCTTGTTCACCTTTATGGAGATCTCTTGCAACCAGCATTACAGCTAAGGCACTTTATTTAAATTAAAATATTTTTTCTATCATATTTTTTTATATTTTGATAATAATTATTATTATTTATATGCATTGCACTTTATTATTTGGAATATATACCCCTTTGATATTCTGATCACAAGCTCTCTAACTTTTGCATATTTGATTTTTACCATATATTTTTTGATATTTACTATGTACTCCTCGATCATGTTTTAAAGACAATTTTGTGTGATGGCCTGCTTTCCTTGTTTTTAATTGTATATTACATGTTTTTTTATCATGTCTTGTCTTTTTTTATTTCAAGCATGTATGATTGGTGGCTCTAATAAAAGATTCATTATATTGATACGTACAGTAACTATTTATATATTTGTTTCATTCACTTTATCTATTCTGTTCAGGTGTTTTTTTGTTTATAACTCGTAATTACTGGTGGCCCACCTGCGCAAGAATATTGCGAATCTTATCTCTGCCTGTGCCTCTTGTGTGCAGAACGAAACTCCGAAACAGCTTCTGACCGGTCGGCTACTTCCTTTTCTTGTACCATCTTCTCCCTGGCAGCATATTGCGATGGATTTCATCACTGACTTTCCAGTTTCAGCAGGGTAAAACGTTATCTGGGTGGTTGTGGATCGCTTTTTCGAGATGGCCCATTTCACTTCACATTTCACTTCACTTCTGAGTCTCCAGTCTGCTCTGGTGCTTGCAGAAAAGTTTATTCTACATATTTTATTATTATTATTATTATTATTATTATTATTATTATTATTATTATTATTATTATTCCCCTAATCCCTGCTCCTAGTAAGGAACTGTTCATCTCTTCTTCAATCCTCCCCATCCACCTCCTCCTCAAAACTGTACCTTAACATACAATCTTCTGTCTCCAAACACAGACAGCCCCCTCATGCCCTCTCCTGCTCCCACCTGCTAACACTTTCTATGCTCCTTCTCACTGCTGGTGATATCTCTCCAAATCCTGGTCCTCCTCACCACATTCCCACAGTCATTTCTACCTCCCATCCACGCTCTATCACAACATTCCGTAACCACTCCAACCTCATACCCATCTACCCAGCCCCCGCTTCCCCAATCCCACTAACAGGAGCTCTGTGGAACGCTCGCTCTGTCTGCAACAAGCTTTCCTACATCCATGATATTTTTGTTACTACCAAACTTTCCTTCCTCGCCATCACCGAAACCTGGCTCACCCCTTCTGACACAGCCTCTCCTGCTGCACTTTCATATGGTGGCTTCCACCTTTCTCACACCCCCCGCCCCAGCAGCAAACATGGCGGAGGAGTTGGTTTTCTCCTGTAAGATACCTGCTCCTTCACCCCAATCCCACTGCCACCCTCTGTTACCCTCCCTTCCTTTGAGGTGCACTCTGTGCGCATCTACTCCCCCTCCAACCTCCAACTGGCTGTCATCTACCGCCCCACCAGGGCCAGTCACCACCTTCTTTGACCACTTCACCACCTGGCTACTTCATTTCCTTTCTGCGGACATCCCTACTATCATCATGGGCGATTTCAACATCCCCATTGACACTTCCCTCTCAGCTGCCACTAAACTTCTATCTCTCACTTCCTCCTTCGGCCTCACTCAATGGTCTTCTACAGCCACCCACAAAGATGGCCACACACTGGGCCTCATCTTCACCCGCCTCTGCTCCCTATCTAACCTCTCTAACTCACCTCTTCCTCTCTCTGACCACAATCTTCTCACATTCTCTTCCCTCTCCACTCCATGTCTACAATCCCCATCCCACAAACTTTCACACCCTCGCAGAAATCTTAAACACCTTGACCTACACTCATTCTCGGAATCCCTCCTCCCTCTCACAGATATAAGTTCCTTACACAATGCGGATGATGCTGCTGCTCTATATAACACCACAATAGCTGTAGCTTTGGAATCTGCTGCCCCACTTACACATACCAAAGCTCGCAAAATCAACAGACAGCCCTGGCACACCAGCCTGACCAAAGAACTGAGGCGAGCTTCCAGGGCTGCTGAGCGCAGATGGAAAAGATCCCACTCCAACGAGCACTTCATCGCATTCAAACAGTCCCTCACTACTTTCAAGACCACACTCGCCACAGCTAAACAAACTTACTTCTCATCTCTCATATCCTCCCTGTCTCACAACCCTAAATAGTTATTCAACACCTTCAATTCTCTCCTCTGTCCCCCAGCACCTCCTTCCTCCCCACTCATCTCAGCTGAAGACTTTGCCTCATTTTTCAAGCAGAAGATTGATAACATCAGAGACAGTTTTGGTCAACAACCCCCAGAGCCCTTCCTCCCGACTTCCCAGCCCTCCACCTCCAAAACCAACTTCTCCACCATTACAGAAGATCGACTCTCCACTCTACTCTCAAGATCACATCTCACCACCTGTGCACTTGACCCGATTCCATCCCACTTCATCCCAAACCTCACCACAGTCTTCATCCCAACTCTAACCCATCTCTTCAACCTATCACTAACAACTGGTGCTTTCCCCTCAAGCTTTAAACATGCCTCCATCACACCTATCCTCAAAAAGCCCTCTCTTGACCCATCCTCTGTATCTAGCTATTGCCCTATATCACTTCTCCCCTATGCCTCCAAGCTACTGGAACAACACGTCTACCTTGAACTGTCCTCCCATCTCTCTTCTTGCTCCCTCTTCAACAGCTTACAATCTGGCTTCCGGTCACACCACTCCACTGAAACTGTCCTTACTAAGGTCACCAATGACCTCTTAATTGCCAAGAGCAAGCGACACTATTCTGTCCTCCTCCTCCTGGACCTGTCAGCTGCCTTTGACACAGTGGACCATTCCCTATTATTACAGACCCTCTCATCCCTTGGCATCACAGACTTGGCCCTATCCTGGATCTCATCATACCTGACAGACCGGACATTCCGCGTCTCCCACTCACACACCACCTCCTCACCTCGCCCCCTATCTGTCGGAGTCCCACAAGGTTCAGTCCTAGGACCCCTGCTCTTCTCCATTTACACCTTTGGCCTGGGACAACTCATAGAATCTCATGGCTTTCAGTATCATCTCTATGCTGATGACACACAGATCTACATCTCTGGACCAGATATCACCCCCTACTAACCAGAATCCCTCAATGTCTGTCCACTATTTCATCCTTCTTCTCTGCTAGATTTCTGAAACTTAACATGGACAAAACAGAATTCATCGTCTTTCCCCCATCTCACGTGACCCCCCCAATGAACTTATCCATTACAGTAAATGGCTGCCCACTCTCCCCAGTCCCACAAGCTCGCTGCCTCGGGGTAATCCTTGACGCTGATCTCTCCTTAAAACCACATATCCAAGCCCTTTCCACTTCCTGATGACTTCAACTCAAAAATATTTCACGAATCCGTTCATTCCTCAACCAAAAATCTGCAAAAACCCTAGTCCATGCCCTCATCATCTCTCGCCTTGACTACTGCAACCTCCTGCTCAGTGGCCTTCCCTCGAACACTCTCGCACCCCTCCAATCTATTCTAAACTCTGCTGCCCGACTAATCCACCTGTCCCCCCGCTATTCCCCAGCTTCTCCCCTCTGTCAATCCCTTCACTGGCTCCCCATTGCCCAGAGACACCAGTACAAAACCCTAACCATGACATACAAAGCCATCCACAACCTGTCTCCTCCATACATCTGTGACCTCGTCTCCCAGTACTTTCCTGCACGCAACCTCCGATCCTCACAAGATCTCCTTCTCTACTCCCCTCTTATCTCCTCTTCCCACAATCGCATACAAGATTTCTCTCGCGCATCACCCCTATTCTGGAACTCTCTACCACAACATATCAGACTCTCACCTACCATCGAAACCTTCAAAAAGAGCCTGAAGACCCACCTCTTCCGACAAGCCTATAACCTGCAGTAACCACCGATCGACCAAACCGCTGCATGACCAGCTCTACCCTCGCCTACTGTATTCTCACCCATCCCTTGTAGATTGTGAGCCTTCGCGGGCAGGGTCCTCTCTCCTCCTGTACCAGTTATGACTTGTATTGTTTAACATTATTGTACTTGTTTTTATTATGTATACCCCTCCTTACATGTAAAGCGCCATGGAATAAATGGCACTATAACAATAAATAATAATATTTTCCTCCTTTATGGATTAACGCTTCATATTGTCTCAGATAGAGGCGTACAGTTTATGTTTCGATTCTGGAAAACTACCTGCAAGCTACTGAATGTCACTTTGGATTTCATTTTGGCCTATCATCCTCAATCCAATGGTCAGTGGAGCAGGTCAATCAAATCCTGACTAACTTCTTGTGGCACTTCATCAATGCCCACCACAATGACTGAGCTGAACTCCTGCCTTGGGTTGCATTATCATGCAACAAGCATGCAAATAAAGTCCGTGGAGCCTCATTTAAGAGTCTCAAACACGGGACTAGCCAGATCTTCCTCCAGGGAAGGACCCAGCCAAGGGGTGGCTCCTTTCGGAAACCACCATTGCCACCATATTAAATGGCCCTTTAAGTCAATATCCAGCTCTTTATGAGTTTACAGATATGACAAGGGAAATACCAAGGCAAGGTATCCATCCACAGACAGCTGTTTCAGGGTGTTGCCCCTCATCAGTGTGGAGTAGGATTCTGGCTAGGTGGGAGCAATGCCTAGTAGACCAACATCACGAAACAATCACTGACCTCAGGGAGACCAGTCAAAGAAAACACTGCGGCAGCCGGCAAAGGCACTCAATCACAGTGAAATCGTAGGTGCATTGCTCCCTGGGAAATACGAATATGCAAATAAAGTCCGTGGAGCCTCATTTAAGAGTCTCAAACACGGGACTAGCCAGATCTTCCTCCAGAGAAGAAAGACCCAGTCAAGGGGTGGCTCCTTTCGGAAACCACCATTGCCACCATATTAAGTGGCCCTTTAAGTCAATATCTAGCTCTTTATGAGTTTACAGATATGGCAAGGGAAATACCAAGGCCAGGTATCCATCCACA
This sequence comes from Dendrobates tinctorius, assembly GCF_039654945.1. NCBI lineage: Eukaryota > Metazoa > Chordata > Amphibia > Anura > Dendrobatidae > Dendrobates > Dendrobates tinctorius. The sequence goes on along the minus strand of NW_027361838.1, from coordinate 8,397,785 downwards.
GACAGCTGTTTTGGGGTGTTGCCCCTCATCAGTGTGGAGTAGGATTCTGGCTCGGTGGGAGCAATGCCTAGTAGACCAACATCACGAAACAATCACTGACCTCAGGGAGACCAGTCAAAGAAAACACTACGGCAGCCGGCAAAGGCGCTCAATCACAGTGAAATCCTAGGTGCATTGCTCCCTGGGAAATACGAATATGCAAATAAAGTCTGTGGAGCCTCATTTAAGAGTCTCAAACACGGCACTAGCCAGATCTTCCTCCAGGGAAGGACCCAGCCAAGGGGTGGCTCCTTTCGGAAACCACCATTGCCACCATATTAAGTGGCCCTTTAAGTCAATATCCAGCTCTATATGAGTTTACAGATATGACAAGGGAAATACCAAGGCCAGGTATCCATCCACAGACAGCTGTTTCGGGGTGTTTCGCTTCTGGAAAGCTACCTGCAAGCTACTGAAAGTCACTTTGGATTTCATTTTGACCTGTGTGTGAACGAACATGTATGGGTGGCCACTAGAGATGAGCGACTTTGCCTTTTTTCGGGTCGAGTCGGGTTTCATGGAGCCCGACTTTCGCAAAAGTCGGGTCGAACGAAATTGGCCGATTATTGTGAAAAGTCGAAGGCCGACTGAAACACGAAACCCAATGCGAGTCAATGGGGAAGCAAAGTCGGCAGGGAATGGAGGACAGGAAACACACCTACAGTGTCCTTTTGAATGCCAAAAACATCAATTCTTATTACTGAAGCATTTCAACCTTAATTTACTTCATAATACTAGTTACGCACCGAAAAATGGGGGTTATTTGGCTAAATTTGTGGGGGGGTAGGGCAGGCTCCAGGTTTTCATGTGCCCTGGGCCAAAGAGCGCCCCTTTAACACATAGCACAACTCATGAGGCTCCTATACGGCAGAGAAATAGCGGTATAGTACAGTGAAAAATACTTCACTTTTAACATCTCATGACTGATATCCATTTTAAATTCTCCAATAGCTCCAAAAACGGACAGTCTTATGGGCCCAAATAATGCTCTATATATGATGGGCCCCATTTCTAATGCTCTAGCGTATAATGGGCCCTGTAAATGCTGCTCCAATGTCTGATGTCCACCTTTGGAATGCTCTAGTGTATGGTGGGCCACATATATCATTCTCCAGAGTATAGTGCTCCCCAAAAATTGCTGTTCCAACATTGAAAACAATTAAATAAGTCTCCTCAAATAAGTCTCCTCGCTAGGGAATCCCTGTACTAGTCTGGGCGCACAGACGTGATGTCATTGCGCTCTCTGATCAGAATATCACTGTCAGGAAACGCGGAAGACGTCATGGTGGTGGAGCAGGGAGAGGTAAGTATTTCAACTTTGCAAGTGCTGTGATCCCGAGCAAGCAGGGGGGCCCACTCATTGGCGACGGCACTGGCACAGGGCCCCCCATAGTACGGCAGTGTGTCTGACGGCGGTTGTGCACCCCCACCATCAGAGACACATGATTGCACTATGAGGGACACTGTTCCAGTGCCCGCACCCAAGAGTAGGCCCACCCACCTGTCCAGGGCAACGGCACTCGCACGGTTGCGTGCGCTAGGTGGTGACCCCGGCCATGGGGGAGGAGGCAGCCCAGTTAGGGAGGTTTACAAAATGGCATATGTTGATGTGGGACATTCACCGGCTGCTAAAGGCAAAATTAGTCAAGTCCCAGGAAGAGGAGTACCAAAGAAAGCCATTTTTCTGGCAACCTATGTGCCATCAGGGTAAGGTGTGACAAAATCCTTGGAAACCCATGCATGGTTCATTTTAATGAAGGTTAGATCATCCACATTTTGGGTCGAGAGACGGGTCCTTTTTTCTGTGAGGATTGATCCAGCAGCACTGAAGACTCTTTCCAATAGCACACTTGCAGCTGGGCAAGCGAGCTCCTGTAAGGCATATTGGGCCAATTCAGGCCAGGCGCCCAATAGTCAAATGGGAATGACCTGTGAGGGAGAACATCGATATGGGACGAGAAGTAGTTTGTAACCATAGTTGACAAGTGCTGTCTCCTGTCACTTTCAATCGATGCAGTATTACCAGTCGTGTGAGCGGGACTTGAAAAATCAGTCCACAACATGGTCATGAAACCCCTGTCTCCAATACCACTTCTGATGTGTGCACCACCAACACCTCTTCCAAGTTGCCCCCGGCCCCTACGGCTTGTGTGAGAACCATCACCACTGCTGTGTGCTGGGAATGCCTCAACCAACCGAATTACCAGAGTTGCTTGTTTGTTAGCCAATATTAGGCCTAGGTTCTTCAGTGGCATGATGTTTTGTAATTTGCCTTTATAGCGTGGATCCAGGATGCTGGCCAACCAGTAGTCATCATCGTTCATCATTTTGGCAATGCGGGGGTCCCTTTTTAGGATCTGCAAGGCATAATCTGACATGTGGGCCAATGTTCCCGGTGTCAATGATGCACTGCGAGTGCTGGGTGGAGGAGCACTTTCTGGCAAAATCCATATCCCTCCAGTCACGCACAAAGCCTGTACCAGACCTTGCCACGCCAACATTTTGTCTTGCCCCACGAGAAGCATCCTCCTCCCCTAAATAATTATCTCCATCATCATCCTCCTCCTCCTCTTCCTCTTCTTCCTCCACCTCGTCCAGGAGAGGTCCCTGAGCAGACAATGGCTGACTGTCATCAAGGCTTCCCTCCTCCTCTTCCTCATCATCCTCGGCTGCAGACGCCTGCTCCTTAATGTGCGTCAAGGTTTGCATGAGCAGACGCATAAGTGGGATGCTCATGCTTATGATGGCGTCGTCTGCGCTTACCAGCCGTGTGCATTCCTCAAAACACTGAAGGACTTTACAGAGGTCTTTCAGCTTCAACCACTGCACACCTGACAACTCCATGTCTGCCCTCAAAGTGCCTGCCCGTGTATCCTCCCACAAATGCATTACAGCCTGCCTCTGTTTGCACAGCCGCTCCACCATGTGCAGGGTTGAGTTCCACCTTGTTGCAACGTCGATAATTAGGTGGTGCTTGGGAAGGTGGAGCAATCGCTGCAGCTTCTGCATACGATTGGAGTGTACGGGCGACCGGCGGATGTGTGAGCACAGTCTTCTAACCTTATGGAGCAGGCCTGTTAACTCCGGATAATTATTGAGGAAGCACTGCACCACAAGGTTCAAGGTGTGAGCCAAGCAAGGTATGTGTCTGAGTTTTGAAAGGGCTATGGCTGCCACAAAATAACGGCCGTTATCACTAACTACCTTGCCTGCCTCAAGATGTAGACTGTCCAGCCATGACTCAGTTTGTCGCTGAAAGTAGTCAGCCAGTACCTCCGTGGTGTGTCTGTCGCCCAAACTCATCATCTTCAACACAGCCTGCTGACGCTTTCCACTAGCTGATCGATAGTGGGACACCTCGTGTGCAACACTGGCAGCTGCGGATGGAGTGCTCGTGCGACTGCGTTCTGTGAACGAGCTTTCGCTTCTGGAGGAGGAGGAGGAGGAGGGTCGAACGCCTACAGCCAACTGTTTCCTATACCATGGGCTAGGCAGCACTGTCCCACCACCGCTGTCCCCTGTGGACCCTGCATCCCCAACATTAACCCAGTGCGCAGTGATGGACACGTAACGGCCCTGGCCATGCCTACTGGACCATGCATCAGTTGTGAGGTGCACCTTTCCACTCACTGATTGCTTGAGTGCATGGGCAATGCAGTATTTCACATGAAGATGGAGGGCTGGGATGGCTTTGCGTGAAAAGAAGTGGCGACTAGGTAGGTCATAGCGTGGTACTGCGTAGGCCATGAGTTTGCGGAAAGCTGCGCTTTCAACCAAGCGATAGGGCATCATCTCTAACGAGATTAGTTTGGCAATGTGGGCGTTCAAACCCAGTGTACGCGGATGAGAGCATGAGTACTTTCTTGTCCTACTCATAGTCTCTGGTAGGGTGAGCTGGACTTGAGAGCCGCATATGGTGGAACTAGCGGTGGACATGGCGGGCTGAGAGGGTTGATGATGGTGATGGAGTTGGTGTTCTTTCTGATGGCCTAGATTCAGTCTTTCGTTGTAATAACAGTGTGATTCCCTGACTGATTTGCCCTTGCGACGACAACTCAACATTAGCTGCTTGGGGTGTGCTAACCGGTGGGCATACAGTGGGGGAAACAATGTAGTGTTGCTGACTACCTTCTTTGGGAGCAGTTGCACATGTGGTACGTGAGTTTTGGTAGTCCGTCCACGCTTGCAAGTGCATGGTGGTTAAATGTCTTAGCATGCAACTGGTATTCAAATTTCTCAGATTTTTACCTTGGCTAAAGGTCTTTGCGTACTTCTTACAGATAACCTTTGCCTGATCATTTGGATTTTGTTCAAAAAAGTGCCACACTGCACTCTTCCTACTAGGGAACACATTTTGAGGCCTTGCACGCTGTGCTATTTTGACCATCTGGCCAAGCTGTCCTGCAACTCTTTTGGTTATTGTAACCTGTTTTTGGACTGCTCCGGGCCTGCCAGATGACAGCTGTTGCGATGTCGATGCCTGCTGCGGATGCTCCTCCTCCTCTTCTGAGCTATTGGCAGTGGCACCCTCTTCCCCCAATGGATGCCAATCTGGGTCAACAACTGGGTCATCCATCACCTCCTCTTCAATGTCATGTGCACCTTCCTCTGTGTCACCATGTACGGTGGTATAGTATGCGGGAAGGGGCAACTGAGTTTCATCAGGGTCAGATTTTGGCTCAGTACACTGCGAGGACAATGTAGTGCTCTGAGTGAATGTACCAGCAGAATCATCTATCAGTGGCTGTGCATCAGTGCACTCCATGTCAGATACATCTTGGCCTGGGTAATTCACGATTTGACTTGATAACCCAGGCATGGTATGTGAAAACAGCTCCATGGAGTAATCTGTAGTGTGGCCTGCCGCATCCTTCGATTTTGGTTGGGTTGAAGGACACAAGGAAAGTTGTGGTTCATGACCATGAGCCTCCAATGACGACTCAGTGCTTTTATTTTTTAAAATTTCAGAAGAGGAGGCGATGGAGCTGGAGGCTGAGTCAGCAATGTAAGCCAAAACTTGTTCTTGAAGCTCCGGCTTTAAAAGCAGTTTACCTACTCCCAGAAAAGGGAGCCTTCGAGGCCTTGCGGAGGCAGATGATGACGCAGGCTCAACACCTCCTGCATTAGGTGCTATTTTGCTTTTGCCACTACCAGCAGAACCACCACCAACACCAACACCATCATTACCAGCTGCCAACCCCCGCCCACTTCCACGGACTCTTCCACCACACTTCCTCATTTATTGGACAAAACTATAAGGTGTAGGTCTGTAAGAATGGACAAACTCCTCAACTTTTCCTTACAGAGTAACACACGTATATAGCTTCAATTTGGCCGTGATAACAGCCGTTACACGGTACTGTGTGAGGAGCGTACACCGCTGTACGGTTTGTGAAAAAATGAACGCTCACTACCTCACCAGGACAAAACAATACAATTTGGATTGCTTTTAAAAAAGCAGTTTGAACACCAGTGTGCACACAGCAATGCAGCTAGCCATAAAAGGCAGGCTAATCACCACCAGCGCTGCTGCACAAAAGCAAAAATCTTCACCTTTCACTGCACAGTAACTACAGTGAAAAGCGCTATCAGCAGAAGCAGTTTTTTTTCTTTTTGCCTCCCTAATGCTCTCCCTACAGAATCATCAGCAGCAGCTCTCCCTATTCTGAGATGAGCATGAGTAACATGGCAGTTGGCGTGCACGCCCTTTTATACCCCCTGTGACACCCCACAAAGCAAGCCAATCACTTGCATGCCCTTCTCCAAGTTGGTGGTGACAGCTGCCTATGTCATCACATTGCCCACAGTGTCCGTTCTTCCTGCGTGGTGGAGTCGCAGTTTATGGTGTCAGCAGGAAGTGCTTGCATGGCTTGGTGGAGTGGCGACTATGGTGAGAGTTGCACTCAGCATGCTGGACTTGGTTGCTGAAAGCTGGACTCAAGCATGCTTGACTTCTTGGCAGAAAAGTTGGACTCGAGCATGCTGGACTTTTTGGCAGAAGCTGGACTCCTCTTTGGGACTCTGTTTACTGGGCAGCTGCAACTGGTGGTGGACTCTGCTCCAAGGCTGCACTATGGTGAGGGATCCGGTTATGGTGATGGATCCGGTTGGAGGAGAAGATGCACGCAGGTGGTGGGCTCTGTTGCTAGGAGCGTACGCAGCAGAGCAAAGCTAAGTGGTGTTCCCCCTGTATTGTCATCTTCCCTTATGTGTGTTTAGTGCAGTGGTGGGATTAGTTTCCGCACTGACCTATTCCCTAGTGAGGGTTTAGGTGCAGGGTGAGTCAGGGTTTGAGGTATGCGTGTGTCGCCCGTTGCGAAACCGGCACAGGGAACGTTAGGAGTGCAGGGACACTGGCTCAGGGGAGTACAGGAGGTCTCCACGTCCCTATTCCCTATCGCAGGGCCCACCATTGTTATTGTTACCCAGGTTTCCCCTTTATTATTTAAATTCACCTTACTGGAGGTGGGGTTTCAGGCTACTGTATATATAACGTGTATTACCTAAATTCGCCAGTTGGAGGCGGTGTATCCAGCTGCACGTGTTATTATTTAAATTCGCCCTACTGGAGGCGGTGTATCCAGGGTCATGTGTGTCATGGGTTCGCCTTGCGGTACTTGCTGCGTCCCGACACACGTGACCGTGACAGAAAGAAGCCAGAAGACCGCAGCATCTGATTTCTCCTACTCCGCCACTGGATAGAAGCACTTCACCTTCATATTAAACTATATAGATTTATTTTGGCAGTGCAGGGGTTAATCTGCTCATTAGAGAGTTCCTGGAGTGTTAAGGCTTCCAGCTATATAAACTGTTTCCTGGCAAGCACTCATTGTCAGAGATAGCATATACTGCAAGGCTGGAGGTTGTTGTTGGTTATCATTGGAGAAGGCATTTGGTGGAATTATCTGTGACTTGCTAGGTTTTGAGTGTGTGATAATTCCCTTTCTTCTCCTACTTTGGTTTACATCCTCCACTCCCCGATGCCTTCCTTTGTATATGTGAGTATATTTGTATGTTTAGTATCTTTCGTTACCCCTGTTCATATTACCAAATCTTTATTAGAAGATATATCTAGGGTCTCAAAACCAGTATCATATATTTACACTACAGCAAAATACTTTATTAATAAAAGAACCCAAAAGTGGGTTCACACCACCAGTGAATAAATCAAAAACAACAAACAAAAGTGCTCAAAAAACAGTTTAAAATAGGCATGAAAAACTAGATATCCCTGGTGTAGACAAAGCTCACACCTTCCTAGCTGCGGAGGTTGGCACCCTAGGGGGGAACATTGTGGCACCCTCCGCTCCACAATGACTGTCCCTAGGGACCCTGATACACACTGCAGCCACTAGGGAATCCCTCTGCCCAATATCTAGAGGGACCCCTATCACTAGACATAGACAATCCTATGCTAAAGAGGACCCTATACCCAAAAAAGTTAAAACCATGTATAGGAACACAAAAGGCAGTAAATTGGCATGAATGGTGAAGATACCCAAAATGAGAGAGAATCCTATTTCCATTCAGGACTCCCAATATTAGTGGTTAACACAGACCATCTCAATACTGATCCAACTATGGACTGGTTTTAAATAGATGCTGAACATGACACAGTGTTGTTAAGCTCATAAATCAAAAGCGATACATTTCAAAGCGCCCAAGGCCAAAAAATAGATAAAAGGATAGCCTAGGGTCAGTCTCAAAACAGGGCAGTTCATACATGTATATCATTGACCCAATCAGAATTTATAACCAATAAATATAACCTCAGAGCATATTCATATTCATATATTGACACACTCAGGGTCAGCCAAATGCAGAAATAAATAAGATATCAAATAGATACTCAGATACATATCATATGGGTACTCATCTATTTCACCCGCCATTTGCCATGCAGTTATTGCGCCTCAATGCGTTTCGCTTCATTTGGGCTCATCAGGAGGCCTGATGTCTGAATATCATGTGTCCTGATGTGGTGTGATAGCTGTTCATATTACCTTGTTAGTCTGGTTGCTGTACTATGGTACACTACTACTCCCCTCTTCCCTAGGTGGGGGAAGGGTACAGACTGAGGGTGGTTTCAATCAGGAGCTAAGGCAAGGTCAGTGGTCCCGGCATCTTCACCATTAGAAGTAATCCGGAGCTAAGGCACCCCTAGCGTTCGGGACAGGGAAAGAGCCCCTGGTCCCGGGACACCAGATTTCAGAGTCATTACAATCAGTTTGTCCCCACTTCCCCATACACAGCTTAAGCGGCTTGAGTAGTGGTGATGAGACCGCTCATACTTACAATCATATGCTAACTAGTTGTTATTCATGATTCTCTCAATATTTGATATTTAACCCCTTCACCCCCAAGGGTGGTTTGCACGTTCATGACCGGGCCAATTTTTACAATTCTGACCACTGTACCTTTATGAGGTCATAACTCTGGAACGCTTCCAGGGATCCCAGTGATTCTGACATTGTTTTCTCGTGACATATTGTACTTCATGTTAGTGGTAAAATTTCATTCAAATAACTTGCGTTTATTTGTGAGAAAAACGGAAATTTGGCGAAAATTTTGAAAATTTCGTGATTTTCCAACTTTGAATTTTTATGCCCTTAAATCACAGAGATACGGCACACAAAAAACTTGATAACTAACATTTCCCACATGTTTACTTTACATCAGCATAATTTTGGAACCAAAATTTTTTTTTGTTAGGAAGTTATAAGGGTTAAAAGTTGACCAGCGATTTCTCATTTTTACAACACCATTTTATTTTTAGGACCACATCACATTTGAAGCCACTTTGAGGGGTCTATATGATAGAAAATACCCAAAAGTGACACCATTCTAAAAACTGCACCCCTTAAGGTGCTCAAAACCACATTCAAGAAGTTTATTAACCCTTTAGGTGCGTCACAGGAATTTTTTTGAATATTTAAAAAAAAATGAACATCTAACTTTTTTTCATAAAAAAAATAATTCAGGTTCAATTTTTTTTATTTTACCAAGGGTAACAGGAGAAATTGAACTGCAAAAGTTATTGTGCAATTTGTCCTGAGTACGCAGATACCTGATATGTGGGGGGGAACGACTGTTTCGGCGCATGGCAGAGCTCAGAATGGAAGGAGCGCCGTTTGACTTTTTCAATGCAAAATTGGCTGGAATTCAGATTGGACGCCATGTCACGTTTGGAGAGTCCCTGATGTACCTAAACAGTGGAAACCCCCTACAAGTGACCCGATTTTGGAAACTAGACCCCCCAAGGAACTTATCTAGATATGTGGTGAGAACTTTGAACCCACAAGGGCTTTACAGAAGTTTATAGCGTACAGAGGTACAATTAAAAAATCATATTTTTTCCACAAAAATGATCTTTTCACCCCAATTTTTATTTTCCCAAGGGTAACAGGACCCTAAAAGTTATTGTGCAATTTGTCCTGAGTACGCTGATACCCCACATGTGGGGGTAAACCACTATTTGGGGGCATGGCAGAGCTCGGAAGGGAAGCAGCGCCATTTGACGTTTTTGGCTGGAATTGAGATCGGACACGATGTCGCGATTGGAAAACCCCTGATGTACCAAAACAGTGGAAACCCCCCACAAATGACACCATTTTGGAAACTAGACCCCCTAAGGAACTTATCTAGATGTGTGGTGAGAACTTTGAACCCCCATGGGCTTCACAGAAGTTTATAACATAAAGCCATACAATTAAAAAATCATATTTTTTCCACAAAAATGATCTTTTCACCCTCAATTCTTATTTTTCCAAGGGTAACAGGACCCTAAAAGTTATTGTGCAATTTGTCCTGAGTATGCTGATACCCCACATGTGGGGGTAAACCACTATTTGGGCGCATGGCAGAGCTCGGAAGGGAAGCAGCGCCATTTGACGTTTTGGGCTGGAATTGAGATCGGACACCATGTCGCGTTTGGAAAACTCCTGATGTACCAAAACAGTGGAACCCCCCCCACAAATGACACCATTTTGGAAACTAGACCCCCTAAGGAACTTATCTAGATGTGTGGTGAGCACTTTGACCCCCCCAGTGCTTCACAGAAGTTTATAACACCCGGGCGTGAAAATAAAAAATTCGTATTTTTTCCACACACATGATCTTTTAATCACCATTTTTTTATTTTCCCAAGGGTACCAGGAGAAATTGGACCCCAAAAGTTGTTGTCCAATTTGTCCTGAGTATGCTGATACCCCATATGTGGGAGAAAACTACTGTATGGGCACACGTCGGGGCTCGGAAGGGAAGTAGTGACGTTTTGGAATGCAGACTTTGATGGAATGGTCTGCGGGTGTCATGTTGCCTTTGGAGAGCCCCTAATGTACCTAAACAGTGGAAACCCCCCACAAATGACACCATTTTGTATACTAGACCCCCCAAGGAACTTATCTAGATGTGTGGTGAGCACTTTGAACCCCCCAGTGCTTCACAGAAGTTTACAACGCCCGGCGCGTGAAAATAAAAAAAATCGTATTTTTTCCACAAACATGATCTTTTAGTCACCATTTTTATATTTTCCCAAGGGTACCAGGAGAAATTGGACCCCAAAAGTTGTTGTCCAATTTGTCCTGAGTATGCTGATACCCCATATGTGGGAGAAAACTACTGTATGGGCACACGTCGGGGCTCGGAAGGGAAGTAGTGACGTTTTAGAATGCAGACTTTGATGGAATGGTCTGCGGGTGTCATGTTGCCTTTGGAGAGCCCCTAATGTACCTAAACAGTGGAACCCCCCCACAAATGACCCCATTTTGAAAACTAGACCCACTAAGGAACGTATCTAGATGTGAGGTGAGCACTTTGAACCCCCAAGGGCTTCACAGAAGTTTATAATGCCAGGGCATGAAAATAAAAAAATCGTATTTTTTCCACAAACATGATCAATTAGTCCCCAATTTTTTCATTTTCCCAAGGGTAACAGGAGAAATTGGACCCCAAAAGTTGTTGTCCAATTTGTCCTGAGTACGCTGACACCCCATATCTGGGAGAAAACTACTGTATGGACACACGTCGGGGCTCGGAAGGGAAGCAGTGACGTTTTGGAATGCAGACTTTGATGGAATGGTCTGCGGGTGTCATGTGCGTTTGGAGAGCCCCTGATGTACCTAAACTATTGAAACTCCCCACAAGTGACCCCATTTTGGACACTAGACCCCCCACGGAACTTATCTAGATGTGTGGTGAGCACTTTGAACCCCCAAGTGCTTCACAGAAGTTTATAACACTCGGACGTGAAAATAAAAAAATAATTTTTTTCCACAAAAATGATATTTTTGCCCCAATTTTTTATTTTCCTAAGGGTAACAGGAGAAATTGGACCCCAAAAATTGTTTTGCAATTTGTCCTGAGTAGGCTGATACCCTACATGTGGGGGTAAAACACTGTTTGGGCGCATAGCAGAGCTTGGAAGGGAAGGAGCACCATTTGACTTTTTCAACTCAGAATTGGCTGGAATTGAGATCAGACGCCATGTTGCATTTGGAGAGCCCCTGATGTGCCCAAACAGTGGAAACCCCCAATTCTAACTCCAACCCGAACCCCAACACGCCCCTAACCCTAACCCTAACCCTAGCCCTAACCCTAACCCTAGCCCTAGCCCTAACCCTAACCCTACCCTAACCCTAACCCTAACCCTACCCCAACACACCCCTAGCCCTAACCCTAGCCCTAACCCTAATGGAAAAATGGAAATAAATACATTTTTTTAATTTTATTATTTTTCCCTAACTAAGGGGGTGATAACGGGGGGTTTGATTTACTATTTATGGCGGTTTTTATGTTTGGCGGCTGTCGCACGCTAAAAGACACTTTTTATTGTAAAAATAGTTTTTGCATCACCACATATTGAGAGCTATAATTTTTCCGTATTTTGACCCACTGAGTCATGTGAGGTCTTATTTTTTGCGGGACAAGTTGACGTTTTTATTGGTACCATTTTCGGGCACGTGAAATTTTTTGATCGCTTTTTATTCCAATTTTTGGGACGCAGAATGAACAAAAACCAGCGTTTCATGAATTTCTTTTGGGGGGGTGCGTTTACACCGTTCCGCGTGCGGTAAAATTGATAAAGCGGTTTTATTCTTCGGGTCAGTACGGTTACAGCGATACCTCATTTAGGTCGTTTTTTATGTTTTTGTCGGTTTTATGCAATGAAAACTACTTTACATAAAAAATAATTATTTTTGCATCGCTTTATTCAGCGAGCTATAACTTTTTTACTTTTTCGCTGATTATGCTGTGTGGCGGCTTGTTTTTTGCGGGACAAGATGACGTTTTCAGCGGTACCATGGCTATTTATATGCGTCTTTTTGATCGCGCGTTATTAAACTTTTTGTTTGGCGGTATGATAATAAATCATTATTTTTTGCTTCGTTTTTTATTTTTATTTTTTAAGGGGTTCGCTAAAGGGGTTAACTAATGGGACAGTTTTATAGGGCGGGTCGTTACGGACGCGGCGATACCTAATATGTGTACTTTTATTGTTTTTTTTTTTATCATTTCCAAAAAATGGATTTATTGGGGGAATATTTTTTTTTTTTCTAATTTATTTGCCGATTTTTTTTAAATTATTTTTACACTTTTTTTTATTTTTTTTTTACTTTATTAAATAGTCCCAGGTGGGACATCACTGTCCTGTGACAGATCGCTGATCTGTCACATCACAGATCACTGTGACAGATCAGCGATCTGACACAGGCACTACAGAAGGCTTCCTCATGCCTGCGCTTTGC